>NC_087267.1:25266216-26616216 GCF_015220805.1 Pogoniulus pusillus | reverse complement strand
TACCTCAGCCTTTTGCTTTTTTGTGACTGCTGTGTTCCCCTCTGCATCCAGTAAAGTACCTCCTTTTGTGGCTAATATATTTGTAGAAGCATTCATCCTGGAGAAGAGAAGCTCCAGAGAGATCTAATAGCTGCCTTCCAGTACAATGGGATCCTACAAGAAGGCTGGACAGGGACTGTTTACAAAAGCCTGTAGCAATAGGATGAGGGTAATGGTTCAAAATTAGGGGAGATTTAGTTTGGGTGTTAGAAACAAGTTCTTTATTATGAGAGTGGTGGAACATTGGAACAGGTTGCCCAGGGAGGTAGATGAGGCCTCATCTCTGGTAATATTCCACATCAGGTTTAACAAAACACTGAGCAACCTGTTCTAGTGGAGGATGTCCCTGCTCACTGCAGGACAGTTGGACTAGATACCTTTGGAGGGCTCTCACAACCCAAAGAACTCTATGATTATAAGATTTCTTGTTGCCCTCAACAGTTGAAGTTATTGGGCTTTGACTCTTCTAATTTTCTCCCTGCAGAACCTCACAACAACTTCGTAGTCCTCCTGAGTGGCCTGGTCCTTATTCCTTTTCACCCTGAATTGCAGCTAAATCTCTGTTCAACCACATGATCTTTCTTCTCCATTGACTTGTCCTTTGGCACATGGTGATGATCTTCTTCTGCACCTTTAAGGCTTCTGTCTTGTGCACTGTCCAGCCTTCCTGAATTCCTTGGCCCTTCAGGACTACATTCTAAGAGACTCTGTCACCCAGCTTCTGGAACAGGCCAAAGTCTGTTGCTGGAGGTCTAAAGTAGTAGTTTTGTTGGTCCTCTTATTTACTTCTCCAAAAATCAAAAATTCTACTGTTTCATAATGTTCCAAGACAGCCCACAATCATTATGCCACCCACAAGTCCTTGTCTGTTCACAAACAACAAGTCTAGGAGGGCACCTTCCCTGGCTGGCTCACATGCATCAAGAAGTTATCCTCTACACACTTTAGGAACCTCTGAGACTGCTCCCTCTCTGCTGAATCATGTTTCCAGTTTAAGTCCACCATGAGAACAAGGGGCAGTGATTGTGAAACTTCTCCCAGATGCCTAAACAATGTTTTATCTATATCCAGCAAAGGCAAAATCTGGATGCCGTGTGGAAGAAAGGTTGCACAGTCACCTTCTAGTGCAGCAAATGTCTGTTTCTGTTCTAGCAATCCATCCTCCCTCCTCAGACCCAGAAAGAAAGGGAAGTGTATCTAGTGATTTTGGTGTTTTACTGAAGTGCAGCTGCTTCCTTTCAGAAAATTCAAGCTAGGTTTAGTTAACTAAAAGGAAGATGATATTAAATAGGTCACTTCCTGGACAGTAGACTAAATTAAAGGCTAGAATAACAAAAGCAGACATTAGTGGTACTTAAAAACAGTAAATCAAGGAAGTCTTGGTTCACATTCCATAATAATAACATGAAAAAAATGGGTTGGGGTACAGTCAAGACATAGGTCATTCCAGGATTCTGCTATGAAATAAAAGATAAAAGGACATCTCTAAGGACTTATGCAAATCATACATATACTTAAGGACTGTTGAGTTATTTAGTTGTGCTCATGGAGTTAGAGATGAGCTCTAAGCACTCACTTAACAGAAATTACAATAAAATTATGAAATTAATTAAAAACATGTTTAGATTGTTAAATCACTGTTTCAACCAGAAATCATTTCTAGGTAGTCACAATATTAGAAAGATAAATGTTTTGAAACTTAATCTTAACAGTGACCAACACAGCAAAATCAGTCTAAGTCATTTAGAAATCTACTCATGATGGTTAATAATTCTTACAGAAGCAATTCATATTTATTATTAGCATTTTAAGGTGTTCCATATATATATATATATATTTATATATATATATATATGTACATATTTACAAAATAGTGTGTTGGAATTAAAAAAGAGGAAATAACTCAAATATTCCTCAGCAGCCCTGTGAGACACTATGTGCAGGGCTGCCATGTGTAGAAAATCTTCAAGATACTTTAGCTACTGTCATAGTTTTACTGGTCCATGATATTCCTGCAGTGAACTCATGTAGATAAAATGTGGTAATATCGAATCATGGAGCTGTTTCTTAAAAGATATGAAGAAAAACAACAAAATAAACAATTAAGAACTTGGTTTCTTGAGCTTTCTGTTCATGCCCTTGAAATGCAAATTGTGTTCTAAGGAAAAGAGAAAACAGTGAGTCAGCTCTTGTTCCGATTAAGGCCTCCAGTTCTCTGGAATTTTCATTTGTCAGATACAGTGGAAACTAAACTGACTCCTTAGTTATTTTCCTTGGAACTATACTTGGACTTGAAAAGAGTTCCAGAAGTGAAAAGAGAGAGTAGACCAAGAGTTATTCACAGGATAAGAAAAATTTAAAGAGATCAGTATGAAAGACCAATGGTGCAATTTTTGCTACTTTTATTTAATCTTATTTTACTAGGATTTCTTTTTCCTTCTGCTATTGTGCATGCACCATCAAGAGAAAACTCTTGTAGAAAATTTACATATCAACAGACTACTTGGATAAATCATTTTAATAGCTATCCATTTCCCAAAATAAACATGGAATGAGAAAGCATCACAGTATCACAGTATCATCAGGGTTTGAAGAGACTTCACAGATCATCAAGTCCAACCCTTTACCACAGAGCTCAAGGCTAGACCATGGCACCAAGTGCCACATCCAATCATGCCTTGAACAGCCCCAGGGACGGCGACTCCACCACCTCCCTGGGCAGCCCATTCCAGTGTCCAATGACTCTCTCAGTGAAGAACTTTCTCCTCACCTCAAGCCTAAATCTCCCCTGGCACAGCCTGAGGTTGTGTCCTCTTGTTCTGGTGCTGGCCACCTGAGAGAAGAGAGCAACCTCCCCCTGGCCACAACCACCCCTCAGGTAGTTGTAGACAACAATAAGGTCACCCCTGAGCCTCCTCTTCTCCAGGCTAAACAATCCCAGCTCCCTCAGCCTCTCCTCATAGGGCTGTGCTCAAGGCCTCTTACCAGCCTCATCGCCCTTCTCTGGACACGCTCAAGCATCTCAACATCCCTTCTAAACTGGGGGGCCCAGAACTGAACACAGTACTCATCCAAGGCTTTCTCTGAAATTAACGTTGTTGAATTGTTCATTATCACATCTATTAGATTAGATAGGAAAATTAAAGAGAAAATAATTACACAGTATTAAATAATAAAAAATAAAATCGAAAACTGAGTGAAAAGTTGAATTAAATCTCACTTTTTATTAAATACTGAAATGACTGCTAAGAAATTAAAATTACAAACTACAAGCTTGGCGAATTTCTTACCTTAGGAAAAGAGACAACACTTCAAAGTCTTCTATCTGGTGCAATCATCTTACAAAAAAAAGAAGAGAATTTAGACGAACAAATGCAAGACATTAGTTTATTTAAAGATAAGATTTTTTTTTTAAAGACAAGTTAAAAATACAAATGATCAATTTGAAATGTCAAGAGCAGGATATGAATGCTAGAACAATGACATTATAGCACATGATAATGACAGGGCATAAAATACTGAGGGTTTTTATTCTTGTGGCAATATGTATGTTTCAGCAAAGCAGTAGCAGAGTAATCTCAACTAGGACCATTTAATGTGGGCAGTTTTAGAGATAACTGTACCTCAAATAGAAGAGGTTACTATAGAAACACTTTATTCAAGGGTAAGCTACATCCTACAAAAAATCCCACAGAATTACAGAATGGCAGCTTGAAAGGGACTCCAAGGATCCTCTGATGCAACCTTTTTGGGTGATAGTGTAGTTTAGATGAGCACCCTGTCAAGCTGATTTTTACAACTGATGGGCGCAGGAGAGTCTACAACTTCTCTGGAGAGATTATTCCAATGTCTAACTGTTCTCATTGTGAATTTTTTTCTTATAGATTCCAATTGGCATGTCTCCAGGTATAACTTGCAGCTATTAGCCCTTGTCTTTTCCATGTGACTACTCATAACCCAGGGATATCTATCATCCTGGTAGCCACGTTTAATGTACTGGTGTGTGGCAATAAGGTTCCCCAGCCTTCTCTTTTCAAGGCTGAACAAACCCATTTCTCTTCAGCCCTTCCTCATACAGCAGGTCTTCCAGTCCTCTGATCATTCTTGTGGCCCTTCTCTGGACACTTTCCAGCCTGTCTGTGTCTTTTTGTACAGCAGAGAATAAAACTGCACACCGTGATCCCGGTGTGGCTTGACAAGCATTGAGTAGAGAAGGACAATGACTTCTTTATCTCTGTTGGTAATGCCCTTGTTGATGCAGCCAAACATTCTATTGGTCTTCTTTACTGTTGCAGTGCACTATTTACCCATGTCAAGTTTGTTATTTGCCAATATCCCCAGGCTTCTTTCCACAGGGCTACTCTGCAGACAGATGGATCCCAGTCTGAGATGCACTCCTAAGTTATGTATTCCCAGGAGTAAGACGCTACATTTGTCCCTGTTGAAATTCATAACATTCTTGCTAGCCCACTCATTCAGCCTGTTCAGGTCTTTCTGGGTGCCAACCTCCCCATTCATTTTGGTGTCATCTACAAAATTCTTCAGGCTGCTCTTGATCCCAACATCCCGATCACTTATGAAGATATTAAACACCATTGGGCCCAATATTGGCCTCCGGGGGACCCCACTTGTGACTGGCTGTGAGGTTGAGAAAGAATTATTCTGTATCACACTCAGTGTGTGGCCTGTCAGCCCACCCACCACACAGACCACTTGTCTAGGTCATAACACGTCAGTTTCTCAAGGAGGAGGTTGTGAGGGGTCTTGTCAAAAGCCTTGGAGAAGTACAGATAGGCAGTAACAACTGCTTACTCTGCATTGAGCAAGTGAGTTACTTTGTCACAGAAGGCAATCATGTTTGTAAAGCACAATTTACCCCTGGTTAATCCACGTTGGCTTTTCTCAATTACATGCTTCAGTTGACTTGTGACAATCTCCAGGAGGATTTGTTCCTTTCTGTGGGACTGAAGTGAGGCTCTATAATTACAGCACCAGTAAAACCGAGGTGAAGGGGGTGTTGAGGACCTCTGCCTTTTCAGCATGTTAGGTGATTAGTGCACCTGGCCTGTTTAGTAGCTTATAGTCTCTTTCTATTTCTGCTTGTTGTTAATGTATCTGAAGAATGTTTTCTTGATTTTTGTGACATCTTTGGCCAATTCCAGTTCAAACTGAGCTTTTGCTTTCATAAATGCATCTTTTCATACCCTACTGATGCCCTTGTAATCTTCAATAGGTGATGTTCATCTCTGGTACATTTCCCTTTTGATTCTGACCAGACCCAGAAGCTCAGAGCTAAGCCTAGGGGAACCTCTTCCACCTACTTCCCTTGCCTTTAGAAGCAGTGAACTGGTTTTGTGCGTCTAGGAGAATGATCTTAAAAAACTCCTAGCACTTGCTAGCTCCTTTGCCCCCCAAGAAAGCTTTTTCCATGGAAGTTTTCTTGATTAGTGAGCAGCAAGTCCAGCAGTGCCTCAGTCCTGGTTGACACATCTAACTTTTGTATGAGATAGGAGTCCTCTATGGATTCCAGAAACTTGATGTATGACAGTTGAACTGTTGTATTGTTCATCCAGTAAATGTCTGGGTAGTTGAAGTCTCCCATAAAGAACCTGAAGCTTAAGTGATTCAGGAATTGTCTCAGTTGTCTTGTCATCTTGGTTTGGGGCTCAGTAACAGATGTCTCCTGTGAAGTCTTCCTCTCTAACTTTGATCCAGAGGCTTCCACAGTTCCTATAGTTGACTTCAATACTTTTAAGGATCTCTTTAATATAGAGTGTAGCTCCACCACCTCTTCTACCCTGCCCATCTTTATGAAACAGCCTACAGCCATATATCATGACCCTCAAAGTTGTCCCACCAAGTTTCAGTTATTCCTATGATATCATAGCTTCCTGACTGGAAGTCAGTCCTCTTGTTGGTGTCTCAGAACTTGTGTGTTAGCACACACACACTTTAGGTGATCGGGGTTTTTTTGGTTTCTCATTTAGGGAGACAGATGAGGCACATTTTACACTATTCTGATTGACCTGGTTAATTCCTCGATTGCTTGTAGTGGTGGTCATGGCTTGGAAATATTTTTTTTCAAAATTACAAAATAGATGAGTAGTAAATAAAGTATTTTATAATTCTGTTGCAAGAAACTTCATCAAGCTACTTCTGAAAGTGTTTCCACAGTGTCTCTACTCAGACTTCGCTAAGTGAAGTATTAGCACAAAAGAAGATATGGACTTAGATGTTAACCTAATCAGTTTGTACTCCTTTGTCTGAGAATATTAACTTTATTGAGCAAGATATAGCCAGTTTATTTACTGAAAATAATGACTTTCCCAACCATTGCCTGGGGGCTTTTATGCGTGATGTTTTCCCCAGCCATTTTTGTCTGTGCTTGTATTTATCGGAGGACATTCAATGCTGTTGAAATGCCGTATTACTTAGGGTAGAACCAAGAAGTTAATCAGCAGGATGTGACACTTAGGGCAGAACTTCTGCATGGATATTAAGTAGAGCATGTTTTCACCCTCCACATTGCATTCATGCCTTTGCCGTGACAGTTATCAAACGCTGCTTTTTTAACGCGCACTTAAGGGAAACTCTGGCTATCTCCACTTGTAATAGCGAACCTGTTGAATTCACCATTAGCTGTCTCAGAGATCTCCTTTCATCCACCTGTGATCAGTTAGCAGATTAAAAAAAAAAACCCAACACCACTTAAAGACCAGAGGGTCCTAAATCAGTCTTGAGTTGCGCTTGCAATGGTTTGTTTTGACGGCGCGGCGGGAGCACGCGGTTCCCGTGTTATGTCTGGCTGCCCTGCAAGTAGGTCACGGCGAGGCCCCACGGGAGGCACAGCCATGCCTTTCATCTCCCGCCCGTGCTGGCCCTGGCTCGCTTGTCATTGCATTAGCAGCCCCACTCCCCACAAATTAAAACCACAAGGAAAAATATGCAAGGCATAAACAGTCTTCAGAGCTCAAAATATTTAGGCTGCTGGGAAGGATCTGTAAAATGAAAAGGGTCCTAAATGTGGACTGGTAGTAAAGAATTATGTTTGTCTTTAATTTTCCTACTTTTCTGATTATTTTGGAACTTGGGTTTTCTTTATATACACGTTTTCCATTTTCAGTTGGTTTCTTTATTTATCTATACATGTATCATTTGCTCTCAACAATGGTAAGGAAATATAAATATAGTTTCCCTTCTGCAAGATGGTATTTTTAGTAAATGGAGTTTGCTGCTAATAATACTTTTTCCTCCAGCAAAGTACATAACAAGAAATGACAGTTAAATTCCCACATTTGTCTCTTTTTAGTGCTGAAAATATTGAATGATAGTAAAATTTACAACATGCTAAGTATCTCACTTAGAATGGTGTAAAACTGTACTGTAGGAATTTCTTTCATTGTAGTCTCTGATCTTGATTCAAAGGCAGTTCAAAGAGCTGCTAGACTACAAAGGCAATTGTTTAAGCCCTCTAATTAAAAAGGATAAATTTCAACCTGCGAAGTAAACTCTCAAGATGGATCTATTCTTCAGGAAATAAAACAAAACAAAACAGAATAACACAACACAATAAAATAAACAACTTCTCTTCTACAAACATTTATAAAAGCTTTTAAGCAATTAAGCAATGAAAAATATACTTTAAAGATGATAAAAATTATTGATCATATTATTTTACAGCACATGCATAGTACAAGAACTTGTTTCACATTGAGAGACATTTCTAGGGCTGATATGAATTTGACCTGTACTAAAGCTTAACACAAGAAAGTATTTAGCCCTAATTCAAGTGGAATTTACTTATTTGAAAGCTGTTGTAGGATCAGCTCATTAGTCCCCAAAATCATATTGTTCTATTTATTGTATGTGCAATTTTACTAACTCTTATGAGTTCATGGTGTAAGGCAGGAAAGCAAGGGAACACAAGAGTAATACTTTGGATGTAAGTTATTTGGTCAGGAATATGAAACCAGGCAATACTTGCTGGTGTGCTAGGAGACCAGTAACACCTACCACAGGTGATTCTCTTCACAGACAATGATTAAAAAGAACGACCAAGACTTACAATATCTATCACAGAATCTCACTCTCAAACACAGTCTGTCAGGCACAAATCTGCAATTCACATTACTCAAAAAATATTTTGCTCAATTAGGATGTACAGATAGGAAATGTTAAGTAAAGGTGCATGTCTAAATATATTCATACTGAATAGTGTTATGTCAGAAGGATCTGATTCAAATTTTCCTGAACCAAGTGGGAACTCTACATAACAATGTAATTGGGTTCTAGTTTGTGATGGAATAAATTTTAGCAAACATAGACTAAGAAATTATTTTCATCCTGTGGTTTTGAGTTCCCTCTTTCAACTTGGATTTGGTCTTTCTAAAGCATTACTGAACTGAAGCGTGTTTAGGCTGCTAAACTGCACACAGATATTTAAGAAGTGGTAAAATTGCAGGATAGACTGATAGTAAGTTAACTGGTCCAAGCTAAAGCTTTATGTTTGAAAGAATTCTTAATGGAACAGATGCAGTATTATATATTTTCCTTAGTTTCTGATGATACTTTCTCATTAGGGAGATTTTTAGCACTCTCTTCAATAATGAGCCAAATTCAGGTGGCAGAAAAATTACAGCTTATGTTATTATTTTTCTCCAGTGGAGATAGTCTTGATTCTATTGTTTGTCTTCCTAATTGTGTGTGCATTGTCTGTGCTTCAGAAGTTGTTAATTAATTTTATGAGACATGTATTATCAAATGACTGATTAAAACAGTAAATTTTGTTGCCTTTAACTTCTGCCTGTATTAAAAAAAATACACATATTTACAAAGAAGGGGCCAATTTCTGTCACTGCACATAGCTTTTTAAGGCTTTGCTTTGATTCCAGTAGAATGGAAGAGATAAATAGCAATTAGAATCTCTTCAATGCCTGGTGAAAAGAAGGCTTGAGTCTAGCTGTTGCTTATATTAGTTTGCATAATGGTTTAGCATAAGGGCTGAACTGCCTACTCCCACAACAAAAAAGTAAGGAGAAGAGTCACACACAAAACTCAGGGTGAGATAAAGAGTTAAGAGTTTAATGTTACATAAGATATCATAAGTACAATCCATAATTACCTTTAATAATACCAATATCAGTAATAATAACATTATCCCTAGTACTAATAATAATCTAATTTATTTAATAATACAATGCATGATTACCGTAGCTTAGCCTACTTGCAGAAGAAGCACAGTGAAATGCACAGGGAAAAACCCAAACCAGCAGTTACCTGACTCCTATCTGTTCCACTGCAACACCTCCAGAACTTGCACACACCCAAGAACTGAGAACCCAGAAGTAGAAACTGGAACAGGAAGCCTCCAGTGTTGTGATCTGAACTCCAAGCTCCATAATACTTTGCTCTAGTTAGCACTTTCACTTTTTGAAGCTGGCATGACTGTGGCATGGTATAAATAACTTCAGCAGGTTCGATTCAATCTATGACAGTTTGTATGTTTCAAACAGACATAAACCTCTTCCCGCAATTCTGTTTATTTCATCAGTCAGAACCAATATTCATTAAGTTGAAGAAAGCAGGGGCTGATGCACAAATAATAATTTAATTGTAAGTTATTAACAGTTTGTTGTAGGTTAAAAGTTTTAAGTGAAACTTAATTCCCAGTGGGACAAATCTGTCTCAGGGGGTGGCATTAGACCGTATGTAGTGTTATCCTCTTCCCTGGCTTTCCTGTATTTAAGTGGCTGGAACATCCAGGGAGGTCTCTCTTTTTGCTCTTTGGCTCCTTGTCCTCTGTATGGGCTTTTCATCTGCCTCCCTGATTTTCCTGTTGCGTAGTGAGGCCTGCCATCAAGAAGCTGTTTCACCACATGGCCAGGCTCTCTCCGTTAATGATTCTGGTTTTGTATGTATTTATAGATCTATTTCCCTTCTCTGATATCCCTATATATCTTGTTTTGCTTTAATACCTTTTATTTAGTGTTAAAATTGCTTGTTTAACTTCCAATTCTGTGCAAATCTCTTTACCTCTTTTCCCTCTGGAGAACAATGGCAATATACATATATATAATATATGTTTTATGTACTTAAAGTATGTTCTTTCTTATTTCTTTGTACAGCTTTGGCTCAGTTCAGCCTCTATATGTAAGACTTAATTTTGTTCATTTCTAAAAGTCTTCAAAGGCACAGCATCATTGCCCAACCATCCTAGTGAAGTTATGTGCTAACCTTAGGCAAACACGGGAGAAAACAAATCACTCAACTAACTCATAGAAACCAGCAATCAACTCAAGGCTTCTGTGGTGGGCCAAGCTATGTTACCTTTATCAAAGGGTTGAAATTCGTTTCCAAAAGGTCAGTTACTTCCCTGTTCTGCTGTCTGGGGGAGGTGTAATGACTATTGATTTCATAGTCCCTGCATTTTATTTTATTTTCTGACAACACTTTTGTGCAAAGACTGTTATACCATTCTTTCAAACATCTTCTGGAGCACAGCATGCACCATCCTAACTAAAAGAATAGAGTCCTTCTTATATCTTAGTCAGCTCTACATTTACATACACATCAGGCACTCTGTGAGAACACCTATAGAGCTATCAATCAATATAAGTTTGAACAAGTTCAGGCCAATAACCTGCCTGTCTTTAAGAAGCATGCTGGATGCACTAAGGCCAGATTTTTAGTACATTACTGTACTTCGAGCCAGTTTCAGACAAGATTATATTGGTACTTTGGCAGTGTAAGTACTGTGCTGTCCTTGATCAATGGTACTTGTGAGTGCCAAACAGTAAACCACTGAATAATAACAAAGATGAAATAATTATCACATCTCTATGTCTTGTTCTATATACTTTTATTTATATATATATATATATATATATATATATATGCATATATATATATCAGGAATTAGGCATAAAATCAAGGAATAGCTTGCCTTGGAAGGGGCTTTCAAAGGTCATCTAGTCCAGCCTCCCTTGTAATGAGCAGGGAGGTTGTAAACTAGATCAGGTTATTCAGACTTCTGTCCAACCTGATCTCGAATGTTTCCAGGGATGGGGTGTTTACTAGCTCTCTGAACAATCTATTTCAATGTTTCACCACCCTCACTGTAAAAAATGTCTTCTTTCTATCTAATCTGTCTACCTTCTTGTAGTCTAAAACCATTAGTCCTTGACCTATCACTATAGGTGCTGCAAAAAAAGTTTGTCCCCATCTTATCAGCTCCCTTTAAGTACTGAAAGGCTACAATAAGGTGTCCCCGGAGCCTTATCCTCTCCAGGCTGAAAAGCCGTGACTCTCTCAGCCTGTCTTCATAGGAAAGGTCACCGTTTTTGTGGCGCTCCTCTGAACCCATGCCAGGAGGTATGGACCTCTTTTCCTGTGCCAAGGATTCCAGAGTTAGACACAGTAGTCCAGATGGGGTCTATCAGAGGGGCAGAATCACCGTCCTCAACTTGCTGATCATACTTCTGTTGATGCGGTCCAGGAACTTACACTGTCAGCTTACACCCAGCCCTTCATCCACCAGCACCCTCAGGTCCATCTATACAGATCTGCTCTCAATCTCTTCATTCAGTGGTCTGTATTGTACTGAGATTGCCTTGATCCAGAACCTTTCATTTGCCACTGTTGAACCCCACTTTTTGTGTTTATCCAGGTCACTTTGGGTTATGTCCCATTCCTCAGGCATGTTAGCTATGTCACTCAGCTTGCTGGTTTGGGGTCATTTGCAGACTTGCTGTGAGTGCAATCAATCCCACTGTCCATATCATTGATTGAGATATTAAACAGTGCTGGTCCCAGTATGGACTCCTGAGGGACACTCTTTGTCACTAATCTCTATCTAGATATTGAGTCATCGACCAGTACCCTTTGGATGTGACCATCCAATCAATTAATCATCTACCAAACAGTCCACCCTGCAAATCTGAATTTCTTTTATTTAGAAAGAAGGATGCAGTTAGCAACCATGTCAAATGCCTTATGGAAGTCCATTTCTTTCTTGTAAAATGTGATGGAAAACAAGATCTAACAGAAGATACATATAGCTGTAAGACCATAGAGCTGTAAGACCATAGTCAGTTCCGAAATCGTGTCTGTAAATTAATCCTGTGAAATATGTCCAAAACATAAACCATGTAACTAGAATTTGGAGCATGGATTTGTCATTTACATAAAAAAACACCCCAAAACAGTACTTATGAAGCACAGACATACTTTATCTATATTCCCAAAATGAAAGTAGAAGAGCAATACTCGTATTATGATGAATTTTTAATGCAAAATGCCTCAAATATGTCTTCTGAAAAACAATAAAATAATACCAGGAGTTTTTTGGTCAGCCTAATAATGCTTTATTTTAAATAAATAACTAATCAAGCACAAGAGTTTCTTTTATCTGAACTTCAGGTAATAGTTTGTACTTTCTAGGATTCCATTACTGTAGCAACATCAGATAGGGGAACCTTTGTTATTTAAAATTACGTTTGATTGTATTTTAAGATCTTTAGGTCATCTAGCCCACAATTTTGCAAACTTACACTTTTTGCTCTTTATGCCCATGAATAGTACAATTATCATCACATTTCAAATTCTTTCCAATAGCACCATTTCATCCTAAATATAGGAATGTTTCAATTCAGTTCAAGTGAACAACACCACTGCTCAGTCCAACATCAGTTTGATCAAAGTCCTGAGGACTATGTCTATCAATGCTTAATTTACTCAGCTTGAAGGAATAAAACTGAGGTCTGTCACAAAGTACAATCTGTAATGTTGATTAAAGGAATATTTTTATAACATTTAAGAATAAAATGTTCACTACAGTTCTTAAACTGTTTTATTGCATCTAGAATGTTTAGAGTTGCCACAAATATGTAATTGTGAAAATGATTCATTAGTGGAGTAGAAGATATGAAGAGCTTCCACTAGAGATGGCATTGAATATGGTTTCCTTTCATAATACCTGGGACATAAAGCAAACAGGAGTTCCGTATAACAGCCCTTTGGTTAGCAATCATAGAATACAAAGGTCTCAAATCATCTGTGAGAGATCTCTTGACTACAAGATATCTGCAAAATAATCATATCATAACAGAAACTTGCACAAGAGAAGAATGCTCCATTAATTAGCTGTGCTTGTCCTCAGACTATTTTTGTTCTGAATCTGCATTTGTATCCCATTGTGCAGCTGTAGGCTGACCACCCACCCTCATCATCAAATATGGACCTTTTCAGTGACATATTATGAATGCAGAAGCAGCACAGGGTCTCAGTATCAAGCATTGCACCAATTTTTTTCACACATCATCTTCTCTATTTTCATTATTTAAATTATTTGAAGTTATAATAAGCACATTCAAATAATTTATCTACTAGAGAATATTTTTAATATATATAATTATAATTAAGGTTCATTATTGATTCATGTTTTATATAGAGACGCTGGCTTTGCATACATTGCATACATGCAATACACTGTTTGAATGTTAAAGTCATTTACATTCTACATAAAATATTTCTGCACAGATTTCTGTTGTGTTTGATTTTCTTTTTTTTTTTCAATTTTATGATATTTTAACTATTTGTAATTTATTTACATTATGGAACTTATGAAACTGTGGTTTGTAGATTAGAACACTGTCCTTGCTCTGAATACTTTGACAAGCACCTCAGTAACAATGACATACAGAATAGCTAGTCATCTTTTTGCTATCAAAATACTTCTGTTACCTTTTTCTACTTTTTCTTTCATACATTTTTTTAAAATCAGTTTTTTAAAATGTAATGATGCAATCATATTAAAAAGGTCATATGGTTTTTAAGACTTTTTTTAGACAGAATTCTGAAGTTTTGCATCAGTTCCTGAGGACCATAGGGTCAGAACAAGTTCTATCAAATGCAGACCTAGTTGATACTGTTCATGGAGGACTAGGTAGAAAATATAAATCAGAAATAATGTATAGTAGTACTTTTCTACTTTCCCTTCTTGTGGTGGTTGGGGGCTCAATAATTTTTTGATAACATGAGATCAAGTAATTGTAAAACCCTTCAGTCATTTCTGCTCCATTAACTTGTACAGCATACTCTCAAAAGTATGCAAGGTTTCAGTATCCACAGTTTTCTCAGAGTTTTGCATCAGAAAGTTTTCAGTCTTCACTACATAGTTTGGAATGAGCTATCTTTCTCTGTCCTTTAAAAGACTTGCTTAGGATCTTCAGCTCTTAGTTCTTTTAATGGAAAAAAAGAAAGAACACCAGATCTTTGTTTAATCTCTCAATGTCACCTACAGTTTCTCAGGTACATGACAGTTCTGCTTTACACCTAGGAATCCTTGTTTACATGGTCAGTCCTCCAACATGGGCATTTTGGATGTATGCAGGCATAATAATTTTTCCTACTTAGTTCTTTTTTCCTGTCTTGGCAGCTTGCTACTTGCTTTATTGGTCTTCATATAGGACTAATCTGACATTTTTGTGCTGCAGGTTCAAAACCCTGTTCCAGGTCACCAGGTTAAGGCCTTTTTTTCCTGAGTTTCTTCTAATGTTCACTTACAGTGCATTCCAGCCAATTGAGTCCAGATAACCAATTTGTCTGTCATTCTTACAACTAGCCCTTTTCTTTACACTGTTTGCATAAGCTAAAACTGTTAACAAACATTTTGTTTCTTTCTTGTAGATTGCACTGGTCTCAGCAGAGTTCTCTGACATACTGCATGGGTGACCTTGCCTCATTGTGGAAAATGACTAACTTACAATCAATCTTTTGCAGCCCATTAATCAATGTTTCTATCCGTTCAAAGCATTTCAATATCTTCTAAGAATTACCTAGTTTCTTTAGCAGATATTAATACAGGGTCTTGATGACAGCCCAGAAATTAGGGTACATTTTATCACTTTTGTGTTGAATACATCTTTGCACTAAATATCTTGTAATTTTTATAATTTTCTTTTTATAATTTTATCTATTTTATCTTTTTTTTTTTTTTTGTATAATTATACTCAATCACAACAGATGGTGTTAAAGGGACAAACAGTGTAAATTTTGATGCCGTCTTGTACTGGAATATATGTGTCAAAATATTTTTTTTAAGATAGAATTGATTTGTGTTGCAGAAGAATGTTGCAAGTACATTTCTGCTAAAAAAAAAAAAAAACCAACCAAACAACCAACAACAACAACAACAAAAAAAAGGGAACATTTCTAATAATTCCATATTATAAAAATACCAAAGTTTAGTTGGTATATACTTTATCTTGTTCTATGAAATTCTTATTTTGTAAAAAAAGGATATTAAACAGTCTAAAATTGATGTCTCGCGTTGTTTGTGATCTATTAGGTACTTAATGGGAAAAACAGTAGATATCTATTGGTATAACTTTTACTATAGCCCTTTTGTTTCCCTAAAATTAGGGTTAATTACTTTTTTTTTTTTTTACTCTCTTTTCCTAATACATTTAAGTTACTAGCCAGTCAGAATAGAGCTTATAACTTTCTGCTTAGATTTGATCTAGTCATGCACAAGTTTAAGTTTTACAGCTTCTGTAAAGGATAAATCAAAAAGGAGTCATCATTGGATGCGTTTTGGTACAAAGAACATATGCATCACTGCAGAGATGGAAATAATGTCTTGTAAATTAGTGATTCTGTAAGAATTTAGGAGGCACATTAGTTAAGCAACTCAACAAGAGCCCTTATTAGTACTAGTGAAAGAATTACAATTGGAATGCACACAGAGGGAGACACAAGGTGTAGAAAACATCCAACATCTGAAGAAGTTCTGCAGCCTCTCTTTACGTTAATGACATATGATTCATGTTGTCCTACCACAGGCGTTTAAAACTGGCTAAATAAGTTATGCCCTGAAAGTTCTTATTTCTTTCAGTTGTCTAAAAAGAGATACTGGGAATTTTAGTTGTGGGTGTCTGAGGAGTGGATATCTAAATTAGATATGATGAATCATTTTGTGGAGCTTCCCTTGCTCCTGTGATAAATGTGTGGTATGAGGGGTAGATGCAGTGTCCACTTTTTAAAAGAAAATTGGATTAATTACTAAAAAATCTCAAGACATAAAGAAAGTGTCCCTCCAGAAATTGTGTGCTATGATGAGTCATAGAGAACTGATTTTGACTGAGGCCTAGCTTAAGTTAGTCAATATGTACTTTAGTCAATAAGGTTGCTGGGAGAAATCAAAGGGTTGGCTACTGTAGAGGTCAGATGAGATGATCTCCTGAACCCTCCTGAATTTTTACCCTTTATCCCTAAGGAGATCAAGGAGAAGAAGAAGGAATATAAAATCACAAAGTGAAAATGCTTAAGTGATTTGATTTTTTTTTTTTTTTAAGTTTCCTAATTTGAAGCAGAAAATGTCCTCTACAGAAGCACTTATGAAATTAGCTTTCCTTGGCACCAACCACTTCAGACTGACATCAGAAGTAAATATTGTTTTTATTCTTGAGGAATAAAAAGAAGAAGGTGAAAAAGTTCACTTCTCTGCCTAGCAACTAGCAATACAAAAATATGTTTCTTAATTTCATGTATTCCTTGGGAAATTAATTCTCTCAAGGAACAGGAAGATTTTATAGAAAGAGCAAATAAATTTCTTGCAAATAATTCCATGCCATTTTGTATTATTGAGTCAGGGACACTTTTTATAGAATCAAGGGAATCACTTCAACTTTTAAGATCATCAGGTCCGACCATCATCTAACACTGCCAAGTCTGATGATAAACCATATCCCTTAGCTGGTGCTAAGCCATGTGCATATGTCTTTTAAACACCTTCAGGGATGGGCATTCAACCATCTCCCTAGGGAGTCTGTTCCAACCTTAGACAACCCTTTCAGTGAAGACATTTCTTCTAATATTCAATCTAAACCTCCTCTTGCCCTTTCACTTGTTACTAGGGAGGAGAGACTCCTGCCCACCATGCTACAACATCCTTTCAAGTAGTTGTAGAAAGCAATAACATCTTCCCTCCCTTATTTCAGGCTAAACTGCCTCCCTTCCCTCAGCCACTTCTTATAAGTTCTGTGTAAACACGAGGAGAATTTTTTCACTGTGAGGGTGAGGGAACTCTGAAACAGGCTGCCCAGGGTGGTTGTGGAGTCTCCTTGTATGGAGATATTCAAAACCTGCCTGGATACATTCCTGTGTGGTCTACTTTAGGTGATCCTGCTCCTGACTAGATGATCATTGGAGGTCCCTTCCACCCCCTAACATTCTGTGACTCTGTGAAGACCTCTACTCCAGGCTTTTCACCAGCTTCATTGCTCTTCTCTGGACCCACTTTTGCACCCAATGTCTTTTTTGCAGTGAGGGCCCCAAAACTGAAGACAGTACTCAAGATGTGGCTTCAGCAGTGCTGAGTACAGGGGAACAATCCCTCCCTTGGTCCTGCTTGTCACACTCTTCCTGATACAGGCCTAAATGCCATTGGCCTTCTTGTCTATCTGAACACACTACTGGCTGCCATGCAGCTGGCTTTCAATGAGCACTCACAAGTCTTTCTCTGTTGGGAAGCTATCCAACCACTCTTCCTCAAACCTGTAGCAATGCATGGATTCTTTGTGAGCCAAGTGCAGGGCGCAACACTGGGCTTTGTTGAATCTCACAGAATTAGCCTCGGCCCATTGATCCAGCCTGACCATGTGCCTTTGCAGAGACTTCCTCTTCTCAAGCAGATCCATGCTCCCTCCCAGCTGCCATTTGCACACTTACTGAGGGTGCACTCAATTCTATTGTCCAGCTCATTAATAAAGATGTTAGAGGGAAGTAGCCTCAAAGCTGAGCCTTGGATAACACCATTAGTGACTGGCTGCCAATTAGATTTAACTCCATTCATCACCAATATTTGGGATCAGACATCCACTTTTTCACCCAGTGAAGTGTCCACCCAGGCAAGCCATGAGCAGCCAGCTTCTCCAGGAATATGCTATGGGACACAGCGTCAAATGCATTTTTAAAGTCCAGATAAACAAAATCCACAGCCTTTTCCTCATCCAAGGCTCATCTTGTTCTAGAAGAGGATTGTTTAAGTTTGTCAAGCAGGACCTGCCCTGCATGATTGTGCTGGTTTGAGACTAACTGAGATATTTTACTGAGAGAAATTAAATCCTTAGCTGTGAGGAAAGGAAGCAAAACATCAGTAACCTATATTACTCATTCCTCTGCTGGGAAACACAACTATCAAAATATAGATAAGACAGGCACTTCATACACACTGCTCAGCTCTCACTTCATGCTGTGCCTTCTTTCTGGTGGTCTGCTCTCTGTGGCTGATTCTGCATTTAACTCTTTAATCCACCTAACCTCTTTTTTCCCTCTAACCTCCTTGCTATCTTTTTTTGACAACTCATCTCACATCTCCAGATTTATCACATGAGATATACATGAGTTGATAAGATTATTTCTGAAGGGAAGGAAGGAAGGAGGGAGAAGGGGGTTTGGGTCGAGAGCTCTCCTGGGGACTCTGTTTCTGGGGGGGGTATTGTGTTTCTGTGTTACTGGGTTACTTTTAATTTGTATATAGCTGTATACATTTGTGAATATATGCCTGTATATTGTGCTAAGCTGAAAATATACCTCCATTCTTTAATTTCCAGCCGTCTGAGTCCAGACTGGGTGATTTTCTTAAGTGTGGTGGGGCAGATAATACCCAAGCCATCACAATTATTACTGTGCCGACTGGGCCTCACCACCTGATTGCCCTGCATAGGCTGCACAGTGGCACTCAGGGTAATCCCTGGCACTGAGTTCAGCCTGATAGCCACCTAGTTCTCTGGTTCCTCTTCTGGTCCTTCTTGTATGGGTGTCACATTTGCCAGTCTCCAGTCAATTACAACCTCCCCATTTAGCTAGGATGCCTGGTAAATTATGGCAAGTTATATAAATGTTATAGTAAATGTTATAGTAAAATCATTACAATAGCTAATTCTGCTTGAACCAAACTGATCTATTTGTAGTTCTATATCTACCATTCAAACATGCCTGCATTAGTTTGTCACTCATGTAAGTGTTGTTCCAGCCTGCTTGTGCCTACTCAGAAACTCAATGTCAGAGAGAAGAATTGAATTCTCTGTGTCTCCTGCTGCTTAACTACTGGACATAACTCCTTCTATTAACAGTTTTAAATGGGGCAAAAGAAAGGCTTGAAATAATCACTACACTCTATGCTGATGACTCTTTCTTTAAGAGAAAGAATAAAACATTAAACTGTTTATTTTCCTGCAAACCACAAAATGAAAGAGAAATATATCAGTGGGAAACAAGTTGTTATAATTTCAAACTGCAGGGAGGAGCAAACTTTT
The DNA here is from genome assembly GCF_015220805.1 of Pogoniulus pusillus. Lineage (NCBI taxonomy): Eukaryota > Metazoa > Chordata > Aves > Piciformes > Lybiidae > Pogoniulus > Pogoniulus pusillus. The sequence continues at coordinate 26,596,861 of NC_087267.1, read as the reverse complement.
GCACCAAAGGTGATAACTGTTGGCGAAGAAAAAGGTTCCCAATAAAATCGAGGGAAATCTAGCAGAAGAAATTATGATGAGGATATACTACTTCTGTGATTAAGATACTGAAGTCACTGATAGGACCCAACAAAAAGATTCAAAATTTTTAAAAAATAAACCAATAAATAAGTCAAAATGCAATAAAATTTTTAATCCTCTGAGCCATGTGAAACAGTGAAGAGCCCATACAGAGAACATAATTAATACACTAGAGATAAATTCTTATTTAACTAAAACAGAATTAGGTGACAGAACAACAGTGTGCTTTTGTGAGGAGATATTTTCTTCTTACTAGGAGAAATGGAACAATGAGTACAGCCAACAAGAAAAATTTGTTCCAGTTTCAGCAACACAAAGAAATGCTGAAAGCTTTACCTCTTAAATAAAGCACAGACTAAAAAGGATTAAGATAAAAAGATCCTTCACCACTGACAACTGAGGGCTAAGAAAAGAGTGTAAAATTATTTTTAGAAATGAGTTCTGCATAAGGAATATCTTCTGATTTTAGGCTGTGTACTGAGTCATCCAGAAAGACAATGTGATCAATTAAATACCTCCATGTTTGTTGTTGTGGAAAGGAGATAGCAGATTTACTTTGGTACAATATTCCCTCCCTTCCTTCTTTGGTTCAGCTGTCTGTGTTCAGTAAACCTGATGGAAGATTGTATGGAGCCAAAATCTCATCAGCACTGAATTAAAAATAAATAAATGAACAGCTGCAGTTTCTCCTGAACAACATAGAGCTGAAGCAGAGGAGCTGCACACCAGTCTGGGGTGGAATTCACTCAGTCAGATCCAGCTGTCTAGCTGCTAGGCTTCTGATGTAAACTAGATCCTTTCTTTGAATGGGAGGGATTATACATCCAAAAGATTATTTCCTCTGAGGAGACCATAGCCAGGTTGAGGACTATTTCACTCCAGTGATGATTTTGGCCCAACCAACCTGATCTTCTTTTACTATCAAGTTACCTGTCTGATGAATGTGGGGCAGGCTGTGGATGGAGTCTACCTGGACTTCACCAAAGCCTTTGACACCATCTGCCACAACAAGCTCCTGGCAAAGCTGGCAGCTCGTGGCTTGGACAGATTCACTCTGATATGGGTCAAGAACTGACTGGAGGGCCAGACCCAGAGAGTGGTGGTGAATGGTGCCACATCCAGTTGGCAGCCAGTCACTAGTGGTGTTCCTCAAGGACCAGTGCTGGGGACAGTTCTGTTCAACATCTTTATTGATGATCTGGAGCAGGGGGCATCAGTAAATTTGCAGATGACACCAAGCTAGGAGCAGGTGTTGATCTGTTGGAGGGTAGGAGAGCCCTGCAGAGGGACCTAGACAGGCTGGATGGGTGGGCAGTGGCCAATGGGATGAGATTTAACAAGGCCAGGCAGAAAGGGACCTGGGGATACCGGTAGAAAGTAGGCTGAAGATGAGCCAGCAGTGTGCCCAGGTGGCCAGGAGAGCCAATTGCATCCTGGTCTGTATCAGGAACACTGTGGCCAGTAGCACGAGAGAGGTTATTCTGCCCCTGTACTCAGCACTGGTCAGGCCACACCTTCAGTATTCTGTCCAGTTCTGGGCTACTCAATTTAAGAGAGATGTTGGGGTACTGGAATGTGTCCAGAGAAGGGCAATGAAGCTGGTGAGAGGCCTGGAACACAAACCCTGTGAGGAGAGGCTGAGGGAGCTGGGATTGCTTAGCTGGAGCAGAGGAGGCTCAGGGGTGACCTCATTGCTGTCTACAACTACCTGAAGGAAGGTTGTAGCCAGGTGGGGGGTCAGTCTCTTCTTCCAGGCAGCCAGCAACAGAACAAGGGGACACAGTCTCAAGTTGTGCTGGGGGAGGTATAGGCTGGATGTTAGGAGGAAGTTCTTGACAGAGAGAGTGACTTGCTATTGAAATGGACTGCCCAGGGGGTGGTGGAGTTGCCATCTCTGGAGATGTTCAAACAAAGACTGGATGGGGCACTTAGTGCCATGGTCTAGTTGATTGGACAGGGCTGGGTGCTAGGTTAGACTGAATGATCTTAGAGGTCTCTTTCAATCTGGTTGATTCTATGATTCTATTACCCTACGATTCTATGATTTGACCTGTTTCATTGTCTGGCATACAGTAACCCCACTCAAGTGGTCGTAGTGGGATAAAATGCAGAGACTTCGAAGGCACAAAGTGAATCTTTTACTGAGTAACTTAATATTAGGTGCTGTCTTGGGTTCAAATGCAGGTTCCCAGAGACTCTTATAAATTTAATTGACCCAATGACAATTTATAGAATTTATAGAGTGCCCTCCCCTCTTCCCCCTCCTTTCCCCAAAAGACAGGGAGAGAGATAAAGGTAGGGACACCCAAATAAATCAATCTCACTCGATTTGGAAGTTAAAAGGAAAAGTTTAACAATAACTTAGAAAAAGGGATTGGAGGTAGGGGAGTTTACAAAGGATAAGGAAGGGAAAACAGCAAAATACAAACAGGGATGGATACAACCCGAGTAGTGTGATGGTGTCTCTGCCTCGTGGCTGCCACGTGTTGTGCTGGTATGCAGTATCAGTGTGTGTGTGATCAAGAGTGAACGCAGGAAAAAGAGAAAAGGGAAGAGACAGGAAACTCCTTTCTCTTTTATACCACAGGAAGTGGGGGGAGTGGGCTAACCATCACCTGGAGTGTGGCCCACCCCTGAGGAGGGGCCAAGACCCCTAGGGACAGGTTCAGGGTCACTCCCCCAGGAGTGTTAACCCTATACAGGTGCTCATCTTGAAACCATATTGTTGGAGGTCGGAGACCGGTGCGGCGAGAGATCGGGGCACTGAGAGTCGACTCTGTGGCTTCTGCGCAGCAGTGCAATTTATTAGGGCGATACAGCGACCTTTATAGCCCCCAAAGGGGGTGTAGACAACTGACTTAGTTCAAGATTGGTACAAGTGGAGGGTACAGATTGGCTCCAGGTTAAGTGTAAGGCAGAGATAGGTTAACTTACAGTAAACACCTTAAGGATCCCACCCAGGGGGGGTGGCCAGAGTCAGCCCCCTGGGCCGTGCCCACCTCAGAGGCGGGCAGATTCCACCCCCTGACAGCTGTGCGTGGGTTGCTCATAGTCACAGGCTCAGGCCCCTGGGAGCCTCAAGGCTCCAAGGACACTTCTCATCACAGGGTCTGATGTTTACCTTTCATGCTCCGCTGCGGGAGGAAGCTTCCCACACCATATTTCTCTTACCCAAGGTCTTTTTCGGAGTCCTATCTTTCTGCAGACATACATTATGATAGCAAATATTCCTTGTTGTATGTGATCTTCTTCTGATTGTGACACTTCTATGGGGTTCTTCATCTTACCCCTTCACCTAGGTATTGCTACACATATCATAACTGTTTCTCTCTTGCACCATACTTCATCCAGCAACTTTGATCTGGAGGGCAATTAAGGCTCTTTCAGTTTGTCTGTGCTGTTACATGTTATTAGGATTAGAGTGCTACAACTGTGTATGTGTTAGTTTAGATATGTGTTCCTCTCCAGAGCAAGCTGAATCTGCCTCTGAGGGGAATGTAGAGAAGTGCATGTCAGTTCCCAATCACTGTATCCACCAAAGACTAACTCTTGAACTGCAGATGATGAATAAATACAGAATTCAGATTTCAAAACATATTTAATTCTTTTGGCTTCCTACCAGCCTAGCACTCACCTCAGAAAAAAAATAAAAGCAGGCCAAACCCAAACTGTCAGCTTTTTAATATATGCTGCGGCAGAAGGGGGGCAGACCAGGAGCCCAAGCAGACCTTCCCTTTGTGCAAGCTGGACACTGGCTAAGGAACCTCTCTGGCTCCCTGCATGAAAGTAGCCTTTCATTTCAGTCAATGGCAGGGCACTGCAGCCCTTTAAAAGCCAGATCCCTGTACAGTACCACATATCAATTCAGGAGGCAGTGAGAAATGCCAGACATTCCCAGGAACATGTACCATGCAGCTAGCAAGCTGCCAAATTCTACATTGGCTGTGTGAATTTCTGAGAAGAGAGGCACAGGCAGACTGCATTGCAGAAACCTTGTATGGAAGGAATGAAATAACGTTCTTTGCCTCTTATGCTATGTACTTATTCTTCTGTATGTGCTTGTGGGTGTTTATTGCGATACAAGGCTTTTATGAGTCACATATAAGTGGTGAAGAGACGGAAAGTTTTTATACTGAGATGTTTTACTGGACCATAGAAATTTGTTACTGGAAAAATAATGTTCTAAAACTCTTTTTTTCTCATCTGGTATATACAAAGATTGAAAGTTTGGTTATGCATTTTTATTACATTTCGATTAAAAAGTAGCCTTAAAATGTAATGCATGTACTTTATGAGTAAAGGAAGATTGAAACAATAACACATATAATTCTAAACATCTTCCACTCATCCTAATTGGAGGAATTAATTTTGAAGACTAAATTAAATGCCAACTGTTTTAACTCATTCTTTGCTGCTTGTCATCTCATCACTGTCCATCAAGATGAATGTACCTGTCAAACTATGATGTCTTATTAATTTGAAAGAACTTTTTACAGAAATATGGCAGCATAATTACTTAGCATATGCAAATAACTAATGAGTTTATTGCATATTCTTTCAATCACTTGCATAATTGGAATTCTTCTGTTGCTCTGACAAATTACAGCAAAATGGTGCATACGTAGCCAACAGCTGGAAAAATAAAATAAAATAAAATAAAATAAAATAAAATAAAATAAAATAAAATAAAATAAAATAACAATTAAACTCTTGGAGTGCAGCCTGCTTGCTGTGGTTAGCTACGTCTGCAGTATCACAGTATTATCAGGGTTGGAAGAGACAGATCCTCAAGTCCAACCCTTTACCACAGAGCTCAAGGCTAGACCATGGCACCAAGTGCAGAACATGGTCAGCTGCTCTGGGCTTATAAGGACTGAAAAATTATGAAAACAGGATGAACCATGTATGCTGAAATAAAAAATAAAATGTTATCATTCGAAGTATTGTTGGAGGAAAGCTGGTTTAGAGACAAGTGCCAGTGCTCATTTTTAAACCACAATTTTATATACTGAAATATCTAAGATGTGTCACATTTTCACTGTGGGGCCATTTCTTTTTTTAAAGATGCTATAAATATTTAGAAACTACAGAGTCTCTGTCGCTGGACCTTAAGGTTAAAAATTATTTCCTCCCCTTTCTAGATGAAATGTGAAAGAAGAAATTAATGTTCTGATATTCAGAGACAAAAAAAACGCAAGAATGTGCAATTGTTTACATGCGTTTTCCTCCATTTAGAAGAACAAAACTCATCACACTTAATAAAAGATTGTTTTCATTTGCTATCTTTTATGAAGAATAAAAGGTATTACTTTGTTTAACTCTGAGTTAGAGAAAGTGTCCCTGTCTTGAAAGTTCTATGCCCTGAATTGAAATAAAGACTTTCTGGACCCCCAAGTCACAGGTTTTTACATTTTTCCCCCTGAGTTTAGCCTTGGGTGTCATTTTCAAGACCTGCATCCCACCTCATACTTGGGGAAAATTGTTCTTCTAACATGGAAAGCTGATATTCACAGATATTCACAGAACACTGCATTGCTTTCCCACGTCTTGCAGCATTGTAATGAAAAGTATCTTTCTTCTAACTTCCCACACTTTGATATTTTAGTAGCATAAACCACTTTTCTTGCTGTCATTTTTTACATTATTCTGTCACAATCAGAAGACTCTTGATGAGAATTCAGTGGTTATAAGGTCCACAACAAAGCAACCAGCATTATTTTCTCTTAAAAACACTATATATATCACAGTATCACAGTATCATCAGGATTGGAAGAGACCTCACAGATCATCAAGTCCAACCCTTTACCACAGAGCTCAAGGCTAGACCATGGCACCAAGTGCCACGTCCAACCTTGCCTTGAACAGCCCCAGGGACGGCGACTCCACCACCTCCCCGGGCAGCCCATTCCAGTGTCCAATGACTCTCTCAGTGAAGAACTTTCTCCTCACCTCGAGCCTAAATCTCCCCTGGCGCAGCCTGAGGCTGTGTCCTCTTGTTCTGGTGCTGGCCACCTGAGAGAAGAGAGCAACCTCCTCCTGGCCACAACCACCCCTCAGGTAGTTGTAGACAGCAATAAGGTCACCCCTGAGCCTCCTCTTCTCCAGGCTAAACAATCCCAGCTCCCTCAGCCTCTCCTCATAGGGCTGTGCTCAAGGCCTCTCACCAGCCTCGTCGCCCTTCTCTGGACACGCTCAAGCATCTCAATGTCCTTCCTAAACTGGGGGGCCCAGAACTGAACACAGTACTCGAGGTGTGGTCTAACCAGTGCAGAGTACAGGGGCAGAATGACTTCCCTGCTCCTGCTGACCACACCATTCCTGATGCAGGCCAGGATGAATATATATATATATTCAGTATTAATGCTTAGTCCTTTGAAGTCAGACAAAAAGTAAAACAAAAATGGTAGCTTCAAAGCTAGACAGAATTCCTTCACATAATTATTGTCACTATGCCTGCTGGACACTGAAATCTTTCAATGCCCTTCTATGTCTACTGCATCAAGTTGCTGAGTTATTGTCATACAAAAGTACCTGAGATGTTCTTCAACATGCAACTGTGTTGATCTCACCTATTACTACACTGAGATAAGACAGTCTTGCTCTCTTGTCCCTACTTTCCTTGTCCTCTCCTCTGCCTCTATGCATGGTCTTACAGATTTCCTTCTTCCCTTGTGTCAGTTCTAGTGCTCTTCCCAGTCTCCCATGGAACGGTTTAACTAACCAGGCAGGAAAAAAACAAAACAAAACAAAACAAAACAGAAAAACACTCCAAACCCAAAACAGTTTATTCTGGTCAGTGAGTCAAATCAGTTCTTTGAGAGGTTCAGTAAGACCAGACTGTTTTTGCAGGTGATGGGGAAGCGCAGCCAGAACAGAGAGTGGATGGAATCAAGATCTTTTGCAAAGATGGGAGGTTGCTGTCTGTCTGTTCTCCTCACCTTATGAAACCAAACTTTTGCTTACAGGGCTATAATATATATAGGAATATTTATGATGAAGAGTTAAATCAGTATCCTAATACTGATATGGATTTAGAAAAGGTAGCTCCACTATCCCAGAAAAGCACATTTTGCTTGTATTAGGTTAGGGTTTCACACTCAAATGCTTTGCTGATACATTTAGGTCAGTGTAATTACACTAATACAGCTTAATAGACTTATGGTAGTATTTTAACAAAATAGAGTTCCAGTTCTGCCAGAAACAAGACATATTCTAATACAGACAAATTCTAACAAATTCTAATAAAGCTCAAATTTGTAACATGCTTAAATGAAATCAGGAAAATTTACAGCTGTCTGGTAATAAGAGCTGTGTGTATATAGAGGAATATACCCGAACATTTTATATTTCAATACATATGTATTGCTTGTATATGAACACCTCATCTATGAGGAGTATGATTTACTCAAATGATTCATTTGATGTGTTCTGTGCAAACCCTCACATGTAATGACATAAAAGAGATTAATCATGTAAGCATAAATGATTAATCCTCCTCTAATCAGAATTTCTCTTTTTATAATCTGTTACTTATATTTATTGATAGGGAAAACAGCAGGCAAGTGAAAAGCTTAAATAGGTGAAGCAGACTGAAATTAATTAAACAGACAGTGCTAGCTGAAGCATCTGCACATTGCTGAGGACCCTGACCTGGGAACTGCACTTACCCTAAGGCCCCATGGCACAGACCCGCTGTCAGATCTAAAGGCCTTTGTTAACAACAAACTTATTGGAGAGATCAGTCACAGGGAATTGGTTTTGGTTCATTCCAAGGCAGTGAGGTTTTGTTTGTAGATGTCAGGAGGGATTTAGCAGAGAAGAGGTTATAAAGAAATATCCATAGGGTAACTAATTAAATTGAAAGATTTCCATCCCAAGTTGGAAGAAGACACATAGGCTCAAGGGACTCACAGACCTCAGAGTCGCATGGATCACTCTGAGACTTTCCCACCACATCAGAACTGACTGTTCAAGGTGTGAGCAAAATAATTTGCTCTGATTGGATGTTTCTGGCCTAACCTGGCGAGAAACATAAATTCTTTCAAAACCAGATGGAAATATAACCTGTAATTGTGAAAAGGCTTTACCTAGTATATTGTTTAGAAAATAAAGCAGGTATGAGAACCACCTGAATGAACATGGGCATGTGTGAGTTATGCTTGTTCTACACTGGTAAATAATTTAGTTAATAATAAAACAAAGAAAATAGTTTTGAAAATAATGAATGAATATCCCCTGTAAGATAGTAAAATATTTGAAGTAATAAGAATCAATACACTACCCAAGCAAACCATGTAGTTTGCTATTGCAATATGTTGGGGTTTTTTTTCAGAAAAGGAGAAAAACAAAATCTTTTACTTGTTAGTGGTTCCTTTACTTGCTTCTCCACTGACTGAAAAGGGAGCTTTTACCATGCTTGCAATGCTGAAGTTATTAAGTAGGGGAAAGACAACAAAAAGCATACAACAAAAAAACCCAAGCAAACAATAAAATCCCCCATGAAAACTACAATCTGTACCCTGAAAGACTGTTGAGTTGGAAATAATAGAAAAGAAGCAATCCAGGTTTGAGTGACTCAATTGAAGCAAGAAAAAGCCCTCTGGAAATTTTACTTTCTATGAATTCATATCCCTCGGCTGAGTTCTCCACTAAATAAAGCAGGAATTCTGATCAAAGATTTTCCAGTATCTGAAAAAAAATAATACCTGTTGCTACCTTGCAAATTCTGAAGTATCTAACAAAAAGTTACTTCAGAGAGCAACTTCTTTATTGGAGATACTAACAGCATTTCAACTTTAGCAAATTTATCAACTTAACATTTTTTTAAGACCTCTGTTCATTTGTCAAACTGTATTGTTGCCAGTGAAAGGTTCAAATATTGGACAGCACACACCCACACAACATAGCTTTAATGCTATCTCTCTATATATGAAAAATAAATTATGTATTGTAAAACTTTCAAATCTGTGTGTCAAAAATACACTGTGTTGAAGAATGCCAGAACAACAATGTTTTTGAAGTAGACATTGTCTTATAACTTAGTATATGAAGAGCTAAACATAAGAATGTTATAGACAAGTACCTACATCAGATGGCTTCAGAGATTAAAGGCAAGAAGGACTGCACAAATACAGTTACACTGTTTTGAAAATATACTCCAATAGCTTCTGCAGTTAATCCATGCTATAAGTACCCTCATGAGTCAGAAATTATATTTTTGAGAGTCCTGGGGAGATGTATTTTCCAGTTAATTAACCCAATAGGTTTCAGAAGTCATGTAAAATGTCACCGTTTTGTTTCAAAGTCATGTACAAATGGGTACTACAATTTAACTATGCACTGAGAGATGACCTTTGAGGAGGATCACTAGATTCTGTATTGTGAGAAACAGCAAATAATACCTTCTTATTCACCTTTTCTGTGGCATTTGTTATTTAATAAACCCCTATGTCTAGATCCATCTATATTTAGGTTTTCCTGGACAGATGCAATGCTTAAAAATAATGACTAAGTAAAAGATTCACAGTTACAAAATCAATCAAAATATGAGATACACTTAAAATCAGAAAAGATCAGATAATTTTCTTTCTTTGTTAAATGAGTAACACTGTAAGCCGTATGGGATTTACAAAACTGAAGTACTGAGAATTTGTTGTACTCAGGTTACAGAACTGACTGTATTCCCATCAGTTTGTTGTACTCAAAATGCTATGGCCAAAAGAAACACTGTGTGTATGCAAAGTCAATAATTTACTGTTAGTCTAACATTAACAGCCTAATCAAAGAGTTGTTATTAGTTCAGCTGCAATGACAGTATGTTCAAATCGTATATAGTTAAATAGACTCACACACACACTTTGTAGTGCCTACCGTTTGATGTTGCCATCACTCTTGTAAGTCTTGTAAGCTTTGGACAAGGGAGACCTCATGTTTAGTTGCCAGCATCTTTAAATGGAAGGAGTATGGTATTGTTAGTGGTTTCCTTCTCTCTAGGATCTTCTTGGAGTCACTTTTATCTGTCAGCTGACTTGTTCTACAATTTGCTCTGTATTATTTCTTTGCCTATAAATTAGTTTTATACCAAACTTTACCTTCTAAGACGTGTTTTAAATTATTGTATATTTGCACTCTCTGTTATGTCTAAAACTACCTGGCCTCTAGGTTCATGCTTTTGATGACCAGCAACTGACCAATAGTGATTTTTTTACAACTTTGGGCCTCCAGTATTAATTTGTTCCTATACTTCAATGTCTTTGACACCACTCCATTTTGCTCCTCAACTGACTACAGCTGCATTTTATCATAGTGTCAAGGAGTCTTTATTTGCACAGAAAGACCATTTGATATCAGTATCTTTTAGTTAGAAATACAGATATGCATAACAAAATGTGTTCCACCCACCATTGTGAAAAGGAAAAGCTAAATCAGTGTAGGTTATCTGGCCATTAGATATTTGCTGTTGCAAGCTAGATCAAATTTCTAGACAGATCAAGAGAAGTCCTGACAAAGGTCTTTATGCTTGTGCTGCCAGCTTAGCACACAGCCTGTGACTTGTTAGAAGCAATGGCAGATCCACATTTGCTGATCTACAGACTTCTTATGTGTCATATGCATTTCCTTTTACAATTCTTCTTTCTATCTAACATTAGATAACAGTTGTTAAAATTTTCTACAGAGGCCTTATAAGAAAAACATGCTTCCCATTACAGTGAAATGTGTCGCTTAATATGGCAAAACACGCTACACTCCAAGTGCTCTTGAAGTAGTGTCTTTCATGGAAATATGAAACCACCTGTCTGACTAAACCGTGTGACCTCAAAAAGAAAAAAAAACAAATGAAAGCAACCTTAAACTGCATATGAATTAAAATTCATACTTTTCTGAATGTGTTCTGAGTGCAAACTGTTTCTTTTGTGGTAGATCACTCAAACTTCTGGATGGTCATATATGTGCCGTTCATTTCCAGTTCTTCTGGATTGTCTCCAAGTCTCTTTGCAGATATTGTTTATCACCTTTGACCTGCTGCTCCCACTCAGTCCTGTGCTTTCTGGAGGGCAATCTCTATAGTTGCTACTCTTCCATTTTGTATAGCTCCTCCTTTCAATACTCTCGCTGTTGGACAGATTTAGTTCTTTCCATGTATTATCACAAACTAGTCTTTCTGTTGGTGGATTCTCAGTTCCCATCACATCTGAACAGCAATAAAAAAAGCAATATTTCCTTCTGCCTACAGTATATCCTGAGACAACATCGTGTACCTCCAAACACATAGAGGAGTACATTATAAGAAGCTGTGAATGAAACACATGTATGAATATTTAACGAATCATTTGAACAACAGAAGTGATATATGAGGAAAAAAGATATGAGAAAGAATGTAAAAATTGCTATTTTAATTCTTTTTACAATTCTTACAGAATTTTAATAAAAACAGTAGGTGTGTAGTGCATCAGACTCCAGATACATCTCAGATAGCCATCTTCTGCTCTCTTTATAAAGAACAGGCTGCCCAGGGAGGTGATGAAGTCACCATCCCTGGAGGTGTTCAAGAAAAGACTTGATGAGGCACTTAGTGCCATGGTCTAGTTGACTAGATAGGGCTGGACTGGATGATCTTGAAGGTCTCTTCCCACCTGGTTGATTCTATGATTCTATGATTGGAAAGAAACAGGGGGGTTATTTATTTGAGATTTTTATTCTAGAAAATGGGTCTTGTCATGCAAACTGAGATGGCATGACATAAGCATCTTAAAGGAATGGAGAAAATATAAGAAAATTCAAAAAAAGGTTTGTAATCAATTTTTTTTCTATGAGAAAATCCAATTTTAGCTGCTTTTACACAGAAATAAGTAAGATCTGCCGCAACCTGAAAGTGACACATTCATCTTGGCAGCTGAAGAAACAACTTCACAGCAAAGCCTTTGAGAACAAGAACTGCTCATACAGTCAAAAAGCCATTCAATAAAGCTGCAAGTCATTGAAGATACTCAGTTAGAGATAAATACCTTCTTTCATGTGCCAGTTGACCAAATCTTAACATCTATCCTCAACCTTCTGATTCATAGTTTTAATTTTGGAGAAAATTATTTTACAAAATTAATTTCAGTTGTTGCTGTAGTTTAGTTTTAGACATCATTTACCTGTAATTGTGTTGCTAGAATATCAGTAAAGGATTTCCAAATCCAAGAATTTATTCTTTAATCCTCAGAGTATTAAAAAAAAAAAAAAAAATCCTTGCTTGTAACTTGTGGCAAACCTGCCCCAATTTAGCCATGTTTCTACTGTTAAATTTAATCTTCCTACACAAAAGGCATTTTGTTTTCTTTATGTCTTTTGTAAAGAAGTATCCTTCTCCTTCATGCGTTCTCACCATAAGATATCTTTTAATGAACATTTCCACCTTTATTCTCCGTGTTCTGTGTTGCCAAATCTAGTAAGTAAAAAACTAGGCAGTAACATCACACCTTTATCACTTTCCCCCCTTCTTTGAAATTCATGTCAATAGCATTTTACGTTAGAGTTATATGGGCCTCACTCTGAAATCATGAGGAATTTCCCACTCCCCCATATTTAGAAATGTTTTTTCTAATAAAATAAAATTCTGAGCACTGAAGGGTTTGCTTTGTTACAGCCATTTCTGAGGCTATGTTCCCTTCTATATATGAATCCAAGAAGAAATGACTCCTTCAGTGACACTTTCTGGCACGTGCCTCTGTGATCTCCTTCCTCAATCAGACTCTTCTATTTTGCATTTTAAACTAACCATAGTTAACAATAGAGTGGAAACAATTTGAACATAGCTTTTGATCACAAGCGCTACATCTCCAGCATTCCTGCTTTCCACTCTATGAATAAAGGCTATTGTAAGCATGACATAAAGAAATAGACCCAAGTTATTTTAGCAGGCCTCCAAGAAAATAACTTAAAAGACAAAAACGTAAAAGCAGATGTAACATCAAACACAAGTCTATACATTTATTCTCATTCTACACTTTTGTAAACCTGAATGTGTTCCTGTGTGATCTGGTATAGGTGATCCTGCTCTGGCAGGAGGCTTGGACTAGATGACCTTTTGAAATCCCTTCCAATCCCTAATTTTCTGTGCTTCTGTAATCTTTATGAATGTCCTACATAGGAAAATACATTTTTAAGAATACTATATCTTTAGATTTCCTGGGAAATATCCTGTTTGATAAGCACATCATACATATTATTGCATTTTTCTCTGTACACACTAGCACATATAGGATGCTGGGTGATAGGTTGGATGATCTTTGAGGTCTCTTCCAACCTGGTTGATTCTATGATTCTATAATTCTGTGTTGGACAAGTGCCCTATTTTCATGAAAGTGTACAAGCATCATAGCAGCTGCTCATCTGTCTCTGTAAACAGAGACTTTGAAAAGTTAAAACCAATAGTTCAAATCAGTTATGCACCATATCTTTTTCTGGTCTACTTTAAATTCTTAAACTAATTCTAAGGAACTTTAATAATAATGGAATTCTAATATGTTTGTTACAGTGCTTTAACTTTGGGAAAGAGAGAATGTGGAACCTGATTAAAAATTTTTTCTTCCATAAGTATATTATGCAACTATTTTTGTAAACTAAATCACAAATCAGACTCTGTATTGGCCATGAAAGACAATTTGACTCATGCCATGTGTGTCATCTCACATTTTAATTATTTTGAAGATCTTGTGATCAACAGCATACAAGGAGAATCTAAGAGATTAAATTCCTCAGAGCAGTTTAAAATCAGGACATTGCATAGTTTTTATTGTATCTAGGGTTTTGTATGTTTTTGTTAACTTTCCATTTCAGGACTTTCCCAGTGGTTTTTGACTGGTAAGATGTGAAAATACAATATAAAAAATAAAAAAGAAGAGACAGAAGACTTTTGCCTTTTAATTGTATAGGTGAGATCATGCACTATCTAAAGCTTTTTGCTGGTGATTCTCTCATGTTCATTGTTTGACTACACAGCTTGAATGGCTATTTGTCAGGTTAAACAGGAGAAATGTCAACATTTTCTTTTGTATCTGGGTGTTCTTCATCGTGAAGAGCCAGCACAGACTTTGATTTTGGCTGCCATTGGAGACTAGGGTCTAGTAAAGAAGAGAAAACCATGGGAAGTAAATGGTATTGATTTTTCTCAAGAACTGACTTTGACCCAGTGACCACACTTTAGTGTTCAATTTACCAAGTGAAAAAAGGACCTTCTCTTTCTATTTTGTTTGTGTAGGAGTGTTGTTTCTTTCACCTTTTTCCACTCTTTGGTGCTCAGCTCAATATAAGACCTAGGAACTAGGAGAACGTGATCAGAGCCAGTATTGATTTGAAAATATGCAGAATGATTCTCAAGGATTTCTAAAGTTACATCTTCTCACCTTTTTCCTGGAATCTAGGGTTAAATGTCTTGAAACCACTCAGGTTGCTGTTATTCATTGAATGACAGCACCATGGCATTTTCAGCAAGAGAACTTAAGAATTACAAAACAGATCTGACAGTTTGAACTTCACCAGTGCAGGTACAAACATACTGGAAGAAAATGCAAAACCATATTAAAAAAAAAAAAGGCCTGGTCACATAACTGTCTACAACTACCTGAAGGGAGGTTGTAGCCAGTCGGGGGTTGGTCTCTTCTCCCAGGCAACCAGCAATAGAACAAGGGGACACAGTCTCAAGTTGTGCCAGGGTAAGTCTAGGCTGGATGTTAGGAGGAAGTTCTTCCCAGATAGAGTGATTTTCCATTGGAATGGGCTGCCCAGGGAGGTGGTGGAGTCACTGTCCCTGGAGGTCTTCAAGAAAAGCCTGGATGAGGCACTTAGTGCCATGGTCTAGTTGACTGGATATGGCTGGGTGCTAGGTTGGACTGGATGATCTTGGAGGTCTCTTCCAACCTGGTTGATTCTATGATTTTATGAACTATCAATGAAATAGACAGTGGCAAATAACTTTGTGGTGGAACAGTGGTGCAGTTAGGACATCAACAAATTCTGCAATAAATTGGAGTGTTATTCCTGTTAGTAGGAAACAAAAGATGGAGATGTGCCTCCCTGGGATGGACAATTAGCACAGGAACTGGCAGGGTTTTTCTTACTGCACTTGTGCCAGGGGGGTCAGACTTGGGAGGACACACAGAGAAGACCACCAGAGGTGACCAGACAATGCAGGTGCATGAGAGATCTCTGGCGCAGCAAGAATTTCAGGGACTTGTTTGCATGCCTGATACATATGCATGAACTGAGTGTATAAATGGGAAAGGATGTTATGTGCCTGTTGCATGAGTTGGTAGAACACAGACTCCTCTCATGCTCAGCACTGCTTGCTTCTCTTTTAGCAAATACATTTTATATTGTCTTTGGTACTGATTGGTTTGTGCCCGAGATCATTTAGAACTATTCTATAAAATTAATCACATCCACTAGAGGTTCTACTAGAGGCTATTAGAATGAGGATCAAATGAAGCACCTGACACTTCTGAACGTGTTTGAAATGCTTCCCTGCTGAAAGCCTGGCAGGTTAACAAAACCTAGTGGTTTTCATTCCCATTATTCATGTTGGATCAACTTTGAGGTAGACAGAAAAATGCATGCCAGTATGCTGCCCTTATGGTAACATAGTCAAACTTAAGGACAGCAAAAGAGCAGTTGAAGGAGGCAATATAGAAAAAGAAATATGGGCTACTAGAGATCTAATAAGCATTGTTTTTATGGTTTGCTTTCAACCTATCTGCGTACCCAAAGGAATGAAGGTTTATGTAAAAATGCCAAACCTTATGGTATTTGGAGTCCTTTGGAAAAACTGGACACTCAGGTTACCTGAATATAACAGTCTATACTTTCAAAATAAAAATAGTTTGTTTCTACACCTTAGAAGTAAATTTAAAAATCATGAGAATGAGAGTTAAAACAAATAACAAAACTAAATAAATATCTACGCATACTATTTTTAAATCTCATAATGTTATGCTTATTTAATAGCATTTATAATATGTCTCATGAACACTTCATACTGTAGCTGTAAAACAACACTGCTCTGGTGACTTTAAGGAAGAGTCACATATATTCCACTCTATATAAATTGTGACTGATTCATTTTAACATGAGTGTAAAAGTATAAAGACTCCCACGTCCTTAAATCTGGATGTAAGGCAGACTGATCTTGGCAGAAAATTCCTCTTCTGTAGGCACTGTGCTGAGTTGTCACACAAAGCTCTATGTGTGCCTCTTTCCAGGTCCTCTCCTGGGCAGAGCAGGTGAAAGGAAAGGGTAATGGAGTAATACTGTGTAGTTCTTAAATACATCTGAGCCAGGGTCAAGAGAAGAATTTACTTTGTCCAGCTGTCTATGTACTGTGTGTTCCATGTTACACTTCATAGACACAGGAAAGCAGGAGGAGGCCTGCAGTAGAAAAACACCAGAGGAAAAAAAAGTGGATACAGGGAAGTGGTGCAAAGAATGTGAAGATGCCTGTGTGAAAGACTGAAGATAGCTAAGGGAATCAAACATGTCAAAGAAAATAACAAGAGAATTCCATCAGCTTCTGGGCTCTATTAGGCAGAGCATTGCCAGAGAATGTGTCAGAGAAAATTATTTTGGCCCAGGACTCAGAACTCATGAGATGTGTCTTATGTGCTGTGTCCAGTGCTGGACTATCATGTACAAGAGAGATATCAACAAACTTTCCACTAGCTACTTGTGGAAATCAATCTCAAGGAGGGGAAGAAAAGATACTCTGCTCTTGTCAAACCCTACCTGGAGTACTGTATGCAGTTCTGGAGCCCCCAGCACAAGAAGGACACTGAACTGTTGGAGCGAGTCCAGAGGAGGGTCATGAAGGTAACCAGAGGTCTGGAGCACCGCTCCCATGAGGACAGGCTACAAGAGTTGGGGCTCTTCAGCCTGGAGAAGGCTTCAAGAAGATCTTATAGTAGCCTTCCAGCATCTGAAGGGGGCCTACAGGAAGGACTATTTACAAGGTCTTGTAATGACAGGACGAGGGGTAATGGGTTTAAACTGGAAGAGGGGAGATTCAAACTAGGTATTAGGAAAGGGTACTTTACAGTGAGGGTGGTGAGACACTGGAACAGATTGCCCAAGGAAGTTGTGAATGCTCCCTTCCTGGAGGTGTTCCAGGTTGGATGAGGCCTTGAGTGACCTGTTCTAGTAGGAGGTGTCCCTGCCTATGGCCTGGGGTTGGAACTGGATGATCTTTGAAGTCCCTTCCAACCTAAACCATTCTATGATTCTATGATTTCATGCAGGGAACTTTTTTTTCCTCTTTAATCACTTAATACGGTAACTTCAGGTTGATTTGGTTTAGTGGGTAAATAGCAAGAAATCTACTAGTCCTACCTATGTTTCATTCTTTTCTAATGTTCAGCAATATCCAAATCCCCTAGGAGTCATTTAACATATCTCTGTCTAATAAATTTTATAAACACAAGCTTTGTAAGACATCTGTGACATTTCAGTTGCATTATTAATGAATGAAGTAGCATATATGTTCAAACATAGGGCTTTATCATGTAATGCAACTTAAAAAAAAAACAGAAAACTGTTCAAAGTTTATATGCTTTCAATGTATTATTTTCCTCCCATATTTCAGACTCCCATAGGTATTGCATGTCTCATTCTGGCATGCAGTACTAACAAAACCGCACAAAACTTCACTAACCATTTTCTAATGAACTCCTTCAAAGAAGTCATTAGGGATCTTCTTGTTTTACTGCTACAATGAATATAGAACACTGTGAAATAAGAATAAAGATGATGGAAAAAATAACATATATGTCATTTCTTTCTGACAATAATGTATTCAGTCTTGCAATTTCCTATGTTCAATTCTGTTTCAAAAGAGGGAAGTGAGACTGACCTGTGTTTTTGTCCTATAATGAATACCTTAGTTATTATCAAATCACTGACCTACTGCCATTTAGAAGAGCTTCAGTGTCTGATAATCACCTTATATAATAGATTCTGATCTAAGTAGTGTAACAGCACAGATTGAAACACATGGCCATTCCTGCCTCCTGAATTTCACCTGGAGGCCTGACTGACTGATAGTAGTGCTGCAACAATATCTGTCAAGCTCTGGAGGTCAGGCACTCCACATCTGAAGAAAGTACTTCCCATATTGCACCATTAGTTTGTACATGATGTTATTTTCATTACTACCAGACTCACTCCCATATGGAAAAAAAAAATCACAAGCCCTTTCAAATTACTTTAAAAAACCAAAACAACCCACAACTCAAAATAACCTCTGAACTGTTTGAATGAGAGGAAAAGAAAGCACTAAGACAAGGGGATTTGATGTCAGCAGTGATACTCAGCAATATCACTGTTTTTCTCAGATTGGTAAACTACTGCACATTGGCATGTATGCAGAGTTTAACAATGGTGCCTGAGTAAAGTTGTGTCAGCTTTGGTTCTAGAGTGTCCTGGAGTCCTGTATACCCCTAAATTCCTCTCCTGCCGTGGCTTGAATTGGAGAGGGAAAGCCGCCTGGTTCCCCCCCCCCCCCCCCCTCCTGCCCTGCAGGCGTGAAGGAGGTGAGCAAAGGGTCCTGCCCGCATGAAGAGTGCCCTGTGCAGTGCCCACCCTGGAATCGGGCTGGGGTTGGCTGTGCCCTTTCGCGCCTAAGGAAGTGGTAACTTTGCTCTTTGTCTAGAGAGGGTATAAATATTGGGGGCTTCCCGCTTTTGGGGTTCCCACCTTGGAGTTCGTTTCTGCTTGAGCCTTCGTGCTTGCCTGAGACTTCTCCCCCCCCTCTCGCCTGGCCTGGATACAGAAAGAGCTTCAAGGACTGCTTCACCCATTGACACCCTTTGTAAGCCTAACAACGCTTAACGACCCACCTGCAGCTGCTGAAAGGGAACGAGAGGGACAGGCCACACGAGGAAGTCAGCCTGATGCTGAGTTATTTTGGCTCAGCTTTATTATTAAGTGGGAAACGCTATTAATTAATAGCTAAAGCCTTTTCCAACTTCTGACTTCCAAAATAGTCAGATTATCCATGGCATCCCTGTAGATATTCTCGAGGCAACTGAATCTGGTAATTCAAACTAAATTAATTTCTGTATATATAGTTTTGGGGGTGGGTTTTTGGGAAAATAAAATAACTCTATTTTTGTATAAAAATTCCTGACTCGGCCACATTAATTCCCTGCCTCCACAACATAGAGTTGTCCTGGTTTTTTGTTTGTTTTGGTTTGTTGGTTTTTTTTCTTCAATTTTCACCATCATTCATTTACAAAGGAAAAAAATAGTAAATAGTTTTCACAGCAGTAAGAACTTCTGAACTTAACAATGTGAATTTGGGAAAACCAGAAATCAGCCTGAGTTGAAGATATTGATGAATGTCACAAGCAGCAAGAAATGTCACTTTAAGTGTCTGAGCAGCAGAAGGAAAGCTGAGGAAATTTGGGACCACTGCTGAACAACACTAGATACACTGCAGAAAGAAGAAAAGAAGAAAATGTTTATGGACACTCTGTCTTTTTTGTTTCTTTCAGCAATTTAATTTTCAGTATGGCCTCCCAGATCCCTGAGTCTACCAAGACAGCCTGTGAGAACTGGAACACAGTAGGGCAGTGGTACACTTAAACAAGTTGGTAATGGAAAAGCACATGGGACCAGATATTCTTCTCCAGGGGTCAAGCAGATATGCTGAGAGATGTGATTTATATAACTGTAAGATAGATTTCTGTCACCTTTGATGGTAGAAGTGAAGAGGCATTTCTGATTAATACAAACAGGCAAAATCACATCTCCAAAAAAGGCAAAAGGAGGATTCACAAACTGCTCAGGTTAACCTTGGTCTCTGGGAAAATTGTGAGCCTTAATGGCTCTTCAAAGCCATTTACAGATACAAGAAGGTGAAGAAGATGGCTGGGATCAGTCATCTTTGATATACCAAGGCCAAATCAAGCCTCACAACTAGATTGTCTTTTATGAAGATAGATGAAAGGAAAAGCAGAGGATGTTGCTTACCCATTTATTACAGTGTTCTTTATGATCTCTTATAGTATCTTTTTGATGAAATTGGTGAGATGTGGTCTGAGTTGGATAATCAGATGGCTGACAAGTTGTCTGGACCATTGAACTAAATGGGTGGTGGTTAGTGTAACAGAGGAAATTCCAAATAGAGATAAAGAATAACCTTTTCAGCATGAGAGTGGTCAAAGTTAGGAACATGAGCCCAGACAGGTTGTGTAATACATGACCTTGCAGACAACCAAACTCACCTGGGCAAGACCATGAGCAACTTGATTCAGTTGGACTTGCTTTGAACAAAGAGTTACTCCAGGTAACTTTCTGAGGTCACTTAGAATCTTAATCATAATCATAGAATCAACCAGGTTGGAAGAGACCTCCAAGATCATCCAGGGCAACCTATCAACCAGACCTAACCAATCAACTAGACCATGGCACTAAGTGCCTCATCCAGTCTTTTCTTGAAGACCCCCAGGGACGGTGCCTCCACCACCTCCCTGGGCAGCCCATTCCAATGGGAAATCACTCTCTCTGTGAAGAACTTCCTCCTAATATCCAGCCTATACCTACCCTGGCACAACTTGAGACTGTGTCCCCTTGTTCTATTGCTGGTTGCCTGGGAGAAGAGGCCACCCCCCACCTGGCTACAATGTCCCTTCGGGTAGTTGTAGACAGTAATAAGGTCACCCCTGAGCCTCCTCTTCTCCAGGCTAAACAGGCCCAGCTCCCTCAACCTCTCCTCATAGGATTTGTGCTCCAGGCCCCTCACCAGCTTTGTTGCCCTTCTCTGGACATGTTCCAGCACCTCAACATCTTTCTTGAATTGAGGGGCCCAGAACTGGACACAGTACTCAAGGTGTGGCCTGACCAGTGCTGAGTACAGGGGAAGAATAACCTCCCTTGTCCTACTGGCCACACTGTTTCTGATGCAGGCCAGGGTGCCATTGGCTCTCTTGGCCACCTGGGCACACTGCTGGCTCATGTCCAGCTTACTATCTATCAGTACGATTTTATGTGCAGCTCTCCCTACTAATAAGGCCTAGTATATCATAGCCACTGAATTGGAATTGCCTCCTATTTTATATATATGCATATATATATACACAAAATATATATATATATAGGTATATCCTAGAGAATTATATTGGGGTGATGTCTATTAAAAGAGGCTAGTTGCTTCTACAGTAATAGAATGTGTTGCTTTCTGTCAATTGCTCCGGGAAACTACTTTAGCACAAGGAAGTGTTAAAGAAGAGTAATTCTAAATACAGTCAATTCAACTACAAATATTAGAAACACACGTAACCAAGACAGGAATCATGTAATTTATCTAGCTATGTTTTTAGTAAAATAGATGTTGATTGTATGTTATTATCCAAATATCAAAGCGGAGAGCCATGAGATTATGAACTTAATAGCTGTGAGAGTATGCTGTAGTGTACATAATTTTTAAACAAGTACATTTAATATGATTTTACATGACATATATTAAGTCCTCTACTTTGTTCCCTTACATTCAAATCTCCCTCTTACTTCCCTCAGGAATTCTCAATCATTAAGCCATTTAAAAAGCAGTTTTGTCACCTTGCCTATGGACTATGAATTGCTTGCATCCCTGTGGAAACATTATTTCCTTGGTAAGGTAAATTTCCCTATTTCCTTGTGGTAAATCATTAAATAACTTGAGACTTGACTAAATTGTAAACATTTCTTAAACCAAATATAGTGAAAAGCAAATCTCTTCCTATCAGCTTAGATATTGCTTAAGATTGTGATTTTTAAGTTTAAAATATTAATTTTTATATTTCATACATGCATGCAGATCAGTGATCTTTTACAAAGCCATATGCATTCTGTTGCTGTATAGAGCTAATCATTAGTTCTCAAGAGTACACCTGATGGTAGTTAAACTCTAGTGGTTACAAAAATTTGGAGAGATTTTCCTCTGCTTTTAACAAATGTGGTGCAAAAAAACCCTGTACCTCTAACTGAAGAATCTTGGCAGGGTCATCTCACATCCTCAAATCAAAAAGTACTCTTGGGAATAGTTTTTATTCTGTAGAGAGAAATCTCAGCCTGTGTGAATGAGTGGAAGAATAGATATTTTTTTAGTTCAGCAAAACCTGGTCAAAGGCTCTGAATGGCATAATTCTCAAAAATTAGGTAATTCCTTTTTTGTAACAAAAATGCATATAGGACAGAAAAAAAAAAGAATAAAAATGGGAGAGCATTTGGCAGAGCCTGCCAGCATCAGTCCAAAGTGTCTGGGCTTCTTGCCAGTAGAGCCTGAACCTAAAATCATGGGTTAACAAAACAGCTAAAATTTCACACCGCTTTTTTCCCTTGACAGCTATAAACCAGTACAGCTCACCTAGCATGTTTACTGGTACAAAAGATGTTATTTAATCCCAAACTATAGTTTCTGACTTACATAAATTAATTGACTTTTTACATTTAAAACATAGAAATCCAAATGATCCTTTAATTTGTGACTATGCAAACTACTGAAAAACTCTGGTTAGAGCATGAAAGGAAAAGGAAAGAAGATTGATATTTTAAGGTACTGGTATTAGCTAAACTAAAACTCAACTGGAACTTCACTACAATAAAAGATGATTGGCTGAATAGAATATCTCTTATGAAGAAAGACTGAGGGACTTGGACCATTTTTTTCCTAGAGAAGAGTGTGTGTGTGTCTTATCAATGCTTATCAATACCTAAAAGGTGGGTGTCATAAGGTTGGGAACAGTCTTTTTTTTTCAGTGGTGCCCAGTCACAGGACAAGAGGTAACTGGCACTGACTTGAACACAGGAAGTTCCATTTAAACATGAGCAATAATTTCTTTATGTTGAGGGTGATGAAGCATTGGAACAAACTGCCCAGAGAGGTGGACTCCTGTGGAGCCTTCACCACTGGAGTCACTCAAAACCTGCTCGGACATCATACTATGCAACCTGCTCTGGCAGGGGTGTTGGACTAGAAGACCTCAAAGTGTCATGTCCATGTCTCAGAGGAGGTACTCTGCTACCTATGCCTATTTTAGTGTAGGGGAGAAATTAATTGGGGTGAGATAAAATTATATAAAAATATAGATTTATTAAACTCAATATTCTGGCCTCTTGCCACCCCCAACCACTGTGTATTAATATTAATATTTGTGACACAGTTATGAATACATTCTAGGATAAATTATGTACAGGAACTTATTAATTAACTGTTAATTAACTAGCAAACAGTTCAAACTATAAACAGAGAGGATTTTTCCCTGTGGCTTAATGCTGTTTGGGGTCTATATGCTATGTGATGGTTTGGGCACTTACCCGCCCCCCCCCACTTTTGGAATTGCCCCAGCTAACTCAGACAGGCCTCTGGGAATATAAATGAAGCTATTTATTTTACAGCAGCAAATATACAGGCAGCTATGTACAATATATACAGTTATATACAGAAATATGCAAAGAATAAACAATGCAGAAGCACAACTCCCCTCCCAGAAACCTGAGTCCCCAGGAGGGGCTCTCAAACCACCCCAACACCTCCCCCCGGCCCTCTCAACCTTACCCCAGTTCTCAGGAAGAAGAGAGGTGCAGCCAAGAGGTTAGGGAGCAGGGTTAGTGGGAGCAAGGTTAATGAGATGTGACTAGGTCTGAAGGCAAAGGCAGAAATGAAAGACAAAATGGAGAAAGTTTACTTCTTCTTCCCAGAGTTCTCAGCGTGACTGTGAGTGAAGAGACACAATTGTTTTTCATTTCACTGCCCGTTATCTAGTTCTTTTACCAAAACATTCTAGCTTGCTTCAAACTAGCACAGCCCAGTAGTGGGCTGAAAACTGATTCTGTTCTATGGCAGAGGCAACAGATATTTGCAGAGGTATTAAAGCTTTTACTCACAATTCTTATTAATTATTAATCACCCTCCGGGCTACGTCACAGCCTGTGCCAGTATCCAAACTTCAGGAGATCTCTGCCCATGGACTTCGAGGCTGGAATCCTCCCAGCCTGGGAAGAAAGGATGAATTTTCCCAGCTTCTGGGGAAATGACTGGTCTCTGACTTTGTTTCCTGGCGAGGATGCAATCTCTGCCATTGTGCTGCTGGCTTCTTCTGGATGCTGCGTCCAGGAATTCTCAGCTGGCAGGATCTCAGGTATAGGAGAAGAATATTGTGCTGTCTCTGGCATGGTTCTTCACGGCTAGCAGGCCATGTGTGCAGACAATCCAGTCTGCTTCCTGGTTATCTCAGGATAACGGCATGCTTACCAGGCAATGATAGGCAGCGGGCATGCAGGATGTGCGCAGCTGCTGGGAATCTGTGCTCCGTAGGTAAATGCAGGCAATGAAGGATCTGGTCCTGACAACATGCAGTGGCATGCAGATGTGCAGAGCTGGCTGGAGACTATAGGCTCCACATATACATACATATAAATATATATATATAGGCAGGCTTACATGAGGTCTGCAAGAAAGGTATGTAGACAAGTGAGCTTCGAGTGAGGCTCCGAGTGTGAGCAATGGCATGCAAGCCAGGGTCTGAGCGGCTGAGCTATCAAGGTAGTGGCTGAATGGCTGAGAACTTTGTTTACCTGTGCACCCCCATTTATTGAATGTGGGGCGAGATTAATGAGCCCTTGGCCACTAGAATGACCAATCAGGTTGGCAGTCAGCCAAACCCTACCACAATAGGCAAAAGCTACTTGCCTGGACTTCCCCAAATATGGGGATCACATGGACTTACCCCAGGGAGACACGAGCTGGGTGTGTGTGGGCTTACACAACCTGTTTACAACCAGGGGTCCTGGCAGAAAAACATGTCCAGGCAGAAATAGGCATATATAAGCCTCTTTTGGGGCCTACAGGCCCTCCACAACAGTCCATCCTTATCATTTTGTGATTCTGTGACTGAGTATACCCAAAACTTAGTTTATTCAGCTTCAGATTAGGGACCAAAACTTGAGGTACACGGTCATACTGAGAATAAAAGCTAATATATAGGGTTTTTTCCAGGACTGCCAGGGCACTAATCCTTGCTGTCTAGAATATGGTAAGTTTAGATATTGTGGCATTGAGAATATAGGATTGAGATGCTTGGAATGTTTACTTATATTTTGTTTAGCACAAATTGAGATTCTATGCATGAACACATCATTGCTGTCCACTACCATGGCCCTAATTTTAGATAAAGATGTGAGAAATACTCTAGAGGTTTTAGTTTCATCTTACTGCTTTTAGTGGATGGAGGTTAGTATGAAGACAAGAGGTTTTTCTGATAGAAGATATATGTAACACAGAATGTCAAGAAAAATGTTTAAGATACTGACAGGCTTTCAGAATTATTTTTTTTTAATTTAGATTTTTTTTAATAGAGTGATAATTTTCATGTTTAGTGCTTAATAGTTGCAAATCTGTATCACACTTGCACCTCTGAGGGCAATGGAGAAGAGAAGGCTTCAAGGACACCTCATATTAGCCTTCCAGTATCTGAAGGAGGCCTACAGGAGGGCTGGGGAGGGACTATTTACAAAGTCTTGTAATGACAGGACAAGGGGTAATGGGTTTAAACTGGAAGAGGGGAAATGTAAACTAGATGTTAGGAAAGGGTTCTTTACAGTGAGGGTGGTGAAACACTGGAACAGATTGCCCAGGGAGGTTGTGGATGCTCCTTCCCTGGAGGTGTTGAAGGCCAGGTTGGATGAGGCCTTGAGTGACCTGTTCTAGTGGGAAGTGTCCCTGCCTATGGTGGGGGATTGGAACTGGATGATCCTTGAGGTCCCTTCCAACCTAAACCATTCTATGACAATTTGAGTTATATCACAGAGGAATGCCCAATCCAGTTAGTGTGTTGTTGTGCTATTATAATTATTTATAACTAGCTATCTCTTCTTTCTGTAATTTGTTATGGATATCTGCATTTTCATGGTTGACAGAAGATTGTGTTGTATGAAAAGAATGAGACCAGCAAGATATGCTTCCATATTTAGCTATTAAATTTCATTTCCTTATTGGAATGTGTCAACAGCAAAGTAAAGTTAAGAGATTCTAAGCGAGTAGAAATCAAATTGCCTTCTGCTTATGTAAGTAAGAATCTTCTTCTTGACCTTTGTGTAGTATCCTTGGTGCCTCTTTATTTCTGAACTGGTCAGGAAACAAATCAGTACTGCTAAATGGCAATCTTATTGTGAATCTTGCTATACTTAAGCCATGGATTTGCAGTAGAAATCACATTTTAAAAGTATATTTTCTTATAAAAAACATATATTGTTACACATTGAAGACCACTGAGTTGTGAAGACATATTAAATTGTAAATCTTCTGTTTGTAGGGTAAATATGGAAAATTAATTTTGAAGATTCAAAACTTATAAAGCAAAAAAGAATGACCCAATACTTCCTTTTATTTACCTCTAGTTCCGTGAATTTTTAGAGAGGCTTCACCAAGAATCCACAAGTGCCTGAAGAAATAAAGATATACTTTTTTTTTTTTTTTAAACACTTTAAAATATTTTTTTCCAGCTACAGCACAAAGCAAAATTAACTAATCTGCTTGTCTGGGCATCAGATACTGGATTGACAAAGACAGAAAGGAAATACAATAGGAGCAACACTTTTTAAGAAATAATGGCAGGTTTTGCAGTTTAGATGGAGTTGCATGTTCAGTCTAACTTCTCTAGTGAACAAAGCAACAACAAATGTTTTCTGATTCTTTACATGTTATGCTCCTGAAAAAAAAAAAAAAAAAAAAAAGCTTCCTTGGGAACCTGTGCCTTTATAGAGTAAAAAGTTCTGGTTTCTATATTTCATTTTATTGCTTAAGCATGAATATGTTGAATAGCTGAAAAAGTTCAGCTGATGTGCCAAGGAAATAATATGGGTAGAAGTATGATGCCAATGCTATGTGGAGCATGCTTGTTGTTCTTCTATGCCTAGCTGTATGAAAGTAAGATACCTGTACACCTCAGCCTCAGTGGTTGTAGATTCCTGTTATAAACTGAAATGCAGTGAAGCTAGAGAATAAATATAACTGCAGAAGAAAAATCACAGTAGAATCATGGATGCCATGTGGATCATAGATACCATTATCATCTTTTCTAATTTTCCCAGGGCTACTCATTTAAAATAGTATTAAATCACATACCCTCCTTTTTGACAAACAATTTAAAGTCTGTCACTGAATAATTAGAGAAGCAAATGCAAATATTTCTGTAGAAAATGTATGCAGGGTTGTATTGTGGAACTATTATTCCTAGGTCAATCACTGAAATGGTGCAGCTGGCATAATGCCATTTTGATGAAGTGATGCCAGTTTACCTCACACAAATATTTGGCTCTGTCAACCAGGAATTAATTTTGCTACCTTTTCTCTTTTCTAGCAAAATTGTGCTTTAAAGGTTAATTCTAAAGAAGGCTTACCGAGACCAGGGAAACGTGTGAAAATATGTGAATGGACAGATCCTTCTGTGCTATAATACAGTTCTACAGAGTGTAATCATATAAAGCCCTGTGCACAGCACAATGCAGAGGACATCTAGAAAAAAAAACCAAAAAAATAAATTATGGTAGAAAAATTAACAAGTCTTATTCCCTATCTTGATTTTTTATTGTATGCAATGTTTCTACAAAGTACAGACTTTGTCTTTCCTTCAATGCATGATCAATGAAGTCTTAATGTGTAACCACTGTATTTTCATTCTTGTTTTAATCACTTGTTTTAATAACCTTATGTTGTGGAGGGGATTTCTCTTATTCCTTCCTTATTAGGGGAAGGTGAGAAATTAATTTGAGGCAGTATTATTTTTTTATAAAATTATTTATTAAAATTAATATTTACAAATTTGTACCACCCCCAACCACTATGTAATTAAGTTCTTTTGTGCAAGGTTATGAAAACAGTAGGGATAAGATATATTTATGTACAGGGATTGGATTATTAAATGGAAATATCAAATTATCAACAACTATAGACAGAGAGAAAGATTCCCTTAGGCTTAATGCCTCTTAACTATACTGTCTGCCCAGCAAGGGCTGAAACTGTGTCTGCTCTTAAGACAGAGGTAACTTATTTTACAAAGGAATTAAAGCTTGCTTAAATGTATTGCTCTTAAGTGTTAATCATTAATCACCCTCCCAGGATTGTGTCACAGTGTGTGCCCAGTATTCAGGTCTTGGTGAGGCTGGAATCTGTCCCAATTTGCAGAGGAATGATAAGTGTTCCCAGTCTCTGGGGTAAACAGGATTTCTCTGACCTTCTCTCCTGGAATGAAGTGGTCTCTGCCTCGATGCTGCTGGTTCTTCTGGGTGCTGTATGTGTCCAGGGATGATCAGCTGGCAGGATTCCAGGTGCAGTGCTTCTCAAAGGGTACGCAGACAGCTTAACTGCACCTTGAGATCAATGCAAGAGGGCTGAGCCTCAGTAAAGTATGCAAGTGAGTGAGTAAGGGCCTGATCTTGTATCTAGGCCATGCAAGCAGGTCTGTGCTGCTGTGTGGATCAGAGAGCTGAGCTTGAACCTCTAAGTCTGAACCTCTGAACACTCTGAACACGTGGTGCACCTTTGCACCTCTCTTTATAGATTCTGAGCCTAGATTTGTGGCTCATTTGGCCATCTAAAGTGACCAATCAGGCTGGCAGTAAGCCCAAACCTTACTTTAATAGGCAGTAGCTGTTTGCCTGGACCCTCCCAAATATGGGGATTACCTGGGCAGACCCCAGGGGTACACGGACTGGGTGTGTGTGTGTTACACAACCTGTTTACTGCCATGGGTCCTGGCAGAAAAACATGTCCAGGCATGTAGAGGCATAGGGAGGCCTCAGTTTTGGGGCTGCTGCCCCTCCACCACACTTTATATTAATGAACTTTAAAAATATATACATCTGTTCACTTGGACATCTCTCTCATAATATGGCTTAAATAGCTCAAATTTTGGTGTAATATGACTAAAAGTCTTGTAAGAAGGAAATCCACATTCAAAACTGCATGTTATGTTTTTGTTACTTTGGACTTGAAGGGTAGGAAGAGTATGGCAGGAATACTTGAGTACTTCAGTTCTGGGTGCCACGTTGTAGGAAAGATATTGAGGTCCTGGGCCGTGTCCAGAGAAGAACAATGAGGCTGGTGAGGGGTTTGGAGGGCATGTCACAAGGATTGGCTGGGGGAACTGGGCTTTAGCCTGAAAAAGAAAAAGCTATGAGAAGATCTTATTCCTCCCTACAGCTGCCTGAAAGGAGGTGGTAGTGAGGCTGGTGTTGGTCTCTTCTCCCGACTAACTAGCAATAGAATGAAAGGAAATTCTCTTAAGCTGTGACAGGGTAGGTTTAAACTGGACATTAAGAAAAACTTCTTTACTGAGAGAGTAGTGAGACATTGGAACAGGCTGCCTGAGAAGCTGGTGGAGTCACTATCTCTGGAGGTGTTCAACAAGTGTGAAGGTGTGGCACTTCCATATATGGTTTTGTGGTTATGGAGTTGGGTCACAGTTAGGCTCCACAACCTTTAAGTTCTTTTCCAGCCTTCCTGTTTCTATGATTCTAATACAATGGAAAAAACTTTGAAGAAAAGGAACATATACAAATCTCCTTTTTAGTAGCTGTTTTTTCTTTTCTTGGAGCATCTAATACATAGACTAAGAAATATCTGTGTTTTTGCAAAAAAATAGAGTATTTTTTCTTAATTTCACAATAAGCAGGGTGCTATCTTCTGTAATGACATTTTCTTGTCTAGCTTATTATTAGTGATCCTAATACTTCATAATTGTCCATGTCATGCCATATTGGCATTTGCTGGGGTGCTTCTGAAATGAAAGAAGTTCTTGAATTTAATTAACTATCTTATCACTTTTTCCTTTTTGTTTTAACTAGCAGAAAACAGGAAGGGCTTGGGTTAAGTGCTGTGGTTTAAGAAGAGGTAGAAGTGTAAATGGCAATGTTTGAATGCAAAATTTCCAAGTGAATGCTTTTGCAAAGTGAGAGTGACTAGAGCACTACCGGCTCAGAGCTAGAACCTTATCTTTATGTATACTAATAAAAGATAAATAGTCTGCCCTAGGCCCATACAGCTTCAGTTTAGTGAAAGGGGGGCACAAGGAACAAGGCTTTTTTAAAGATAAAATCAGTAATCTTTTCTTTTTCCTGATGATTTCCACCCCCCCTTTGCCAGTGGCAGGAAGGTTAACGATGCAAAACTCCCACCAGCTGGCGTTTCACAAAGCAAAAGCCCTTGGGGAAGCGACTCTCCCATTGACAAAAGCAGCCTGAGAGCTGTGCTTCAGAAGCCAGTGCTATTTACATAAGCACATAAAGGCAAGTCACAACGCAATTAGCCGTATCAGGATCACACCAGAGAATGTGAGTTCTTTACAAAGGTTCCCCCGTACACTGTCACGACGGTGCTTTGTGCTTCTAATTAGAAGACTCTGTTATTGACTTTAAGACATTAATTCTCTGGGGTCTGGTGTTGATGAAGTTAGGACAGGTGATCATATTGCTTAGCTGAGAACCTGGGTCACATGAAGTTGCTGTTTTCTGACAGAGTGAAAAGCTTGGAATAGAGAATAAGGGAGATCAGCCAGAAATAAAGAACGACACAACTTTGTCTGCAAGTTTCCAAGTAGTAATTACTTGTTCCTAAACTAGGAAATCTTAAAGATTAAGAAAAGAGGCGTTTCATTAATTTTAGGCATTTCTAGCTGTGTATGTTCTATGTACGAAAGTGAATTTCAGCTTAGGAACCAACGGTGTGCTAATTTGAAGCAGGGTAGAATGTTTTGGTGAGAAGAACTAGACCATAGGCTGTGAAAGGAAAACAATGGTGATGTCTACTCCCCTCAGAGTCTTGCTGAAAAAGAAACGAAAGCATTAGATAACACTCTCACCATTTTGTCTCACTCTCTGGCTGGGCACTGACTGATCTGCATCTCCCTAACCTCACCTTCCACTCACCTTTGCTTCTTAACCTCTTGGCTGAACCTCCAGTCTTCCTTAGGACTGGGGTAAGGTTGAGAGGGGCAGGGGGAAGGTGCAGGGGTGGTTGAGAGCCCCTCCTGGGGACTCAGGTTTCTGGGAGGGGAGTTGTGTTTCTGTATTACCTTTTACCTTGTCTATTTCTGTCTATAACTGTATATACTGTAAATATCTGCTTGTATATTGTGCTAGCTGTAAATAAACAGCTTCATTTATATTCCCAGAGCTGGCTGAGACTAGTCTGGTTGATTTCTAAAGTGTAGGGGGGCGGGGAACACCCAAACCATCACAACAACCTGTTTGAGTGTCATTTTGGATTTTCCCTTGTTATACATTGTCACAGTTTAATCCCAATTAGCAACTAAGCAGCACACAACTGCTCCCTCACTCTTCTCCCAACCCCAGTGGAATGGGGAGGAGAATGGAAAGCAAGTAAAACTTCCGTGTTAAGATAAAAAATACCAAACAATTGGAAAAAAATATTATATAATAACAGTAATTATGAGAAAAATAATAGAATAAAATAAAACTGAAGACAGACAAGTCTGTCTGCAACTGCTCACTGCCTGTTGACTGATGCTCAGGCAATTCCAGAGCAGCTTTATGCCCCTTCTGTCCAGCTCCTTGCAGTTCACACACTGGACATAGAATCATAGAATCATAGAATCAACCAGGTTGGAAGAGACCTCCAAGATCATCGAGTCCAACCTATCACCCAGCCCCAGCCAGTCAACTAGACCATGTCACTGAGTGCCTCATCCAGTCTTTTCTTGAAGACCCCCAGGGACGGTGCCTCCACCACCTCCCTGGGCAGCCCATTCCAATGGCAAATCACTCTCTCTGTGAAGAACTTCTTCCTAACATCCAGCCTATACCTACCCTGGCACAACTTGAGACTGTGTCCCCTTGTTCTATTGCTGGTTACCTGGGAGAAGAGGCCAACCCCCACCTGGCTACAATGCCCCTTCAGGTAGTTGTAGACAGTAATAAGATCACCCCTAAGCCTCCTCTTCTCCAGGCTAAACAGGCCCAGTTCCCTCAACCTCTCCTCATAGGATTTGTGTTCCAGGCCCCTCACCAGCTTCGTTGCCCTTCTCTGGACATGTTCCAGTACCTCAACATCTTTCTTGAATTGAGGGGCCCAGAACTGGACACAGTACTCAAGGTGTGGTCTGACCAGTGCTGAGTACAGGGGAAGAATAACCTCCCTTGTCCTACTGGCCACACTGTTCCTGATGCAGGCCAGGATGCCATTGGCTCTCTTGGCCACCTGGGCACACTGCTGGCTCATCTTCAGCTTACTATCTATCAGTACCCCCAGGTCCCTTTCCTCCTGGCTGCTCTCCAGCCACTCAGTCCCCAGCCTATAGCGCTGCTTGGGGTTATTGTGGCCGAAGTGCAGAACCCTGCACTTGGCCTTGTTAAATCTCATCCCATTGGCCTCTGCCCACCCATCCAGCCTGGCCAGGTCCCTCTGCAGGGCTCTCCTACCTTCCAACAGATCAACACCTGCTCCCAGCTTGGTGTCATCTGCAAACTTACTGATGCTGGACTCAATCCCCTCGTCCAGATCATCAATAAAGATATTGAACAGGACTGGGCCCAGCACTGATCCTTGGGGAACACCACTTGTGACTGGCTGCCAACTGGACGTGGCACCATTCACCACCACTCTCTGAGCTCTGCCATCCAGCCAGTTCTTGATCCAGCACAGAGTGAATCTGTCCAAACCATGAGCTGCCAGCTTGGCTAGGAGCTTCTTGTGGCAGACAGTGTCAAAGGCTTTGCTGAAGTCCAAGTAGACTACATCCACAGCCTGCCCCACATTCACCAGGCAGGTAACCTGATCATAAAAGGAGATCAGGTTGGTGAGGCAGGACCTGCCCTTCCTAAACCCATGCTGGCTGGGCCTGATCCCTTGGCTATCCTGTAGGTGCTTTGTGATGGCACCCAAGATGACCTGTTCCATGACCTTGCCTGGCACTGAGGTCAGGCTCACAGGTCTGTAGTTTTCTGGCTCCTCCTTACGACCCTTCTTGTGTATGGGAATCACATTGGCCAGCTTCCAGTCTTCAGGGACCTCTCCAGTGAGCCAGGACTGCTGATAAATAATGGAGAGTGGCTTGGCCAGCTCAGCTGCCAGCTCTCTCAGCACCCTAGGGTGGATCCCATCCGGTCCCATGGACTTGTGAGGATCCAAGTGACTTAGCAGATCCCTTACTGCTTCCTCATGGATTAGAGGGGGACTGTACTGGTCCCTGACTCCATCCACCGCTTCAGGAGTCCAGCTGTCCTGGAGACAACCTGTCCCACTAGTGAAGATTGAGGCAAAGAAGGTGTTAAGCACCTCTGCCTTTTCCTCATCCTTTGTCACTCTATTCCCCTCTCTATCTAACAAGGACTGGAGGTTGTCCTTGGCCCTTCTCTTGCCATTCATATATTTAAAGAAACACTTTTTATTTTCCTTGGCAGCCGTGGCCAGCCTGAGCTCCAAGTGGGCTTTTGCCTCTCTAATTTTTCCTCTACAAGACCTAGCAACCTCCTTGAACTTCTCCTGGGACACCTCCCCTCTTTTCCAAAGGTGATACACTCTCTTTTTAATCTTTAATTCCTTCAGCAGCTCCCTGCCCATCCAGCCTGACATTGTATGTTATGGAATACATGACATTGTATGTTATGGAATATTTCTTTGGCCAGTATGTGTCAGGCTGTGTCTCCTCCGAACTTATCTGCAGGCCAAGAGAAGCTAAAAAATCCTTGATTTAATGTAAATATTACTTAGCAACAACTAATAACATCAGTGCCTTGTTGATATTATTTCCATGATACCTTCAAAATACAGCCCCGTACAAGCTAATAGGAAGAAAATTAAGTATCCAAGCTGAAAATAAGATGATTGTACATACAATTGATCCTGAGAGTAAACCACTTTGACTTTCTCATACGTTTGCTCTTCTGACAGCAATAGTTTATCTGTGATTCACAGGTTGCGTTGAGTTGGAAAGGATCCTCAAAGGCCATTTTGTCCAGCACCCCTGCACTAAACAGGGACATCTCCAACTAGATCAGACTGTTCAGGGTTATGTCAAGTTTGGTCTTGAATGTCTTATGGGATGCAGCCTCAAACACATTCCTAGTCAATCTGTTCCAGTACTTTATCACTCTCATTGTTAAGTTCTTCCTCATATCCAAATTAATCTACCCTGCTCCAGTTTAAGACCATTGCCCCTCATCCTATCACTACAAGTGCTTCTAAACAGTCTTTTCCCAGCCTTTCTGTACATCCCCTTCAGATATTGAAATTCAAGTATAAGGTCTCCCAGAGCCTTCTCTTCTCCAGGCTGAACAGCTTCAATTCTTGTAGCTTGTCTTCATAGGAGGGGTGCTTCAGCCCTCTGATCATCTTGGTGTCCCTCCTCTGGACCTGCTCCAGCAGGTCCATATCCCTCGTGTTTGTGGCCCCAGGGCTGGACACTGTACTCCTTAATCTGCTGGCCATGCTTCTTTTGATGCATCTGTGGTGGAGGAGCTGCAGCCCCAAAACTGAGGCCTCCCTGTGCCTCTACATGCCTGGACATGTTTTTCTGCCAGGACCCATGGTAGTAAACAGGTTGTGTAACACACACACACCCAGTCCGTGTATCCCTGGGGTCCATCCAGGTGATCCCCATATTTGGGAGGGTCCAGGCAAACAGCTTCTGTCTATTAAGGTAAAATTTGGCTTGCTGCCAACCTGATTGGTCACTGTAGATGGCCAAAAGGGCCACGAATCTCAGCCCACAGTCTATAAAGAGGGGTGCAAAGGTGCACTACATGTTCAGAATGTTCAGAGTTGTTCATAGTATTCAGACTTAGTTGTTCAAGCTCAGCTCTCTGATCCACACAGCAGCGCCCTGCTGCCCTGACCTGCTTGCAAGGCCTAGACATAGTCTAGGCCCTCAGTTGCATACTTTCCGAGGCTCAGACCTCTTGCTTTGATCTCAAGGTGCAGTTAACCTGTCTGCGTACCTTTAGAAGCAGAGCACATTCAAGCCTGCACTTGATACATACAGGGAGCCGATAGCCCCCTAAGCCTAGAGCCAGCTGTGCATACCAGCCTCCTATCTTGCATTTATCCACGGAGCTCAGTCTCCCAGCAGCCTGGCACACACTGCATGCCTGCTGCTTTAGCCTGGAGAACAGGACAGCACACCTCTGGATTGTCTGCAAACCCACAAACACAGCCTGCTAGCTGTGAAAGGACCATGCCAGGAGATGCACAGACAAATCCTTCTCCTGTTCCTGGAATCCTGCCAGCTGACCATCCCTGGACATGCAGCATCCAGAAGACCAGCAGCATTGAGGCAGAGACCACCTCACACCAGGAGAGAAAGTTAGAGAAAACCTGTTTACCCCAGGGACTGGGAGATTCATCTAGTTTCCCCCTTGTAAGCCGGGAAGATTCCAGCCTCACAGAGATCTGAACACTGGGCACAGGCTGTGACACAATCCCGGGAGGGTGATTAATAATTAAGGGCAGCACATCCAAGTAAGCTTTAATTCCTTTGTAATATAAGTTATCTCTGCCTTAGAGCAGACACAGTTTCAGCCCCTCATGGGCAAACAGCATAGTTGTTAAGAGGCATTAAGCCTGAGGGAAATCTCTCTCTGTCTATAGTTGATAATTTTATAGTTAATAATCAGATCCCTGTCCATATATATATCATATCCTCATTGTTTTCATAACCTTGCACAAAAGAACTATTCAGTGGTTGGGGGTGGCAAGAGTTTGTAAATATTAATTTTAATAAATAATATTTATAAAAAATTAATACCACCTCAAATTAATTTCTCACCTTCCCCTAATAAAGGAGGAATAGAGAAACCTCCTCCACAACAGCATCTAAGGATGTGACTGGCCTTCTGGGCTGCAGGTGTGGATAGTTGACTCATGTCCAGCTTCTCATACACCAAGTTGTTTTCTGCAGGGCTGCTCTCAATTTCATCATCCCCCAGCTTATATTGGTATTGAGGATTGCCCTGATCTAGGTTCAGGATATTACACTTATTGAAACTCTTAATTTTCTGTAGCAAGATACTTGCAATAAAATAGGTATCCCATCTCTGCCAGATATTTCTAGAACTGAAGCAAGTGTGAGATATCTTGTTGTGACTAGCTCTTTGGTACTGTCAGTGTTACTTAGTTTGAACTAATTTTACAGCTTCAGTACCAAAAAAGCTTGAGACAACTCAGATTAATGGCAGTGCTGTATGGCTGTATTTATGGTCAATCAAAGTATAACAGTAACATGTGGACTGATCACAAGGCAGGAAGACAGTAAAGGCCGGATCTCTTTTTATCCTTTTTCAATATGTTTATCAAAACACTAAGTAACTTTAAGTAGCTCTCTGTGCTGCCAGCCAACCATAAGGCTGCTATTACAATACAAATGCATCAGGAGATACAGCCTTAGTTTGTTTTGTGAATGCCAAAAGTATTCAGACATCCTCTTTGGGCTTCATATATATATTTAGGAAAAAAAATAATCCACAGTATCTGACAAGTTACTCCTGTATTTACTGTAGATGCAGAAGCAAACAGGGGAAATGAGAGAAGCTTCTGCAAGTACTAACTCAATATGAGTTTTCATCTTTCTCTAATATTGTGGCTGCATCAGTGTGTTTTTTGTAGACTTCTGTCTTTCCAAAAAGCTACTGCTTTGACTCTTTAGATGCTAAAATGTTGTGAAGTTTGGAAATCTGAGTTCTCCATGTTATGCAGGGTTTCTTATCTCTTTGTTTGACAATTAGTTACAATTCCTAATGATATTACTCTCAGTAAGTGTATTTAAAAAAAAATCAAAACACAACAAAACTGTCTTTCAATACTATTAACATTTTCTCTGTCATTTTCAGAGAATGACGTACTGCTGGGATGCTGCCCAGCCAAGCTGTGCCAGTGTGTTATGTTAAACAATGTATTGAGAGATGTCAAAACAACTCAGAAACAATCACATTTATATCAACAATCAATAAAACAGACAATAAATAGTGGGAAGTCAAGCAAAATACAGACACTCAAATTGGTTAATTTTGTTTACTGTTTTTGACACAAGCTGAATGGTTAACCAATAGCTTTATAAAAGCTGCCGCATACTAAAATCATTAAGCAAGAAACATTAGTTTCCATACAACTAATTCCTGCTACTCTTCTGAAGGCATACATATTAATATCTCAGCTAGGGCAATTGGTCCAGTAAATAAAACTGTCAAAGGGATTAAGAGTCTGTAAATTTGGACATATCTTCAAAGATGCTGAAAAGTTTGCAAAGTTGCAGAAAACCACTTGCAGGTTGTTTTGTTTTGGATAGACACTGCGTCATGTAAAATTTAGAGCTCTGTAACCATCTCATCTTGACTGCATCTAGCTATAGAAGCCATAATCAAGTTTTATCAAACCTAGAACATGAAATAAAAGGAGATACTAGTAATAAAATACTGGAAAAGTCTTAGAATATTTCTGTTATAGGAGAATCTGGGCTCATCATTTGATGGTACCTTGGCTCCTTTGTGGTAGTGTCTTTTGTGGCAGTGTCTGAAACTGTGATCATAATCCAGGAGTGGATCAACATGGCACAGAATCCAATGCAAGTAAACTCACCAAAGTCCAAAATGACTGTAGACACAGCTTCCATGAAGCAAAGATCATGGGGCAACACAGGGAAAAGCCAGACTGCTTGGCAGTGTTCCCATGAATGGCAGTGGTTTACAGCAGAGGCAGGTCCTTGCAGCAGGAAGACAGGATGCAGTGGCACGAAAGCGGAGATCATGTACATTCTTGTCACCATTCTTCCAGATGCTCCTCAAGATCCCACTCAAGGTCCAACTAGACAATGTGTCCAGTTGCCATATATATATATATATATATATATATATATATATATATATATATATATATATATATATGCTGGGGCTACTTCACTCACAGGCTTGCTGAGATGTATAACAAGAAGAATGCAAAACATAGATAGGACAGTGTGTGGGGGTCTCTGTTGGAGTCTGTGCTTTCCCCCTGGACCTTTGCTGTGTAGCTAATCCTTCTGCTTTCTAACTCCCCTTGCCAATCCCCCAAGCTCTCCTTGCACATAAGGCAAACTCTGGGATAGGTTAGAGGGGTGAAAAGATGGTGGAAGAGTGGTTGACAGCCCCTCCTGGAGACTCTGATTTCTGGGAAGGGTATTGTGTTTCTGTATTACTTTTAATTTGTATATTTCTGTATATAGCTGTATATATTTGTGTATATTGTGTGTGTATATATATATATATGCTTGTAAATTATGCTAAGCTGTAAATACAGTTTCCTTCCTTATCTTCCAGCCAGCTGAGCCTAGTCTGTGTGATTTCATAAGAGTAGGGGAGCAGGTAAAAATTAGCTCTGAAACTTTGGTCAAAACATACTTTCATAGTTTAAAAACTCTATATTTGGCATTTTAGAACATATTTGAAAATATCACTCTCCAAAAAATGTCTTCAAATTGTTCTACAGTAAGTGTATAGCCTTAGATGCTAGTGAGAGTTAAGTTCAAAATCTTCAGTGTATTTTCTCGTGCCTGTGAGGAATGAATCTGCAAAGAACCAAGTGACATTCTGGGTTATGAATCGCAATTGAACGACCAACCTTGATCAAAGATCTTTTGATCACTGAAAATTCAGGGTATCCATACTGACTGTATTAGGTTATCTGAAACTTAATTAAAGTTGAATATGAATTGTAACTAGTGTACATTGGAAAAAAATGTACAAAACATCTTTGAAAATCCTTTGTTCCTTCCAATACACAATATTCGGGGGAGGGGGGAAGTCGTGTCAACCTCTTTAACTGTTAAAATACCAAAAAGAATTACAATTCAACATTTTTCTTGTTAGGTAATTGTAGTGCAAGGATATGTACCCAGAGTGATCCTCAGTTGTGGTGTTTCTACTGATGACCCGTACACCACAGGCTAGAGAGCTGTGTGGGGAGAAATCTAATGAAATTCAATAAGGGCAAGTGTAAAGTACTGTGTTTGGGGGAAAATGGCCTCATGTATCAGTACAGGTTGGATGCTGACCTGTTGGAAAGAAGCTCTGAGGAAAAGGACCTGGGAGTTCTGGTAGGCAACAGGATGACCATGAACCAGGAGCATGTCCTCTCAGCCAAGAAGGCAAATATCATTGTGGAATTAATTAAGGGGAGTGTGGCCAGTGGATAGATGAAAGTTCTTCTTCCCCTCTATTCTGCACTGGTGTGGCCTCACATGGAGTACTGTGTCCAGTTCTGGGCACCCTAGCTCAGGAAGGACAAATTACTACTGGAGAGAGTCAAGCACAGGGTCATTAAAATGATTAGGTGACAGGAACATCTATCATATGAAGAAAGGCTGAGAAAACTGGGTCTGTTTAACTTGGAGAAGAGGAGGATGATATCCAAGGGTTTGGTATCAGGAAGATAGGGGCAGACTCTTCTTTGTGGACTGCAGTGACAGGACAAGAGACAATGGACATACAATTGAACATAGGCAGTCCTGTCTAAATGTGAGAAGTAACGTTTTCAATTTGAGCATGGCAGAGCACTGCAACAGGCTGGCCAGAGAGATGGTGAAATCTGCCTCTGGAGACCTTAAAAGGTTTGCCTGGATATGTTCCCATATGAGCTGGTTAAGGTGATCCTGCTCTGGCAGGGGGGTTGGACTCAATCTTCAGGGACTGCTTCCAACCCTTACCGTTCTGTGATCCTGTGATTTTGTGAGATAGATGTCTGTTTAGGCCATACGATTTGAATAAGACTGTATTATAACTATGATGTCTAGAATTACAAACACAATACCTCAATGTATTGTCAATTTCAGATGTAATATGTCTACTCCTAAGTCCACAAATCACTGAAACAGACATACTGCTTTATAAAGAGCTACCAATCTAAGGCTCACTCATGAGAAATGAAAATACATACATAAGGATCAGCTAAAATGGTCTCTTTATATGAATATCACTTTTGCAATTTAGGGCTCATTACCAGCTCTGCTCCTACAAATCATATAAGTGTCAACAGTAGTGAGAACCTGATTTATTTTTACTAATCATTATGCTGAATGTGGCTTGAAAATTTATGTTTTGTAATTTGTTATCTATAACACATGCCTTGAAAATTTGAGAGCATAGTATCAGAAGCACTATATTACAGAGTGTTTACTGGAATCAATAGAAAATTATGTTATGAGTGTACCAAAAAAATTCAGAGTGGAAAATTTTTATTTCAAAACCCCAATTTTCTATTTCAAGCATATGCCATGAGTGTTGTGATCTACAGTTTTGACATTAATAGCAGCCCAAAAAAACTCCATAGACAATACATTTAATGTCTTATGATCTCAGGGAATTTTTTCATTTCTTCCAGTGTTAAAACACACATCACTGTGAAATGGTAGTTGAACACACCACAGGTGGAAATGCTTCTTGGATTACTAGGAGAATTATTTTGTAGAAAGGCAAATCATGATACTTGATGAGTAAAAGTTTTGTTGTCTTTTTTAAAAAAAATAGAGTCTATCACTTACTGGGCAATATTTTCAACAACTTTGCCTTTAGGTTTCATTGCCAGTGTACTACTAGCTATATACCAGAAATAGAATGGTTTGCATAAGATGTTACTGTGCAGCTTTTCTCCAAGGTCTGTTTGTTTATTCTGTCAGATCTGAATATTGTCAGTGATATAAGATTAGAATTAAATGGATAATTCACACTTCTTCCGCATTCTTTACATAATATAAACTTTCTGCTGAACTTTTTCTCAGACATGACAATTACCATCTAACATCCCTTGGTATTTTCACAAATTCTCATCCATTTTACTCAGCTGCCAAGAACAACCATGAAGTTCTTGTGACTTGTTAGGGAAAAACAAGTTGCTTCTGAAGAAAGTGAAATAAGAAATGTCAACTGACTCAAACTTTATGCTTTACATATTAGAAATGATTGTGTCCCTATACTCAGCACTGGCAAGGCCATGCCTCGAATACTGTGCTTGCTTTTGGGCCTCTCACTATGTGGTGGAGGGGCAGCAGCCCCAAAACTGAGGCTTCACCATGCCTCTGCATGCCCGGACATGTTTTTCTGCCAGGACCCACGAGGCAGCAAACAAAGTGTGTAATACACACATGCCTAGCCCGTGTGCCCCTGGGGTCTACCCAGGTAATCCCCTACTGGAAGGTCCAGGCATGTCTCTACTGCCTATTGGGGCAAGGTTTGGCTTACTGCCAACCTGATTGGTCATTTTAGATGTCCAACGAGCCACGAATCTCGGCCCAGAGTCCATAAAGAGGGGTGCACAGCAGCACCACGTGGTCAGACCGTCCAGACTGTTTACCAGTTCAGAAGCTTAGAGCACAGCAGCATCCTGCTGCCCTGACCTGCTTGCATGGCCTAGACACAGGATTAGCTAGCAGGATGCTTGCCCGGCATAAATACTGCTTGCCAGCTATCCTGTAACTCTGGGAAGACCCAGAGCCCAGCAGACCCCTTGCCAGATGGTCTGCAAACCTGCAAACGCAGCCTGCTAGCTGTGAGACCGTGTCAGAAGCTACACGGACGAACCCTTCTCCTGCACCTGGAATCCTGCCAGCTGACCATCCCTGGACACACGGCATCCAGAAGAAGAAGAAGCCCATCGAGGCAGAGATCACCCCAGGAGAGAAGGTTAGAGAAAATTCTGTTTAACCCAGAGACTGGGAACACCTTATCGATTCCCCTTGCAAGTCAGGACAGATCTCCAGCTTCAAGACCCCAAGTACTGGGCACATGCTGAGACAGAACCCCGGGAGGGTGATTAATGATTAATACTCAAGAGCAGCACACCTAAGTAAGCTTCAATTCCTTTGTAATGTAAGTTATCTCTATCTAAAGAGCACACACAGTTTCAGCCCCTGCTGGGCAAACACTAGAGTTGTTAAGAGGCATTAAGCCTAAGAAAATATTTCTCTCTGTATATAATTGTTCATAATTTGATATTCCCATTTAATAATCAATCCCTGTAAATATATCCCAACCTATTTTCATAACTTTGCATAAGAACCTTGATTTCATAGTGGTTGGGGGTGGTACAAATTTGTAAATATTAATTTTAATAAATAATTTTATAAAAAATCAAAACCACCTCAAATTAATTTCTCACCTCCCCCTAACAGGGGAGGAATAGAGAAATCCCCTCCACAACACACTACAAGAAATTTTGGTGATGGGGTGGATTCAGAGAAACACTCCTGCTGGTCACACTATTCCTGATACAAACCAGGATGACAGGAGGCCACTGGCTTTCTTTGCTACTTGGGCACTCTGCAGGGTCATATTCAGCTGCTTGTCAATTAAAATCCCCCAGGTACCTTTTTTTTTGCCAGACAACATTCCAGGCATACTTCCCTGAGCCTATAGCATTGCATGGGGCTATCCAGGACCCAGCACTTGGCCTTGTTGAAGCACACATCATTGACCCTCCCCATTAATCCAATCTCCCTGAGTCTCTCTATACAGCCTCCCTACACTCAAGAAGATCAATATTTCCATGTAACTTGGTGCCATTTGCAAATTTACTAATGGTACACTCCTCATCAAGATGCTAAACAGAAGTGATCCTAATACTGAGCCCTGAGGAATACCACTTGCAACCAGCTGCCAGATGGATTTAATTCCACTGACCAACACTCTTTGGGCCAAACTGTCCAGCCAGCATTTTATCCAGCAGAGTGTATGGCATCCAAGCCATGACCAGCCAGTTTTTTCATGACCTCAAAGGTTGGACTGGATGATATGGAAGGTATCTTCCAGTCAAATATATTCTGTGAATCTGTAATTATATGAAGTAGGAGTAAATGGCTCTGAAATTAATCCTGCTACAAACTGCACTACAGATGAGTTACAGCAAAGAACTGGAAGAGTGGAACCACGTTTGTCAAGATCACTCTACTGCATCCTTGCCTGCCTTGAAGCACATCTACATCTTCCACACTAATACCTTGTTTCACTGTGCAGGCTGCCTCACAATTTGGCATGTTACACAGCCTGCTCACATAAATGACATCTTCAATAAACTTCATTAATCATATCTTCTCTCAAGTGCTGTCATCACAGCCCCACACATATTACAAACTGTTGCTGTATCATGGCAGGGGATGGGTGGGACAGATGTTTCCCTAATATAAACAGAATAAAAAAAAAATCAGTGCTGTGTAAGACAAAAAGACAAAAACCTTCAACTTCTGAAAATCTTTTGGCTTTAAACACAGAGCACAGACCACAGAAACAGTATACTCCTTAATGAGACTGCTCATTGCTTTGGCAGCAACATTCAATACTTTTTACAAGGCAGATTATGAACAGTGTAATTTAATAACCCAGTTTCACAAAGACAAAAGCACAAAAAAATTAGAAATAGAGAGACATGTTCTTTAAAAAACAAACAAACAAACAGACAAAAAAGAAAACACAAAATTTAGTTTGTTGGTTTTTTTTTTTTAGTTAGCTGTCAACAGAATTTTGATAATCAGTTCACAATTTTTTCAGGCTATTTTAATTTCTATTTGTGTGATGTGTGTATTTTTCAGAGATGTATAGATCATAATTTAAATTAATTAATATTAAATTAATTACTATTAATAATATTAATATTAAATTAATTAATATTAATTAATAATTAATATTAAATTCTGGTGTATACTACAGAAAGCACCTAAAGACATAACTTACAAAGGTTCTGTTGTAATTATTTTAGAATAAGTGCATAAGACATTACTATGGTCTACACTCTTAAGAAGCACAATAAGGAACTGAGAAACTCACTGCAAGTTTGACAGTACACTGTGGCTTGAAGGTGCAGCATTGGTTACCTGCAAGCCAGTCTGGCTCTTTCCTTTATATAAAAAGTCTGATGTCTCTTCAAATTATGTGTAGCCTGTGGTAGTAATCCTAGAGTGTCTGCTTAGTGTGGCATTGCTGCAGATGTTTTTGTTTTGATTGTCTCAATGACTGGATGACAGGGTGATTTTGTTACAGTCTGTTCACTGAAGAATTTGGAAGATGGCACCAAAGATTTTGGAAGATTATCTATTCACTTGGTTCATATCAGGCTGTCTAACTAAGAAGAGTAAATTGTCTTGCAATCAGAATCTTCATGCTGCCTAGCCAGATTGTAAGGGCCAAGACTCAAGGAAGACAATAATACTTTATAAAGATTTATATAGTTATTCATGGAATTCTACACTCTGTGGTGAAGTTCTGTAGGGCATTTCAAAGCCCACATACAGCAAAATGTTTAATGGAATTTGATTATGTAGGAATTTTGCAGGAAGGCTATCTATTATCCTTTGACTAAAATCTTCTAATGCTTCACTTTTTGCTACACTGTGCTAGTTTGAGGGATATTGGAATATTTTTGTGAGAGAAATTAGATTACAGGCTGTGAAAAGGAAACAATGGTGATGGCTACTTCGCTCAGGCTTGATGAAATGTATCAAAATCAAGGACACAAACCATAAATAAGACAGTGCGTCTGTTGGAGTCTGTGCTTTCCCCCTGGACTTTTGCTGTATAACTAATCCTTCTGCTTTCTACCCCCCCTTGCCAATCCCCCAAGCTCACCTTGCACATAAGGCAAACTCTGGGATAGGTTAGAGGGGTGAAAAGATGGTGGAAGGGTGGTTGGCAGCCCCTCCTGGAGACTCTGATTTCTGGGAGGGGTATTGTGTTTCTGTATTACTTTTAACTTGTGTATTTCTGTATATAGCTGTATATATTTGCGTATATTGTGTGTAT
This sequence comes from Pogoniulus pusillus, assembly GCF_015220805.1. Lineage (NCBI taxonomy): Eukaryota > Metazoa > Chordata > Aves > Piciformes > Lybiidae > Pogoniulus > Pogoniulus pusillus. The sequence continues at coordinate 26,552,005 of NC_087267.1, read as the reverse complement.
ATATATATATATGCTTGTAAATTATGCTAAGCTGTAAATACAGTTTCCTTCCTTAACTTCCAGCCAGCTGAGCCTAGTCTGTGTGATTTCATAAGAGTAGGGAGGCAGATTACACCCAAATCATCATATACACATTTGGAAAAAATATAAGACATAATAAAGTTCAAGTTAATCTGAAATGTAATTTTTTGAAGGGTGGATAAATCCAAGTGAGCAATAAAAGATTAGAACTAGACCTTTATGTCATGTGAAAATATAGTAACATCTGGAGACTCCAGTTAAAGGATAATGAGTATGACTCTTTCACTCTGAGTTCTTTTAATATCTAACAATTCCACTTCAATAATTCAAATTAAATCTGCCCATAATGATAGATTATTTCCTAAGATAAAGCCAGCTTGCTTTGTTTGATGTATTTTTTTCATCAATATATCTCACTTTCATCTTTGGTTTAAGTGCAAATTCTTTAGAAGTCTTAACTTACAATACATTTATGCAGGAGCTAAGTATGCAAGTAATCTGCAACAGAAATTCCTTTTAGATGGAGAACGGTTCAGAGATCAAAAGGGCATTTAAAATAGATATGGAAGAAGTCAACTAGAGGAAACACCACTTAAAAATATTTTCCAAGACATTAAGAAATATCACAGAGTTCCTTTAAAACAATAAATTCTAATTCACATTTTCTTTCCCTTTCTATGTTCAAACGTTTAGAAATATACTATGATATATCATCCAGCTGGTGTAATTTAAAGTCTAATAGCTTTGTTTGTCTTCATAGACAGAATGGTTCATGCCACCTATTTTCCCTACCACACTCCACTCTTGACAGTGTCAGAACATATATTACCTACTGGCTACCACATATAACAGCCTCTACTGTTTTTTCTAACCTTTTTCATTCTCCTTCCTGTAGGTTACAGAGGGTATCCACCACTGAACAGGACAGGCTGTGAGAGTCTGATCCTCTCTCTTGTTAATCAACAAAGATAAAGATTGCATCGTCCCTCCTTAATCAACAAAGATAAAGAAGATTGCATCATCTCTCCTTAATCTTATTACTTCTGGGACTCAGACTCAGGGGCTTGCCCAAAAGCTCAGAGATGCAAATCAACAGACAATACCTTTGAAACTCCTAGACCTCACCCTGGCTGGACTGCCCAGGAAACCCACATCTTATCTCAGCTACCCCCAAGGGCTGTGTATGCAGGGAGTGGACAGGTGTAGCCGAGAGAGGGTGGAGGCCCTCTCCCTGGTGGCACCAGACCCCTGCGAATGCATGAGAATGCACAGGAAGATGCCCTGGGGGGGCTGCAGCTGGACACTGAGAAAGAAAACTGTATAAAAAGGCAGGAGAAATGCCTGCCAAAGCATGGTATTCCCACTGCACCACCAGTGCCATTCCCACCAGACCACCAGTGGCATCCCCACCAGACCAAGAGTGGCACCTCCATCGGACCACCAGTGACATCTCCACCGGACCACCGAGGGCAGACCATCATCACCAGACCACCAGAGCTGCACACCACCTGAAGAAACTCAGACAAACTCCACAGAAGATCATCCCTGGGCCACGTACCCATCTCTCTCTCTCCCCTTCATCTGTGACTGAGGGTAATATGATCACAGCCTTTTCCCCTTCCCTGCTCCTTTTTTTATTCTCCATCGATCTCTTTATCTTTCTCTCTCCACCTTCTTGCCTCTCTCCCTCTGTTTTGCCCAACCTTATCCTTTAATAAACAGTTTCATGGTGATATCTGGTCTCGTTTGCACCTTAATTTCACAACACGGAATCCAGAAGAACTGGTCTAGCTCCTCTGGACAGAGATACTGTTCATCTCGGCTCCTCCGGACCTTGACACAGGCTCAGCAGGAAGTTACTAGCAATATATACAAAGCTTAATTCATATAGTTACAAGTCCTGGAAAACAAAACCAGACCAAAAAAAAATTAGAAGTAAAAGGATCTTGTCAGTAGACCTAGTTTATGAGGAGGCCTAGCAGCATTTTGAAAACAAGAAGAGGATGCTCACTGTATAGTATCAGAGAAACAAAAGTACTGTGAGCTTCAAACAAGATTTCTCTTCTATTGTTTGTAACAACCGGCATCATACACAACTACGGCTTTAAAAATATCTAGCCTCCTTACAGAATGTCACAGTGCTCCTGGTTAGCTCTTAATAAAGAGATCAAAGTCAGATTTTCAGGTCTTAATGTTCCTGTTCACACTGTGTTCTTTCTGTTCTGTCTTCATAACACTGAACAGAACTCAATTTTCCAACAAGTGACAAGAGAACACATTTGTCACTACTTTGTTCTTTTACAAACCCTTGAGTGTACTCCAAAGAAGCAATTTGAAAAAATACTCACTAACTATATGTTTAGGGAGCACAGTGCTCTCTGGAGAGAACATTTCTTTCTCTAGAGGAGAGATATTCTCTCTAGAAGAACATCTCCCTTTCTTGATGGTTTTGTATCCCTAACAGGCCTGTCAAGGCATCCTTAGCATGGGATTTGGGGTTTTAAGTTGGTTTTGGGGTTTTTTTTGTTTGTTTGGGGTTTTTTTGTTTTTTTGTTTGTTTGTTTGTTTGTTTGTTTTTTGTGATGCTATCAGAGGTTCTACCCTACTTGATTTCAACACATAATTTGCATTTTTAGTTTTTTTCCTTTTGGATACTATGTAGTATTAGTCAAAATAGCCTAACCTGCTACATGAGAGCTTAACTGATCTGTTGCTGAGAATGGCTTTCATTGTATTTAATGCTATTAGGTTAACTAAATGACTTCTTAAGTGGACATTGCTGTCGTTGTTCCATTAGTAACAAAATTTCCCTAGGTAGTGTTTCTTTTTGTATAGTAACTCTGATTTTCTTCTCTGTGTCTAATTCTAAAGTGTTAGTAGACTCCAAGTTCACAAGGCAGTAAATGCCTCTCAGTGGCTGATGAAAATCAAAGCCATAGGCATTAAAGGCAGGAGAGCCCTCTGTGCATACCAGACCTCTGAACTTAAAGTGTAGCAGCTCACAGAAAAATTTGAACTTGACAGCTTTTTTTTTTAGAATCATAGAATGGTTTAGATTGGAAGGGACCTCAAGGATCATCCAGTTCCAATCCCCCACCATAGGCAGGGACACCTCCCACTAGAACAGGTCACTCAAGGCCTCATCCAACCTTGCCTTCAACACCTCCAGGGGGGAGCAGCCACAACCTCCCTGGGCAACCTGTTCCAGTGTTTCACCACCCTCACTGTAAAGAACTTCTTCCTAACTTGTAGTTTGAATCTCCCCTCTTCCAGTTTAAACCCATTACCCCTTGTCCTGTCATTACAAGGCCTTGTAAATAGTCCCTCCTCAGCCTTCCTGTAGGTCCCTTTCAGATGCTGGAAGGCCACTATAAGGTCTCCTCAAAACCTTCTCCAGACTGAAGAGCCTCAACTTTTGTAGCCTGTCCTCATAGCAGAGATGTTCCAGCCCTCTGATCATCTTCGTGGCCCTCCTCTGGACTCGTTCTTCTTGTGTTGGGGGCTCCAGAACTACACAGAATACTCCAGGTGGGGTCTGACAAGAGCAGAGTAAAGGAAGAGAATCACCTCCTTTGCCCTTAATTTTTTTTTAATTGAAACTTATAGTATCTTTACATAGATCAATCATATAGAGCAGAATGAGGAAATTGGTACATAACAGCAAATGAAACACAACTAAAGAAGTCTGTGGTGTAAGACCAAGTTGATGAGAAGGCCAAACTGATTTAGTGCATTTATGTTTTTCATAGCCCAAGTGAAATACAGCATTCTCATGACATTAAAAGTGAGTGAGAGTCATACTTACAGTCATGAGATACAGGGGAGAACTGCCTAGATATGTTCCCAAGAGCAAAGGAAAATACTGTACCAAATTCTATTCTGGACATATTCCATCCACTTTGCTCCATTTTACATTTCAAGTGAGAGATGTATATGCAGAGAGTCACAGTCATCATGTGCTGAGATACATGTAGGACAATTAATCTCTTTGGAGAGTTAATAGTTCACAGCAACTACTGATTTCTTGTTTGTTGTTTAGAGAATATAGTTCTCAACTTTGTGTTCAGATTTTTGACCTATGACAATGGTAAGCATTAATATCTTGAAGCTCTGCCTTTTTATTGAATTCTCTAAGTGTGGATGTATTCTAAATAGACAATGTTTTTTGTCTATTCCATGCTTTCCTACAGACTTTTGCTTGGATTTTTGTTTGGGTTGGTTGGTTGGTTGTTTTGTGGGTTTGTTTCATTTTATCTTTTAACAAAAGACAATGAAGTGTCTTAATAGCTTGGTCATAGATTTTTGTGATTTATGTGGATTTGTTAAGATGACTGTTTCTCATCAGTACTTTTTCACAGCAGCACTGTGAATGCTGAAAAGCTTCAGATTCCTAGCTCAAACAATTTAAAGACTTAAATCAAGCAAGGCATGAGGAACATTTTGTAGTTCAGGATATGCTGGCAGTCAGAGTAAATGTTTAGAATTGTTCTTTCTGGTCCTTCACATTATGAGGCTATGAGACTATTCCAGTACTGACAGAAAAACACCCAGGCATCATTGTTGTCAGGGCCACAGATCCAAAACTGCAGCCATACCCCTACAAAACAGGCATTCAGCAGCATTTTCATTCACATACTTTGCATGGGGGTTGCTATGGTTTTCTTATGAAGAGATGAGGAAGGCTACTAGAAAATCCTTTTTTTTCTTAAGTCTGTAAATGATCACAAAAGACTCTTGCCACCAGACAAACTATGCTGGTAACAGTCACTGAGACTATGGTGTCTTGAGCCTTAGTCCTTTTTTAATGGTACTACAGCTCCTTCCTTCCTGTAGAAGTAATGTCCCATGATGCAGTCTTTGAACACCTTCCAGTGGAAACAACTAGCTGCATACATAAATACTTCCTAGCAATCTCCAAAGTCATTCACACTTACACCAGTTGAAACACAGTTTCTACTATTGGCCTTTTTCCAGCTGAACTTGCCTGTGTTGCACAACTCCTTTTCAAGCATTGTGCTATTCAACTAGGGGTTTAATTGCTATTGCATAAGTAAAATAATGAGTTTCACCATATAATGCCAGAATTTCAGTTTTCACAGTCATAAATCAGTCTTTTCCAGTTCTAAGCATGACTCTATTTTACAAAAATTCCTTTCTTACCTCCAGTCAGGTAATCTGATGTGTCAAAACATCATTTGCTCTAGTTTGATTGTTGTTCATGTGAATATGTTCTGAATAGAGATGTGATGAGCCAGGTGAAAAGACTGTGTAGAATCATAGAATCATAGAATCATAGAATCAACCAGGTTGGAAGAGACCTCCAAGATCATCCAGTCCAACCTATCACCCAGCCCTAGCCAGTCAACTAGACCATGGCACTAAGTGCCTCATCCAGTCTTTTCTTGAAGACCCCCAGGGACGGTGCCTCCACCACCTCCCTAGGCAGCCCATTCCAATGGCAAATCACTCTCTCTGGCAAGAACTTCTTCCTAATATCCAGCCTATACCTACCCTGGCACAACTTGAGACTGTGTCCCCTTGTTCTATTGCTGGTTGCCTGGAAGAAGAGGCCACCCCACACCTGGCTACAATGCCCCTTCAGGTAGTTGTAGACAGTAATAAGATCACCCCTGAGCCTCCTCTTCTCCAGGCTAAACAACCCCAGCTCCCTCAACCTCTCCTCATAGGATTTGTGCTCCAGGCCCCTCACCAGCTTTGTTGCCCTTCTCTGGACGTGTTCCAGCACCTCAACATGTCTCTTGAATTGAGGGGCCCAGAACTGGACACAGTACTCAAGGTGTGGCCTGACCAGTGCTGAGTACAGGGGAAGAATAACCTCTCTTGTCCTACTGGCCACACTGTTCCTGATGCAGGCCAGGATGCCATTGGCTCTCTTGGCCACCTGGGCACACTGCTGGCTCATCTTCAGCCTACTATCTATCAGTTCCCTCAGGTCCCTTTCCTCCTGGCTGCTCTCCAGCCACTCTGTCCCCAGCCTGTAGTGCTGCTTTGGGTTGTTGTGGCCAAAGTGCAGAACCCTGCACTTGGCCTTGTTAAATCTCATCTCATTGGCCTCTGCCCACCCATCCAGCCTGTCCAGGTCCCTCTGCAGGGCTCTCCTACCTTCCAAGAGATCAACACCTGCTCCTAGCTTGGTGTCATCTGCAAACTTACTGATGCTGGACTCAATGCCCTCATATGCACTGTCTACACCCTACACCTTTAAGACTGTTTGAGACCCTATAGGTGAAAAAAATGCCCAGTGGTGGCCATCTTTACCTACAGAATTATCATGAGTGGGTGAGATACAAAAAAATAACAAAGTGCAGTGAATGTTGATGCCTACCAGTTTTACTTCCTGCAGTTTTGACAATCTGGATCACTGTCTCTAAGTACATATCTTGAGGTAAAACAAATGTTATTTCCAAATCTTCGTATTTCTATTCAGCCTGTAACACCGGAATGCTCTGTCCATTTTGAGATCCCCCAATGCAAGAAAGACATGGACACATGAAAGACATGGACACACTTGAGTGAGTTTAGTGCAGATCCACCTAAGAGGGAAAACTGGATTTACTTTTAAAGGAAGAGGCTAAGGGGTTCTTAAGAAGAAAAGTTTAATGTGGTCTCATTGCTACAGAGAAGATGGAGGCAAACTCTTCACAGAGGCATACAGTGGTAGGACGAGAAGCAATAGTTGCAAATTGCAACAGGAAATTCCAGTTAGATATGGGGCAATGTTGTTTTCATAAGGGGAGTCAAGCAGAAGAGGTTGTAAAATCTCTAAATTTCTTTCATTGAAGAGATCAAGACCTCATCTGCACAAGTGCCTGCGTAAAGTGATCTGTGCTGACCTTGACTGGAGTTTCAGGTTGGACCAAATAACCCTCAGAGGTCCATTTTATCCCAAATCATTCCACAGTTCTGCAGTTCTCTGGCTGACATGATGCTCCACTATGCTCCACTGCAGTAGGCACTTGATGATAGTGTTCCAGAGGTCACTTCCTGACCTGCAGTAGTAAAATGGAAAGTGCCACGTGTTCCCAGGGTAGTTCCTCTTCTTGGTTTGTGTCCAATAGGCTGGCTGACACAATGAAGTTTGAATTTGAATGCACCATACATGAAAAAATAACACTTCATATATATGAGATGCTTGATAATCTATTCACCTTGACTACTGTGTCCAGTTCTGGGCCCCTCAATTCAAGAGAGATGTTGAGGTGCTGGAATGTGTCCAGAGAAGGGTGACAAAGCTGATGAGGGGCCTGGAACACAAACCCTATGAGGAGAGGCTGAGGGAACTGGGGTTGTTTAGCCTGGAGAAGAGGAGACTCAGGGGTGACCTCCTTGCTGTCTACAACTACCTGAAGGGAGGATGTAGCCAGGTGGGGGTTAGCCTCTTCTCCCAGGCAACCAGCAATAGAACAAGGGGACACAGTCTCAAGTTGTGCTGGGGAAGGTATAGGTTGGATGTGAGGAGGAAGTTGTTGGCAGAGAGAGTGATTGGCATTGGAATGGGCTGCCCAGGGAGGTGGTTGAGTCACTGTCCCTGGAGGTGTTCAAGAGAAGACTGGCTGAGGCACTTAATGCCATGGTTTAGTTGACTGGATAGGGCTGGGGGATAGGTTGGACTGGATGATGTTGGAGGTCTCTTCCAACCTGGTTGATTCTATGATTCTATGAATTATTTGTAATCCTCAACATAGTTGATAAATCCAAGTTAAATAAAGTATTTGTCATCCATCGCTGCTTGCACTGAAACATTTATTATCTCTCAATCCAGCACTGCATCCTTCTGAATAGCTGAACTGATTAAATTTTCCATGTGTTAATACTTTGATTAGCAGTTTAATAAAGAAATACTCTCTTAATAAGTGGTACAGAAGCATAAACACATTATTGTGAGCAATATGCTGGCTGGGAAAAAAATGCTCTTTAAAGGAAAAAGGCGGGGGGGGGGGGGGGGGGGGGGGAGGGAAAAAAAAAGCCTGTGTGCCAGAGAGGGAAACGTAAAGCTGTGAAAAACGAAACTGTGTAGGTGTCCTTAGCCTCTGAGTCAGCAGCTAACATTTTGCATCTTAAGCCTAAGCACTCCCCCTACATGCTATGAGCCACCCTTTCTGCATAGCCATGTATCTACAGACTACTGCAGTCTGACAGTGCCTCAGCGCTTATACAACTGGATGTGTAACAAACTGATTCACTGCAAATTAGCAGCCAGTCACGCTGAAGAGATATTTACCACAGGAGCAACACCTCTCATGAGCAGAGTAGGAGGAGGAGGAGCTGACAGCATAAGTAATGCAGAGAGACTAGCTAGCATTTTTGCTCTGAAGGCTGAAGGTGAAACGTGCACAAGTGGGTCACATTATTTATTTAATTCCTTTTTATAAATGAGGACAACCAGCAATCAGTAACTAATGGAGCCATACAGAAAGGAAGGAATTTTCTAGACAATATCACATTTACTTTTTGTGATTTAAAATTGTTTATGCAGCCATGGCACAGTGTATCAGCAGAGTTGTTACTTCATAAAGAAAGATAGCTTTTCACTTTTACAGCATCTGTAATAAAAATCCCGTTAGTTTTGCTCTCAACTGGCATTCTGCCAGCCCCCAGTATGGTCACAATGCCCTGGAAATTGTGTTTTCTTCTACACCCATCTCCTTTGATAGTAGAAAGACACAGTGACAGACAGCTGTTCTACTCTTAGTGCCTCTGATAAATCCAAAATACCAGATGGTGCTGGTCAAAGGTAAATGGGATAGCAAGGAGGAAAGAAAAGAAAAGAAAAGAAAAGAAAAGAAAAGAAAAGAAAAGAAAAGAAAAGAAAAGAAAAGAAAAGAAAAGAAAAGAAAAGAAAAGAAAAGAAAAGAAAAGAAAAGAAAAGAAAAGAAAAGAAAAGAAAAGAAAAGAAAAGAAAAGAAAAGAAAAGAGAAGAAAAGAGAAGAGAAGAGAAGAGAAGAGAAGAGAAGAGAAGAGAAGAGAAGAGAAGAGAAGAGAAGAGAAGAGAAGAGAAGAGAAGAGAAGAGAAGAGAAGAGAAGAGAGAAGAGAAAGAAGAGAGAAGAGAAAAGAAAAGAAAAGAAAAGAAAAGAAAAGAAAAGAGAAGAGAAGAGAAGAGAAGAGAAGAGAAGAGAAGAGAAGAGAAGAGAGAAGAGAAAGAAGAGAGAAAAGAAAAGAAAAGAAAAGAAAAGAAAAGAAAAGAAAAGAAAAGAAAAGAAAAGAAAAGAAAAGAAAAGAAAAGAAAAGAAAAGAAAAGAAAAGAAAAGAAAAGAAAAGAAAAGAAAGGAAAAGAAAAGAAAAGAAAGGAAAAGAGAAGAGAAGAGAAGTAGCAAGTTAAAAATGAAACACCGATTTTTCCACAGTGCACTCTCAGTGTTTCATACTAGGTTGGCTGTTCACATAGCAATGAACAGAAAGGAAAAAAAAGAAGACTGCTTTGTATACAGCATGGCCTCTTTTGGTAATTCTTTTACATGTAACTGTTGCCATGGCTTTTGAAGATAGGCAAAGTCAAGTATAAAGATACATCTATAAATAAAAGATGGCAAATTTAAGCAAGCTTTAAAATTATTAGAGGGAATAATATGGTTTACAAAGAAGCCCTAATCCATTGAGGATGATGCATATGAGAATGTGAAAAACTACATCCAGTCCAAAGGATGCCTTTCAAGCTCAAAATGTAAAGCAGTGACTGAAAACTCTGATAAGAAACCCAAGGAAGGCATATACAAGGAAACAATCTTTACAAAAGGTAATACTGCTGGACTAAAAAGTCAAGCTGAGTCTGGTATATATCAGCTCTTTGAAGAGTAGGCAGAGAGCTGGTGTAAATGAAGAGCAGGCAGAGAGTTGGTGTAAATGAAGAGCCAGAACAAAATCTGCACGAAGCAGTATTGATATCTTTGCTGATATATGTGACATTTTTAAATCAGAATACTATATGCAATGGTTTCTCCCACAGAAACAAAGCTTCGACTCACTGTAAAAAGGGAGAACAAATTCTATAAAGTCTCAGACAAGGAGGCATCCTTAAAAGGTACAGTTTTATTCATAAAACATGATCACATTGAATGACCTTTATAGTTCTCTTAAAAGAAGAATATAGAGGCAAATAAAACCAGACTAGGTAACAATAATTGTAGGCAAGAATCAATTATTCATTCAGAAACATTTAGAGCTAGTCAGATGATCTATCTACATAACAAATAAAGCTGATGATTTGTCCTGTTTTGTTGAATGTGTGATTCATGATTATATGACTACTCATGAGGCTCGTGAGAACATGATTTGATCCAATCCAAAAGCAATCTAAGGAGGAATAGCTGAAACATTTGGTCTCTGCTTCAAGCATATAAAATATGAATAGTCATATTTAGAGAACTAGATTAATCGTGTTCTTAAAGATATGCATATTTATGAGCATTGCTGGACAAAAGAAATGAGACTAGGATGAAAGAGGATGTGTGATAATGAAGCAAATCAGTGCAGAGATGCACTGGATGGCAATGGTTTAATGGTGGTCTGCAAAAACATGCCATCTGGTAGCCAGTAAGACTGGACATACTGCCTTGCTCAAATGCAAAACATGCTGGTCTGTGGGAGGCAGGCAGTTGGTCACAACACAAACTTCTGTTTGCCATAGAGTAAGCAATATGTAAACAAATATGATACGACTGTTGAAACGGCTTCTAGAATATTGAGTAATGGACTGAGGGAGGGAGCTGATGAACTATAGATGCAGTGCTGTGGTATGGCCTGTTGCTGCTAAATGGAAAGATTCACTGGCCAGCCCTCTCTTCTAACACTGGCAGATCAATATTAGATTATGTTGTCACCAAAGAATTGTCAATGTGCTTACTTGGCAAGGTGTAGGTAGCAGGGCCCTGCGGTGGTGGCTCCTGCAAGAAGACACTGGAAACTACCTCCATGTCAGGCAGATCCAGGACTTCTGCGGGACTCTGACTAGAGCTGTGTGTTGCTGATGAACTTTGCCACACAGAAAGTACCTGTGCTAGAACAGATCTTGAAGAATTGTAGCCTGTGGGAAGAACCCACGCTGAAACAGTTGATAAGGGCAGTATCCCACAGGAGTGACCCCGTAATGGAGCAGTGAAAAAATCTGGGAAGAAAAGAATGGCAACAATGAAGTGCTATGAGCTGACCATAATCCCCATCCCTCATCCCCTTGCATTGCGCAGGACAGAACAGGGAGAAGGCTCAGGAATGAAGTTGAGCCAGGTAAAAAAGGAAAATGAAGGAAAGGTGCTTTTAGGGTTTGGATTGTTTTATTTCTCACTATCCTATTCTGCTATTAATGGGCAAGTTAAATTATTTTTTCCCAAGATGAGTGTGTTTTGCCCATGACAGGAATTATTGAATGACTTCCCTGTCCTTATATCAACCCCTAAACTTTTCCATCATTTGTACTCCCTCTGTCCTGATAAGGAGGGGAAATGAGAGTGGCTTGGTGGGCATCTGGTGACCAGGCAAGGCCAACTCATCACAGCCCCAGTGTGTTGTTTATTTCCAACAACATTAACCTCCACGCACAAAGTCTTTCCTCTAGGATAATCACACTAAAATTTTGATCATGTTTCCCATTTAGAGTAAAGTACTGACAGTCTGGTTTCATAGAATGATAGGTTGAGAAAGACCTGTAATGTCATTGAGTCCAATTATTAACCTAACACTGCCAAGTCCACCACTTAAGAACCATGTTCCTAAGCACTACATCCAGGAATGGTGACTTGACCACTTCTGGAAACAGTCTATTCCAGTGTTTTACAACTGTCCTGACAAAGAAGTTTTTCTTAATATCCAGTCTAAACCTTCTCTGCTACAACTCGAGGTTATTTCCTCCAGTCCTATCATTTGTTACTTGGGAGAAGAGACCAAGACTCGCCTCACTATGACCTCCTTACAGGTAGTTGTATAGAGCAATACAGCCTCCCCTCAGCCTTCTTTTCTCCAGACAGATCAACCCCAGTTTCCTCACCTGTTTCTCACAGGACTTGTTCTCTACACCCTTCATCAGCTGCAGTGCTCTTTTTGCAAAGATATGGTGTCATCTGCAGACTTACTGAGGGTGCACTCAGTCCCCTCATCCAGATCATTGATAAACATGTAAAATAGAACTAGGCCAAATACTGAGCCCTGAGAAATCTTACTTCTGGACAATGATTTTTAATACCAGTTTCCACAATTGTTTGGGCCTGGCCATCCACTCAGTTTTTTATCAAGCAAAACATGAGCTGACAGCATTTTCAGGAAAATGTTGTGGGAGATAATGTCAAATGAGTTCCTAAAGTCCAGATGGCAGGTTGGGTTAGAGAGAGAAATGCAGCCCACAGCCTGGACAGAGAGCGTCTCCCATATCTATGTTTGGATTCTTGTTCTTACACATCTTAGCAAGCCTATGAGTGAAGTAGATATCAGCATTGTTTCCCTTTCACAGCCTGTAATCTAGTTCTTCTCACCAGAGCATTCTAGCTAGCTTCAAACTAGCACAGCCTCAGGTTTTCCCTGATCCACTAAGATGGTCACCCTGCCACAGAAGATCAGTTTAGGTGATCAGGACCTATCTTTCATAAATACATCTTGACTGAGACTGGTTGCCTGGTTGTTCAGTTGGCCCATTTTTCTGTCCTTTTGAGGACCTTACAAATGTCATCACAACACTGTGATGCACTGAACATTGCTCACAGTTTGGTGCCATTTGCAAGCTGCCTGAGGGTGCCTTTTCTGTCATCATCATAGTAACTACTGAAGATGATAATTTATACTGGTCCCATTGTTGATTCCTGGGATATGCTGCTGGACTTCGTGCTTCATATCACAACTCTCTGCTTGGCAAAGCAGACAATTTTCAATTCACCTTGATGTCCATTTTTCTGCCAGTGGGGATGCTAAGTGAGGCAGTGCAACATAAAAGATGTAATTAGCAAGTATGGATATCAATCACGAAACTATTGTTACTGCCAACAACTAAAATTATATCTAGTTTATGCATTTTCTGACAATGGTCTCACTCTTGAATCAGAGGGAATCATTCTGGAGTATATCTTGGCACAACAATAATAAAGGAAATGCAATTTTTCACCTGCAAAGTAAATATACATTTCTTGCACTTTTCAGGGCAGATAACAAATAAGGTTGTGTCAGCTAGTTTGTCAGTGTGTACACAACTGATAGCAAGAGATGAGTTTGATCCAATCATATATGAAAATGTCTAGGAAACCTAAGCTGACACATAGAGTCATAGAATCACTTGGTTGGAAAAGACCTTAGGATGAAGTCCAATCATAATCTATCATCTCCCTGTACACAATATGGTATTCAATAACTCCAAGTTATTGGAGTTATGGCGTTCAATAGCTCCAGGTGCAGGGTGCTGCACTTTGGCCACAACAACCCCATGCAGAGTGCCCAGGTGGCCAAGAGAGCCAATGGCATCCTGGCCTGCATCAGGAATGGTGTGGTCAGCAGGAGCAGGGAGGTCATTCTGCCCCTGTGCTCTGCACTGGTTAGACAACACCTTGTGTACTGTGTTCAGTTCTGGGCCCCCCAGTTTAGGAGGGACATTGAAATGCTTGAGCGTGTCCAGAGAAGGGCGACGAGGCTGGTGAGAGGCCTTGAGCACAAGCCCTATGAGGAGAGGCTGAGGGAGCTGGGATTGTTTAGCCTGGAGAAGAGGAGGCTCAGGGGTGACCTTATGCTGTCTACAACTACCTGAGGGGTGGTTGTGGCCAGGAGGAGGTTTCTCTCTTCTCTCAGGTGGCCTGCACCAGAACAAGAGGACACAGCCTCAGGCTGCGCCAGGGGAGATTTAGGCTGGAGGTGAGGAGAAAGTTCTTCACTGAGAGAGTCATTGGACACTGGAATGGGCTGCCCGGGGAGGTGGTGGAGTTGGCGTCCCTGGGGCTGTTCAAGGCAAGATTGGACGTGGCACTTGGTGCCGTGGTCTAGCCTTGAGCTCTGTGGTAAAGAGTTGGACTTGATGATCTATGAGGTCTCTTCCAACCTTGCTGATACTGTGATACAACCATTAGAACATGCATATAACTGAACTTTCCTTTAAAGGCAATCTAATCCAAACACAATATAAGAAAAATGTAAACCAACCACAAAGTAGCACAATACATGCAGTCTAGTAAACTAGATATAGAAATAGATTGATTATGCAACCTGAGAAGATTGGGTTTTTTCTTGTCATGAAAATCATTGTTTCACATTATGTAGCCATTTTCTCTTTCCAGAGTTATTGTTTCTTTATAGGCCTGGTTATTCTGTTGGAGAACGTCATTTATTATTCATTTGTTCTTAATTATCTCTTTGTCTCCATTACAAAAAATCTGTCACTAGTGACAAATTCAGCCTAATCTTTCTATCTTTTGTTTATGCTTTTTGCTTCTTTGCAAGGAAGATGCACGTTCTTCTTTTGAGTATATGTCAATTCATTTGTTGCATTCTCTACTCTAGTATCATGTAGTCCTATATTGTCTCATGTCATTGTGCATTTACCTGGGGGGGGGGGGGGGGGGGGGGAGGGACAGCACAATATAATGGCAATATTTGCATACTTCCATGAAAAATAACCACAGAATGAAGTATGGTGTTGTATGTAACAAAACATTAGACTACGAAAGCATAATGTAAAGTATGCAGAGCAGTATCACAAATAGGGATATTTGTATTCTTAAGGATAAACAGATTCTTTACCATTTTCATGGATGTTTCTGCAAATACTCTGAAAATGCTGTCATGCCACAATGCCTATCATGGCGCTTATGAACTGATAGAGCAAGGAGAAACAGATACTGAAACAAATGGCTCATGAATTGTGGATCATCAGATGAAGCCCCACAGCACTCAAGTTATGATTTACACTGCAATGTTAAGTGGCAGGTTCATGCCTTTCATAACATCTTGCAACAGCTCTATTATTTAAAAGTATGATCTTCATGGATGGAAGAGGATAATTTTAAAAATAAAAAAAGGTACCCTCAGTAGATATATTATAAATATATATATATATATATATATATATATATAAAAGTTACTTCGATAGACATAAAGAAAACCTTACATGATGGTCTTTTGCACAATGGATCTTCACCTTTTGTAGAAAATTAGAGCACTTCAGTATTTGTGGAAGGACAGAAGGAGTTTTTTTGCTGGGAGGTGAGAGGTCACAAGATACTTTTTACAGAATCTTAAGATTTTTATCAGCTAGATATCCCTGCCTTAAATCGCTGCTACACTTGAACTCTGAGATATAGGAAAGATATAGAAATCAAAGGATAATTTCAGTCCTCAAAGTGTCCTTAACCTCTCAGTTGATGTTACAAAGTGTCAATTAATGCCAAACACAGTGATATTTTGTGAACACATTCCAGTTAGAAATGATCAGTTTGAAAGAGAAGTAGAAACTGGGAAGTACAATTGAGTTTCTGAGAAAGTTATTAGTGTACACTGCACACTAGAAACTCCCTGAGAAGCCATTATCGTAAAGATAGATGAGCAGATTCAGATGACTAAGGGCTACTGATTTAGATGAATACAATGGCTGATTTCCCTTAAATATGAAAAAGAAGAGAATAATTTTTTTAGAAAAGCAGATTCTGGAGTAATTTTGAATATGCATGTCCAGGAGTAATTGGACAAAGAATTATTTTAAGAATTTACATCTGTCTTTGAGATTTATCCTTTTTCTGATGTGAATTGAAATGCAACTCTAAAACTTTATGTGATGGTTTGGGTGTTACCTGCCCCCTCCACACTTAAGAAAATCACCCAGATTAGACTCAGCCAAGCTGGAAATTGAGAATGAAGCTTTATATTTACATCTTAGCACAATATACAAGCAGATATTTCCAATATCTACAGCTATATACAGAAATATACAAGTTAAAAAAGTATTACAGAAACACAACACCCCTCAGAAACCAGAGTCCCCAGGAGGGGATCCCAACCACCCTTCCACCTCCCTTCCACCCCTCTACCTTATCTCAGATTTTGCCTTATGTTCAAGGTGAGTTTGGAGAATCAACCAGGGGAGTTGGGAAGCAGACAATTTAGTTACGCAGACATCAAGTTAGGGAGAGAAGTGCAGGCAGCCAGACCCAGAGAGCAACTCTGTTATCTATGTTTGTGTTCTTGTTTATATACATCTCAGCAAGCCTATGTGTGAAGTAGCCACCACCATTGTTTCCTTTTCACAGCCTATAATCTAATTGCTCTCAATAAAATATCTCAGCTAGAATCAAACTAGCACACTTTAAATATAAGAATTAATATTTTCCAGTAAATTCTGTTACACATATATCATATTTAACCCCAACAGAATATGCTCAAGCTTTTTGTGAGTATAATAATTTTTTATAGTATTTCTATTTTTTTTCTGAAATAGATGATTTGTCACCACACTGTATGTTATAGTCTATCTTTCTATTCAGTGCATAAAAGCAATTCACATCAATTTGACACAATCCATTACCACTTACAGTGAAGTGAGAATGCAAATTCTATATGTTTGCTAAACCAGAATGAGATTGGATTTTACATAGTGCATCTATTTTAAAAAGAGAAATCGAGGTCTAGAATAGATGGCAAAAACTGACCTTCAAGGTGAGAAGATATCTAATCTTACCTCTAGCTCATGTATTTCTCTATATTGAAATACCATACATTAACAGGATTTTAGATATCTGGGAGCTGATCTCAGTGAAAGTCCATTAATAGTTTAAACCCCAAAATAGCATTTTTAAAGTTTTTTTTCATGACACTTTCATATTACTTTGGTCATATGTGTCACTACTTATGGAGCTCAAGCAACTTTAAATGAAAGTGTGTATTACCTAAATGTCAGCTACTGAGCAAAAATAAACTAATGAGATTTCCTAAGTTCAGATGGCTTGGTAATGGGGTTTAGTGGCACATTTTTTCACAGCACAGCAATGAGACTTGGGTGCATGGCCAAACAAAATGTTACTAGAGAAATCATTAAACTATAACAGCACCTTTGCTTAAGGTCTTCGAGATACGCCTAGAGTGTAAGAATAAGCAAGATATTTGGCTTCATCTACCCTCCTTTGCATTTCATCACCCTTTTTTTTTTTTACTCTATTCCCTTCTGGAATTCTTTTTCCTGGATGTATTCTCATCACACTTGCTTTTAGCTATTTCTTCTTGGTTTAGGGAAATAATGTTAATTACAGATACTGAGGAAACGGCCTCCTCAAATGTCATTAACACCATTCATAGTAAAATATATAGCTTTTAAAATTATAATGAATTAATATTTAGCCACACAGATATATAGAGGTTCAGCTACAGCAGAACCTCTGCTGTATTTTGATTTACAAATTAGCTTGTTGTGAAAGTAGCAAGAAAGTATCAGTACGTTGTACACACATTGGTAATTTTGGTGGGTTGTAGTTTTGCTATTTATGAATAGATTTGTTTGAATCTAGCAAGAAAAGATGTCTGCGTAGGACTGCCACATTAAATATCAAAATATTTCTTAGAGGAGAAAATAGTTTCCTTTCTTTTTTTTTTGTTCCTGTAATTGCTGCATTAATGCTCTTTATTCCTGTGACTTTTTCAGTACCACATGCAATTTCTTGCTGGCAAGCATTCTTCTTAAACTAAGATCACAGCAAGATCAATATGCTGTGAATACTACAGTCTTGAATTAGATTAGCATATGTTTCCTTACAAACTACTGCATTCACCTTCTTACAGATCTTGACTTGTGGTCCTTGATCTGGAAGATTTTTTTAAACAACTAATCATAGAATCATAGAATCAACCATGTTGGAAGAGACCTCCAACATCATCCAGGCCAACCTATCACCCAGCCCTAGCCAGTCAACTAGACCATGACACTAAGTGCCTCATCCAGGCTCTTCTTGAGCACCTCCAGGGATGGTGACTCCACCACCTCCCTGGGCAGCCCATTCCAATGGCAAATCACTCTCTCTGTGAAGAACTTCCTCCTAACATCCAGCCTATACTTCCCCCGGCACAACTTGAGACTGTGTCCCCTTGTTCTGTTGCTGGCTGTCTGGGAGAAGAGACCAACCCCCACCTGACTACAGCCTCTCTACAGGTAGTTGTAGAAAGCAATGAGGTGATGATTAAAAGGATGAAAACTCACCGAAGTTTCTGCCAGGTTTTTGTTTGCTTTTGTTTTTTTTTTCCTCCTCCCTGTTACCTTAATTACCCTCTTATTTCAAGAAAGTTGCCATTTACACACTCTTCCAACTTTTCAATATTATGTACTGATATCACATTATATTAGATACTTACCGTATCAACATAATCATCTGAAATTTGGCTGGCAGGTTTCCCTTTATAGTTCAAAAGATTAAAATAGACAATTTCTGTCATATCTCATTCTCATCCTTATGTAAAAAACTAAAAATAGATCTCTTGAATCACAGCTTAGAAGGCCTTGTTTTTTCTCTAGTGAGTGACTATAAAGGGAGACAAGGATATCTAATTCAAATAGAAACATCATCAGATGTTCAGATTAAGTATCTAATATACTCGGTTTTTTACCCTACTCACTTTTTTCCCCTCTGATCTTGTACTCTTTTTCTGCATTCATGCATGAAGCATTTTTGAGACAGTATTTCACACCTACTACTTTCTCTTTTTCCTCTCTATTTTCTCCCGCTGTTCAGAGAAGAGAGGAATAATGGTGCCAACTCCTTCACAGATACAATCTTCTCTTTTTTACAGTATTTATGATTAAGTAGGAATTGTTTGCTTCAGTCACTGAAATTATATCAAGGCAGCTTCGGAGACATTCTGCATGAGGTCAGGACAATGTTGAGCATACGTAGCTCAACTGCAAGTGAAGGAAAAGCAGGAAAAATGGTCTTGTGAAATTTGTACTTAATCATCCACTAAATTTGCTGGAGCTGAAAGGCAATGATCAGGCAAGAGGCAGTCAGTCACAGGAAGCAACTGTAGACTTACAGATTACTTATGAACAAAATGCTGATCCAATCTGGCTTTACAGATGCCTTTGATAGTAACAGTAGAAGATGTGAATGTTTTTTGGAGGTGTGGGGCAAATGTTTTAATTTATTATTTCAGATTTGTGACCATACTAGCTTTGACAAATGGGAAGTGCCATTATAAAGAAAGCTGTAATGTAAGTCAACAGTTATTTTATCCCTATTTTCCCAAAGGCTTCTCTGGATTTTAGTTTGAAGGCTAATGACATTATAATATTGAGAAACTCATTATCTTGGACGTTACAATACAATATCCAGGCTATGAGATACAGGGTGAAATGGGCTAGGATCAGTCAGTTTCTTATAACTTCCTCATTTGATAACAATACAGGTAGCTAATAGATGTACTTAGTTGCTCAAAGTGTACCAGCTGGTAAAACATACTGCCACTAAACACACAACAGGTTTAAGATAGATGTGATCTCATTTAATCTACATTGTAAGGCACATTATTGCTACCCAAAAAGGCACTTACAAAAATAGATTGACAGTCTTAGTTACATTTAAAAAAAATAACAAAAAGTTCACACTGTCCAAGGAGGGCCTTTTGACCCAGATTCCTTCACTTAAATTTTATCCTATGCAAATTCAGGAAAACCACTGAAAACACTCTCAAATACAATCCATTCTCAGAAGCAAATATCTCATCTTACTCATAGCTTCCCTTTTCTCAGGATTCCATGAACTTGATTGCTGTTGAGATCTTAACTACAGTATTTCTAAACTATCTAATTACAGCTTCTGATGACTGTAAAAATAGTGGAAAATGGCCCTAAGAAAATTTACAGTGCATAAGATCAGTTCTAAAATGTTCATAGGAATAACATTTTAATAAGAACGTCTAATAGGTTTATTCAACTTCAGACAGGAAAATATGAAATTTGACAGCTCTAGGATCAGTTTCATTCCTAATATAGCATTGTTTCACTCACTAATCACATAGCTTCAAGCACTCAATATTTATCAAATAACGAAAAGAAAACTGTCTGGGAAAACATATAATGGTCTAAAAGTAAGCACCGTGAGTATTATGGTTGATGTCTCACAGCTATACTGTTAAAACGGTGTGTTTAATTGCATATTAGGGGAAGCAGAACAATTTTAATACATCCTAGACCCAGAGAAGAGAGTGGTTTTCTCTAGGCAGATAACAGAACTGCAGCTCTCTCAACTGAAGTAGAGTATGTTAAAGTAACAGCAGCCCTGGATCTGTTCTAAAAGCTTTAATTTCAAAAGACATACTGAAGTACAGTATCCAGAGGTACTTGATTTGGCTTAGATTTTGATTTCTCTACAGAAAAAATATTAGCTAACTCACTATTTAACTAATGTAGAACATTATAAACATTCTACATTGGATAATATATTTTACTATAATGATGATATATTTATTATAGGTTATATAGATATATAAATATTTTAAATTTAGATATTATTTAATGCTAAAACATTAAATTACATTGCAGAGAATATTTTTAAATGCTTTTTTCAAATAAGTATACCGACATAAATAATTGCCTAACTCTAGCCTGTGTTAAAAACACTACTTGTGAATCTGGATTAGCTTTTACATTAATCTTATATGAAATTATATTAAATTCATCAATGCTGTGATGACTGAAAGGAAAGCATAAGTCTTTTCTTTAAGAAAGAATTTAAGGAAGCTAGCTTATAACCCTAGGGAACAGGGAAAAGCCAGTGATTGCAGTCTGCAATTTGGCAGTTCACTCTTACTGGAAGAACTGACTAATGGCCAGAATGATTAAACTCTCAAAGTGAAGGAAGTTTAAAGCAGTTCGTTTGAAACCACAACATATCACAGCACTCTATCCAGATGGCATGGATATTATACATGTATGATAATATCCGTTTAATAAATGTTGTGTGTGTTGGATCCCACTGATTTGAAAAAGGAGAAATTGAGGGAAAAAGACAGCAAAATAGAAGAATAAAGCAAAGGGAAAGGAAACACAAGGAAGAAAAGGATATAAATTAAACAAGGAAAAGAGAATAGAGGGACAATAGAAGGAAAAAAAAAAAAGAAGAAAGGGATTCTGAAGTACAGAAAGGGGAAGAGAGGGATAAAAGAAAAGAAAAAATAAAAGAAGAAAAAGAAGGGATTTGGAAGCACAGAAGTGTAGAAGAAGCACACACACACAAAGGAAGAAAACAAAGACCAGTGAAACAAGAATAAAGGAGGGGGGAAAGCCATAAGCAAAAGATGAAGCAAAATGAAGAAGAAAAGATTGCTGAGATCACAGTCCCACCAACCTGTGAATTTTGAGTGGGTACTAGCCAGCTGCTGGGAGAAGGCCAATGCATTGCTTGGCTAAATGAAAAGCAGTTGGCATCCCGGTATTTGACATGTGATGAGCATCCAATATGTGACATTTGATCTTATGCCAGATATATGTTATGGTTTGAAATCTCTAGCAGCCAATCAGGATATCTAGTGACTACTTTCTTTTATCATTTTAATTGCATGTCCTGCACCAAAGAAAACTTAAATCCAGCTGCACATGGATTTAGACGGAATAAAATGCAGACGTTTTAAAGCAACTGCTCACAATCAGTCCATAAAACATAAATTCTGCTTCAGGCAGAAAACTTTCTCTTAGATGAAAGAGTTATACACATTCCACATTTTTTACTCTTTAAAAAAAAAATCAGATGAGTGAGTAACCAAATTTATTTGATTATGTATTTATCTGATAACCTTCAGGGAGACATGGCCATCAGAGATGGCACCAGAACTACACCCACTTGTATAAGGCAGGCTCTGACTTCATGGTGTTGCAGCACTAACTCATCTTATTATTCTAATATTGAGAGTAGTCTCTAATCAATAAGAAAGGTATAGTTTTCTTAATCATTCTTTTTCTAGTGAATATATTCATTTTCAGGAGGTAACACATGCCTTTTCTCAATATATAATTAAAAACTATGCAGTTGTCCTTTGCCTTTCAGTCATAATATTTGTCTTGAGTTGGGTTTAAAGTGAAATATTTTCTATGTCTATTTGCAATCTCCCTACTTATCTATAACAAGTAGAATCTGAGAAAATGATTTGTCAAAGAGTAAAATGAGGCAACCAAATGCAGGATAAGATCTATTTTAATTTCCTTTTCCTACTCCTCCTTCTCAATCCTGATACAAATTCCATCACTTCAGATCTCTTGCACATTAATTATGCTAAAAGGATATATGTGCATGTCTGACTATAAACAGCTACAGAGAGTTCAAAGCCAGAAATATGACCTATAACTCCTTAGTTACAGCTCTGGCAGAGTGGGTTATAATTTGATAATGACATGTTTTCTTTCTAATTTTTGAATGTACACAAGGATCTGTAAACTGTAACATCTATCTCTATATTCCATAAATATTGGAGAGATATCTACAAGCATTTATCAGAATAATTATTCACATGGGAGGAGCTGCTCCATTGGCACTTGGAGGACTCTTCTCATACTACTATTTAGGTAGAGTATATTTGTAATGGGGGTAATTGCACATAGAGATTATTCAAGCTATTGGATATTAGGAACAATACAACCAGGAAAACACCCAGCAAGTCTTGCACTGGTTCTTTCAACAGTTTTCAGTATGGACTTTCTTTCCAATGGCTGCTTGGTGCTAAGAACTACATTGTAAAATTGATGTGTTATTCAAGTGAAAAAAAGAGTTTAGAGAATGCAACACGATATTCCACAACTTTTAAATGATCTCAGAGTACTAGGTCAAACTTGGCTGCTGCTGAATTTCCACCATTTTAACCAAGTCAGTTCTAACATAAGGCTAGCCTATTTGCTTTTGGGGTTTTGTTTTGTGGTTTTTTTTTCTTGTCACGAAGAGATTCAGGAATGTTTGCTTGTAGTATTTTTGTCAGATCGCTGTACCCAGCATATTATCACAGAATCACAGATATGTAATTATGAAAAAGTTTATACAAGCACTTTGTATCAGGCAGAGAAAGATTTGTCTTCATCTCCATAAGCATTCTGAAGTGAGGATATAGTCACTGAAAATTCATCTTGAAAACTCTCTACTTTCCACTTCTAAAAGTCCTGATTACATTTCTAGAAGTGACATTAGGCTGAAATGTGTTTTGGTGCATGCAGACATCTTGCTGTAAGCTTTTGGCACACTGAATAACATTCTACAAATCAATAAATTTATTAATCTTAAGTATAGTGTGAAAGTTATTTCCAGAAGGTAAGAGTCCTGGTTCTTATGGTAGACTAATAATCTGAGCAATTTTTCATCTACTGTACAATATGATGCAATACATTGTATCCTCTTTTTTAACCTTCAAAGAAAATGAAGAACCAGATAGATAAGCCACCTTCCATGTTTTTAAAAGGTGCTTTTTAATATTTTATTTTGTAAGAATAAGCACATTGTAACTAGACACTTAAAATAACAAAATAAGGCAATATAAGGAAGGTGATAACCATATTCAAATGTTCCTTGGTAATACTTTCTGTGAGCTCATTATTCTGCAGAAAATGAAGCAACTCTTATTTCATATCACAAGCCCTAATTTAAAAAGCACAGTGCTTTTATTCGCCAGCTGGCTCTGATAAAGGTACCACACCACGGTGATTGCAAGCATGTGACCACAACAAAAGTCTTGTATGACTCCCAGGGGCAGCTCAGCATGAGTAAGCAATTCCTAGCACTGTCCAAAGCTGCATTCCAGTAAAAGATTATGCTTTCTGTACAGCCTCATGATTCCTGTCACTTGTTTTCCCAATAAAAACATTTTTGTTATTATTTCCTCTACATCAGGAGATTTAATGACTACCACACCTAACATTTTAGCATGTCTTAGGAATAAGAAATCATTTTCCAAGCTATTTTCTATTTTGGTCCTTGGTGATGACAAGCATGTGCTGAATATTATAAAAGATCTCAGATAAACTAACTGAGGGTTTCATTCAATTTGGAATGTCACAATATATTTGAAAACAAAGTGTTTCCAAGAAATATGTGCTTTTAGCCATCAGAAACAACCCAATTAGCTGACTACTTTACAGCAAAATCTTTAGGAAGACAGAAATTTGATCCCACTGAATACACAAGATTTCCCAATCTATGATTCAAACCTGAACAAAGAAAAAATAAATCATAGAATCAACCAGGTTGGAAGAGACCTCCAAGAGCATCCAGGCCAACCTATCACCCAGCCCTATCCAGTCAACTAGACCATGGCACTAAGTGCCTCAGCCAGTCTTTTCCTGAACACCTCCAGGGACGATGACTCCATCACCTCCCTGGGCATCCCATTTCAATGCCAATTACTCTCTCTGGGAATAACTTCCCCCTCACATCCAGTCTATACTTCCCCTGGCACAACGTAAGACTGTGTCCCCTTGTTCTGTTGCTGGTTGCCTGGGAGAAGAGGCCACCCCCCCCCAGCTACAACCTCTCTTCAGGTAGTTGTAGACAGCAATTAGGTCACCTCTGAGTCTCCTCTTCTCCAGGCTAAACACCCCCAGCTCCCTTAGCCTATCTTCATATGGTGGGTTTGTGTTTTGTCACCCTTCTCTGGACACATTCTTAGCTATTTTTCTAGAGAACTTTCATGAGAACTGTTGCATCCTGCTCCTTTCTCACCTCTTAAATAAAATATTTTTTTAAAAAATCCAGGCAATTTTAGTATTTGCTGATGTATGAGTTCAGGTCAGTCTTCAGTCTGCTTTGGTAATTCTACTGCATAAGCTTAAGACTGCTGAAAGAATATCAGACTATCCCCCAGATCAGAAGAAATATATCTCTGATATCTGTGTCAGTGTGGTATGAGCCTGTTAGGTAAGAGGGTCACAGTAGAGTTGCTGTAGTTGTTCCAGCACTGTACTGGTTGCCCTATGCTGAGATGTTTCATTCCCTGTAAATATATATAACTTGGCTACACACTGTATTCTGCAAATGTAGCAACAGAAGATGAAAGCTGACCTAGCTATGTGTAGGGCACCATACATTTGTGGACATGAAGTCTGGCTTACATACACCTCTCATTAACACCACGACTCTGATACAGGGTCTGAAGCACCACAACGCCCGTCTGTTAGGAGTCATAGCTTTTCTACTCTGATGCTCTCAAAGAGCTTTCTCCATATCTTCCTGGCTGTAGGCTACAAAATACTGAACATCTAACAGTCATTTCCAGCACATCTCCATCACTCTAAGTATTGTTCTATCCTTCAATAAAGAAAATTTTGCAGAGGAAGGCCACAAAGATGAATAGATGGCTAAAGCATCTCTCCTGTGAAGACAGGCTGAAAAAATTGAGGCTGTACAGGCTGGAGAAAAGAAATCTCTGGGGCTATGTGGGAGAATTCTCCCGCAGTGGGACATGAGCTGTAAACATGAGAACTTGTGATGGGAGATGTCCACAAGCTGGAAGCTACAGTGAGCAACCCACGCACACCTGCAGGGAGCTAGACCTGCCGGCCCCTGCAGCGGACACAGCTCCAGGGGGCTGAGCCTGCCAGCCCCCTGGGGTGGGAACCACAGGTTGTTTTGGCACAGGGCAACCTATCTGCACCTTGCATGTGGCTTTGGGCCAATCTGCACTGTCCACTTGTGCCAGCCCCAGGCTGACTGTATACACCTCCTCTGAGCACTATATAAGAGGCTTCGCTATCCTAATAAAGCTGTACTGATGCATAGAAGCTGCTGAGTCGAGTCGTCAGTACCCCGATCTCGCCTCTCACCAGCCTCCAGACTCCAACAGGGCTAGACTCATAGAATGGTTTAGGTTGGAAGAGACTTCAAAGGTCATCTAGTTCCAACCCCCCACCATAGGCAGGGACACCTCCCACTAGAACAGGTTGCTCAAGGCCTCATCTAACCTAGCCTTGAACACCTCCAGGGAGGGAACATCCACAACCTCCCTAGGCAACCTGTGCCAGTGCCTCATCATCCTCATTTTAAAGCACTTCTTCCTAACATCTGGTCTAAATCTCCCCTCTTCCAGTTTAAACCCATTAGCCCTCATCCTGTCATTACAAGACCTTGTAAATAGTCCCTCCTCCGCCTTCCTCTAGGCCTCCTTCAGATACTGCTGTCCTGGAGTCCTGTATACCCCTAAATTCTTCTCCCTCTGTGGTTTGAATGGGAGAGGGAAAGGCACAAAGAGACTGACGATTTGGGGGAAGGGAATTCGTCAAAGTCAGGCAGGAGAGACGCTGTTAGTGACTCAGGGAATTCTGCTGTGTCTGTCTCTGTGCAGCGAAAAGCTACAAAGCCACACAGAAAGCCCAGGTCTTGACTGGACTCTCCTGTAGCTAGCTGGGAAGAGAGCTCTGGTGAGGAGGATGCCATGGGGCAAAAAAAGGTGCTGCCTGTCATAAAGACTCAGACCTCGAAGGGCAGAAAAGGTGGTGTGGGTACCACCGTTGTTAAAAAGCATTACACAGACACACAGCTAAGTGACCTGCAGATCAAATTCATGACAGAGCCAGGTGATTCCATAGCAGAGTACGTCTACAGTCTCTCGAGTTGGTGGGGACAAAGTCCTCTTGGACTCCAAGGAAGCAGACGGAGACTGGGGGGATGATGTGTTCCTGATGCATGAACCCGAGGGGATGCACAGCCTCACCGCCTGGATAGCTTACTGGGGAAGCAGCTTTCGTCCAGCCTACTGGGGAGAGCCCACAGAACTAAGGATCAGCAGCTCCTCAGAACTTATAACGGCTCTCCACAGACTCATTTGTGTGCAGGCTATATATGATAAGGGAGAATATGACTGCCCCTTGAATGCTCCTGTAGACCCGGAGAGACTGCACCCTATTATGAAGGGTTTGCCAGGGAGCCTGCAAATCCGAGCCATGAAAAATATAGAGACAATTCAAAAGGCGATTGCAGAAAATGCAAAGGAAGATGCAAAAGAGCATGTAATGACATGGGCTGAACTGTTAATTGACTTAAATGCTCACGGGCTCCAGTTTGGGTTTGGGTCTCCTGAAGACAAAAGGTATGGGGAGAGATGATCTGGTGCTTCTCCCCCAGGAAAATCCGGGACCCTGCACAGACAGGTCCAGCCAGTAAAGGACTCCCCCAGGGGGACAGGTCCTGCAAACTTCTCCCCGAGATGTAGGGGAAGAAATCAAGAAAAGCAGAGTGACTGGAGATCGAGAGAGCTGAATGCTCCGAGAAGTAGATGGTACAGACAAGCCCTGTCTCTAGGGATCTCTAAAATCATCTTAAAGCAGCTGAAAGATTGGCAACTGAAAGATTTAGTATGGTGCATTCAGAATCAGGCTGGTAAACCCAGAGGCAGCCACAAGAAGCCCAGGGCCAGCAGCTCGCCCAGTAGTGGCTCTCAGAGGAGTGAATGTGGCATGCCCAGAAGCGGCAGCCCCTCCCCTCCCCCCCCCCCAGGGAACTTTACCTCCTCCTCAGACAGAAAGGTATCACAGTATCACAGTATTACAGTGTCACCAAGGTTTGAAGAGACCTCATAGATCATCAAGTCCAACCCTTTACCACAGAGCTCAAGGCTAGACCATGGCACCAAGTGCCACGTCCAACCTTGCCTTGAACAGCTCCAGGGACAGCGACTCCACCACCTCCCCGGGCAGCCCATTCCAGTGTCCAATGACTCTCTCAGTGAAGAACTTTCTCCTCACCTCGAGCCGAAATTTCCCCTGGCATAGCTTGAGGCTGTGTCCTCTCATTCTGGTGCTGGCCACCTGAGAGAAGAGAGCAACCTCCTCCTGGCCACAACCACCCCTCAGGTAGTTGTAGACAGCAACAAGGTCAACCCCTGAGCCTCCTCTTCTCCAGGCTAACCAATACCAGCTCCCTCAGCCTCTCCTCGTAGGGCTTGTGCTCAAGGCCTCTCACCAGCCTCGTCGCCCTTCTCTGGACACGCTCAAGCATCTCAATGTCCTTCCTAAACTGGGGGGCCCAGAACTGAACACAGTACTCGAGGTGTGGTCTAACCAGTGCAGAGTACAGGGGCAGAATGACCTCCCTGCTCCTGCTGGCCACAGCATTCCTGATGCAGGCCAGGATGCCACTGGCTCTCTTGGCCACCTGGGCACACTGCTGGCTCATGTTCAGGTGGGTATCAATCAGCACCCCCAGATCCCTCTCTGTCTGGCTGCTCTCCAGCCACTCCGACCCCAGCCTGTATCTCTGCATGGGGTTGTTGTGGCCAAAGTGCAGCACCCTGCACTTGGAGCTATTGAACCCCATCCCATTGGACTCTGCCCATCTGTCCAGGCGGTCAAGGTCCCGCTGCAGAGCCCTTCTGCCCTCCAACTCAGTCACATCTGCCCCCAGCTTGGTGTCATCTGCAGACTTGCTGATGACTGACTCCATGCCCCATCCAGATCATCTATGACGATGTTAAAGAGGATGGGGCCCAGCACTGATCCCTGAGGGACACCACTAGTGACTGGCCGCCAGCTGGATGTGGCACCATTCACCACTACTCTCTGGGTCTGGCCCTCCAGCCAGTTCCTAACCCAGCACAGAGTGTTGCCGTCCAAGCCATGGGCTGACAGCTTAGCCAGCAGTTTGCTGTGGGGGACAGTGTCAGAGACCCTGCTGAAGTCCAGATAGACCACATCCACAGGCCTCCCCACATCCACCAAGCGGGTCACCTGATCATAGAAGGAGATCAGGTTGGAGAGGCAGGATCTGCCCTTCCTAAACCCATGCTGGCTGGACCTGAGCCCTTTGCCATCCCTCAGGTGCGCTCTTATTACCCCCAAGATAACCTGCTCCATCAGTTTCCCTGGCACTGAGGTCAGGCTGATGGGTCTGTAGTTCCCAGGTTCCTCCAACTGATCCTTCTTGTGGATGGGGACCACGTTGGCCATTTTCCAGTCTCCTGGGACCTCTCTGGTGAGCCAGGAGTGCTGGAAAATGATGGAGAGCAGCTTGGCCAGCTCAGCTGCCAGCTCTCTCAGCACCCTGGGATGGATCCCATCTGGTCCCATGGACTTGTGGGTATCCAGGTGGCTCAGCAGGTCCTGAACTAATTCCTCAGGAATTTCCAGGGCAACACAGCACTCCCTGACCCCATCCCCCAGTTCAAGAGGCCACTTGCCCTGAACTCCTCCCTCCTTACTGTTGAAAACTGAGGCAAAGAAGGCATTCAGGACCTCAGCCTTTTCCTCATCATCAGTTATAGTGTTCCCCTCCTGGTCCAGTAAGCAGTGGAGGCTCTTCTTGCCCTTCTTTTTAGCATTGATAAATTTATAAAAGTGCTTTTTATTATCCTTCACAGAAGTGGCAACCTAAGTTCTAGCTGGGCCTTAGCCTCTCTAATTTTTCTCCTGCATAATCTGGCTACATCCTTAAACATGTCAGAAGAAGCCTTCCCCTCCTTCCAAAGGTGATACACCCTCTTTTTTTCTCCCCAATTCCTTCAGGAGCTGTTTACTCATCCAGGCTGGTCACCTTCCCTGCCGGCTCATCTTTTGGCACATGGGAACTGCCAGGTCCTGAGCCTTCAAGAGCTCCTGTTTAAAGTAGGTCCAACCATCCTGGACCCCTTTGTTCTCAAGGACTGCTGCCCAGGGGACTTTGGAAATAAGTTTCTTGAGCAAACTGAAGTTTGCCCTCCAGAAGTCCATGGTATGGGTTCTGTTATAGCTCCTCCCTATCTCCCTGCATATTGAAAACTCCACTAACTCGTGATCACTACACCCCAGGCAGCCTCCCACTGTCACATCTCCCACCAGCCCTTCTCTGCTGGAGAACAGCAGGTCAAGCTGAGCTTGACCCCTAGTAGGCTCACTTAACAGCTGGGTCATGAAGCTGTCCTCCATGCGCTCTAGAAATCTTCTGGGCTGCCTCTTCTCTGCTGAATTAAGTTCCCAGCAGATATCTGGCAGGTTAAAGTCACCCACAAGAACAAGATCTGATGATCTTGAGACAGCCTCCAATTGTTTGTAAATACCTCATCTGTTTCCTCATCCTGGTTGGGTGGTCTATAACAGACTCCAACCAGGATGTCAGATTTGTTAGTCCTCCCTCTGATTTTAACCCACAAGCTCTCAATCCCTTCATCCCTCACCTCAAGCTCAGTGGCAAGGAGTGACTCCCTAATATACAGAGCCACCCCTCCTCCTCTTCTCCCTTGCCTATCTCTCCTGAAGAGGTTGTATTCCCCCAGTATAGCAGCCCAGTCATGCCTGTCATCCCACCAAGTTTCTGAAATGGCAACTATATCATAGTCACCCTGGTGGACCAGGAGTTCCAGTTCCTCCTGCTTGTTACCCAAGCTGTGTGCATTGGTGTAGATGCACTTCAGATGGGCTCTCAATTCCTCAATTGACTCTAGTTTCCTTCCCACTCTCTCCTTCTCAGAGAGAGTAATTGCCTCACCCACCCCCTTCAGACCTAGTTTAAAGCCTGCCTAATGAGCCCTGCCAACTCCAGTGCCAGGACTCTCCTGCCCTTCCTAGACAGCTGCACCCATCAGGGTCGAGCAGGTCTGGATCAGTAAAAGTTCGCCTGTGGTCAAAGAACCCAAAGTGTTGCCGCTGGCACCATCCCTTGAGCCAGTTGTTGATATCATAGGTTCTGCTGTTCCTCTCTGTGAACTCCCCTGCCACAGAGGGAACTGAGCAGAACACCACCTGTGCTCCCGCCCCATCTATCAATTTCCCCAGGGCTTTAAATTCCATTTTAATTGCCCCGGTGCCTTCTCAATCTCATCCCTGCCAGCCTGTATTACCAGCAAGGGGTAATAATCAGAGGGCTGGGTTAGGTTAGGGAGTCTCCTGGTGATGTCCTTAACCCGGGCACCAGGAAGGGAGCAGACCTCCCTGTGGTTGAGGTCCCACCCCTTGAGACATTCAATATCAGATTCGATGTGGCCCTGGGCAATGTGATCAAGTTGGAGGTGCCCCTGCTCACAGCCGGGGAGTTGGACAAGATGACCTCTGAGAGTCCTTTCCAATTCAGTGCAATCAGATCCTATAAGAGGATCTGTATATATGCTGGCAAAAAAAGCTGTAACTTCTATTCCTTCTGTTGTAGAGAGTTTCTTAGCACAAACCTATGGAATGCCTCACACACTCTGATCCCAGGCTATGTCTGGTGTCCCATACATTATTAACTAATGGTAGTAGATTAAACACTTGGCAGGTATAAAGAAGTGAAGGTGCTGCTAGACGTAGGTTATAGACAAGTACAGCCAATTGCAAACATGGCAGGGGTCTTCCGGAAGCTGTTGAAGATCTCTAAATGTGAATCCAGACACATCAGTTTGATCAAATAACAGATTTCAGGGGTGTATTGGAGAGGTGTTGGAGAACTGCCAAGAAGTAGCTGATTGCTACTTTGGACTTTTCCAGGCTCAGAAGCAGCTCAGTTAAATTTCTAAATATTTACATTTAAATTCTTGCTACAGTCATAGAAGAGAGACAAGACAGGGAGGGAGTCTGATGAGCCTTATCTTGAGTTTTATTCCCAATATTGATATCTTTGTGCCTTTTTTCTACACAAGAATTATTTATAAAACAGTAATCACACAGGATGGATTAAATAATTAAACTGACATTAGGTTTCTCTAATTAGACAGTGTTTGGAAAACATTTCAAACATGAAGAGAACTGTATTGATGTTAGAATTATTAATCACTTCATCCTGTGAGCTGAATAAATGACCATAGTACACATCCCTTGCTATTGGCATGTAAGTACCCATATAGTTACATTTACTTAGTGAAACTTGAAGATGTTCTTCTAATTAGGTTGAGTCACCGTCCCTGGAGGTGTTCAAGAAAAGACTGGATAAGGCACTTAGTGCCATGGCCTACTTGACCGGATAGGGATAGGTGATGGGTTGGACTGGATGATCTTGGAGCTCCATCTCTTCCAACTTGGTTGATTATGATTCTATGATTCTATTCTACATGGACCTGCTAGCTCTGAGATTATTTATTTTCCACTGCTAATCACTTGATCTCCTCTTATCTAGTTCTCTTTTTTTGCTTGCACATATGAGATAAGAAGTGAAAGATGGGCCTTGAGTAGTTTAAAATGGATTGTAATTTGGCAAAAGAAGCTGTTGACACCAAAAGAGAAACAAGTGTAAACCTGGGTCCTGCGGGACAAAATGATTGTTGAATGTGACAGCCTTATGCTGCTTTAAGTACTGTCTCCATATTCCTTATGCAAATAAAATAGCTATTCAAAACAAGAGAAATTTCCTTAAAGGGAAAATATTCCTAACAATGTATTTTTTAACCTGGAGGATGAGAGTTAGGAACACTTTCCTCTTAATCCTAGAAATAGTTTATACAGATGTATTTTTATTTAGCTGTATGTGAGGGTGGCTGATCTAAAAATTGTACCTCAGATGAAATCCTAATTTTCTTCAAATCTATTGACAAGATCGTGATCATGTAATGTTAGCATCGAGATGCAAGTGAGTATTTTTATGTTAGAGAAATCAAGGTTTGGGTTTAGCTTTATCAAAATATAGCAAAATAGCATTGCTGCAGGAAGTAGTATTTGTGATTAGCAATGGAAGAGTGTGGCAAAAATTCTCACATCCTTTGCCTTTTTCGGTATGCTGTTACTTCAGCATTTAAAGTTTACAGACATTTTTAGCATTATTCCTTTACTAGACAATGTATATAATTACAAATTGCCTTAGGATCATAGGATGTTAGGGGTTGGAAGGGACCCAAAGAGATCATGGAGTACACCCCCCCTGCCAGAGCAGGATCATACTATCTAACACAGATCACAGAGGAACATATCCGGACAGGCCTTGAAAGTCTCCAGAGAATGAGATTCCACAACCTCCCTGGGGAGCCTGTTCCAGTGCTCTGTGACCCTTACAGTAAAGTTCCCCCTTGTGTTGAGGCAGAACCTCTTTTGCTGCAACTTACACCCATTGCTCCTTGTCCTGTCACAGGGAGCAAGTGAGACGAGCCTGTTCCCCTGCTCCTAGCCAGCCTTCAGATACTTATAAACATTTATCAAATCCCCTCTCAGTCTTCTTTTCTCCAGACTAAAAAGCCCCAGGCTTACAAGGTAAGTTTCTACTTACAAGGTAGTTTTTTCTAGTCCTAGTTCAACCTAGTATAACCGCATCAGCCCACTAGTACTCACCTTCTAGGGCCTGGAAAGGCAAGGGATTCTTATGAAGGACATTTGATGGTGAATATATTTAAATATTTAAACAATTGAGGAAAACTGCATAATGCCATTTGAGATTTTGAAAGAATACTCTGCACAAGTACCTCTGAAAAATAGCACAGAATAATGTGATTCTGTATTGGTGGAAGTGGGAGGATTAGATAACTTCCTACAATGCCTTCCAGATTATCAATTCAATCATGCACTCAGTGAAATTTATTTAGAAATTAATGTATATTTACTGCCAATTAAAATGTCACTACAAGAGTCATAAGAATTGTAACATAATATTTATTAATAGTTTGACTTAAGCATAGAATTCTTTTTCTAAGATGTTAACTGATTCTAAATTCTAAACTGATCTAAATTCTAAAGTGAATTTAGATTTAAAGCTAAAATCCCTTTTTAAATAAAATTAAAGACAGATTACCTGAATCAGTACGTCAGCATGATGTGTGCAATATGGTAAAGGAAAATGCTAATGGTGCTGTTTGATCTGCCACAATGCCACTTTTGTCTATTAATTAAAATTATTTGAACAAAAACTCAGTCTTTTTCTTTTATTGAGTTTTCCAGAAAATACTTATTATAGGGGGGAAAAAAAGGAATTGTCTTAATATCATTCACTTTCCTTAATGGCATTGTTTACATAAAACCAATGATCCATTAAAAAAATGCTAAAGCTAAGGATGCTTGATAGTTTTGCAGAGTTTCATGTGTAAACAATAGAAATGATGTTTTTACATTTAAGACGCAGTTTGGCAAGCCAAGACATTTTTTGATATTGCTCTTTTCTCTGCCTTAAATGTCTTGCATAATGTTTGCCTGATCAATAGTCATCTTTCCCGCCTGTATATTGCTTTCCCCTTCATTCTGGAAAGTGGAAATACTAATTTTATGTAACAACGTACATTGAGGATAACAGCCACCAACAAATCAATACCACAACATCAATATTATGATAATATGTTCATTACTATTTGTGCCACTGCCTAACGGTGACATAAGTAGTGTACTTAAACACAGTGAAAGAATGTCCTTACCCTAGAGATTTTATCTCATTATGTTACCATCTCTAAATGGTTCTTAAGTTACTGATGCTGACTAATAATGCTTAAGGTCAAGGTTGTCAAAATAATGCAGAAATACAGTGTTTAAAATCCCAGTGTCAGGAAATCCTGTATCAGCCAGCACATACTTTGTTCAAGGTGCAGAATTTTCTTGGGACTTCCTTCTAAGTGAAATCTTTCTACAGTCAAAAAAAAGAAAATTACACTAATACTTGATGTCCTCAGAGCTTTTATTTTTAAGTTTTTTTTCTGGATAAATACATCTTTGAATATTCATCTGGCAAAACTTTGCCATCTCACGTTATTGAAAAATGTACTAAATTCTTCAGTAAATGAAAATGCATCCCCTCCTGATGTTTTATCGTTGATTCAATAAGGTTTATTTCCTAATAGAGATTTTATTAATCAGTATGTAAACAAGATTTTGTAGAGAAATAGATAGAGGAAAAAATAGATGAGAGTATACAGGAATGGTCTGAAAATAATAGGAATCTTAAAAAAGTGCTAAGTCCAAAATTAAAAAGGCCTTTCTGCCAAATCTGACAGAAACCATTTGTTTGTTAGGGTGTAGAAGAATCTAGAATGAAAGCAAGGAAAGTAATATAGTCAAGAGAAAAAATCACCTTACATTCACTTCACTCCGTCATGGGTTGAGTCGAATTTCTGCTGATGTTCAAATACCATGCTGCTGTCATGCCAGCTTCAAGTGAAATGCCAGCTGGAGCAAAGTATTATGGGGCTTGAAGTTCAGATTCTAACACTAGAGGCTTCCTGGTCCAGTTGCTGTTTTCAGTTTCCGAGTTTTGGGTGTAGTTCTTTTCTGCTGATCTGTAGGATGTGAAAGTAGGTGGGGTGGGATGGGGAGAGTTTGCTGGCTTCTGCTGTTGCTCCTGTATTTTGATGTGCTTTTCTGCAAAGTAGGCTAATACAATTGTGCATTGTATGATCTCATTTACATCAGAATCACAGAGTCATAGAATGGTCTGGGTTGGAAGGGACCTCCAAAGGTCATGTAGTCCAACCCCTTTTGCAGTAAGCAAAGGCATCCTCAACTAGATCAGGTTGCCCAGAGCCCTGCCAAACCTCACTTTGAATATGTCCAAGGATGGGGCCCCAACCACTTCCCTGAGCAACTTGTTCCAATGTTCCACTATCCTCATGGTAAAGAACCTGCTGCTAATATCCAATCTATATCTACTCTTCTCTAGTTTGAAGCCATTGCCCCTTGTCCTATCACTAGAGGCCTTTGTAAACAGTCACTCTTCATCCTCCTGGTGGGCCCCCTTTAGGTACTGGAAGGCTGCTATTAGGTCTCCCTAGAGCCTCATCTTTTACGGGTTCCAACCCCCTGTTCATTTTTGTGGCCCTCCTCTGGACCTGCTCCAGCAGCTCTGTGTCCTTCCTATATTGAGGGCTCCAGACCTGGACGTAGTAGTCCAGGTGAGGTTTCACCAGAGCAGAGCAAAGTGGCAGAATCACATCACTCAATCCAGTGGCCACACGCCTTTTGATGCAGCCCAGGCTGTCATTTGCTTTCTGGGCTGCAAGGACACACTGTCTGATCATGTCCAGCTTGTCATCCATCAGGACTCCCAAGTTCTTTTCCAAAGGGCTGATTTCTATCACTGCATTCTGAATTGAGGGTTGTTCTGGCCCAGGTGCATTTGCTCTTGTTGAATCTCATGAGGTTCACCTGGGCCCACCTCTCCAGCTTGTGCAAGTCCCTCTGAATGACATCCTGTCCCTTTGGGGTATCAACAGCATCACTCAGCTTGGTGTCATCCGCAAAGTTGCTGATGGTGCACTCAATCCCACTGTTTATATCAATTGATAAAAATATTAAGCAACACTGGTTCCAGTACAGACCCCTCCGGTACACCACTTGTCCATTTGGACTTCAGGCCCTTGAGCACTACATTGCTCTGCCAAGTAGGATATTGTGGGTGACTACGTCAAAGTCCAGATAGATTGCATGCATAGTTCATCCCTTACCCACTTACACAGTCACTTTATCAGAGAAAGACACTAGGTTGGTCAGGCAGGATTTGCCCCTAATAAAGCCATTCTTGCTGTCTTGAATCACTTTCCTGACAAACTATTTTTATCACACATCTTTATCTCAAGCAGGCTGTATTGAAAGCAGTGCAGCCCCTTCTCTTTCTGAGCAGTGCCATAAGACTCTGAGAATGCCCAAAGTTTAATATTAGTCAAACTTTTCATTGCTAAGCTGTAATGGAGGGGTAATTAATTAATGCAAGATGATATTTTAACAAAATTAATATTGTTTATTAATTTTGATATTCAGAGCTCTCACCACCCCCAACCACTAATTTTAATAATAATTGGTTCTTTGCATGGTCATGGAAACATTATACAAAGGAGTAACTAGATCTAGAAATAACTAGCAAAAATATATAACATTAATTGGACTGGAAGAGAAGGTTTCTGTGGTCAGTATACCACTTGCAGTTGATTATACCACTTGTCTACTAGATGGACTCAAGGAGCTCCTTTCTGCTTGTGGTAGAAGGCAATGGCGAATTACAAGAGGCTTTAAGTATTAAGTCACAAAATTATCTCCCAACTCACAAGGCTTGGTACAGCTTCAGACAGTACCCAAATGCTTTCAGGGAATTCTGTTACTGTCTTGTCTGATGCAGAAACTGCTGATTCTTGCCAGGGTTCAGACTGCTGGGGAAAGAAGGCGGATAATCTCTGACCTTATCTTGCTCCTCTGGATGATCTGTGTGTGCCCAGGACATCTCGTCTTGGCAGGAGACTTTCAGGTATAGGCAGGATATCTTGCGATGTGCAGTCTTAGCATGATATGTCACGCTGACTATGCAGGCCAATTGCATGGAGGCATTTAGAGCCTGTTCCTGGTTAAACTCAAGACAGTGGAGTTTCCAGGCAGCTCAAGATACAATAAGGCAGAACACTGCCAGAAGCAGAGAGCAATAGCAGCAGGCAGTAGCAAGCAGCATGCAAGCATGAATACAATGGCAGAGCATGTTACATTGCCTGCTCAACTCTTTTTATCAATACAGTCCGAGACTAATGGGCCTTTAGATACAGAATAGCCATCAGACTGGCAGTTAACTAAGCTTGACCATATTAGATGAATTCATAGGCTTGCTTTACCTAAATTTGGGGAAAACATAGGCCTTGCACAAGGCAGGCACAAACTAAGCCTGTGTACTTTGTTTACCATAGAATGTAAACAAGCCTGGGCAAGCCAGTGTCCTTAGACTCAGTGGCTCCAGGTTCTTTGTCCTCTTTTCAATGGTTGTTTCTCCCCATAGCAGAAGGAGGGACAGCAGAAAATTATGCCTGGGCAAGCCAGGACATGTATAAGCCTATTTTGGCCTATTCAGGCTTACCACAACAAAACCTTAAATGTTATGTTAAATTTCTGTCAAATGATGCATTCAGGTATCATTGTCACTTCATTTATTATTTTTTGCAATTTGTCATGTCCAACAAATGGATTTGCTTTATCTACAGCTACACATCCTGTAGCCGTTCATTATGAGAAGAAATCAGGGGCTTTAACAGCTTGAGACATACTCCTATTTGGGCTACCATAGCAACGAGTCCATGTTTTAAAGTATAGGTCACATGACTTAGTTTCCTAAGGCTAATTAATTTCACTAATTATGGTCCCATGCCAACTGCAGAATATCTGGTGACCTAGTGAAATCAGCTGTGGGCAATTTTTTTCCATACTATGTTGATGCAACGTCACCATGTGAAAATATTCATGTCATTATGAGAATAGCATGCAGCGTGTACAGAAAACAAATATTGTCACAATATTAGACACTGGACCATGAGGCCTCGAAGATGTTTAATGCAGACATTTAAATCTTCTGTATTGTTTTCTATGTCACCTGTTGGTAGTAAATATGTTATAATGAGATACAGTTAAGCTTAAAAAAAAAATCACATTGAAAAGTAGTTTAACTCACCAGTTTTACTAAAGGATTTATGAAACACCTACCACATCAGGCAATGCAGATATATACATTTAATATAGTATTATCTACCAAGATAGTAAAAACTAGCTACCTTCCACTTGTTCTATTTTTTTATATTTTGCAAAAACAATAACTGAAAATCAGAAATTATTTTATGTCAAAAAACATTGACTATATTACAAATTAGAAAGCTGCAAGTATCTCTGGTTTGCCTGAACAACTGTGTTAATTTTAGCCCTCACCGCATATGCAGTTTGATCTGTGTTTTAATAGAAAAGAAGGTGTCTACCTAGGCTTTAGGGAACAATTAACAATTCATTTTGTATGAAACCACAGTGTCTCACTGGCAAAACTAATTGAAGTAAATAAGACCTTTTCAATCAGCTAAGAGAAGGCATTAAAACAGCCTTGCAAAATTGTCATGACAAATTACCAGTCAAAGCACAAAACCTTCTCAGGCGGCCTTTGCCGTGGTGATTGATGAGAATGAAAAATTAATGATATCTTACTGGCCTGTCAAAAGAAAAAATTGCTTGCTCGACTGAATTGAATTTTGTGAGGCAGCATTAAAGCATTGAAAATTAATAAAATACACTTTTTCTCTCTTTTTTTTGTTTTTGTTTTTTTTTTTTTTTAGCTTAGTAGTAGTGCTATTTCCCATACAGCCTGAAAAAAAACAACGAACAGATTCTTCTCTCATCCCCTCAGAATGCAGGCTTCCTTTGTCTAGGGATTCAGGGTAATATTGCCAAATCAGGAAAAGGTGATCTTGAGGAAGCTGTGAAGTTAGGATGAAACTTCAGTTCACATTCCGAAGAGATATAGTCTCACCTTTCTACACCTTATGCCTGTCCCTATTACTCTGAGAAGGAATCATTGCATAGACTTTCTCAGAAGTAAGACTAGGTAGAAGAGATGTGGATGGGCAAGACACAGATTCAGAACAGCCAGATGAGAGATTTCATTCAATATTTCACTTGTATCTCAAATAAGAGTGATTTCTGTGCCCCTTTTATTTCTACTTGCCATAATGTGCAAATAGTCATCATACATCCTATTCCTTTGCCACTTCCTCCTATGACAAAAAAAAAAGAGGCTTTTAATTTTGAAGTTCTGCATGAAACAGCATGAGAATATATAGAGAAAAAAACCAAAAATGTTCTACAAATGAGAATGTCAAGACATTGTCCATAAAAAGATTACTGATATTTTAATATTTTTATTTCATTTTCTAAAGTCAGTTCAGTAATGAAATGTCATTTTTTAATGTTAACAAACAATATAACTCCTGTAGCATAACATTGGTGTTAAAAATCGTTTGGAATTGTTTGTTCAAGGAACAGCTCTTTTTCCCTTTTTTGATTTCCTATGAGTACACTTGTACCTGTTAAAAATATTCCTTTTTACTGTCAGAGTGAGATGTGATTTAGGCTGAGATATGTTTAACAACTATATATTGTGACTTGTCAACATGATTATATATCTCCCAGTTTATAGAAAAAGGACACTGAGTTTATTGAAGCAAATAGCCTAGAGAGGCCAGCAGACTGAAATGCTTCTTAACTGCAACAACCCTTGTCAAAAGAAGGGCAATTAGGAAGGCTGTGATTAAGAAAAGGCTCCAGTTTCTTTCTGAAAGGTCAGATGCTGTGCAGACTGCAGCTAATGGTATTAATTTTACTGCATCTCATAAAGAGTAGTTGTTGTAGGTTTCAAAGAGCTAAAAAAAAAAAAAAGAAAGAAAAAAAAAAGAAGGGCAGAGGATTTTCATTAATAGAATGAAAAGGGAATATAGTCTTCAATTTTTTCCTCTCAGGAAAATAGACTTCATAACAAAACCGAAAAGACCCCCAAGGAAATAATGAGTTCTCTATGCGTAATGCTTCTACAAGGTATCATGTGAAATCAATGTCATGTAACAAGTAAACCTGTGTATCTCTGAATGTGAAAGATTCTGAAAATGAGCAGCACTTTACAACAATGATCCAAAGAACACAGAGTGAAAGTATGTTTAAGTAGAAAAATGAAAATACTATGGGATTTTTTCCTTTACTGTAGATAACTTTTTCTGTAGAGAAGTGGCACTCAACATACACCACCAGAAGTGATTTTAAGAGTAAATATTTTTCCTCAAAGAAGAGCTGTGTTTTCCTTTTTCATCAGAACTGAGCAATACTTACATTAACAGCAGATCATCATATTTCAGAATTCACTAACTGCAGAAACAAAGGTTACTGAGCAGCTAATTTACTACATTGTCAGTGCTGACTGTTAGGAATGGTTAAATCAAATAAATCAAGGATACTGGTTGTCCTTTTTCAGCTTAATAATTATTAGATATTTGAAGAGTAGACGCAGTTCATACAGTAGTATATAGAGAGTAGACAAAAATCTTACAGAAGAACATGAAAAATTATGTGCAACTTTTTTTTTCCAGTTTTAAAATATCTCTAGCACTAATTGTCACAATTTTTTACCTTCATGCATATCACCTGATATTCCTGTTGGCGAAGGTTCACCACGAGAATTGCAAGACGTAAATGTTACAGCCATCCAAAAAGTTGATATTTTAAGACTCGATGTCTAAGTGGAGACAAGCATTGATAAATGGTGTTCCTCAGGCCAGTTTAACATCTTTGTCAACAGAATGGACAGTGGGATTGAATGTACTCTCAGCAAACTTGCTGAAAACACCAATCTGTATGATGCAGTTGGCATGCTGGAGGTAAAGGATATCATCCAGAGGGAATCTGACAAGCATGAGAGGTGGGCCAATGCTAACCTTGTGAATTTCAGCAATTCCAAATTCAAGGTCATGGATAGCCTTACGATTTTGTAGTCCTCCTGAATAGTTTGCCCTTTCCGTCACAGAATATAAACTTGCCTTTCTTCCCTGAGTTGCAACCAAATCTCTCTATTTAGACAGGCAGGACTTCTTCCTCACTGACTCACCTTTTGATGCATGGAGAAAGAATGCTCCTTCATCTTTAACATTTTATTGACCACCAATTCACTGATTCACCAATGTACATCTCTCCCATGAATGAACGAGGGACTAGGTTATAAACTAGGTAAAATGTTACAAGGAATGTCTGGAAGTGCTGTCTTCTGTCTTTTTTAAACTTGTGATCCAGAAAGACCTAAAATAATGCGCACACACACGCTCCACACCAAACCTTCACTTTGACTAGACAAAGAGCAACTCCAAGAGCATGCAACAGATTCCAGTAATAGTTGGTGAGTGAAAATAGTGAAACATTTCTTAAGCCTACTCTTGCAAAAGCATGCACTTATGAATCTGACAGTGAATTGATCTACTGCATAGATGTACACAGAGTCTTTATCTTGGTCTACCCACATACAATATGTGAATTCATTAGAATTAAATTAGTAGTTGGCTTAAACATCGCCCTGGCATTTTATCTTGATGAATTCTGAAGGAGCTTGTCTTATAAACCTTATAAAAACTGAAACACATCAATCTTTTAGATAAAACAACTTTGTTGTTCCTCACTAGTGGTTCCATTTTCAATTAATGTTTCTTACAGTGCAAATGTTCTCAGTCTTCTGCATTAACAAGAAAGTCCACCAGTAAACCATATTCCTAAATACCACATCTACAAGTCTTTTAAATAGGAACGGTGACTCAACCACTTCCCTGAGAAGCCTGTTGTAATGATTAACAACCTTTTCAGTGAAGAAAATGTTCCAAATATTGAATCTAAACCTCCCCTGGCACAACTTAAAGCCATTTCTTCATGCTCTATTGCTTATTACTTGAGACAGGCAACTGACACTCATCTTCCTACAATCTCCTTTCAGGTATTTGAAGAGTTTGATAAGATATTCTCTCAGATTGATATTCATACATCTGGCTTTGGCCTATTGACCCATTGACTCAGCCTGTCCAGATCTGTTGTTGAGGTGTTTTACTCTCACGCAGATCAGAAAACAGAAGGAAAAAAATTCTAATTCTCCTTACCTCATAATTTATATCTTAATCAGTGAGATACTGAAGGTAATTAGAACTATATTATGATATTGCTCTCTTCTCTCAGGTGGCCAGCACCAGAACGAGAGGACACAGCCTCAAGCTACGCCAGGGGAAATTTAGGCTCGAGGTGAGGAGAAAGTTCTTCACTGGGAGAGTCATTGGACACTGGAATGGGCTGCCCAGGGAGGTGGTGGAGTTGCAGTCCTTGGGGCTGTTCAAGGCAAGATTGGACGTGGCACTTGGTGCCATGGTCTAGCCTTGAGAATTGTGGTAAAGGGTTGGACTTGATGATCTGTGAGGTCTTTTCCAACCTTGTTGATACTGTGATACTGTGAAAATGGAATTGGATTGGAATACAGGATCAGTATTGAGTTCATCCAGTGGGCTCCTAAGCAAAATCTTAGGTTCATCTATGTGTTCATGCATCTTACAGAGTGTAGTTCAGATCTTCTGTGTTGCAGCAGATCTGGTATGTTGTCTGTTGTGCATGTATGACCAGAGACTACGCAGGAAATCCATCATGCTCTGAATGAGCATGTGTTTTGGCTATTTGTCTGGAAGTCCACTGACCAGATAGAAGTCGGCAAGAACAGAAGCTTCCTTTTATGTTGTCCTCTTCACTCAATCTGTCTATCTAGAGCAGACAGTAAAAGAAAGTATTTTCCATATTTTAAGCAGAAATCTACAAGTAATTATTATTTAAAAAATCAATCTATAAAACATGTTATACACACAGTAATCCATTCTATTGTTTTATCTTTATTTTATTCACTTCCCCCTCACACCCCCTCAGTAATATTTCCTTCTTTAATAATTAATACTTATAAATGGCAAAGCTTTTATCCCTCCATGTGCTGGAC
Organism: Pogoniulus pusillus; assembly: GCF_015220805.1. NCBI lineage: Eukaryota > Metazoa > Chordata > Aves > Piciformes > Lybiidae > Pogoniulus > Pogoniulus pusillus. The sequence goes on along the minus strand of NC_087267.1, from coordinate 26,508,937 downwards.
TTCTAATGAAAACATCAAGGGTTTTGAAACATAGTCTAGAGCACTGTGCACACAAGACGCACTCCTGGTGAGGTTTATAGGTGGCCTTGATATCTGAGGCAATACTGGGGCAATTCAGACACTGAGGGGTCTTCTGTCCAGGTAAGCAAGTCAAGATTGCTTAAGCAAGAAAAAGAATAATAATTAGGAGACACTAATCATTCCTCTCTCAAAATATATTGCTGTTTTAAGCATGAAGACGAAATTCTGGATGAGTCTGATAAATAGGCAAAAAATATTTCTTCTATAAGGCTTCTGTAAGATTTTGATAAAGGGAAACAATCCCCAATCTGAAGGGAACAATTTTCCCTTTTCTTAGAGATTTGGATTTGTCCTTCTGTACTTCCATATACTGCTATCTATTTTTTTAAATTTGCTATTCCGGCAGTTGAGGAGAATTTCTCACAGGGGACCACCTGCCAGAGAATCTCATACAGTGAATAGTTTTATATCAATCATTTCTATATGTAATGACAATAGTCATAAAAATGTGTTGGGTTTTTTTTCTGTTGGTTGGGGTTTTTTGGCTTGTTTGGGGTTTTCTCTGTTCTTTGTTTGGGTGGAGGCTTTTGCATGGAAGATAAATGAGATTTGCTGTAAGATATGAATCATGGGACTGTGAGAAGCATGCACAGACTACACAGTCATGGATATGATGTAAGTGCAGGTACTGGCTGCTTGTCATTCACCCTCCTCATTCCTTCTGGTTTTCCTAAGAAATAAACTTACATAGATTAGAGAGGAGCTTCAGAACCTTCTCACATGTATCAGGATTTGGGTGATGTAAAGACATACTGCAGGAGAGTTGAAGTTGTATACTGCTGTTGTATACTATTAAGGTGTATTAAAACATGACATGTAAAACTAAGTGTAAACCTATCTTAGATCAATTTAGAGGTTTATGCCTTCTTCAAATTCCTAGATGGATTCATGACAAGCAAGGCATTCATTTTATCAATATGGCAAGTAAAAATAATAATCAAAACTTATTTTTAAATTCCTCAAAAGTATCATTTTCATTTTATTTAGCTACAACAGGCAACATAAATAAGTTTGACATTATTTAAATTAGAAAACTAGATAATTTGCTTGTAGAATACAGTTCATGAATAATACATCATCCTGAACTCATTCCAATAAGTATTTATCTCCCACAATAAAAACCTGTCTATTTCTATGCCACATACTTTTATTTTTTATGTTGATTTCAATATTTAGTATCGCTCATCATCTCAGTAAAAGCAGAATGCTTCACTGAAGAGTTCTCCTTCTTCAAGATCTTTGATGGATTTTAGTTCCCACATAAACAAATATGTAAAGTATTTTGTCTGATGATAATAAACAAATCTTTACAGTATCAATTTACTGTCACTGCTTGATTTCATTTGGAAATATTTTTTTTCTATTCTATTTAAACAGAGACAAACTGTCTGCTTTGGAAATACTTTTATTGACCCTAGAAACTTGCAATATCCAAAACCATCGATTTCACAGTATCACAGTATCACCAAGGTTGGAAGAGACCTCACAGATCATCAAGTCCAACCCTTTACCACAGAGCTCAAGGCTAGACCATGGCACCAAGTGCCACGTCCAATCCTGCCTTGAACTGCCCCAGGGACGGCGACTCCACCACCTCTCCAGGCAGCCCACTCCAGTGTCCAATGACTCTCCCAGTGAAGAACTTTCTCCTCACCTCGAGCCTAAATTTCCCCTGGCGCAGCCTGAGGCTGTGTCCTCTCCTTCTGATGCTGGCCACCTGAGAGAAGAGAGCAACCTCCTCCTGGCCACAACCACCCCTCAGGTAGTTGTAGACAACAATAAGGTCACCCCTGAGCCTCCTCTTCTCCAAGCTAAACAATCCCAGCTCCCTCAGCCTCTCCTCATAGGGCTTGTGCTCAAGGCCTCTCACCAGCCTCGTCGCCCTTCTCTGGACACGCTCAAGCATCTCAGTGTCCTTCCTAAACTGGGGGGCCCAGAACTGAACACAATTTCTAGTGTACCAGAATCTTCATCATGGTTTACCAATATATGTCAATCACAAGGCCAGCAGATATATGATCATGTCCCAAAAATTTGTTGTTGTTTATTAAAATAAACATGAATTCTGAGTTTACCTTTGTTTCTCTGAGCTTGTGTTTAAATAAAACTACAATGCACAGTCCAAATTAATAAAAAACACCCTCCAAAAAAAACAAACCCAAACAAGCAAACAAACAAACCCAAAAAAAAACAAACAAACAAACAAAAAAAACCCATAAAATTGCTGTTCCAGTGAGTTCTTTGGGACCAGGGAACACTCTCACACAACCTCCTCCCTGCTCTGGATACAGTTTCAACACTTTGTTACAGCTTAAATGCCAAAACCATAATGAGAAAGGTATACTGGAAAACACCTATGGCTCACATGCTACAGCCATATGGGGAAACTACAATGATGAGTAATACACGACAAACAATCCTGAGTAGCCCCACTGATCAAAAGGCAGGCTATCCCACTGGCCAGCAGAGCTCCTGAGATATGTAGATAGCAGAGCTGGTCAGCTGCCATCTCAGAAGGTAGGCATCCCCACGGGGAATCATACCACCATGGTGGTAAGACTGGTGCCGCTCCAGCTCCCCTACCCATGCTCTCAGTTTATATGTGTTCAGAATTCTGTGTTGTGTGTCCAGTGCATCCCAGAATTCTGAACCAAGGAGAACCAAACTCATCCTTTATTTTGGAATCTGTTACATACTGTCTTTCCCTACCACTCATGCACATACCTGCAAGCCCTGCTTCCCCTGGATCTTATCTTTAGTAGCCTAGTGATTGTCAGCTTGGTGTAACTTCTGATCAAACGCACACTACTCTTCCCTCTTAAAATTGCATTATTCAGATATAGATTACAAATATTGGGTAGGTCACTTATAGCTATGCTATACCTGTTTCAAGAGTACAGTTCAGAATAAAAGTAAGTGTGGTGAAAATTACTTATCAATGAATCACAGAATTGATGGAAAAGATCTCAAAGATCATTCAGTCCAGCCCTTGACCCAGCACTGAAGGGTCAAAAATAAACCATGTCCCTAAGTGTCAAGTCCGCACTCTGCTTGAACACCCCCAGGAACACCTCCACCCCTGCCCTGGGTGGACCATTCCAATGTTTGATAATCCTTTCAGTCAACAAATAGCTCCTAACATCCAACTTAAACCTCACCTGCTGCAGCATGCAATCATTTCCTGTAGTCCTGTGGCTAGTGATCAAGGAGAAGAGGCTGGTCCCCCTCATCTCTCCAACCTCCCTTCAGGTAGTTGTAGAGAGCAATGAGGTCTTCCCTCAGCCTTGTTTTCTCCAGACTGAAAAAGCTCAGCTCCCTCAGATGTACTATGTAGGCCACATGTAGGCCATGTGTTACAGGCTCTTCACGAGCCTCACTGCCTTTCTCTGGACACACTCCAGCACCTCAAAGTCCTTCCTATAGTGAGGGGCTCAGAACTGAACACAATACTCAAGGTGTGGCTTCAGCAATCCTGAGTACAGAGAGGTGATCACTTTTCTGTTCCTGCTGTCCATGGTGTTTCTAATACCATCCAGGTTGTCATTGGCTTTCATGGCCACCTAGGCATACTGATGATTCATATTCAGTCAACTATCAACCCAGAGTCTTCTCAAAGTTTCAGCTTTCCAACACACATCCACAAGTCTGTAGCTGACCCCAGTGGAGGACCTGGCACTTAGCCTTGAACTTCATACAATTAGCCTTGGCCCATTGAGCTAACCTGTCCAGACCCCACTGTAAAACTTCCCTACCCTCTAGCAGATTGACACAGCCACACAGCTTGATGTCATCAGTAAACTTGCTTAGGGTGCACTCAATCCCTCCACCCAGGTCATTAAAAAAGACATTAGGTAGGACAGGACCCAGCAGGGAACCCTAGGTGACATCACTAGTAACTGAGCATAAGCACATTTAATTCAATTCGCCACCACTCTTTGGGCCTGGCCATCCATCCAGCTTTGTATCCAATCTGGAGTGTATTCATCTAAGCCTCGTGCCATGAATTTCTGAAGGAGAATGTTGTGGGAGACAGTGTCAAAGGCTTTACCGAAGTCCACGTAGACTATGTCCACAGCCTCACCCACTTGTCCCCTAGGCTGGTCACTTTACTGTAGAAGGATATCAGACCAGTCTGACAGGAGTTGCCTTTCATAAACTCACAGATTTACAGGCCTAATTACCTCTCTGCAATAAAACAATTTGCTTACTTCAGAGAAGAGTTTCCTCAGATAATGGGGTATAGAAACTTTAATTATTATTTTCCTGTGCAGAATTACTGAATCTATTAATGATTTCACAAACTGAGATATTAATACACTTTCAAAATACACTTCAAACTTGAGCATCCTACTCTATTGTTACACACAGCATTACTAGAAAACCACATGTATCATTACAGTAATTATTATGAGCTATCTCTGTTAATGGTAGATCTGGCCAAAGGCTATTAACAATGCCAGTTGCCTACTTTAAATTAAGCAAGGTAAATGAAGATCTTTAGATCTAGGCTTCACACCTCTAGCATCCAATTATGAAGGGGACAAAGGTCTCAAATATACTTTTTAGCATGTACTCACATCTGAAGATTGCTGTAACATCTCATATGATTTAGATGAATGACTTCACTTAACAGGATTGGTTCTGCTGGGCAAAATGTTGTTGGTGTGGTGTCTATTCATCAGGTAAAAGCATACTTGAACAGTTACACAAATAACCTTGAACTACTAAATTGCAGGCTGCCAGTACATTTTTGGTTACACATACTGTAGGTGGCTGACAAAGGTGTGAAATGGAGAAGTCATGATTTCCTAACCTACTTGAGTTGTAGGTGGTCTTGGTACCAGAGAGTCATTGTAGGCTGAGGTGTTGAAGAACCATATTTTCACAAACACTGGCATACATAGACTGCACAGTGTCTAGAAGAGCAATGCTGCTTTATAGAAATGTGATGATTGCAAGCCGAATCACTTGGAACTGTAAGAGTTAAAATGACATGTATTGTCCCAACTACATCGTTTTGCTCTAGCATTATATATTACACCTCAGCCAAGTGAGACCACTTGAAAACAGACATGAAAACCTAGGATGTAACTGGAATCTTGCATTGCTGTACCATTGTGTGATTTGTTGATTTATTTTTCAAGATATATAAGCAAAAAAGGAGGCATACTCAGGAAGTACATCATCTTTCTCATATTTGTTTACTCTTAAACAACGACACACTTCCTCTAGGTGCACAGCAGAGACATCTGGAGGAACCATGATGATGTATCAAATCAATGGAGTGATTAAAAATGGTAAAATATTTTGTGACCCTGGAAGCAGGAAACCAGCTGAAAGGAAAGAAGTAGAACAAGAAGAGTATTTTCTTCTCAAAAATGAAACATCTGTGACAAACAGCTGCACCACAAGTTAGTGTTGTTTTTGTGGAGAGCTTCTTCAGAGGGATGTCAACCAAAACCTATCAATCCAGCAATGAAAGGTGAACTCAGAATTGTGCATGTTCCAAATTAAACTGTTTTCTTCTTGTCTGGTCTTCTGAGGAGATGAAGAACAGCAGTGACATCTCCTATCACATTCTCATTTTGTGTTTTTTCTACTTTAAGAAAACAACCAAACAACCAAACAAAAGCCCTAGCCTCTTTTGAGACACTGTGTCCAGAAGGTACAATTAAGGTAAAACTCCTCAAGAAACAAGAACATGAAAATCTAAGAGGTTCATAGGAAAGCACACATATACTTTTTTTTTTCTTCTGATCAACAGCTAATTGACACAACTAAGGAAAATTATTTTTTACAATCCAAACTCTTTAGTTTTGCTCCAGCAATAAGCATCAATGTCAATAAAATCAGAGAAGGGTAAATTTTGCATTCCTTATATTCAAAGATGAAAACAAGTAACAAAAGGCATACCACAAGATCATTATGCAAATGAAAAGACCTAAAAGAAGGACAAATTAAATTTCTAAAATAAATCATCAAATCTTTATCTGCTGAGATAAACCTTCAGCATCTTCCTACAGGAAGGTCTTGTTAAGCGAGGTCTTCCATTTCAGGAACAAGTTAAAACTACTACACAGTTTGTATCATGGAACAGACCATCTGCTGTAAAAAGTTCCCATATCAAGAGAACAGAGGGACTAGTTCCCAATTAATTAGCTATTTTAGGAGAATTTTATATACTCCTTCCAAGACGATTACAGTTGATAAGACAATCATCTGTCTGTCAAGCTGTGCCTGTTTGCTTGTTAGTCTAGCTAGAATATTGGAGAAAAGTCAGAGAGATGTTTATTGTTTATATCTTTTCCTTTCTTCTCTCTCCCCCAAATGAAAGCCGTCCCAGGAACTGAATCACTGAATACTGTCATAGCCTTTTTTATCCACATTTGTTTTGTTCTCTTGTTCATAGTAAATATACAAATGTTCCAATGAAGGCATATCAAGGACAAATGGTATTATGGGAATGTATTTCAGATGTTATTTATAGTAAGATTTTCTAATGCAGAGAGATATTAATAGCAACTCATTGCACAAGAGGAGAATGAACAATATATATATCTCTGTCTCCGCTGAAGGAGCTATTCTTTTCCTGAAGAAAAGCCCTGTTTGTACAAGGCACCATTTACAAGTCTATTGTGTTTTTTATAGCTATGAAATAATGTTGTTTTTATCTTTCAGCTGAGCTGAGCTGCTGGCTTCCGTTTGGCAGCTTCACAAACAATCTGTGTGCAGCAAACCATGCTTAGCAGGCCCCTAGAGTGGGTGACAGGAAAGATTGCACACTGAGACAAGGAGACAGTGTGGTCTCCTCATAAAACTCAACTTTGAAGCCCAGGATCATAAGGAAGTCTAGCCAAAGAGCAGATAGTACAAAAGCCCAAAGGATTTTCACAGAGAGAAAAAAAAAAAAGTTTTAGCTGAATGCAGGAGAGGCCATGGAAGGTAATATGTCAGTATTTATGACATGGTTATATCAATAGTTCCATAGCTCCATCCATTCTCTTTTCTCTTATGGGCTATCTTTAGGAAAAAACAGTAAGCTTGCCACCTTATAATCCCCATTAACTAAAAGTAATCATGACACTGAAAACAGAGGAACACATAAACAGAGTGCATGATGAAGCAGCTTACTATAAAGCATTTTGGAAGCTATGTCTACAAAAGAGACTAAGCAGTAATTACAGTGGGAGCTACAATCATTTCCATAATAAAGTTGTAAAATTACACCCATGCTGTTGTCTAAGAAGACCAGCTTTGTCTCAAAGGGCATGATCAGCTATAAATCCCTAAGAAAACTATATACATGAGTCTTGAAATTACTAGCTACCTAATAGCTCAAAACTCTACCAAAAAGTTTGCCATAGCCTTTAAGAAATCTTTCCTTATTATGCTTTTCCACTTTCACATCCAAAAGATACCAGTAGCTAAATGGAAAGAGGTGCATGCAACCAAAATTTTCTACATTCTCCTCTAATCCTCCTCCCCACCCCCATCCCCCATTTTTCCATGTATGGTGATTTCTATTTAGCAATATAAACAAGGGCCATGAGTTATGCGGTTTGAAAGCTGCGTTGCAAATATCTGGCAGGAATAGACACCAGTTTATTTCCTGAAAAGCATTTTTCATTGTGAAACAGCATTTTGGAAAGTTTTTTTCTGGGGATGCAACTTTTGTGCTACTCTGACAAAATTCACCTCTTAAAACAAGTTTATGATACTGCTAGGAAAATATTCATTAATCTCAATGACCTCTATAATGGTCTTCAAATAAATAGCTACATTTCAGGGGCTTTGTTGAAATTGCTCAAGGCAATCCATACCAGAAAATCTAGTATGAATGACATTATCAAATGAGTGTTCTTTATTTGCACCAGGAAAGCCACTCGAATCCTTGGAAACTGGGAACAGGTTTTTGTTTTCTGCTCCAATTCTTCCAGTTTCACTCAATAGGAACAGAACAAACCCATTATCTTCAAAAATATGACAACACGAACCTTAAATCTCCACAAATCTGTCACATAAGAGGAAGAGAAATGACAGGCATAATACAGAGTTTCTTGAGAAGGTTCAATTTTTAAGAGAAAACAAAATGTTATGACCTTTCCTTTAATCAAATACCTTCAGCACAGTTTGACTATTGAGTTTTAGAGCAACTACTGATTGAAAAAAAAAATTAGGCTAATATTTTTACTGGGAATTGAATCTAAAATTGTGACTGGGTCTTGACATTTAGTAACAGATAAAAATATCTAATTTGTTGAGGGAATTCATTCACTAGAAATTATGTATGCATCTTTAGAAAAACAATGACATACCACCAACTTCCCCTGGATGAAGTATGCAAATTAGTATCTAGACAGATTAATGAATTGAGAATGCATGAAGAGTGAATGTTTTTGACTCATACAGAACAAGAAATATGTATTCTGTCTAATCCATCATTCTGTTCATATCTTCAGCAAGAGGAAGGAAAATGACAGCATAAGGTCATCAATAAACACATTTTAGGAATCATGTACAGAATTAAACCCCACCTCAGTGCACTACTTCCTTACCTGACAGTTTTATGTATTAATTTCTGGGACCATGGATCATGTTGCCAGCATTCTCTGGAATGATGCCTGTTAAATCTTTCTTCCTTCTGATTTGCTTTGAACTCTACTTGACAAAAATGTTCATTATTATGGAAATTATCTATTTTTCTATCATTTCAACATGTGAGATCACATTGATCTTTGGATTTAATCAGATACTTCACAGCAGTAAGGCGGATTTATTCTACTTTAGACAAATACAGTATTGTTTAAAGCAAGTTTTATTCTATTTTTATTGTCAGCTTGTACATGAGAAGACACTTGAAAGATTTCATGGTTGGTAGAAAATTGCCCCTACAGTGTACTTTAAATCATAGAATGCACTGGGTTGGAAGGGACTTCTAGAGATCATCCAGCCCGATCCCAATGCAGTAAGCATGGGCATCCCCAACTAGATCAGGTTGCTTTGAGAGCCATTGAGCCTTAGGAATCTCTCTGGGAATTGGGCCTCCATCACTTCCACGATCAACCTGTTCCAGTATTTCACTATAGTAAAGATTTCTTCCTAATTTCCAATCTAAATTTACCCTTATCTACTTTAAAACCGTTGTTCCCTGTGCTAGTTCTACATGCCTTTGTAAATAGCCCCTCCCCAGTTTTCCTATAGGCTTACTTCAGCTACTGGAAGGCCACCATAAGGTCTCCCCAAAGCCTTCTCTTTTCCAGGCTGAACCACTCCAATTCTAAACAGCCTGTCTTCACAGGAGAGGTGCTCCAACCCTCTGATCACTTTGTTGCTCTTCTCCAGACCTCTGGTCCATGTCTTTCTTGTGTTGAGGAACCCAGAGTTTCATGTGACTCACCAGAGCAGAGTGGCAGAATCACCTCTTTTGATCTGCTGGCCACACTTCTTTTGGTACACCCCTGGGTGTGGTTTGCCTTCTGGGCTGCAAGTGCACATTGCTGGCTCATGGCCAGCTTTTCATCCATGAGTACTCTCAAGTCCTTTTCTGCAGGGCAACTTTTGATCACATCATATCCTAGCCTGTATTGGTCATGAGGATTGTTCCAGACCCAGGTGCAGGATCTTTCACTTGCCTTGCTGAACTTCATGAGATTCACCTAGCCTCACTACTCCAGCTTGTCCAGATCCCTCTGGATGACATCCTCTCCCACTGGCATATTGAATACGCCACTCAGCTTGGTGTCATCTGCAAACTCACTGAGGATGCATGCAATCCCACAGCCTATATCATTGATGAACATAATAATAACAGTTTCCCAGTACAGACCCCTGAGGGGCATCACTTGTCACCCATCTCCACCTGGACATCAAATCATTGACTACTATCCTCTGGATGCAACCATCCAGACAATTCCTTATCCTCCAAACTTTGCACCCATCAAAACTATATTTCTCCAACTCTGGGGGGGCCCGTGCCAAAGGCTATGCAGAAGTCCAGATACATGACATCCATTGCCCTTACTTTGTTCATTATGGACAGCTGCATTCACTTCTTGCAATGAATATTTTGGAACCAAGATCAGCACTGCATAAATTAAATACTATTTAGTGCCTTAGAAATAATTCTTTCAGTGAACATTTACATTCTGAATGCTGCAATGGAAACTGTGATCATTTTATTCAAACAAATAGTAGAGGCCAAGTCTGGTACAAACAGCTGCAAGCAAGTTCTCTGCAATTGCTCTGCCAACATCTTGGAATCTGATTTGGAAAACCTAACCTCTGCATGTGCATTTTAGGCACCGCATTATCAAAACCAGGCCCTGTGCTAAGAACAATATGATATTTGTACAGATTGGCATGACCTGTCTAAAGCTTTCAGATTTCCTAATACACACCCCAGTTACTCCCCAGACTACTAATTTTAGCCATCATCTCTCATTCAGGATCATAAGCCGCTTGGTTCACAGCACCAAAGATAGTTATAAAATATGCATATATCATTAATGTTATTGAAGTCATGCTTTACCTCACCAAACATCTACATTATGATGTCAAATTAGCTGTTGCAAGTTTTATAGTTTTGGGTTTTATTCAGTTATCAAAACCTGAAGATCTATACTCAGCACTGGTCAGGCCACACCTTCAGTACTGTGTCCAGTTCTGGGCTACTCAATTCAAGAGAGATGTTGAGGTGCTGGAACATGTCCAGAGAAGGGCAACAAAGCTGGTGAGAGGCCTGGGACACAAACCCTATGAAGAGAGGCTGAGTGAGCTGGGGTTGTTTATCCTGGGGAAGAGGAGTCTCAGAGGTGACCTCATTGCTGTCTACAACTACCTGAAGGGAGGTTGTAGCCAGGTGGGCCGTGGTCTTTTCTGCAACAGACAACCAGCAACAGAACAAGGGGACACAGTCTCAAGTTGTGCTGGGGGAAATATAAACTGGCTGTTAGGAGGAAGTTCTTGACAGAGAGAGTGATTTGCCATTGGAATGGGCTGCCCAGGGAGGTGGTGGAGGCACTGTCCCTGAAGGTGTTCAAGAAAAGACTGGATGAGGCACTTAGTGTCATGATGTAGTTGATTGGACAGGACTGGGTGATAGGTTAGATTGGATGATCTTTGAAGTCTCTTCCAACCTGGTTAATTCCATGATTTATAAATATATATATACATATTTTGCATACAGAAAGGCCTTTTTTTTGTCAGGTTGCTGAGGACTAGAAAACTGATTTTCTGACTTTATTTTTCACTTTTTCCTGTCCCTTAAGTCATAATATATAAGAAATTACTACTACCTATAAGTATATGACATCAGTAAGGAATGTAATGGTGTCTTTGGTGCATGAAGTTAAATTATTTCAAGTTTCAAAGGACCTCCAGGAAAGGGTCAGAAGGTGAGATTCCAAGAAATAACTCATAATGTCTATAGGGAATTTCTTTTGTAATAAAGGAAAGATGAATTACAGACACAGGATTTGATAGAAAGTTGAACTACACGAGGGCTTGTGTCTAGTGGTTCAAGCAGAGGCCTGAAGGCTGAGACTTCTGACTCTTTCAGTTACTGAATATGTGGCTGAGCAATTTAGCCTTCCACCTTTTGTCTACCTTTCACTAAAGCTGATGTCCTCTGTATCTGTGATTTGAAAGTGCCACAATTTAGTTAGGATTTAAGTACGTCAATAAGGAAGAGATTTAACTGCATTACTGAGAAGAAAGTGTTTTTATCCAAAGATTTTTTATATTGTATTTTATGGCATAATGGTCTTCTAAAAATATCAAGAAATAAAATACTGATACAAAGTTAGATTAATCATACAAAACCAGCCAAACAAACCACCCTAAAACAAAACAAAATAAATAAAAAAAACAAACCCAAAACAAACCAACAAACCAAGTACTGAACAGATATAGTGAAACTCTAATAAAATGAAGATTAAGTGGAGATTGCCTCATTGACCCCAAAGAGTAAATTATGAAGCTCTAAATCAGTGCACAAGTACACCAGACACATATAAAACATGAGGAATGATATTTTGTATAATAAATGTAACTTCTACTAATGTGTGTTGTGAAAGGGTTTGTCTGGGTTTTGGGGGAATGAAATATGAGGCCGAATTTAAAAGGGTTTAAATAATTTAATATTATATACACAAGGAATTCCCCCCTTTCCCAAACTATATACAGCTACCCTACACAAGTCCTTGGTATGCGGTCGTGAAATAACTTTACAGAATGTCTTGTTTACACCAAAAAAATCAGGAATTTAGCAGAGGTTTTAGAAAGGCTTGGATAGAGAGAGTCCAGTGGCATAAACATGCCACAGGTAAAGTCTGAAAGTTTATGCTTCTCAAATCGAGGTTGCTCAGTTACTCACTGGCTGGAGTCAGTCTCGATGATCCCAGATACGTGCGGCAAAGCCACGTTGTTAACACTCCTGGGTTTGAATAGTTCAGCGCAGGGATTATTGGGGCGCACTGTCTGAGGATTCCACGGGCACGATCAAGCTGGGAGCGGCAGGCTGGAGCGGCGGCTGGACAGTTCCCTGGGCTGGTGCGAGGTGCCGTGGGCTGGAATCATGCAGCATCGGTGGTCCCCAAAAGCGGCTGGAAGTGGCCAGGAGCGGTGGGTGGTAGAGGAGAGGAGAGAGGTGGCAGGAACACTGAATTGTCCCCTTTATGAGGTTTGACCCCGAGATTGATGGTCCTTAGCCACTATTCTGTCCAATAGGGGTTTGGCAGCAGGCCAAAAGATACCAAATAAGGTGAAGTCCACGGGTCCGGTACCCCCAAATACAGAGAGGGCTCAGGTGGATTCGCCGCCCTAGGCTGTGAGCTTACACAATGTGTTCACTTCAATCTTCAAGCAGGCAACCCAGACTCGAAGGCACCAGTGCTATTGTGTTCCTTTGTCCCCCTTAACTTGTTTACCCCAATTTTGGGCAGAGTAACACCTTTCAGGGGGACAACATGTCCGGGCATGAATAGATTTGTAAACACAGTCATTTGGGGCCTGTGCAACCCTCCACCACAGTGTGAGATAGCCAGTGATTTTCATGCGACCTCTTGTACAGGTTTTAGCTGGCTGCTCTCACAAGGAGGGACTGAGGGGACTTTCTTCCCAGCGTTAGTATAACAGAAGCCGGGTCTGGTGCTGCCAAGATAGCTGGGGGCAGAACCATGCTGTGGTGTTAATGAGTCATTCAATGTCATGCTATCCTCATGGTCCAACCTTCCTGCCTGAGCAGGATCACCTAAAGTATGTCACAGAGAAATACATTCAACAGTTTTGAATGTCTCTGAAGGGGCTGGCTGGGGCAAAAGGGATTTATGGGACTTGAAGTTCATCTTGTGACTCGTTCTGGGCTTTTCCTGTTGTTTTTTTTCCTCCCCTCCTTGCTTTCAGACTTCAGTGCTTTTCTTTTTCCTTTGTTCACTGAGTGTGAGATTCACATTTAGTCTGTCCCCTGCCTGCTTCATAAAACTAGTATTATTCTTTGTATTGTTTTTTTATAATATCATTAAATTATCCTTATCTCAATCTAGAGGGTGAGGGTTTTCTGTTCTCATTCTGCCTCTCAAATCCTGCTCTTCCTTGTCCCACTCACAAGGGGAGCAGGGATTGTAGTAGTACTGTGCACAGGTGCCAGTGATTCAGTCCTTTCTTCAAACCATAATGGTTTCCCTCATCTGCATTCTTTATCAGAGTGAGAAGTTTGCATTAAAGCAGGCTGCCTTAAACCAGGACACCTGTGTATTTGCATTTAAAATTTGTAGAATTGGAAGGAATTTAAATAAATCTAAAATCAAAAAAGAACATTAATTGGCTGAAGAGATGATACAGATCAGGTGAATCAAGTTAATAGGTTCTCATGAATATTTACGTGTGACTAGTTGAAAGAATAAACTTTCAGGTTAAGATGTTAAGTTCATTGACAACAAGGTTTAAATCCACAGCTCAAAATACAAACTTGGGATTAGGAATTAATGAAACAGAGCTCCATCTGGGGAAGGATGATGAGCTGGTTGAGAGTGTATGGGTTAAAATTAAAGGGAAGACAGGGAAGGGTGATGTTACTGTAGTGGTCTGCTACAGGCCACCTGACCAGCAGAACCAAGCAGATGAGGTCCTCCACAGGCAAATAGAAGCAGCTTCCGGGGAGTGTGTCCAGAGGAGGGCCATGAGGATGATCAGAGGGCTGGAGCACCTCTCCTGTGAGGAGAGACTGAGAGAGTTGGGGCTGTTCAGTCTGGAGAAGAGGAGGCTACGAGGTGACCTTCCTTATTGTGGCCTTTCAGTGTCTGAAGGGGGCCTACAAAAAAGCTGGGGAGGAACTTTTCAGAATATCAGGGAGTAACAGGCTGTTGTGGAGGGCATGTAGGCCTGAAAAGAGGCTTATATATGCCTATTTCTGCCTGGACATGTTTTTCTGCCAGGACCCCTGGTTGTAAACAGGTTGTGTAAGCCCACACACACACAGCTCGTGTCTCCCTGGGGTAAGCCCATGTGATCCCACATTTGGCAAAGTCCAGGCAAGTGCTTTTGCCCATTATGGTAAGGTTTGGCTGACTGCCAACCTGATTGGTCATTCTAATGACCAAGGGCCCATTAATCTCAACCCACATTCAATAAATGAGGGTGCACAAGTAAACAACGTGCTCAGACGCTCAGACCCCCATGCTCGGATTCCATTGCATAGCTCTGACACTCAGAGGCTCAGACCCTCATGCTCTGACCCACTTGCAGCTCCCCTGCCTGCGTACCTTAGTTGTAGAGCTCATTTAAGCCTGCCTATATATATATATATATATATATATATATATATATATATATATATATGTGGAGCTTATAGTCTCCCAGCAGCTGCACACATCCTGCATGCCTGCTGCCTATCATTGCCTGGTAAGCACCACTGCCACTGAGATAACCAGGAAGCAGACTCTGAATTGTCTGCACACGCTATCGGCCTGCTAGCCACATGAGAACCGTGCTAGAGACTGCACAATATTCTACTCCTGCACCTGAGATCCTGCCTACGTATCCCTGGACAGAGCATCCAGAGGAAGCCAGCAGCACAAAGGCAGAGATTTCATCCTCACCAGGAGAACAAGGGCAGAGACTACCATTTCCCCAGAAACTGACATGATTCATCCTTTCCCCTCAAGCCGGGAGGATTCCAGCCTCAGAGTCCACGGGCAGAGATCCCCTGAAGTTTGGACACTGGCATAGGCTGTGACGTAGCCCCAGAGGGTGATTAATGATTAATAAGAGTTGTGAGTAAAAGCTTTAATGCCTCTGTAAATATCTGTCACCTCTGCCATAGAGCAGAATCAGTTCCCAGCCCACTCTGCTGGGCAAATAGTATATAGACCCCAAGCGGTATTTGCCGCGGGGGCAAAACTCCTCTCTCTGTTTATAGTTTGAACTGTTTGCTAATTAATTAACAGTTAATTAATAAGCTTCTGTACATATTGTTTCCTATATTTTTTTCATAACCATGTAAATGAATATTAATATACACTGTTTGGGGGTGGTGAGAGTCCAAATATTGAGTTTAATAAATATAATATTTTTATATAATATTATCTTGCCCCAATTAATTTCTCCCCTCCGCCAAAACTGGCGTAGGTTGCAGAATCCCCCTCCATGACACCAGCTCAAAAAAGACAGGGAACTATTGGAGGGAGTACAACAGAGAACCATGGGGATAACTGGGAGATTGGACCATCTCTGTTACTGAAAAACCTGGGGCTCTTTAGCCTGGAGGAGACTGAGAGGAGTTCCTGTCAATGCATATAGACACACAAAGGATAAGAGACTGAGAGGGTTCTTATCAATGCATATAGATACATAAAGGATGAAGATCAGAAGGATGGGGCTAGGGTCTTTTCACTGGTATCTAGTGATCAGACAAACTAGAACATAAGAGGTTTCACTTGAACTTACGGAGAAATTACTTCACTTTCAGGGTGATAGAACACTGAAAAAAGCACCTCATCTATAAGCTTACTCTATAAATACAAACAGGCTCCTAGAGTCCAACAATGTCCTTCCAGTATCTGTCCTTTTTTATTTTATGTCTATCTACATCCTTCCAACTTATGTTATACCATCAGTGGACTACAGTTCTTATATCCTCTCTTTCTGAATAAACCACCAGTGAGGAGGCTGAGTGGATATTCTGAGGCTCTCTTTTGCCTTAGTAGACGTCAAGAAGACTGACAATTCCTCTCCTCTTCTGAGACTCTGCAAAAATCATTTGGTTTATATATATTATTTTTAATATATTAAAAGGAAGATCTAAAAAAAACAGGCATGTGCAATTAATAAAAACTCCAAGCAACCAAAAGAAATACCCTCTCTTTATTTTAAACAGGACAGTAAACAATGCACAGAATAGATAAGGCATCAGAAGTCAACAAACAAGATCCATATGGAAAAAAAATCCATGCTATCTTGATATTAGTATCTCATTTTATAGGGTGTTAAAATGAAAAACCAAGTAGGTGAAGCTCCAGTCAGTTTAAGACACAAAAACAAGGGAGGAAAATTTTATCATTTTCCCCTCTTCCTTTCTAAACATAATGTTCTCTAATTTAAACTTTGTTCTAGAAAGTAGAGTTCTTTTGACAGCAAATGATACAGCAGTACAGTAGCTTATGCCAACAGCTTCTGAGATCTATTTTAAAACTGAAGAGACAGGAACAATTAAATTTTTTCTCTCCAGACCATTTTAATAACAGAAAACAAGGCTGTCTGCTTCCAGAAGGATGATATTTTTTCTCATTCAGGAAAACATCAGGCTCCAGGATTTTATCCTTTACAAAATCTGAAAAACAGGAAAAAGGATTTCAGTTTCTAATGTGCTAGCAATTTGTGGTAATTCATGATCATGAACCGATGACCAGCTCCTTTGGAAAGCATTGTTTTCAGGCTTAAGAGATACTTTTTCAATAAAAGCAGTAAAGATGAAGGTGAAAGAAAAATGTCACTTCATATTTTTTTCTGGTTTTAACTCTGCCAGTTTAAACCCTCTACCCCTGGGCCCACCTCTCCAGCCTGTCCAGGTCCCTCTGGATGGATCCCTGCCCTCTAGCAAGTCGACTGTGCCACACAGCTTGGTGTCATCTGCAAACTTGCTGAGGGTGCACTCGATTCCTCTGTCCATATCACTGACAAAGATGTTAAACAGCACTGGTGCCAGCACTGACTCCTGAGGGATGCCACTTGTCACTGGTGTCCAGGTGGGCATTTTGCTGTTGATCACCACTCTCTGCGTGCAGCCATCCAGCCAATTCCTTATCCAGTGAGTGGTCAGACACTGCTGAAGCACAATTAATACATTTCATCCCAGACTACCCTAATTGGTGCAGCTCTTCTACAAGCTATAGTCAATGCCTGTGGCTGTTTTGGAATCACTGAATTGATGTTTTGAGACAACAAGCCTGCCGGATACACTGCAATGAGAAATGAAGCATTCCTGCTTTGTAAGAGTGACAGACTTTGAGTGACAGATTCTGCTCACATTTAGGGCCATTAGACTTCCAACTCCTACTTATCTCTAGTTTAATAGGCTTTCCAAATGACTAGTTTTTTCAAATTTCTGCTCTGCCATCAAAAGTTTACTTGTAGTTTCTTCTCCCTTTCCAGTGTGATTTTCACAAATAAGTGCTGATGGCTTTTTGACTTAACAGAGACTCACAGCTGCAGAAGACAGCCTTTAAAAAATGTATGTGAAGATGACTATAAGGAAACAGTTCCAAACTCAAACATACAAGGTCTTATTGGACAGAAGTGTCCTCCCCAGGGAATTGATGCAATTCAATCCCCTAATACTTCTTCTAAAGTCAATATACCATTCCTGGTATAAGTTATGTAATGAGCTCATGATCTGGAGTTTTTTGTCTTTTACAGTCAGATGAGAAAAACAGATTAAAAGTGTCTTTGTGGAGTATTTTGATCTCTGTTGAGAGAAGCTTTCCTCTTAAAGGTTGGTATAGAAAGATAAACAATTTCCTCGGGTGCTTTGTTGTGTCAAGCCACTCAGTACAACCCAATTATGCAGTGTATTTCCTCTACCTGGAAATAACTATAGAGGAAACCTATAGAGGATGGTGTGGTCTGCAGGCACTGTAGTAGACCTTTTTAGGTAATTGTCCTAAATCTGTGACATAGCAGGAAAATAAATAATTTAATAAAAAGTCCAGCATCCTGCAAAACAGCTGCTAAACCATTCTTTGGATTGTTTGACAGGATATATTCTGTAATTATGTAATCAGTCCTCTTCTTCTTATATCCATTTAAGTACATGGAAAATCTCCTATTGACATAAAGGCCTGTTGAAACAAGCCACATACAACAGAGGTGTTAAACCCTACTGTGTGCAAGAAGGATATATAAAAGGAACACAGTATTTATACCAAAGACCATGTCCTGCACAGGAAAGCAATATTATCATTTCTGTCTTACCATTCTGATAAGCCATAAAAAGTCTGGGTGTTCTTGAGTGGAAATCTGCAGTGCTTGAGTTATAGTTTCTGAAAAAAATAAAAACTATATTGACATTGTTATTGCATTCTGTTAATTAATTTATGGCCAGTGCATTTTATATATTGCAATTTTATAGCTATACAAGTGGGCATTTTAAAGTAGCCATGAAATGCAAAATCTCTCTTTTTTTTTTCCTTAATCTCTTATTCTCATACTTTTGTAGAAAAAAAATACGACAGGGTCTGGATCTGGAGAAAACCTGAATGGTTCAGAGAAGATGTTGCTGTATGTTTGAAAAGACAACTGCTTTTGAAATACATCGATGACAGTGGAATTGTCAGAATTCTTCGTAACTTCCTTTTAGAAGGAATGTGATTCTGCTACACTTACTGATCATCACTGGGCAAAAGTCAAATGCTAGAGTGGAACAATTTCATAAACATGTCAAGAACATGGGGGAGAAGGCATTTCATACCTGGTATTTCAAATTGCTTTGTCCTTTTACCTAAACAAAGTGCTATCCAAACCCAAGAATAATAGGCAAAACATAAAGTGTCTCCTGGATATTAAATTCTCAACTATTTACCAAATATTCTTAAATATCATTTTTTTTTTATTAACAAGTAATTGAATTCTCTCAGAGACTTTACTGTCTCTCAACTTATACTTTCATAAATCCATGTGGTTCACTAGGAAGGCTGAGTATATAGAACAGAATTAACATTCCATAACATAGTTAGTTCATCAAAGTTTGGATTTAACCTTTTAATGTTTACTTTCACCATAAAGTATCCTGATTTTTGTTTTAATTTGTCATATATTTCAAAGACCATCTGTAGTACAGTACTGCTCCCTACTAACATGGAAGGAGGTCTTGCATAAAGTGGCAACACTCCGTGGAACAGGAAGTCTTTTCCAAACTAATAGCTGACAGATATCTGTATGCCAAGCAGAGCTCCACTTCTAAACACCTGCAAAGTGTTCAAGGAAGAGAAATATGTTATACAAAAAAAAAAAGAAAGAGATCAAAGTGAAAGAAGTTGGCCTTTAAGGCCAGGCATGGACTTGGAACCTTGTCTGTTCTTCATATGAACATGACTGACATCCCTAAATTATATTCTTTTCTTCCTCCACATATCAGGTTAAGTATTATTTATTTAACTACACTAGATGGCTGAGAAAGGCAAATCTGACAGCTTTTACCACATGAATCAGAATCTGTTCACAGCTTAAGTTAGGGCTCTTTTACACAAAGCATAGGACAAGTGTTCTACTTGGGGCCCAAGATTCAAATTCTCACCAAACAATTTCCCAGTAGGATTAGATGTGCCTTTAAACATGCAGTCACTGAAGCATGATCTTATTCCTGAAAAATTTAAGAAAGGGTTATATGGATTTTTCTAGTTTAATCCTAGGAGACAGAACTTCTATGGCCTTTAGTCTCACATAAAATACAACTGGTGTTATAGTTTGGTATGAACGTGAAAGTCTTTCACTAAGTCAGTTAAAATTCTACCTCTTTTAAAACCCTTATATTTGTAAATTGCTGTTCCTTTTGTTCCTTTTATGTCAGCATGCCCTCTATCTTTCTTTCTTTGCACATTGTATAGCTTTCTTTATGATCCAGACTCCAATGAGCAATGGCTGTTCGGAATTGCAGCATAAAATAATCAAAGCATTTCTCCTTTGTCTATTTCATCTGAACTTTAAACACTTCAAAATATCTAACTACATTTAGGAATTAAAATTAAATATAAATTAATAAACTCCCTCCCTCTGTCTTTCTCTTATTTGGCCTCTCTCTTTCCCATATGATTTAAGTAAAATTATGTAATTTTCTACAATTTGAAATGATCAATTACAAAAGGGCATGAGTAAATGCATAGTGCATACTGATTCATCCTTATCAAATAAAGGGATAAATCTGGTTTTGCTCTT
Source organism: Pogoniulus pusillus (assembly GCF_015220805.1). Taxonomy (NCBI): domain Eukaryota; kingdom Metazoa; phylum Chordata; class Aves; order Piciformes; family Lybiidae; genus Pogoniulus; species Pogoniulus pusillus. The sequence continues at coordinate 26,488,432 of NC_087267.1, read as the reverse complement.
TCTACTGGCAGCCCTGCTCCATCTCACAGGCAGCTGGCAATTAATGGAATCAGGTTTAAAACAAACAATGTGGATAAATCAGCTTCTGTGTAGTTATTTGTACACCAGGCATGTATGCCTCTGCTTTACACATGTCTACATTGTGTGTACATCATATTATTGTTGTATGTACAACAATATATCACTTTTCCCCTGTGTGCCACTTCTATGTTATGCAACATATTTCTTGATACTTAACCTCGCCCAAGCATTGACATACTGTCAATTTTTCTTAAACTGGTTTTAACCTTGATTTCAGTATGAACACTCAGATTGTTACTAAATACATATGATAGATAGCTTATTAATACTTAAGATAGCTTATTAATACTTAATCCTGTGTTTCTAAAGCAAAAGAGAGTCACACTTGAGATGTGCAGTAAGATGCACTGAGAATAGTTAGGAGTGAATAAAATCAGAATGAAAAATTAAACAGTGCTAGGCTGATGGATTTGCCACAATTTGTTTTAGAAGGGTTTTGGAGAAGTGGTGATGGTGGTGTTCTTTGGTTTGTTGGGGTTTTTTTTCTTGTTGTTTTTTTTTTCTCCTCATAGATAAATGCAATTTACTGCCAGGACTTTTTCTGATGTTTCAATTAAAATTCCCACATCAGCATTTCTACCAGTTCAGTAATTGTTCTTTGTAGTTTCCCAGTTACTGGAACGAAATATGAGTGAAATACCTGTATTCCCTATAGAGTATAATAGTTAGGCTCCTCAGAGTGGCATGAACTTGAACAGCATACTAAACATGGGGTCATTAGAAATGGTAAAGAAAAAGTCATGCATCTCAGAAATTAAATTGTGAGCCTTAAGGACAGTGTTTATTTTCATTCCCCTGTTGAAAAAGGCAGAAATCAACTTTTTGCTCTGGGGATGCAACTGTAAGTGGAGAAGAGAACATGAGTGAGAGTGCAAGGAGCCCGAGTATGTCCATCAGTAATCAAATGCTCCTCCAGAAAGCCTGAGTACTAGTCCTTCTCCTCAGCAACTACCGTATCTTATCTAAGACTGCTTACTGAAAATCGTATAAAGAATATTTGAATCACAACCCAGAATGATTCTTTTTTTCCTCAAACCTCTTCCAAATGGATGCTTTCAGCAAGAAGCTACAGTATGAAGTTGTATTTTGTGCCCAGTTTACAAGCTGTTTAATCTCTCCATACACTGATGTGACCCTAGCAATGGAATGAGTGCTCTCATCCCCTTCCCTGTTTCCCATCCCTGATTTATAGCGTTCTCTGTGGAAATGACCTGTGTTCACTTGCACCCCATCAGGCTGAAGATGATATATTTTAGCCTTTCAGCTGCTAGAAATCTGTCCTAGCCTCTTAGCTGTTATGTTACAGAAGGCACATTTTCCTTCTGTGTTTCTGAATGAAAACGTTGCTTCATGTTCTGGTTACTGAGCATTGGACTGGGCCTGTCAGAGAACTTCAGAGAGCAATCTTAAAGACTGCCCACAGAAACCCCTAATTGTGAGTGCCAAATAGTTAAGTTGGGAAGATATCACGCTGTTAAGGTTTTTTACAACCATACTATCTTGGGAATATAAAGAAAGGATGGAAAATTTCCCAGGAAGAACACTGTAAGACACTGATTTTTTTTTTTCCTGAAACTTTCTTATTGCAATCCTAACATTTTGCTCCTCTAATCTATAATCCACTCAACACACAAATTCTGTAAAGAACACGACTTCAGAGACCTGGATTCTTCATGAGGTTTAATTCCATTACACTGATATTGACTATGACTCTTTTCCCTCCCTCCAAATAGTTGTTCCAATATTTTATCAATTATAAAAGTGTAATGTAAGCCAGCAGCTTCTGCGAACAGCTTGGTTTATTGCTGTTTGGTGATTTCATTGGGGCTTTTGAGTTTGGGTTTTGGTTCGTTTTGCTTCAGGAACCTCCTCGGCACTGCAGCACCATCTAGTGAAAACGCGGACCAGTTATATTGTTTCCATGTATGGACAACCTCCATGTGCTTGCAACCTGCATAGCTTTCTTGAGTCTTAGTAGAAGAAAGAAATAAAAGCAGTCTCCATGCAAAGAGAGAGTCTGTGTGTATCCTAAGTCATGCATGACATGTTGATCAAAAAACTCACACTGCATTAATAAAAGGCTTTGTCACCAAAAGTCATACATAGTGCATGCACAGGACAAGGTATGTTATGAACAGACTACAAAATGCACCTTGGATATAAAAGCCAATCAGATCCTGAGCTGCATCAAGAGAAGTGTGGCCAGCAGGTCAAGGGAAGTGATTCTCCCCCTCTACACTGCTCTCGTGAGACCTTATCTGGAGTACTCTGTCCAGTTTTGGAGCCCCTGTTACAGGAAATATATGGATGTGATGAAGCACGTCCAGAGAATGGCCACAAGGATAATACGAGGGCAGGATCACATCTCTCATACAGAGACAGACTGAGATAGTTGGGGCTCTGAGGAGACATTATTGTGGCATTCCAGTATCTGAAGGGGGCCTACAAGAAAGCAGGTGAGGGACTTTTTAGGATGCTGGATAGTGATAGGACTAGGAAGAAGTTCTTCACCATAAGAGTTGAAAGACACTGGAAGAGGTAGCCCAGGGAGGTGATGGAAGCCCCATCCCTGTAAATTTTTAACACCAGGCTGGATGTGCCTCTGGGCAACCTGATCTAGTGGAAAGTGTCCCTGTCCATGGTAGGGGAGAAGAGGAGGCTCAGGGGGGACCTCATTGCTGTCTACAATTACCTGAAGGGAAGTTGTAGCCAGATGGGTTGGTCTCCTCTCCCAGACAACCAGCAATAGAACAAGGGGACACAGTCTCAAGTTGTGCTGGGGGAAGTATAGGCTGGATGTTAGGAGGAAGTTCTTCACAGAGAGAGTGATTGGCATTGGAATGGGCTGCCCAGGGAGGTGGTGGAGTCACCACCCCTGGAGGTGTTCAAGAAAAGACTGGATGAGGCACTTAGTGCCATGGTCTAGTTGATTGGCTGGGGCTGTGTGATAGGTTGTACTGGATGATCTTGGAGGTCTCTTCCAACCTGGTTGATTCTATGATTCTATGATCCTTGAGGTCCCTTCTATTATAGGTTGCCTTCTAGCTCCACTAGTTATCTTAATGACTGATATACCAACTCCCACTGTGATCATGGGCCAGAAGGCTATCAAACTACCTTTCTCCAGCCTTTTCTTTGTCAGTATATTCAGATTCAATCCTTAAAATCAGTTAGACCCTGTAGATACTAATGAATGTTAATGGAACTTAGCCTGAAATTATGTTTCTTTACCTCAATATCTGTCTCTGCAAAACATCAAGCATTTGTCTTAACTTAGGTAGAATATCTATAATAAAAATAACTACAATAATACATTATATTGTAGCTACAATATAAGATAATGATAAGAAATTAGTAGTAGTAGTAATAGTTGTTGTTCGTTATTTACAAGTTTAACTGTAAAAATGTTATACGCACCTTTCCAAACACAGAACAGAAGCTTCATGCCAACACAGAAGCTGTCATGATAAAAACACTAAGCTTTGTAGCTTTGGATGTCTTGAATTTAAAAAATTACTTCTGAATTGTAGGTCAAGACATTGGATAAATAAATAATTTTAAATTATGAGAATCTTGAACATACAAAGTAATCCAAGACACTAGTTTGCAAGACATTCCAGTGCTTGACCAAAGCCTTTTATTCTTTTATGCAGAAGCAGTTGGTGTCACCAGCAGCTTCTTTTACTTTCTACTAGCGATGACAGATATATTCTCAAATAAGATTAACATTCAAAGCTGTGTGGGGAAGGCCTTTTGTGTTTAGAAGAATCTTGTGAGAAAAAATAGTGCATGCTAAATTATAACACATAAAATTGCAACCTCTGAATATTCAAAATTTGCTGTTTATCCCATATTTCATTATACTACCAACAGAATGCTATACTGTACAAGCCAAACATGCTATTAGGACCTGCTGAACTTGAAATTTATTGGTTTCATAATACCTGTACACATGCTAAAATCAATTTTTAAGTTACATAAGTTGTTTTCAGACCTTCCTTATATGAGAGAAAAGGAAGTAAGAGGGAGGTTTGTTATTAAACAATAGATTGCACAATAAAGCAAGGAGCTAAAACAAGGACAATTTATTTAACCTTTGTTTTTTTCCCATTTACTATGAACTGCGAAGTGACTGATACAGAAACATCAAGAGGGTAATAATATTTGCATCTAGTTCTGAAGAAAGAGAATAAGAATAGGAGATAATGGTTCCACAGTACTCAGCAGTTGCCTTAAATCCCAAGTTTAGATCAATTTCTACTAAATTTATGGGAAGCCTTGATACTGGAGGCCATTTTACATATAGTGTCATTCAAGATTTTAGTTTAACTGAAAATTACATTTGGAAATGACAAATGATACCTAGACTTCAGGAAGAGGGGAAATAATTAATACAGAAAATCACTAGAAAAGCACGAGAGCCAACCGAAATAGTTGTAGTATGTGTAAAGGAAGAAAAAGTAATCAAGTGTCATGTCCTGCCAGGAAGTGCAATGAACTGCATTCCAGATGCTGTTTTCTTGTGCCTCTCAGTGTCAGTCTATAAATGAACATAATGGAAAATGCTGGCTTAGTTGGAAATGGATGACTAACAGGTTAGAGTCAGTGACAGACCAGGAGTCAAGAATATGGTGCTAACAATGCAAAGGTAGAGCGGCTTTAAAGTTAGGAGTGCTCCAAGTTCCATAAGCTATGTAATTTCTCAGTTCACGACTTTTGTTTGGTTTTAGGTGGGCTTCAGTGTAGGACATTGTATTTAGAAATTAAACAGATAACATGGAAGACACGAGTAAGAAAGATAAGAAATATCAGCACTTACATCCTTTCTGCTACTCTTACCACAATCAGTAACGTCTTTGGAACACAGACCCATAAAGGTGAGCAGAATTATACTTGCGCATTAAACGCACCTGTGGAGAGATTTTTGCTAACAGGACATGAAATGATAAGCATCAGCAACCTGTGTTGGGAAGTGTCCTTGGGTCTGTCTTAGGAGTTAAGACACCAGGTGCTGGGAAGCACTCCCCACATGCAGCTGCAGGGGGTGGAGTGCCAGCTGCATGTGGGCAGAGTTAGCCAGCCGAAGGGGGCTGGGTTAGCCAGCCTAGGTGTGATGGTTTGGGTGTTCCCTGCCCCCCCACACTTTAGAAATTACCCAGACTAGGCTCAGTCAGCTCTGGGAATATGAATGAAGCTATTTATTTACAGCTAGCACACTATACAAGCAGATATTTACAGTATATACAGTTATATACAGAAATATACAAGGTAAAAGGTAATACAGAAACACAACTCCCCTCCCAGAAACCTGAGTTCCCAGGAGGGGCTCTCAACCACCCCTGCACCTTCCCCCTGCCCCTCTCAACCTTACCCCAGTCCCAAGGAAGAACAGAGGTTCAGCCAAGAGGTTAAGAAGCAAAGGTGAGTGGAAGGTGTGTTAGAGAGATGCAGCTCAGTCAGCAGCGCAAGCCAGAGTGAGAGGAAAAATGGTGAGTGTTAGCTAATGTTTTCATTTCTTCTTCCCCAACTCCTCAGCGAGACTTCTGAGGGAAGTAGACATCACCATTGTTTTCCTTTCCCAGCCTATAATCTAGTTCTTCTTACCAAACCATTCTAGCTAGCTTCAAACTAGCACACTAGGGACTGACCCTTTAGAATGTTATTTTATATCACCCTATCCATGCCATACATGTAACCCTGTACCCTCCACATGTAACCCATCTTAGTTGTGCACGCCTCTTGTAAGAAAGCATATAAGTCACTGCATCATGGAAATAAAGTGCATTATGACCATCTAACCATATTGGTGAACAGAGAGTCATTTTACCCAGGCACTCCACTGGCACGCACCTCTAAGCAGGCCAGTAAATTTGTAATTCAGAAAACTACAGTTAAGAGGGATGATCAAATGAACCATTCTGAAAACAAGGTAATTCCATGACATGATTTCAGTAATATGGTCAAGAAGAAGGAAGATCTAGCAAATTGTCTATTATAAATCATATCTTGATTTGTAGCTATATTTAAAACTAATTTTTATTTGAACAACTGTACTGACTGTTAAGTCTCCAGAATATGAAGCTTGACTCTACATCTAAGATTAGATGATATGTTAATAAAGAATTAACGCATTAATTCTGTATTTTACAACTGAATAAAGAGAGTTTTAAAAACGGATACCTACATTTAGACTTACAAGCTTTAATCAAAAGGTTCAATATCCTTTCCTTGGTGATTCTGTAAGTATTGTCTAGAAATTCTGAGCAGGAGAGTCATAGCTTAATAACTGAAAAAGAGGAAACAAGAGTCACAGTGTTATCAAGCAAGAAGGCAGATTTATATAGAGGGAAAGCCACACAAGTTTTGTAATGAAAAATTTATTTTCCTTCAGTATTCAGAGGATGAGCCTGTAGGGTAGGATTTTAAAAACCTTTGGCCTGTAGGGTAGGATTTTAAAAACCAAGTAGATACTGTTTTCAAAGTGTGGCAGGATGTATACATGAATGTACTCAAGATAAGCATTTTTCAGGGACACTGGTTAACAAAATACTGCACTTTGGTTTTCCTACTTCATGTAGTCTAAATGCTCTGCATTCACAAGCTATGAATCTTCTGTTTATTTCCTATATCTTTCAGACTAGCCACTATCTAGTCAGCTACATATTCCTGACTAAAAAATACTACTAACAAAAATCAATATAGTAATGATAGGACTTGTTTCATGGTAAGCCTCTGCCATGGGCTTCAATGCCATAGGCATCAGAAGAGAAGGGGAGAAGGCCTGACACAAGCCAACCCAAGCCAATCCGTTTATTGCATTCCAAACATGTGTTTTTATACCTTTCATCAGAAGGCTACAAATTGTATTAAACTATAACTGGTTACATGTACTTGCGTTAGGAATTACATAGTAATTAGCGTAGACATTCATCATGTTCTCTCAACAACACATACATTGTGTCTAAGCAATCTAAGTCGGCAGAGATAGGCAAAAACCAGGGACTCCAGCCTTACATTTGTTTATATTTGTTACACCATTCTCTAAGGTCATTCCAACCTTCCACTTTATCTTAACTCAGCACTTACTGAGCTCGTGCACTCTCGCCTGTCCGTGGCTTATGTTCCAGTGTACCACAGTGAGACATTTCTATAGAATCACTACATTTAATATTACTATACACAACAAGCCTCAAAGATAGTTACTATGGAAGACTTGTTACTTTGTTTTCAAATTCCAGAAATGTTGAAGATCTATTTGGATTTGGTGGTTTTCTTCCATATTGTTGTAGAGAATCAACATAAAAAGTGAGTGCAATCATCACTAAAACAACCTCGTGGCAAACTAGAATAATTCACTTCCCTGGTCTAGTTTTCTAGTTTTTCTAGTTAAGACAAAATTCCTGGGGGGAAAGCATTAGGACCACTTGCCTTAGTACCTAAAATGGCACTTGGAAGGAATTCAGCATTTTAATCCAAGAAGGTCCTCTCATGTGCTGTCACACCTTTGTGGTGAAGTGTTTGTATTCAACTAACACTTTCAATTAAGATTGCAAAAAATGTGTGATAGGAAACATGCATGCTACCATTCTAGAAAGGGGGAAATAAATGTTTGAACCCTTTAATTGAAAACAATGTTGAACTTAGATCTGCTTTTTCTGGATGAGCAGATAGGACTCCTGACTACTACAGAGAAGTTCATCACTATTTCCAACTCCTTCTCTTTCTCGATCTGCATTTTACATTCAAACTTTGTTTCATGTCAGAAACTAACCTCACAAGAGGAGTACACAGCTCTGAACCAGGCACATAAGCTTCAGGGCAGCTGTAAGGCTTATCCTATGCCTGTCATCAGTCATTCCCCATGTATTAGTATAAGCCTAATCAATATACTGGATCATCTTTTAGAGATATCTTGTGCCTAACTGCCTCCACGATACTAGCTAGATCTGTATTAATGTCCTCACTTTATTCTAACCAGAAAATCAAACTGATAAATTTCCTATAATTGCCTTGATGTTCTTTCTGGCTTGCTTGGCACAAACTGAGGAATTCTGAATACGACCAATTCTCTAGTGTGGTCTTGCAAAAAATGTTATAGAAGCAATACTGAGAATGAGCTCTGGGACACTCCAGCAAAGTTCTAGTTCAACACCAAAACAAAACAGCTACTTTAAATACTTTTACTATTTTTTTTTCTCCAGTCTGGACTAAAGAAAGAAGCTCTTCTAGTCAGAGGTCAGGGTGGGGGAGATCACTGGTTTCTGCTGCTTCTGCATTTTGCTGTGCTTTTACGCAGGTAGGCTAAGGTAATTGTTCATCTTATCATCTCATTAAACTCTCTTTATATCGGTCCAGAGGGGTATTTGTTGTGTCACCTTGAGTGTAGGATGTGTTAACCCAGGACAACAGCTCTATGATGAGCTGCTATGTAATGTGGCATACCTGCTCAGAGTGTCAGTGTCTTGCCTGTGATTTAACACCTTTTTAGTGCCATTCTGTGGTAATGAAAATACAAGTTTTGTGTTCTGCAAAGACCAGCATATACAGGCCATAAATATACTGGAAACAAACAAGATACAAGCAGCATTTTGAATGAAAACTTGATTATAGCTTAGAAAGTTTTGCAAAAAAATTGCTTATTCCCACCGAGGGAAAAAAAACCAACTCCTTGACCCATTATCCTCTGTAACCCACTTACAAGGCCACAGTTCCTAGAAGTAACCATCCCCCTGAGTACAAAACAATGTCATCAGGTATGAGAGGTGTGCCCATGTTCCAACTTTCTCATGGTCCTGATCTCATCCTTAGTATACTTCTGTGCCTGTAAAGCATCCTGGATATTTGAGGTTTATTTTATATTTACTAGAAGAGATATCTTTCCTAGTCTGCTGAACATGCATTCTCTCCTTTTGTACCATGATTTAGGAATGTAAATGTAAACACAGCTCACATAAAATTCACTCCAAAAAGTGACAAATAAATTCTGAGACCTGAGTCTAAAATCATCTTTCAATTAAATTTTTACTTTATTCCTTCTAGCATAACTGAACCTAACAAAACTAAACCAGGCAATAGAACATATATATTTAACCTTCATTCCTAATAATAGCAGTAATAAAGGGATGTGGACAAGTGCTCATTTGACAGTGAGACTAGGGAGGCATGTCTTTCCTGACACAGTGGGACACAGCATTAAATTGTTACAATGCTGGCAGCCTCTCAAAGGACGGAGGTAAGGCAGGTGGTAATCCAATTCAGCAGCAATGGAAAATAGGTGACTGCATGTTGGCTTTAAATTACAGTGCACAGATTGTATTAAGAAAAGAGGATAATTCATGTGATATATATAATGAAAGACTAAAAGTCCTCTCATGTGTTTTCTTTATAAAAATGTGTGACAATTCTTTCTCTTGAACTTTTTTTCCTAGCAAGAAAGAAAGAAAGAAGGCCTATAACAAGTAAAATGTTAATTAGAACAGTGAGGCACATTCACAGCACTAAATTACTAACTTTCATGTAACTGGAATAGAAACACAGGGTGTTGTAAATAGAACTTGCAGTGGAAATTATAGTAATGGAATTAGAAAACCACTATTGACAACAATAAATCATTAACTATCTAGTCAGAACATTTCAGACTTTCAGAGGGTAAGTCATGTTTCTAGCTGAAAGGGAATCTCCAAACCCAGCATCCCACGGGTGGAAAAACTCCAGAAATAAGTATGCTTATGGCAAACACTCCACCTTCAGGGCAAAACAGAGGTAATGTATTGTGCCAGGAGTAGTAGCCTGTGGCCTGTGAGAGAAGTTAAAAAGAAAGCAATTTCAGGAAAGCAGTTAGGATATAAGAGTGAAAAATCTCAATTGCTTTATTGTTTGTCTTTGGTACGCTAAGTACTAGGTGGGATATTGTACTTGTAGTTAACTGAGTAAGTGTGGAGGTGACACAGGTAAGAGCTCTGACTCTGTCATTGATAACTTTCCTGCAAGTATAGTTCATTCCAAAATGTTTCATCACCTGACTTTGAGAAAGGACTGCTATAGCCATCTGAAAAACCTCTAAATAATTTTGAAATTTTTATTGTCACCCCTTGTGGTGTCTGCTGTGGACTTAATGGGGGTGCACACATTAAATGTATTTAGCTATGTAAGCACACTTGTGTATTCCAAAGGTGCTGCATAGTACCTGGATCTTACTAGATTTTGCTCTATCATAATAATAAAGTTAGTCAATTTGTTTAGAATTACTACTGCCAAAAAAAAAAAGAGCACCTGATCCCTGATCCCAAACCATCACAGTCCCATAACCAGTTTCACTTTTGGCATTACAGCACTTTATAGCAAGAAAATTTTCAGATAAAACATTTGGAGCAGATTTTGAAAGACATTTACCTTTAAAAGATGTGCTTTTATGTACGTGAAACTAAAGCATGGATACACAAATAAGTATATGGAGTTCCGATTGTAATTTATTTGTGGTCTTTTCCTTATATGAAACTATGGCCTAGGATTTAGATAAGTAATTGTGGAAAGGAACAAGATTACTTGACATGATAAACATTTTTTTGCTCACATTTTATAGATGCTTTCAAACTGTAACCTAGGTTTCTTCCATAGCTCTCACATGTGTGATCTTTCTTCCCAGAAAAAGCATGCTGCTGTTTCTTCTGATGCTGGAAGAGACCTATGCTCCTTAATTGACGGAAAGACTTAGCTACTATGTTGCATTAAGCATGCCTGCAAAGATTCCTTGAAGTGCTTCTTGGACAGCCACACTTCCTTTTCCTGTGCACCAGTTCACTGTATTGGAGTCACTTTGGTATTCAGGCATCATCTGTTCTATTTTCAGCTGCATACTGCCTGAAAAACAAAACAAAATCAAAAGATGTATTGCTTGTAATGCATACATTCTGACTTTTGGGAATTAATGTTCTGCCAGTAAGTGGGTACAGCATATCCTGACTGTCAAATTTCAATTCCCTTTGTCCCCAGAGAACAATAAATCAGCTATATGTTAGCCACTTGAGCCATCTAACTGAACTTGCAGCTCCTATGCTACGTTAATCTTTCAGAATCCAGTCACACAGTAAAAGTCTGCATGTATCTGTGGTTTAAAATTTAATGAACATGGTCACCTATGAAGTGCTTTGGGGTTTTGTTTGTTCATTTCTCAGCAAGGTAAAAAGATATAGTGACTATGAAATTAAGTAAAAATTGCTCAATTTTTTTCTCCTTTCAGTCTGCAGAAATGAGTTAGTATCTTTCTTGGAGTTTCTTTAAAAAAGACATCTATATGTGATTATTTTATTGTTATCAAATGTTATTTTCACAGCTACATGAAGAAATATCTTGATTTACAAATGCCACCTTGAAAGCTCCTGGTGTGGAAGAAAATAAGCCCACGCCACTTACTTTTCAGCATTGAACTTCTACCCAGAAAGAATTCCTTACAATGTTTTATGTGAAGTCATGCACATTGCTTAAAGGTAAACATTGATTTGCTATGCACCTACATATTCGTGGACTCAGTAACTGAGGAATCACACACTTAAAGATCAGCTTTAGGAACTATTAAAAGAACTCCCATTTAGGATGCAGGCTGCCATCGTGTTCAAATTGATACTGTGAGCTCGGACTCAACCTATCTCCCACAGACGAACAAAAGAAGTAGCCACACTGAAGTTAATGATTATACTTGTGCAAAACGGGTGCAGTCAAGATAAAAGTTAAGAACTAGATTTCCTGTGATCCTCTTACAGTTTTACGTTTGGTGGGTTTGTTTGGTTTTTTGTGGTTTGTTTTGTTTGTTATTTTTTAATGAATTGCCTTTCAGTCATTGCACCTGGGCTAATTTAAAAGACATATCATTCTGTAATTTATTCTGGATAATGTATCCTGTTTTAAGTGACTGTTTGCTCCCTGGATCAGTGTTACTTCTGCCACATAATCTCTCACAAGGATAGCAACAGGAAATTTTCTTAGCAGAGAATCACCAAACTCTAGAGTCTTTTTAAATATAGATTGATCAATGGACATTTTGCCAAAGTAAGAACTTTCCATAGATGGTGCTGATGAAATGGAAAAAAAACATCAGTGCTATGCAAAGTTTTATATGCTTTCAGAATTTGTTGTTTGATTTACCGTAGTACTTTGTTGGGACTTCCCTTTGCTTTTAAACAATGCATGAGGTTGTGTTATCGTAGTTACAGAATTCAACAGCAAGCAGTTCCTGAATAATATTGTGCCATTCAAACATCTCATACAAATGTGTTGTTACCTTTTTAACAGGGCAATTTACAACTCATTTGTGAGTAATTTTAGTGTTTGTCCAGCTTCCTGAATTCCATTTTCCTCTTCTGACTCATCGTATTGATGACCTAAGTACAGAGAAACTGTTTGCATAGACCATGGTTTTCATGCTTTCTTTCTTTCTTCAGTGTTGACATGCACAAGATCTGTTAAAAAAATCAAATAACAGGAAAGAAAACTCTTCCTTTCTCTGCATAACAGCTGCAGGAGACAACAGAGAACAAACACCTGAGATATGTCTATCTCATTTTTCAGGTGACCTCATTATGAAAAACAGGAAAGACCCAGACGTCTGTGTTTGCTTTATAAAATGTTGTTTGCCTTCACTGGCTCTGCTGGGATTTAGGGGCTAACTCTATGACAGGAAGCTCAGGGAAGCGGTCTACATTGTCCGATGCTATTGTTTTTCTTTTGAGTTCACTAAGTTCATTTCCACTATTATGTTTTTTCTACAGCATGTTTTCGAGTCAGTTTAACTGACTGAAATGGAGTGTCTTAAAATAATCTGGCAGCAGATTTGGTGGTGATTTTATCCTATCTTTTCCTTCTTAAAAAAAATAAAAATCAGTGTCCAGTGATCTGCAGTAAAGCTTTGGCTGAGGAGCCCTGAAAGGGAATGTAAAAGGTTTAGCTCAGTTCTGCTGAATAATATCCAGTTTCAGGCAGACCACAGAATGCAGTGTCTCTCACAGAATGGTCAAAGAGGAGTGAGTGTCCTGCTGTCAAATGGAAGTTGAGCTGATCCTCTCATATGAGATAAAAGAAATTAATGCATGGTTTCTAAGTGTTACAAAAAAATAATGATTTGGCTAGCTTTATTTTTGTTGTTGTTTGCTTTTTTGTTTGGTTTGGGGTTTGTTGCTGTTGTGGGGTTTTTGGGGGGGTGGTTTGTTGGGGGAGTTGGTTTGTTCATTTTTTTCTCTCCTAACTGGTGGATTCAGGCATTTGATTCTCCATTATTGGCAACCACATTTTCAGGGAAATTGACTGATCTGACCAGCCTATCTGACCCTTGGACTGAAGCTCCATACATTGAAGAGACTCACAAGTAAAGATTAACCTAGAAATAACACCGGAAATTTAAATCAATCATGCATGAGCCAATCAGAAATTCACTTTCTATGTTGAGCAGGGACTGAGGAAAGAATAAAACATGAGGTAATTTTCAGATAAGATCAAGGTATGTGCTAAATACATTATTTTGTCACAGGAGAGACAGTTTGCCATTGTTTGCTTTAGGTTGCTTTGGCTATAGCATTCAATCTGGTGGCACATCTTAATTAATTTCTACTCTATATACAGGCAGAACACATGCAAATACATATGTAAGGAACCATACTATGTTCCACCTGCTATTAAATGGAAGACTAGAAACTAGCACATACCATAGACATTAATGCATATGTTGCTTCTCAATTTTTATCTTATATGACCTAAATCGTGCTCCACATTTAAACAGGGCAGACTTGCTTTTATCTTTCACTCTGCCACTGTCCTGATTTACCAACATTTTTGGGTCTCTGCCTTCTTCTAGGAATAAAGAATCAAGGTGTATAAAACCATATGCTCCATGATATATGTTATTCTTGAGATTTTTTTTCATATACAGGTAGCAGCTACAAACCTCAAAATTATTATTCCCTCAACTGTGAAAAAAATCAATCATATAGGACAATTCTTCTTTCCTTCATTGATTCCTTAATTCCTTTCAATTAAAAATCTTGATCATACATGCTTGTGTGCAGGTACATTGGAGAAATAATAAGTAGCAATAGCAATATATCTTTCAGAGATAGTGAATTCTTTTACAGACTAAACCACAATAAATGCAAATTATAAATAAGAAAGTTGGAAATTCAGCATAGTCTCACTAAAAGCAGCTAAAATTGTAACCAGCAGGAAATAACCAGTAGCCAGATTTCATTAGGACTCCTATTTTATTTCCCATTGTGACATTTTGTGTGTTACCCACCCACCCCACCCCCCTCACTCTTATGAAATCACCCAGACTAGCCTGAGCCAATCTGGAAATTAGAATGAAGCTTTATATTTACAGCTCAGCACAATATACAAGCAGATATTTACAATAGATACAGCTCTACATAGAAATATACAAGTTAAAAAGTAATACAGAAACACAACGGCCCTCCCAGAAACCAGAGTCTCCAGGAGGGGCTCCCAAACACACTTCCACCTCTTTTCCACCCCTCTACCTTATCCTAGAGTTTGCCATATGTGCAAGGTGAGATTGGAGGATCGGATAGGGGGGTTAGAAAGCAGAGGGATTAGTTCCATAGAAAGCAGGGTAGGGAGAAAAGTACAAGCACCAGCTGCAACAGAGAGCCACTGCATTATCTACGTTTGGTGTTCTTGTTTTTATACATCTCAGCAAGCCTATGAGTGAAATAGACATCACCATTGTTTCCTTTTCACAGCCTACAGTCTATTTCTTCTTACCAAAATGTTCCAGCTAGCTTCAAACTAACACAGCCATCCAAAACATGAAACCAAAGCAAATTCTAATACTGGAAAAATGTATGCAGTAAGAATGGGATTCAGCTCTAAATTAAGATATTAATTCAGATTAATATCTGAGACAGAGACAATAATCCAGCTGTCTGAAACAAACACAAATGTTTTATAATGTTGTCTGAGGTGCAATAAGCGGTCTAAGTCCTGTGCCTTTCTGGATCAGGAGGTGGGATGATGGCAGACTACCATGGCTTATCCAACCATAACATTATATGAGTATGTTTAGATAATCAAGTTGCCACTGGAGTTTTACCAAATCATTGCAAATATAATATATAATACCTAATTTGCTAGCTTTATTGCTGGCATAAACTTGCAAAATTCTATAAGGTAGTAACATTAAACCGGCTCTAATATGATCTAATATACACAAATGTAGTGGGACCGAAATACTTATTTCCCAGAAAAAACAGACAATTAAAATAAGGAGATGATTGCCTAATTATATCCAGCCTAGGAAACTCCAAACTATCAATCTGTATCAAATTTTTTTTTCTTTAGTTCAATAGTCATCAGAATTATTTTGTTCTGAGGAAAATTACCTGTCTTTGTCATGGAGGGGTTTCTCTTATTCCTCCTCTGTTAAGGGGAGGTGAGAAATTAATTTCAGGTGGTATTATTTTTTAATAAAATTATTTATTAAAATTAATATTTACAAATTTGTACCACCCCCAACCACTATGTAATCAAGTTCGATGTGCAAGATTATGAAAACAGTTGGGACATATTCACAGGGATTGGATTATTAAATGGAAATATCAAATTATCAACAACTATAGACAGAGAGAAAGATTCCCTTAGGCTTAAGGCCTCTTAACTATACTGTCTGCCCAGCAAGGGCTGAAACGGTGTCTGCTCTTAAGACAGAGGTAACTTATTTTACAAAGGAATTAAAGCTTGCTTAAATGTGTTGCTCTTAAGTATTAATCATTAATCACCCTCCCGGGATTGTGTCACAGCATGTGCCCAGTAATCGGGTCTTGGTGAAGCTGTAATCTGTCCCAATTTGCAGGAGAATTATAAGTGTTCCCAGTCTCTGGGGTAAACAGGATTTCTCTGACCTTCTCTCCTGGTCTCTGCCTCAATGCTGCTTGTGGGAAGCTTTCTCCTGCAATGAGGTATGGAATGTAAACATCAGGCCCTGTGATGGGAAGTGTCCTTGGGTCTTACTGATTCCCAGGGGCCTAAGCTGGCAACCATGAGCAACCCACGCACAGCTGTCAGGGGGTGGAATCTGCCGGCCCCCGGGGCGGACGCAGCCCCAAGGGGGCTGACCCTGGCCAGCCCCCCTGGGTGGTACTCACAGGTTGTTTACCACAGGTAACCTATCTCTGCCTTTCACATAACTTGGGGCCAATCTGTACTGTCCACTTGTGCCAGCCCCAGGCTGGCTGGAAACACCTCCTCTGAGCACTATATAAGCCATTGCACTACCCTAATAAAGTTGTACTGATGTACTGATGCACAGATGCCTAGAAGCTGCTGTCTCGAGTCGTCAGTACCCCGATCTCGCCTCTCGCCAGCCTCCGTACCCCGACAGCTGCTGGTTCTTCTGGATGCTGTGTGTGTCCAGGGATGATCAGCTGGCAGGATTCCCAGATGCAGGAGAAAGATTTGTCCATGTAGCTTCTGACACGATCGCCTGTACAGCTGCTAGCAGACAGTCTGAAAGATCTGCTGGCTCCGGATCTTCCCAGACTTACAGGACAGCTGGCAAGCAGTGTGCCGGGCTGCAGGGAGACTTGAGCTCCATAGATAAATGCAGCACAGCAAGCCAGTATGTACAGCTGCTCTAGGCTTAGGCAGGGGGCTCTCGGCTCCCCATATATGTACCAAATGCAGGCCTGCATGTGCTCTGCTTCTCAAAGGGTTCACAGACAGCTTAACTGCGCCTTGAGATCAATTGCAAGAGGTCTGAGCCTCTGTAATGTTTGCAAGTGAGTAAGGGCCTGTCTCTGTATCTAGGCTATGCAAGCAGGTCTGTGCTGCTAGGTGGATCAGAGAGCTGGGTCTGACCCTCTAAGTCTGAACCTCTGGATGCTCTGAACGCTCTGAACCTCTGAACATGTGGTGTTCCTTTGCACCCCTCTTTATAGACTCTGAGCCTAGATTCGTCGCTCATTTGGCTATCTAAAGTGACCAATCAGGCTGGCAGTAAGCCAAACCTTACCTTAATAGGCAGTGGATGTTTGCCTGGGCCCTCCCAATAGGGGATTACCTGGGCGGACCCCAGGGGTACACAGACTGGGTGTGTGTGTGTTACACAACCTGTTTACTGCCTCGTGGGTCCTGGCAGAAAAACATGTCTAGGCATGTAGAGGCATAGAGAGGCATCAGTTTTGGGGCTGCAGCCCCTCCACCACAGTCTTTAATATATCCACTTTCCCTTTGAGGAGAGTAACTTAAAAACTGTACTTACATAGAATGCTAAGACACAAATAAAAATCTCAGTGAGCAGTCTGATCAGAGGGATAGATAACACTATGTTAGAGTGAAAGTAATAAAAGATACAAAATTAGCAGACAACACAGCAATCTGGAAAAAAAAATTAAACAAAAACATTCCACCTCCTGAAAGTTGGGAAGAACAGAGCAAAAGGGAGAGAAGACGAGTGCAATCCAGAATCTAAACATGAGGGGGAAGGATATGGCATATTGAAAGAAAAAAATGAAGAAGGGTTAATGTGTGACATGAAGAGAAGGAAAGAGAAAATAAAGAAATTGCTTTGAGTTTCATGGATGTCTGAAAAACTGGAGAATATTAAGGAAACATTGACATTACTTTTATTAACTTTATTTAGGTTTAGTTTTAGTAGAGGTAAATCTGTCAGGTTTTTCTTCAGACGTCTACGTTGTTTGACATGCCTAGTATGCATACGGAAAAGAAGTGATTGATTCCAGATGCTCTGTATTAAGGAGATTTTGCTAATAATTAAATCTCAAACCTGTTAAAATAAAACTCCCATTCACCAGATCATCAGTTTTACCTTCAAAAGTTAGCTAGAGCTAACCATCCGGTGTCAGAAATATGTAATTCTCCTATTCTCTCTTACATCTGGTCTTCCTAATGTACAATGCCATTTATGCTGCAGAAAAGATTTGAAGTGATTCTGTTTTCTGTATACGTAAATGCTCATGAGCAAATAACAAAGAGTCCTCTTTTTTGATGAGGCACTTCACAGGAAAGAGGTAGTTCCCCTGCATGTAACTGGAGCAATCAAGTACAAATTTTGGAGAGCATGCTCTAAGGATTTTTTTTCCTAGCTGAACTGAAACCTGTGTTCTGAATGGGGCAGCAATCAGTTTTACAATGACTTGTATAATCTATAATTTCTCATTTAATCAATTACTCTCAAGAGTGGCTAATGCCAGACACCAAGTAGCCTATATTAATTCTAAACATCATAACTGGTGATACTACCAATAACAGTTTCTGCCATGTGCCAAAGCACAGTACAATTTCATCTCTAACTCTCCCCTTAGCTTTCTGTTTCGATTTTCAGAGGTCCAGAACATAAATCAAATTGTGCTGTAATTTTTACTCATTTATTCTTTCTCCACAGAGTAATGTCATTTAGGCTGTTTGCATTTGGCTTCTGTAAGCTATATTAGCAACTGAAAAGGAGTAGGAGATGCTAGACACACTCTTTGCCAAACTTTTAACTTACAATCTGGAGGCTCAACATGCTTTAACCCATCTGAAAATGCTACACATATTGGAGAATTTCTATGGCTTCTGTTCCATTTGAGGCTGTTCCTGTCTCAAACAGTGCCAGGGCAAGTTTAGGCTGGATGTTACGAAGAAATTCTTCACAGAAAGAGTGATTTGCCATTGGAATGGGCTGACCCAAGAGGTGGTGGAGTCACCATCCCTGGAGGTGTTTAGAAGGAGGCTGCATGAGGCACATAGTGCCATGGTTTAGTTAATTGGACTGGTTGGGTGATAGGTTGGACTTGATGATCTCAGAGGTCTTTTCCAACCTGGTTGATTCTGTGATTCTGTGTGATTATTAACTGCTTTAGAAAATGCCTCTGTTTATAATAGACTTCATTACTTTCAAATCAGAGTTGAAAGAGAGAAAGTGGAAACATTTAAACAGAACATGAATATCCAAATAGTTGTCAAATGAACTTGATATTTATTTTCATTTCTTTCTGGAAAATTCACTTCTGCGTATTTTAAAGTTATTGGCAACTCCAAGAGATTTCTTTGACACATTTTAAAGCCTGAAAATCTGAACACACCTTAAAAGACTTTCTGCAAATACACTGCAAAGGAAATTAAATCTCTTAATTAGAAGGGGAAAAAAAAAGGGGGGGGGGAGGCCTGAAAACCATCTAAACTTTTTGAAATCTACATATTGTGTATAGAGTACTTTATCAAACAGTCCCTCTGGCATGTTAAGTTTAATGTCAGTGAGAGAAATATGTTTCCTTTCTCTTCTGTATTGTGACTTAAACTTTAAATCAAAAGACATTGCAGGTGCCGGCTGCATGATCGCACTGTTCACCAGCATGACAAGCTTCTGATGCTTTCTATGAGTTATTTCTTTACCATTGCTGATTACTTTCTTCTCTCCCACCAGCATATATCAGCAAGGCATTATATGACAAACAGGCAGGACTAAGCCAATGAAGAGAGCAGCAGTGTGACAAGTATAAGTTGCTTTTATTGTTTCTTCACAATGCCACTTGAGCAGGAATTAATGTGTGCCTAGTAAAACCAAGACCAAAATACACTGTATTGTAAGAAGCAGGACTATCCTCATGCAGACTTGTCATTTGGATTTTTATTTTGCTCTGGATAGTGTCTTCATTAATTAGGAATAACAAAATACAAGAAGACTTTTTATTGCCTTCTGTTAGTAAACAAATAAAGTGTGTTCAAACTATTGTTATTAATGTTAACCCTTTCTACCAAAGAAAAAGACAGTATATAATATTTATGAAGTTTTCAAAGTTCTTTTAGATCAATTTATCAAATCTCACACTCTTTTTCGGCAGGTAGTTCTTATATGTGTGTTTGTCATCTTCAGTAATTGCATTCTGTCAGGGCTCAGTCATCTAGAAAGACAGGAAAACAAATAATGTATCCTAACAAATGTATCATGATATATTCATGTAAATATTCTTATTCTGCACTCAAGATTTGAATACTATCCAAAACAAGTAATCCATCAGACCTTATTAGTCTATGCTGATGAGGAGACTTTAACCAGACTACAAGTAAATATCCACATACACATGCACTAGTCAAACCGAACATGCTACTTCACCAAAAATAGATCAGGTTTATTCAGAGCATTTGGATGCAACAGTTCCCAGTAACAAAAGAGAAGTTATTTTTTTAATGGAAATTGCTGGGTATTAAATACACTTAGTAAATAAGGTATTTGTTTGTATTTTTTTAAGGTCTATTAGGAAAGATTGCGATACCATTTCTTACATCTTTTCTCTAGCTCATCAAGCACTGAAAATCAGTGCTTAACAAAGGTGGCTGCAGCCAGTTTCTAACAGATACCTACCAATAATTCAAATGGGCAGCAATATTTAGTAATATTTAGTAATGTTAAACAAATAACTTTGCATGATATGCAGGCAAGTACCAAACCCTGAGCAGCTGATGAGTCTGAATTTTAGAGACATTATCCTTGAGATCAACATTTTCAACTCAGATTTTAGAAATGTTGCTGATATCAGCAATCCAGTTTTTCAAGAATTACCTACTTAACCTATTTCTATCATGCTAATTATCTTAAATAGAACTAGGAGAAATTATGCTAATTTTCATCATTTTCTTGATCAGATTTTCATTTTTTTCCATTTTACTTTGCAATTTGTGTTGGTCATAGGCACTTAAAGTTCTAATCCCACATTAGGAAGGACCCACTCTTTGAAAAATGGACTTCTTTGAAGTCTATCAGTACAAACTTTCATAATTACTATACAGTTTTGCACATCTTGGCCACATGTACATACTCTTTTAGTGTGATTTTCAATTCACTTGCATTAAGTGCAAAATCAAGTCACACAAACTGGAGCAGATAAAGATATTGTAAAGGCAGTATCCAGGAAAATGAAAATATATACTAAATCATCCTGGGGTGAGTGCAAATGCAAAAGTAAAATAGCAAATCCATTTCCAATCTGCATATTTTGTTGTTGTATTTTCTCCTCTCCCTTGAAGAGCTTCTTACGGATTCAGTTACCTTCTTATGCTGATGTAGTCTGTAAAACACAACCACAGTTTCCAGATAATGCACATGTTATATATTCCTGGATTATATACATGAACTCAAATAAGAATACAGAGATTAATCTGTTTCCTAATATAACTCCTTCCTTATTCAAAATAGTTTTCTAGTTGCAGCACCACTTCACTAAACCAAGGCATCAGTTCCCAGTTGTGAAGTTGCCACCACCTTGGTGATGCATTCCTTTCAGCAAATGGATTTGTTCATTTTGCTACTCAAAATAAATTGTTTGTGAAAAATGCATCTTGGATTTGAAGAATTAAATTAAAACATTTTGGGGAACAAAGAAAAACAGTTTAGATATCACAGTATGTGCATGGGGACACATCTATTCTTTTCCAACATTCAGAAGATATTCTGTGTAGGGGCTTGTCATGGTGACATCAGGTGTCTGTATGATGTGCACTATTAAAAGTCTTATTGTTCAGATTTATTTTAAGGCTTTGGATTATCAAAACCTTGTGTCTTTCCCAATTTAACCTGTGCAGCACAAAAATAATCCTATACTCTTGCATTAACCCAGATGGCAGAGTGGAGAGCTATTCCAGCCTGCTCTGCCAAGTGCTGTCTCAACCCAAGGAAGAAGAACAGCACAGTCAAGATCTTCGATACATCTCTTCCTCTACTTTTTAACAGAGTAATCAAACTAATTTATGACAACTTTTTCTTTCTCTCTAGGATGTCTAATCTTTAAAAATGTGCTGGATATATGCATTCAAACTACATATGTTGAAGAGCAAAAACCAGTTAATTTTAGGCTTGGAAGAAATAGATCAAAAGTGCTTTATCAGCTGCTTACGGTGATTGAAAATGTTTATTTGGTTTTGGATGCCAGCCCAGCCCATGCAGCTAATTATTAGCAAGCAGACAATCTCTGCTGATTTTTTAAAGTTTCCTCTTAAAACCCAGATATCCTTTGCCATTATTTTTAACATTTTGCAAGTTCTGCAGCTGTAGCCAAATTTAGCTGTTCTGTGAGCAATCAAACACAATCACATTACTGTTTGTCCATAGCAGTGATTTGGATGCATGCCGTTCTGATTAATTATATTAGAATCGTTCACTCATAAGATTACAGGCTTAATTGGAGAACAAATACAAGGCAAAATAGACTACTTCTGGATGTCCCCAGAGATTGTTCTTCTGAATATGTAGCAGACTGCACTTGTGTATGCTAATATGATAAGATAATGAGAAATAAAACCAAACAAACAAACAAACAAACAAAAACCCCACCAAAAAACAAAGGGAGATTGCCATCAAGTTGTGAAACCATCCAGGAACTGTTCATGCAAGTGGAACAGATGCTATGCCCTGGTTTCATCTGAGATAGGGTTAATTTTATTCTGTAGTAGCTGATACAGTACTGTGTGTGAAGAGGTGCACAAGAATTTGGAGGGAGGGAGCATAGTCATGGGAACTGACCAGAATTATCCAATTACCCAAAGGGACATTCCATACCACAGAACATTATTCTCGATGTATACACTGGGGGGAGCTGGGTAGGAAGGGCAGATTGGCTGGGCATCAGTCAGGAGGTGGTCAGTAATTGCATCATATATTGTTGTTGTTGTAGTTGTTATTATTATTATTAAACAACTGTT
Organism: Pogoniulus pusillus; assembly: GCF_015220805.1. Classification (NCBI taxonomy): domain Eukaryota; kingdom Metazoa; phylum Chordata; class Aves; order Piciformes; family Lybiidae; genus Pogoniulus; species Pogoniulus pusillus. The sequence goes on along the minus strand of NC_087267.1, from coordinate 26,465,653 downwards.
GCTATCTCTGAGGTTAAACCATGACATCCTGTCTACAAAGCAAGTAATTATTTTTTACAGATATAAGAAATATCATTTTAAAAAGCAAGCATTGAGCTAAATTTGCTAGATTTGTTTTTGTTACAACCCAGAAGTTTGTGTGGGTTTACAAATGTACTTCTTGAGGTCCATCCAGCTTCTGGTACATTCTTGGCTGAATTTTGCTTACTTATAAGGCTTTCTTAGTGATTTCAGATAGAAACCATGAGGAATTTCAATGTATTTCGTAAGACCTGGGAAAAGCAGTCAAAATATAATAACTTTCGGCTGTTAAATCTTTGTGTTTCTGAGGGTCATTTGAACCAGAGATAGCCTTAGTTTGCTGTAGTTTTTGCACAAAGCAAAAAGAACTAGTCTAGACATCTTGTCTACTTCAAAAGACACAGTCAGATCCAAGTGTTCTGTAGAAGGACATTTTGGCTGGTTCATCTCCAGAGATGGAATACTGTGGGTAAGCAAATTCAGGATTTGAGCTGGCTCACATATGACCACTTTGAGATGCAAGTGGTGTCTGTCTACAGCTGGCCACAACATAATATTTTGTTTCTTCTGCTGATCATCATGGCTATTATCTAACAGTGAAAAACTGCAGCTATACCTGACTTGCTGACCATTAAACCACTGCTTTTTCCTTTTCAACTACCTGTTGTCTTATCTAAAACCAGTTCCAGACATCTATTTCACTGATATTAGCTCACTTGAGCTTTAGATTCTGCAGAGTGACTCAGAGCAAGTCCTGGTATGGTTCTTAAAAGGAAGGCTTAACCACAGTCAAGCACGTATTACTTGTATTACTGGTGTAGCACAAGCACGTATTACTTGTACACCTAAGTCAATATAACTTCATTTTTCTTAGACCTTGTTATTAATAAGCCAATCTTACTTAAAAAAAAAAAAAAAAAAAAAAAAAAAAGGAAAATATTGAGGTTTTATTTTGTGAGATAATAGGCAAACAGTGCTGGATGAGAGGAGAGTCTGCACCCACCAACTTGCATGACAAAAATGGTTGCACTTGACCTTTTATATTACTAAGTAATACATAAACAATGAATTCTATGAACTATGCATTACAATTGTTGGAACTATGCAAACCAGTTCTTGAATGAGGCAGAGCATTTGTGCACCTGCGTGGTGTAATTTCTAGGCTCTTCCTGTCCCCCTTTCTGCAGTCAATGGGATGAAGGCAGAGGTCTACCTCCCCTGTCTCCTGAGTAACCCCTGGGTGGTGCACATGTTCCCTTGGTTGTTTACACTCTCATGGCTAGCAACAGAAATCGATTGAATGTGGCACATCCTGTCATCTGCTCCCCCTATACATTTACCTATCTCAACACAAATCATATTCTTCTGTCTCACAATCTCGTGGAAAGGAAGAGAAAATGAATTGTATTTGTATTTTGGCTGTTACCAACCCTGGACTCCCAGATAGCAGCACACATCAATCAATGAAAAGCTACTGAGCTGTTTTATTGTTACTGTATTGCATTATTATTTTATTGTATGTATAACAGATAATTAATTAGTCTCAGAGTGCTGAGAACACAGTTTCAGAAGCTAGTTTGTTAAGACCAAGAAATGGTCAGGTCTGCAGAAAGAAATCAGGGAATATGGAAGATGAGAAAGAATGGAGAACACTGAAAAACTTCCTCAAGGAAAGATCATCAGAGGGCTGGAGCACCTCTGCTATGAAAGAATTGGGGCTGTTCAGCCTGGAAAAGAAAAGGGTCCAGGAGACCTTATAGCTACATTTCAATATATGAAGGGGACCTACAGAAAGGCTGGGGAAGGACTGTTTAGAAGGGAAAGTGAAGCAAATTTAGGTTGGACGTAAGGAGGAAGTTCTTTACAATGAGTGTGATAAAATACTGGACCATGTTGCCCAGGGGTGTGGTTGAGATACTGCCTCTGAAGACATTCGAGATCAGACTTGATGTGGCCTTGGGCAACCCAACCTAGTTGAAGATGCACTGCAAGGGAGCTGGACAAGATGACCTTTGAGGGTCCCTTCCATCTCAATGCAATCTATGAATCTCTGAAAAGTAAAGTAACCAAAATCCAGCCACTAGGATTCCTTCTGACTCCAAACCTACAAATTTTTTAAGACCTAGCTGGGCAGCGCAGAGTGCCTTAGTGTTACAGGCTGATATCCAGCAGGGTTCAGCATTTCCATGAGGTATTTTTGTGGGGACTTCAAAATAATGGCAACAGATGAATGAGGTGATGTGGATAAGGATTTCTGTGTAGTGAACAGAGACAGAGGATGGAGTTTTGGATAAAGCAGATTTGAAAAGGAATTCTGCTTACATTTTTCTAAGTCTTTTACTGAGGAGCAGAAGAGAACTTTTAGACCATCACACATCATAGCTTACTTGTGTAGGAGACCATAAATCATTATATCAAATCAGCTCTAACCAAAGTTAACGAGAAGGCCATCCCAGGATCTTTCGTGCAGATAATGCCTTAAAAAGTCAGCAGATGTATCTGAGGCATGATAAAAATTTGGCAGTGATTCACTTTATACCAGTCTGACCTAAATCAGCATCCTACCCTGCTATGAAAATACAGATTATTCTTAAAGCATCCTACTTGTGAAACTGTCCTCTCCCTAGTAACAGTGTGACACAGTACCTTAGTGACTAAGCAATCCTATATTAAGATTTTTATTTTTGTATTTTATATTTTTTTTAATTTCTATATTTTATACATTTATTTTATATTCTTCTCCCACTCTTGCTCCAAAGTCAGACGGAAGCAGAGCAGTGAGTTCACCTGTTGAAGGTGTATGCTCAAGCAGAAGACCTCCTTCACTTAGTGATGGAGATCTGAGAGGAGGTAAGCAGGTTGAGGACCATCAGGTAATGTGAAGAAGAGACAGAGTCTTGGAGCCACACCCTGTTTCCTGTGAGAGAGCCCCAAGAGGCAAACAGAGCTCAGGTTGTGGAGAGCTACTTGTCTTCCCATTCTCAGTCTAAATGCAGTGGCTCAGAAGATGGTGGGAAATGACAGTGAGTTCCTGACTAGCTGTGCTAGTTTGAGACTAGCTGGAACATTTTGGTAAGAAGAATTAGACTGTAGGCTGTGAAAAGGAAACAATGGTGATGTCTATTTCACTCATAGGCTTGCTGAGATGTATAAAAACAAGAACACCAAACATAGATAAGGCAGTGGCTCTCTGTTGCAGCTGGTGCTTGTACTTTTCTCCCTACCCTGCTTTCTTTGGAACTAATCCCTCTGCTTTCTAACCCCCCTATCCGACCCTCCAATCTCACCTTGCACATAAGGCAAATTCTAGGATAAGGTAGAGGGGTGGAAAAGAGGTAGAAGTGTGTTTGGGAGCCCCTCCTGGAGACTCTGGTTTCTGGGAGGGCCGTTGTGTTTCTGTATTACTTTTTAACTTGTATATTTCTATGTAGAGCTGTATCTATTGTAAATATCTGCTTGTATATTGTGCTGAGCTGTAAATATAAAGCTTCATTCTAATTTCCAGATTGACTGAGTTTAATCTGGGTAGACTTTGACCTGTTTTGGAAACAGGTGGACAGAATAACTTGGGAGGCAGTCCTGATGAGCCAAAAAGTTCATGAATGCTGGACACTAGTCAAAAGGAAGCTGTTAAAATTAGAGGAATAAACTGTCCCCATGTGCTGAAAGATAGGGAGGAACTATAACAGAACCTACACCTTGGACTTCCGGAGGGCAAACTTCAGTTTGCTCAAGAAACTTATTTCCAAAGTCCTCTGGGCAGCAGTCCTTGAGAACAAAGGGGTCCAGGATGGTTGGACCTACTTTAAACAGGAGCTCTTGAAGGCTCAGGGCCTGGCAGTTCCCATGTGCTGAAAGATGAGCCGGCGGGGAAGGCGACCAGCCTGGATGAGCAAAGAGCTCCTGAAGGAATTGGGGGGGAAAAAAGAGGGTGTATCACCTTTGGAAGGAGGGGAAGGCTTCTCCTGATGTGTTTAAGGAGGTAGCCAGATTACGTAGGAGAAAAATTAGAGAGGCTAAGGCCCAGCTAGAACTTAGGCTGCCACCTCTGTGAGGGAAAATAAAAAACACTTTTATAAATTTATCAATGCTAAAAAGAAGGGCAAGAAGAGCCTCCACTGCTTACTGGACCAGGAGGGGAACACTATAACTGATGATGAGGAAAAGGCTGAGGTCCTGAATGCCTTCTTTGCCTCAGTTTTCAACAGTAAGGAGGGAGGAGTTCAGGGCAAGTGGCCTCTTGAACTGGGGGATGGGGTCGGGGAGTGGTGTGTTCCCCTGGAAATTCCTGAGGAATTAGTTCAGGACCTGCTGAGCCACCTGGATACCCACAAGTCTGTGGGACCAGATGGGATCCGATCCATCCTAGGGTGCTGAGAGAGCTGGCAGCTGAGCTGGCCAAGCTGCTCTCCATCATTTTCCATCAGTCCTGGCTCACTGGAGAGGTCCCAGGAGACTGGAAAATGGCCAACGTGGTCCCCATCCACAAGAAGGGTCGGATGGAGGAACCCGGGAACTACAGACCTGTCAGCCTGACCTCAGTGCCAGGGAAACTGATGGAGCAGGTTATCTTGGGGGTGATAAGAGCGCACCTGAGGGATGGCAAAGGGCTCAGGTCCAGCCAGCATGGGTTTAGGAAGGGCAGATCCTGCCTCTCCAACCTGATCTCCTTCTATGATCAAGTGACCCGCTTGGTGGATGTGGGGAGGCCTGTGGATGTGGTCTATCTGGACTTCAGCAAGGCCTTTGACACTGTCCCCCACAGCAAACTGCTGGCTAAGCTGTCTGCCCATGGCTTGGACGGCAACACTCTGTGCTGGGTTAGGAACTGGCTGGAGGGCCGGACCCAGAGAGTGGTGGTGAATGGTGCCACATCCAGCTGGCGGCTGTCACTAGTGGTGTCCCTCAGGGATCAGTGCTGGGCCCCATCCTCTTTTAAGTCTTCATAGATGATCTGGATGAGGGCATGGAGTCAGTCATCAGCAAGTTTGCAGATGACACTAACCTGGGGGCAGATGTGGCTGGGTTGGAGGGCAGAAGGGCTCTGCAGCGGGACCTTGACTGCCTGGACAGATGGGCAGAGGCCAATGGGATGGGGTTCAATAGCTCCAAGTGCAGGGTGCTGCACTTTGGCCACAACAACCCCATGCAGAGATACAGGCTGGGGTCGGAGTGGCTGGAGAGCAGCCAGACAGAGAGGGATCTGGGGGTGCTGATTGATACCTGCCTGAACATGAGTCAGCAGTGTGCCCAGGTGGCCAAGAGAGCCAATGGCATCCTGGCCTGCATCAGGAATGGTGTGGTCAGCAGGAGCAGGGAGGTCATTCTGCCCCTGTACTCTGCACTGGTTAGACCACACCTTGAGTACTGTGTTCAGTTCTGGGCCCCCCAGTTTAGGAAGGACATTGAGATGCTTGAGCGTGTCCAGAGAAGGGTGACAAGGCTGGTGAGAGGCCTTGAGCACAAGCCCTACGAGGAGAGGCTGAGGGAGCTGGGATTGTTTAGCCTGGAGAAGAGGAGGCTCAGGGGTGACCTTATTGCTGTCTACAACTACCTGAGGGGTGGTTGTGGCCAGAGAGAGGTTGCTCTCTTCTCTCAGGTGGCCAGCACCAGAAGAGAGGACACAGCCTCAAATTACACCAGGGGAAATTTAGGCTCGAGGTGAGGAGAAAGTTCTTCACTGAGAGAGTCATTGGACACTGGAATGGGCTGCTTGGGGAGGTGGTGGAGTCGCCGTCCCTGGGGCTGTTCAAGGCAAGGTTGGACGTGGCACTTGGTGCCATGGTCTAGCCTTGAGCTCTGTGGTAAAGGTTGGACTTGATGATCTATGAGGTCTCTTCCAACCTTGTTGATACTGTGATACTGTGATACTGTGACTCGGCAGAGAAGGCTGGCCCAGTTGAATAGAGAGATTTGTTTGCTCCTTAGAGAGTGCAAGAGTCTACGGTCTTTGGAAGAAGGTGCCGGCAACTTAGGAGGACTGCAAGTTTGTCCTGAGAGTATGCAGGAAGAAAATCACACAGGCCAAATATTACTTGTTCATACATAAGACACAACATGTGTTTCAAAGTGGAAAAAATGACATGTAACTGACATAAAATGGAGTACTTTCTTGTCCCAGTCTTTCTATCAGCACTACTAGGAGAAAACTGCTAGGAAATATTATCTCAGCCAAAACATGCTTTGCCTAAACAGAAAACAATTCCTATTGCCTTTTGTTTTTAAATTCTACAATCTGTTTCCTTTTCCAAAACTCAGTCCTGTTCTTTCCAGCTCGCATCACATTAAATTCTTTCCATGCCATTTATTCACATCCAGAACCTCCATGTGCCAAGAATCCCTGAATAAATGGATCTTCTAAGTGATATTTTAATTCTTTAGATTGCAAAGGAGTATCTTGTGATCAAAACCAGTATTTTGGTGGATTGAATCAATGACTAGAGTGATGGATGTGGTTTAAGAACCAGAATTTAATAGAAAAGATATTTTGCCTGACTGTTAAAATCACAGCCTAGGTTCACAGCCGTCAACTTTACTGTGATTTGATGACTGCACTCTGCAGCTTATATCAGCACTTGAGTGTTTCTGGAATGAATCCATATTTAACACAGTTCCAACTGATTGGTGTTTCTCAGAGTCACACCCATGCTCCATTACAAAAGAATAAAATTCCTATTCTTACTTATAATATACAGAGGAAACGCTTTATATTTTCTTGAGTATTGGCTGTAGTATGCACATTTGTCTCTCTGCCACATTTGTTTTCGGAGCCATTGTTTTACAAACAAATTCTAACAAGACCATTATGTTTGCTTGAGCAGTGCACTGACTATTCAGGGATACATACTTTCCTTCGTATAAAAGTGCTCCATCATTAGTTCTGACTTAGTAAAAAAACCCAAATGAAAACACTGATGTTCCCAGTGTTTTACCAATACTTTTCTAAAAAGAATGACAGCAAGGATCTTCATCCTCATTAAGCCACTTTTGCTCTTTACACATTTACATATTCCAAATTTAGAACCTATTAACTGCTAATGAGCATTGCTGCACTGTCATGTGTGAAATTCAGAATTTCAGGAACCAACTAGATTTTATGCATATGTTCCTGAGCCAGCAGAATTCATTTTTATAGTGCAAGAAACTTTAATTTTAGACAATGAATGTGTCATCCAGCCATGAACAAGTTATGATTATATCACTTATCTCTTCTTTATACCAAAAGTGTTCCCTTTTTTTTTTATCAAGGATTGCCTCCTATATTATAGTTTATGAATTACTAGGTTTATACCAGGTGGCCATAGAATGATTATTGCAATAACAACCATTTATAATTATTTTATGGTGTTAAAACAATTCCACCTACTCTTTACATTTTTAGGCCAGAAAAAGTGTAGTTATTATTATGTTCTTTTTTGTGTATTACTGCCTTTCCTCATATAAATGTCCCATCAACACACCATAGAACTACAAATAATTGAATGAATTAAAATCTTTGGGAAATGAATCATTTTACGAGCTAGAATCTTGTGTGGAAAAGAAATTAAAACCTCAGACTTGGTCTGATGCAGTGGTGGAGAATCAGCAGAATGACATATTGAAGTAGTTAATCTCAGAAGCAAGAGAATCTGTATAGGAAGAAAGACATAATAAAAAAAGACTGGTTCGTGGATCCACAGCAAGACCTGATGTAGAATGAATAAAGAAATATGTAAAGATAAAATAGAAATAATGAGACAACAAATTCATGAGGAGAAAGAAGAGTATAATTAGTAGTTGGGGAGTGAACTAGAATCCAGGCTTGAACAGAAAGATGTCAGAATGTCATATCCTTTATGTTTCTGAAAAAATAGAATTAATCATATCCCTTCCATTTCTGACAAATTATTTTCTAGGATAGTGGACATTCCAGGGCCTTTCCAGGAATCTATTAATAAAGAAAGAGAAGCACATGGGCATACTCTACAGCTCAAAAATCCCTCACAAATAGGGGAAAAAATAAGGGAGTCAATATAATTTAATATATGAAGTAAAGATGTTTAGAATATGTTGCTGATTAACTCATTGCACTCTGAGGTGTATTGTGCTATGCCCAGGGATAGCAGAAATAATTTTCCAAAAGTGGGAGAGCATTTTCAGTGTGTAGAAAAAAAAAAAAAAAGAAAAGAAAAAAAAAAAAACACCACTCCAAATGTAAGGGCTTGGTCTTTCCACATATTTGAGAAATAAGAAAAAAGAAAGACAATGATAAACAAATCTGAGGCAAACTGAACAACAAAAAGCGAATAAACAAACAAAGAAAAACAGACACTCTCCCCCCCCCCCCCCCCCCAGAAATCCCAAACAAAACCCACCAAAACAGAGATAGACTGTGAAGATCACAATGGTTTCTAGATTTTCGTTTCATCTTCTATTGTAAAAGGTGGGGAAATTTCATAGAATCGTAGAACAGCTCAAGTTGGAAGGGACCTTGAAACCAAACAGAGAGGGATCTGGGAGTGCTGATTGATACCCGCCTGAACATGAGCCAGCAGTGTGCCCAGGTGGCCAAGAGAGCCAGTGGCATCCTGGCCTGCATCAGGAATGGTGTGGCCAGCAGGAGCAGGGAGGTCATTCTGCCCCTGCACTCTGCACTGGTCAGACCACACCTTGAGTACTGTGTTCAGTTCTGGCCCCCTCAATCTAAGAAGGACATTGAGATGCTTGAGCGTGTCCAGAGAAGGGCGACGAGGCTGGTGAGAGGCCTTGAGCACAGCCCTACGAGGAGAGGCTGAGGGATCTGGGATTGTTTAGCCTGGAGAAGAGGAGGCTCAGGGGTGACCTTATTGCTGTCTACAACTACCTGAAGGGTGGTTGTGGCCAGGGGGAGGTTGCTCTCTTCTCTCAGGTGGCCAGCCCCAGAACGAGAGGACACAGCCTCAGGCTGTGCCAGGGGAAATTTAGGCTCGAGGTGAGGAGAAAGTTCTTCACTGAGAGAGTCATTGGACACTGGAATGGGCTGCCCAGGGAGGTAGTGGAGTCGCCGTCCCTGGGGCTGTTCAAGGCAGGATTGGATGTGGCACTTGGTGCCATGGTCTAGCCTTGAGCTCTGTGGTAACAGGCTGGACTTGATGATCTGTGAGGTCTCTTCCAACCTTATTGATACTGTGATACTGTGATTTTACCTTGAAAGATTTTCTGGTCCAACTTTGCACAGGGAAGGATGTCAAGATGACATTATCTAGCATCTTGTCCAATTGCATCTTGATAACCTAAAAAAAGACATAGAAAAAAGAAGGTAAATTACCTGAGATGATCCTAAACAAAGCCAATTCTGTTATTTTCTAGGTTTCCTTATATATTTGTAAGGAGGTGTGTTACAAGGTAAACTTGCTCTTGGACTGATCAGGATACTCATAAGCTATGTAGAAAATACATCTAAATCACTGCCAAACCTTTCAGAACAGAAAGATCACAATGTGCAGCACATTGTGTTGGATTGACCTTGATGGAATGTCACATGTCCACCCAGCACTCTATAACTCTCCTCAGCAGGACAGGAAGAGGAGAAAATAAGATGGAAAAAACCTCATGGGTCAAGATAGAAGCAGTTTAATAAAGCAAAAACTGTAATAAAACAAAAGACAGAGGCTGTAGCATATATGCTAGCCTTACTTTCAAAGACAAATCTGAAAGCCTTAAATGTTGATGGATACAATAGGTTGGAATATACTAATTATTGGACACTAGAGTGGAACTTCATAATAGTATCCATGACCTAGTTTGTAAAAGGAAGCTTACTTCTTCAGCACAGAATAAAACATTTGAATAAGTATAATATAACCACATTTTGTTTTGGAAAAGGAATCTCTATGAAGTTAAGATCACAGAATCATAGAATCAACCAGATTGGAAGAGACCTCCAAGATCATCCAGTCCAACCTATCACCCAGCCCTGTACAGTCAACTAGACCATGAGACTAAATGCCTCATTCAGTCTTTTTTTGAACACTTCCTTGGACATCAACTCCATCATCTCCTTGGGCAGCCCATTCCAATGGCAAATCACTCTCTCTGTGAAGGGCTTCCTCCTAGATGATCAATTACTTCTCAAGATGTACAACATCACTGGAGACTGTGATTGAATGTCCCCATCAAGTATCACTCCTTAGTCTTAAGATAAAATGGTAGGCACAAGTTTTAGATGAAAGAGTGCTGGATAGAAAGAGCAAGGTTTGTTCTGGCAAGGAAGATGACATAGATCTCCATACAGTTGATTGTAAATTATTCTCTTTCTTACTTAAAAGTATTATTAATACAAAAACTCTCCTATGCTTCCCTTTCAATTTCCTCCCCATCCCCATGTTGGTGTTTACTTTTACATATTCTGTAAAGATTTGCAAAATAGTTCTCATACATGTTATCCAAAGCATATGGATGTATGACGTACCCATAGATCACATGAAGTCTGTTAGAAACCGCATGAAATCCTGTACAAAATGCAGAAAGCCAGAGAATTGTGATAAGTGGATCTCTCAAATATATGACAACTAAGAAAAAAAAGATTTAGTTCATAGAACTTTAGAATCACTAAGAAAAATCTGATAAATTATTTGCTGTTATTTGTTCTGAGAAAAAAACAAATAACCTTCCTAGAAGTTGCAAAGCAAATATTTCAACCTGGTAAGAGGAAATACCACATTTAGACTAAGATCAGAAGAGATTCCATAAAATCACAACAACTTCCAAAAAGTGAAATTTCTTTATTCCCAAATCTCCAAATGGAAACTTTATGAGAAAGAGAATAATATTTTAGAAGTCTCTTTGTAGGTCTTTTATGTAATTTGATGAACATGCTTTTAGAAACCCAGTTGAATAAATATCATGATATTCTAAAACAGTCTGCATTTAGTATATATTTTCATATTTAAATATACTGGTTTAAAAAAAGACAGGGGAAGGAATATCAAACAAATCAAGGCTTAAGCTAAACACTGAAGAAAGAGTCCAATTGGGAGACAGGAAGAAACAAATGGAAAAGGATTTTTTGTCTTCCTTAGGGAAAAATCTATTGATACTTTTATTTAGAGAGTGCTCATGCACATTTTTTTACTGATTAATTTGCACAGCAGAATGATAGACACTTCTCCCACACACACACTTTTGTCAGTGACAATGATTGTCTATGAATATCAAATCATATACAGCAGGATGTGATTATGAGCTGCCAGGTTTGATTTGTGGAACACATTACATTTGCATACTCTAAAAAACACCTTGAGATGTAAATAAATTAGACAGAAAAAAAAAAAGAAGAGAGAGAGAAATAGAATTTTGTTTAGGTATTCATGAAACTAATTTTAGTAAGACAAGTTTCTGTATATTTGTTACTTTTTCCATTCATTTGGTCTTCAGTTCACATTTTAATTCCCTTAATTCAAAAGTGTTAGACATATATGCTTAGTAGATAATCCCACAGTCCTACACTGAGAACAGTAAATGATTTCAGGACAGCCTCTTTTCCGATAGAAGATAACTTGTCTTTTGGCCTCAGCATCCTAGAAAGAACAGCAGCTTTTCTTCCAGCAATGAAGATCTGCATCTTTGTCAATGATTACTCACATGGGTGGTAAGTGTGAATGGTTTGCAAGATGATGACAAGAGAGTAGGTTGAAGATGGGAAGGGTGTATAGAGAATGGATATAGGTGTATGGTCAGAATTTAATTGCTGTGTTTTAAAAAGTTATCCCAGTGCATGGATAAGATACAGCCCAAACTGAAATTAAAAAAAAAAACCCAACTATATCAGCATTTAATGAATATCAGAAGATATTTCAGTCACAGTACTTGTGCTCTCTCTTTTCAGGGATGCATTATTTTCCTTCTTTATGAAGGGTTGGCTTCTATTTTTTTTCCTTTTTGCTGTTCTTGCTCCCTTCTTTTTAGTTACATATATCTGCTTTGAGTGGGTGGCTGCCAGTGCATGTGGGAGGGCACTTGGTTACATCAGGAATTCTTCTTGTTTCATGAGTGCGAGGAGTGAAGGAAAGACTTCCACTAACACATATTTTCCATCCTATTTAAATAGCTTTAGCAATACAAAAGAGAAGATAATAATCTGGACACCCACAAACTAAGGGCCTACTCATGCCATTCACATCTACCCACATCTGCATCTACAGAAAAAGGAGAAAGTCATCCACCTGCTGCCACAACTCCCTGATTTCCTGAAGTTCAGACAGCCCATTTTCTCTATCCAAAGTCATGTTGAGAGAAGAATCTCCTTGTGAAAGGTAACTGATATAAGTGGTGTCATTTGGGATATGTTATGATGACCCACAAGTTTCACAGTAATTTGGCAGAAGAAAATAGTACTTTTCTCAAATCCCTGTTCATTGAAGACTGTCCAAGAGGGCCACCAGCATCCTGCAGTGCATCAAGAAAAGTGTGTCCACCAGACCTAGGGAGGGTCTCCTCCCTCTCTACTCTGCCCTGGTGAGGAAACCACATCTGGAATACTGTGTCCAGTTTTGGGCTCCCCAATTCAAAAGAATCAGAGATCTGCTGGAGAGAGTCCAATGGAGAGCTAGAAGGGTGCTTATGGGACTGGAATATCTCTGCCATGTAGAAAGAGTGAGAAATGTGAGGCTGTTTGATCTTGAGGAGATTCTTGAGGAGAATCTGGTTGCTATATTGTGTGCTTTGTTTTTATTGTGTTTTTGATGACTTTCTTTTGTTTATTTTTTCTGCATGTTTTGATGGATTTCATGACAAATGTCTTTTTCATTTATTTCTTTTTCGTACACACTGTGTTTTACAAAATGACCTCAAAGACTTGATCATTTTACCACTGTTAATGAATTGTTATGTAAATTTCTTACAGAATTAACTTATGAAATAACTATGGTCTTGATGAATTACACTATTGCTAATCAACGGTTCTATTCTTGCAATACAGGAGATTCATCCATCTAACCACCTGTCAAGTGTGAAAGCTAAGAGGTTTAACAGGAAGGGGGACTGTAATTGCCTTCCTGCAGCAACTCTCACCTCAGTCTATGTGTAGCCCCCTTTGAAAGCATTTAATAGTACTCAATTAATCTAATTTTAATAATCTGAAAGTTGGATGTCTACTCTAAATTTAGATTCCATCTTCATAGTAAGTGAAGGCAGATTTATCCTCACTCTCTCTGGAGGTGTCTAACTCATGATGGAATATAAAAGGAAGTTAGGCAACTGATTGAGTGTAGATACCTAATTTTAGATGGCTACAAATTAAATTATAAAAATTTCTCCCATAGGTAGTTCATAAAATGTGATCTTATTTAAATTCAGGGCATCTCCTTTTATTAGTTGTTCAATAGGGTCTACACATTTTGACTTTTTACTGATACATGATTACACAATCACTGAAAATACAGTACTTGTTGTTTCTCACCTTCCAAAAGTAAGAGAGCAGGAAACTTAATGAAGGAAATTCTGCAAACACAAAAATCTAATAAGGAGAATATACTACTATATCTTCTAGAAGTATGTTGCTTAGTTTGGAAACATCTTGAGGTAGTTCTTGTGTTATAAATGATTGTTTAAAAACACAATTTCCTGTGTGGGATTCACAGAAAGACTAATGAATCATAGAATCAACCAGGTTGGAAAAGACCTTCAAGATCATCCAGTCCAACCTAGCACCCAGCCCTATCCAATCAACTAGACCATGGCACTAAGTGCCTCATCCAGTCTTTTCTTGAACACCTCCAGGGACAGTGCCTCCACCACCTCCCTGGGCAGCCCATTCCAATGGCAAACCACTCTCTCTGGCAAGAACTTCCTCCTAACATCCAGCCTATACTTTCCCCAGCACAACTTGAGACTGTGTCCCCTTGTTCTATTGCTGGTTACCTGGGAGAAGAGACCAACTCCCACCTGGCTATGTCTCTGTGGATAGTACAGAAATTAAAATAAAATAAATAAAATAAGTGTATAAGTTCTCTTGGCTTTTTTATGTATATTATATATAGATAGTTAATATATGTAGTATGTATATATATATAATGAAGGTTATCTTCAATTTTTTACTAAATAATATTTGGTTTCACAAAATTGATTAAGTTTATTAGCTGATATATTATGCACTGTAATGAAAGAAAATTATGTAGCCACCTGTGTGCTCTGTTTTGTATTTCAGGGTTTAAGAAATGGAGAGTGCAACCCAGTGCTTTTTGCTCTCCAGAATTTTTCCATACAAATTTTATCAAGGAGCCTCACCACAAAACAGTCAAACTACATACTCTGACTGGCAGTAGTTATACAATGTGCCATCGAAGAGACACATGATAAAATTGAGGTTGTATTCACTTTGTGGAAGGCAGAATTTGTATTAACACCAAACACATACGTGAAAATCGTGTTCCAGAGCTGATTCTGAACATTTACCCTAATTTAACCTGGGTTTAGCTACCTCATCTTTGAACAGTCTACATTAGATTTTAATCTAGTCCATTACTTGGAATAAAGGTTTGTCATGGGTTGTGTGGTGTCTGCTGCTATTCACACCATCCTCATATCGTGCTCACTTCAAAACGAGATGCTGGCTGAAGCAAAGTATCATGGGGCTTGAAGTTCAGGTTGTAACTTGAGAGCCTTCCTGTTCTGGCTGCTGTTTACATTTTCCTGATTTGAGGGTGTTGAGCTCTTCCAGTAGGATGGCAGCAGAATGGAGAGAGATGCTGAGTTATTTTTCTGGCTTCTACTGTTGCTTTCTGAATTTTGCTGCACTTTCTGTAAGCGTAGTGGGTTTGGACTGAGATGGGGTTAGTTCTCCTAAAAGAATCTTTCCAGTGCTGTGCCTTGTCTGCTGTGGCTGAGTGTTGATAACACAGCAGTGTTTTGGCTACTGCTGAGCTGAGCACCCAGGTGGTTTTTTTCCAGCATATCTCTGCCCCAAGAGTACACTGAGGGGACAGAGCAGTTTTCCTGCCTTCTTACCCTCCCCATTCAAACTCACAGGGTGGGGAGAAGGAATGAATTTGGAGTGCTTCAGAACACTAGTATTTAAAATCAGAAAGCAGGACTGTGTTACTAACAAGCAATCTTTTTCTTTCTCTCATTCACAAACACGTAATGCTATTTCTAATAATTTCTTCACAGCCATCTGCTCTAAATCAGAAATTATAATTACAGAAATGCAGCATGTGGTTGCCCTTGACATTTCATCTCCTCTTCACACTTTGCAAAACTCTAACACAGCCAGCCTGGAAAGCATTCCTATTCTGATTTTAAATGTGACAATACAAAATGAGAGCTTCAGACTGAGTGCTGGGTCTTTTCTGGCAGCACCGAACATGGAAACACTCTAACCAACAGATGTGCACAATTGCACAACATATGTAAAGACAGAAACTCCTGGTTTCTGAAAGCTTAGAAAAAATACTTTTTAAATTCTCAGAAAAATACACCTAATATCAGAGACCAGGCCTTCCATGCTGGTGGAGACAATGGGTCACATTATGACTGTTCAGAGCATTGTGAGATGGATGAGTCATAAGATTGTGATTGACCACACTAGAATAGATGTCCTGTCCCTCTAATCACCACCTTCTCAAACCTGAATCATCTAAAAAGCCTTTATGAACTTTCTTCACTTATGTGTGTCTCTGAGGTACATCAACATCCTTACTTCAGACACTCTGAAATCATAAACCTCCATACTCTTTCAAAGGATACAGACTTACAATAGTCCCATCAGGAGTGAAAGTGCCTTCAGAACAGACCCTGACCTGAGTGCTCCCTGGATAAACAATCCTTCTGTGCTGAGGCATGCATCTTCCCTTTCTGAAGAAACCGAAGGCAGATAACATTTTGGTATGTAGGCAAAACTGACGCATGGCTATGCAAACAAAGACAATTTATAGCAGTGAGTAAAAATCATACCATCTCTGATTCAAAGAAGAATTGGTGCCTATCCGGAGGAGGCCTCACTCTCTGAATCATCCTGGATGATGCTTATTCACAGGCATTGCAGGAGCAAACCTACTTGATAGGAGGAGGATGCCATTTTTA
Organism: Pogoniulus pusillus; assembly: GCF_015220805.1. NCBI lineage: Eukaryota > Metazoa > Chordata > Aves > Piciformes > Lybiidae > Pogoniulus > Pogoniulus pusillus. The sequence continues at coordinate 26,449,594 of NC_087267.1, read as the reverse complement.
CTGTGCCAGATTTTGCTCACACATGACAAAAACTGAGGGAAAGCCTGCATGAGATGGGGAAGATTTAGTCAAGTGTGGTATTTATTCCTCACTTGCTGAAAAGTGGAGCTGTGTCCTTCAGAAGCTGTTGCCATGAAACATCTGAGTTTTTTCTTTTACACAATTTCTGTCACTAGTATCAGTTGCCTTCTCTATTTCACATTCTCTATTTCCACATCGATTTCATCTATTTCAAAGACTGCTGTGTGTCAGGCAGTACGCATTTTCTTTAGAAAGGATTACTAGTTGTGCAACCTAGATGATCTCTAGGCTCCCATAAGCTTCTGTGGATCAAACAAGGTTCTCCGGAGCTGTTTAAAGGTCCTGAGAAGTGTCAGTGCTATAAGTCTGAGTAGTTTTAAGTCATGTGAACATGTCAATATGAACTCTAGATGAAAAGTATAAATCAGCCCTCAGTAGCTTTGTTTCTACCTGCCTTATGTACTTAGAGATGCAGAGAAAAAAATCTCCTTAGAGACTTCAATTTTTAGGAGATAGGTCATTCTCTGCATTTTACAACCTAGAAGTGATGGATAGGCCATATTGCAAATGCCAGTCCTTGTTAATACTACTTAGAGCTGAAACATACGTCCTTCAAAATAGACTACATTTACTGTAGATTTGTCTAGGCATTTGTATCAGAGGAGTTAAAATCAAAAGGACTTGGATCAAAGAAACACAAAGGAGTATTAATTGTACTGGATGTAAAGGTTCACTGCTAAGCACAGTTATACAGACAGTAAGCACTTAACACTTTCCTTCCTGAATTAGCATGCAGAACATTGTTTCTATACAAGCCCATAAAATAATAGATTCCTGTTATGTTTAGTTGCACTCTTTGTCTTCAGATGACTGCTGAACAGACATCTAAAATGGCAGGACGTTTTGTAATCCACCAGTACCGTGTGGCTGAATGTTATTTTCAGGTTACATTACACTCATACAAATGATACTTTCAAAGACTCCACTGATGCCTCTAGATACAGACACACTACACAACCTATCAACTCACTGGAACCTATTTTGTCAAACTGCACCCAAAGGAGGCAGTGAAGTTCAGTGTAATAGCTTTTGGATGATATATACTGACCCTTATTCCTCAAAGAAGCCATATTTATGAATAAATCAATCACTCATGCATTACAATAGACTATTTACACAACTTTAGAGTCTTCCTAAATAATGAATTTTAAATTACCTCAGTTAAAACTCAGTCACATGAAATATAACTAAATGTACCTTAAATGATTTTACTGACAGATTTGAAATGAGTTACAATTCATTTCAGAAGCGAGGAAGAGTGAGAGAGCCAGGATTGACTTGCAGAGCTTATTTTGATGAAGATGTCTTTACAGGGACTGCCCTGTCATATAAAGAGAAAATGCATTATATTTAAATGTAAAATGTTGATGAAAAAAGAGTGAAACATTACAAAACTAGTGAAAAGGATTTATAAAGGGATATTAACAGAAACAACTGGTTAAGTCCATATTAACAAATCTGGGAAAATACAGTGACTCTTTCAGTGCACCATAAACATGACTGAAAATATTTACAAGTATTATTTTTTATTAAAGGAAGAAAGCTCCAACAAAGTAAAAACTCTGATTGAAAACTTCATCCATTAAGGTAAAAACAGTGCTCAAATTATAAAAAATCTCAAAGTCTTTTCCTCTGAGTACTGTGATGATTTTCATCTGCTTAAGTAATTTTCATTCACTTATTCAAATTTTAACTCTCATTAGGCATCAAAGTTTAATTTACACCAATCCAACCTGTTGATGGTTCTGCTGGATGCCTCACTGCTTTAGCTGCTTCTGGGATCTCACTCATTTCTCAGCATCCTGTGAGCTGCCTTGGCTGCTGCTCCTGCACACTTCTGGCTTTACTTCACTCTACATCTCGTCCAACTGGCTACACCTTTTGTTTCTTCTTTGCTGCTTACCTCTCCCATGGTTTTGTTAATGCTTCTGTTAATGGGGAAGGGCCTCTCAGCTGACAGGTGGTCCTTCAGCAGTTTCTGGCATCTCTTACACCATGGAAGACTTTTGCTCTCCTGGTTATTTTCTTTTTCCTCTGTGGTAGCCTTTGCATCCTGATGTTGGAAGTAATCACCTGTGTTTAGAGCAAAAAGTAACCCAAGGAATATCCATACAATTAACTAGTCAGCAGTTCTACATGTTGCTACAAGCCTTATCATTTTTAAAAGCACTTTAACAAAAATACTCCACTTAATTGTTTTCTCCAGGTCTTCCCACCAGATTTCAAAAGAAGATCCCCTCCCTCATCTGCACCTTGCTTGCAGTGGGAAGAAAGGAGGTGTTCCCGCACTAGACTTTAGCTGTTAGGCTTATACCAGATGCCCAATGGTCAGAAAATCCACAAGAACTTCTGTTTTTATGAGAACTAAGTGTGCCATTTTGAGGCTGGTAGGGCTTAATAAGAAGAACATTATACAAAACAAATAAGTCTTTGTGGTTTTATGCAGGAGAGAAATACATAGACCCTACCAAACAAAAAATGCTCTACAATAGCTTCTTCAGTTCCTACTGCATGTGGTTCATGGTACAATACTTTTGGGTTTCTGGGTGTAGGTACTCTCTCTGGACACCACCTAGGCTTGTGTTAAAACTGCAGCCTCCAAAGGCTGCTCATGTGTCCTGGCTTTCGATCTATGTACTGAGAAGAATCATCCAAAAGCTGAAGGAGATGGTGTCTTTTCAAAGGACAGCTAAACAAGTGTGATGGGTTGGGAGTTACCCCCCCACTCTTATGAAATCACCCAGACGGAAGTCAAGGAAGGAAGCTTTATATTCACAGCTTAGCGTGATATACAAGCAGGCATTTACAACATATTACTATATTTGCAGCTATATACAGAAATATACAAGTTAAAAGTACCTCTCCCAGAAATCAGAGCCCCCAGGAGGGGCTCCCAACCACCCTTCCACCTCCTTTTCACTCCTCTACCTTATCTTAGAGTATGCCTTACATGCAAGGTGAGTTTGGAGGATCAGCAAGGGGGGTTAGAAGAAGAAGGATTAGTTACACAGAAGAAGCCCAGGGAGAAGCACAGACTCAATGACAGAGACACTCACACGCTGTCTTATCTGTCTTATCTATGTTTTTGTTCTTTCTTTTATACATCTCAGTGAACCTACGAGTGAAGCGGACATCACCATTGTTTTCTTTTCACAGTATGTAATCTAATTTCTCTCATGAAAATATTCCAGTTTACCTCAAACTAGCATAACCAGCATGACTGACAGAAATGTCAGGAGGGTCAAGAGGCACAGTGGCAGAGACAGGAGGGAATCTGTGGCAATTGCTCATCCTCATAGGTTCCTAAGAGGAGCTGGGAGTTTATCTGAATCAGGAGGCAAATCAAAAAGCATCCTCAAAAGTGACAGGCAGAAAGAAAGATTCTTTAACAGAATTGCAGAAAATATTTGGTGGAGCTTATGCAACCAAAGAAGAACATGTGAGAGCAAGATAGGAGCAAGGTATCTGTACTCCAGCTACAGTGTGGTGACTTCTACTTAAAGACGGCAGACAGCTCATGCTCCGCACAGCATGCAATGTCAGATTCTACCATAGATTTTTGCTTAAGGGCTTGGCAGACTAACACTGGAGATGAATATACATAAAGTATTGTATTTTAAAAATGTGCAGAAAAGATACGGCATTGATGGATCCTTAACACTCAATGCAGATACAGGATACCTGAGAATTCCCTCAGAATCTTCCCCCAAATCCAAAACCCACCAAAACCCCAGGGCTCATTTTCTCCCATCACCCAACTAGGCCCAGGCAGGCTGAAATTCATGGTGGCCTTGAGGGCCGTGGCCTGCAGGACACTGCTCACATAGTCGCATAGTTACCCAGGTAAGGATCCATGAGGAGAGATGGAAAGGCAGTGAGAAAAGAGAATGAATTGACCTTGCTGCTTACTTTTGAAGTGTCTGCAGGATTGTGGCAGTGGATTACAATACCCAGGGGCCATCCAGTTCATCCCCCTGGGATACATCCTGGTCTCTGTAGTGGCTTTTTTAGGAAACCTAGGATAACCTAGAACCCCTCAAACCACCGCAGCTGCTCTTACGAATAAAAGGTATATTGCACAGTAACGACTGCATGCTTTAATAATACTGCCTGCCTGCTCTTCACTTGAACTGGAAAGTGTTCTAGGACAAGTTCAATCGAGGTACCTTAGATAAAGAATGAAGAGAAGAAAGGAGAAGTAAAATAAATTCCAGCAAATTCAAAGAACAAAATAAAATAAGAATGAAAATCATTGAGAAAAAAAAAACTATGACCAAGGAAAGTCTTTTTTGTTAGATAGTTTCATCCAGACACTTCATAACTTAAGCTGTCAGCTAAATTAGGTAAGCAAATTGTACTTTTACCTAGCTAGAGTACAAACTTCTGTCAAATGTCAGTTGAAAGTCACTGAGTAAAATTCTTTCAGGATCTTTATGAGATACGTTGAAAACCTTGGGAACAATTAAAATATTTGAAACAGTAATTTATATTGAACTACTACTTAAAATTTGTAAAATCAAACACAAAACTCTCTGAATAAGGAAGTTTAATTTCAACCTGGAGTGGCAGATTCCAGAACTTATAAAGAAAGCTGTTCTTTCTTAAAGCAAAATCAGAACTTCTGTGGAAATAAATTATGATGGGACAAGGAGCAATGGGTGTAAGTTGCAGCAAAAGAGGTTTTGCCTCAACACAAGAGGGAACTTCTTTACTGTAAGGGTCACAGAGTGCTGGGACAGGCTCCCCAGAGAGGTCATGGAGTTTCCTTCTGTGGAAACTTTCAAGGCCTGTCTGGATGTGTTCCTCTGTGATCTGTGTTAGATAGCATTGTCCTGCTCCGGCAGGGGGGTTGGACTCGATGATCATTTTGGGTCCCTTCCAACCCCTAACATCCTATGATTCTATGAGGGACACTCACAACATGGAAATATTTGTCAATACTTAAGGGTAGACTTAATCTTTCATAATATAGGCATGTAAATGTTTGACTTCTAATCATGCTCATTTATGGTGATCTCCTCACCAATGGAGAAGGTTACACAATTTCAGAGAAAAGACAACTGAAAATATCTATGAAATTGATGGAATTGTTTCATTTTACTAATGATGTCCCCAGGAGGGTCTCCCAATCACCCTTCCATCTTCTTTCCACCCCCTACTCTTATCCCAGAATCTGCCTTATGTGCAAGGTGAGCTGGAAGGAAAGCAAAGGAGGCTTAGAAGCAGAATGATTAGTTGGCTTACACAGATCCAAGCAGAACAGCAGAAGCCCAGGGAGAAAACACAGACAATGAGTCCCACTGATAGAGACTCTCCTATCGATGTTTGTGTCCTTGTTTTCATGCATCTCAGAAAACGTATGAGTGAAGTAGACATCACTACTGTTCCCTTTTCACAGCCTATAATCTAATTTCTCTCATTAAATTATTCCAAATTACCTCAAACTAGCACAATAATAAGGAAAACTAAGGATGTCTAGCAAATGCACTTAAATTAACTTCAAAAATGCCTAGCAACTTTGTGAATATATATGTCACTCCAAAACAAATGTGTGTGATCCATAAGTTGGACATTTCTTACTTCTGGATCTCCAATCACACAGCTCTTGCAGAATGTTGATATATGTTTATAGCACAATATCAAATTCTCGGTAGACATGTAGGCATATGTGGGTGATATTCAAAGTGAGTGTCGGTGTACACTGAGTTTTATGTCCACATACATGTACACAGACTTGAAGGAGTCTGAAACAGCCCATCACCATGTCTATTTCAGTTTACATAGCTACTTGAAAAGCAGTCTTTAAAAGCTGGAGGTTAATTTTTTTTTTCAAAATAGATGACCTAGTTTATCAGCAGTGCTAATTAAGCTGATGAGAAACTCTGACTAGAGTAACTCCAATATACAAAGCAATGGCCTTGGAGTTAGCCATAGAAGTATATTAGACAGGACTGCATTGTATTACAGAGACACATGCCTAAGTGTATGGTTTAGGAAATAGTTTGTGCCTGATCTCAATGTCATCATAACAGGTTCACCTTTTACGTAAATAGTGTTTCCTACCTTTTTTTGATGCCAAATTAAGAGAGTTATATACATAAATACAAGTCAGAGAAAACCTTCATACAGTTCTTGAGGAAAATCCTTGTCTTTGTAAATGCTAAATGACTACAGATTTGTCAGGGATTTTTGTAGAGAAATGTTACATTAACAGAAAAATGCAAGCCTTGTTTATTGATTGGGCAGTGGAAGGCTGGGCATGCAATTCATAAACAGAAGCTTTTTCTTGGATTAGGTACTCAAGTCTTTTTTTCTAATATCAGAAATCAGACTGTTCAAACTGCCATATGTTTTAAAAGGCACTGTGTCAACCTGTCTCAGATTGTCATTCTTGGATTTGTATGGGCAAAATGTAAGACTCCAAACGTCTTTAATTCTGGATCCTCTGGTTAGACTTTTTTTCTTTATTTTCTGGTAAGTATTGCAACCCTGAAGCATCTATCAGGTGTTAAAAGGCAAAGGCAGAGCCTTGTGCCTAAATACAATGTAACACTGTATAACTGCATTCAGTAATGTTTTCCAGTACAGTCAGCCAGCTGACAACATAGAAAGTGTGTAGTCTATAAATGTGTAGGTTTTAATAAAGCCATATTTCTGAAATTTGCTTGAAGGTCTTGATGAGACAAGCAACGTGGCTGGAAGCACATAGATTTAAATTACTCTGGTGTTAGGAATATTGGCTGTCTGCTAATTTCTTATGGCAGACAAAAATGTCCATTTTTCCTGTTAGCGTTTATTCACTTTAGCCTGACAGAAGGGACACTGCCATAAAGGTCCCACATATAGCTTAAAGCAAAATGGGCTTGATCCAATATTTGTGATCCTTTGAACTCAGACTAGGATGAAGTGAGTAGAACAAATACTCAAATATTTCAGAGGACTTCTATCAAAATGAGATATAACTAGCATTTTTTATCTAAGTGTATTTAGCTTTAGAAGGGCAGCTGTAAAGACAGTTAATATGAAAGCACAATACTTCAATGTTCTTTTCACTTTAAGGAGAATGACAAGCAAAAAAGAGTTAAAAGACACTGTGAACTGACAGACTGCAACAATTATAACTAACATGCATATAAATGTTGTGATCAAACAAAAGAAAATGGACATGAACCTTATCTAAATCTTACATCAATCTTTATCCTACTACAAAGCCTTCTATAAACGGTAACAATATTCCTGAGCTTTTAAGTGCTCCAAACAGGTTTTTCCTTCACTCTAGTATGTTCTTACCTAGGTAGAGCTGAAATAGATGTGAAGGGTAAGCATATCTAAGTCAGTATTTCATTGCAAACCTTGCAATCTTTCAAAAAGCTATCTCTTGTTTTGGTCAGTTACTGTAGGTGGAGGATCAGTAACTATCAGAGACAGCACATGAGAGGGAGTAGAAACAATTGGCTTAATGGATTCTGGGACAATGAAAGAAAAGCTGGTAGTCTTTTTTTCTAACATGAAGAAAACAAGTTAACTATTCAGATTAATACCTCCAGCTACAAAAGAGTGTCAAAGGAAGAGATACGAACAAATAAAATAGCAATGAAAAAAGTTCTACAGAGAGTATAACAGCAAAGGGATTTTTATTAAATCTTTGTTCTCTATCAGGCAGATTTTTGCTATGGGCTCAGTGGATTTCGGGGCATGTCAAGGAAGCCCATTCTAAGTAGGTTGTCTGTACATTGCATAGAATAATCATCAATTCCAATATTAAAGAAGGGAGGAACTCAAAAAACAGTTTAAAATATGATGACTCCACAATTAGTCTGGAGAATTATTTTCTGTGACTCATCTACTGGAGAAATAACGTCACATAATTTTCTCTTGTCTATGATCTTTGAATTGTACTAGTTAAAAGACTGAGAAGGAAAATTTTCTGGGCCCCGATTTCCTCTGTCCCAAATAATACAGATTTCTACAAATATAAAAGACATTTTTGTGGGGCATATAGTTACTCTATTGAACAGAATATACAAGTGATCCATTGATCTGTGCTACATTAAGGAAAAAAATTCCTTAAGACCATCCATTGTGCTCATGATGAAGGCTCCATCAGACACTGAAGCCTTCACAGAATCACAGAATCACACAGATCTGAGCACAGTTATTTATCTAGGGTCTAAGCAGTGCTGAGTGGAAAGGGATAATCCCTTCTCTCAATGTCCTGGCTCTACTCCTAATGTAGCCCAAGTGGTGGCTGCTCCTGTTTTCACAGAATCACAGAATGTCAGGGGACAGATCATCTAGTCCAACCCCCCTGTCAGAGCAGGATCACCTACACCAGATGACACAGGGATGCATCCAGCTGGGTTTTGGATATCTCCAGAGGGCATCATAAAATATAGGAAATAGCTAATCAAGAAGGTGTTTCAAGGATACAAGAAATAAACAGTTCTGGGTTCAGTTTACAGAGTAATGACCAAGTTTCTGACTACAAAATTAAGCTAGTGAAGAAAGAACCTTAGCCTTAGACATTTAGCTTGGAGGCATGAGATGAGCTGTTATGTTGTGAACTTGGTAAAATCAGGCTTCCAACAGAAGCACACAAGTATCACAGAATCCCAGGACATGTCTGTTTGGAAGAGAACTCTAAGATCATCCAGTCCCACCCTTGACCCAGCACTGAAGCAGCCCAGAACTAGCACAGTGGTAGAGATGTGACCACACCAATGCTGACTGCAGCGGTTTGATCACCTGCCTGTTCCTGCTGACCACAGTGTTTCTAATACAAGCCAAAATGCCATTGGCTTTCTTGGTCACCTGGGCACATTGCTGACTCATATTCAGTTAACAGTACCTCCAGGTTCCTCTCCAAGTAATTTTGTGTCAAAAGGCAGTCACAGTCCCATGCTTATCCATCTTTTGCATTCGACTTACCTCAGCTCCCTCTTGCAACATTGCCTTATTCGATTGCAGGTATTTATCAAGCCAACAAAAACTACAAGAATGACAGAACATTTAAACAAGAAAAGAATGTCTGTCACAATAGTGTGATCCCTAAGAGTTTGCAGATTCACTGGATTAAACCAGCATGTCTTCATTTGGCTCATGTCCACATTCTGCTCAAAGCAATCATGACAATTTTTAATGAGGAGGACATTTATCAGCCTTGAATACTGGTCTTTCTCTCTTTAATCTGGCACTAATCATAAAAATCCTGTTGACAGCCATCAAGATGTTACTCCAGGTGTTCTAGAAAATTCACCCAAAATTTTCAGCTGTCTGAGATATCGCAGAGAAAGATTATGTGTCACAACAAACTTAGCAACCATAAGAGTAAAAGTAACATAGAACAGGCAGCTGAAGACGGGGAAACACACTACTGTAATCTACACTTATGCAAACAAAATCCTCTGATCTAAGCACTCAGGAATGCTGTGGAAATAAACATCTCTCACTATCATCTGTTTACTGATTTATTTGTATTCTGTGCCTTATTGATCAAAATTACTGCCCAGTTCAGTCAACGTATGATGGTAGGAGAAGGACAAGAGAAATAAAATAAATTTAATTAAACATTTGAATTATTTGAAAGGTTTCTTTTTCTGTCCAGAAATGTTGACTTTGAAGTACTGGACTTCCAAATTTTCTTTAAGAATATGATGTTTTTTTCTATTGTGGGTTGTTTCCTCAAGTAACTAAGCAGCAGAGAGAAATCTTGATTTAATGAAGTCTTCCTCTACCTATTGATTTAAACTGATGTAAAAGGATTATATTAGAAACTACTGATTGATATTTTTAATTAATAAGTAATTGAAATGTATGACAGCAATAAAGGCACATCTGCGAGTTCGCAATTTATCTGACAAATTATCTTAAGTTGTGAAGCATTTTAATTTATTTGTGAGTTTTAAACTTCAGTAACACAATTTGAGTTTCTATTTAGATGTAATAGTGCTCAGAAACATTATAATTAGTTCTAAAATTATGGATCCTCAAGTTGCTATGGAACATAAATTACTATTGCATTGCTACAAAGACAGGTTTTCACTTCCTGCATAATGCTGCACTTTCAGTACATCTAACATAGCAACACTATGGGACATGTGGCATACAGTATCTCAGAGCAAATTATACTTCCTGACAATGTGAAGCACTTTCAAAGCTTACTTCTCAGGTACTGCCTGCCTAGTGGTCTTTCTTAAACTGAGCTTCAATTACCTCATTTCACATCATGAAGACAACCTCATTTATGTTATTATTTCAAAGTCATTGATGCACAACATTGCTTTCATTGCATAACAGAAATATTGGCATCTAATTAATTTGTAGAATGGATATTTTTTTTGTTGTTGTTGTTGCACATCCGCATTGTATTTCATCTACCACACTGTGGTCTATTCACCCTCAACAGAAAAAGAAAAAAGAAAAAGAAAAAAAAGAAAGAAAGAAAAAGAAGTCCTTCAAACTCAGTTTCCAAATTTCTGTTTGATAAATGAGTGTGTATGTTGTGATCCCAGTGAACAACGATTTATTTTCTCAACTAGCTAAATTGCCAAACAGTAATTGAGTGAATTTCTTTTCATGCATTTAAATAGATATTGAGGCTGATACAATTTATGTTTATTTTCAATATTTAATCATCCAGAACTATCACACATATCACAGTCATGAATTGAAGAATGACAAAGCAGCATAAACCAATGTGATCTGTCACTGGTAACTTCGAGTCACTTTCAGCTATGATTTCATTTCATACTGATAAATGACATCTTCATAATATAATATTGGAAGTGTAGTTATAGCTGCAATATTAGCTGTTCTACAGCATTCACAGTGAGATGAACCATGATAGAAGACATGAAAATATTTCACTTTAGCTTGTGCCATTTCTGCATTATCATCATTTTTATTGAAAATTCCTCCAGAATGAGCTTCTAAATATTCTAATGTCAATTCAAAGAAATTACAACTCTTTTAAGTAAGGAAATTTTCACCTTCCATACCTATACACTTAAGACACAGTTTGACTCTCTGTCCAGTAAAGACCCTGGCAGCATTAAAGCTAATTCTGGGAGCTCTTAATGTGGTTAGAAGTCTTACTTAGCTTGGGAAGCAAACAGTCTACTTTGTATTGTCTCTTTTCCTGTAAATGAAACAATATAACTCAAAGAACTGGCACTGAAACATTGTGATTTCATATCATCTGTACAAAATAATGCAGTGTCTTTGGTGAGTTACCTGAATGATATTTTTAACATGTTTTTGTTTGTTTGTTTGTTTGTTTTTCTCATAGACAAAGTAGTATAACATCAAAATGCAATATTATGGAAAGAATTATACTGGACCTCCTGATGTACCACGCAGCACAGAGCATAGAGTTCTTCTAAAGGTTACACTTCATGTGAAGTCCACTTTATTGAAGTTACTGCAGTAACACTTAATCCTGTTTTCAGAGGGAACAGTAAAGATTCTTTACTTTCAATTACAGCTTTTTACATTCATTGGCCACAATACTTGCATAAATCAGTCCCTGGAAATTAACACTGAAGTGTTTAATAGTCATGGCCCGAGGGATTTTTTACATGCAAGTAAAATGTTGACTTTAAGTACAGTGTTTTAACTTTTTGAATTATGACTACATTTCACATTAATGAGCATGATGGCCTATTATGAATAACCTCTGCCAGATTCAGCCTTGGTTTGAACATCTTGAGCTTTCCCACACAAGTTTGGAAATGCATTTAGTTGCTGAATGGCATGATTCTGGCTATTTCTGTTCTCCCAAACTGGGTGATTAAGTACTTTGCATCAATAGAGAACTGAGACCATCAAAATAAATTTACATTTTATCTCAGTTCCTCAGAGGTGAAACTTAAAAAGATGATCAGTGATGTCACCTCCACTCTCAGCCTTTCAGTGAGGCTTAAAATTATTAAATTATACTTTACCATATATAATACTCTTTTTTTGTTGTTGTTGTTCCTGCCTGTACTTTTACATAATGAATAGCTCCCTAAGCAATGAATGGAAATGTACGACTTCTGCTGCACTCACTGAAGCGGAAAGGAATTAACTCCATTTGTCTGCTCATACCTAATTAACTAATGTGCTAAAATACTACACTCCCATTAAAGAAAATGTATTACACTGTACTTATGGCAAAAGCACTTTTAATATGGTTCCACTTCATGAATGTGCGTTTATTGTCTTGATGAAGATTCCTGGATTTGAACCCCAAAAATTGTCTTGACATTCATTATGTTCTACATTCTTTAGAAGGGGGAAACAATTATGAAACTAACAAGATTGTTTGTGGGTGGAAAATTTCCATCGTGAGCAGTCCTGGGCAGAAAATGGTTGTATTTATCACATAAAACAATGGTGCAAGGTAGCAACTGTGGCCCGGATGGTGATGCAATACGTTTATAGATTGTTTCTCCCAGAAACCATGAGGGTGAGGAATAAAATTGAATGCAATTCAGCATGAAGCTCTTGCCAATTTTGAGATTATATCTAAATAAGTTGCTTCAACAAGCTGGGATAAATTTTCAAGTTTTTCTTCTTAGTTTTTATTTCCATTTTACTTCCTTAGCCACCCATCTCAATCTTACACATACTGCCAGTATCTCTTTCTCAATTAAGCCAAAAGCAATACTATAAAAATTTCAGGAAAATTTCAAATATGTATTGGATTCATTCTTGTCTGACTCCTCATAGACATGTGAGAATCTAAGCTTCAGCTCTTTTCTAATGAAAGCGGGGTGCAGGGAAGTAGACTAGAGAATGAAGGGAAAATAAAGGAGAAAGAAGGGAAGAATAAAGAGGCAGAAAAATGAATGCTGTAATGTCTTTCACAGAGAAAAAGAGGGGAAAATAGACAGCCTGATCCATTAAAGGATTTATTGTGATATTACAACAGAATAAGAGAAAGGCATTGTACCCAGGTGAACTTGTTGATAGCATGATTTATCTCTGAGTTTAATGAGTGCTGTGAAAGTTGTGCATTACAAGAACAGAATTGTTTCAATCACACTACACTAATGAAGGTGTTACACTAGAGAGAGGATCATGAATTTTACAGAATGTGGGTTCATATGCATTCTGGATCTATAAAAGTTTTAAATATGTGTTTAGCTATGGTTGTCTGCATACATGCTCTTGTGGTTCACTGAATAAATGCTTTATTCACAGTATACAACATTAAGAACACATGTAAATCTTTGTTGCATTAAAAGTTTTAATTACAAAACAAAGCAGTTGTAGCTTTCAGCCTGTTAGACTACAAAGCAGCAATCCAAGTCAACACAGAAAAAAAGAATAAAAAACAATCAAAAAAAAAAAAACTAAACCAAAAGAACCCAAAGTAAAATCATCCAGTTTCACTGGCAAAATTATTGATTTTCCCTCCCTGTGGCATGTTTAAACAATTCTGGCTAAGTTTTGCATAATATCATTGAGCTCCTCTAGAGATAATGCAGCTCAGACCATTAGTGGTTGCAATTAACACATATAAACACTAAAGAATTAAGTCAGGCTGCATCTTTTTCTCATGCTTGGGGAATATGTAGTAAAGGCTTGATAATTTTACACGAGGTCCTTCAAGAAAAAATATTCCTGCAGTAAATACAATTGGTACCTCAAACTCGTTACTATAATGAATATAGTTTATAAATGTGATCATAGAATCATTGAATGTCAGAGGCTGGAAGGGACCTCAAAAATCATCTGGTCCAGATAAATTAAAAAAAAATCAAACCACAAAACTAAAAAAATCAGCATTTCAAATTTTGTAGCATTTTATTAGGCACCTAAAAATATTAACAGTTTCTCCTTAACTGTATTTTTAGTCTATACCAATTTCCAAGAGCAACATATGTTTACTGGAGTTTTTTGAAGAGTTTATTACGTGATAGTATCTTGTTTTGGTTAGAAGTATGTAGTGTTTCTCAACAATTAATGATGTTTCCAAACATAATTCCAGAAGTCTATCAAGCAGTTTGGATGAATACATCCCTGGTTTCATCTCACATGGTTAGAAATGCATGCTCTCAACATCTTTAGTGATCTTTCTGAAGGAAATAGGCAGCATATTTTCCACTTATTCTGGTGCACATTGCTTCTTCAAGTGCCTTTGAAAATATAAACCTTTGTAGCAGATGTTTTATTTTCTGGATAGTTTTTATTCCTGAAGTATTCTTGTGAATTACTGACATGTTGATACATTAAAAGATGTTTGAGAAATAACAAAATATGTGCAGCATTTTGCCTTTTCAGAGGTGAGATTTAAAATATTTAGATAAACTTCATGAGCCATTACAATTGCTTGTAGTACACTGCATTTAAAGTGACAGTTGATTTGGTACTTGACAGAGTAGAATGAGATGTGTATCTGAAGTGTGCCATTCTTTCATATATGAAGGATAAACTGTTGATCTCAAACTTACATTTTAAAGTGCAAAGTGCTGTGTAAATACCATTTCCTTGGGATCTCTGGACTTAAACTGTGTTGTACCTGTTCATGGATATCTGATTTCCTCTCCTCTCACCTTACAAGGGTAGATTTCTGTCTCAAATTAAACTTCTTTTCCTTTCAATGGGCACTATATAGAAATGTAGTCTCCAATTTATTTCTGAAAATATATGGATTTATGAAGTAACTCCAGCAAGGCAGACAGGACAAAGTGGCTATATGTTATGTGCAGTTCAGACATGGTGTAAACTGTCTTATTCCAGTAGCAGACTGGAATTTAGAATAATAATATGATAATTATCTACATGTGCTAATAAAAGAACTGCAAAGTATATGAGTTGAAGATATTAAGCTCTCTAGAAATCCAAAACATTGAACATATAAAACATAAACATTTGCATATATCAAAGCAGTAGTGTCACTGAATATGCTGGTATTCAATCTGCCCTTCACCTCTGCAGAAGAAAATGAGTAAGGCAATTGCAAACTGCATTTAGCTGATGGGGAAAAAAGGTAATATACCATAACATTATTAAAGATCCGTGGGGCTCAGAATTGCAGGTCTCAGCGAAGAATTGTGACATTTATTGCTTTTCAGGATTCCTTGCAATATTCTTATTTTAAATCTACAAAAGGCATTTTTAACATATTTAACTGAAAGGAAACTTTTTTCTAATTTACCTTTAAAAACAATTTGAAAATCTTTAGACTGTCTTTTCTCTTTAACTGGATGTTTCATTTTGTAGAATAAATGAAATACACATGTACACCAACATCTTACACTGGCCACTGTTTAAAGACTGGTTCTTACTAGTTGTTGTAAAAAGATTGATTCTTAGTTAATCTTTGCTTGGTCCCATGCAATGGAGCATTTTTAAACTACCACAAGCCTTATAGCTCTTTTATAGAAGTTTGTCTACAGAATTTTTTTTTTTTTTTTATCAACTCAGACTGCGTGACACAAACTCATCACTAAACAAGGGGAGATTTCTTCTTAGGATGGCTCAGAAAATGGAATTGACCTCTGGAAATGTATTGTTTAATCTGCTTACTGAGGAGGAAGCTTGGAAAATCATTGCACTTGTTTCCTTCAGCAAGGATAATCCTGCAAGGGAGGAGTGATGGTTATATATCGTTGTCATGGAAGGCTAATAGGCCTAAAACATTCCCTGGCTTGCCTCATCATTCTGCTGATGAAGGAAGCAAGGGCAAGATTAAAACAAAGGCCTGGGCCATAATGTCCCCTCCTGTGGTGGTTTGGCTTCTATCCCGCCCCCCCACACTTTGGAAAATGCCCCAGCTAACTCAAACGGGCTCTGGGAATATGAATGAAGCTATTTATTTACAGCTAGCACAATATACAAGCAGCTATTTACAGTATATACAGTTATATACAGAAATATACAAGTTAAAAGTAATACAGAAACACAACTCCCCTCCCAAAAACC
The DNA here is from genome assembly GCF_015220805.1 of Pogoniulus pusillus. Taxonomy (NCBI): domain Eukaryota; kingdom Metazoa; phylum Chordata; class Aves; order Piciformes; family Lybiidae; genus Pogoniulus; species Pogoniulus pusillus. The sequence goes on along the minus strand of NC_087267.1, from coordinate 26,433,601 downwards.
TGAGTCCCCAGGAGGGGCTCTCAACCACCCCTGCCCCTCCCCCTGCCCCTCTCAACCTCACCCCAATCCTGAGAAAGAATAGAGGTGCAGCCAAGAGGTTAAGGAGCAAGGTTAGTGGCAGTGAGGTTAAGGAGATGTAGCTTTGTCTAAAGCCAGAAGCAGAGTGAGAAAATGCAAAAGTTATCTAATGTTTACCCTTCTTGTTCCCATAGTTCTCAGCGAGACTGTGAGAGAAGGAGACACAACCATTGTTTTCCTTTTTCAGCCAATTATCTAGTTCTTTTCACCAAAACATTCTAGCCTGCTTCAAACTAGCACACCTCCCAAAGTGATAAACAGGTAGCCACAGGTGTTTATGCACTTGCGAGTGTCTTGCCCAAATAAGGGTAAGCAAGGCCTGGTTTCACCTAATGCGGTCACTTTGAGAAAGTGCCATTCTGATTGGTGACTCTCTGTGGCCAAGGGAGCCATTACACTTGGGCAAATCATATAAATTGAGTTAAGTGGCAAGCAGTGTGCTCTGCTCTGTCATGCCTGTGCTGGTTTTGCCTGCTCTGCCACACTATGCTCTGCTGTGCCTGCAATGACTTTCAAGACCGACAGAACTCCCTTCAAGTGTTTGGGTGCTCTCTGATATTATTTTGTGAGCAAATACTCAAAGCCTCTTTGTAAGAAACTCTGTAACTAGATTCTACTGTACCTTCTGCCTTAGCAGCAGAAAGGAGCCTCTCAAGTCCCCTTGTGGGCAAGCAGTATAATTGAAACTAAGAACCTTTTTATAGTACTAAGTTGAATGTTTGTATTTGCTAGTTATTTCTTAAATGTTCTAGGTTGCCTGTTCCCTGTGTGTATGAATATCCAAAGTGTGCATTTCAAACATTTTAAGTAAGTTTTCTGGTGAGATTTAATGTCAATAAACTATTTTTATAGTTATTAATCTTTTCCTGAAAATCAAAATAAATATTGATTATTAATTTAGCATAATTCATAACAATCATGCATCAGAACAAGAAAACAAGTTATTTGAAGAAAAGAACTAAAGACTTTTACAAAGAAAGGCCTGTAAACAAATGTCTGTGCACACACATGTTTAGTAGTACTTACATGACATACACACTGACTTCAGTCAATGGAGATGTTCAGTCTTCAGCTGTTAAGAATTGTGCTAGTTTGAAGCAAGCTAGAATGTTTTGGTAAAAGAACTTGATAACAGGCAGCGAAATGAAAAACAATTGTGTCTCCTTCTCTCACCGTCATGCTGAGAACTCTGGGAAGAAGAAGTAAAACATTCTCCATTTTGTCTTTCATTCTGCCTTTGCCTTCAGACCTAGTCACATCTCATTAACCTTGCTCCCACTAACCTTGCTCCCTAACCTCTTGGCTGTGCCTCTCTTCTTCCTGAGAACTGGGGTAAGGTTGAGAGGGCCGGGGGAGGTGTTGGGGTGGTTTGAGAGCCCCTCCTGGGGACTCAGGTTTCTGGGAGGAGAGTTGTGCTTCTGTATTGTTTATCTTTTGTATATTTCTGTATATATTGTAAATAGCTGCTTGTATATTTGCTGCTGTAAAATAAATAGCTTCATTTATATTCCCGGAGGCCGTCTGAGTTAGCTGGGGCAATTCCAAAAGTGTGGGGGGGGTGAGTTAATGCCCAAACCATCACAAGAATATAAGCAGGATCATGCATGATTGCAAAAGTGTTTTGACTGGCATCCATTAAAGATAGATTGTGTGACAGGCAACCATAAGCATACAGCAGGATTGTAGATGTTTGAAAACTCCCACTTGCTTCACCAGAGCAGCACATACTTAGAAGGGTTACTGTCTAAAAGACATTAGCTGTAGGATTAAAATTGCACACTATGTGAACTGGTCTATTAAAAAGCCTCTCTCTATGTTTATTAGTATCTTTCAAAGGCTAAATAATTTATTTATAAGTGATTATAGAAATGTATGTAGTGGGTATTATTGGCTTTTATTCCAAAAGTAATTTAATTTAAATTTAATTTTATGAGGAGCAACTGAAGGAGCTGGGGCTGTTTGGTCTGAGAAAGAGAAGCCTGAGAGGGGAACTTCATCAGTCTACAGCTACCTGAAAGGACCTTGTGGAAAGGTTGGTGCTGGTCTCTTCTCACAGGTAATTAGTGACAGAACAAGAGGGAATGGCCTCAAGCTGCTACTGGGTGGGTTTAGACTAGATATTAGGATTTTTTTTATTTTTTTTTTACAGAAAGAGTAGTCAGGCATTGGAATGGGCTGCCCAGGGAGGTGGCTGAGTCACCAACCCTGCATGTGCTTTAAAGTTTTTTGGATGTGGTGTCTGGGGATATGGTTTAGGGTGAACCTTGAAGAGTAGGGATATCAAGTGGACTTTGTGATCCTGAGGGTCTTTTCCAACCTGAATATTTCTGTGTTTCTGTGATTTTGATTCTGTGATAAACATTTCTTCTGGAAATATTCTGGAGAAAACCTGAAGTTTCTAAATTAATTGATCTTATTTGGAGAAACTTGGAATATAAAGGAAGAAGCAAAGTTTTAGAGACTATTTTTTTGTTGAGGTAGGACATCCTGGATTTGGAGGAGATAAAAGAGTATTATAAAATCAGGTGGAATAGTCTGGATTTTGTACTTTCAGAAAATAATCTGTTGAAGCTTCTATTTCCATATGCAGTGCTACCTGTCTTAATGAATTTCTGGTGAATAGATGAATTATCAATTTTCCATCCAAAACAACTCTGTCATTGAGTTTCTAATAGAACAAAGTCATTTTATTATTATATTTAATTAGAGGTTATTCAGGGCATGTTAGAATAAGTGTTTTAAAAATTTCCTCAATGGCTCAGCTTTTTCACTAAAACTGTAAGGCCTTGAAATCAGAAAAATGGAGAAAAGGGCTTTGCTTGGATTCAACATTCAATTTATTCATTCTTTTTACTAATTCTGGCCCAATTCAACTTGACAGCTGATCACATACAAAACAAGACTTGTAATACTATGTAAATTATCTGAAAAGCCATTAGATATGCATTGACTTAGACACTAACTGAAGACCTTTCTAAAATAATACACAAATATCTCAAAGAAATTTGATTCAAGCTTATCTTAAAAATATAATAACCTCCAACTTTTAGTTGCTATGGATAGGCAGGAGAGCTGATTTATATGCAGAGTGGAAAGCAGAATCTTTGAGAAAAATCATGTACAACTAAGATTAGTGCTGTTATGATTAAAAATAATTGCCAAAAGGATTATTACAGTTTACTTGAAGATATGTAAACACATCGTAGTTTCTTTTCCCCTTAAATAAGAAAGAAGAGTGTATGTAGAGTGGAACATAAAGAATGTCTTTGTGTCTTGCTTGCTAAGACATAAAGAACCTAAAAAATTACATATTAAGAAGAGGCACTTTCTAGGCTTAAAGAGGTTCTATTTCCCTGGACACATCAATCACCAGGTCTATTTATTGGAATCTTCACTGAAAGACTGTAATTTCACTTTTTAAACCTCAGAGAACTTCCTTACATATTTTCCCTGTCTATTTTATGGCCAGTTTGAATAATTTAAAGTCATCAAACTGCATGGACTTAATTACTATTTAATATTACTTAGTCAAATCTTGCAGTACAATTGCATTACTAGAGTGGAAAAGAGTATGAAAATAGGATCTTGTTTCTCAAAATTATTTCAAGATTCAATTAGGTTTAACTGCAATGTTTTATTTTTTTTCCCATACATACACATTCTGCCTGAAACTGGTTTGATAATATCAAATACCCCAATAATGGGATATTGCCTATGGTTTAGATGTGCCACAGAGCAGCCAAGGATTCAATATGAGATTTCCAGTTTCTAAGTTGAATAAAGTGTTGCAGAAAAAAAGAAAATAGACATAGTTTTCATCACCATAGATAAGAATGACTTAACACATACACCCCACACTCAAAAAAAAAAAAAAGGAGGGGGGGGGGGGGGGGGAGAAAAAAAACATATTTAGCTAATACAGCAAGATAATCTGAAATGAAACTAAAATTCCAAATGTAAGTAAAATTAATACTCAAAAATATTGGACATGCTTTTACATGCAAAGAATACAAACTCATTGACCTGTGTGTGCATTGTTCATGCATTTTACAGTCTGTTGGAACAACTGCTGGTGCTGAGACAAAGCAAGACAGGATTCTGTACTGTTCCTGGCTACCATATTACTGAATTAATGCAATTTAACCCCTACATGAAGCCAGACTTCTACTGCAGTACAGATTCTGGATCATATCAATGAATGTGTTTTATTACATTTCTTTGGGGGGAAAAAAAAGGTATTTTAGGTATTTTAAAAATACATTAATAATGCAAAATGAACACAGAAAAGGATAAAATGCTAACACCTCACTTTTCCTACCAGATCTACAGGTTCCACCACAACCTTTTTCCTGTAGACTGTGTTCCTTGTCCAGCGTGAACAAACACATGTAGTCATGAAAGAGGTACCTTGTGGGGAAAACCAAACATAACTATACCAACAATAGAGCATAAATATGCTCCAGGTGACTTTGTACTCACTCATGCACGTACAAGATTTTCAAGTGAATGCACAGTTTGACACTGCACTTGGGTCGCAGAACACTTCGTGCATTGTGAAAGGCATGGGGAAAAGTGGCTGGAAAGATTACTAGTAGAGAAACTCCTGGGGATATTGATCAACAGCCAGCTGAATATGAGCCAGGTGGTCAAGAAGGCCACCATAACACTGGCCTGTATCAGGAATAGTGTGACAAGCAGGACCAGGGAAGAGATTGTGCTCCTATACTCAGACTGGTGAGGCTGCACCTTGAGTACTTTCTTCATTTTTGAGTCCCTTGCTACTAGAAAGACATTGAGGTGAGGGAGTGGGTACAGAGAAGGGCAATGAAGTTGGTGAAAGGTCTGGAGAACAGCCTTTATGATAAGTATTTGAGGCAAATGAGGTTGTTTAGTCTCAAGGAAGCTGAGGGGAGCCTTTGCTACTCTCTACAACTATCTGAAAGGAGGTTGTAACAAGGAGGGTGTCAGCCTCTCCTCCCTCGTAATAAATGAGGATAGTACCATTCTTTTTTTTTTTCTTTCTTTCCCATTATTACTACTTGCACTGAAAATTGTAAGGTCTATGATAATGGTGTCAACACAAGCATTTCTTTAAAGTTCTTTAGTTTTATACTGCACAGAAATATGACTAAAATTCATAAAGACAATAACTGTCTTTAAGATTGTGATCTTATGTATGTGTGTTATCTGTAATAGCAGAAACTATACATCAGCGTACATGGAAAGTTACATGACTGGAAAAATACATGTTATTTCTTGCTGTGTTGAAAATGAAAAGCTACAATTGATGCAACGATCCTGAAATAATCTGAAGGACTTTCAGGATTGCATCCAGTTGCTAATATTTCAATATTAAAACCATCTATATTCTGAGCTAGCTGTTCTAGATTCCTTATTATCTTTGAAGAGTAAGATGTGAGTCTAAAGTAAGCAAAGCCTCATCTTAACATAGGTGTTTAAGATAGGACTGAAGAATTTCCCAGTAGTGGGGTGATTCATTTAAACTTACATTGGACATATAAAATCAGGTAAGATTAACTCAACCCTGAAGACTTTCAGTTCAGGTGTGACAAATTTGATTTCAAGGGTTCTGGTCAGAATGTATACCCGTGAACATGCACAAAACTCACCGGAGTTTAAAAAATAGTCAGATGCAGTATCCTTTTTTTTCTTTCTTTTTTCAGCCACAGTTACAAACTAGGTTGGCAAATGTACAAGGAGACAGATGAATTGCACAAAGGTCAAAGTCTTTTTGTCTCAGCTGTTACACTACGTGATCCCTGTACAGATATCCTGGGTTTCAGAAATAATACAACAGAAGCAATTTCATAAAACAATAGGTGTGTCTGTTTGTTGACTTTGCCACCTGACAGGAAATCATGGTAGAAATCTGAGTAGCCAAATAAATCTCCACCTGAGATGACCTGGGCTAGCACTCATCTGGCTCTAATTGTGGCGAAATTATGCCCTATCTTATTTATCATAGTTTTTCCCATAGAAAAAACTATCTGTGTCCAGTTACCTAAGGACATCAAAATATCAGGTAACAAAGGTATGGCATTTCATTTAATTTCATATTCTTTTATTTTTCTTTTAATTATACCACTTGGTTTAAGAAATGGGGTTGTGCTAATTTATAGCAGGTAATTTGCAATGTTTGCCTAAAACTCTTTCTTAGTCTTCTGACATATGGTGTTTATGATGAAATATTTAACCTTTTTTTTTTCACTGACATGGGTGGGATGTATTTTTAATATTAACTTGGGTGCATTTCACAGGCCTAATGAGACTTATGGCCATTTGCAGTGGTTGTAAAATTGACTTATCTCTAGTGTAATAGCCAAAAGGCAAAAAGATGAAAGATAAGGGAAAGGTAAGATTCAATGGCTTTCAAGTTAAAATGGATTGGTAAATTAAATTCAGAAAAATGGGAATTTTAGAAGGTAGTGATGAAGGTTTCTAGAACTCGATCTGGACAGCCTCATTAAAGATAATAAAATGTGCTTTTGTAAGTATGTTAAGAGTAAAAGAAGAGCTAGGGAGAACATCTACCTACTACTGGATGACCAAAGATAAAGATAATGCTGAGCTGCTCAATGGTTATTTTGCCTCAGTATTTGTCAATGATACCAGTTCCTCCTTGAGAGTTTGACCACGGGAATGGGAAGGCAGGAATGAGGAGCAGAAGGAAGCCCTCGCAATCCAGGAGGAAATAATCAGTGGCTTATTGTACCACTTAATGTGCACAAGTCTATGGGACCAGATGAGATCCACCCAAGGCTACTTACGTAGATGATAGTTGTGATCACCAAGCCACTGTCTACTATTTGTCAACAGTCCTGGCCAAATGGGGAGATGCTGGTTAGTAAATGTGATGCTTTTCTGCAAGAAAGGCCAAAAGAACGAACCAGGGAACTACAGACTTGTCAGTCTGAATTCAGTGCCAGGAAAGGTTATGGAACAGGTGATTGTGAGTGCCATCACGTGGAACACACAAGACAACTAGGGGGTCAGACCCAGTCAGCAGGTCCTGCCCGACGAGCCTGATATCCTTCTTCAACAAAGGACCCACCTAGTGGATGAGGGAAGGTCCATGGACATGGTCTGCCTGGAATTTATCACACAGTATCACAGTATTATCAGGGTTGGAAGAGACCTCAAGGATCATCAAGTCCAACCCTTTACCACAGAGCTCAAGGCTAGACCATGGCACCAAGTGCCATGTCCAATCTTGCCTTGAACTGCCCCAGGGACGGCGACTCCACCACCTCCCCGGGCAGCCCATTCCAGTGCCCAATGACTCTCTCAGTGAAGAACTTTCTCCTCACTCTGAGCCTAAATCTCCCCTGGCGCAGCCTGAGGCTGTGTCCTCTCGTTCTGGCGCTGGCCACCTGAGAGAAGAGAGCAACCTCCTCCTGGCCACAACCACCCCTCAGGTAGTTATAGACAGCAAAAAGGTCTCCCCTGAGCCTCCTCTTCTCCAGGCTAAACAATCCCAGCTCCCTCAGCCTCTCCTCGTAGGGCTTGTGCTCAAGGTCTCTCACCAGCCTCATCACCCTTCTCTGGACATGCTCAAGCATTTCGATGTCCTTCCTAAACTGGGGGGCCCAGAACTGAACACAGTACTCAAGGTGTGGTCTGACCAGTGCAGAGTACAGGGGCAGAATGACCTCCCTGCTCCTGCTGACCACACCATTCTTGATGCAGGCCAGGATGCCATTGGCTCTCTTGGCCACCTGGGCACACTGCTGACTCATGTTCAGGCAGGTATCAATCAGCACCCCCAGATCCCTCTCTGTCTGGCTACTCTCCAGCCACTCCAACCCCAGCCTGTATCTCTGCATGGGGATGTTGTGGCCAAAGTGCAGCACCCTGCACTTGGAGCTATTGAATGCCTTTGGCACTGTCTCCCACAGCATTCTCCTTCAGAAACTCAGGGCACAAGAACTGGATAAGTGCACTTTGCACTGGATAAAAAAATGGCTGGCTGGGGCCAAAGGGTGATAGTGAATGGAATGAAATCTAGCTGGTACCCAGTCACTGGTGGTGTCTCCCAGTGTTCAGTACTGGGGCCTGTCCTCTTTAGTATCTTATTGTTTGTTTTATAATAAATTCCACCACTCTGTGGAACCTCAGTGGACTATCTCACATGAATTCAGCTGACCGTGTAAGTAGTTGTTCACAGGTGAACTAGGAATAGTACGCATGTGTGCTAGTTTGAAGCTAGCTGGAATGTTTCGGTGAGAAGAATTAGATTATAGGCTGTGAAAAGGAAACACTGGTGATGTCTGCTTCACTCATAGGCTTGCTGAGATGTGAAAAAACAAGAGCATAAACATAGATAACACAGTTGCTGTGTGCCTCTGGCTGCCTTCACTTTCCTCCCTAAACTGCTTGCTGTCTGTGTAACTAATCCTTCTACTTTCTAATCCCCCTGGCCAATCCTCCAAACTCACTTTGCATGTAAGGCAAACCCTGAGATAAGGTATAGGGGCAGAAAGGAGGTGGAAGGGTGGTTGGAAGCCCCTCCTGGGGACTCTGGTTTCTGGGAGGGCTGTCGTGTTTCTGTATTACTTTTTTAACTTGTAAGATTTCTGTATATAGCTGTGTATATTGTAAATACCTGCTTGTAAATTGTGCTAAGTTGTACATATAATACTTCATTCTTAATTTCCAGCTCAGCTGAGTCTAGTCTGGGTGATTCCATAAGAGTGGGGGGATGAGTCACATCCAAACCATCACAGGATGAACATATTTATATACAGAGGGTGCCAGAGGTGAATGAAGACATAATTGTCCCTCTGTTTCCCCTCTATGACTCTTTGAAATAAAGAATTCTCTTTCAAATTTCATAAAGAAGTCTCTGGGATAAAACTAAACATAACTGTTTTCAGCCCAAACTGTAACATTCCTGAGTGTTACGAGGAGTTTAAAGAATGGACCATTGAGATGGTGTCAGCACGCATATTTTTTGGTGCCTTCTATAAATATGATGGCTTCTTTGCCCATCTCTTAAATTAAAAAGTCCACTCATGAGCTATTTGAATGGCACTGAAAAACACAGACAAGCAGTTCTGGGAGCTGCTATAAACATAAGGACTTATTTTTTCTACAAGTGGTGTAAATATTTTTTCTATGTATAGAGAACATTTTAATTGCATAGCTACACGAAAGATTAGATTTTCTATGAGCTATTCATATGCATAATAAGGGAGTTTAAGAATGCATATACAAAAATTACATAACTACTCCACTATGCATAGTTTCTTCTAAAAGACTTCTTTTAGATGTCTTGGAGTGAGTCAATTACTTTAGGCTTGGCAGGTTTTGTCTGTACACACACATGTGGAAGAGAAAGATAATTTAAACACTGTGACATTTTTGTTATCATTTATGATCTGGATTTAGTGTTTACTTCAACATCAGCTCTTCAAAAGCTTTCACCAATGGAATGTACCTACTTTTCCAGGACAACACTGATTCTCACACAAAACCATGGCTTTGAAATATAGAATCATAGAATGCCTTGGGTTCGAAGGAAACTTCTAAGATCATCTAGTCTGAGGTTCCCACCATGGTCACAGATATCTTGCACTTTTTCACTGTTCAAAGCACTTCCAAGCTGACCTTGAACACTTCTGTTAATGTGGCACCCAGTTCTCTGGGGAAACTCTTCTGGTGTCTCACCATCCACACTATAATGAATTTCTAATATATATCCAGTATAAATATACCTTCTTTCAATTTAAAACCATTGTCCCCTACCCATTCACTACAGACCTTATTGAAATGTCTCTTGACGTGTTTCTTCTAAGCCCACTTTATATATATATATATATTGAAAGGTTGAATAAACTTTCCTTGGATCTGCTTTCTCATCTCCACAGTCAGCAAACCCAACTATCTTGACTTTACTTTGTAGGAGAGGTAGTCTTAATAGAACTGAATACCTTCACGCAGGATTAAACATCTCTGTGTGCTAAAGGTCATCATTGCCCTTATACTTCTAGCCTGACTGGCTCCTGTCTGGAGTGAGTGCAGAGTAAGACAATACATCTGGTGGAGGACCTGGAGAGTAAATCTTACAAAGAGCAGCTGAAGATCTGGGACTGTTTAGTTTGAAGAAGAGGAGGCTAATGGGAGACCTCACTGCTTTCTACAACTACCTGAAAGGATGGTGTAGAGAGGTTGGTGCTAATTACCACTTCTCACAGGTACTTAGCAATAGAGCAAGAAGTAATAGCCTCAAACTGCAACAGGGTAGCTTTAAACCAGACATTAGGAAAAGTATTTTCACAGAAAGACTAGCCAGACTTTGTAATAGGCTACCAAGGGATTGAGTCACCATTCCTGGATATGTTTAAAAGTCTTTTAGATGTGGCGCTTGGGGATACTGTTTGGGAGTGAACTTTGTAGGGTAGGCTTAATGGTTCAATTTAGTAATCTCAGGGGTCTTTTCCAACCAGAATGATTCTATGGTTGCAAGTGTGGAAAGACTTGGGTTTCACATTTTATAGAGAATCTACTGAGAGCTCTCTCCTGACTGAAATGTCAAGAAAGATGTCACTAGAAAGTGAGAGTGCAACTCTGAAGAATTCCATTCATGCATGTGAGGAGTCTGCTACTAATCCAGGAAACATGGAATGGATAAATCTGGTTCATTTATTTGTATATGAGCTAAGTGGAAAGATGGGACATAAGTGTTATGACTCAGGCAGATGTGTCCTTTGAGCACTAATATCTACACTTGTCTTAAAAAAATGAATTCTGCTCACATACATTTGCACTTAAGTGTTTCTTTTCAACATTCCTTCAGTTCCATCCTTTCTTTGTTAATACATCACTCAAAAAGCCTTCAAAACAAAACAAAATTATGGTTTTTTTTTAATTTTATACCAACTGATGAGAATTAATTAAAAGTCAAGTGAATGATAGCATGGAGACTTTCCCTAATTATGTCCTACATTTTACTAATTCTCTGCAGGTTCAGGCATGCAGATGTAAGAGCATTAGACAATGCCATTAAACATCCCACAGAAATGAGGAATAACTGACTGAGACAAGTATTGTCAGATTTCAGAGCCTAAAGCTATTGGAACAAGTGAGCAAAACAAACAAAAAAGGGCTTTTGTAACCTGTGGTATCCAGAATATTTGAAGAATGTCAATCACTGAAGTTTGAATGCTGAAGAATGTAGTTGAAATATGATTGTTTGCTTTCCCTTCTCTTAAGTATTTTGAAGGATTTTTCTTCTCAAATATTCTTCCAAACACCAAGGGAGACAAATCTTTCAATAAAACTATAACAAATGTGTTACATTAATTGAAGTTGTTTATTCAGTGTTTGAAATTCTGACTACACATGATTTTCCAGTAGCACTTGTTTTATAAGTATTTCTCATTAGGTATCCAAGTTTGAAATATTTTGTCATCGAGTTCTTCTTTCATGTAACTTGAATGTTCTCATCCTTGTTTTGATTCCCTTGGATGTAGTTGTTTGGTTTGTTTATCTTCCTTGTCGCAAAGCAGATACTACCCAGAGAGCACAGGAAATAAAACAACTTTGAGAAGAATACATATTTCACATATTCCTTCAGTAATTCTTTTTATTTGTGTGTCCCTTTGAAGATTCTGAAAGCAACCCCTGGTAAGAAACTTAGAGCACAAGACACCTTTATATGTGTACTCAGGTCCAAAGTGGCTTTGCCAGGACCCGGGAGACAAACTGTCAGATCACTGACTATTATTACAGTAGAATGCACTTTTGGTCAAGGCAGTGAGTGGTATGCTTTGGACTGAAGATTTTCTGACCCGGTAACAGAAGCATGCCATTGTCATTACTCTACACAAACAACCACCTTGCAGTTCTCTGGGAGGAAAAGAGTCAGGTCACTTGTAATTACTGTTAGCAAGCAGCTGTAAAGCTGCGTGGATTCAAAGCTGCTATGATTTCAAATATTATTATCCTACAGAATATTTGGGTTATATTTACAAAGAGCCTAAAGCATGACCTTCATTTGTATGCACATTTTCCAGGACAAAATTAATAATAGACACAAGTGTGAGTGCATAGAACCTCCATTTAAATTAAGATGCGGGAATAAGATATAAGGGCAAATGTTTTAGGTATAGTAACAGAAGTGGTGAAAGGAGATAAGGCATCTGAAAATAGTATTATCTTTCCAGATTCAGTAGACAGAAAATTAAATACAATGAAGAAGATAGTTTCCCATGAATGGCAGCATTCAATTTTCCTCAAAATGGAAACGATTTAATTGCAAGATTTTGATAATAGGACTGGGAATGGCATGCAACATCACATGAAAGGTCAATGGAGTAGTTACACAAAGTACTTATTCCATGAGATTGTGCCTGCTGCTCATGGCTGGTGTCAGAGACCAAGATAAACAACATGTCCCAACATGTCAGAAAAAAAACCTTGTTTTGAGCTAAATTTCTGAGAAGTCCTAAACGAGCACCCTGTTTGTTCTCACTGTCCCAAAAACCCCCTCCTGCAAGAGCTCAGACCCCCAGGAGCTCTCCAATATGCAACAACTGGACAAGAAACCAGCTGGGGAACGCAGAGTGAGCTTGTGCATGCTACCATGGGACCACCTGCCTGACTGCTCAGCTTGTATGGACTGAAAGACCGCCATTCTGGACCACCACACCTGGAACTGAACTCCTGTCACCTATCACACATAGGAGGTGAAGACTTACTGTTGTGACAGGTGTGTGACAGGTGATGCTGATTCTGACCCAACCACAGTCTAGCAGCTCTTGATTTATCAGCAGCAGTGATTATTTTGGAGAAAGTAGCTGGAGATGGAGAACTCAACTCTGGAAACCGCCTACCACACCAAGCATGCCCAACAGCATTCGACAGTGGGCCTGGCTAAGCAAATTGCTCCTGGAAAATGCTAAGTGATTCTCAGAAAATCATGCATATTCAATGAGGCAGCCAGGTAAAAGAAGAGAACCTTCTTTTACCTACAGACAGAACATTTCCCACCCACTCTCTACAAATGGACTTTTAGGACACTCAATGACCTTTCTTCTCTCTAAGTGGGTGTATTTCTTTCTTTTCTTTCTCTTTTCTCCTCCACCTCTCTTACTCTTTCCCTTTTCTCATCCCTATCCTCGTGTGTGTATGTCATGTGAATGCAATAAAGCTAGCCTGTGTGTTTGACAGTTTGTGCCTTAATTCTGTGCCAGAGAATCCAAACCTCACGTACTCAGGATTCCTCCAGACTGGGACAGCTGGGTTGTAAAGCAGTGTACAAATCTTGGCCATCCTAGCTCAGGCTGTGATGTGCAGTTTCGTGTGCTGAATTCCAGGAGGTCAAAACTCATTTAATTTTTTTTTTAAGCTTTTAATCTTTGTTTAGACTTACGAATATTGTTTATATAAAATATTATTTAAGTTCGTGGTTTCCTGGGGCATTGTTTTTGCTTACAAGATAAACATCATTAAAAATAGATTTAGAGGCTCAGTGTTTGCTTATATCTGTGGATTTCAGAAATATTCATTAAAATAAGATGCTAGGTCATTAACTTTTCACCTTCTAAAGTATGGTTATTTTTCACAATTGAAAACAATAAACAGGTTTTTTATTATTTTTGTTTTCAAAGTTTCTTGTGTCTATTTCTCACAGGAATTCTGACCTGTACTTTGAATGCATTAATGCAGTAGCATAAAAATATATTAACTCCTGGGGATTTATTTCACGCCAATCAATAAAGATGCTTTAAACAACATACTGTTATGAAGGGAAAATTAATTAATGTGCGCTTATATTTTTCTAAAATTAATATTGTTTATTAATTTTGATATTCAGAACTCTTGCCACCCCCAACCACTAATTTTAATAATAATCAGTTCTTCACATGGTCATCGAAACATTTTACAGATAATAAGTAGATCTAGAAATAACCAGCAAAATATATAATCATTAATTGAACTGGAAGAGAATGTTCTTGTGGCCAAATACTGCTCACAGTCAAAATACCACTTGCCCATTAGATGGACTCAAGGACTTCTTTTCTGCCTATGGCAGAAGGCAATGGAGAGTTACAAAGAGGCTTTTAAGTATTTACTCACAAAATTATTTTTACCTGACTTGCGGGGCTAGCCACAGTCTCAGACAGTACTCAAATGCTTTCAGAGAACTCTATCTCGTCAGCTGCTCAGACTTGATTCTTCCCAGGGTTCTGGGGAAAGGAGGCAGACAATCTCTGACCTTGTCTTCTGGCTCCCCTGGACGACCTGTGTATGTCCAGGAATTCTCGTTTTGGCAGAAGACTTTCAGGTGTAGGCAGGATGTCCTGCGACAAGCAGTCCTAGCACGATGTCATGCTAGCTATGCAGGCCAATCATGTGGAGGTGTTTAGAGTCTGTTCCTCGTAAACTCGTGACACAGTGGAAAATGTTTAAATAGCTATCACATACCAGATAAAACCAGCTGATAGCAAGGACAGAAGTAGCATTCTTCCTGACTATTAAAATGTATGTCCACATTCTGTGATTAAGCAGTGACTGACTCCACCAAACCGTACAATTTCTAGATTAAGGAATTTGGTGTCACCTGCAGTTTTGAGTGTAGCAATTTGCATCTGGTTTATTTGATTTTATTTTAAAAGTGTGCTACTCTTCCTGTCATACCTCTCAAGTTAAGTTGTGATCAGCCTAAGCAGGTGTTCTTTATTATCAAAGGGACAGGTGTCCCAAATCCAAACATAAATCAGTGCAGAAAGAAAAAAAAGTGCACTAGTTGCCCAAAAACTACCCAGGGATTGTGGCAGATTTAGACTCTATTCAAAAAGGTCATTCCATGCAAACAGATCTCTGCAAATGCATGTGATGCTACCAAATTCAAAAGGAGTTTAGTTACTCAAGGATGCCCACAGAAACATGCCACAGAATTCAAATTTAACAGCTAGTTTTGTACATTGATGCAATCCTGGCCTTTTTCCAACCAAAGTGCAGTTAGAGCTCTGAAGGACTCTTTATCTCTGAAGAATCAAAATACATTTTTTTCCCATTATATGAATTCTACAATGAAACAACAACATTTGTGCCTGAGAGTAGGACTGGTTTTTTAGAAGAGCTTTTCAGAACATGTTTCTGGACTTCTAGAAATAATATTTTAAAAAAATAGAGGGCAAATATGATGGCTCAGGCTGGTTTTCAATAAGGAAGGTGTGGAGATAGAAGAACACTAGAAGATGCAATGTGACTCTATACCCCTAAATGTCTTCTGCAGCACATCACAAGCTGCATCTGCAATTAAAAAAAAATATTGAAAGCCATTGTTATGCAGAAATTCTTGCAAGACCAAAGCAATCCAGCCAGCAATTTACTAGTCAAGAAAAAAGCAAGAGCTGACTTGGAACAAAGGCTGCATTAATGCATTACTTGCAAAGGATGCTTTGGAAACTCAGTGAAAAACTGAAATAGTCTCAACTGAGGCTTTACTAAGTCAGTGAAAACAACAGAGTAGCTATTATAAGGTCCCTAAATTGATAGAAGAAATTAATTTTGAGTGCAAGAACCAACAGAAACAACATTCTGTGCCCTGGAGGCCTGCAACAGAACCAAATTTCAAGCTCCTCTGAAACAAAACTTAAGGTCTGGTAAAATCTCACATAGCACTATTTTTGCATGTTTATAATGTGTCAATTTAATTAATCCTTTAACTGAGGAAATAGTATGTCTTTGTATTTGTGCTTTGAAGCAGTCTACGTCTAATTATTTGTTTACTCATATTGGGCCTATTCTATTTAAGAACCAGGTGGTAAACAAACTAAGCTGGGCTATGGCTGGCCACATCAATGAGCAGAAGCTTCCCTTGGTAAATGTCACTGGACTTTAAAAAGGGTAAAAATAGACAACTGTGGGAACTACCAAGCAATCAGCCTCACCTCTATGCCCAATAAGATCATGAAGCAGAATCCCTGAAGGTATGTCAAAACATAGGGAAGATAGAGAGGGTAAACCACGCTTGACTGCTCTAGTGGCCTTCTATAGTGGAGTAGCTGCATCAGTGGACAAGTGAAGAGCTACAGATGTCATCTACCTACATTTCTTTAAGACCTTTGATACAGTTCCTCCACAATAATCTTACTTTCAAATTGGAGAAATAGTTTTGATAGATGGACTGTTAGAATGGTAAGGAATTGGATGGATGGCATGTTCAAAGAGTTACAGCCTAGGAATCAATGTCCAGGTAGAAACCAATAGCAAGTGCTGTCCAACAGGGGTCTGTAATGGGACCAAAATTATTAAATATCTTCATCAACAATGTAGTAGAATTGAGTACACCTTTAAAGAGTTTGCATTTGACACCTGCTAAGTGGTGTAATCAATTAATTTGAGGGAAGGGATGCCACCTTGACAGGCTTGAGGAGCGGACCTGTGTGATATGTAATATGGCCATCTGCAGGGTCCTGCATGTGGATATCAACACAGATTGGAGCATGAATTTTTTGAGAGCAGCCCTGAGGAGAACGTGGAGATACTGATAAAGGAACAATTGGACATGAGCCAGCAATGCTTACTTGAGCCCAGAAAACAAATCATATCCTGGGCTGCATCAAAAGAAGTATGAAAAGCACGCCAAGGGAGATTTCCCCCCCACTCTACTCCACTGTTGTGAGCTCTCACCTTGAGTACTGCATTTAGCTCTGTAGTCCTCAGTACAAGAAAAGCATGCACTTACTAGAGCAGCACCAGATAAAGTCAGGAGGCTGGAACACTTATTTTGTGAAAAAAGGTCAAGACAATTGAGGTTTCTTCAGACTGGAGAAGGCAGCTCTAGGAAGGCAATGTTATGGCATTTCACTATGTAAAGGAGGCTTATAAGAAAGACAGAAGGAGACGTTTTAGGAAGGTCTGTACAAAAAGGACAAGGGACGAGATTTAAAACTGAAAGAGGATAGATTCAGACTGAACAGCAAAAAGTTTTAGCAGTGAAGATGGTGAGACACAGGAACATGTTACCCTGAGAAGTTGTAGTTGTAGGAGTCAGGTTACATAAGGCTCTGGGCAACTTGATCAAGTGAAAGATGTCTGCATACATAGCAGGGGTGTTGGACTAGATGATCTTTTTAGGGTGGTGGTTGTTGTTTTTTTAACTCAAATCCACTTCCCTAATAACTTGTGTTTACTGTTCTGCTTTTTCTGGATCAGTGGTTCCTAAAAAAAAAAAACACCACTCCAGAGAACTTGGCATTGATTGATGCTGACTCACCACAGAAGAGAGACTGGCAGGACTGGTAGAAGGACTTGGAAATTATTTGGCTGCTTAAATAAAGCCCTCTGTAAGAAACACTTGGCTATCAATCATAGAATCATAGAATGGTTTAGGTTGGAAAAGACCTCAAAGATCATCCAGTCCCAACCCCTGCCATAGGCAGGGACACCTCCCACTAGAACAGGTCACTCAAGGCCTCATCCAACCTGGCCTTGAACACCTCCAAGGAGGGAGCATCCACAACTTCCCTGGGCAACCTGTTCCAGTGTCTCACCATCCCCACTGTAAAAAACCCTTTCCTAACATCTAGTTTGAATCTCCCCTCTGCCAGTTTAAACCCATTACCCCTCATCCTGTCATTACAAGACCCTGTAAATAGTCCCTCCCCAGCCTTCCTGTAGGCCCCCTTCAGATACTGGAAGGCCACTATAAGGTCTCCTCAAAACCTTCTCTTCTCCAGGCTGAAAAGCCCCAACTCTTGTAGCCTGTCCTCATAGCAGAGATACTCCAGACCTCTGATCATCTGTCCTGGAAGGCTAATAGGCCTATTAGATGTCCTGGCTTGCCCCACCCTTCTGCTGATGGGGGAAGCAAGGGCAGGAGGAAAACAAAGTACAATCCTAAGCACAAATACAGGCTGGATGGTGAATGCCTGGAGAGCAGCCCTGAGGAGAAGGACCTGGGGTTCTGGGTTGATTAAAAGCTCAACATGATCCATCAGTGTCCATGTGCAGCCCAGACAGCAACCGTGTCCTGGGCTGCATCAAGAGCAGCATGGCCAGCAGGGCAGGGGAGGGGATTCTCTCCCTTTACTCTCTGCTCTTGTCAGGCCTCACCTGGAGTACTGTGTGCAGTTCTGGAGGCCCAACACAAGAAGGACATTGAACTGTTGGAGCAAGTCCAGAGGAGGGCCATGAAGATGATTAGAGGTCTGGAGCACCTCTGCTATGAGGACAGGCTACGAGAGTTGGGGCTCTTCAGCTTGAAGAAGAGAAAGCTTTAAGGAGACCTTATAGTGGCCTTCCAGTACCTGAAGGGGGCCTACAGGAAGGCTGGGGAGGGACTATTTACACAGCCTTGTAATGACAGGACAAGGGGTAATGGATTTAAACTGGCAGAGGGAAGATTTAAACTAGATGTTAGGAAATGGTTCTTTATGGTGAGGGTGGTGAGACACTGGAATGGGTTGCCAAGGGAGGTTGCAGATGCTCCCTCCCTGGAGGTGTTCCAGGTTGGATGAGGCCTTGAGTGCCCTGTTCTAGTGTCAGGTGTCTCTGCCTACAGTGGGGGCTTGGAACTGGATGATCTTTGAGGTCCCTTCCAACCTAAACCGTTCTATGATTATACAGATTTCTAAACCACACCACAATGCACTCAACAAACCACACTGGAAGTGTTGGATTAGTGTTCCCTGCAGACAAGAATGAATTGAATGCCTCCTACTGGAAAAGAGTTTTGTTTAGGAAAGTTGTGTGTGATACTTTTTATGTGACTTATGGTGCAGGAAAATAAATGTAGAATAGCTTCCTTACCATGACTGAAGTTCTACACAAAATCTAGACTATGAGTGACCAAATTATTTGTGTTTCAGTAGTGGCCAGAACAAAACTGTGAGTATGATTTCATTGAATGCTTCTGCAGAATCTGGACCATCTTCATCTCCTATGGTAGTGTCCCAGACATTAGTGTTTGGTGTTCTATCACAGTGGAACTCTGGGTGTTAGCTTTCTAGCCCAATGCACAGGTATCTCTGATTATACAGGACATTCCTTTCCACTTGACTGGAAAGTTAAATTGCTAACTTCATGCCTATTAGAAGTTGCCAAATTTCCTTTCCAGCAAGGAGTCATACTACATACACCCTCAAGGCTGGGTAATACCCTCACAGGAGACCAGATTCAAGACATGCATTAGTTAAGAATTTCGTAGTTATCATTCATTCCATCTGAACTCAAACAGATTCTCTCTCGACTTTCTTTACATACTGCCTTTCTCTTAGCAGCTCGTATATACTATGATTTTAACTTATTAAAAAAATGTTTGAGAGATATTTCTATTTCCACATACTCTTTGCATTCATCAAGTTAAAACTGAAAACGTGCTTTCAGTGATTTAGCTGTTCATATAATTCTCCCTTTCAAGGCATTGAAACAATCAAAATGCCACTATTCTAGCAAAACCACTTACATTTTCAAAGAAGGATGGGAGGATTTAAATGCTTTGCTCCTTCTGACTTAGGTCTAAAGTAGCTAAACCTCTATGTTATGTTCTAGAGATTTATCTTGACTCAGTACTGACATGTAGTAGATCATTAAAACCTCCTAGAATTTCCCAAGGAACTTAGAATACTGTTTAGGTTATTTTTCCATAGTTGGAGGGGAATGATCTGAAAAGAAAAAAAAAGTAGGAAAATTAAATTACTTCTTTTCATTGGGAAGTGCAAAGGATCTATTGTTGGCAGAACTGCAACCGATGTTACAAATCATCTGAAAGGAGAACTACCACAACTATTTGCCCATATATAAAGAAAAGCATCACACCACACTAACTTGAAGTAGCAAAGACTTTGTGACACCTAATCGATCCATGCTCCTAGTGACTTTTTAACTCTTTACTGCTTTTGTTTATTACCTCTAGAACTCTTTTCTTGGGTTTCGGAGGCCTCGAGGGATGCTAGAAGCCTTTCTGCGCAGAGAAAAATGTTATGGTAACGGCAGTTGCCATTGCATAGCAAGCTCTGTTTGGATGTAATGCAGGTACTGACAACTATGTGAAGAGGACTTATCTAAATTCATGCCCATGATGCAAAAGCATTTTTGAAAAAAAAAAAAAACAAAAACAAAAACAAAAACAACAAAACCAAGGGTTACTGAGGTAGATATTACTGTCAAAAGCTAAAGAAAATAGATTAAAAAGAAAAAAGAGAGGAAAAAAAAAAAGGACAGAGGGGAAAGTGAGGAGAGCTTCTGAACATCTGATCTGAAAATTACCTTTCTCCAGCTACAAATAGCCCTAGAGTCTGTCTTAGGAACACAAACATGCAGGCCTGGTTAGCATTTCAACTGGCTATGTTTATTCATTTCTTATGGACTGGTGAGCTCAGCCAGACGGTTGCATCTTGCATTAAGCTCAAGTTCCTGGAGAACTGAACTGTGAGATTTTGGGGGAAAGTACATTTAAGGTGGCAGGAAAAGATATTCTTAATTGTGAAGTTCAGAGCTGGACTGTGAAGTCCTGTTTCTGGGAATAAATCATAAATGGACAACCTGAGGCCAGGAAACATTGGATAGGCAGAGAACAAGGAAGGAGGGATGTCTGAGAGTAACTGGCTCAGCAGACTTGGAAACAGCACAGCAATCTAGTGGATGGTGTGCAGTGGGAGTGGAAATGGCTCACAAAGCTTTCCTTTCATTTTCCTTCTGGTTTGGCCAGGCTTTATCCCTAGCACTATGTTACTAAAAAAAAAGACTGGCCTAGTTAGTCATCTTTTAAAATCAGTTGACTGTCAGTTAGATGACTTTGGAAGTTTCAGGGCTCATTATTTTGGAAAACTTAGTGGCCTTTCAACATTAATACATTTCACATTAGCAAGAAAAAGAGCACTGAATTAGGTTTTCAAGGACACTTGCTAAGTCTTTAATATATCTATGAACATCTTGCAAATACAAACAGTTTTTCTATTGTTTGGCTCGTGGCACTAAACAATACAGAATAAATTTATTTTAGCAAATTAAATTATGTCACTTTTCAGTTTCTCATTCAGCAACAAAAGCTTTTACTTTTATTTAGCATTGCAAAAAGTTTCTGGTAAATATTTCCTTTATTCTCTGGAAAACTGTCAATATATAAAACATTAATTATATATCCTATAAAACACAATGGACTCACCTGTATGCAATTCTAGTTCTGAAACTAGAAACCTGCAAAATTGAATGTGGAAAGCTTTAATACTCTGCTCGCTTTTCTCAGCATATTTGTGGTAGTTTGGGTGCTCCCTGTTCCCCAACACTTTGGAAATCATCCAGGCCTAGACTCAGCCGGCTCTGGAAATTTGAATGAAGCTATTTATTTACAGCTTAGCACAATATACAAGCAGATATTTACAGTATATACAGTTATAGACAGAAATATACAAGGTAAAAGGTAATACAGAAACACAACAGCCCTCCCAGAAACCTGAGTCCCGAGGAGGGGCTCCCAACCACCCTTCCACTTTCTCCCACCCCTCAACCTTACCCCAGATGTTGCCTTGTGCCCCAAGGAAGAAGGTCATTCAAGGGGGTTAGGAAGCAAGTGGATTAATCAGAGAGACGGAGGGTGAGGTTAGACAGAAAAATGCATCCCAGAGCTCAGGCAGTGCCTGAACTGCCTTATCTATATTTATACTCCCTTTCTTATACATCTCAGCAAGCCTATGAGTGAAGTAGACATCACAATTGTTTCTCTTTCATAGCCTGTAATCTGGTTCTTCTCACCTAAACATTCTAGCTAGCTTCAAACTAGCACAATATTGTTTTGTCACTTCAATTAAGTTAATGATTTGTTAATAACTCCAGTAAACCTATATATTTTTACTGTTTTCCAGCTCTGCCATAACTATCAGCTATAGGATGAAACTTAGTATCCTAAATCCATCTACAGTAGGACTAAATCTATTTTCTTATATTTCCTTTAAATTTTGTATTTTCAATTTAGTGAAAAGATATAATAAAATGTTTTTTTTTTTTTTTTTGTAGTTTATGTTTTTTACTTTATAGGAAACCAAAAGGTTCTGTGCTTAAGAAAAAGATAAATCATCTCATAACAGAAAATAATTTCTCCTGCAATGCTAACAGTTGTTAATAGTAACTTACTTTCAAAAATCTCTCCAAAATACATATTTGTTTATAGCTCTGACTTTCTAAACAGTTTTTACATTTTTCCATATGAAGTTCTTTCTAACTTATTTGTTCTCAAGGTTCAGTCATTAATAACAATGAATTCTACAGTCTAAGTACAGTGCATGATGAAAATGGTTTATTTTTCCAAATTTGTTTAACATCTTTCCGTCTATGAGATAATTCCTCCCTCTGAAGACAATGCTAAGCCTTTTCCAAGTGTTCTTTCATGAACTGCACTCCTTCACCATCTTTGCTTGTTCATGGACAATAAAATTACAAGGAATGCTACCTTCTTGATGACAAAACACTGAACGGGCATACATAATTTATGCCCTTTTTTTCCCCCAGCAGTCACGAAAGAATCAAAGACACTTACACTGGTATAGCTATGAAAAGACAAGAGAAAATTAAGTTTTTAGCTGGATGAGTAAACGTTATTCTCAGTATATATTTTACCAGTAATTTCACACATAAGCTTAGTGGAGTTTCTATCATTCTGTTATTACAGATGAAAATATACAGGCTCACTGGAAAATGGAGGGAAAGCATAGACCTGCTCTGTAAAAATGCCATCATATTAAAGGACATTTGGGAACAGGACATGTACTTTAAAAATTGAGATTGAACTCAAAACTGGTTTGTGCATACATGGATGTAAACACACTTACTCAAGTGGAAGAATGACCTTGTATCCAGGAAAAAAAATACTTCTTTATCTGTTAATACCATTTTTGCCATTTAGTTCACAATGTCTTATTCTTTACTGCATACTATGCAAGCATATTAATAATATTATTTTATACTTCCTCCTGACAGTGATTTTTGTCTTTTCTCTGTTTCATGCCATTACTGCAAACTCTATGTTCAAGACTGTCACTAGACATAAATTACCAGTGAGAAATAGACCTTGTAGCATTAAAGTTCTTAAGTACTTTGAAAAGGGGTTATTCCATTGTAGGCTTGTTGAACTGTTTCTTTGATAGCATGGCTGCTAGCAGCTGGTAAACAGAAAGTGTGGATTACTGCTGGCAAGCCCACAATCAGCCATGCCTGACTGTGGTACCAATATGTGACAAAAGAGAAATGGCTGTAGACTTCACTGCAGATTAGCAGAAAGAAGTGATAATGCATCAAGAGGGGGGGCAGGAGGTGGGAAAGCTCTGGAGCTGCCAGGAGAGATTCATTCATAGAGTCTGAAGCGCTGTGAATGACACTTCAGCTTGCTCCTGCCATGTGCGCAAGCCAAATGTACGCATCAGGAGAGCAGCAACATCCAGACCCTGGGTTTGAAAATCTGTAACTGGAAGCAATAGCCTAATATTGTTTTTGTGGGCCTATTGAAGCTATTGTTTTAGCAGGCCTGTTGTTCCAATAAAGAAATCTATTGCAAGCTCAATTATTTTGATTTTATTGACTCATCTGCTGCATTTATAGAATTTCCTTTTTGTCTGATCAGGCTGTTCTGAATTGACTGTATAATAGGATTTAGTGCATGAAATCATTCAGCTATTACAAATTACTTGCTTTTGCTCACTTACAAATGCTATTGTGCCTTTTTTTTTCACAGAAAGCCAGTTATATACTGAAGGTATCAAAGGGTCTGGCATGGAGCCACATGGTTATGCAAGTGAACTGGGTTATTCTGTCAGTTTACTTGGGGTATGAGTTAGGTCTCCTACACCAAGCCTTGGCTTCGAATCTAATTTTTCTCACCATCTCTAATTCTGTGGGTTTTTACAGATCCTTGAACTTGGGCTGTACAAAGTTGTATAGTCCACTGCTTTAAACCAAAAAGACTTCATCATTACTTGCTATCACCTGTCCTAAATAAAATTGATAATTCCAAAATCAAGTTCCTAAATAAAGCTGAGAATTATTACATTTCTAAGTTACCGAGATTCTCAGAGACAATGAAGTTTTGAACTTCAAGCTTGCTTCTATTTTGTCTAACTCATATCCCTATACCTCTGGCTGATACATATTTATACAAATCAAGATATTCCTTATATTATAAGAGACTGTTAGGCATTCACAGTGTAGATAATGTTATTTCTATACAAAATTGCATCTGTACTTCAGAAAAAAAGTCCTTCTTCTAGATCATTAAGTCTTCTCAATTGTAAACCTCAATTATCTAAAATATTAAATCAATATTAAATTCCTCCACTGTTTCAATTTCCATTTTTTTCTTTGTACAAAGCTCAATTTATTTTATAATTTCCAGCAGTTAGGTCATATCACACTTTCCTTATGCAGCTAAAGATTACAGCAACATCAAAGTTTTAAAAAAAACAAATTGTAGCACTTTAAAAATAATATGGTGCAACACTTTGATGAGTAACCACTGCATTATCAAATGAACTAAGATGTCAAATCAGACTTGAGATTTGAAGAGTAGATTCTCTCTTGCTTCTAGTAAAACAAAACCAAAAACCACCAACCAAACAATAACAACAGACAAACAAACAAACAAATCCAATCTACACCTTGAGTACTTCATCCAGTTCTGGGCCACTCAATTCAAGAGAGATGTTGAGGTGCTGGAATGTGTCTGGAGAAGGGCAACAAGGCTGGTGAGAGGCCTGGAACAGAAAACCTATGAGGAGAGGCTGAGGGAGCTGGGGTTGTTTAGTCTGGAGAAGAGGAGGCTCAGGGGTGACCTCATTGCTGTCTACAACTACCCGAAGGGAGGCTGTAGCCAGATGGGGGGTGGCCTCTTATCCCAGGCAACCAGCAATAGAACAAGGGGACACAATCTCAAGCTGTACCAGGGGAGGTCTAGGCTGAATGCTAGGAGGAAGTTCTTCCCAGAGAGAGTAATTTCCCATTGGAATGGGCAGCCCAGGGAGATTGTGGAGTCACCATCCCTGGAGGTGTTCAAGAAAAGACTGGATGGGACACTTAGTGCCATGGTCTAGTTGATTGGCTAGGGCTGGGGGATAGGTTGGACTGGATGATCTTCGAGGTCTCTTCCAACTTAGTTGATTCTATGATTCTATGATTCAAACAAAACCAAAAAGGTTCAACACTGCCGATTGTATAATTTGCCTGCATAGTTCTCCTGCACTGCACAAGGAGTCATTGAGATCAAAAGCTTAGTAAAATTTTAAATGTTTGACAGCTTTATTGAGCCCCCAAGACATCTAAATATGACTAAAAATACATAGTATATTCTTTCTTCTGATTAAGAACATATCTCCTATGCTTTCCTAAGCATTGGGAATAGAAGGAAAATTATGTTTTACTGTGGTAAATTGTCTTCCAAGTGTAAATTTGGTATTTTCTTATGTTTTCCCCTGGGGCCTATAGCAAAAATCACTGGAAATGACAGGTAATGTACCAAAATGAATCACTGGTCCAATACCCATTAGAAACTTGTATACTCCAAGCAGCTGCTGAAGTTATAGGTTGAATCTCCAGATATTAGAAAATGACACACAAATTCTAAAGGCTGTTTGGAGATTACTGGACACCATAATATTACAGCATTTCTAAACCAAATATTCTCTGGGTAGTGTTGCTTAGAAGTGAGTGTAATGTATGAGTTACTATGTTACTGTCTAGATTATAATGCATAGGAAATGGTATGAGTTACTACATTACTGTCTATATTATAATGCATAGGTAATGGGGAAAGAAAACATTCCATTTAAGAACAAAACATTAATATAACCTGTGTGTGAGCCTGTGTAATATAACAATGGATTGCTTTGACGTTTTGCGGTACCTCTACAGCTGTAACATACTGAAAGTGTGCTTCTCTAGTTGATGAGGAAATTTGACCTTCTTTCTTCCTTTATGTTTGTTTCTTTGCATATTTTATAAATAGCAGAAACATAAATTTATCAACCTCTTAAAATGCAGTTCTACTATACTTCAATTTAACTCTAAGTCCCCTAAGTTTGGCACAACTGCTGACAGAACATCTACATTTTTTGCACTGCATGTATTTCACTAGAACAGAAGAATCTGAGTCACATCTGAATTCTTTTTACTAGAATTTTTACTAGATATTTTCCTTTAAGTAACCTAAACATGATAGAAGGCTCAAGGTTTGCTCCACCCTGCAGAATGTTTATTATCAGGGAAATAGCATTATGGCAGAAAAATAATTGGCAAACTAAGCACATCCAATAAGGGATTCATTCAGAATAAAGGTCTCCCCTGCTATTTCACTGTTTCTTCAGGGTAAATAGCATCACATTTGAAAATGCTGAATCTTCTTACCTTTGGTGTCTGGTATAAACCAAGATCTTGGTAATACACCGTTCCTTTTTGTTAAGTCTACTGTCTTTAATGATCTTCACAAGAGCTTTGAAACTACAGTTCCCCAACGTATCTGTCATTGAAACATATGTGCAAATTATCTGCCCTCATACATTATGCAAATCGTAGTAAAGAATTTGCTTATGTTTTTGATAATCAAAATCTAACAAACTGGAAACGCAAACCAAAACATTCTGTCCCTTAACTGTTTTAGAAGTGAGTTATGTTTGGAGTAGTAGGCTGTTCCATAACATAAGTAGGGCGCCTTATAGAAGGTCTTTCATTTACACTTGTGTTCTAAATCTAAGCATACCCTTCTCACCGCTATAAGGCAACTGCTGGAGACAGAGCTGTGACATTCAAAATTAAACTGTCCTCTTCACATGTAGCTGAGCAAGGCTCAGTCTGTGGGGATTTTAGACTAGAAGGGTGATCCTGAAGAAGTTATTTAAGCTTGTGTATTGATGAAATATCTCAGATATTGAGTCTTTTTCAGGACATAGGCTTTTGTGTTTTTCACAGAGAAGGACTACCTGGCATTAGGGCATGATTGGCATGCTCAGATGATCAGCTGCCGACTCTAATGAGTGTATGCAAGTGACAGCAAATAGGGGCCTCTCTTGAAACAAAACATACAACATTTTAGAACTTCGTAATTTTTTGTTAAATATCTATTTATTTTTAACTTATTTGTTCCTGCTTTCCCAATTTTAGACCTGTGCTAAGTTTTGCAGGAGTAAGGAAGTGTTCATAGTTACTTCTACTGTTGATTTTTCTCTTAGTATGTTGCAGACAAGAAGCAGATTACTAGTATAGGCATCCCATGCCTTGGCAGAGGCATAGTGCTTAAGCACCAGCAGCATTAAGAAGAATCATTTGGCTACTCACCAAAAAAAATTGATAGAGGTCTGAGCACTCCTAAGTATTCAGGAAGTAACATATGGCAAACAGTAGCCAATCTTTTATTTAGGGTTTCCCTCCTTATTTTGTTTATCTCATATTGGTGGTTCAGTGTGAATTGACTAATTAGTAGACCAGCTCTAAAAATTGCAACAAAGACATGTGAAAACTTCCATGATCATTTCCTGAACGTGTAGCTATTTAGCTCAAAAGTCTCTAAGTCATGCATGTTGTACTCATTACTTGAAAATTTGGACAAATAATCTGATCATGTACTAAGTCTCCCCAAAACTAAAAATTAAATCAAAACCAAACAAACATAAAGTGTTTCTCCTCTATTCCACAAAACCATCTTTCCAAACCATCTGGTAAACAGTTTTGTAGAAGGATTGCAAAGAAATGTGAGGCTGCACAAGGCTCTCTGATCTCAAGCCAAGCTACTTGAAACAATTATCAATCTATTTTATATAACAAGCAACAAAAAAAAAAACAAAAAAACACACAAACAATGGACTTTTCAATTGAAAATAACACATTATTTTAACAAAGAATTTTACTGTTCAGGTTGTCAAAAGAAATCCCTTTAATGTTCTTATTAAATTATGAGGAGATAGAAATGGCCTAAATAGAAAAAAATAATAAGCAAGTGATTAAAAAATCAAAGACTTTACAGAGACAGAAATTACATTTTAATTTTATGTATACATCTAACTTATGGGCCTTCATGAAAGCCAGACAGTCCTACTCAAGGAATGATCATGGAGGTTTTTAGTCTATTCTTTTGAACTCTGTAACTTCCAGTAAGAATCTAGAAGATGGGAGCAAGGTATTTCTAAATAAAACAGCAAATAAGTAGTCTGGTGGTACTAAATGGGATAGACATTTCTAGTCTGGTTTGGATCCTCTCCCATCTTTTATCCTGCATTTTACACAGAAGATGAAATTTTAATATAATAAAGCACTGTGCTTACTTCCTAGAAGAACATAAAAAGTCTCATATTTTAAATTTATTATCAGAAAATATGTCTTACAATATCTTAAACACACCTTATGAAAAAACATGTTTTAATGAAAAATGGTATTTATTGACCTTTTGGAAGACAAAGCTATCATTCTAAAAAGATATTAACAACAGGAATTATGAGTGGGTTACAGAACTCTCAGCAATTTCATCTTCTTGGCTCAGTCTTCACTGAATTAACTCACAAACATGAACTTTCAGTATATCTATTTGAAGATTATGATTCTAAACAGTCCTACCTAATCATAAATTGTGTGCTATACCCTATTGCAAGTGCATCTGTTGTGACAATCACAGCTTAGAACTAGGAAATGCAACCTTCTCTGCTTGCTAGGGCAAACTGACCATTGATGTGAAGTGAAACAAGTGGCAAAGGAGTTTGATGCTTTGTGCATCAACTCTATCTATCATAGAGCTAAAATACTATGTGTATGCAGATGCTATATTTCTCCTCAAATATAAATTATTGAGAAGGAATAACCACATGTCAAATGAAAACTTCAGCCAAATGTGAGTTTTGGGGTTTTTTTTTAATCTTTTTTTATGGAGTTGTTGTGCTGTATGATGAGCATTAATATTACACATTCTGTTAAAACAAAGCAAAGTAAAAGCTATCTGTTCCAACACACAAAACCAGTTGTGTTTTCCCAATAAATCTAAAGGAATACATTGCTAACTAGTAACTATTTGAAATAATATGACCTAAGAGTTTAAGCCTTTCTGCTAATCTAACAATCAAATGATTTTGTAATGCATGGTGTGCTCTCATGCTGCTTTTATATTTTACCCGTACACTCTGCTAATCCATCTGTCCCTCCATAGCTGTAGTCTGGCACCAGCAGAATTATCTCTGAAAAGAACATAAATTCCATAACACAGCTGTAAGCACAAAGGCTCATGACTACTGTCAGACAAAATGACAAATGTTCTCATTTTATGGCTCTAATTTCTGTGTAAGTAGTTCTTACCTTTCATTTTTGCGGCCTGAAGAATGGGAGCAATTGTCTGCCATTGCAAACCTGCATGATTTGGGTATATGAGGAGGAAAGAAACATAGAAGCTGCACACTCTTCTTTTAAATACAGACACAGCCATTGACACACACTATTTTGTTTTGCTTTGTAGCAGAAAGCGGCTGCATTAATTCGTCTGTGTGAAGCTTTCTATGAAGAGAGCTGACACCAACATTGATGCAAGATACACAACTGTAAAGATATTTTTTTAACTGATTTTTTTTACTAGATGAAAGCAAAGTTTCAAAATATTTGCTACTCATCCCTAGACAGATCAAAACCTTTCTAACTGGAACTCCTGTGGGGTGAGGGGAGGTAAAGGCGCTTGCTGTTTCTGACTGAAAGACACAATCTTTCCAATTTTTGCAGATACTTCTACCATTTTTTGTTCATCTTGTATATGCATTTTTAACCTGAGGACATCAGGCTCTCCTGCTTATTTATTAGGAAATTCTTTCAGAAGAAAGTGAACTCCATGTCCCTATCCATATTCCAAATCAGCTAGAGGAAGATACTGAACTTAGCCTCTACCACTTAGGTATCTTTATAACTATGATCTTAGATACTGCATGACTAACACACACCATTGCACCCATAACTGTGTTTCCCACACCTGCAAAACAAGAGGGGAAGGGCAATCAAGTAAATGTTGAAAGACCTTATTCAGTTGCTTAAAGGCAGATATCTATTGTTATTTGAAATGCTGTGTGGTATCTGAATCACTCAAGTGGAGCTGACTAACATGATGCAGGACTTATGGGATGTTTGTGCCATAGTGGGCAGATATTCAGAGAACAGAAAGAATATCCCAGGGCAAATTAAGTGCCATTATGTGCACCTCTATAGCAAGCAAATCATGCCAGATTGATAGTCTGAAGTTCTTCCAGGACAATTCAAGCCTCCTATCCTAGTTCTTCATGAGTGATTAAGATGTTACATTAGGTAGAATTTTTATTACACCAAAAGTACATCTCTCAATAAAATCTCTTACTCACCCTCATTTACTGTGCACTGGTTGCATGGCAAAGCAGATGTCAAGATTGCTACTTGGGTTCCATGTAGACAAAACTAATACGAAGAACACACTCCTTGAGTGAAGCTAATGCAACTTCAACTGGTAATGAGGATCCACTCTGTGGAGCCAGAGTAGAGCTAAGCCTAAGTCTGAAATCCTGAAACACATAGAGGTGAATGTTGGGACATCAGCATTATCTGTTTCACTCTATGAGTACAAGTGTTTTGAGTTGTACTATTTTCTAAAGCAGATATAATCTATCTGTAGCCTGCTTCTAGTGACTTTCTATGGAAGCTGGCCTAAACAGTCTGTTTCTATCAAAAGAAGATGTAAGGATTTCCAGAAGAGAAGTTCTTCATCCCCACTACTGAAGCTGACTTCCCTTCACCCAGTACTGAAGAGCTCCAAGTGGAACAGGTTTGTATCTACCAAGCGACAAAGATGGGAATCCACGTGCTACCACAGCTCTTACACTGGATTGTATACATGTTTATGCATGGAACACTCCTAGAAAAAGAAAGTGTTTATTTCTCCGGCCCAAAGTCCCCAAGGTCTACAAATTTTCTAGGCTTCTGACAATGACTAATCTGACTACAGTTTGGTCATGGTTTATCATTTCTACACCTCTAACTGGTCCCATAACCCATTAGTAGATGCAGAGAGGTCTTTAAAGGGCTTTAACAAAAGCAGTAAGAAAGCTTTGAAAGGAATTAAAACTTCTTTGACACAGAATATACCACAGGGATAAAGAAACTGTCAAGACTCTATAATCTAGTTCTCTTCCATATTCAGTGTGTGTTCTATTTATGGACACTCTGGAAAAGGTAGACAGCAGGTACAAAATACAACACTTTTTTCAAGGTAACTAAGCTGACTTTGGATAATGTTCTACTTCAAACTCTATCAATCCAAAGGTGTATCAATCCAAAGGTCTTCCTGCAAGAGTGTTTCAGAGCATGTGTGGGCACCTAAACTTAAGCACTTAGGAAAACTGTTGGAATGTGAGAAACATTGTGAAGAAGCTTCCATACTTATTAGAATTTCATTTACATAATAGTTATCATTTTTTTTTGAAGTCACTAACAGCAATTAATGCAATATCCACATACAAACAAAGTCTGAGAGCTAAGGAAATAGATGTAGCTCATGGGCATGCTGAAAAATACTTCCAGTCCATCTTAGTCCTGAACCATATCAGTCCCGAAGAGAGCCTGCCAATGCCTTTACTCAGGACATTGGATTAAACCTCAACGTGTTTTGAGCAGGTGTGTAGACTACTGCATATAGAAAAAATACTACAATCACAAACAAATTCAACAGAGCTTAGAAAGAATGATGTGAATTTTTTTTTGTGCAATCTTTGAACTCAAGTATCTAAAACACAAAGGATAATTTCTTTGATGTGTAATTGTTCTGTTTGTCCTGCTGTCTCTTTTATCTCAGATACCAGTGTCAGGCAGTCCTTTTGCTTTTTTGCTGTGGAAGAGATTTAAATGTCAGGCTGTGACTCATGCTCCATTAAGCTCTGAATGAAGCCACAGCTACTTGGAAAGGTTTATAGCGGCTGTTTGATCCAACCCCAAAACTTACATTTGCACTACACTGCATTTGTTCATCAAATGGAAAAAAAATTCATTACTGCATTATGAACAACATATGCTTCCAATTATTTGAAAGCGTAGATGTTACTGTACTACATGTACAGTAAGTCCTACATGTATTACATGTATGTGTAAGTCCTCATAACGTTAAAATCTGGAGAAATCATTTATAGTTCACAATCATTTTTTTCCCAGTTCATTAGAACATTTTTCAAGGATCTGGACACATGATTTCCTAAAAGGCTGCAAAAACATGTTGCAATATCAATAAGTTTTAACGTTTGGGCACTCTCTTGTTTTATGTTCCACAGATGTTGTTTTCCTAGTGTAGTCTATTCATTAATTTTGAATAAACTATTCCATATTTTGAGCCTTATAAACTGAAGGGATTAAATATTTAGGTTCTCTAGAATGTTGGTAGTTCTAATTTCTGTCCAAGCATCCTTTGATTATTAAGATAAGATAAAATTTAGGAAGCAATAGGTAAAGATATGGAAATAAAACTGAAATATCAGTCCTCATTTATGACTGGAACTGAAAATACAATGGATTAAAAAAAAACCAAACCTATATGTGGAGCATGACATCCCTGGTTTCATATCCACAGGAACTAGAGTCTATTCAGCTATTTATCGCCCGCTTCTGCTTGCTTTTTTTTCCTAAAAGAGGTTTCAAACCTAGAGATGACTACCTGGAAGTATGTATGCAGCCAGTACATATGCAAATATCTCTAAGAACATCTAGACTGCAAATCTGCAGGAAAAACAATCATGAGATGCTTTCCTTTGAAGGCCTTGCACAGCCATCAAAGGAAGTTTTCAGGAGCAAAACAGGTTTCATCAATCCTTTGTGGATGCATTAAGCTGGTGCAAATCAGATCAGCCTTCAGCTACTGCAAACAACGCTGAATCTGAATCTGATTACTTTTTGGACACTTTTAAAATACACATTTCTTCTTAATGTTTGTTTTGTTTGCTCCTCAACTCTTGGACTCTGCAATGGGAGGAGGAGGAGCAGTAGCCAAACTAATCCAGTGGGATTTATGACCTGCTAGGACAGTCATACTGCAAAAAATATGTATAATAGTGTTACTACAAAAGTCAGTAAATTCCTTATTTTATTAGATCCAAATATAAATGTTAATAAACTCTCACCATTTAAAAATGTAAAATTAAACACTGTAGCCCCTGTTTACAACTAACAGCAAACAAAAAACCTAATGAGTGGATATAAAAAAGTGTCATTACTCCAACTGGTAGGACAGTTTACTGTTTGTCATCTAACAGCCCATATTTACAATAATTAAGAATAAGAGTATGATACTCACAAAATGGTAGCACTATGACATAGAGATATACTGTAAATCTTTTATATGAGAGGCAAAATCTTGCATTTCCCTTCACTGTGCCATGGCAATTGTTAAGAGAGTAAAAGATTTAATGGCAATATATTTAATAAATGTAGAGCAGCTGCAAACACCAATTCATTTGCCTACCAAACAGTTGACTATAATCTCGCATATTTTACATCCCTCTTGAGATTTCTTCTTCCATTTTAAAACTACATAGGTGCATTTCTATATGTGTACAAAATATATGCTGAACAATAATACAATCACCTAAACTAATCTCTTGGTCCTGAAGAGTGCCTGTTCCACTGTGATTAGTATCTTGATTGATGTATACAGCCAAGAAAGAAAATTGCACTTTAGCTTGCACAAACACAACTCAATGATTCTAAATTAGTCTTGAAATAATTTGCTTTGTTCATGATGTATGTGATCTGAGAATGTCCATTAGTCTCTCTGGTTTGAAAGAGAATGTATCAAAATAGTGTTATGAATACATCAGGTCATTCCAACAAACAGAAATAACCTTAATTTATCAACTGCTGTATCTGGCTTTATGCAAAAATTAATAAATGAATAAATAAAGTGAGAAAATCTAGGAACAATCCACACTGCAGTGCTTGGAACCATAGCTGATTGGTGCTGCTGTGGTTTTCTGTGGATCTAGGAATTCTCGATGCCAACCTGCATTGTGTCTCAACAGCTAGGGTAGGCAGCTGCTCAGGGTGTGGGAGTTGTGAGTGCAAATTGTCTCAGTCCAAACTCATCTCAAACTTTGCTCTATATGGCAGACCAGAATGGTTTTGGAGGAAGATAAGGGATCTGTGAGGGTGGTACAATCACAACTATCTTAAAAGTTCACAGGAAAGCTTTACAACTATCACATGTAGCTTTTCAAACATCTTTGAGATTCATCTGGTAAAATGTATATGTCTATAATGCAACACATACAAGTAAGATAATTGGCTAAAGTCCTTTCACACCAACTGCCACTTTGAAGATGCAATTTGTTTTGTCACAGGATATATCTAAAATGGTTGTCAGGCCCTACAAGTCTCTCTTTTTGCCCACTCACTGTGCAATGAGCTTAAAATCGCCAGCAAAGACATTACACTCAGGCATGGGAATCAGGTCTTAATAGAATCGTCAAATATATTATGCTCCTACATTAGGATCACCCATTTTACTTCATAAGTGATATGATATTGATCATTCATCTTATCTCTTAAAGGCATGGATCTCCTGTACATCCAGGGTGACTCGACAGCTTCATGCAGGTGACTCATAGTCTAGGATATTTCAAAAGTCACTGGGCATTTACAGGAGCAGCAGAGTACTCCTTGTCTGTCATCAGCCAAATAATTCTCTACACTTTAGATTTCTTTATCGACACACAGATTTCCTTTGGCCGTGATTATAGATCAGTAACAGATAACCAAATAACAGGCTGATGCTAAGATCTGACTTCTTGAAAAGATTCTGCAGTGTTTATGTGACAGTGTGATGGTTTGGGTGTTTGCACCTGTATGCAATGGTTCTGAAACTGGAAACCTGCAAAATTTAATATGGAAAGCTTTGATACTCTGCTAGATTTTCTCAGCATATTTGTGATGGTTTGAGTGTTACCCATTCCCCACACTTTGGAAATCACCCAGACACCCAGCCAGCTCTGGAAATTTGAATGAAGCTTATATTTACAGCTTAGCACAATATACAAGCAGATATTTACAGTATATACAGTTATAGACAGAAATATACAAGGTAAAAGACAACACAGAAACACAACAGCCCTCACAGAAACCTGACTCCCCAGGAAGGGCTCCCAGCCACCCTTCCCCCTTCTCCCACCCCTCTCTACCTTACCCCAGTCCCAAGGAAGAATGGAGGTTTGGCCAGGGGGGGTTACGAAGAAAAGTGGATTAATCAGAGAGGTGGCAGAGAGGCTAGAGAAAGAAATGCAGATCAGAGCTCCCAAGCAGAAGGATGACTCCCTTATCTATGTTTGGATTCTTGTTCTTATACCTCTCAGCAAGCTTATGAGTGAAGTAAAAACCAAAACATTCCAGCTAGCTTCAAACTAGCACAGACAGGGAGAAACTTATCAATATTCCTATCACATCAACATCAGGTATAATCTATATATTGTTTTATTAGTAAACCAAGCATGGTGCTTATATGCATACTGTAGTTTTGGGTTTCAGTATATTACATTTAATAGAGATTTTGATAAGAAATTTCAGTCGAAATATGTTGCACAAGTGTCTAACAGGGTGGAAATTTGGAGCAAAGGCCTGCCAGCACAAAGAAAATCCAAGACACTGGTAGTAACTACAGGTAGCATATCTGAGGCACATCTTGCAAAGAGAAAGATGTTAATCTTTCATCACTTATGCCCTGCAATATCAAACAGTTCATACTTTGATTCTTTCCCTTTTACACAAAGTTCAATAAATAACAGAGAAAAAAATGGCATAATTATATATTTTTTCTATTTTCTGTGTTATTTCTTGCTACAGAGCTGGCACAGTCCAGTGCAGACATGTATCTTTAGTCGAGTAGGAGCACAAAATGTTGTGACACCAAACACACAGAGAGTTAGAGATTCTGTTATAACTGCAGATTCTAGCACATGAAAACTTGTGGGAGCCATAGGTACTTCATATCAAGCCTTTTCTAATATCTCAGAGTAACGACATGAGCTGCCATCCCTTTAATGATGAAATTCGTGCAGGAGGTGTAATTCTACTCTAAAAGTAGTTTTGGAAGCTGTAACTACATCTTGAAGTGCTGTGTTCACTGTCTCAGTGATTTGTTAAGAAAAAACAGCGTAGATCTCTGGCACATTTTTTTTCAAAATATGGTGATGCATATAGAAAAAAAATTGCTACAGAAAATATAGCTAAACTCACTTATCTCATTGCTCAGTCACGGGAAAGAATATCATTTCACAGACTGTCACTGAAGATCATAAGCAAGATTAAAATTTATATTCAGATCTTTCTCTAGTTCTTATCTCCTCATTATGGATAAATTTTATTGGAGGCTATTTCCTATCCCTTCACAGAAGTATACTCTGTTCTTTACTTTGTAGCTCAGTTACTCTGTCACTGATCTACGTACCAAGCTACCCATAAAGAGATATCAAAAGAGCTTAGACTGCATGTCTATTGTCAATTCTCCACATCTCCTCCTCTGCTTTGAAGAAAGGATGTTTGTTTCTGCCCTTAAAGATCTTTTCAGTGTCTCTTGTCTTTGCTACCATTCATTTACTTGGGGCCTGCAGTCATATCATTTTCCCCATCTTATTTGTAAATTTCTGAGATCTTCCATGCTCCTACAAGCCTCCACAAAAAGAAAAAAAAGTCTTCATTCTTTTCTGCTTACAAGCTGTCTGTGACTGCAATACATCTAAAAAACTTATTAACTTTAGTTAACTAAACCCCCATATGCCAAAGAAAACAGTGTTTCCTTCTCTGTTAACCTGTCTTTGTCATTATTTTTCTGTTTTAGCCAAAAGGTTATAAAGGTAGGAATTCTGACAAAGTTGAAGATACCATCTTTCTCCTTTGTGTTTCTGCATTGACAAGCACCACAGGGTCATAATGTGCCTAGGACTCAGAATGATCATAAAAATTAGAGCCAGCAACAATGTCAGGAATTAAATGCAAACCAGCCTTTAAGTAACATTTTACCTAAAGACAGACAAATTGTGTAAACTAGTTGGAAAATAGCCTCTAATTTAACCCTTCTGATATTTTTCCCCCTGTACAACAATACTTATACCTAGCATAATTCTGCCTATTAGGTAAAATCCCTATACAATGTAATATCACTATATAATAGATAGAAGTATGAAAGCAATATTCTCTGCTTTATTTACAAACCTGGATGTCTATGTCTTCTCAAAAAAAAAAAAAAAAGAAGACTCTAGAGGTTTATTAATTACAAAGTCATAAGAATTATCAGAGAAATCAATGGAGAACAAGAACAATTTGTGTTACTGAGTTCATTGAAGATGTGCAGCTAATTGCCCAGACAGCAGAATGAAAGTATTTCCCTTCTATAGATATTAAGAGAGTAAACATTGTCATACTTATAGCAGCTTTTTTTTTTTTTTTTTTTTGCATCTCAAACTGCAAGCTTCCAGAAACAGTTTTTCAACAAGGAATATTATTCAACCTTTAATATTTTTTTCCCTGCAGATATAATATTCTACCCAGGGTGGGAAATACTTTTCTTCTCTGATACAGTGTGGCTAATCATTAGCTACTCTCCTTTTCAAAACTGGACATTCATTATAAAAACGTGAGTAATGAGCACTTAGACTTCTAACTGGTAGCCACTTAAAACCATTAGATCTATGAACTCTGAATTTCTGTGCACTGTTATCATTGTCAAGGTATAAAGAAACTGTTTTATGGTGGTGGTAAGTACATCCACTGAGTTTCTCTGTGCCAGATGGCACCTAATTTATATATGTAATTGCATATCATGAGAGAAAGAGAACATCAAATACTTGTGGAGAACAGAGTATCCAATATTTGCAAATTCAAAAAATTAGTGATGATTTTTTTTAACAGCAAACCATAATGGCCTAAATGCCAGTAATAATAAGTGCTTCTTTCTGTAGTCTTGAAGATTGACAAGAAGAAAAAAAATTGAAGTAAAATTGGGATGCAAGAAGTTTATAGTCATTGTGTCAGGGTACTGTTAATTTACAGTATTTTCACAGAGTAGAAGATATTAATTGTTTAATAAGTGTAGGGAAAACAAGCCTTTTAGCAACTAAACCAAATTAACAGTAAGGTAAGAGTTTACACTGAGATTCCTTTTTCATTTAGAGGAAATGAATATCTGTATTTTATTCAAGTGTAGCAGATACAATCACATGGTAATTCTGGCCTTTTTTCATTGTTAGAGTTATATACAGGTCGGTCTTTTCCTGGCTGGAGCAGTAGTTGAGTGCACATGTAGTGGCTGGTGCTGCTGAAGCCTGTTCATTAGAACTGGGCAGTCCAAAGGCATGTAAAGCAGAGAACACTTATCTGATGAGCTGCAAAGGAACATTTTGCAGTTCTTCCTGCCAATCACTCCATAAATGCTAACCATCAGGAGAGTGGACCACAGTCCTTAGGGACTAACAATATATGTTTGTTTGCACCTATGGTGTGTAGGTACCTGCAATAAACTATGACCCTTTCAATCACTCCTTTGAAGACAGTGACCTGCTGCTTAATAAAAGGAGTATGCTCTCTCTCTGGACTTTTCCTTATTAAAGAGACAGTTCACCACATGATTGGTTTTGGCCCAGAAGGTTCCAGATTAAGGTTCTTCATTCACAGTTCATTCGTGAAGTCTGCTCCAGTTCCCAGATTGTCTCTGGATACAATGATGTACTATTCATCAACAATAAGAAGAACATTTTTATTGCATACATTTTTCAGAAGAAGGAATATAAACAGCCATTTTGAACACTCTCTTTCAAATAAACTTGTCTTCTTCCACGCCACTGCTTAAAAGCTGACTTGTGCATACATACTTGTTGTAAATGGTTCTAAAATCAGAAGAGTAGTAAATATAAAACAAATCATAGAATCATAGAATGGTAGGGCTTGGAAGAGGCCTTTGGATATCATGTAGTCCAAGCCTCCTGCTAATGCAGGTAAGTCTAGAGAGGTTGCAAAAGAACACATTCAGGCAGGTAATCAGGGAATGAGCACAGTATAGAGCCAGATAAGTAAAGCAGGATCAGACACCACAGAAAGAAAATAAAGACCTTACATTAGCATCTTTCCCCAAGGGACTGAAATCTGCAAGTCCTGTGGCTGTACTGGTGAGTGGTCATGTAATTTTAAGTCTCCTTTGTAATACAGACATCAGCTTGGAAAACTAGTCTGAAACCATTACAAAAGGACACAATTCAGAACAACCTGAATTTTTCCTGGTACATTTTATTCAGATGTCAATCTATTTTGCAACAATATTTTCACTTCAAGATACAGAATCATATAATAAGGTCCTCCAATGATGAGGAATCAAAACAAAAGAAAACCCTAAACTAAACATGAAATGGATTACTTTAAAATCAGAAGTGACTCCAGAATCCAGTTCAGTTCTGTCTCATTTCTTGCAGGGAGTCTCAGGGATTAAAAAACCTCAAACTTACTAATTGTCTTGAAATACACCATAGTGGTTAGTGGAGGGACTATAATTAAGAATTTTATTGCAGACAGAGTAACAGGAGAGATATTTCAAGAACAAGGAAAGATGAAAATCTATACAGAAAGTCATATACAAAATTAATAGCAAAGTTAAGAGATAAAAGTAATAACATAAGGGCATTTGATTTTTTGTCAAATTTAGAGGTAATATGCAGGCTTTTGTTCAGTGACATATTTTGGAAGATGTTTCCTTTAAGCACATAAAAGATTTGTATAAGCTGAATCTGTAAAGAGAAAAATGCTGAACAAACAAACAAACAAAAAAAGGATTAAAAGATCTTTTCATATTTCAAGGACCCTTCACACCCTCAAATAACAAAACTTCCCTAGTCCTTCAAAGATATGTTTTTTATGCATACATATAAGTTTCTGGATGTTTCTCCCAATATATCCGCTCTCTCCACTATAGTTAAATCAGTGCCTAAGATGTCATGCATTTTATCACACCAACAAGGATCTGGAATATGAAAAAAAGACTGCAGCAAACTTTTCTGTTATTCTGTGTTGTGTGCAGCAAACTACTCTAGAGGTAAAAGACAATTTACCTGATATTTTGCAGATGTGTGCTCTGGAGTAAGTAAGTCAGTTTGCAACAGGTATAATGCAATGTCAAAGGGAATGGAGTGCACTTTTTCTCTCATGTCCTACTCACTTTCCCCTTTAACACTTGGCTGAGATTCACTTCTTTACATCAGTTGTGTTCCACCATAGTTCTGTACTTATCCTTGTAAATTCTGTCATAATTTGGGGCCTTGTTTATCTAAGTGGAACAGCCTTTGGCATACAACACTTACATTTATTTAGTAAGAATTTACATTTTAAAAACATAATCTAAAGGTCCTTCTTTCAATTATCATGTAGACTCAGTGAAGTCTAAAGTCTTCCATTTATAGAATCAGAGAATGGTTTGGGTTGGAAGGGACTTCCAAAAGTCATCTAGTCCAACCCCTTCTGCAGTAAGCTGGGGCTCCCTCAGCTAGACCAGGTTGCCTAGACCCTTGTCAAGCCTCACCTTCTCTTGAAGTAACATAAAAACAGAGCTGGCAGAAAAAAATTATGTGTGGTTTCTGTTTTGTTGTTTCTCTTCAGTGTCCATTTGTCTTTTGAAGAAGGCTACTTTGGAATTCGAAATGATTGGCCTGTGTCTCATGGTTAGATCTCCAAGAACAATCTGCTTGGTTCAAGCAATCATGTGCCTTTCCCTAAATTGGTGAAATGAGTGGCACTTGTCAAAGGAGCATTGAAAAGAAAATTTTAAAAATAATAAAAATTCCCAAGCAGTTTCATTAGATCACAGTATCACAGTATCACAGTATCATCAGGGTTCGAAGAGACCTCACAGATCATCAAGTCCAACCCTTTACCACACAGCTCAAGGCTAGACCATGGCACCAAGTGCCACGTCCAATCTTGCCTTGAACACCCCCAGGGATGGCGACTCCACCACCTCCCAGGGCAGCCCATTCCAGTGTCCAATGACTCTCCCCTCAGCCTCTCCTCATAGGGCTTGTGCTCAAGGCCTCTCACCAGCCTCGTCGCCCTTCTCTGGACACGCTCAAGCATCTCAATGTCCCTCCTAAACTGGGGGGCCCAGAACTGAACACAGTACTCAAGGTGTGGTCTAACCAGTGCAGAGTACAGAGGCAGAATGACCTCCCTCCTCCTTCTGGCCACACCATTCCTGATGCAGGCCAGGATGTCACTGGCTCTCTTGGCCACCTGGGCACACTGCTGGCTCATGTTCAGGCGGGTATCAATCAGCACCCCCAGATCCCTCTCTGTTTGGCTGCTCTCCAGCCACTCCGACCCCAGCCTGTATCTCTGCATGGGGTTGTTGTGGCCAAAGTGCAGCACCCTGCACTTGGAGCTATTCAACACCATCCCATTGGACTTTGCCCATCTGTCCAGGTGGTCAAGGTCCCGCTGCAGAACCCTTCTGCCCTCCAACTCAGTCACATCTGCCCCCAGCTTAGTGTCATCTGCAAACTTGCTGATGACTGACTCCATGCCCTCATCCAGATCATCTATGAAGATGTTAAAGAGGATGGGGCCCAGCACTGATCCCTGAGGGGCACCACTAGTGACTGGCTGCCAGCTGGATGTGGCACCATTCACCACCACTCTCTGGGTCCGGCCCTCCAGCCAGTTCCTAACCCAGCACAGAGTGTTGCCATCCAAGCCACGGGCTGACAGCTTAGCCAGCAGTTTGCTGCGGGGGACAGTGTCAAAGGCCTTGCTGAAGTCCAGATAGACCACATCCACAGGCCTCCCCACATCCACCAAGTGGGTTACCTGATCATAGATGAGTGAAATAATAATAGAAATCTATTGTAAGAGCAGGCAAATGAGAAATCATAGAATCATAGAATAATTCAGGTTGGAAGGGACCCCAAAGACCATCCAGTTACAACCAGTGGAAAATCAGTGGGAAAACAGGTGGCTTAACATGTATGAATAAAAAGAGAAAGTAACCCTTGAAGAAAGAGTTCCTGATGACCTTGTCATGACAAAAAAAAAAAAATATTAACTCAACCATGTATAATGAGAGAAGAAAAGGTGAATTACAGCAGTATGGGTTTCTTTGTAACTTTTAAGTCCCTGTATAGAAGGAAGAACTCTTTATATTTCTACTCAGTCAAACACTATTTTATGAATCTGCGACATTAAAAATACTATTTATTTTCCCTCCAGAGCTTTCATAAATGCCTTTACTTTTGTTTCTTTTGCTTTTGGCTCTAGAGTTTTATTGTGAACTTCACAGAGGTTTCTTACTCAAGAATAATGTTTTTTCTTTTTATTTCAACCTACTCAGATATCACAGCTGATTCTTTAACAGCATCAGACAAAAGCACTTACATGCTGCAAACTGTGTGAAAATTCTGTTTCTACTGCTGGACACTATAGTATGTCTTCCACATAAATCCATGCCTGTGACTGTTTTTCCCCCCAGCTCAAAGAGTCAGTATAATTTCTCTCACCTTATTTTTTTCTGTTTCTGAGCCAAAATTCTGAAGAGTTTCATTCCACAGATAACTTAGTCAAATCCATTAATAGCAAGACTGGGTACAATTTCCTGTTCTTTAGTACAGACACATTCAATGATGAATTGTATCACTGAACTTGGAGCAAAACTATGCTTATTTCTGAAGACAATAATGAATTTCATGACTTTATATTACACAGAGAACATAGTCATCTTCAAAATATGATCATAACTTAAGAGAGAGTTTTAATGATTAATGGTCTACTGAGATCTACATTCTGTGCTTCCTTCTATTCATATTATGTGTTGTTAAGAATATATGGAATTGATCTCACATCAGTTAAGTTTTTTTCATGTTCCTTCAAAGGAATGTGAATGTTTGCCCATCTTTCTGTCTGCTGAACCATACTTTTATTTCCTTTTTTCGTTCCTGCCAAGAACTTCACCACAGAACCAGGAAAAGCTTTGTTGCATGAACTCACACATGCTTTTTTGAAAGCATCTGGTAGAAAACCAGATAGATAGTGCCTGAACCATGTTAGTTCAAAATTAAGAAACGCAGGATCACAGGATCACAGGATGTCAGCAGCTGGAAGGGACCCAAACAGATCATCGAGTCAAATCACCCTGCCAGAGCAGGACCATACAATCTAGCTCAGGTCACAAAGGAATGCATTCAGATGGGCCTTGAAAGTCTCCAGAGAAGGAGATGTGACAGTTTGGGACTCAGCCAGATGGAAGTTAAGGAATGAAGCTATATTTACACCTTAGCACAATTTACAAGCATATATATATACAAATATATACAGTTAAAAGTAATACAGAAATGCAATACCCCTCCCAGAACAACTAGATTGCCAGGAGGGCTCCTGAGCCAAACTTCCTTCACCCCGCCCTCCCCCTCCCCTGTCTCTCCCTTCAGAAATAACCAGATCAACCTACATGTATCTCACATGATAAATCTGAGATCTGAAGTGAGATGTCAAAAATGTGAC
Source organism: Pogoniulus pusillus (assembly GCF_015220805.1). Taxonomy (NCBI): domain Eukaryota; kingdom Metazoa; phylum Chordata; class Aves; order Piciformes; family Lybiidae; genus Pogoniulus; species Pogoniulus pusillus. Next base: position 26,390,029 of record NC_087267.1, on the reverse strand, counting down.
AAGGAGGTTAGAGGAAAAAGGGTTAGGTTGGACTAGAGTTAAGGCAGAGGCAACCACAGAGACCAGACCACCAGAAAGAAGGAGCAGAACTGAGAGCTGAGAAGTATGTGAGGAGTGTCTTATCTATATTTTGACTAGTTGCATTTCTCAGCTGAAGAACGGGTGATATAGGGTACTGTTGGGGTTTTTTTCTTTCTTCTCACAGCTAGGAATTTTATTTCTCTCAGTAAAATATTCCAATTAGCCTCAAACCAGCACAGGAGACTCCACAGCCTCTCTGGGGAACCTGTTGCAGTGTTCTGTGCCCCTTACTGTAAGGAAGTTCCTCCCTGTGTTGATGTGGAACCTCCTGTACGGCAACTTACATTCGTTGCTCCTTGTCCTATCACAGTGAGCAAGTGAGAAGAGCCTGTCCTCTCCCTCCTGACACCCAGCCCTCAGATACCTATTTATTAAATCCCCTCTCAGTCTTCTCCAGACTAAAAAGCCCCAGGTCCCTCAGCCTCTCTTCATAAGACACATGTTCGAGTCCCCTAAGCATCTTTGTAGCCTTGTATCATACTACTAAAAGGAGGAGACCTTCTCAAACATGCCTTTAACTGCAGCTAATTTCCTAAAATTCAGCAGGAAACTCAGGACTGAGAGTCAAAAAACCCTTGAGGTTTTGCAGTCAGATGAAAGGATTCTTGAAATGAAACCTTTAGAGATTTGTATTTCTACTTGGGCCTCTTGCCTGGGAGCTACATACTCAGTAAGTTCTTACATAAAGGCTTACATTTTATTTTTATTCATATCCTTGCAGTTACTGCTACCGACGCCAGTTGGAGGAAAATCCGTATGTCTGTAGTGATTTCATACTTTTTAAGAGACAATCTTCTTTCAACATACAGAGAAATTACACCATACCCTAGTATTCTTTTTTTCAAGTATCCTTTCTCAGTTCCACCAGAACTCCCTCTCTTTCTTCCTGTTTTTCTATTTTGACACATTTCCCTGTGGGAACTGTTTAACGCACAGAATAACTGAACACTGATATACTGGTGAGGATGAAGCACCAGTGGATAATAATCTGTGCAGCATGAATGTTCTGCTAACAGTTTGGGAACTAAATATACATTTGGCACATCTTCATCCCACGTAGAGTTAAAGGCTCTGTGCATATGCAACGTCAGTGATTAATTAAGATACATGAATGCTTTCTTTGTGCTAGCAGTAAATCTGCTATATAAACTGCTTCAAAGTGTAGTCATGTAGTCAAGACAGTTGTCTACCCTTCCCCTCCACCAATTTTAATCTGACAAGAAAACTTGTAAGGTTTATGATTCACATCTGAGATCATTGAGTGATTACTGCCACCTAGTTAGTTCTCCATGCAGTAAGTTATACACAATTAGCAGAAATGTGGGCCAAGTCCTCAGCTGGTGTATCTAAGAGAAGATAATACAAAATGACTAGGACATCCAGTGCCTTTTCCCTTCGGAAAAAATGTTTTCTTTCATGTTTATCTAATCTTTTTCAAAGCCCTCAGAACACATATTGCCAGTTACGATTATCCCTCCAATCAGCATATGCTTTTGCCTAAGATACATTCACATATACATTGAGCGTTTCCTCTGTGTTGTAAGCAAGTGGCACACCATTTTCTAAGCATTTTACCTTCATGTTGTATATATAGTTTCAGAATTAATGAACTAAAGAAAGGAAAAAAATGTCTGTCGCATGCTGAGTATAGGGATGAATTGCACCTGCACTAACCTCATGCCAAAGAAAACCATTAACCATTCCCAAGGTTGTAAGACAAGGACCTCCCATGATAACACCGTGAGCCTCTCTGACTTTATACTCTTTATCAGAGCAAAAGCAAAACATTTTTACATTATTATCAATATCCCACCAATGATAATTTAAAACACTTTTTTCTACCTTAGTATTTTACTGCCTCCATCTGAGAAGCTGTAGCAGTAACAGGAGAGAGCAAACATGGAACATATCTTTACCGATGATCTGAACCAGGAGATTGAATCCAGCATCAGTAAATTTGCAGATGACACCAAGTTAGGAGCAGGTAATCTGTTGGAGGGTAGGAGAGCCTTGCAGAGGGAACTTGGCAGACTGGATGGGTGGGCAGAAACCAACAGAATGAGACTTAACAAAGCTAAGTGCAGGATTTTACACTTTGGCCACAACAACCCCAAGCAGCGCTACAGGCAGAAAGGGACCTGTTGATGCTGGTTAATAGTAGACTGAACATAAGCCAGCCAGCAGTGTGCCCAGGTGGCCAAGAGAGCCAATGGCATCCTTGCCTGTATCAGGAACAGTGTTGCCAGAAGTACAAGGGAGATTACTCAGCACTGGTCAGGCCACACTTTGAGTACTGTGTCCAGTTCTAGGTTCCTCAATTCAAGAGAGATGTTGAGGTACTGGAACATGTCCAGAGAAGGGTAGTGAAGCTGGTGAGAGGCCTGGAACACAGCCCTGTGAGGAGAGGCTGAGTGAGCTGGGGTTGTTTAGCCTGGAGAAGAGGAGGCTCAGGGGTGATCTCATTGCTGTCTACAACTACCTGAAGGGAGGTTGTAGCCAGGTGGGGGTTGGTCTCTTCTCCCAGACAACCAGCAGCAGAACAAGGGGACACACTGTTACGGAAGGGGGTTCTCAGTACCTACGCCTATTTGGTGGAGGGGAGAAATTAATTGGGGTGAGATAATTTTATATAAAAATATATATTTATTAATCTAAATATTCTGAACTCTCGCCACCCCCAACCACTGTATATTAATATCAAATTGTTCTTTACATGATTATGAAAACAATCTAGGATAAAATATGTACAGAAACTGGTTAATTAACTAGCAAACATTCAAACTATAAACAGAGAGAGGAGTTTTCCCCACGGCTTAATACCGTTCGGAGTCTCTATGCTATTCGCCCAGCAGAGTGAGCTGGAACTGATTCTGCTCTATGGCAGAGACAACTTATATTACAGAGGTATTAAAGCTTTTACTCACAACTCTTATTAATTATTAATCACCCTCCGGGGCTGCATCACAGCCTATGTCCAATGTCCAGATTTCTGGGGATCTCTGCCCATGGACATTGAGGCTGGAATCCTCCCAGCTTGAGGGGAAAGGATAAATCTTCCCAGATTCTGGGGAAATAGGTTTCTGATCTTTTTCTCCTGGCAAAGAGGCGATCTCTGCCTTTGGTGCTGCTGGCTTCTTCTGGATGCTGTGTCCAGGAATTCTCAGCTGACAGGATCTAAGGAGAATATCATGCTGTCTCTGGCATGGTTGTCACAGTTAGGAGGCCATGTGTGTGTGCAGACAATCCAGAGTCTACTTCCTGGTTATCTCAGTGGCAGTGGCTTTTACCAGGCAATGATAGGCAGCAGGCATGCAAAGTGTGCGAGGCTGCTGGGAGTCTGAGCTCCGTAGGTAAATGCAGTACAGGATCTGGTCCTGATAACGCGATGGCGTGCAGATGTGCACAGCTGGCTGGAGACTATAGGCTCCTCATATATATATATGTGCTGGCATATATGAGCTCTGCATCTAAGGTACACAGGCAGGTGAGTTGCGAATGAGTCAGAGAATGAGGTCTGGGCCTCTGAGCATCTGAGTGGCTGAGCTATGTAGGGTCTGTGCCTGAGGGTCTGAGCTGAGCACTTTGTTTACCTGTGCACCCCTATTTATTAGATGTGGGCTGAGATTAATGGCCTCTTTGGCTACTAGAATGACCAATCAGGTTGGCAGTCAGCCAAACCTTACTATAACAGGCAAAAGCTGCTTGCCTGGACCTTCCCAAATATGGGGATCACATAAGCTTACCCCAGGGAGACACAAGCTGGGTGTGTGGGGGCTTACACAACTTGTTTACAAACAGGGGTCCTGGCAGAAAAACATGTCCAGGCAAGGCAAGGCATAAGCAAGCCTGCTTTTGGGCCTACAGGCCCTTCACGACACACATTCTTAAACTGTGCTGGGGAGAGGCATAGGCTGGATGTTAGAAGGAAGTTCTTGACAGAGAGAGTGATTGGCATTGAAATGGACTGCCCAGGGAGGTGGTGGAGTCGCCATCCCTGGAGGTGCTCAAGAAAAGGCTGGATGAGGTACTTAGTGCCATGGTCTGGTTGACTGGATAGGGCTGGATGCTAGGTTGGAATGGATGATCTTGTAGGTCTCTTCCAACCTGGTTGATTCTATGATGATTCTATGATCTGTCCCATTTTTGCCTCTCTCAACTTTGTAGTGTCTCATATGACAGTAAACTGAATTTCCTTGGAAAGCAAACCAGTATGTGAACTCTTCCTCTCTCTGTCTCAGCAACACAGCCCACAGAGGCTAAAAAGAACCAAGCATTATTTTCCCAAGGCCCTAAAATTGTGAAGCCTCAGGTATTTTTCAGTCAAAGTACTCTGAGTACAATGTAGAGCTGGGGAGGAGTACTATCTTTCTTAAGAGGATCCAGCTTCTTTGGAACAGTGCCTTTTCCCTATATCTTCTAATCAGGCCTAAAGCTGTTTGTGTATAATCAGTTTTACTTCATCAGTTCAGGAAAGGAGAAAAAGCTCTCAGAAGGACTGATGAGAACTCTGTGTGCTAAGTGCCTTTCCAACTGAAGGAAAATGCAGGGAAAAAAATATTATTAAGGAGGACAATAAAAAATTAGTTGCTTTGTCTAAATGTTTCCAGTTGTTGATAAATGCTCACTGTTTATTCTCACCATTTTTTTTCAGTCTGCAGCTGCAGAGACAGTGTTCCTCATGCCTCACCATGACTGATGATCTGACTGCATGCCACACAATCTCCAATTTCTGTTCTGCTTTGGTTATTTTTTTAAAAGCATTTTTTTCTCCTTTTCTTGAACCTGATGATCTCACACCGGAAATTCAGCTTTTCTCCCAAAGAAGAGGGTCTTTTGTGATGGCAACAGAGCACTCTTACAATCAGCTGGGAGTTTTCCTCACTTAAGAAAGAAAAAAAAACAAAGTCAAGAATTGACAGAGTTCCAGCAGTGCTTAAACTCTAGCAGCACAAAAAAGCTATTTAAGAAGCAACAAAAACCTAAAGAGACATTTACTCTGAGGTAATGGTGACATAATTTTTTGGAGAATAATTCCCAGTTATTTAAACCTATTTTTTCTTCTTACATTCATGACCAAAAAGTGAATAGTATACAGATATAAACTTTACTTGGAGACAGTGTGTCTCGCAAATCAGCGTAGAAATGTCCAGCACAGAAATGGCTCTTTACCTTGACAATAAAGGCCAGTTTGATGGTTTATTTTCTTAATTCCTACAATGAATCTATTGAAAAACTTTCACCATTTTTATTCTCCTTCAATGCCTTACAGTTTTCTACCCCTTGTAAAGGAAATAAAGTTACTGAAGGCAATTTGGAGACTCTGAATGAGATCTTGTTTTGAAGTTTCATAATGATTTCATGAATTTATTTTGTACAGCAAATTACAGTCTGTCGATTGCTAACATGAGACTTTTAGGGTTTTATTAGCATGTCTGTGGCAAGAAACTGGTCAAAGTTACTTTAGCCTTGATTCAGCTTCAGCAATGCCCTTACTTTATAAGTAAAAGATCACTTTGTGATCAGAGTAACTTTACCCTGCTAATCTAATTCTGTACTTCTATTTTTCATTTCCCAGATGACTACTGCATGTCCTCCTGCACAGACACTCTTGAAGCAGACCTGATACCTTTTTCCCTTTCCCATATATATTACAGAAATACATTCTGCTTTTCACAACAATTTGCCCTTTAGAAAGTTTTCTTAAAGCAGTTTCTAGAAACTGAGTGTTGCATGAAGCAGTGGAAATGCTTCCAGTTCTGCAGTATGCAATTCTGTGCTGTTACATGCCCAAATGAGTACATTACCCTTCCCACAAGTGGTGCAGAGAAGTAAACCAAGTCTTACAAACTGCTGTACCAGAATTTTTGAACTCTTGTTTTGAATTTCCCTTCTCTCACTATAGGGATCTCATATTATTTTATGTGTAAAGCAGGATATGGGAATGAGGCTCAGATTTATGCTATGTAGCTTGAACTCTGCAAAAGGCTTTTTTATCATCTAATTCAGTTATAGAGATGATAAAGACAGAAGTAGAAGTAGGGCTAAAGACTGATTAAGATGGAGACAGACATAGATATTTCTTCTACAGGCAGTGGAGCAGAGATGTTTACACCCTGGGGACAGTTCACTCCATTTAAACCCCTATATTCAAAGGGATTTGTCCCCTGATGGTGCCTGTATCTCTAGGGATTATAATGTCAGACAGAATAACCAATTTTAGATGTCTGACCCATACATAGAGAAAGTTAGGTGACCGGTATCTCATCACAAGATCCTGTGCATGAGCAGTTATCACAGAGCAAAGAAACTGGGGTTAGTTTATTGTTGTGTGAGAAAGCAGCTTCTGTGAACCCAATGTGGTGTGCAATCTATGCAGGCCCTTGCCAGGACCTGCACTTAACGGAATCATAGAATTATAGAATCAACAAGTCCAACCTATCACCTAGCCCTATTCAGTCAACTAGACCATGGCACTATGTGCCTCATCCAGTCTTTTCTTGAACACCTCCAGGGATGGTGACTCTACCACCTCCCTGTGCAGCCCTTTCCAATGGCAAATCACTCTCTCTGTGAAGAAGGCTCTCTCTGTGAAGAAGGCACTCTCTGTGAAGGCACTTCAAGGAAGAACATAAGAACAGGAGCTGCCAGGAGAACACTAGTGGGTTTATTGCAATGTGATATGAAGGTAAAAGAAAGGCCAATTGCACAGTGCTTTAGGTGAGATAAAAATCTTAGATCACTACTTAAAATTTCCAATTGAAGAGCCTGGCCAGTTCAGTTCTTCAATGATGAAAGCATTTAAATGATAAAGAAAAGTTTATTAAGAATAAAACCCTCCTATGCAGGTTCAAGATCAGCTACTGGTTGCATATGTTGAATTCCACCCCTTATTTCTGAAGGGTCTCTGCCTCGTCCACGTCCTTGAGGGAGAACAATGTATGTGAACTGAAATGCATTGCTTTCACATTGCATCTCTCCTTCCTTTTGCCTGAAAAATAAGTGAAGCCTTGCATATAGAAATGTGTGCTACTCTTAAAAGAGATCAAAGTCTTACAGTTTTTCAGTAAAAATAGCACTTTAAAAGGACAATTGGAATAATTTGCAGCATCTTTTCCTTGCTTAAAGGAACACAATGACTCCAGACATTCTCAGAATAGACTCTAATTTGAATAACAATTAGAAATGTCCACTGGGAAGATCATCTTGACCTTTCTGCTAATACAGTATTGTTTCTTCTAATGCTTTCCTTAGTGCTTCAGCCAGTATAATTTTGCAACTTGACAGAATATTTGCTAATAAATATGACATAGTACTTAGTCTCTAGGAAACCAACATATTTTTTTTTGTTTTTTAACTTGAAACCAGTAAGTATCAGTTTGGCAAATTCACTCTGCAACTGTCATGCAATGTTCTTGCAATGACTAAGGTTGGAGTACCAGTCTGTTGGAGTTTGAGTATTAATTGGCTGAGTCAGGAATTATAAAAATATAATTATTTTTATTTCCCAAAAACCCTGCCCCAGACTATATACAGAACTAGTTAACGTTTATTTCCAGGCTTGAATTCAGTCAGGAAAATCTTCAAAGGATGCTTACAGGCACATATAGGGATTTAGGAAAGTCAGGAAATGGAAAAGCCTACAAACTTACAAATTAAGCTGAGCAAAGAATTAAGAGACCAGCAGGCTTTACTCACGGAGATGAGGTAGGAAATTGGCAATGATCCCTGGTGAATTTCTCTGCAGCTGGTTCTGAAACTGCAAGCAACATCCAATCATGAGGATTCGAGCAGCTAAAGTCCAAGATGAATGGAAAGACCTGCCAAAGTCAAAAGTGTCTCAGACACAGCTTCTGTGAGTGAGATGATAGTGGAATCAGAACTGCTTTGGCAGCACAGGGCGAAAGGGCTTCTTCCCCAGCTCAAGTAGCCAGCAGAAAGTTGGGCTGCACAGTGCGTTCCAAGAGAAGCCAGGTCTGGATGCTGCTGGCAGTTCTCCCTCAGAGGGACATAAGGACTTGTCGAGCTTGCAGGCTTGCACAGAATGGTGCAGAAGTGGGGGACCATCCAAAAGTGGGGACAGTGCAAAAACAGGAGCCACGCAAAAAGTGGGAGCCATCCACAAGCAGCAACCCTCCAAACAGGAACACTGCAAAGACAGAGCTCTGTCAATGCAGGAACTCTACACTTTTTTCCTCTCTCTATTTATGCCTTTCCTAGACAAAGTGTCCACTTGCCATTTATACTAGATGTGAAGAATCCAGCCAACCACCAGCCAATTCCAACATGTGCTTCCACATGAGTCAGTTTGTGTGTGGAAAAGGCGCCTTTGGCTGTTCCCCACTTCAAGCCCACAGTGGAGGGGGAATGAGTTTTTCACACCGCATTTCCCCATTCAAACCTCCTAGAAATGGAGGGGGAGGGGAGGAGGAGGAAGAAGGAATTTGGCGTGCCTCACAACACAGTCAAACGTCACCCTCTCAGTATTTTAACATATTTAATCCTGAGATAAATTTGAGACATTCAAAAAAATATTAAAATAACTGAAAAAAATCCATATTTTTAATTCATTTTGGTTTATTAAAAAAAAAAAAGGCAACAAAAAACCCCCAAAACAAAACAATTAAAAAAAGGCCCAAATAAAAAACAACAACAACAACAACAACAACAAAACTAAGAAGAACAAAACCCAAAACAGGAGACAGTTGAAACACTGTTTTCTTTCTTGGTTACTTAACTGTTTATGACACAGTTAAGCCACTGTCTCTACAAAACAAGTTTATTTAGTTCTTTCATCATTTCTTTAGCAATTGTGAGTTAATTAGACTTTTGTGTTTTGTATAATATAACAGCTGGGTTTGAATCACCCTGCATATTAGTTCACAAAACCAAAACCACATTGAACTCCCAGTGCATGAAACCAAAGTCTTCCACGATAATAATAATCACCACCATTTGATTCACATTTGTAAAATCAAAACAAGACATACATTGTGAAAATGCTACAATAACCCAAAATCTGTTAAATCTATTTTCTTCTGTGCTGTCCTAAAGAAATAATCTTGATGTGTTTATGTGATATGGGCATATATCTGTCTAACAGTCTATAGCAACTCTTGAACTCACTTGGCAATTGTAGTTGAGTTTCACAGAGGGATAAAGGTCAAAAAGCCACACTTTTAACATGTTTTGTAAAAATCATTAAGCATGGGAAATAAACCCAGATTTCACCTCACAATGAGAAAAAAGTAAAGCAAACATGCTTATCATTAATTCTGTTTACCACCAATCAGCTTCCTAAACAACAAATGCATAGCTTTAAATGAGTCCAGATGGTGTGGTGGAGGGGCAGCAGCCCCAAAACTGAGGCTTACCCATGCCTATACATGCCCAGACATGTTTTCTGCCAGAACCCACGAGGCAGCAAACAAGTTACATAACACACACACACCCAGTCCGTGTACCCCTGAGGGCTGGGCAGGTAATCCCCATTGGGAGGGTCTAAGCATGTCTCTACTGCCTACTGGGGCAAGGTTTGGCTTATGGCCAGCCTGATTGGTCATTTCAGATGTCCAACAAGCCACAAATCTCGGCCCAGAGCCTATAAAGAGGGGTGCACAGCAGCTCCACGTGTTCAGCCTGTTCAGACGGTCCAGACTGTTTACCAGTTCAGAAGCTTAGAGCATTTAGACTCAGCTCTGATCCACAGCAGCACCTTGCTGCACTGACCTGCTTGCATTGGCCTAGACACAGGATCAGGCCTCACTCACCTGCAAGCATTACCAAGGCCCAGACCTCATGCATTGAACTCAAGGCACAGTCATGCTACCTGCGAGCCCTTTGAGAAGCAGAGCACATTCATGCCTGCACCATACATGTATGGGGAGCCGAGACCCCCTGCCTAAAGCCGAGAGCTATCTTGATTCATCTGCGGAGTTAAATCTCCATGCAGCACGGCATAGACCCTGCTTGCCCGGCATAAATACTACTTGCCAGCTATCCTGTAGGTCTGGAAAGACCCAGGCCCAGCAGACCCTCAGACTGTCTGCAAACCTGCAAACACAGCCTGGTAACTGCGTGACTGTGTCAGAAGCTACACAGACCAATCCTTCTCCTGCATCGGGAAATTCCTGCCAGCTGATCATCCCTGGACACGCACAGCATCCAGAAGCCGCAACTCCAAGGCAGAGATCACCCCAGGAGAGAAGGTTAGAGAAATACTGTTACCCCAGAGACTGGGAGAACTCTTATCAATCCCCCTTGCAAGCCAGGACAGACTCCAGCTATACCAAGACCCCAATACTGGGCACACGCTGAGACAGATTCCCCAGAGGGTGGTTAATGATTAATACTCAAGAGCAGCACACCTAAGTAAGCTTTGATACCTTTGTAATATAAGTTATCTCTACCTAAAGAGCACACGCAGTTACAGCCCTTGCTGGGCAAACACTAGAGTGGTTAAGAGGCATTAAGCCTAAGAAATCTTTCTCTTTGTTAATAATTTGATATTTCCATTTAATAATCAATCCCTGTAAATATATATATCCCAAAGCTATTTTCTTAAACTTGCAAATGAACCTTGATTTCATAGTGGTTGGGGGTGGTATAAATTTGTAAATATTAATTTTAATAAATAATTTTATAAAAAATCAAAACTGCCTCAAATTAATTTCTCACCTCCCCCTAACAGAGGAAGAACAGAGAAATTCCCTCCACGACAGATGGAAAGGGAAGAAGAGGGGACAATATGGGAGCATAACGGTATTCAGAGTAGTTCAGTACCAGCACAGAACATTAAAGGATACAAATCAATAGGAAAGCACATTTCTTTAAGTTGATCTAACCAGCTGAGAACTATGCTTAGCACAGTCTTATATACAGTGTTTCCAGTAACACAGAATCAAGACTCTAACATTAAGCAGATGAAAAGCAAGCATTTACATTAAGAATAAGCAGCTAATATTAGACAGAAATGCATGAATAATTTGATAATGTTGATCCTACAATTGTAAACTTAATTTTCATTCTATTAGCTCATTTTATGATTTTATCATGAAGGACAATATGAAAATAAGTCTGTGAGCCAGGAGACTGCCTTTTTCCTGCTTTGTACCATTGACTTATTTTGTAATTGTTTTGTAATTTTACCTGTTTCCCATTCCAGTTTTCTTCAGTCTTCTTTGCTTATGAAATCTTCTAAAAGGGAAAAAAATCTTTTCTAACATTTGGAAAAAATATGCCTGAAAGAATAAAGCTTTTGTCTCTGCTGTAATACTGTTAAAGACATTATTTGCTGCTGTTATTACTCAAGTAATGCAATTACTGTAAAGAGTCTCCTACATCTTTATTTTGTTACCTTGTGTCCTGGTTTTAACTCAGCTGGTAACTGAGCCTCAGAAGTCTGGTTTCAACAGAGGGATTTCTCCTTTCCCCACCCCACTCTGTGTGGGCAATGAGAATAGAAGACGGAAGCCCAGATGTTAGTTGGGATAAATATAATTTACTACTCTCTTGCAGGTATATCAGATAACACAAAGGGAAAACAGGATAAAAAGGTACCAGGGTACACAGCAGACCAAACCACAAAAACCTCTGCTGTTGCACACATACTGAAACTGGAACAAAGGGGTGAACCCTAGCCCAAAAACTGGAAAAGAAACACAAGAAGCCCAAAACAGGAAACTTTACAATCTATAGAATATATTACAAGTCCCATAAACCCCAGCCACCCTAATTTCTGTCATACAGTGAGTATGACGTGAGCATGGTACAGAATATATACAGTCCAGCATGATGTGTTGCTCTGTGCCACCAGGTTTCAGAGGGGTAGTCCCTTCCTCCCATACCACATCCCTCATCCTTCCTAGGGGAGCGAGGCAGCTTAAACCAGAACATCTTAGCAGTGTATATACAGATTCCCTTCTGAGCCTCAGACACAGCTACATCCTCAAGCCAAGTGCTACCACACTTTGTCCTACCAACATCATTTCTCCCACCCATATTGTCTCTCCATTGGGCTTGCAGTGAGTTGTCAAAGCACGTACAGCTTGAAGTTGTACCACACTGTGCCCAAACATGAAGTTCAGACACCTGGCTGCTGCTACAATACAGCCACACAAAAAAGAGTGCATTAGTTGGTATGCGGCTATATCAAGATGACTTTGGAAATTTTGCTCTGAACTTCAGGCCTTTCTGAGTCTTCCAGGTCACTCCACTAATCAATAAGCTAAAAAATATCAATACAGCATTTGCCAGCAAAAAAGAAGTGGCCGTTTAGTGGTGTCTTCTAGGCTTCATTATCAAAATTAAAATTAATCAGACATAGATCTAAAATGTCTCCACTGATTTTAATGAAGTTATATTTATTTAAACCAGCTGAAAATACACCTCAAATTTTAGTGACTCATTACAAGTCCAAAGGACACAACACAAAGGTACATTTTAGTCAAATAACATTGACACCTTCTTAAAGTAGCTGATCAATGATTTGAAACAATGGCATTAATTGTTCTCATTCTTTTCACTTATGTTCATATCAAAAAAATTGTGTTATTGATCCAGCATAATGTTATAGCAATTTCTTTAGTGATTTGTTAGATTACATGCTCTAGTGGTTGTCTATACTAGTGATTATTGTTAGCACAGCCTTTTACTCTGATGTTCATTTCATACTACAATGATTATAGCTACTATCATTACAGTAATTATTATGAGTGTCAGATTAGTTAACAGGTTCTATAAACACAAACGTGGGCTTTTTTTTAATATTTGCCCAACAAAGCAAAATTAAGTAGCACTTTTTTCTATTCAAAGTACACTTCTGCTTTATTTGTTGCACTCTTATTCATTCTGTTCAATAAAAAACATCATCCTACACACAAACGAGAGTATTTAGCTCAAGCCTTGGCTTCTGGCTGCTGGAAAGACAAACCTTTACCAGTATATATGTCTGATCTTGTGAAGCAAAGATGCACAGTTATATAGAGCACAACACAAGGAACAGATATTTACCAAATGTCTGGGCACTGTGATAGCTCTAAACTATCCATCAAGCAACAGCCTAAGAAAACCAATGGAAAAATATATCACAAAACTGGAGTTATAACATTTGGTGTATACCTCGTCTTCTCCACTTGTGGCCAATATTATCCCTCAGGCTGCCTGCACTCCTGGTACTCCTGCTGTGAACCTGCGAGTCTGCAAGGCCAGCTGGTGCATCGCAGAACAGGCCCTGGGGACACATGAGACTATATGCCTGAGTGCACCCATGAAGTAGGCAGATCTTGGACACATTCCCCCAGGGTGACTGGGCAGTCAGCCATCCTCCCCAGAGTTCAGCAGGAAGTTAACTGCTGACATATCTGGTTCTTGGAGCACCTTTTCAATTACATATCAGCTGTTTTGAAGCTGGTTTAACCGAGTCACTGTCAGTTTACTCCTTCTGTCCTGCTGTAAGCACATCTACAATGGGCACTGCTGGAGGAATCCCATCAGCAGTGCAGCAGAGAAGGCTACACTGCCAGCCAGACCCACTTCCAGAGACTTCCTAATAATGAAAAAAAGTTGAAATGGCTACAAGTACACACCATAGTTGGTTTCCCCAGCTGATACAGCACTGGAATTATTCACAGAAAATAAATTTTTATCTCAAATGAGAGATAATAATTAGTCATTATAGTACAATGCTGAATAGTGAGGGCGAGAGTAAGGCATAGGCTGCTTGCTGTAGTATGCTGTTGGACATAAAGTAGGCACTTTCATTAGGGAGAAACCAAAGAATTTTTTCCCTGCATTTTTTTAAGCATTGTGGCCCTGGAAGCAAAAGGGCCATTGGAATTTTTTTATGCTTTTACTGTGTCTGCTGATGTCCAAGCTCTGCCATGAGAAATATGATTCACCCACAGTACATCTTTATGGCTGGTTTTACTCTGAGCTTCCAGGTCTGTGGGAAATTTAATGAACTATTTTGTGTGTGTTTATATTTTCAAATGTTCTTAAGTGACAATGACATGCATGTAATTCAGGTATGTAACAACTTCTTCACTACACTGATCTTGAAGGTCAAGAGCCACTGCTGGTACTGGAGAAATCGCACTAGGATTATGATTCAGCTTGAGTATTAGGGCTACGTAGAGATTGGGTTTTATTTTATTTGTTCCGATTCACCTGCTACCCCTGCTGAAAATACAATTTCACTAAGACAGGACCATGTCTTTACAGATCAAAGACATTCAGAAGAAAACCAGAGAACTAGGGAATGGAAAGTACATAAAAGAATAGACTCTTCTTGCTGACACAATTAAATATAAGACAGTTATTGAACCATTTAATGTGTCTCACCTCTCTGCATGAGAAAGCTATAAATAATGTAAGGAGAGGGACGACTTTTCTTCACAGTGCCTGCACAATCCTATGTGCTGAAAATGACATGCACAAGTCCCCATCTGTGAATAAATGTTTGGATAGATCTTAAGTTCACACACAAGAAGAAAATAAAAAATAAGTAAAGAAAAAATAATAGTAACACACAGAGAAGCAGGAGAACATATCAATATGTAATTTCTGGAATACTGTAATGGAATTTACTATCTAACTCCTAGCCTCTTTCATTCCTCTGAACAGTGCTTCCCAAGTTGTGTTGGCATATGCTTACTGTGAGACAGAACTGGATGGCAGGTACTCCAGAGTTCTTCTCCACAGTCATGCTTTCATTGATACTTTCTAAATCTTCTTTTGAAAACACATACAGAACATTATATACTTCAAAATATAATCTTTTAAAAGATTATATTAAATACTTGGACACAATATGTTACCCTCAAAAATTTCCCTCCCGTGGAGAAGACACTAAACACTCTCCCTCTATCATGTTTATTTCAGATCAAATAATGCAGGAGACAGGTTATCCAATCCCGCTCCAGTAAGCTGAATCAAATGGCACTTAGTGCTTCATACTTGTGAAGGAGTTTCCAGCACAATACAGCTAAGGGTAGAAAATACCAAAGGGAATATGTCTTAGTGTTTCTAGCACTCCCTGCATTTGTAGCCTCTTCACACAGATTTGAGATGGACTGAGGCTGTAGAAATCTTAGCAGAAGTCCCTGCAAAATCACTATTATCCACAAGCACATCTGAATGGCATTCTTAACCCATTTGCAGTTTAAAATGGGCAGATCTTATGAAGGAGGATCATTTGTCCACCAGTCTAATCACCATTGCATTAAATAAATCATAGCAACACCTGCTGACACCCATCCACTACACCCTTGAGGAGAAGTGAAGATAGTATGGGTGGATTTTTGTATCACCTCACTTCAGTCATGGCAAGACTCCTCTGATCCATATCACTTGTGCTTTTATTCACTCTATGTTCTGAAAGTTCCAGATCCCAAACTCAAATCACTTTACTGAGTTCTGTGGATAGTTTTCAGCTAGAAAAGGGGGGAAATACTAAGAAGAGCAGATTAGAACCTACACAGAGGAAAGAACAGAATCTGAGAAATCTGTGGTTGCCCTTTGAGATTTGGGTGAATTTAGTATGTGAGTAGGCCAATTACAAGCTACTAACTGGCAGGCTAGGTGTAGGCATCTGGTGTTTGTCATGAAAGAAAGTTCAAATAGCAAAGGAGTCAGATGACTGTATTGTTTGAAAAACAGAATTTTCTAAAGTTGCTGACCTTGTAGACACCCACTGCATTTGTCCTATGAGTCTGCTGGCACACAGAATGGCAGGCCTATGGCCATAAATTAGCTAATATTGCAATATCTGTTGACCTCCCCAGGCAGGGTGAGAGTTCTTGGAATATAATTTATTCAGGATCTTTATAAAATCTTAATCTTGCAAATCCATAAAAGAAACTTATTAAATCAAATTGTGTGCATTCCAGAATTTTGCCCAGCACCATGGAGTGGGTGGTACTAGTCCAAAATACAGAGCAACCAGTAAGGAAGTCACCAGAACTAGGAGAGCGTCAACATCTGTAATATTCCCAATGGTACTGCCAGTGATTCTCTTCACTATGTTGTCATTTTCTAAATGCTTCTAACTTATTTTTTCTAGGATATTAATTGCTTCCACAAGGTTGACATATGATGCTGGGAAAACAGAAACTCAATCGCACTGAGTTACACTTTTGATACAGTGGAATCACATAAAAACAAAATATTTGTATTATAGTGCTAGCTATGCTGGATGCTACATGCAGAAATATTTCCAAGGGATACCTAGTGGTTTCACCTGACAACAGTCATTTACAAAAGCCTAAATGGTATTAAAAGTCCTCATGTACCAAAGTTCTCTTTCTCTTGTTAAGGAACAGAAAATTCTCATGTATGTTTTATTCACCTCTCAACAAGTAGTGGCTAGTGTTGAAAAATATTTAAAGAACATTTAAGGAAACACTATCAATATGTATGACATTTTTAACACATGTTTGGAGCAGCCTACCAAATATTTAAGTTAGTTGCTTCTCAATATCCTTCTGATTCTTGATAAAATCAGAATCATAAAAATAATAGTAATCATTAAATCCCCTTCTCTTCAGAGAGACACTAGCTCATTTCCCACTCTACCTTTCATTACATTTTTTCAATCTTTCCTATTTTTTTCTAGCATATGCCGAGGATTTATTTCTTAGGACTTAAGGATGGAGAGGATGATGCTTTTTTCAAACACAGATTTATCTCTTAGTACTGAAAGATGGAGAGGTTGATTTTTTTTCAGACACAGATGGGTTACAGAGGTTTTTAGGTTCTTCAAAAATTATTGTCACTGTTCTATTAGGGATCAGCCAAAACTTCAAATGAAGCAGAAAGTACTGAGATGCAATCTGTTGAGTACAGAAACTAGAAACATAAGAATAACACCAAGAACTCCATTCTGACAAAAGATTATTTGCTGATTTGTGACATCTAATTTGGGATTGCAACTGGATTTTATGAACTGGCAGATTCTTTTCTGAATTACAACAGCTTTTAGGGTATCCTTGCTCCATATTTCGTGTCTGAGGGAACAGAAGGTCACACTTGTATGTCTGGATGAAAAAATTACATACATGAGAAATCTGTTTGCTTGATACAGTGGATATGGCTTGTGGTCTAGCAACAAGATTGTGGCGAAACCATTTGGCAAGGACAAGCAGAAAGTTGCCTGAGAAACGAAACTGAAAGGTCAACGACCTAAACTCTACAGGTACCTCTGAGGTAGTCCTCTCCAGAGGAAACCGAGGTAAAGAGACCTGCACAAGCTCCAGGGACAGATATGCTTAGGTCTTAATATGTCTGACCAGATGCAAACAGGAAACAGCAAAAGCTGCTGTACTCAACCAGCCCTGAAGAAATTTGAAGTCCAAGTACTGATACCAGAGGAAAGACAGGAGTCTAAAAGAACTTGTAAGCAATTTTCCAAATCAAAACCTATAAACAGCCTAATTTTGACATAATCACATCCATAAACATATCCTCCCAAGTGGCTGATACACATGCCTCACTGATGCTTTTGTTCATTTAAGACAATGTTCAAGCCGTACAATCTGATAAATGTTTGAGTGATCTGCCTGCCCAAAGATACAACTAAAATCATGTAAAAATGTCATGCATAATTAAGGAATGTGCTAGGCAATAATGTAATTTGAAGTGTATTTACATATGCTTGTGTATCTTTATAATGTGTTTTGGTTTTCTTTCGCTCTGTGTTGATATTTATGAAGGGCAGTGTACTCAATTACCCTGGTATGCACCACAGTGACCTGAAGCTTTGTTCACTGAGCAGTATGAGATTCATCTATTTAAAGGGCAAAATAAACTACAGCAATTATATAACTTGACCTCTTGTGTGATTGCAGCAATGAAAAGATCAGGGCTGTAACACTGACCTGTGTGTGCAGGAGTCATCATTTGTGCTTTTCCCCAGTGTCCTGGAGTCCTGTACCCCTAAATTCCATTTCCTGCCCGGACTTCGGGGGGAAAGGGGAAAAGCCGCCTGGTTTCCCCCCCCCCCCTCGCCTGCCCTGCAGCCGTGAAGGGGGCGGGGACTGCCCCGTGAGTTCCCGCGCTGGAGCCAGGCTGGGATTGGCCGTGCGCTTTCGCGCCTAAGGTGTGGTAACTCTGCCCTTTGTCTAGCGAAGGTTATAAATATTGGGGGTCTTCCCGCCTTTGGGGGTTCCCGCTTTGGATTTTGCCTGTGCCTGGACGTATGTCCCTGCCTGAGCTCGCTCACTCCCCCTGTGCCTGGACTGCAGAGAGACCAAAGGATTCACTTTCCTGTTAGGCACACCTTTGTCTGCCTAACGACCCTTAACGACCCTTAACGACTCCTGCAGCTGCTGGAGGAGGAAGACAGACCGCACGAGCCAGCCTGAGTGAGCTATTTGGCTTAGCTTAATTTAGTAAGAAACCGCTATTAATTAATAGCTGAGTCCTTTTCCAAATTCTGACTTCCCAAAAATAGTCAGATTATTAATGGTATCCGTGTAGATTAATTCTCATGCAACTCAACCTGTTTATCAAACGAAATTAATCTTTGTATATATAGTTGTGGGGGCGGGTTTTGTAAAAATAAAAAATATCTATTTTTGATAAATTCTCGACTCAGCCACGAATTAATCCTGCTCTCTGCAACACCCAGTCTGCTACAGATTGGATGAGCCTCAATCGAGTTGTCCTGGTGGAACCTCACCTCAGCAGTGAGTGCTGTAACTGTGACCGAATTCTCAACCTCAGCATCAAGCAAAACCTACTCTCCTACATGCAGATGAAGATTTCCTAGGAGAAGTGAGGAGTTTAGCAGTGGAACTGGCCTGTTGTGCTCATTCTAACCTTACAATCACACTTGGTTTCAGATAGAAGGGCTAGTAATGGTGAATTACCTCCTTATTTCAGCTGAAACTCCATTGGTCCTGGCAGCACTTTGCTCAGATGTTAAGTTCCTAAAACATGGATGCATTTTTGCAGAGGAGAGACTTTTCCTTATGTGCTGGAAGTGATGCTTTTGTTAATGGTAAAATCTGCTCTGTCAGGGGGGTTGAACTCTATGATCTCTTTGGGCCCCTTCCAACTCCTGGTATCCTGTGATCCTGTGACCTGTACTTGGAACAGATAACATTCACGTTCTATTATTGACGTTATATTAACATCCTTGTTCATTTCCATTGAGCTATTTCATCCCTTTTTAAGCCTTCTAACCTCCCATGGAAAAATATTATGCTATAGAAGCCACATAGAGGAAGCCAACATGATTTCAAAGGGAGAGATTGGAAAAGGGCAGTGTAAAGAGTGAGAGATGCTAGTGAAAAGAGCTCAACAGCACTTCAATACCTCAAGTGAACAGCCTCTGTTATTACTGCATCTCTTCATCCCTATGACTTTTTCCCATGATGTAGGTGTTTGCTACCAAGCCTGAGGAAGTATCGATCATGATTCATCTTTTGCAATTTAGATAGCAGTAACTAAATACACTTCATTTTACTATTTTCAGAGCAAAGCCCCTTTTCTTGGAAGATTATCCCTGTCTTCAGTAAAACCATTCTCACTGAAAGTGTCCCTTAAGACAGTTTCTAACCTAATATTAAGTCCATTTCACCCTTTAGCACACCATGAGGAGAGACAGAAAAAGTGTTCACTACAATTCAAGAAATTGAAGGAAGCTGAAATCTAACCTGTGAACAACCTTTCCACTTCCACAGCTAAATGTTACAACTACCTTTTATTTCTTGACAGTCTGCATTCTTGCGTCCCAGGTGTAAATACTTTGGAAATCTGAGATACAAGGCTTTCAACTATATGCTGAAAGCTGTAAATATCAGGCACAATTTCCTTTTATTTTAATTAGTGTGTTGTCATGGAAACTTTGCAGTGGACTCTGGGCTTCATAATCAAAACTCTTGAGGTTTCTGGCAGTTCCCTGATGGGGCCTGTCAACTGCTCTTTTCACAGGAAGTGATAATAAAAATTCACTTTACTGTTCAGTGAACCTTGAACAAACTAAAGGAGAACAACCTCGAATCCACTTGCTTCTTCTCACTCCAAATTTCATATGCATGACTGATAGTATGCCACTTAACCCTTTCAGTACCTTTGTAAACAGCTGAGAGCAGCAACAGTTAAAGGCTTGTTAGTCTTACAGTATCTTGAACGTAAACTGCTTTTTACATGAAACAGATATAAAAAGCTGCTTTCTTAAAAATTATGGAAGCTGGCCCCTCTGGTTGGAGAATTAAAAGGTAAATAGATGAAGCCTAAACAGGTTTTTTTTCAGAATACATTTTTTCCCATATTTATTTCATGAGCTTAAAACATTTCAAACTAATGGCAGAATGAGGTTAATTTCTTTTTTCCTGTTTTTAATAGATTTTATTCTGCAAATGTCTTACACAGATATGTCACATTAGCAAGTGAAAGCATTAAAAAACCCTAAGCCTCCTTTTTGAGTCCACAACGCGCTATTTTTAACATGGTTCTTGTATTTGGGAAGTTGTGCTGCTGTATGACACCTCACTGTTACAAAGTCATCTGTTAAGAATTATTCCCTCAAGGTTTCTGTTTATACTGTGTGGTAGTCTGGGGCCGGGGCTGGGTTCCCTTAAGAAAACTACAGAGACCAAGTCCCGTCCCAGGGGACAGACCTGGTCATCCCAGGATATTGTACTACTGTTATTCTATTCTTTCTGGTGTCATAGCTTATAAGGCAATGCCTGACCGAAATTGCTCTCTCCTCCTCCCTGCCTCCCTTCCCTTCGTATCTCTCCAGGAAGAGTGTGCACGTCCCTGCTTACCTCATAGTTTGCGTGGGGCAGATGGGTTCTAGCCCGCAGGGAACTGTGAGCTATGCCATGCGGCCTGCTGAGGCCTTACAGGCCTAAGCTGGGGACGGCACTTTTGGCCTACTCTCAGGCATGCTGAGGGTGGAAGGGGTGGAGGATTCTGGAAGGTTTTAGTCTGATAGATTTGGCCTAGCTTGTGGATGTATTCATTCAATCTGATTGCCTTTTGCATAGGTACACCTGTAAATAGCATCCCTCTGTAGTATCTTGATTCTTACTCTTCAAAAGTAGTAAGAGTAATTTCCATGCTGCGGTCCCAGGCAGGTCGTGGCTCTAGACTGGGACAAACTGCTGAGGAAAGACTTCTGAAATTTGCCCTGAACATGACCACCAAAGTGCCTGGAGACAATCAGGCCTTTAGGCTGCAGTTCAGCCCTTTTCTCTTGTTCTTCACATTTCTCAATTTCACACCTATGGCATTCCGATGCATTGACTCACATACTGTATATTAAGTTCACTTCTCCCTCCCACAGCTGACTTCAGATGCACCTGCAAGGGGAACCAAATAGCTGCTTGAAACAGGTGCTATTGAGTGTTTGCTGTCTTACATTATTGAGTTCCCAAAACTATTTCAGGAAGGGTTTGGAACGAGCAGCTCTGGAATGTGTCCAGCCTTCCTGGAAGGTGAGTGATTCCAGCACACTGCTGTGCCCTCATTGCTAGCAGTCAAATCATCACTTCGCTGCACAGTCAGCTTCTTACCTTACCTTTTTACCTGAATAGTGAAATGGAACAACTTCAGAATCACACAAACCAACAAAATCTCCTGGCTGCTCTAGCTGCCTATCCACCAATATAATAAACACAGGAGAAAGAAGCACTGTTCACTCATTGCTATAAACTCACACACTACTGCTTAACCCTTCTGGGAAACTGCATGGTTAGAAACTTTTGATTCAGCTATTTAGAATGGCAAAAAGAGGGAGGAAAATAAAGACATATTACTTGTCCTGACAACTCATAAGCAATGCTTATAGGTTATGTTTGGACAGGTAAAACATTAAATAGGCTCAGATTCAGTGCTTCCTTTCATCTATTTACATAAAACTGCATGACCATGTCCACATACAGCTAGATGGCATATATGTAAACAGGTGAAAAACAAACAAACAAAGACCCAGAAATAAACTAATATCAAACACATTATTTTAAGAAGCTTTGTTCTCAGAGAAACACATTTTTTTTCAACCCAAAGTACTGCTGACTTGACTACTCCTGAAATTTCTTCAATGAATTTTGCTACTTCTATGTGACACTCATTGTGACAATAGGACTTGCTTGTAAAACTAAAGCATACTTTGTACTGAACAACACTGATCACAACTTCAGTGAACTAAAATCTTCATCCATAGACCCTTTGAAAAGGTGGAATTTCAAAAGAAATAAAATTTTGAGGTAGAGCAACAGAAAGAAGTTAGAAACACAACAATGTGAGATTTGATCCTGGTATGGACATGCAGCCAAAGCCTCTAGCCTCAGGGAAGGCCACTGTTCAGAAGACAGCAATTGGAAGGGAAGCCTAAGTAAGATGCAGGCTATAGAAAGAAAACAAAAATATTTTGTATGAAGAATTCTACAGCAGATGTGGCTGTGTTTTTCTCTACTAGAATTTTTTTTCAATGAAGGTTGCTTATGATTCTAGTGTTTGCTACATAACCCACAACTGCTATTCTTAGAAGCAGACCCAGAGGAAATAATATGGTCTCATACAGGAAGCATGACTTGGTGACAAAATGGTCTCTTTCCATGTTAAAGTCCAAGAAAGTGATTATCACTGGGTGAACAGCAAAACTTTCAAATCTCTTCTCCAAGTCCACAACACCATCCTCAAGACAAATGTGCCAAAGTGCTGAATCAAGCTGGCAAGGAGGGTGATCACCCTCCTTGAGCAAGCCGAGTGTCTCCATATTTTGATTTTTCAGTAGGTGTTGCTGGTTTTGTCTATATTTGGACAGTCTGAAAATACACTGACCATTTCAGGTGCAGTGGCAACCCACACTGCTGTGTTCAGGTCAGTGTAGATCTTTTCAAGGCCAATGGCAAAATTTACCACAGTGCCTCACTTCACTTACAAAGAATTATAATAATCCTCCTACAACTATCTACCTTCAAAATATCCAAAAGTGCGAACATTAATTCATTCACATATTTCACATGATAGAAATGCACACAGTTTAACACTCCTGCTTGTTTCCGTATTTGCCACTGACTCAGATTCTTTTCACCTAGAAAAAATATTTTTAAAATTATCAGCTGCACTGAGTGAATACTTTCTGGTTTAAGAAAATCTTTATCCAAGACACTAGCATTTTAGTGTTTGTGTTTTCCATTTGACAGTTCAAATCCTTTCTTCACGTTAAACTGCTTTGTGATGGTGCACAGAGTATTCCCACTGACTTCAAGTTGCCTTGAAATCAATAGAGTTGTCACATATATAAGTCACTGTGGTGTCAGTCAGACCTTTAAAGAGCAACCATCCCACCTAGCTACTTCTGCAGATTTCAGACATTTACACATGATGTTTTTGAACCCATAGATCACATACTTTCAGACAGAGGTTTGAAGAGGGGTGGGGACAGAAACTGAACCATTGTATGTGTCATTAGGGCCAGCTATGAAATTTGGCCTTCTTTCTGTTTCTTTTAAGGGTTATCATTTTAATTAAGTTTATTCATAAGCTTAAAGATGGTTAAATGCAGAATCAGTAGTGTAATAAAACAGCTTCCAGGAAGTGTAAGAAACATGGATCCATACTTATTTCTGATCATACAAATGAAATACCTGTTTTCAGACGTTTTATATGGAAGTTTTATAATCTCATCATACTCTGTTACATGCATGAAAACAAAACAGTTGCTATGGCAACATGCTGAGACAGTATTTATAGTGTTTCACACAAGAAAAGAGTTTGGCAAACAGCAGATAGAAAAATGGACATTAAATTACCTCAGCTGAAGAAAAGCACACATAATGACCCTCAACAACACATGCCACTGCCAGTTATCGCTGAAATAGCTCTATTTTTACATAAATAAATGCAATATGCGTGGCTTAAAAATTATGTCAAACATCCAAAATTACTTTTAATATTTACAGCATAATTGAAAGAAGGGTTGGTGGCTGAATTCACAAAAGGCGAAGCAAAGCTTTTTCATTATGGAAAAAAGGTATCATAATAAAAATACAAATAAATAAATAAACAAATAGTGACAGGGAGGAAGAATAGTTACAATAAATCGTTCTGAAACTGTAGTTAACATCACTCTGAAAAACTATGTGAGGAAGCCTTGAGAAATAAAGGAAGGCATGTAATTATTCTAATTCACATATAAGTGTTTTGAGTAAGTGAAAAGACAAAAAGGATCTGACATGGAAATTCAGTGGGCAATTGGAGTGTTGTAAAGTAGTGGGTACAAAGTTGCTTAGATTAAGCCAGCTGCTAGAGAATTTTTTTATGTCTTTGTCTTGATGACAGGAAGGAAAAAAAACCTGTCTTGCCACACATATATGTGTAATCTGATCAGGTAGAACTCGTATAACATCTGGACAAAGATTTTACATCATTGAAATCTGAAAAAAGAATTCCAAAAGCAGGGTAATTGGAAAACACATTAAATAAAATGTGAATACTTTGAAATTAAGATAGATACACTGAATGTGATCCAACATGAATTCTGAGCCTGGGGCTTTACATTTTGAAACAAATTCTATGTTCTTGCAAACTAGCAACACAAAACAGGGAGAAATTTATTACACGATGCATGTACACTGACCTATGCACAAGTTCTATATTTTGGGGTAGTTTTGAGACAAACACAAGTAACTAATTTTGTTAAAGTGAGGACCTTTGTTTTCACAGATGCATAAACATTGAGGAAGATATGGAATCAGACTTTTGAGTTTCTCATGCATGTGTTTAAAGCTACATTTATTCAATCCTGCCAAATTTGCACTGCATTTAGAATTTGCACTGCATGACACTGCTAACTTAGAAGAATGGCTGAGTATGTTGCTTGAGACGCTTTATTTGATCTGAATTATTTAAATAGCACAACAGACAGAAAGGCTTGTGCTGCTTTGCTGCGTCACAGCTGAATGTAGACCTCTACCCTTTACACCCATGGCAGCTCATTTCAATAGCAAATTCCTCCTCTAAGCACTGAGGCAAACACTGCTCTGAAATGCACGTAGCTGGCATTTGCCATATTGCTGACTGAAAACTGACTTTCACTAGAACTTACACTGCTTTAATGTAGCCAGTTTTTCAGTACACAGATCAGAAGATCAGAAAGTTCCTAGCATACGTCTCTGTCCCGGGTGCTGGTTTGTGCCCTCATACCACCTCCAGACAAAGCTGAGGTGATAGAACTCTTTGCAGGACTGCACTGTCACCAAGATCACTGAACTTACCTGCCTTGAAACCAAGTTTGGTTTGGTGTTGGGTTTCTTTTTCCTTTGTGGTATTTTTGCCTTGCATTTATTCACTGTTTTAGCCAAGAGGCCAGCCTCATGTAAACTGGTGCCAACACAGTTGAGGAGATGAAGTGCTTGGGAATGTTTTACACTGTCATCGTGACTGAAACTGACATGCTGTGAAACTGTAGCTTGAGAAGAGCAACATAAGATATTTTTCCATATGGAACAAACACAGTACCACATTAATGATCTGTATCTCCAACAATACCACATTTGTGTTCATTGTAGTCAATAGGAGTTGCATTTGCACTGTCCACAGCAAACATTTGCTACTAATCTGTAAAACAAGTTTAACTGAGATGCACCAAAAGCTTTTCCTTACAAGGAAATAAACCATCTAAATAAATCCTAACTTCTTTCCTAATGTTTCTTTTTAGACCTTTTATTTCAAATCAGCACCATGTGACTGACAGGGTCAGTCATCCCGTGTTGTTTTGATTTGTTCTCTTTCTACCTGCCTTTGAACTGCATAATGCAAGGATCTTTAGGGCCTAACTTCATAATGCGTAACAGTTTTGGTTTGTTTTTAAAGAGTTCTATATGGTATCAACAAGGTATACATTTGAACAGATTATGAATTTGTTATAGGTAGATCTCAGTATGGGATCCCAGTTCGGTGATGATCAGTACCCTCTGTTATTCAGCATTTCTGTCATTGATCAAGAATTAAACACAGTATTGGTTCTAGCGTATTTTGTAAGTCATTCAGAAAGAATTAAATTAGTAGGCCAAGATAATCATGTAAAGCATTCCTGTATTGCTTGGTAAATTCAGAGAATGCAAATGTGTTTTAACAGCACTAAATGAAAAGAGAATATTCTAGAAAAGAGGCAGATTATACTTATAAAATGGAGGACTATATCCTAGAAAGCTGAGATTCAGCTGGAAATTGTGGGTGAGTAATTTGACATGCATTTTCAGTGGCTTGCATAGCATTCTTCTGTGATGGGGGAAAAGAAAGGCATATTTATAAGACTGCACAGTCAGCAGAGGATAGTACCGAAATGTGGCATGACATTTTCTTATTGCTATTTTTAAGAAATTACATTGGCAAATCATCCAGAAAACAAGCCATAAAGATATTTAAAGATGCAAGGAAATTCTTCACTGTGAGAGATGGCACCAAGTCCATCTGTTTACTTTATAAAAAGGCAGACTGAAAAGGGATTTGAACTGTATAAATTGCATAAATTAGATAAACCCTTCTTGTAGTGAAGTATACTGAGTATATAATCCAGTAGTGAAAAACTGAAACCAAATTCAAAAGAGATATTGCTAGCAATAGAAGTCAGTGAAGAAAACTACCAATGCAGAAGGTGCATTCTGTAACTATTAATGTCTCTGGATTATAATTTTGACTCAAAACTCAAGAAATGTTTCAGCAACACTCCTGATTCAACACAGAACACGCCCTTTTGAGTGGAATTTCTCCCTCTCTTATAGAGATTAGTGATCAAGTGTCTCCTTTTTAATTTAAACTGTAAAAATGGTTGTTTTCAGATCATGGGGCATCATCCAACCACAAAAAAAAACCCCGTTGTCCAGTGGTAACTGAAATGTTATTCTTAACATTGTTTTCAGTGTTATTCTTAAGAAAGTGCAGGACTTAAATAATTTGACACTAAGAAGAAGTTGTTGGTAGATAAAAAAAGGCACTGATGCACTCCAGGCTTGTAATTTCACTATTTTCTCTTTTAGAAGACCTCTGCATAGTATTATTAACAATTAAATTATAACTTCTTTTTATCTTTAATGAAACTCTCTTTATAGTTTCAAACACTGGCATGACTTTCTACTGTAGTTTTGCAGAACAGACTTTTCTCACCTTACTGGGAGTTTTTTGTACATATATATAAATACTTATCTCTATTCTGTTCCATCTCACCCTTATCTTCTCTAATGATTAAGAATTCTAGAAACGAATGTGTCCTATTTGGCAATTAAAGTATTATGCATTCCAAATGGTACAAATACACAAATGCATACTTTAAAATAGCTATATGGTAAGCCAAGGCCTTTAACACTGGTGCCTTAGAAAACAACTTTACGAAAATAAATGCAAATAAATGTCAAACAGTGTTTAAGTTAGCCTTAGAAAGAATTTGGATCACAAAGTTACTCAAGTTTCTGGATTTGTGTCTCTTGTCCTGAAATTAATTACCCAGGTTCTCTACAACATGCTATGTTAGTGAGAATTAAAAATTAAATTCTTGCTTTCCCCTGGACTTCTGCGTATATACACTCTGCTTTCCATCTGACTGCAACTTCTGAACATAGACGTGCAAGTCTTTCCTCAGGTGTGGATGACTGCTGTCTGAGGAGCAGCTGGTGGAAATGGCAATGCTTGCCTCTCAAACGGCAATGTTTGATGCCACCCACCACTCCAGATAAAATTACATAACTGAAGAAAGAAATACAAGATTTCAGTTAGGGTTCAAGGGCAAAAACAAGGATGGCTGATAACCCCTAATGCAGAATCCACCAGACAGGGAAAGACGTCGGTGAAGAGAGCTTAACTAGAGGAACAAATGCCTAGAAACATGAATGCTGGCATGAACAAAACATTTTGGACAGGAAGTATCAAATCTTCTGGATTCTTGGACTTCTCAATGCTTATGACATTAAATTGGAGACTGTATATATATATATATATATATATATATATATATATATATATATGTAAATAACTGTGTTGTTATTATACTTGTGTCCCAACTAACCACATCCCTTTTTTTTTTTTTTTTCTTTTAGGTGTATTTCTTCATTTCAGCTACAGTCTAAGCCTGAGCTCTTTCCAAAATCTAATTACACCTCTCCACATTGTTACACTATGAAGTGTATCTGCTTGGGTGATATTCATTGACAGAAAATATTTCCATCATTGTTGCCTACCTCATACTGTCAAAAAGGCAAATGACACACATGATAATGGTCAGGATATGCCAAGGTCCATTAACACTTCAAATACACATACCACAGTGTGTCTGTTATGTCCCCAAGGCCCTCCCATCCCTTCCTCTTTCTCCTTCGAAGTAGTGATGAAAATAGATTTTGAAAATACCTGAGTGAATTCACACACTGGATAAACGTTTTTGTAACTCTTTAAGCAAAGCAGATTGACAGCTTACTCAAAAAGAAACATTTCTAAACACAATGCTCAATTAACCAGCTTAAAAAAACTTCTTTCCACAAATAACACATCTCCTTGAGTTTTATTCTAGACAAACACTACAGTTGATATTGTGCAAAAATGACAAAATATTTTGCTTTTACAAAACCTTGACAACATTTAATTTTATGTTTCAGAGATTTATACTCATGGATTCATATTTTCAAGGCCAAAGGCATAACTGATATCTTGCATAACACATATCTCCGAATTAGAATCTCATACAGTTTTCAACAATGTTTGCTCTCCCTAACACTTGTCTTTCACACTTGTCTTTCACAAGTCTCCAGCTGAAGAACAACTAGGGTCGTTAGTTCATTTTGTTTATGTTTTCCATTTTGCTTTGATGGACGTGCAGCCAACTATGGAACATTTGGAATATTTGAAGTACTTGAACACAGATTACACACTTACTGAAATAATGACTAATTTTTGATTTCTGGAATGTTAGTGGCAAAGATAAAAACGGGAGGAGATATTTACAAAGCACACAATACATGCATATACTTGGAGAGCAGGTTTATTTGGATTAAAGACATTTGCAGCATTCATGCACATTCGGGTTTCTTTCTTCACTTTTTAAAGGATATTTGTATAAATACTGACAATTCATAAACAGGTTTGTCAGCCTTCATTCCATGGATATGCAAAATTACACAAGCCTCCAGATTTCCTGTTGCCTGTACACACTGAAATCTAACACATTCTTTCCTTGGAGATACTTCAAACTAGTCAGAAATCTACAAACTAGATTTCTTCATTGTTTAAATAAATTTATAGCTGTGGCTGCAGAAACTGAGGGTTTTTTCCTTTAATTTTGTACCATTACAGATTAAAGTAGTCAAAGTTTCATGAATTTACTTGCTGTTGCCAATGAGCATAAAACTTTATGTATGTAAAGCGTGAATGTGAGCTGAACAGCAACCAAATCGAAACATGTGAACTGAATCCGAATCTTGAAGAAAACTGTAGTGAAACTTCTATTGATTGGCAGTTAGAGTAAATGTAGCTTAATTTTTTTTAGGAGTTAAAATATGTAAGCACAAAGAAGTTCAAGTTTCTTTTTCATTTTTCCCTAACATCTGATGCTCAAATATTTGTCAGTGTGATAATATAACTTATGTTTCTTTGTCTGCAAGTAAGGTTTTATGCAACAAAAGAATGCTAATAATTTGAGAAATGTTTTGATAACTTCCTTACTCATCTCAGTTTGTAGCTTTTAATAGGACAACAAAGGAAATGTTTAACAATAGCCGCTTTAATGTGACTTAAATACTTCATGGACCTCATCCAGGAATGCAAGGAATTTCTGTCCTGCCCTTCTAGCATTCAGCAGAATGAACACACAGAAAAGTATTTACTAGCAAAAAAGCATAGT
Source organism: Pogoniulus pusillus (assembly GCF_015220805.1). NCBI lineage: Eukaryota > Metazoa > Chordata > Aves > Piciformes > Lybiidae > Pogoniulus > Pogoniulus pusillus. The sequence continues at coordinate 26,360,109 of NC_087267.1, read as the reverse complement.
CACAGGCCTTGAGCAACCTGTTTTAGTGGGAGGTGTCCCTGCCTATGGCACGGGGTGGGAACTGGATGATCTTTGAGGTCTCTTCCAACCTAAACCATTATATGATTCTAAGCCACCACTATATTTTGCTCTGCCTCTTCCTGCTAGTAGAATTTTATCTTCTGCGTGACAGATAAAATTAGACTCTGAAAGTAACTATTAATTACTTTAACCCATATGTTAATATACCACCACAATCAAATGCAGTTTTGTTTTTCTTTTTTTAATATTAGTTTTTTATGGGCTTTTCCCACATGAGAGGTGTTCTTAGGCTTCCTGAAAATGCCATTTGTAGGAAGTTATTTCTGTTTGTGACTTTTGCACATTATTACCACTGTAATGCCAAAACAAGGAACATGATAAGAACTTAAAATAAATGTATCAGCACCTGTCTATCAACTTCTTTTTCACATCAAATATTGAAAACTTTATTTTTAGAAATAAATTAGAACAAGTAAATAATTAATGTACAGTGGATATGGGAAGGATTATAATCAGTCTACAGATTGACTACAAAGCAAAATGTCTAGCAATCTTTTTACCACGCTTTCTAAGCAATCCACAACACACAAAGTTTTACAAAGTAATACCTTTGAAGTAGTTTACATTTGAATGAGTTTGCAATGTTTAAGATGTCTCTCAATTTAGCCAAAAGGAGAAAAGCACCACGAAAATGAAAACAGTAATTTTAGCAAAAAGATGTTACACTGAGAATGCGTTTAGTACTTCTGAAAATGTGCAATGCAAAAAATGAGCCCTGTAGATATGACTTCAAATCTCTTAGACCTTTATTTACAATAATTCAGAATTTACACAACAAAACAAACAAAAAGGAGCCTAAAGATTTTCCACCTAACTTGTCATGCTACCGCAAGTTAGTTGAAAATTGTTTATGCTTTAGTCCTCACATTTGAATTAATCTGAAACTAAAATCAATGAAAAAGACATTTGCAAAAATCATAATTGTAGTTTCTTTAGTAGGGAAACAATGTTTAAAAAATTCAGGTTGTTTCTACAGAATATGTTTAGGAGCCTAAGCATGTGCAGATGTGTCTTAATGGATATCTGCCCAGGACAATATTTTGTTGTCCAGTTTAAAGAACAAGCAAAGCCTGCCATTGTTTTTACCTAACATTTTAAAATTACAACTAACATTTTAACAACATTCTCAACTTCAGTATATGCTTGGAATATGAAGCATATAGTGATATAGAAAGGATTCATATTTAACAATGCAAGATATTCTAATATCTTAATATATTAATCCCTGAGGATTAATGCAAGGTATTTTAATATCTTCAATATTAATCCCTGAGGAGGCTCAGGGGTGACCTCACTGCTGTCTACAACTACCTGAAGAGAGATTGTAGCCAGGTGGGGGTTGGCCTCTTTTCCCAGGCAACCAGCAACAGAACAAGGAGACACAGTCTCAAGTTGTGCTGGAGAAAGTATAGGCTGGATGTTAGGAGGAAGTTCTTCCCAGAGAGAGTGATTTGCCATTGGAATGGGATGCCCAGGGAGGTGGTGGAGTCACCGTCCCTGGAAGTGTTCAAGAAAAGACTGGATGAGGCACTTAGTGCCATGGTCTAGTTGATTGGATAGGGCTGGGTGCTAGGTTGGCCTGGATGATGTTGGAGGTCTCTTCCAACCTGGTTGATTCTATGATTCTATGAATAATATATTCATTGTTTTACACAATGCTTGTTTTAACCAGATAATAAAATTAAAGTGACAAAAACGACATAAGGCTAAATTTTCCAAATAATTTAGACACAGAAGTATATGCATGCACAATTATTACAGTTGCACGAACAAATTCGATAACTGTATACACAGACACAGTCAATTATGCACATTTGCAGCTATAATTATCCTGTCTGCAGATCAATTAAGGTAATTGTCTGCATGTACAAATTAAGCATGCAATTCCATTTGCATTTTAAGCATGCATACATATGGCTAAATAGTTACAAAATCAAGCTTAAAATCATTAACCTATCATTGAAAAGAGACATTACTGACACAACCAAAACACAAAAAATTAGCGTAACGGAAAGCACGCGCAAGTTCCTTTTACTGTTTTTGCAGACCTGAAAAGACATTCCTTAATAATCCTTACCTGTGTGAAAATAATGTTATTTTCATGAAGCTGACAAGTGTGCTTTTACCATCATGTCCAAACAAATATTTTCCATGCAGTAGCACAGAGAGAGTTATGGTCAGAATTAACTTTATGCGGCTCTCCTGCTCCTACTACTGCAATGTGCCTTTTTATTTGGATACGTGTTATTAGCATCTGTGCTCAAGAGCCAATCTTCCACTGGTGTAAACTGCAATAGGATGCCTAATTGTGGTCAGTTTATTTCTTTCCTATATTGTAATGGGTGAACTCTGCTTTTTGACTCAAATCAAACCTGCTAATTACTTCTATGTTTCTTAATCCCATTGTTCTGTGTGAAAATTTCTCAAAGACTAGCAGAAACAATTCTGTCCTGCTTCTACACTGTTAAAATTGGGGGAATTTTACCACTTCCCTTATTTTAAACAAGAATTAGGCTCTAGTCTTCTCTTTCCTAGAGAATTCCTCAGCTAACTGTATTCATCCACATTCTGAGATTACTGCAGTAAATGGAAGCACAGTAAAATAGCCAGGACACTAACATAAAAATCGAGCGGAGCAGGAGGCTTGAGTAACTTTGGAAGGGTACCATTATGTGAGCTAGGAACGAATGACATGGGATGTTGAGAAACTGGGACTGATCTCTGCATGTCTACATCTTTTTGTGTGCACAGAACTAGGCTTTTGACATTCGTACTTAAAACATCATATGCTTTTAAAAAGAAACAAAAAAAGTCAGGATATGGTAATATTTGGTAATATTTTATCCTCTGATATCTCAAATACCTGCTAGCTATTCTGTCAAAAATGGTCATATTATTTATTCTTTCTAGAGTGCTCACATCTAGAAGCATCTCATAAATCAGATCTCTGTTTTGTGAATTCATAAAAATCCCAACAAACTCCCTAATCTGTCTCCAAAAGTCAGGGTTTTTTGCATTTCAGTTATGCTGGAACAGCCATAACCAACATTCAACTTTTACTAGACTTGTTTTCTCAAATTCTTGTTTGAGTTAATTATCTTAAACAGCTGTATCATTATACAGTCTGGAAGGAGAATTCTTTCATGTTATATCACCTTTTATTATGAAATGAGCATGCAGCACTCTCAAGTGCCCTTGAACAGAATGGTCTCAATATTTATGTCTCACGTCTTTGTTGTGTCAGTACTTCTACTTTCACGTATGTACTAGATCATTAAGTACTTTTAATTATTGTTCCAAATACTTTAACAGGGCTGCTGAACTTTCTCACATTCCAGTAAAAAGCACTCTGGCCAGAGTCTTAATCTTGATTGAATCCACAAGTATTCCCAGTTTATATAAGGACATTTCTGTCAGTATACCTCTTGGCCAAAGAGTACAGAACACAAGTGTCACTACACAAATTGAGGTGAATATTTCCTCTGTAGCTTAAGTTTGTTTATTTTCGCTTCTACTTTTTCCAAAAGTGTATTTACTCAAAAAAAAAATCCCATAATACACTATGTATTCATTTCATAAGATGGTACATTCATTTATCAAACACAGTTACATTACTGCTTGGGCAGCACCAGAAATCAATCACCTGTTATATAATACAGTTGTTTTTTTTTTTTTTATTTTAATGATGATCACAACCTACTGAAATGTGGAGAGTGAGCTTGTATAACAGAGAATCATTCAATTGCTTATTCTAAAAGGTTAACTAAAATTAACACAGAAAATTTTCATCATTTTGAAATGTTTGGTTTTATTTCTGGAGAGTGGAGTTCACATGCACTACTCAAAGTACACATTTTTGTCCAATGTTAGGACCCAGCTTCATTTGAAGCTGACTGGTTCAAAAATTGCTTTTCAAGGATGCTGAGAACATACATGACAAAGAGCAGTATTGATTATTGATCATAAATAAAGACTTGTAAAATAACTTAGGATTTTTTTTCCTCCAATTCAGGTCTCATGATAAAATCAAACCTTTTGGGTTTGTTATTTTCTAGGCAAAAGTTGTAGTAACAGAACTCCAGAGAGCTAATGTTTGTCTTGGTTTTTTGTTTGTTTTTTTTTTTTAATTCATGGCCTTTCAAATAATATGTTAACACCCTTTATAGCTACTGCCTTCATCTCTCATTCACAGTGAAACCTCTGTGATCACTTTTCTGCGAAAATTATGGTACATGGTGGGGAATCACAGAATTAACCAGGTTGGAAAAGACCTCCAGGATCATCGAGTCCAACCTATCACCTAACCCTTCTAGTTAACTAAACCATGGCACTAAGTGCCTCATCCAGCCTCCTTTTAAACACCTCCAGGGACGGTGACTTCACCACCTCCCCAAGCAGCCTGTTCCAACGGGCAATCACTCTTTCTGTGAAGAATTTCTTCCTAATGTCCAGCCTAAACTTGCCCTGGCACAGTTTGAGACTGTGTCCTCTTGTTCTGTCCAACCTTCCTGGACCCTTTCGGTTTTAAGGGCTTTTTCCCTAGGTACCCTTCAAGTTAGTTCTTTGAATAAGCTGAAGTCTGCCCTCTGGAAGTCCAGTGTGGATGTTTTGTTGATGTCCCTCCTAGCTTGACTGCATATTGAATATTTTATTATTTCCCCATCACTGCACCCCAGACAGCCTTTGACCAACATATCTCCCACCAGCCCTTCTCTATTCGTAAACAGCAGGTTGAGCAGAGCCTCACCCCTGGTAGGCTGGCACACCAGCTGTGTCAGGAAGCTATGGAGTGTAAGCAGAAACAAAATACAAAGAACAGTGAGTTTTCAAGGTAGGTTTTTCCTTTAAAGATACTAGCACATAACCCCTTATAAGTGAAACACACAACATAGTTAATGCCATATTGTTAATTAAGAGTTGGCTCTGTATGACAATAGTTTCTGGGTTTTTTCTCCCATTATCACTTATCATTTATATCTAGGAAGGAGAAAAAATGAAGGATTAATTATTTGGGGTCCCCAAGCTATGTTAAAAACTCTATTTAAACTCTCAAGTTGTTTTAATTTGTGGCATTTATATAGGTATATCTTAAAACATTTGCAAATATTGAATGTTCAGGACATTTGCATTATCCAGGATGCTACTTTCAATAAATGACATATTACAAAGAATAAGGCAATGGGAACCACAAAACTATCACTCAAAACTACGTGACAAAGATTAGTGTGAAAATAAAAACCAATTTTACAAGCTTTGTAATTACCACTGTTTGTGCAGCATCATTGGCCAGCATTTCTTATTTTGCCAACTCATAAAGATCAAGACAGCACCCAAGAATCCATTCATGTTCATTGACCTGCAGATTAGCACACTTTTTGTTTGCTATTTTAAACACTGAATCAAACTCAGGACAAAGGTTGCACGTTTTTACAGTTAGTAGAAGAAATAAACGATTAAACTTTTACAGCAAAACTCAGTGTATTACTTGCAGAAAGTGTCAGGCTGACTATATTGAAAACCAAAATCCTCATTCAGCCACAGAATAGACATTGTTCAAAAGCAATTACAGATATTAGATTTTTTTTTTTTTTTTGCAAGTAGGAATTGGTACAATGTATCTGATTCCTACAGAAAGGAAAAAGGGGAGGAAAAGAGTTTATTACTATCTATTAAAAGCTAAACAAACTGTTGCACCAATAAACTGTCCAAACATAGCTTTAGGCAAAGACATAAAATCATAATGAATTTGGTGATTTTCTATTTGTGCTGACTTTGTAATGCACAAAGAATAAAATAAAAATAAAAACAAAACCTAAAACAACAACAACAACAACAAACCCCCATTTTTTTTATGTCATCATCCCATCCCTACAAGACCCAACAGTTTTTAAAAGGAGGGGGGCAGAAAAAAATATATGAATGATAAACATAACATAATCAACAGAGTCTTAAACAAGATGTATTTATATCTGAATGAGAAAAACTGACTACACAAGTTGTAAGACTGTTTTATACTTTCATATGTCCTTTGATATTCTTGTCTATTCTCAAATATTAATACTCATAACTGGATGACTTAATGAGTTTTTTCCATGCAATTTGAATTCTTTGCTTACACACACACACCCCCCACCCCAATTTATTCCCAGGTATTATTCTGTCTTAATAACATTCTGTCTCTAGAGAGGTCCATGAACATGAAATTTGACACTAAATAGAAAAGGTTTTGTGCTTTTTTTTTTTACTAAACAAATCTGATGAAGTTTGATCATTGTATGGTTATGGCTGAACATTTACCCTTCTGTAATTTTCTAAAAAGAAACTTTAACACCTGATGAAAAGGATATTAAGCATGGAACTCAGAGGCCTTCCGACTCTTCTGACTCATATAGTCTCTATGTTTGCTATTGCAGACAACAATATCATATAATCTTTTTTATAAGCTAAATAGATTCTACTTCAATTAAGTTGATTGCATTATTTTTATCAGAAGGGCACTCCTCCTTCCTCTGATATTTCCTCTAATTTCTGACTTAAATTTTATAATGACCTTTTGTTTTTGTGCCAACAATGTCCTTTAGATTAATTAGTTCTTCTCTTTCCCTGTTTATTCCCCTCCAATACACTTGCAGAGAGCATTCATATCTCTCTCAGCCTTCATTCTGTAAGTCTAAATCAAGATTTCTTGATTTGTTGTTGTAATGTGCAGTCTAGTCCATTGATCCCCATTGAAGAGAATTTCCTTTTATTTCTTCAGCACAGAAACTTCTTTCTGTATTTTAATATTTTATCCTGTTTCTGTTAGTACAATGTTCATTTGTTCCAGTAATCCACTTCCTGCAAGATACTCCACAGTCCACCTCTGATTTGATGATGATTGCCAGCTTTGTGTGTTCGACAAAATTTAATAATCTCTAGTGCTTTCAGCACAAAAAGAAAAATCAATGCAAGCATTAAGTAAGAATGGTCCTAAGACTGATCCTCATGGAAATTCAGTCATGGCTTTCTTCAACATTTTTCTTAATGGTAACTTGGCATCATGCTGTTTCCAACCAATCTCAGGCTTACTTTCCAATTTTAGTACTAATCCCTTTGGCTGAGTAGTATCACGGCATACATTTTATTGAATTAGACATATATTAAATCTACTGTTTCTGTTGTCTAAAAGCAACAGCTCCTTTATATATTAAGAATGCTCAGCCAGATTAGCACAACTGAGCTGTAGCAACCTCATTTAACAGTTGCTCTGCTTTCCACAACACTCTACATAGTTCATTATTCTTCCCTACAAACTTTTCTATAACCAGGCATAAAACCAAGGCCAGGTCAATTGTTTTATATTTGTCCAAACTATTCCTTCCTTCTCTTATTAGTTACACATACTATGTTTCTTACTTTCTTACTTTCCTACTTTCCAGACAGATATACTTGAGTCACTATATTGTGTGAGCTTTCAACGTTCTGGCATAGCCAGAAGCAGAACTTCAGCATAAAGCACGATGTTTAAAAGGCATAGGCTCATAGTCCATCTCTGTTTAGCAAATTATTAAAATAGGTAGCTGTAGGCTGGTTTAGATGATTCATGCATAGACCTAAATTTAAAGGCATCCTTAAAAATTTTCTACTCAGAAATAATATTGTAGCATCTCATCATATAGAGGCCGTAGAAACTTACACTTTCTTAATGCACAGTATGACTATTACCTACTTTCATTCCTGTTGTTTTCGGGGATTAATAAAACCACATTTTTCTTGAGTGTACTGGTGAAATAATTACTTACCCTGTGCTTTAGGTAATGCAGATAAATGTTTGGCTTCAGCAATCAGCTATCTTGGATCTAGTAAAAATGTAAAACAGTTATGAAAGTTAATTCACTATGCAGGCTGCTAACCCTTAACTTGTAAATAAATCTTCCTTGTCGAACTGAGGTCAGAAAGAGAATACATAAAGCTGTGCATTTCTGGATCTCAATTGTGATATGTATTTGAATTATTCTTTTATTACAAAGATGAAAAGATAATCCTTCAGGAGAAAAAATAAAGTCCATTAGCAACCTGCTTCACTCTTCATTTAGCAACAAGTAACAACAAACAGTAGTTGTAATGAAACTCTAACCTTTCATGCTTTCTGATACCTGTCCCCTTCCTTAAAGGGCAGGAAAGAAGAGAATAAAAAAATCATTTACTTATTTATTCTAAAGGAAGGAAATAACAAAGTGTACAAATACATGTGAAGAAGAACGTGATCGTGATATCTTACAGATCTGTGCAATGCTGCATTCTAGTGCTAGTATTATATGTTGCTTGCTTGCTGCATAAGCTGGTGAATTTCTAAAAAGTCTCTGCCACAGTGGAGCTGCTTGAGAATTTATTTCATAAGTGAAGAGGCAGCCTGAGTGTGCCCTCAAATAAACTTCTTCTGTATGAGCTCAAAACAAACCTGACGCTGTCGTATTTATAGATCATTTCTGGAATGAGTCTAAAGGAGGTTGCATATTCTACCCCTTGGAGCCAAAGAGCTGGGAACAGACTCTCAAAAGGATACCAGGTGTTACTCCCGGTGGTGCCATTGACTGACCTCTTTATGCCTCAAGCTGTTCAGTTGTAAAACTGAAGGCTTTTTAAAAATAAAATCAAGAACTCTGAGAAAGCTGACAATAGCATAGTTTCAGGCAGGTCAGGAAGTCAACTGAAGGCAGCTCTATTCCTGGCTCTGAAATGTACTCAGCTGAACCTGGAGCAAGTTATTTAGGGCAAACCCACACTACGCAGCTCAGCAGAGAGCACTGAGCCATCTTAGAGCAAACCAGATTTAGAACCAGAAACAAAATTGCTGCAGAAAGATACTGTTCCACCTGAGCTAACTCACTAATTAGCTCTAATTTGGGTTAATTAAGCAAAGCATATAGGCTAGGCTAAATTGACTATACTAACTCACATGCACAAGCTAGTCTCTTTGAAAGACATTGTCTTGTGTTAGATAGTTCTAACAAGCAGCCTGGAACCACCCAGATCTGCTCATATGACACCACAGAATCATGCTGTAAATGCTCCCTGAAATGACAGTATTTAGAAATTGTATACAAATCACTTTTTTCTGGTTTGGTTTAATGTGTCTGGTTTTTCGGTTTCTTGGGGAGGGGTAGTTTTTTGGGGTTTGGATTTTTTTTTTTTTCTGGCTGACTGAAATCTAGAGTAATCTTTGTTTACACCTCTTTCAAATTAGTGGTAGAAGTAGTGTACAAACTCAGTCTTAAATAGCAATATTTTTCCCCTTAGAGGTGAAATTACCATAACTTTAAGCAGGAACAGTTGTTTCATTAATAAAGTGAAAATGGCAAATAAAAGCTAAATAAAGAAATATATGTAGAGAGAGAGAACACAAAAACACCTAAACACCTAAACAATAGGAAAAACTTCTTTACTGTGGGGATGTCAGAATAATGAACAGACTGTCCAGAGATGTTGAGAAGTCTCCTTCTCTAGAGACTTAGAAAATCCACCTGGATGTATCCCTGTGTGGTCTGCCCTTGGTGATCCTGCGTTGGCAGGGTGATTGGACTAGATGATCTCAAGAAGGCCCTTCCAACTGTTGCCATTCTCTGATTCTATGAATGGTGTAGTTTTTTGAGCCATTGTAAATAACTGCAAGTTGGAAGGTAGATAGAAATAAGATTGTTTAAAAGGAATTTCTATTTTTCTTTCAAACTCCCAATAAGTTTGAGATGAAAACAAGGAAAAATATGTGAGAGTTACTCTCTAATTGCTATACTTTTCTTGCTGGGACACCTGAACTGTGTTTCAACTGTAGTCCTTCCCCATTACCCTGAGGTCTACAGGCATGGTCTGGCCATTGATTTGAGTGGTGCGACCTATGGGAGTGAGAGCTGCCATATGTAGTCTTTTGGTCTCTCCTATTGTTCATGTGAATTGTCAAAGAGCAGTAAAGAGATTAAAGCAAAGCTTGTGCCCTTTGAATCAGCAAATGGGCTGCTCTCTTACCGAACCATCTAAGGCACTCTGGCAATAATGAGTGAAGATCAGAGGATATTAAGGTATTAGCTCTGAGAGTTTGTCCTCATGTTTGTCAAAGAAATTAGAGATCACAAGAGATTTTTCAATGTTTTTAAGTCATCCAATAAAGGATCTTCCACTTTTGGTCAGATAAAAAATATATCTGTCTGCTTGCATTTCATTCACTTCAATCTGGTGAAAGCAGAGAAGAAAAAAATTCACCCTGTCCATTAGGATGTTCCAGCTGAGTGTCATATACAGATATTTACTATTAAAAGCACCTAGTAATTTCAAGATGATTGCAAAAATCTGTGTTGAGCCATATATGGCTATTAGACACTGGCCATTCATTCTGCAGCTCTAAAGTGTTCCGGCATTTCTCATTTTCTTTGTCTGTGAAACTACAATGGTTTTGGAAATCCCTTGGTGAGACTTACAAACTCCAGTGTTATCACAAAGCTCTTCTGTTAGTGTGTCGCGGAGGGGTATTCTGCACTAGGGACAGGTCTTTGAAGTGTTCCTTCTTTTTGCCAGGTGGTTCTGCCCCATGGCCCTCCTGGTGCTTGTCATCTGTGCTCTCAGCTAAGGCTGAAGGTCGAGCAGGCTCAGCGTCTTTCTGCTGTTTGAGATTCGCAGCCTTTTCCCAGGATTTCCCCCCTGGATCACAATGGGAGGCTTCGCGATTTTAACCTGCTTTCCGCCTGGGTCTGCAGCTTGGTGGTAAGGTTCCGTCACTGGAAGGCTGCGTGGCTTCGCCATCCGAAGATCCGCGGCTGGCAGGCGGGCTGGATTCATGCGCTGAATCGGGGTGAGGCGTTTCACGTGGTGCGCCTTCGAAGCTGCGGTTTGCCGGCTCTCTCTTTGTCTCGCGTGGCCGGGCGGGACCTGGCTGATGGTCAGCCTGGCGCAGCTCCCGTGCAGTGTGGGCGCTAGCTTTGCGCATGCGAAGGCTGGTGCTGTGGACATCAGTGTGCTTCGGAGAGACGAAGTCTTTTTTCTCTGTGCCATTTTTAACTTTGCAGCTTTTTGCTTTTAAATCGCGCGGCTCTGCTTTGAAATGGCACAGCTCAGATGAGGCAACTGGACTTCGGGAGTTGTCCCTTGCCTGGCTGTTTGCCAAATTAAGGCTTGCCTTGGCTGAGTGGGAAGCTGGTGGTTCTGAATAGAAGGCTGATTGCTCAGCCACATCTTTTGTTTTAGCTATTGTATTAGCTGATGGGCCATTAAGCTGCTGGCCCTTCCCTGTGCATTGGAGGAAAACAGGATCTGCCTTTGCCTCCCTTATGAGGCATACAGAAAACAGATAAAAAAAAACCTCTGATTTTGAAATTCCAATTTTTCATTCTCTCTCTCTAGATTTTCATTCTCTCTCTCTAGACTCAGGATTTTTACATCCGCGTTTCTTAGCTCTATCAGTGTCTGCATTAGACAGGCAGCTAGGATTAAAGAGTGAATTTCCTGAGTGTCTGTGGCTAGTTTTTCAAATAAGATTTTGGGCTGGTGGCAGTTCTTAGCTAGCCCATAGCCTGTGATTTGATATCCCAAATTATGAAATTTTTCCAACATTGTGTAATCCTGCCAATGATGCCAATTTGTTGCAGAGGGGTATTCTGCCAACTACACTAATTTTGGCAGAGGGGAGAAATTAATTGGTGTGAGATAATGTTATATAAAAATATATATTTATTAAACTCAATATTCTGGACTCTTACCACCCCCAACCACTGTATATTAATATTAAAAGGATTCCTACATGGTTATGAAAACATTCCAGGATAAAGTATGTACAGTGACTTATTAATGACTATCAAACATTCAGACCATAAACAGAGAGAGGAGTTTTCCTCCATGGCAAATACCAGCAGAGCAGGCTGGAAACCGATTCTGCTCTATGGCAGAGGCAACTGATATTTACAGAGGCATCAAAACTTTTACTCACAATTCTTATTAATTATAAGTCACCCTCTGGGGTTACATTACAGCCTATGCCTAGTGTCGAAACTTCAGGAATTCTCTGCTTGTGGACTTTGAGGCTGGAATCCTCCCAGCTTCTGGGGAAAGGATGAATCTTCTCAGTTTCTGAGGAGAGACAGTCTCTGACCTAGTTCTCCTGGCGAAGGATGCAATCTCTGCCTTTGTGCTGCTGGCTTCTTCTGGATGATCTGTCCAGGGATTCTTAGCAGGCAGGATCTCAGGTGCAGGAGGACAATATCATGCAGTCTCTAACATGGTTCTCACATGGCTAGCAGTCTGATAGTATGTGCAGACGATTCAGAGTCTGCTTCCTGGTTAACTCAGTGGCAGTGGCGCTTACCAGGCAATGATAGGCAGCGGGCATGCAGGATGTGCGCGGCTGCTGGGAGTCTGAGCTCCGTAGGTAAAGGCAGGCAATACAGGATCTGGTCCTGGTAACACAGTGGCATGCAGATGTGCACAGCTGTCTAGGAGACTATAGGCTCCACATACATATTTATATATATATATAGGCAGGCTTAAGTGAGCTCTGCAAGTAAGGTACGCAGGCAGGGGAGTCCATGCTGCAAGTGGGTCAGAGCATGAGGGTCTGAGCATCTGAGCACCTGAGTGTCTGAGCTGCAAGTGAGGCTCCGAGTGTGAGCAATGGCATCTGAGCAGGGGTCTGAGCACGTTGTTTACCTGTGTACCCCTATTTATTGAATGTGGGCCGAGATAATGGCCCCTTGGCCATTAGAATGACCAATCAGGTTGGCAGTCAGCCAAACCTTACCATAATAGGCAAAAGCACTTGCCTGGACTTTCCCAAATATGGAAATCACATGGGCTTACACCAGGGAGACACAAGTTGTATGTGTGAGGGCTTACACAACGTGTTTACAAACAGGAGTCCTGGCAGAAAAACATGTCCAGTCAGGGCAAGGCATAAACAAGCTTATTTTCGGGCCTACAGGCTCTCCATGACATAATGTCTGATCATTTAGCTGGGAGTAAGCCACATTATAGAATCACAGAATTGCAGGCGTTGAAAAGGACCGTCTAATTTAGCCCCATTGCTAGAGCAGCAAATCATGCAGAGACATGTACCAGTAGGTTTCCAATGTCTTCAGAGATTGAGACTCCACAAAGTCTTTGAGCAACCTGTTTCAGTGCTCTACTACTCTCAAAGTAAAGAATTTTGTTCTTATGTTTACACGAAACCACCTGTGCTCCTGTTTCTATCCATTGCCCCTTGTCCTGTCATTGGACATGAGTAAGAAACATTCAGTTCCATTCTCATGCCAGGAAGCGCGGTCTCAAAGTCTCCTCAAAGCAAGAGTATCACAGAAACAGGAAACACGGATTTGAGACTGAAGCAATAGGACTGAGGAAAGACAGAGTAGTAGCTCTTTTAAAAAAGAATAATCTGGGAAAGGAGTGGTTAAAGGCTTATTTGCAGAGAGCTTATTTTGCATTTTAAATTCACATGAAGCAAGGAAATACAAAATCTCAAAAGAAAAAAAAGGAAAGGATGTAAGGAAAGTGAAAGAGAACAAGTTGTGTGGTCTGCAGGAAAAAAATACAAGGCACAGTGAAAATTTGTTTTACACCCTACAGCCAAGGACTTTTAAGATTATTTCTATGACTTTTCCAAAAAGTAACATAGGAAACACAAATTTTTCATTTTTCAATTCACTAGCACCCTTAGACATACTTGCAGGGGTATGTCCAAATCTCAGTGTGTCAGAAAAATGAGGAAAGTGCTCAGAGACTTATGGTTACCTGTTTTATTGTTATATCCCTTGTACTAATTAAAGGAAAAATAACTTGTGTAGGAGCATATCTATATATGAATATAGTAAGTAGTGTGTAGGCTCCAGCAGAAAGGGGCAAATAGTAATTACAGCAGCACAATCCTAAAATTGTTCAAGTAGCATCAGGGCTCACTTATTCTATCAGGATCCGAACTGATACTACAACAGATTTATGTTACTACAAACACTGCTTTATGTAGTGGTTAGCCTGAGACTTGGCACCATGGTTTGCTGCAATACAGAAAGATGCTTTGATTAGTGTCTGCAAAATCCACTGTACTTGTGTGCTTCCCTTAACATATTTTTTTCCCTGGAAAAATGAAGCTATTTACAACAAGTGTTGTTAATGCTGTTTCAATGGAAAACTGAGAAATAATCTCCATTGAGCATATCCCAACAAGTTTGAAAGGAGAGATGATATGTCAAAATGTAAGAATTTCATAGAGCTCCTAATGTAGTCTGACCCACGCACACATTAACCTGGAGTAACTCCATCAGGGAACTCTTATCTGGTGCTGAGCTACAAGCAGAAAATTTCATGGCATTGAAACTGACAGCATTAACAGCATTCGCATGGACACCCAGCTGTCACAAAGAGCTTGCTATTTGAATTTTTCTGAAAAGAGAGCTAGGTGGTTGCTTTCATAGGACAAAAGCAAAGTAAAGGAACTACTGAAAGCCACTGCCAGACTGTATCATCATTTGAAAAGTGCGCTGAACTCATAGCTGAGTTAAAATTTAGAAGTGGCACAGAGATTTGGATTTTGAACTGTTACTATACTTTGGTAGCAATTATGACTAATATATTCCAGGAATCACAATCACTTGGTATTTAATTGAAACACTAGTCCAAATATGTGTAGGAATTGCTAGTGTTTTGTGCCTTTTAAAATTTGATTTATATTGTAGTAAAATAAGCCAGTGCCTGTGTGATATACTTGTGCTTGCATCAAAAGATGTAGGTTCTATACTCGACCCAAAGTAACTTAGTTTCAAACATACTCAATTTGTGTCCATAGAAATCCTTGCTAAAGGCAAATGTGAATCTATACTTCCATATATTCTAGCAAACCTATACCATTTTAATGGGATTGGATGATGCTTTAAAAAAATGAAGTGACAATTTCAGGAAACTCCTTATCAAGCACACATCAGTGATCTTGATGCTGTGTTGGAAGCTACCCCTTGCAAGCTGGGTAGAGCTCACCAGTAGAACTGATGAGAATTGTCCAATTGAAAAGAAATTCACTGGAATATGAGGATTTGTTGAACCTAAACACTTCATCCAGTACGTCTGCATTTTGACAAGATTTCATTGGATTCCTGCCTGAAGGATACTAGGCTAGGGACTGAGGACTCAGTGCTGTCAGTGGTTTTGGCTCTGAAGACAACCTAGCAAAGCCATCTGTGTGGCAATGTATATTTCCCTACAGCACCTCCCAAACCACTGAAGGCAGAAGTAGCATGGTATTTCTTGGAACATTATTTTATGGATCTATCATGGTTTTATATGATCACTGTACGGTAGTCATCCTCTTGGCTATATTCAGATATTATTCACTGATTGCAGTTTCTTCAGACAAAAATCACCTTCCATTAGTGCAATCAGTGACATATCTCCCTCTCTGGAGATACTCAAAAACCACCTGGATGTGTTCCTGTGTGATCTGGTGTAGGTGATCCTGCTTTGGCAGGGGGGTTGGACTAGATGATCTTTCAAGGTACCTTCCACCGTCTGACTTTCTGTGATTCTGTAGTTCTGTGATTCATGTCATTTAAACAACTAAGTCTCTCTCTACACAGTCCTTGTTAGCTCAGGCACAGCATAATAAAGCTAACTGCAGCACATTACAGAGACATACCCTGAGCAGCATTTAAGTGCCTGGTTCTGTTTTTCTGCCTGCTGTTTGTAAGACATCTATGGTCTTCCTGAATAAATCCCAGACTCACATATGGTGTAGTGTGTTAGTAGTCTCTGAGCTGTACTACCCTAATCAGAGAATAGAAGCAGCAACATGTGACTAACATGGCCACTCACCACTAGCCAATTTCTGCCTGCAGACATGAGGTGTCACTTTTAGACAATAAGGTTATCATACAAACATCAAAAATAAATTCCAGTAACAAGAAGCTCAAGAAAACTAGGTCCGTGCTCAGGGAACTGCTATATGAAGGAGAGCTGCTGTTCACTGCAGAATTTAGTTTTGCATTCTGTATATGGTTTTGCACATACCCACCAAAAGCCAAGGATTAAAAATGAACTTAATATGTCAGTTTCTGGTTGATCCAGAAATGATTGATGTTAAAAGAAGAATTGTACCCTGCCCTGCAAGCCCTGGCTTTCAGCTTAGCTCCCAGCTTCCCACCCCTCAGGGAGCAGCCAACCCTAGTTTTACCTTGACAATAGACAGATGAGTATTGAACCAGTGTGTTCTGGCAGCAGAAAAACCCCACATATCTGTGATGGGATCATCCCTCTGACTCTACATTTCTTAGGTATATCTGGAAAGTCATGCCCAGTCCTGAGTCCCCAGTTCACAAAAGATTAGCAAACTGGAGTTGAGCAATTGCCCTATGAGAAGATGCTGAGGGATTTGGGCTTTTAAGCCTGGAACACAGATGGCTTCAGGGAGAGCAAACAGAAGCCTCCAATTATGAAACAAGATGTTAACAAGAAAGTGAAGCTGGGCTCTTTACTATGGTAAACAAGAGGAGGATATAAAACAATAATCATAACATTATTTTGGAGGCTTTGACCTGACATAAACAGATTTTTTTTTCTCCACAAGAACAGCTAAGCATTGGAATAGAAGCTGTTCAGTCTCTCAGAAATTTTCAAGACCAAATTGAGCATCTTGGCCTGCAGAACCCTGCTTTGAGCAACACATTGGACCAACATCTAAAATCTCTTCCAACCTCTATAGTCATATTCTCTGAAGAAAAAATGCTTCCTGGAAACAATAGTTGTTTTTCTGTGCTTTAATAACAGTGGTGCACAATGGCCAATAAAGTACTTGGTAATGGCCATTGAGCAAAAATAGAAATGTCATAATTTGAACATCTCTGAACACCTCTGCCCCTTACAGCACCATAACAGTACAGCGGCACTACAGATGTCAGGCATCTCCACCCTTGTTAGGACCTTACTGATGACTAGAATCACAAAATCATATAATCATTAAGGTTGGAAAACACCTCTAAGGTCATCAAGTCCAACCTTCTACCCAATACTTCCATGACCAGAGACCATGTCCCAAGTCCAACCTTCTACCCAATACCTCCATGACCATAGACCATGTCCCAGAGTGCCACGTCTACTCATTTTTTTAACACCTGCAGGGATGGTGACTCCACCACCTTCCTAGGAAGCCTGTTACAATGACCACCTTTCCTTCAGTAAAGAATTTTTTCCTAATATTCAATCTAAACTTCCCCTGGTGCAGCTTGAGGTCATTGCCTTTTCTCCTGTTGTTAGTTGCTTGGGAGAAGAAGCCAACACTAGCCTCACTACAACCCTCTTTCAGATAGCTGTAGAGAACAATAATGTTTCTTCTCAGCCTCCTCTTCTTCAGGATAAACAGTCCAAGCTCCCTCAGCATCTTCTCATAAGACATGCTCCCCAAATTCCTCACTATCTTTGATGGCCTTCCCTGTACCCACTCAAGCACCTCAATGTCTTTCTTACACTGTGGTTCCCAAAACTGGACACAGTACTACCTTGAGGTGTAGTGTCACCCATGCTGAGTATAGTGACACATTTCCTTACTCCTGCTAGCCAGGACATTTCTGATACAGGCCAAGATGCTGATGACCTTCCTGGCTACCTGAATACATTGCTGGCTCATGTTCACCTGGTTATCAGCCAACATCTCCAGGTCCTTTTCTTCCCTAAGCCTGTAGCGTTACCTGGAATTGTTACAACTGAAGCAGAGGACCCAGCACTTGGCCTCAAACCTCTGACCTTAGCCCATTGATCCAGCCTATCCAGATCTCTGTGGACAGCCTTTCTACTCCCAAACCGATCAACAATCATGCAAATTTGTTGAGGGTGCAGTCGACCTCTTCATCTAAATCATTGATAAAGATGTTAAACAAGACCATCTCCAGCAACGAGTCCTGGGGAATGTCAGCTGAATTTAACTCAGTTTACCACAAGTCACAGGGCTCTCAGACATTCAGTCAGTTTTTAAGCCAGTAAAGTCTGCACCTGTATAAGCCATGAGCCACCTGCTGCTCCAGCAGAATGCTGTGGGTGACTTTGTCAGGCGCTTTGTCAAAGTCTGGGTATGCAACATCCACAACCTTTCTTTCATCCTAGGTGGATGACCTGGTCATAGAAGATCAAGTTGCTTGGTCAGACAGGACCTGCCCTTCATAAGCCCATGCTGACCAGGCCTGATCTTTGACTGTCCTATGCTTGCCCTGGGAGTGCACCCAGGATGAGCCACTCCATAACCTTCCCTGGTACCAACATGAGGCTGACAGGCCTGTAGTTCTGTGAATCCTCCTTCTGGGTCTTCTTGTAGGTGAGCATCACACTGGAAAGCCTGCACTTGTCTGGGTCTTCCCTCGTTAACAACAACTGCTTATAAATGATGGAGAGCAGCTTGATAATCTCCTCTGACAGCTCTCTGAGTACTCTCAGGTAGATCTCATCCAGCCCCATAGACTTGTGTGTGTTGAGCTAGCACAGTAGGTCATTAGTTGCTTCCTCTTGGATTATGAGTGGATTATTCTTATCTCCATCCCTATCTTCTAGTTCGGAGGACTGAATACCTTGAGGATAACTGGTCTGACAGATAAAGACTGAGGCAAAGAAGGAAGCCTTTCTCTCATCCTTGGTGGGAATATTCCCCATTGCAGCCAATAAGGGATAGAGAGTCTCCTTGGCTTTCTTTTTGTTGTTAATATATTTGTTAAAAAAAGACACTTTTATTTTCTCTTACAGCAGTGACCAAACTGAGTTCTACCTGGGTTTTTGTCTTCCTAGTGCTCTTTCTGCATGACTTAACTAAATCCCTGTACTCTTCTGGAGTAGCCTGCCCCTTCTTCCAGAGATACTAAACTCTCCTCTTTTTCCTAAGTCCCTTAAGTCCCAGTAAAACTCCCTGTTCATCCAGACCAGTCATTTTCCCTACTGGTTCATCCTATGGCACATAGGGAATACCGACATTTTAAAAAAATTGCCTGGAGAAAATTACATGGAGGTGCAGTGGTTGAAACACCAAAGGCTGAAATGTCTTCCAGAACAAAGCTCTGAGGAGTCTGAATTTCCCATGGGACCTTTCTCACTGTCAGTGCACGGCATCTTAGTACACCTGGTCTGGAAACCTATTTGCATATATCTTCTACAGGTGCACAATAAGCCCCAAAATTTTAGGACACATTGAACCTTCTGGGCACCAACAGAACAAATCACATTGCATATCTGCAGATAGTCTGATGCACATAGAGATGGTTCGCAGTATGTTGATGTGTGGCTTTTGGTTGTCAGCACATGATCTGCTAGGAGCAGCTACAACGGAGAAACATGTAAAGTCTTCAAGATCCTTCTATAGGACATCTCTGACATATCCCCCCTCGCCCCCTCCCCCTAAAAAAAAAAACCCCAAACAAACCAAAAAACAAACAACCAAAAAAAAATCTCAACCAAAAAACACATCCAGGAAGACCCAGATCTACTGTAACACTTTCACAGACCTTTAGCTGCTGCCTGTCTCTCTTCCAGGATCCAGCACTGACATATGCTGTACAGTTCCTGAGAATGGTAGATGGAAAAGATCTCCTATTTCCCTATAGATGTGGACAATTATATAACCTGCCTACAAGAATTTACAGCTTCCCTCACTGTAAGAGATTAGAGCTTTTGAAGCAACTTCTATAATACAGTACACTTATGACTGAAAAACCTCTTAATGCTGCCACTTTGTAGGTACTTACCAATTCCAAAGGAACAGTGTTTGTACATGTGCCTTGCTGCTCCGTTCTCAACACATACAGCTTTCCCTAACCGCAGCCTTTTAGTGTGGAGAGCAATGGTTCTCCACCTTTGGCTGACTTAAAGCTAAGGGAAAAAAAGAAGTGTAAACTCTACAAACCTGGGAATACTTGAGAACACTTGAGAGTCTTTTTGTAAATATCATTCAGCAGCCTTGAGATTTGTAATCTGTACCACCTAGTGACACTGCCATTGCTTCTTGTTGCTACCTACAATTCTCTTCCTATCCCATGTCTTCTTTCTAATAGTTACCGCACAGTCACAGCAAACAGCTTCAGAAACTCAACAGCAACAGGTGCTGCAGTTAAGGAGAACAGAACCAACTAGCACTTTGAATGACTTATTCAGAGACCTGGTAAGAAAGAAAAATTAGAAGGATACTTCTAGAGTTGTGTTGCTACATACTGAGACACAAATAAGGCATAAGGTTTTAGTGTATAACTTCTATTCTAGCAAAAGCCACACTAGTACTACAAGGAAAGAAAACAGCAATATGAAGTAAAGGTAGCAAAATATAAACCTGAGAAGGCAAACAAACAAACTTGGTAATGCCAGAAGGTGTCATCAAGGGTTATGGGGTATGACCTTATTCTATAACAGAACTCTAATAGAAATTAAAGAAAACCTAATTATACTAATTTTAGAGTACTCTTCCTTTCAGTTTAGGCAGACAAAAAAAAAATAACAGCAGCAGAAACTGAGGCTTCTGTAATAATCTGTTTCTTCTGATATTTTGGTGAAATTACATGTGCAGATAAATCCCCAGTTCTTGCTGTGATTAAAATAAAGCTATTGTCAAATAGGAAAGGATAATTTTCCTTCCTCCACTGCAGAGCCTATTTTTAAGAAAGAAACCCATGGCTACAAGCAATTAAAATATGTCATTACCTCACAAGACAAGGATTTAATTTCCATGAAATATAACTGTGAATATAATTTGCTACAGGCTTCATGTTCTAATGCATCTGTGGCACTTGCTTGTGTGCTGATTTTGCTTTTTAATGTGAACATTTTGATAAATAGCCTGTGTAGGTGGTTTGTTATTCACTTCATGTATCAAATATGATGTGTGTTCTGCAGTAGGGGCTGCTTTAAACTAGTGAGAATCAATGAACATTTGTTTTCCAGCATATCCCACATCATTCTAAAACTGACGAAGATAAGCTAACTACATACAAACATGACACCTGTGCTCTGTGTATCTATGGCAGTCACCTCAAAGATGGCAGTAGGCACAAAATACTGAAAGCATTAATTTCTATTCCAAGCTTTTCAGATTTTTTAATGATTGGGGTTTTTTTCTTTCTTATTTTTTTTCCCTTTTCACAACACCCCTTACAAAGGATACTTATATTTAACAGTGACTTTCTAACATCTGTTTGCTAAAACAAATAATGTAGGCAAAGTTGCGGCTAGAGATAGTGCATAGAAACAGCAAGGCCATAGAAAAGGGGGGAAAATGCACGCTTAGATTGAAGGATCCTTTTGTTTAGCCCTTTTGAGAAAGACCTCGGTGACCTTAGAAAACCTCCAGCTGCAGCCCATTAAACTGGATTAAGAACCTCAGCAGAGGACCTTGAGAGCCCCCTACAGGCCATGAGTGCCTCATAACTGCAAGGAAGGAGACTGGCCCTGCTCTGCTGGTCTACTTCTGCCTTGATGTGTGGATGAAAGGCGTGTTTTATTTGCCATTTATCACAGTAGGGGTTTTGGTGTGCAACAGTAAGCCATCCCTTTAATGATGCATTCAGCTGGCAGCATTGTTTGGCTTAAATAACTACTTACCAAAAAAGGAAAAGAATTTGTCTTCTCTCTGGATTTGTTATTTCATTAGGGTTCCTCAAGAGAACTCCAATAAAGGATTTGGGTCTATTAATCACCCTCCACAACCTTGTCAAGTAATTACTCTTTAAAAATGTTTGCTACTTCCTTGGTAGTACATAATTTGGTGGTGGTGCTCGGTGAATCAGCCGTGGTTCAGACTGACTAACCTTTAGAGGATTGGCCTGTCTGAGCTCATCAGTCTGGGCCCCGAGCTGAACCGAAAACTGCACTTTTTTCATTCTTTGTGGCAGGTTTATAGTAGAGCACTGCTGGACGCCTGCCACGAAGGAAAGCTCAAAACATATAAATTCTTCATAAGGCAATGGTAGAAGGTGGCACTGAGAAATAATGCTCTCATGCTGTCAGAGCCACTGCGGGGGGAGTGGGGGCAGTGCTTATTCTAAGACAGATGTAGCAACAATTGCTCCTGTTTAACTCCCTAAATGGGTAATCCTAGTTTATGGGGCCCCAGTGCTGGAAATCTTGCTGCCATCTCTCTGAGTTTTTTTTTTTTGTTGTTGTTTGTTGTGGTTTTTTTTTTTTTTTTTTTGGCAGGGATTATCAGTTCTTGGGAGAGCATTGCAAGCACTGTGCTGGCAGTTTTAGGTGTGGACCCCTTGAAATAAATGCAGAACATAGTTTTCTTGGAAGATCCATAGATCTGAGTGATTAATTTAATGATGAACGTAGCTGAAATGTTTCTAGTTTGTTCCGTAAATAAACTGCACAATGAGGCATTTTTACATTAGAAAACATGAAGTTGCAGGCTTCTTAAGTAAAAATATATTTGGCACCACCAGGTAACGCAGTTCACACGTCTTGCTGCTTTTTCTTGGCATGCCCAGGTCCATTGGCCTTGTTTCTGGTAAATTAAGAAAGCAATTACACATTCACAGACCACTTTAGGGACATTCCAGGGTTTTATATTTGCCAATACAAAATGATACTCATAGTATGCCCAAGCCAGAGCTGTTTGGAGATTAAATATTTAATTTTGCTGCATTTTTTGAGATTTAGGCTTCTGTTAGAGATTTTGTTCTGCACTGGCCTGAAAGTTAAGTGTTTCACATGATTTTGCAATAGAAATTTGTGCTATAATGCCTGTTTTTATATTAGATCTTTTTGCTCTTTTGGTTTAGTTGATTGTTTCTTCTGATGCTGGACAGATGGACTCAGACACGCTCTCTGGCACTAAACAGCTTGGGGTTCAGGGGCAGTAGAAAGGAAATTGAAGATACGAGCTCAAAACGATGGTCATCCTTTGTATTTCACCTGAAATAACCTGGAGGCTGAGGGCCTGAAAGGAAGTTGTAGTGAGGTGTGTATTGCTCTCTTCTTCCCAGTAAGTAGTGATAGGACAGAAAGAAATGGTCTCAGCTTGCACTGGAATAGACTCCCCAGGGAAGTGGTTGAATCACCATCCTTACAGGTGTTTGAAAGACACATAGATCTGGTGCTATGGGAAATGGTTTAGCACCAGACTCAGAAAATTTAGGTAATGTCTGGACTCAATGATCTTAAAGATCTTTTTCCACTGAAACAATTCTCTTGTCCTATAAATTGGTCAGAGAAAAACTGAGTGAACAAGACCCTAACATTCTGGGCCAGGACCCTTTAAAATACAAAATCTCTGACAAATAAATTCAAACTATGGCTATCATGTTTTCCAATGTAAGCACAAGACTAAAAAATAACAACAGGCATTTGAGCCTAGAGATATTATTCAAACCATCTAATGCAAATTGCATGAGCTTTTGAGGAGAAGTTAGTATGTTTGTCTCTATAATCTCACTTGTTGCTGTCAGAAAAGCAAAGCCACAAAATATTTGGAAATGGGAGTCTATCTTTCAAAAGAATTTGTCTCAGTTTCCAGAAATGTCTTTATTTGTAGCACATATATCATTTTAGACTCCTCATGCACAATGGGCAGTACTTGCAGTAGAGAGCTATCCTGTTTAATTAAATGGAAAGAGTTCCCTAAAGTCAGCAAATGACAATGTACTGCATTTCTGGCCATATGGTATGCATAGCATAAAAAACAATTAAAAGCTAATTGGACATAACCGAAATTTCAGCAAGAGCCACATGCATTATTTTTGGGCCAGAGACAAGGCAGACTTTCTACTCAATAGTTCCATCCTAGAGATACAGAAGTACACTTCTATTAGTGGACATCTATAAATAACTTATGAAAGGTAAGTTGATCAGCCTGTTGCCATAGGTCCCTAAGTAATATGTCTTATAGGCAAATATGAGCTCAAAAGTCAATTCTATTTGCCAGGAAGCAACAGACTGGCCAGCTCTATAATGATTGCTCATCTCTTATTAAAAACTCCATTAAGTGGATTTTCTATCCATGCATATATTTGTGTCTGTTTGTGTGTATAGTACCCATCACAGTGTGTCATTATGAGTATCTGAAGCCAGTTGTTTAAAAACAAAACCAAAACAAACATTGTCCGACTGGTTTCAGCAGGTTTTAGTGTTGGTCGGAAGTCCCTGATACAATGTAGTTGGCTTACTTGCTTGTACTGCTGGGGCTGGTAGGATACAAGGTGAGTTCCACAGACTCTGTGGGTAACAGCAGGATGACTCTTAGCTGTTTAAAGAAATAACTGTCATGACATAACTTTTTTTCTTTTTCTTTTACTCCTGTGCTGGGAATCCATAACATAAAGCAAGTTAGTGTGTCACAGAGAGGGGAAAAAATCATAGAATCATAGAATCATAGAATCAACCAGGTTGGAAGAGACCTCCAAGATCATCCAGCCCTAACCAATCAACTAGACCATGGCACTAAGTGTCTCATCCAGGCTTTTCTTGAAGACCCCCAGGGGCGGTGCCTCCACCACCTCCCTGGGCAGCCCATTCCAATGGGAAATCACTCTCTCTGGGAAGAACTTCTTCCTAATATCCAGCCTATACCTACCCTGGCACAACTTGAGACTGTGTCCCCTTGTTCTATTGCTGGTTGCCTGGGAGAAGAGGCCACCCCCCACCTGGCTACAATATCCCTTCAGGTAGTTGTAGACAGTAATAAGATCACCCCTGAGCCTCCTCTTCTCCAGGCTAAACAGGCAATAAACAAATCTGTTTTAATAAGCGTTTCTCTGCTGATCAATGAGTGTAAGTATCAAACCCACCAGGCCAGTTTGGCTTCTTACAATACCTGAAAAAAATAATTATTTTAAAAAACACTCCCTAGGCCCCAGCTCTGTTAAGAGAATGTAACTCCAAAAGGCAAGTCAAAATATGGACCTGCAGCACCTGCTAGAGTCGCTTTTAAAAATACCCCTTGTGGTAATTGAGAAGGATATTAAGTAATCTGCTTATAGCTGGTTGTAAAATCTCAGTAACTGAGGTAGACACAGGAATTAGCCAGCAACAGGACACTAAACCTTTACAATATTTTTACTCATCTCTGTTACCAATAACACTTAAAAGGATGGGGGATGAAGGGGAGGCAAGGAATAACATAGAATCTAATATTTCTGCTTCCATTTATGCAACTTGTTATTCATTCCCTGCTATGAGAATAGAAGCTATTTGTTAATGTTCTGGTTCCCCTTCTGACTCATGTAAAAGGGCACACAGATAACATCAAGTTGCTGTGGAGAGATACTGCATGTACTTTTTACTGCTTAATGATACCAGTTTTAATTAAAAAATATGTGGTGTCATATTTTCCATTATATTGTTTCTTATAAAGGGTTCTGCACTGTACAATCACAGGTACTATCTCATGTCAGACAAACTATGCCAGCCTCGATCTGCTTACTTCTGTTTTGAGATGCAAATACATAAGTTTGCAGAACATCTCACATTGCAGTGTTGAAATTGTACTCTAGGAAAAGAATATGTCTAGGAGAGTGGAAACAGGACCTGGAGAAACCAGCTGATGCATTCTCCCTTCACCAAGGACCTTGGAGTTTCAAAAATGTCTTTGTAAGTTAAGGTATGCACATATCTATGGAAAGTGGATAAATCATCTTAAATGAAACTGGTTAACAATATGGGGTACATCTGGTTAACGGATGGGATACCTCTGTCTCAGAGAGGGAGAAAGATCCTGGCACATGAGCTGGTGGGGCATATTGAAAGAGCTTTAAACTAGGCTTGAAGGGGAAGGGGGTTAAACACAGCAGTCCTAGAGATGAACCAAGGAAGTCTGAGGGTGGTAAAACAGAGACAGGGGTAAAACCAGCAGCCCAGCTGAAGTGTATGTACACTAATGCATGCACTATGGGTAATATACAAGAGAAGCTGGAAGCCTTGGTACAAGAGGAAAACAACAATGTTGTCACCATCACAGAAACGTGGTGGGATGACTCACATATCTGGAGCACTGTGATCAATGGATACAGACTCTTCAGAAGACACAGGGTGGAGGATTGGCCCTCTATATTAGGGAGGCTCTGGACATCATAGAAGTAGAGATTAAGGATGATCAGGTTGAGTTCCTATGGGCATGAATCAGGAGGAAGGCCAGCAAGACTGACATCCTGGTTGGAGTCTACTATAGACCACCCAACCAGGAAGAAGAGGTTGATTGATTATTCTTTAAGCAGCTGTAGGCTGCCTCAAGATCACTTGCCTTTGTACTTGTGGGTGACTTTAACATGTCAGACACCTGCTAGGAATTTAACACTGCAGAGAACAAGCAGTCTAGAGAGTTCCTAGAGTGTGTGGAGGATAATTTCTTACCCAGCTCTTATATGAACCTCTCAGGGGGGCAGCCCTGCTTGACCTGCTGTTTACAAATAGAGAGGGGCTGGTGGGGGATGTGGTGATGGGAGGATGCCTGGGGTCCAGTGATCATGACCAAACAATAGAGTTTTTAATATGCAGTTGATTTAGTTGGGGCAATTAATGAGGCAGGAATTATAAAATATGTAGTTAATTTTTATTTCCAGAAAGCCCCACCCACAGCTAAATACAAACTACTTAAATTTGGGTTCTAATTTAGTTGGGAAAATCTTCAGAAGGACGCTTATGGGCAATTATGGGCACTGAGAGAGCTGGCAGATGAGCTGGCCAAGCCACTCTCCATCATTTATCAACAGTCCTGGCTCACTGGAAAGGTCTCCAAAGACTGGAAGCTGCCAATGCGATGCCCATCCACAAGAAGGGCCAAAAGGAGGAACTGGGAAATTACAGACCTGTCAGCCTGACCTCAGTGCCAGGCAAGGTGATGGAACAGCTGATCTTGAGTGCCATCACAAAGCACCTACAGGATGGCCAAGGGATCAGGCCCAGCCAGCATAGGTTTAGGAAGGGCAGGTCCTGTCTCACCAACCTGATCTCCTTTTGTGATCAGGTTACCTGCCTGGTGAATGTGGGGCAGGCTGTGGATGTAGTCTACTTGGACTTCAGCAAAGCCTTTTACACCGTCTGCCACAAGAAGCTCCTGGCAAAGCTGGCAGCTCATGGCTTGGACAGATTCACTCTGATATTGGTCAAGAACTTGCTGGATGGCAGAGTCCAGAGAGTGGTGGTGAATGGTGCCACATCCAGTTGGCAGCCAGTCACAAGTGGTGTTCCCCAAGGATCAGTGCTGGGCCCAGTCCTGTTCAATATCTTTATTGATGATTTGGATGAGGGGATTGAGTCCAGCATCAGTAAGTTCACAGATGATACCAAGCTAGGAGCAGGTGTTGATCTGTTGGAGGGTAGAAGAGCTCTGCAAAAGGACCTTGACAGACTGAATGAGTGGGCAAAGGCCAATGGGAAGAGTTCTACACTTTGGCCACAACAACCCCACGCAGCACTACAGGCTGGGGGGAAGTGTAGCTGGAGAACAGCCAGGAAGAAAGGGACCTGGGTATGCTCATTGATAGTAGGCTGGACATGAGCCAGCAGTGTGCCCAGGTGGTCAAGAGAGCCAATGACATCCTGGCCTGGATCAGGAACAGTGTGGCCAGTAGAACTAGGGAGGTTATTCTTCCTTTGGACTCAGCACTAGTCAGGCCACACCTTGAGTCCTGTGTCCAGTTCTGGGCTACTCAATTCAAGAGAGATGTTGAGATACTGGAACACATTCAGAGAAAGGCAACAAAGCTGGTGAGAGGCCTGGAACACAAACCCTATGAGGAGAGGCTGAGGGAGCTGGGGGTGTTTAGCATGGAGAAGGGGACGTTCAGGGGTGACCTCATTGTTGTGTACAACTACCTGAAGGGAGGCTGTAGCCAGGTGGGGGTTGGTCTCTCTTCCCAGGCCACCAGCAACAAAACAAGGGGACACAGTCTCAGGTTGTGCCGGGGGAGGTACAGGCTGGATGTTAGGAAGAAGTTCTTCCCAGAGAGAGTGATTTGCATTGGAATGGGCTGCCCAGGGAGGCAGTGGAATCACCATCCTTGAAGATGTTTGAGGAAAGACTGCATGAGGCCCTTAGTGCCATGGTCTAGTTGACTGGATAGGGCTGAGTGATAGGTTGGATTGGATGATCTTAGAGATCTTTTCCAATCTGGTTGATTCTATAATTCTATGAATAGCTACAGTCAGGAAATCTGACCTGATTTCTTCAAAAACCATAATTATTCACAAGTGTGGAATTTATCACCCTGATAATCTGTGACTTCCTTCCCCAATACATGATGAAAATGAATCTTGCTGTGACTGCTTATCTAACACTTGCCATTTTTCCCTTCCTTGACTGTATGACAGGAATAGAAAAGGAAAACCAGCTAATAATGAGTGAACTTTCAAATAGATAATCATTCATAATAAATTTCATGGACATGTAGGTTATCATAAGTGTATTAAAATGTACTATATGGATGATCAAATTCCTACAGTATATAAAACTTAACAAGTGAAACAAATTAAAAGCTTTTTCAGAACTCTCTGAATCATATTTTTAACAGTGTATCAGCTTCATGTTTTTATAACTAGGATCTATGAAATGTTACAAAGACAATTTCAAGAGTTTGTTGTTCCCAATAAATGCACATTCAAGATAGGTTGCAGCTGTAAACCCTTATGATGTATTCTCTACCTGTACAATATTCTTTCACATGGAAGTTCCTCATTAACCCTACTCAGGGAATCTATATAAATTATTGAAATATCATTCTTGTAATTTTAAGATCTTTGCTTAAAAGAAAATTTTCAATCCACAGTGTGCTAGTTTGAAGCAGGTGAGAAGAATTAAATTACAGGCTGTAAAAGGAAAACAATGGTGGTGTCTACTTCACTCATAGGCCTGCTGAGATGTATAGGAACAAGAAATAAAAGCATAGATAACCACTCTCACTTGGGCTGCTGGCTGAGCTGCATCTTACTCTCTAACCTCACTCTCCATTTTGGACTAATCCACTTTGCTTCCTATCCCCCTGGCCAAACCTCCATTCTTCCTTGGGACTGGGGTAAGGTTGAGAGGGGCAGGGGGAAGGTGCAGGGGTGGTTGAGAGCCCCTCCTGGCGACTCAGGTTTCTGGAAGGGGAGTTGTGTTTCTGTATTACCTTTTACCTTGTCTATTTCTGTATATAACTGCATATACTGTAAATATCTGCTTGTATATTGTGCTAAGCTGTAAATATAAGCTTCATTCATATTTCCAGAGATGGCTGAGTCTAGTCTGGGTGCTTTCCAAAGTGTGGGGGGGACAGGGAACACCCAAACCATCACACATAATGGTACAGAAGTACCATTACTTCTATTGTGTTTTAGCCAGAAACAGAGCTTTTACTTCCTGTATAAGAAAATCTTTTCTGAGTTAATCTCTATGACTATGTTAACAAATTATATAATGCTCTTTGATCTTAATTTAAATATAATATTATTTTTCCTGAAACATGAATATCACTTACTAAAATTTAAATATTCTCAAGATTTGATTGTAACCAAATTGAACTTCCATGAGAAATTAGTCTCATTAGAAAAACTGTTGCTGGCTCTAAATACTTTTCCTGCTTGGCTTGTGTTGAAACTAAATCTCCTGTGAGTACAACATACAGGCACATCTTCCACCAGGAAGGAATGTTTGAAATGTCTGGTCAGGCACTGTTTTGATTAAATATACTCCAAGAAACTACCACAGTTCCATGCCAACACGGCTCTAACAAACAGATGAGATCCTTGGAAGTTTTAACTGAGATAATTAACATTGTGAAAGGACATCTCACCATGTAAGACCTCTCGGGACTGAAAAACAGAATCACAGGTCAGCAAATCCTCTCTTCAGCATAGTGGGTACTCAGCCTTTATTAAACTTTGATTGATGGAATTATGTGTAACATGGAGGCCAGAAGAGCTAAGAATGCTCCAACTCCCCTTTCTTATTCCAAACAGGGTCGCCCGAAGTACTGTCTACTCTAAAAATGTCCACAAGGGTTTCTGTGCAATTATGAAGTGTCATCACGAAGAGTGGTCATTCACACAGTAGGCACATGATCCAGTTCCTCATGTACCCAGAATATGTGAAGCTTAAAATATTTTTTAAACGTCTAAGAACAGCAGTATGTGGCAGAAGCTGTAATTTTCAAAAGCAGTCCCTCAAAACACATAACAAAACATGGAGAAAAGGCTGATTCAGTTGAAAACAATTCTCTTGAGCTTATCATCAATATGAATGTGTACCCTGAAAAAAAAGTCTACCTTGAATTCATAAGCAAAAAGAGCCTTTTGTGTGAAAATAAGAAGAGAACACAAGTGTTTTTAAAGAACATTTTAGCCTTATACTTTTTATTTTTAACATGTTCTCTGTATTTATCACCTACACAGTCAAAGCCCTTTCTAGTCCTTCTGACCTTCAGTACAGCTAAATGTCCTATGAAGTACTGAACAGAACTGTGGCATAGTATCTCCATGAGAGCTTACTCCTGTGGAAATCTCCAGAAATACAGGAAGTTTGCTAAATCAGCCTAACTTAAAGAGCATAAAGATTAGTAATACTGATACATTTACAGTACTATTAAGAACAGATTTTCTGATGTACTGCTTTTCGTTGCCCTAACTGTGTGTAAACTGAGGATGTGGCAGGCAAAGTGAGTGTGGATAAGTAAAGTGGTTTCCTTAGAAACAATAAAAGCAGAAACTATAAAGCAGAACATCCTCCTGACTGATGTGACTTTTTAATGGTACTGATAACACAGAGAACAGACGTAAGTAGCCTTACTGTTTGTGCACAGCACAGAGTATGGTTCCCCAAATAGCCGAATTACTTTCCATATAAGATCATAAAATCTAGATAGAATCTCACAGGGCTGCCATTAAGGAAGAGGCCACAACTATGACGTTCCAATATTAGCATTATAAGCTAAATATAGCAGCCGATATTTCTGGTGCCTACTTGTGCTCATTTCTCCTGCAATAAGTAGTTCATCTCCCTCCTTCATGTTAACAGCTGGCTCATGTATATTGGAAAGATGTGATCACTGCAGCAAGTATGCTTTGAGCAACTCCAGGCTAGAGCTCATACCAAGAAGCCATTTCGTTGTCAAGTTTTTCAAAAACAGAAGCTCTAATTAGCCACACTGACATCAGGTCCTGAAAGTGAAATATCCAGCAGGACTGGGAGACAGGGAGCAGAAAGAGGAAGTTTGCATTTATGTAGAAATCAATTTGGTGAAAAACAGTTATGTTCATCTCTGGATGACACAGGATGCATGGGACCACAAGCAGTCTTGTGCTGTTCTCAGTTGGCAATAAATAATGCTTTGTTTCAGTTAAAGGGCATAAATGCACTGACTTCAGATGGTTTTATGACTGCTCTGCATCTGTACTATTCAAGGTGTGGTGAGTCTTTGTGATCTCTTTTACAGATCTTTATGATGTGATAAACATAAAACATCATCTGAAAGAAAAAATACATGGAAATTCTTGGTCACTGAAAAAGATGATGCACCACTTCAGGCTTCAGATTCTACTATTTTCTAGATCCATTTTTCAATTCTTTAAAACTGACATGCGAAGTTGTATGTTCAGAAGAGTAATGAACATCAGTGAGCTCAGTCTCTACCAAAACCTTTGGGTAAGTCAGTGTACAGAAACTCGCAGAGCCTGGGACTTCCATAGAGATCCTTTTTTTCTGTGATTATAGCAGACACCTGCATTCACAGGCAATGTTCTCAAAGCATATTATTAAGATTCTGATCAGTTTTAAGGGTGCTACTGGAGATACAAAGTTGAAGAAAAATGTTAACAGCCATCCAAGAACTGTATCAGTGGAGATCCACATGTTAGATTGGCTTGATCATACTAGCTGTAACTCAAATTAGATTAAGTTTAGGAAGGACACAAAAAATATTAAGCTGTTTTTTCCAGTGTGTCATTCATTTTCAAGAGCCCAGGTATTCAAAGAGAAATGGACTTTGACTAGAAAACTTTAGTACTTGATTTTTCTAATATTTTCTAGCAAGTTTGAGGATGGCTTCTCGAGGTACCTTGCATGGGTGTAAACTCTGTGGCAGCCAGCTTAAGTATCTTTGACTCTGGAATCCTGTTTCATTCTAAATTTCTGGCAAAATACATTCCTGGCTTTTTGTCTCCTCTTTTTTCCAAATTTCGTACTTAGTCTCATTTTCTTCTTATACTACTTCCTTCCTTTATGTTATCCACACCACAGCGTATTCCATACACACTCTTGTGCTGGTTCGAGGCTAACTGGAATATTTTAGTGAACGAAATTAGACCATTGGCTGTGAAAAGAAAATAATTGTGATGTCTATACTATAGGTTCTGCTGAGAGGTATAAAAACAAAGAATATAAGCAAAGATAGTCAGTCTGGCTGGCTGCTGCATAACCCGCATAACTCTAAGAAATCTTCTTCTAACCTCTTGCCAACCTTTTGCAGCTCACACTGCACATGAGGGGAATCCTTGAGATAACGGAGTGGGGTTGGAAAGAAGGAGGAAGGAGAGGAGTTGGTTGAAAGCCCTTCTGGGCAGTTCTGCTGTTTGGGAGGGCTTTGTATTTCTGTATCACATTTAACTTGTACATAATTGTATATAGCTGTAAATACCTGTATATATACATTGTATATGTATATGACTGTAAATTGTGCCATGCTGTAAATATATTGCTTCATTGCTTAACTTCCAGTCAACTGAGTTAGTCTGGTGAATTCATGTGTGTGTTGGGGGGGGAACAACTCCCAGACTGCCACATCTTTATTTTAGTGCCCAGCGTGAGGCTAATTCAATTTGATTTGTTGCCAGTTAGGTTTGGAAGTTAAGATGAAGCTTTTCTGGTTGGTTTGGGCTATTTTTTTACCCATTGGGTCTCTGATACCTCCACTGTTGGTTCATTGCAAAGCTTGGTTCCTTAATTTTTTTATATGCTGTGGAAAAAAAAATAAATCCACATTTGTGAACTTTGGAGATTATTGCCTTGGTTGGATTTGGTTTAATATTATTGATAATATTACTAACTCCACATTTACTAAGTCAGGAAATATTAAAACTTTGTCTTCTTGGTTTCTAATGAGAGTTACCTGGCCAATGACTAATCTTCCAGAGCCCTGTAGAGAATTTTACATACATACTATGGCTTTTGTCCTTCAGGCACATATACTGTCTTCACAGGAATTCTATGTTAACTCACTTCATTTACATGTAGGTTGATAGGGATGACAACCTCTACACTAGAAACTATAACAGCAATTACATGTTCTGGTTATGGTCATATGAATCAGCTAGTGTTTAGATGAACTTAATTGCACAATTGATTTGTGCTAGTACTATGGTTCACATGATTTTACTCCTTGGAAGTGATCCAGTGGAAAGTTCCATACCTGATAGATGACAGGAGATGGGGAACAGGGGGTCATCTATTCCACTAGGTTTTCATCTGCAAGAGCATGCTTAAGAGTCACCTAGGTTCTTTCACATGGAAAGACCTGTGGAAAAAATACATTCCAAAGCTGCAGAGCTAATAGTAGGATTCCAATCACTATGCTTTTGCCAAACATCATATTTGTCTCAAAAAAACAACTGGAGAACTGCATAGAAAGGAGAAGGTAGCTGCTGTAATTTCAGATTGCTATAATTATTTTATTAATTGCTGCCCTGACCAAATCAAAACCCTGAAAACTTCAGCGTAAATAAAGTAGGAAGAGAGTGTATCCTTGGAACTATGTTAATTTACTATCATATAAAGAAGAAAAAGGTAAATAGTCATAAGTTACATAACTGACATTTTAATTAAACAACTTGTTGCTAAGAGCCTGGCAAGCCTCTCCAAAATTAGAATGACAGTGCTAATGTGTAGGTGGAGAATCGCCTCTCATATATTCTTGTACTGAACACTGAGAATGGATTTTGCTTCACAGTTGTCAGGCCTTTGTCAACTAGGGGTGGATTTCAGCTTCATATTCAGACATGAGACTAGTGTAAAACCAGTGTCTAAAATGACTAAATTATACTCTTTTTTAATCTAGTCCACTGAGTCATTGCAGTACACAAAAGCTACCAAGATGATCACAAGTGGGTGACTATGGGTGAGCTGAATATCTTCTCATGTCTGCTAGCTGTATTGACTCGATCTGACATTTGACTCTGTTGCATAACCTTTGGTGTTTAGTATCATTTGAGGTTCTCCAGATATCTTAGACATCATCTGAAAGCTCTCTCAGCCATGGGATGAAGCCCAAAGGAGACCCCACACCCTTTTGTTGTAGCAGTCAGAGGTCATGATGGATACCCTGGTGCACCTCAGGTAACATGTATATTAGGCAACTGAGCTGCACACTTATTGATTATAGAACAAGCTTATACATCTGGCTCACAAGCAGTCACCTTCCTTTACAGGTGTAAATTTAGTGTCTCAGTCTGACCCAACACAGACATCCAGCACTCTGCATTGTCTAAGCAATGTCTAACTATGTTTCCGTTTCTACTCCAGAAGCGCCTGGATTCTCTTTAGGCCACCAGTTGTATTCATCAGCTTTGCAAACATCTGGAATACGTATGTTTAGACAGTTAAGAATACCTTCAGTTTCTGATCGAATCCAGTTGTTAAATTCCCTCTCCAGACAACAGGAAAGCATAGATATTTCTGTGTGTCCATTCATCCTTCTGGAATGGTGAAATAGACTTTTAAAACTGATTCTCTACTGATTGCAGTGGATAACAACAAAACTTGTTGAGAGTAAAATAAACAATTTTCAGGTAGACAAAGGTGATGAGAGTGTTCAAGGCTGTTAGCATTATTTCACAATAAATCATCACTGGTGTTGGCTTGGCTCATGTCAAAGAAACATCTACGCATCACAGTGCAAATACTTTACTGACCAGAAACAGAAGACTACAGACTTGATTGGGAATACACAAGCCCTACAAGGAGAGGCTTAGGGAGCTGGGGTTGTTTAGCCTGGAGAAGAGGAGGCTCAGGGGTGACCTTATTGCTGTCTACAACTACCTGAGGGGTGATTGTGGCCAGGAGGAGGTTGCTCTCTTCTCTCAGGTGGCCAGCTCCAGAACGAGAGGACACAGCCTCAGGCTGCGCCAGGGGAAATTTCGGCTCGAGGTGAGGAGAAAGTTCTTCACTGAGAGAGTCATTGGGCACTGGAATGGGCTGCCTGGGGAGGTGGTGGAGTCGTCGTCCCTGGGGCAGTTCAAGGCAAGGTTGGATGTGGCACTTGGTGCCATGGTCTAGCCTTGGGCACTGTGGTAAAGGGTTGGACTTGATGATCTGTGAGGTCTCTTCCAACCTTGGTGATACTGTGATACTGTGATACTGTGAATACAATCAGTAGTACACATGAGATGTTATTAGCACACAGATTGTCAGAAAAGGCATCAGAATACATCATACTTCATTTATCACTTATGCAGATTCATCCAAAGAGTTGTTTCCAAGTGCAGTTTGTACCCGAACACAGTATGTAAAGGTTATTACAGAATGCTCCTTAAGAGCATTTTGTTTTCTGTCATTTAGCTTGTACTATTTGTCCCCCATATTTCTGTGAACTATTTGTCCCCCATATTTATTTCTGTGAACAAGGGAAATCCTTTATCTCTCTGATTCTTACCTTCATGTTAGGGGACTCAAACCTTGGCCTTACATAATGCACTGTAAATCTGCAGTCTGTTGCCTAGACCTCCACGTGCTCTGCTTGCATTTCATCGTGACAGGAGGTGTATAAACTCCAAGCCTAATGGCAGTGTACACCCAGCAGGGCTTATCACAGTAGATTGAGCACAGTCCCTTTGGACCAGAACTTGTTTGCGTCACCCTGAACTGTGAGTTAGGCAGAGCAAGACGATCTTTAAGGTCCCTTCCAACCCAAAGCATTCTATGTTTCTAAGTTCAGGTCTTCAAAAAAGGCCATGTAGATAAAACTTTGCCATTAATTTTACCCAAGTATGTAATTAAACTTCATTTGTGTTATAACTTCAAACATCTCAGAGTGATTTCTTTTTTCTGTTAATAGAAAATTTCTGTCAGACTTCATTGCTTCTATTTTGTTACAGGAACCCTGGGTACCTTTGTATATCATTTCATTGTGTGGGATAGCCAGACTCATGGGATCTTTGAAAAAATGTCTTGAACTGCTAAATAATGTAGTATCTTCAAGGCTGCAAAGTTATTGCATTCTATTATGATTCTATTTTAGTATTTTGAATGCAAGTTCTGTAGTATTTAGGAAGATTGATGGGACACACTGAGCCAGAACTGCATACCCAGACAGGATGTTACCCTCATTCAAGTAAGACTGAGATAATACACTGACTTCTACTTGCATGTTAATGCCTTTCTTAGTCCCTTACATTATTTTTTTAAGAAGACATTTATCTAGATCACAAAAATCACCTAACAGCTCCTTCTAGCAACTAAGGTGTTGGTTTTGGCTTATAGAATCAAAGAATCATAGAATCAACCAGGTTGGAAGAGACCTCCAAGATCATCCAGTCCAACCTATCCCCCAGCCCTATCCAATCAACTAGACCATGGCACTAAGTGTCTCGTCCAGTCTTTTCTTGAAGACCTCCAGGGACGGTGCCTCCACCACCTCCCTGGGCAGCCCATTCCAATGGCAAATCACTCTCTCTGGGAAGAACTTCCTCCTAACATCCAGCCTATACCTACCCCGGCACAACTTGAGACTGTGTCCCCTTGTTCTATTGCTGGTTGCCTGGGAGAAGAGGTCACCCCCCACCTGGCTACAATGTGCTTTCAGGTAGTTGTAGACAGTAATAAGATCACCCCTGAGCCTCCTCTTCTCCAGGCTAAACAACCCCAGCTCCCTCAGCCTCTCCTCATAGGGTTTGTGTTCCAGGCCCCTCACCAGCTTTGTTGCCCTTCTCTGGACATGCTCCAGCACCTCAACATCTTTCTTGCATTGAGGAGCCCAGAACTGGACACAGTACTCAAGGTGTGGTCTGACCAGTGCTGAGTACAGGGGAAGAATAACCTCCCTTGTCCTACTGGCCACACTGTTCCTGATGCAGGCCAGGATGCCATTGGCTCTCTTGGCCACCTGGGCACACTGCTGGCTCATCTTCAGCCTACTATCAATGAGCATACCCAGGTCCCTTTCTTCCTGGCTGCTCTCCAGCCACTCAGTCCCCAGCCTATAGCGCTGCTTGTGGTTGTTGTGGCTTGGGGTTGTTGGTTATAGAGCTGAACCTCTGTACATTTCTGCAAATTATTGAATGTGGCATAAATTATACAGCTCTCCAGATTTGTTTTGACATGGAGTTCTTTGTATTCAAATGGACTAATATTCATCTTCCTCAAATACTAAGAAAGAAAAGTGAATCAAAAAGGGCAGACAAAAATCCATTGTGTAACTCCAAATATGGAATAAAAAGATAGTGGTGAATTAGTGGAGTCTTTCCCAGCCTACATTTTAGTAGAAGTTCTATTGCAATTCAACAGTTCTGTGATAGATGTTTTATTCAAATTTAGTAATATAAAACCTAATCACACAGAAAGAGCTTTGACAAATATGGTTAATAGCATCTTTCTCAATATTTCATCAGGGCACATATTATACAGAGTTAATGCAAAATAGCTTCAGTAATGTAGAGCAATCAAAAAATGTATTTGAGAATGAGTTAAAATTATTCAGTTACATCATTATATATTTTAGGCAAACTGGTTTTGTCAATTTTTTAAAGTGAATGTAATTTATCATTGTAAATTATAAAAATAGAATCAGAGAACATTAAAAAAGAGGAGTCATTATGGTTAATGCTTCTCTCACTGAAGTGTGCCGAGTAGGAGGTTCTGTGTAGTAACCTGAAGTGTACTGAAGATAAAGTACATTGTGTATTCTTTTCCATCTCTCTCTTCAGAGATTCATGAACCAAACCTCCATGTAGTACAGATGAATAGAATGTTGGTTATTCTTCTGAAACAACTTTATATGATTATTAAACATGTACAAGCTGTTTCACAAACAGTGGGATGAAAACTGCATAGAAGAACATAAGCTAAAGAACAAAACTGAGACAAGCCTGTCTGGTTTTATGAAAATTATTGCATATTGTAATCTGCATATTTTTTTAAAGTAGGAACATCTTTCACATGTCAGCCAATACAGCCTAAATAAATACTTTCTCTTGGTTTTGGGCTCAGGTCCACAAAAATCAGTCAAATCACATTATTGCATGCAGACGCTGAAAGCAATGCTGATCTCAGTGCTCTGTGGTCTCATTCTTCACCCTGCTTATCCTAACTGAGAGTGTAAACATAAGAAGACTCCAAGAGAATCAAACTCCAGAAACAAGGATTCCAGCTATAATGAGTAATTGGACCCCTATCTGACCCAGTGGGCAAAAACCAGTATTTTAAAAATATATAACATTTTGCACTAGGAAAATAAATAAGTATAAAATTCATGCCGACAGAGTACACAAACAAAGGAGCAGAGTATAAAATTAATTAACCCCTGAAAAACTGTCCCCAAAATATAGATTAATTCCTATTACCCCACCACTGTCTTAACTTCATACAATTATTTGACATTTCCCCTTTCATCTTATGCTCTCTTCAGACTCATTTTTCTAGAGGCTTGAATAATCTCCCATGTGTTTTCTTCTACCATACAATTTACAAGAATATTTTTGTTATTTTAATCTTGATGACATGTTTATCAATAAGAACAAGCTTGGTAGATTCATCTTGCATTCATGACTCATTTTTCTAGAGGCTTGAATAATCTCACATATGTTTTCTTCTACCATACAATTTGCAAGAATATTTTTGTTATTTTAATCTTGATGGCATGTTTATCAATAAGAACAAGCTTGGTAGATTCATAGAATTGTAGAATCAATCAGGTTGGAAGAGACCTCCAAGATCATCCAGTCCAACCTAGCACCCAGCTCTATCCAGTCAACTAAACCATGGCACTAAGTGCCTCATCCAGTCTTTTCTTGTACACCTCCAGGGATGGTGACTTCACCACCTCTCTGGGCTCATCTTGCATTCATGTTGAATACTTTCAAATTTTGAAAGTTTGGGCTAGCTAAGCAAGAACAGGAAGCATAAGCATTTGTGCTAGTTTGAAGCTAGCTAGAATGTTTTGGTGAGAAAAACTAGGTTACAGGCTGTGAAAGGAAAACAATGGTGATGTCTACTTCCCTCACAGTCTTGCTGAAGAAGAAATGAAAACCTTAGCTAACAGTCTTGCCATTTTCTCTTACTCTTGCTTGGGCTGCTGGCTGAGCAACATCTTACTCTCTAACCTCACCCTTCATTTGGTCTAACTCACCTTCACTTCTTAACCTCTGGCCAAACCTCCATTCTTCCTTGGGACTGGGGTAAGGTTGAGAGGGGCAGGGGGAAGGTGCAGGGGTGGTTGAGAGCCCCTCCTGGGGACTCAGGTTTCTGGGAGGGGAGTTGTGTTTCTGTATTACCTTTTACCTTGTATATTTCTGTATATAACTGTATGTGATGGTTTGGGGGTTACCCCGCCCCCCCACACTTTTGAATCTGCCCCAGCTAACTCAGACAGACCCTGGGAATATAGATGAAGCAATTTATTTACAGCTAGCAGAATTTACAAGCAGCTATTTACAATATATACAGTTATATACAATTATATACAGAAATATACAAAGGATAAACAATACAAAAGCACAACTCCCCTCCCAGAAACCTGAGCTCTCAAACCACCCCAACACCTCCCCCCGGCCCTCTCAACCTTACCCCAGTTCTCAGGAAGAAGAGAGGTGCAGCCAAGAGGTTAGGGAGCAAGGTTAGTAGGAGCAGGGTTAATGAGATGTGACCAGGTCTAAGGCAAAAGCAAGAGTGAGAAACAAAATGGAGAATGTTTTCTTCTTCTTCCCCGAGTTCTCAGCGTGACTGTGAGAGAAGTAGACACAATTGTTTTTCATTTCACTGCCCGTTATCTAGTTCTGTTACCAAAACATTCCAGCTTGCTTCAAACTAGCACACTGTATATACTGTAAATATCTGCTTGTATATTGTGCTAGCTGTAAACAAATAGCTTCATTTATATTCCCAGAGCCAGCTGAGTCTAGTCTGGGTGATTTCTAAAGTGTGGGGGGGCAGGGAACACCCAAACTGTCACAGCGTTATATCTCACAAATATTAGTAAGTCCTGACTACTTGTAAATTTACCTTTATTCACATGAACCAAACTGTTACAGTAAATGTACTGTGGTTTCTATAGATGTGTTTGAGAAAAGAGGGAGGAAGGGGGGGAAATCTGTGTTTCCTACAAATAATGTAACCTGCTAGATTCACTGCTACTAGTTCCTTCTTGATTCCTTCACATCAATGCCCTCCTCATGACTTTATTACTCTCCATGTAAAATGTTTCAGTGTAACTAGGCAAATCTTAGGTACCCAGAGTGATTTCACTGCACAGCTGAAGAAAAAGTCAAATCAGAACAAAACTTTGAGAGGATTAGAAAGGAGATGGATTAAAAAAAAAAAAAATCAGTTGAGTCTTATTACAAGCAGTTGCTCTGGTATGCCTTGCCTCCAGGACTCTTGAGCACTGGTTTGGTCTCCTAAATGATGTGTAGCTCTGTGCCCAGAGTGCTGCCTCTCTTCTCAAAGCCTTCCTGCAAAAGAGAATTTTTTTTTAATTGTGAAATTGCCAAGGTGTTTCATTCACATCCTATACAGTTTTTTTTTTTTTGGGGGGGGGTGTGTAAAAGAAGAATTAATCTGAAAAGATGCACCATGAAGCATGCATATTAAGCATTACTTTACTGGATGTAACCACCGGAGTAAGTACTGATCTCAAGACAGCAGCCCAGAGAAAGAGTAAATAGGAGGCTAATGGAAGAAGGTTTTTAAAAATAAATTGTTTGAAGGATAAATTAATGTCCTAGAGGAAAGGAGTGACAGGACACAGAGACAAAGTTATAAGTATAGTCTCAGACTACGAGCAAGATCATAATTCTTCCAATCTCCCTTGATTTCCTTGACTTTGATTGTGGCCTCAGGGCATGACTGCAAAATGCATAGTAAATAAAAAACACTGCAATAAGTCCTCAAGGCATTCTTTATTTCAGTGAAGCTCTTGACCTATGAACATCTGTAAAGAGATTTTTTTGGTGCTGTCATAAATAAATTGGGCCATCCATTGCTTGCAGGCGCAAAATATTTCAGAACACAGAAGAGGCCATGGCTATCAACAGAGGCTGAATGTTACCTTTGGCAGGTAATGAAAAAGGTGCTAAAGAACATGAATGAAGTGGAAGAAAATGAAAAAACAAACAATTAATTGCATATTTATATTCTTCATTCATTTTAAGTTCAAAGCAAAAATTCAAGACTCTTAGATTTGTAATATAGGAGTTAAGAACTTGCCAGGTCTGATAAAATGCTGACTTCCCTAGAGCAAAATAAGTAAAAATATAATACTGTTACTAAAGCTCAAATATTTGCATTAATTGAAATTTTGCAACATTTTGTTTTTAAAACATTGTGATACAGAAGCTACCTACAATGGCAGATAGCCTTCTTATTAGTGAGCCTCTCTAGAATCAGAAGTCCTAGGACTTATGGGACATAGGGGCACAAAGGTGCTTGAATATTTTGCATTCTGATTGAGATTTCTAAAACAGCAAAGAGAAAGCAGCTTCACACCTCAATGACTCATAAT
The DNA here is from genome assembly GCF_015220805.1 of Pogoniulus pusillus. Taxonomy (NCBI): domain Eukaryota; kingdom Metazoa; phylum Chordata; class Aves; order Piciformes; family Lybiidae; genus Pogoniulus; species Pogoniulus pusillus. The sequence continues at coordinate 26,318,395 of NC_087267.1, read as the reverse complement.
TGGTGACCAATAACAACATAATGGTTTATTAACCTAAAAACAAACTCCTTATGTTCTTGCAAAATCTTAGTTCCCTGCTACACAATCACAGAATTGCAGAATATCAGGGGCTGAAAGTGACCTCAAAAGATCATCTAGTCCAACCCCCCTGCCAGAGCAGGGTCACCTAACCAAATCACCCAGGAATACATCCAGGCAAGTTTTGAGGATATCCAGAGAGTGAGACTCCACAACTTCCCTGGGCAGCCTGTTCTAATGTTCTGTCACCCTCACAGTGAAAAAATTCCTCCTCATGTTTAAATGAAACTTCCTGTGCTTCATCTTCCACCCATTGCCCCTTGTCCTGTCATTGGGCATCATCAAACAGAGCCTGGCTTCATCCTTTACATATTTATAAACATTGATGAGGTCACCTCTCAGTCTCCTCTTCTCCAAGCTAAAGAGCCCCAGGTCAGGTCCCTCAGTATCTCCTTGTAAGAGAGTTGTTCCATTCCCTTAATCATCTTTGTGGCTCTGTGCTGGACACTCTCAAGCAGTTCTATGTCCCTCTTGAACTGAGGGGCCCAGAACTGAACACAGCACTCTAGATGTGGCCTCATCTGAGCAGAGTAGATGGGCAGAAGAACTTCTCTCGACCTACTAGCCACACCCCTTCCAATACAGCCCAAAATGACATTGCCCCTCCTGGCCACAAGGAGCACATTGCTGGTGCACAGTCAACCTCTCATCAAACAGGACTCCCAAATCCTTTTCTCCTTCACTGCCTTCCAACATAACGCACTAGATTAAACAGGAAAACCTGCAATTGTATTCAATCGTTGTATCTCTTTGTGGAATGAGAGAGAAATAAACCCAAAATTTTCATTCTGGAGAGACAAAACAGTATCCAACTTAAAATCACATCTTTTTTTCTTTTTTTTTTTTTTTTTTTGTAAATCTGTTAGTAAGAACATGCAGCTCATAAAGCTGATTAAGCTGTTCAGGAACATCCCTTTGAAACTTCTCTTTAAATTCATAAACTCAGTAAAATCAGAACATTTTCAGAGAAGCTCAGCTTCACCAAATACATACCAAGTGTCTTGCTTAGCCCTGCAGCAGTTTAGTTACAGGGGTCAGAGATCCCAGAGTTGCCAGTGTGCATGCCAGCTGGAATGGAAGAGATATAAATAAAACATGTTGAAGTGGGGGTGGTAGGGAGGGAAAATCATTATTCTTTTCTTGGGCATCCAAGGTGTGGTAATCACAAGCAACCTTGATTGTGCCTCATAATCTAGGACTAAATAAATGTTTATACACCTACAGTAGTAGGGCAGATTGCAAATATGAAATTGCAGTCATCATGTAATTAGAAAAGTTGGCACACAATAAAAGCTAAGGTGTGAATGCTACACCTGCACCCATTCTAGGGGTACCCAAGCTGTAATTGACCTACCACCAGTAGCTGTGTATTTAGATGATATTCCGTGGCTAGGTAAGAATCCCTGGGAGACACATTCTTGTCAAAATGGTTAGCATTACTGGGATTTCTTAAACTTTAGTCATTTTTCCTGCACTTTCCCATGCCAGATATCTGCTCAAAGGTAATTCATTTTGATGTTTGTGAAAAAAAAAAAAAAGATTCAGTCATTTCTGAGAGTGATAGCAGAGGAGAGTGCATGCATTGGCTGTTCTGAAAACCTCTTCCATCTCTTTCAATGAGAAGCCTAGGTAGCTCAAATGCACCTTTATTTGGCATAAGAGATGCACAAAATAGAGATAGAGAGAAATGGGAGAAAGAAAGAGAAGAAAAATGTAAGGAAAATTAGTTAAATAAATCTTCTGCTCCTGTCATAGCTGATTCTTTCTGTGCATGGTATTCAAGACAGTAATTTCTCAGGATCTCTGGACAAAAAGCTATCAGAAATTACTTTGAATATTTTACTTAAGAAAGAAGAGAAAAGAAGTCCACTATTTCTACCTGATAATCAGGATGATGACTTATTGCATTGGACTCAGGTAGCAGAAGTAATTCTGTCTATCTCCAGTTAGTAATAGTGTCCTTACTTCACATGCCACTGGCATACTAGCCCATTTCTTAATTAGTTAATAAACAGATATATTCAATAATAATGGTGGACTGTGCCAAGCTGCCAGTCTTTGTTTTAGAAACATATGCTGACAATTAATAATGATGATTTAATACAAGGATCTATTGCAAGCAGTTCTCAGTTGCTATGAATTTGTACGGGCAAAGAAAGCACATTCAGGATTTCAAGCTCTGATGTGACTAAGAGGGAAGGAAATAAGGAAAGATTTTGGCATAGTACAAGTGCTTTCCTTTGATCAAATGGAAAGGGAGATGAAGCAAGCAAGCAAACACAAAGAGATCCATCCAGCTTTGTGAGCTATCAAGCCATAGGGTTTCTGTGATAACGGGGCTAAGAGAGTGCATTAGCACAGCCAGGAAATACAAGCACATAACCAAATGACAGTGAAAATGGAAGGACGGATAAATCTAGTTCAACAGGGAGTCTTTATTCCGAGGGGTAATGCTGCTGTGCCGTGACGCAGTTCGGCGGGCTGCAGCGAGGCTGGCATGTGGCTCCGGGAGAACAATAGCGATTGACTACAGATGGGTACTTCCTCTCCAAAAACACTCCTCGCAGCTCACTTGCAGGGAGGGATACACAGACATACGCTGCTGCAGTCTCCATGGCAACCACTTACTTCAGCATGACATCAAGCCCAGCTCAAAACTCCATAGGCGTCAGATAGTACATGCTGTTTCTTTCCTTGAATTAATAATATTGATTTAAAAGGCAGGTTCCATTAACTGTTTCTTCTCTAAGCTGGAGATAATTACTGTCTGTGGTGCCTGTATTATTCCAATGACTCGAACACAGGAAGAGCAGCATCGAGTTAAATAATACACACTGTGAGCTACTGCTCACTCTGTTCTTAGAAGCAGTTATTGCTAACTGGGCATGGTAATTTCAGTACACGGGTGATAGGATTACAAAATGTCTAATTGCTCTCCCATGTGATAAGATTACTTAGCCCAAAATACTTTAATTCTTCCGAGCAGAGGCAAGCAACCCGGACAAGTGACCAAACAAGAACAGCCTGCGTGAATATTGCTGAGATTTTACTTCTGAATCAGTGAAAAGTACAGCTGAGGATCCATTCTCCTTTACCTCTGCTCTTCCTTTCCCCCTCAAAAAAAAAATCAGTGAGGAGAATCGTTTTCAGAAGTAAGCAATGAATTGTGAGAGTCTGTTGGTGGGGGAATTTCCAATACCGCTCTTTAGGAATACTCTCTGAGTCAATTACATGATGTTAGCAGGCTCTGTGGGGCTTCTCAGTTAATCTTCCTAAACTGCAGGGTTTGTAGCAGCGATGCGGTGTTGCAGGGTGCACTTGCTTCTAAAATTGGAGGGAAATGGAATAGAAACCCTCAGGTTTCCATAATACAGGGAGAGTGCTTCCAGGAGAAAAGTTTGACTGAACCAGGACAGTGTCAGTTGTTAGTGAGGGGTGGGAAGCAGGGTTTTTATCAATCTGGGCAGAAATACTTGTGACATCTGAAAAACCTTTTCTGTTGACAAAGGGAAAGCTCCTGCTTTGGGGATATAGTGGGGGGATTTCAAAGTCCCGCTGAGTGCCTGGAGAGTAGTCACCTATTGCCTGAGCAAATGTTCATTAGCTGACTAATTTGGAAATCTTGAAGTAGAACAGATTTTTTTTTTTTTTTTAAGGAGTTCAAGGTTTATCAAATCCTGAACTAGCACTGGGAAAAAATATCTATAGTTAATGAGTTTCCATACCAGACTAGAAGGCAAAAGCCTATATGCTGCTTTAGATCAAGAGCTTGCCTAACTCAGTAACCTGTTGTGAAAAACACTCCAAAGCATGTGCCAGGAGAACAGAATTGGAGACTGGAAACAGACAAGTAGGCACAAGATTAATATTTTCCCTGTTTTTTCCTGTATCTGTCTACTTTCTGAACATCAGGATCTGTCAAATTTTACATACTTAACCTACTTAGTAATCTCCATAGAATATTTCTTCTTTTTGTACAATTTCCCCTGGACAAAACAAAACAAAACAAAAATCACAACATGCTTTGGCAAGAGGTTCAATATGTCACCTACTGATTTTTCTTCAGGAGTTTTTAGCTCCTGAACAGATCATGATGTTTTAATCTCTGTGAAAGCTTTCTGTGTCACTCAGGAGTGAAGTGGGAGAAGGTAGTCTGTGATGGTGCCTAAGTTTCGGTGGATATTTGAGTACATGAATCTTCACAGAGAAGATGTTTACATGGACAAACTTATTTGCATTTAACATGTATATTGTTTTGTATATTCCAGCATGTGGACCAAATGTCCCTCTAGCACAGATGTTAGTGACCAGCTTTGACCATGAATTTGTTACGGTGAATGTCACCATTAGATACTTTCAGATATCTCCAAAATATTGAATGCTAGTATAGGAAGTTAGGCATTTTGGTAAAAGTATGTAAGAACAAACCCTAGTATATAGAGCATGAGTCAAAATGAATAAGAACATAAGAAATTGTCATTTATCCTTTCCCTCATTTTCCCTCTATATTGCAAAGCTGGGTAATCGAATCTAATGATCTCTTGTCCAAATTACTTCAAGAAATGTAATAGTCACAGTATTACTCTACAAAGTGTGGTGCTAATGTGGATAAAACGGTGGAGACTGTTCTGGTTATGCGACAAGCAAGGATCCAAAACTGAACAATCTCAATTATGGAGAGACAGGACCATTTAAAGAATCTAAATATGCTCAGAGACTGGATGCCAGGCCTATGTTAATGGGATTTTATGTAACATGCAATGTAAGACTTAAGTCTTCCTTTTGTGTGCAGTATAGACTCACCGTGCACACGGTGTATAACCTGTGGTGATGGTTTCCCCTGGCCACATATAGCATAAGCATTCTGAGGTACTTGACATCACACATACTACATGGTGGCAGCTGCTACCCACGGCCATCTTTCAAACTCAGGATTAAGGTCTGGGCACTGAGGGGGTGTTGTTTCCTGCCTAACTCAGAGCAACTGGCATTTCTAAAAATGGATTGTTGAAATGTGCTAGTCATAACATTCTGTTCTCTTCTCCCCAACTTCATGAAGCACATGCTTAGATCAGCCACTCTAAGTAATTTGTACTGTGATGATCTCAGGTTCTTTCCTTGAGCTGTCTGTCAGTGCTGGTGGCCCAGTTCACATGGCTTGGGAATTAAAAATTTAAGGAAAGGGGAAAAAGAGTAAAGGTTATTTTCTCCCTTACATGTACACACACACATGTACATATATATATATATATATATATATATATATATATATATATATGTGGATTTTACTTGATGACCTCTATGGGTCCCTTCCACCTCAAAATACTTTATGTTTGATTCAACAATATAGATAGATAGATAGATAGATAGATAGATAGATAGACAGACAGACAGATAGGCAGACACAGACAAAACTGATGAGAACTTTCCATTTCTATGTTTATTCTTTAATGCCACTACAGTACCAAGTTTATCCTACCCTTCTGTATTTGGTATCACAATGTTATACTCATATACAGGAGTCCCCATCATGGCCAGACCTCAGGAGATAAAAAGGTGATCTTTCAAAAGAACAGACTGAAAAGAAAAAATATAGGTGACAATTAAGGGAGAAAATGATGAAATATTAACAGATTTCAAAGATGTTTTAAAGATTGACATGCTAGCTGACAAGCAGAAATACAAGACAGCAGCACTTCCATATGAGCAACATCAAAGGATGAGATGCAATATGAAAGAAAATGGTGATGCTCATTTGAAAATTGATAGGGAGGAACATATTTGTGAGAAAAGTGACAGAAGACTGCTAAGACTAGAGGTGAAAGTTTAATAACTGCTTTCTTGGGAAATTTGCATCTTTAGAATAATGTAAAGTGATCCAGACATAATCCTAAAATGCATCCAGACTTATAAATTACAAAACCAGCTAATTTGTTTCCTCATAGAAGGTAGCATAGCTCAGGAGCTGATTGCACTGTCAGTCGTCAGATAGCAGTGTCACAACCCAAATAGTTGTAGGCATATGAGGAAGAAGACAGACTTTGTATGAAGAAGTATCTTTTATAAGGCAAACTGACATCATGGAAAGCAATGGATGAATATCTGAGGGTATAAGTCTTCCAAAGTGGGAAAATGGACTGCATTGTCTTTACTCATGTGAGTTCCACTTAAAAGATTTTTATGGTACTTCTGATATGAGGCAATTAACATACAAAATATTAATATAATGCTCATTAGTAGCATTACCATTAGTAGCAAAATAGTATTACCATTGCCTAAAGTTATGTGATTTTCAGTGAAAGACTCAGAAAGTGGAGATGTAAAGAAGAGTGGTTGAGCCTCAATAAGATTGTACAGAAAAAAAAATCATGGAGATAAGACCCTGAAACAGAGCATGTTGGATATCCTCCTGGAGATGGACTGCTTTATGCTGATATAAGACTGATATAAACATTATGTGTCAGTTCTCTGCAATATAAAATCCAGATAAGTTAGTTAAAAGTATCTCCACACTATGTTATTTTTAATACATGTTTTGGCATATACAGTTGAATTCCTTGTAGTTGTTGTTCTTGTTGTTGTTTGTTTTTTGTCAGACCACAATTTCTAGATTTTGCATTATTGATAAATTTTCAAAGAATTGGAAAGAGAAATTGAAATCTCAGAGAAAATGAAATTCCACTAGTTTCATGAATAATATTGAATGGTTAAAGGAGAATGCCAGGAAAGGAAAGACAGGCAGAATTCATCTGTTATACATCTTGTTTTGTCAGTAGAACACATGTACTTACTGGCCAGTCAGCCAAGCATACTGACTTGCAAACAAAAACATGTGGGTAGGCACAGCTGATGACTAATTTAATCTGTTCTGTGGTTCAAGGAATAACCTACTCTTATAGCTCTATCTGCAGAAATTTTCAATTAAGAAAAAATTGCCAGTAAAGAAACATTGAAGACATACATTATTCTCTACTGTCTGGCTGATTCATCTTCACATTACAAAGAGCCTTCCAAATACATGAGCATTCCTTAAAGTCATCCTACCAAACATATTGCTGAAATGCCGCAGGTGTATATTCAAATTTTGATACTCACAGTTTTTTAACAGGTGATGAACTGAGGCTTTGCATCACTGAAAAGTATGAAAACCAATCATCCTGTGCCTTTACTTGGTGTTAGGAATGCTACTGGAGTCCTAGAAGAAGAGAAGTAGTATGAAAGGAAGCAACTGAGGGTACAGCTGTACTATGTTAAAAGCTGATCTGGTACCTGTGTTCAACTGCCAATCCTCACAATGCTCTTGCCAGCTTCTTCCCAATGATAGCACTGTATCATTGAGCAGCCAGGCACTTCAGGGACTATTCTGCTAAAAAATATTCATTTTCCAATAACTTTGCCTTTTAGTAGCATGAAGTCCATGCTACTGAAGATCATAGTGAAAAGTTTGGGGATTTTGATCTGAGAGCAAAGGAGGAGGAGGTGTTTGCCCCTTTCAATGGCGGTCCAGCCTTAGCCATTGCAACTATGGCCCTGAGATAATTCAAATGAAGATACTGCTTCATATATTTGCCTTAAGTGTTTTGCTAAAGAGGAACACTGAAAAGACAGGACCACGGAAGAAAATATATCTGCCTTGACTTGTAATCAGCCTAGAATCTGTGTTATATTCCTTGTGTTCTGAAGGGACTGAAGTAACCCCTGAGCTGTGAGGGGGATTCAGCAAGGGAAATAGGCTTGCATGGGAAGGGTGGCTCTTTCCTGGACACTAAAACATTAGAGTGAATACAGAATCAATAATATCTCACTTGGAGCAGACAGGTGCAATGATTTAGATACATTTTTAACGTGGACCACAACTTGGCTTAAATACTTCCTTAAAGCTTATGCTAGAAACTGCTAAAATAATAGCATATTGACCATACTGACTATCACCTTATAAGTTAGCATTTAGTGTTGCAAATGTAAAATCTAACATTGCAGCAATAAAACATGTCACTATAAATACATTGGCTTGATTGCCTCGACTATTTAAAAGCACGGTTCTGTTCTGAAACAATATACGTCCTTGGAAGCCCATTTAAAAACCTTTCTTTCAGTATATGTTTTGTTTGCTAACTGTTTTGTCACTGGAATGCAATGCTCCTGTTGATAGTGGCAGTAAAAGCAGACAAGAGGGTTTTGAACAGAAGCGGTTTTGTTTGTTTATTTGCTTGTTTGCAGTGTTTAGAGATTGTTCTTTGAATGCACGCAATTTTATTTGAAGGACAAGAAGTAATCTTCTGCTCCTTTTATAAAGTAAGTGCTAGAAAATGATTGCAACTTTATCACGTGTCTTTCTGCCCACCCATCTTTTACTCACTTTTCCATCTTTAATCTGGTTCTGTGTTTAAAGATAGAAAAGTCTGTAAATTGCCAGGACCTCATCATTCCTAGGTAATAGGATTTTCATTTAATTTCATAGTGCATCCTATTCCTCAAATACAAGGAATAAGAATTATATATATATATATATGCAAAACGTTTTAACAGGAAATCCCTTCTTATGTACTGCAGACGTGCATACCACAGAGGTCCTACTCCGACATAGTCAACACGCCTCCAGCTGGAGGCTTCCTGCAAACCCCTGAGACGTGCCACCTGCATGTTAAGCAGGCAGGCAGTCCCTGGAGATTGCCTCTCCAGCTAGAATTTCTCCTTAAGGAGAAGGGGGAGGGCGGAAGAGTTCTGAATTATAAAGGCAGAATGGGAAGCCCCTCAAGCGACAAAACGCTGAATTATTCATTGTGCGGTTTCTAATTGTTCTTGAAGTTAGCGGTACCATTTGTAGCTAAATCAACTCAACATTGCTGTTTCCCCTCCTCACAATTCTTCCTTAGTAGTAGTGAAAGGAGGAAGAGGGAAAGACATTCCTGAAATTCTCTTATTCTTCCTTAGTAGTAGTGAAGGGAGGAAGAGGGAAAGACATCCCTGAAATTCTCCTATCAGCCCTGCTGCAGCTCTTGTGCAGTAAGCCAGAGCTGAAAACCAAATGCACACTAAAAACTGAACACTGACAATTATTTATAAGCATATATTATTACTTCACTTCTTATATTTAATAGGGTTTCTCATTAGAGGTCACAGAAATTGCTGCTCTAGATCAGACCAATCTAATCAGGTGTCCTATTTTTCAGTGTGGGCCACTAGTATTAAGTGCTTTAGAAACGGCAGCAAGAAAACAAGTGCTGGACAATTATGAGCCAAACTGTCCATGAGGAAAATATTTTCCTGTTCTTCATGAACTAGTGACTGGAGCAGGCTTGTGATGTGCATACCATTAAAAGAACAGAATCAGAATTACACATTTCATTACCCAGATTAACCTGCAGTTCCACCTTGAACACAACTGAACTCATGGTCACCGTGACATTAGACAGCAACAGGTCATTTCATGAATCTCGTATGCAAAATGTGAGGAAAAAACTACATTTCAAATATTTTTGTGTATGTGTCTTACATTCTGCATAAGCAGAGCTGCTATTAGGGACATTAGCTTGGCGTTGTCTTTCCCGTCATTACTGAACACTCTTTTATCATTTCATGTCTTGAAACTGTATTTCCCCATCTAAATTAACTATTCCCAACCACATGCCTCTTTTGTGAATAATTCTGTCATCTGGCTCTGAATTCCTTCTGTTTTTACTGTAGCCTTTTGAGATGGGGAGATTAGAGTTCATTGATTCATGTAATGGCATTATACATGCTAACATGTTGTTTCCTTTTTGACCACCAATGCAGAATGAGAAAAGGTCAATTCATCTGACACCACTGCTTATCCTTCCAATCAATATTGACTCATTATTTCCTTGTTCCCCCACATATGCCTGTCTCTTGTAATACACAGATTGTAAAGTCTCCAGGCTGCAGACTTTTTACTCTTTTTTCTGTAATACATGAGCACGGTAAAGACCCAATCACTGTCTGGAGATTCTGTTGCAATACAAATGGTTAATATACAAATAATAAAGAGTTCTCATTGATGCCCTAGGGTTTGTAGATTTGGGGTTGGGGTTTTTTTTGTTGCTGTTGTTGTTGGGTGTGGGGTTTTTTGTTGTGCTGGGGGGGGGGGCTTGTTTGTTTGTTCCTATTTATTTTTATTTATACATATGTATAAATACATATGTACGTATGTATGTTTGTTTTTCCCAGAGTTATTTCACTTAATATAGAACCCCATAATGTACATAAATCAAACTTATTTACTGGAATATGTATAATTATGTTTATTGCATTTCATCTGAAAACAACTCGTACATCCAATCCTTCAGATTCCCTGAATCTATCAAATACAAAGAATCACATATATCTGCTGCGTAGGAAAGTTTCTTTGCCACTGATAGCTAAAAGGCTGGAGGATACAGCAGACAGAGCATGTTTGCCTTTCTTTTTGGTATGCTCCCTCTCTATCAGAAATTGAGTATATGAAGCTGATTTATAACCTGACCCAGTGTTGCCATCCTAACGTTCTTAGGTCTTCCTTAATTTTCCGGAATTGGTTAATATTAGTAGCTGCGCCATATACAGATTTTATATGAACATTTTTAACTGTAACATAAACAAAAGGTCACACGACCTCACTCTTTTTTCTTGACAAAATTGGAATGCCTTTTCTATCACTTACCTGTTTTTTTTTAATCTCTGGTAGTGCTTTTCCTGCAAATTAATCTTTATTTAGCCTTCCTAAATGCTCTCTGTATGGGATTTAGCAAACACTTTGAAACACAGATAAAATGCTTTCAAAATTATTTGCCTTCTATTTTGTTTATACACACTGGCAACTCTTCTGGACCAAAACTTCATTGCATTCATGTATAGAGTGAAGCTTATTTGTCTTCCTCACACCAGAAGTTCTCTAAATTGTATTTCAATTACTGTTCTAACCAGTGTACGTGTTATTAAAAAAAAACTTGTCAGTACTCAGTGTTCAAGATCTTTCTCAAAGTAATTTTAGATAGCTACACTTCACCCCTTCAAACACTCACACAGACTTCAGAATTCATAACTAGAAAAGGCTTGAATCAGAAGTTGCAAACCTCTATTAATACACTCAGCAGCTTTTCTCTTAAAAGTCCTGAGCTCAGACACACAGAGTCCTGTACCCTGTGCTTATGAGCTGCAGCTTATCAGTCTTTCAATTTGTCTAATTTTCATGGGTTAAGTTGAATATTTGCTACTGTTATTCAAAACCATCCTTCTTTATGCCAGAATTGTGTAGATGTGGCACTTCAGGATCTAGTTTAGTGGCCGTAGGATTTGGGTTACAGTTGGACTTTTCCAACCTTAATTATTCTATGGTTCTCTTCTATGATTATTCGATAAATTATTGAAGGAGTAATCTTTTTGAAGAGTAATACCTCTCAGCACTGTGATAGATTGAAAGAAATAGTCTTTGGGGTTTTTTGTATCCATTGGTTTCTGTCTGGAAGAACTTTTCTACTTTAAGATAGAAATGCTAAGCAGTTTGTGCTGCACCAGTAGATTTCAGCAAATTAAGTAAATTCACTCTAAATTAGCATATTTTGACTCTGCATGTTGTCCATTAACTGATTCATTAGTTAGAACAAGGTAGAGCACTACCTACTGTTACAGAGCAGAGTTTATTACAAGTGAAGATAATTAGATAAGTATGAAACCACTCAGAACACCATGGAAATACTTCCCTAGCACACTTCCCAGCTTAGGCAGTTTAAATTATAAGGGCAAAATGATTCTCTCTAACCTCAAAGCTACATTTTATTTTGAAGAAAATGAGGTTTTGTGCAGGTCTAAGAAAAAGTTATTTGGAGTGCTGCTGCTATTAAGCTGAAAATATTCTTGACTGCAGAAACTTTATTTCTTCATCTCTTGTTGTGCTCGTCACAGCTCTACTCGCTACATCTAACCAGTAATTTAAATGGGCCATGGGTTCTTCTGTGGAGCGAAGGCCAGCTGGCACTTCATAGCTTATATCAGTCCAAAGAGCTAAGCCCTTTTCCCTCCCAGAACAGAGTAACAAAGTCCAAATGGCCTGTTAGGAATGATCCTCTGTCCCGTGGTGCCTAACTGTGCCTTGGCACAGCTGGCGCAGTCCAAAACCAAGTTTGGGATCACTCAAACAATTAAGAGTGTAGTTAATCACAGAGAACTCTTGAACCCATGCCTGAGATATTTAGCTGCCCAGCAAAACCACAGTGATCGTGTTTCCAACAGGACTGAATAAATTGTACCTTTGATATATGTGCAGTCCCTGCAAGTAAAAAACAAATGCTTCATTCTCTCTGGAAAACAGAAAAGAATGACCTAGAAACAAGATGAAATGAACAACTTATCTGATACTGTGTCAACGAGCTGTGTTACCAGCTTCTCAGAAGTTATTTACAAACTGTAGGCAAAATCCCACAGGAGTAGGAATTGCAAAGCCTGTATTCACTGAGCCCAAAAGTTAGTCTTTTTTGCTGCTGCTACCTGCAGGGATGAAGAACCTAATGCAGACAAAAGTTCAACTGGATGTCCCAGGTTGAGGCTATAGGGTTAAAAAAATTTTCCTGGGACTAGAAGATCGTTATTGAATCCTATAATTCTGCTATCTCTTTATAGACTGACAACAAGGTCAGTTCGCTCTCCTTTCCTCCTCCTCCTGCCCTGAGTGTGTGGTGGGAGCCAATTTATCGGGAAACATGTAAGCAGTAGGCCTCTTGGATGGCGGAGGCGTTGGGGGGAGGCGGGGAGGATTGGAGCACTGGGGAGTGTAGATTTAGTTTTTTGGGAATGGGGGAAACTTCAAGGGGGCTTGCCATTGTAATTGCTCTGTAATGTCTATTGCTGTATACTCTCTCCAAATAGGATTCTGTATTTTCTCTCCAATTTGATTTTTGAGAGTTTAATTTCTGTTGTGCTCTCTTTAAAAAAATCTAACCCACTACACTGGACTTCAGCTGCCTTCAAGAAGTTGATGGACTGACAGGTTGACTATCAGAGGAGTAAATTATCAACCATAAACCTGATACGCAATAAGCCAGTATTTGTGAAGGAGACTTAGGTTCAGCATGTCAAATCCCCCCGTTATCTGCCTAGAATTCACACGGCCGTGAATTGCCAGTCTTGGTAGGTCACTGTTCTGCAAAGTAAACTGCCTCAAATAACTTCTTATTGTGTTCCAGAGCGGTGCAGGAAAGGCTTTTAAATCTGATCAGAGTCGTCCTGTGCAAATTCGTAACACATAGAAAAAGCAAGTGACCGTAAGCCATTACTTATTGGGAAGTGAGAGAATGGAGTAAAATGCTGAGATTTCTCTCCATTTCACCATGTTTCAAAAGCAAAGAGGAAGACCTTGACTACAAAAGGAGTTGGATGGGAAACTGTTTTTACAGACTGAGAAAGGAGGAATTTGTTGCTTGTTATACTTCAGGCATATCTCCTAACCATCAGACTATTAGGTCTCTCTTACCTGGTCACAAATTCGTTCCCTTCAAAAAACTGTTTCTGAGATGAACTGCTGGAAGCAATACATTTCTGTTGCAAAATTTGTTTTAACTGAACTGTCATTTTCCAACCAGAAACTGTCTTACTTTGTAAGACTTTAGTAATGTGTCTGCATTAATTTAAGTTATTTGAATTATTTCACTGTGCAGTGTGCATTGCAACAGATACTTTATTCTGGAACATTGAAAGCCATTGATTAACTATAAGTGCCAACACAATCAATAACTAATTTCCTTAATGTGGTGCCAAATGAAAATAATTAAAATAGTAAATGGAACTGTTAGTTCTTTTTGTCTTCTTCAGGTGACAAACATTAATAAATTCCACGAAGAAAAACACAACAAAATATTTGTGCTCTACACATCAGTATCAGTCACATGTTCCTAATTTTTCATGTTCTTCCTTAATTAGACTTCTGACATATCTTCCACTCTTCTTTATTTTTGCTTTAGCTCACTTCACTTCCTTCAGCAGTACCATTTCTTATATTTTGAACAATCTAATCTCTTTTGTTTCATATTCCCCTGGTACTTTGATCTTTCTTTAGTCTTCATGTTATTTCAAGTTATATCCTACTGGAAGATCCACATACCCAGACAGGAGATCTTCAAGCAATGACTGAATAACTTTGGAAATAATATAATGTAATTGTTAGTGGCCTTTTGCATTTATTTCTTCTTTTTTAATCTATTCACATTGGATTTCCTCTGCCTGTGATAAAGGCTGGTGCCATTCCCTTCAATACAGGAAAGGAAGAATATTGAGTATTCATTCCAAATGAACAGTTAAGAGCTTTTTTAGTGAGTCTAACAGTACCTATCTCATGACTTTCTAGGGCTGGTTCAATACAGAACTCTTTGTGCACTTTACATACCTTGGAATGAAAAAAATATTTCTAACTTCCAACAGTTATTATTAAAACATTTATGTGTCCACCAAAAAAATATTTGTAACGTAATTGAGTAAATAAATATTGGTCAAAAAATAAAGTGGAAATACTTTCAATAATTTACATGATACAGAGATAACTGTATTTAATTGACCACCATTACAATGATACAAAACAAAACAAAAAATACAAGCCTCAAGTTGTTTCTTTTGGTAAAGAAAGCAGTTATTAACATTTGTTTGTATGTGAATATTTTAATCTTGTCCTAGTTTAGGGAACAGTTTAATAGTATCTCATTTTAAACCACTGAAAATAATAACAAAAAAAATGTTCTTAATTGATGACAAACACCAAAATTATTCCAGATAGAGATTTGCACTGTATATTTTATAAAATTACAGGTTTGGTCCTTCCCCTCCCCCACCCCCCTCAAACTCATATATTGCAGTGACTATGAAGCTCTCATAGCTGCCTGATACCTGACAAATGAAGTTCCTCGTTTCTGTTGCTCAGCAGCTTTTTTTGCATAATGTTGATGTTCCTCAGTAGCTCTGCTCTTAGGCATGTGTGCGTCTACGTGCCGCACCTTCACTGGAGTTCTCTCCAGCCGTGCATCAATGTCCTGCCATAGATCAGCACACCAAATAGGCTTTCCTTTCCACTGCCAACCATGCTTCTTCCAGTCTTTTAGCCAACCCCATAGAGCATTGGCTACCATCCATGAGTCGGTGTAGAGGTAAAGGATCGGCCAATTCTCACGTTCAGCCACATCAAGAGCAAGTTGAACAGCTTTAACCTCAGTGAACTGACTGGATTCTCCTTCTCCATCTCTTGCTTCGGTAACTCTCCTGGTAGGACTCCAAACCGCTGACTTCCATATTCGCTTGTTCCCAACAAGACGACAGGAACCGTCTGTGAACAAAGCATAGTTCTTTTCCTGATCAGAGAGATCACCATAGGGAGGAGCTTCCTCAGCACGAGTTATTTTCTCCTCTGGAGGTTTGGAACAGTCTGTGCCTTCCGGCCAGTTGGTGATCACCTCCACGAGACCAGGTCGGTCAAGATTACCCATTCGTGCTCGTTGGTTATCAAAGCCATCCATTTAGACCAGGTTGCATCGGTGGCATGATGTGGTACTGAACCTTTGCCTTTGAACATTCAGTTTAGAACTGTCAGTCTAGGAGCTAAAAGCAACTGTGACTCAGTTCCAATCACTTCAGAAGCTGCTTTCACTCCCTCATAGGCTGCTAGTATTTCTTTCTCTGTTGGAGTGTAATTTGCCTCTGAACCTCTGTAGCCACGTCCCCAGAAACCAAGTGGACGACCACATGTCTCATTTGGAGCTCTCTGCCAGAGACTCCAAGTTGGACCATTGTCACTGGCAGCCGTGTACAGAATGTTCTTAATGTCCGGACCAGATCTCACAGGTCCCAAGACCACTGCATGGAATATTTCTCATTTGATCTGATCAAAGGCTGCTTGTTGTTCAGGTCCCCACTCAAAATTGTTTCTCTTACAAGTCACATCATGCAGAGGTTTGACAATTTGACTGAAACCAGGAATGTGTAGTCTCCAAAATCCCACCACACCAAGAAAAGAAAGTGTGTCCTTCTTACTGGTGGGAACTGCCATGGTAGAGACTTTGTTGATCACATCCTGAGGAATGTAACAGCGACCATCCTGCCACCGCACTCCCAGAAACTGAATTTCTTTGGCAGGTCCTTTGACCTTGTCTCTCTAAATGGCAAAACCTGCTTGCAACAGAATATCAATGATTTTGTTACCTTTCTCGAAGACTTCCTCAGCAGTTTGGCCCCACACAATGATGTCGTCGATGTACTGGATGTGTTCTGGAGCTTTACCTTTCTCCAGTGCATTGTGGATGACTGAATGACAGATTGTTGAGCTGTGTTTCCACCCCTGAGGCAAACGGTTGAACTAGTTCTGGATTCCTCTCCAGGTGAATGCAAACTGAGGCCTGCACTCCTTTGCTATGGGAATAGAGAAGAAAGCATTAGCAATGTCTATGGTTGCATACCATTTAGCCTCCTTCGATTCCAGCTCGTACTGGAGTTCCAGCATGTCCAGCACAGCTGCACTCATGGGTGGAGTCACCTCGTTGAGGGCATAAAAATCAACTGTGAGTCTCCAGTCACTGTTAGGTTTGCACACAGGCCAGATGGGACTGTTGAAAGGTGAATGAGCTTTCTCGATGACAGCCTGATCCTCCAGTTGACGAATCAGCTGATGAATGGGCAATAAAGAGTCACGGTTAGTTCTGTACTGCCTGTGGTTAATAGTTTGAGTAGCAATTGGCACTTCCAAATCCTCTATGTCATGATGTCCCACAACTGCAGATTCATCTGAAAGCTCAGGTCTAATGGACAATTTCAATTTACCGTCCTCAATCTCTACAGATGCTATTCCAAAAGCTCATTTGTGACCCTTAGGATCTTTGAAACAACCTTGTCTCAAAAAGTCAATTCCCAAAATGCAAGGCGCATCAGGACCAGTTACAATAGTATGTGTCTTCCACTCTTTACCAGTTAAACTGATCTCAGCCTGTATTTTAGTTAACTCTTGAGATCCACCAGTGATTCCAAAAATAGATATGGACTCTGTCCCCTTGCAATTGGATGGCAATAAAGTACATTGAGCACCTGTGTCAACTAAAGCCCTGTATTTCCGAACTCTTGAACTGCCAGGCCACCTAATGAATACATTCCAATAGATTCGGTTCTCTCCACTATCCCTTTCCTCCTCCTGGCTGGAGGCAGGGCACCCCTAATGCTGAACATGGCATGTAGGGTGTACACAATGATTGGTGTTGTTGTGAGAGAAATTGCAATTGCTGGAGTAATTGCAGTTACTCTGAGGAGCTGAAGAAGTGACAGCTACTTTTCTGGCATTGCTGCCTCTGTTTCTACCACTCTGCAGTTCCCTGACCCTCTTTGAAAGAGCTGAAGTAGGTTTACCATCCCATTTGTTCATGTTCTCATCATGTTTGTCACGCAGAATTATCCACAGTGACACACGTGATTGCTGATGTCTGGGTGGAATTTGTCTCCTCCTGGTCTGGAATTGCCTTGCAGGAGGTGGGCGTCTGTTCCTGACTGCAGAAACATGCACCCATTCAGATGATGCAGGAACGGTATCTTTTACCAGATTGGTAGTGTTTTTGAAGATCCTCCTTCAGTTTTTTCATGCTGTCTTTGATGTCATCCTTAATCTCTGTACCTAGAGTTTTTATGGCAGAGACTAGGGCAGAATGTGACAAGCTATCCTCTACCTGCCCGAGCTGCTCAGTGAATTCACCAACAGTGATAGACCTTCCATTATTACTCCTTGATAGAAACTTGCTGGCCATGATGTTAGCATAGGATGAAGGAGCAAGCTTGATAAGCTTCTTCATGAGACCTGTTCCAAGAGGAATGTTGTCAGGCTCATGTGTGCCATGATCTCCATAAAGCACTTCCTTCACAGCAAACTCCTTCAGAAGCTTAAGGCCCTGCTCAATGTTGTTCCACTTCTTGGCAGCCCATGGCAGATCATCTCAGGAAGGATATCTCATGGCCACAGCCAACAGAAGGCGTGTCCGCAAGCTAACCTTACCAAGAGGACTTGCTAGGTATTTTTCCACTCCACTCTCCTTGGTGAGTAGTCCTAGCTGCTTGGCAGACTTATCTCCAACTTCCAGGGCATTAGCACCAATGCTACAGCATCTCACTAGCCAGCATAGGATTGGCTCACCTGATTCCCTTGAGTATTCCTTCCTAACTGCCCTGAGCTCTCTGAGAGGATCGTTGGAGTCCTGGATGTCATCCTCCTCCTCTTCCTCTTGTTGATCTGGTAGTCTCTGGCCTAGAAACAGAACCTTCCTAATAGCACTCTTAAACTCATTGGAACCATCCTCTTTCTTGGCAGCCAACCTCACAGCGCTCTTCTCATTTGAGTACTGGAATCTCAGCATGTTTGCTAGGTCTCGAAGACTAAATGCCTCCTCTTCCTCCTCTTGCTCACCAGAGGTCCCCTCTCTTACATCCTTCTTTGAATCACACTTTGTCAAAAGCTGTGTCTTGGCTTTCACTTTAGCAGGTGCCAAAAAGGCCTGCACAGCAACAGACTTTGACGTGTCTGCTGGAGGGTTTGAATCATTGGGGGTCTGACCTGGAGTCTGTGAGTTCAGATCTGCCTGAGAATTAACAGGGTTCTGGTCTGCTGGTTGGGGATTCGAACTGGCTGAGCTGGTGTTATTAGTATTATTATCAGTGGCATTATTTGCCTGTGCTCCTGGGATGCCTGCCAACCCAGACGTGTTATTATCTTTGTTGTTAGGAACATTGGCAGTTATCCCAGAATCTGAAGAGGGAGGTATAATGGCAGATGTCTCTGAGTTTTGCTGGGAAGGAGATTGTGTTCCTTTCGCTTTCGAGACAGAGACTTTCCTAGTTTTTACAGGCATTGCATTCGAATTTTTTACACATAATGCCAGAATTAATATGAAAATCAAAACTATAAGACCCAGGATAACACATGAGAGAAGCATCACAACTATACATGAACATAATCCTGAACAAATGTCTGGCATCTCCATTCTGGTGTGAATTACCCTCACCAATGTGGTAGTTAAAGCAGTATTTTGATTGGATGTAGTATTATTGGTAAATACCCCTGTAATGTTACTGGTAAGATTTTCAGTGACATTAAGACCAGCATACCCAAGAATGAGATCACCCCAGGACCAGAAAATGCTTGTAAGTTTAGCTTTGACCTTCTTAAAAACTACATGAAGCAAGAAATAACCAATTTGGTCTTTGATCCAATTGTACACAAGAAAACAGAAAACAGGCCACACAATAGCCCCCACCAAGTAAAATAGCTGCTTTATTAGCTTCATTCTGATTCCCAGAGTTAATTAACAGTCACTCAAATGAATTTGCCCCATGTTGGGTGCCAAATAAAATATGTGGTGGTTTGGGTGTTCCCCACCCCCCCACACTTTTAAAAATACCCAGCTAGACTTAGTTCTGGGAATATAAATGAAGATATTTATTTACAGCTAGCACAATATACAAGCAGATATTTACAGTATATACAGTTATATACAGAAATATACAAGGTAAAAGTAATACAGAAAAACAACTCCCCTCCCAGAAACCTGAGTCCCCAGGAGGGGCTCTCAACCACCCCTACACCTTCCCCCTGCCCCTCTCAACCTTACCCCAGTCCTAAGGAAGAAAAGAGGTTCAACCAAGAGGTTAAGAAGCAAAGGTGAGTGGCAGGTGAGGTTAGGAAGATGCAGCTCAGTCCAAGCCCAGCCAGAAAGTGAAAGACGAAAAATGGCAAGAGTGTTATCTAGTGTTTGCCCTTCTTGTTCCCATGCATCTCAGCGAGACTCTGAGGGAAGCAGACATCACCATTGTTTTCCTTCCACAGCCTATCATCTAGTTTTTCTCACCAAAACATTCTACCCTGCTTCAAACTAGCACACTTTGCACGCCAATTTTTTTCCTTAGCACGTCTCCAACTGAATATATGTGTTTATAAACAGACACAGGTATATAGAGAGAGATAGTTAAATACATATAGATATATATATTCAAATGACAGAATTAGAGAACACAGGCAGGTAGAGTAACAGGATAATAGCACAGGCTGTTCATGTAGGTACTTTACCCTAACAATCCATCAAATCTGGGCTGGAGAGGTAGCCTATACAGCTTCAAGGAATGCTGAGTTCTTATTTTCCAACTCCTATTCAAGCCAGGTCACCTTCTGTGAAGCAATACAAGGGGCAGCTTCAGGAAAAATTATAGACCAAATTTTTAGGCTGAAAGAGTTAGAAAGGAAATCTATATGGAAACTTTCACTACAAAACTCAGAAATAGTTTCATTTGTAAAACTAACCCAAAACTACAAAGCAAGAGATAGAGTCTATTCATAATGAAATTAGATTCAACTGCAAAGCGTTTCTATGGAAACAAAGCAAGTAAGACTCGTGTGATACCAATAGTCCTGCTGCAATGAGTGCTAGAGTATCACATGGCATTGTTTTCATACAATGTGTCTATTGAAAAGACTCTTTATACATAACCATAGTTTTGTGATATTTTGGTGAGGGAAGCCAGTGCAGTAATTATAATTAATGTACATGAACAAATGTAGAACTTCAGCAAGGCAAGAAAGATACATAACATCTCTGAATAATTAAAATCGTGTGTAATTTTAGTTTTGCAATTGAAATGTGATCAAGAAGAAATGATCTACTAACTCCAGCTAGCATACAACACCATATAATTAAAATTGTGTGTAATTTTAGTTTTGCAATTGAAACATGATCAAAAAGAAATGATCTATTAACTCCAAGTTAGCACACAATGCCATAGGCAAGACAATTAAGAAAAAGCACATTAGATTGGGTTTATGTAACCATCTGCCAACATGAAAAGAAGCAATCAATCTTTCCCAGTATATGTATTACTCTGTGCTTCAGTTGTTGCTTCAAGTTGGCTTAGGTATGTGTAGGTATGAGGTGGAAGAGCAATTGAGTTTTCACATTATGGCAGCTTTGAAGAAACAGATTTTACTTCTTTTGAAATGATAAATAAAATAATTCTTAAATATTTTGTCTTCAAACTGAAGTGTTTTTGATCAAGAATACTTGGTAATAAATCCTCTCTCAAATGCCAATTCCCACTGTCACAACTGAGTAATTAAAAATGTTGGAAGTCCAGTTAAAAAGCTGTCTCATATTTATATTTCTCAGATCTCACCATAAATGGAGTACAGGTTCCTATTCAAATATATCTTGCTTCTCTCAGAGATTTTTTTTTTCTCTTGTGGCCAAGGGGAGAGACTTGCTAGAAGCTGATAAAGAGTTCAGAGTTGTAATCAGCTGTGCAGAGTCCAGCTGGAAACCTATGGCCAGTGGTGCTCCCCAGGGATCGGCACTCCCACTCTTCTGTAAATTTGCCTCTCTCTATTGGGAGACCCCAGAACTGGACACAATGCTCCAGATTTGGACATTAGGGCAGAATATAGCTAAGGAGACGGACAACTTTATTACAGATAATGAAAGTAGCCTAATCATTTAAACCCTATCACATCAAGAAAAAAAATTTAAATAAAAAGCCAAAGAGAACCCGTGTTTTGGGACAGATAGCTGTGCATCTGTCAGCCTGTGCTTTTGTTTTCAAGTGAAAATACTGGCTGAGAGTGTGACGCTTTCAAATATTATGGAAAACAATGGATGTGGCAGAAAGATGTATCTAGGTGTCCTGAGTCTTATCAGCAAGGTAGGAAAATATTTAGAGTGTCACTCTGACTTTATTAAATAAGTGAGCACTGTGTATTTCAGTCCACAGAGGTCTTTCTAAATTCTTACAAGTGTAACACACCTGCCAGACTTTTCAAGTTTCCCTTGAAGCCACATCTAACAGCTGGTTTTCCTTGATATCACCTTCTGTCCACTATTCTTACATTCCTCCATCTCCTTTCTGTGTTGCCTTCCAGTCTTGACTTTTGAGCAAAACCCTTTACTCTTGGGAAAGTCAGAAACTGATGACTTCAGAAAATGCTTTTAACTTGAGGATATATGCTTATGTAAACTGGTTTCTTAAAAAGGCTACTCCAAGAATTGGATATGTGAAGACTAATGAAGGAAAGATACACATGATACTTTGAGTGAAAAACTGACTCTGTCTTGAGGAGTTTACAGGTTAGAAGAATACAGCACACATTCCCCAGAGTAAAGAGATAAAATCAAGAATTATTAAAGTTTTAGAAGTAAAGGAAAACAAAATATTTATGTATGTATATATATTTATATGTGTGTATATATATACCTATAAAATGTGGATATATATTAATATATATAATAATATCTTCGATTGATTTTACTCATTATGTATTCATTATGAAGAATGGTGTACAAATGTAACATTTCTAAACTGTGTTTATTTTATTTTTTTATGAACATTTGCCAGTGTTTGGAAATAAAATTCACTGGCACTTCTTATTTAATGCTGATTACACAAGGGAACAGCAACATCGTATATGTTTGAATTTCCAACATCACATACTTAACACTTGTAGCAAACAGCCTTCTCTTCAAAATTTGAACATTATTCCGATGGGAGTATGAAAAAAGCCTTTAAGTATTAACATATACATTTGTAGGAGTCACAATGTGCTGTTGGAAAGCTAAAGGAATTAAGAAGTTAGATGCATCAAGTAAATTTAATTATTCATTTGACATGAATGGAGTCCTACATCTTATACAAGATGGTCATTCATGTGAGTCTGGGAAAGGAGGTAATATATAAGAGCAGTGACACTGATGCACTCCTGTCGTGGAGGGCCAAATAGGCCTAAACACGTCCTGGCTTACCCAGACATATTCCCCTGTTCCCCTTGTCTTCTGCAGATGGGGAGATGCAAGAAAGAGGAATGGAAAACAGATGCTTGGTGCCATTGAGTCTCCTTTCAAAGTTGTAAATAGGGTACCCACACGTGTTTATACACTCCTTTGTGTTTTGCCCTAAAAGGGTAAAAGCAAGCCCTAGCTCACCTAATATGGTGAAGTTTGGCAAACTGCCAATCTAATTGGGTAAATTCTGTGGCCAGAGAGCCAGTAGTCTCTGGCTGAATTGATGAAAAGTGACGAGTAAGCAAACACGATGTGCCTCTGTCTTCGTGCTCTCTGCCACTGCATTCATGCTATCTGCTGCTTTAACCTGCCATGCATTGCCATGCTTTGGCCTCATTTGTTTTGCAGAGTTATGTCTGCTAAGTTCGACACCAGCTTTGCTGCATAATAGTGTCGTGGAGGGCCTGTAGGCCCGAACAGAGGCTTCTTTATGCCCCTACATGCCTGGACATGTTTTTCTGCCAGGACCCCTGGTTGCAAACAGGTTGTGTAAGCCACACACACCCAGCTCGTGTCTCCCTGGGGCAAATCCATGTGATTCCCATATTTGGGAGAGTCCAGGCAAGAGTCTCCTGCCTATTATGGTAAGGTTTGGCTAATTGCCAACATGATTGGTCACTCTTGTGGCCAAAAGGGTCAGTAATCTCGGCCCACATTCAATAAAGAGTGAGGCACAGGAGAACCATGTGCTCAGCTCCCTGACTCTGACTGCAGCGCAGCTCAGCCCTCATTGCAGCACCCTGCTGCCCTGATCCACACACTTGGATGCCATTGCATAGCTCCGATGCTCTCTGAGGCTCAGACCTCCTGCATTGATCTCAATTGCAGCTAATCCACCTGCATACCTTAGATGCAGAGCTCATTTAAGCCTGCACATGCATATATAAGGAGCTGATAGCCTCCCAAACCAGCTGTGCATATCTGCAAGCTGTCGTGTTTATCTACGGAGCTCAGACTCCCAGCAGCCTAGCACACTTTGCATGCTTATTGCCTGGTAGAAGCCATTGCCACAGAGAGAATCAGGAAGCAGACTTCTGGATTGTCTGCACACTAACACAAACACACAGCCTGCTACCCGAGTGAAGAGAACCATGCCAGAGCCAGAACAGACATTCTTCTCCTGTTCCTGTAATCCTGCCAAGCTGATAATCCCTGGACATGGTATCCAGAAGAAGACAGCAGCATCAAGGCAGAGATCGTCCCTTGCCAGGAGAACAAAGGTTAGAGAAAACCTATTATCCCAGAGACTGGGAAGATTTATCATTTTCCCTCAAGCTGGGAAGATTCCAGTGTCCAAGTCCGCAGGCAGAGCCCCTGAAGTCTGAACATTGGGCACAGGCTGTGACACAGCCCCAGGAAGGTGATTAATAATTAATAGCAACACTTATAAGTAAGCTTTAATTCCTCTGTAATATAAGTTACTTCTGCCTTAGAGCATGTGCTAGTTTGAAGCAAGCTAGAATGTTTTGGTACAAGAACTAGATAACGGGCAGTGAAATGAAAACAATTGATGTCAACTTCTCTCACAGTCTCGCTGAGAACTCTGGGAAGAAGAAAGACTTATTCTCCATTTTGTCTCTCTGCCTTGCTTTTGCCTTAGACCTGGTCACATCTCATTAACCCTGCTCCTACTAACCTTGCTCCCTAACCTCTTGGCTGCACCTCTCTTCTTCCTGAGAACTGGGGTAAGGTTAAGAGGGCCGGGGGGAGGTGTTGGGGTGGTTTGAAAGCCCCTCCTGGGGACCTTGGTTTCTGGGAGGGGAGTTGTGCTTTTGTATTGTTTATCCTTTGTATATTTCTGTATATAATTGTATATAACTGTATATATTGTAAATAGCTGCTTGTAAATTCTGCTAGCTGTAAATAAATTGCTTCATCTATATTCCCAGGGTCCGTCTGAGTTAGCTGGGGCAAATTCAAAGTGTGGGGGGGCGGGGTAACCCCCAAACCATCACAGAGCAGAAAGAGTTTCAGCCCCTCTGCTGGGAGAATAGCCAACAGTGTGCCCAGGTGGCCAAGAAAGCCAGTGGCATCCTGGCCTGCATCAGGAATGGTGTGGTCAGAAGGAGCAGGGAGGTCATTCTGCCCCTGTACTCTGCACTGGTTAGACCACACCTTGAGTACTGTGTTCAGTTCTGGGCCCCCCAGCTTAGGAGGGACATCGAGATGCTTGAGCGTGTCCAGAGAAGGGCGACGAGGCTGGCGAGAGGCCTTGAGCACAGCCCTACGAGGAGAGGCTGAGGGAGCTGGGATTGTTTAGCCTGGAGAAGAGGAGGTTCAAGGGTGACCTTATTGCTGTCTACAACTACCTGAGGGGTGATTGTGGCCAGGAGGAGGTTGCTCTCTTCTCTCAGGTGGCCAGCACCAGAATGAGAGGACACAGCCTCAGGCTGCGCCAGGGGAAACTTAGGCTCGAGGTGAGAAGAAAGTTCTTCACTGAGAGAGTCATTGGACACTGGAATGGGCTGCCTGGGGAGGTGGTGGAGTCGTCATCCCTGGGGCTGTTCAAGGCAGGATTGGACGTGGCACTTGGTGCCATGGTCTAGCCTTGAGCTCTGTGGTAAAGGGTTGAACGTGATGATCTGTGAGGTCTCTTCCAACCTTGGTGATACTGTGAATAGCATAAGCTCCCAAGCAGCACTAAGCCAAAGGGGAAATTCCTCTCTCTGTGTATAGTTTGAATGTTGTGCTTGTTAAATAACCAAATCCCTGTATATGTTCTACCCTAAATTGTTTTCATAACTTTGCACAGAACTAAATTTTAATGCACAGTGGTTGGGGGTGGCAAGAGTTCATAAATATTAATTTTAATTATATTTTTATATAAAATTTATATTGCCTCAAATCAATTTCTCGCCTCCACCAAATAGGCATAGGTACAGAAATCCCCCTCTGCAACAAATAGAAAGCACTGATGCTTTGGACTTCTAGACTTGGAATTACCTTAGTTAACTAGGAATAAGCATTAAGTGCTTTCGCACAATAGGCTCGCTTAGCCAGTGTGATGTTGTGCCCATCCACACATCTGCAAGTCTTCTGCCAACACTGAGAGCCCTGGAAAGGACACAGCATCAGGTCAGAGATCATCTGCCTCTCTCCCAGCACCCTGTTACAGCCTGGGAAGATCCAGAAGCTTCAACAGCTAACAAGACACCAACAGAACTCCCTTCAAGTGTTTGGGTACTGTCTGGAAATGATAATTTAGCCCAGGGAATCTGGAGATAATATATTGTGAGTAAATACTTAAAGCCTATTTAACTGAATCAAAGTGCCTTCTGCCTTAAGCAGAAAAGAGTTCCTCTAGTGGGCAACCAGTATATCGACCACAAGATTCTCTTTCCAATTTCAAATAGTTGAAATAATGTTTGTTATATTATTTCTAGTTATATCTTAAGTGTTCCAGATTGCCTCTGTGTTTTTCATCTGTGTAGTATTTTTCATGACCATGCAAAGAAACTATTACAGGATTATTAAAAAAGTAGGTATTATTATTAAAAAGTAAGTATTGTCACAAAATTCCTGTATATCAAAATTAATATACCTAGAGACCAGTGACAAATGGCATCTCTCAGGGGTCAGTGCTGGGACCAGTGCAGTTTAACATCTTCATCAGTGACATGGACAGAGGAATTGAGTGCACCCTCAGCAAGTTTGCAGATCACACCAAGCTGTGTGGCACAGTCAACATGCTAGAGGGCAGAGATGCCATCCAGAGGGACCTGGACAGGCTAGAGTGGTGGGCCCAGGCCAATCTCATGAAAATCAACAAGGCCAAGAGCAAGGTCCTGCACCTGAGTCAGTGCAATCCCAAGCACAAATACAGGCTGGGTGGTGAATGTCTGAGAGCAGCTCTGAGTAAAAGGACCTGGGGGTCTAGGGTAATGAAAAGCTCAACATAAGCTGGCAGTGTGCACATGCAGCACAGACAGCAACCATGTCCTGGGCTGCATCAAGAGAAGCATGGCCAGCAGGGCAGGGGAGGGGATTCTCTCCCTTTACTCTGCTCTTGTCAGACCCCACCTGGAGTACTGTGTGCAGTTCTGGAGCCCCCAACACAAGAAGGATATTGAATTGTTAGAGTCCAAAGGAGGGCCACAAAGACAATCAGAGGGCTGGAGCACCTCTGCTGTGAGGACAGGCTACAAGAGTTGGGGCTCTTCAGCCTGGAGAAGAGAAGGCTTCAAGGAAGCCTTATAGTGGCCTTCCAGTATCTGAAAGGGGCCTACAGGAAGGCTGGGGAGGGACTATTTACAAGGCCTTGTAATGACAGGACAAGAGGTAATGGATTTAAACTGGCAGAGCAGAGATTCAAACTAGATGTTAGGAAATGGTTCTTTCCAGTGAGGGTGGTGAGACACTGGAATGGGTTGCCCAGGGAAGCTGTGGATGCTTCCTCCCTGGAAGTGTTGAAGGCCAGGTTGGATGAGGCCTTGAGCGACCTGTTCTAGTGGGAAGTGTCTCTGCCTATGGCAGGGGCTTGGAACTGGTGATCCTTGAGGTAGGTCCCCTCTAACCTAAACCATTCTAAGATTCAATGATTCTATATTAATTTTGAAAATAAAAATCCTGCCCATGCTGTGGGCAGCTAGGGTCTGGCGTCCGGAAGATAACGGGATGTACGGAAAGACAGGGGCCCCTCTCCTTAATGCCATAACCTATAATATTTAGTAGTGATGTAAGCAGACAGAAATGATGTTTATCTTCACACTATATAACCCAGCACTGTACACAAATAAACGCCTTTTGTTCTCCACCGCATCGATGTGCGTGAGCCGTGGTCACGAGTGGCCAAGAACTGGTCACCTTCACGTTTCTGAACCAGGTCGCTGCTTGCCCCCACAAGGGCAACACCATCCATACTGCTACAACTCCCACAGGACATACTACACATTTATCAGCTTTTTTTAGTTTTCATATATCATGCACATTTTGCATACTATGCATCTGCCTCCGTAGTCCATCCAGCACTAAATATTTTTACCACTTTACCTCATTAAATATGTACTACATGTGACAAATTCATAGCAGCTTTCTTGATTTGAGGAAAGCAGTGAAACTTTCCCACCCTTAGCTTCCATTACAAATTATTGGATTTTTTTCTCCTTTTGCCTCTGGCCCCACTCATATCCTCTTATTGTCAAGTATAATTTATAGAGATTTATTCCAAGCATCTGTAAGTACTCCAAATTGTTCTTCTCCAGAATATGCAACCAGAAGCTATTACAAATGATGTCAAAACATGCTCAATTCTGAGTACTGTGTAACCACAATGAAAAGGCTTATACATAAAAAGTAAAATTACCTTCAAGCTGCGTAAATATTAAACCAAACTGCATAAAAAGTAATCTATCACACTATTATATACTGCATTTATTCTGATATTGCAGTACTGAAATAAAGAATTATGGAGTATCTTTCTTTTTAAGGACTTTAAGCAGACACAGTTTACTCTGTTAAAAAAACCCAAGGGTTAATTCCAGCTGAGCAGAAGTCTTAGCACTAGTCACACAACTTCGTGATAAAGACTCCATGCACTTTAAGCAGAAAAGTATGGGATTCCTCAGATATCTAATTATGTCACATTGCAAAGAGAAAGTGAGTTTAGAAGGACCAACTGCTTCCATTTATACTGGTAAATAGTGTAAGGTCAAGGATCATTTTCATACCCTTAGACTACCCTGGATTTCTCCTGTGTTCCATAAGACACCCTTAGAGCAATTCTTTTCTAAGTGCTTTTTTTAGCTTGAATTCTCTGATATCAATGTATGTGTTGTTATTCCAGAGCAACAATTTTTAAAATGAAACTAATAGCTCATTGCATGTGTCAGGGTCCTGAGTGTAGTAAGTAAGCCTTAATTTCCCTAAACAGCCACCAATAGGTCCTCCACCAACATCCTCTATCCATTGGCCCAGAAGGCCCGTTTAAGCTCAAGTGTAGGTGCCTTTCCTCATTGAGGATATACTGTAAGGACACTTGGAAATATCTCTGGTTCCACCTATGCCTCCTGGATTGATGTTGGGGTTATGCTGTAGATCCATATTCTGCTGTTCTAATAAATGAACTGTGCAGTCTGGATATTATTCTGCTGGGTTGCTGTGGGAATGCACCCTGCTGATGTGCTGTCTGTGCTGTGATCACCTTTGGTTCTTGTCTCATTGCCTGCTGTAGACCAGCCCAGTCCTGCTGCTACACAACAGCGTGCTTCAGAAATGTGTTGTTTGAGAACACAAACTCAATGGTATTGTATCTGAGTACTGCAGAGACACCAGACAATGTAATCCTGCTCCACCGCCGTTGAGTGTAGTTTCAGGTACTGGCTGTCCTCCAGTCATTGTCTTAAAATGCTGTCCAGTGTAAGAAAAAATTTCCAAGAACAAAGATAATAATAAATCAGTTTAGATTGCTATCTTGCTAATGTCCATACTTAACCACTAGCTCTGCTGTAAACACAGGTACAAATCTTGCTTTTGATTTCAGGTATCGTAGAGGTAGCATGATCGTTTTCTTGGCTGCTGCACTAGAAGCTCACCTGGAAGTCACCAACAATGCACAGGTGAATTTCTACAGGCTGATTTCAGGACCAAAACTTATAGTTGTGTATTTTACAGTAACTTCATATAGTCAATTGATGAATAAAGGAGAAATGTGATTATAGGTGTCTGGAGGAGTATTGCACAAAACAGACATTATGTTAGTGTGGGAATTCGATGTAGGTTGCAGGATACATTTTTGTATTTGTTCTCTATCCTCTTAAACAGTTGTGAGTTGATTGTTTGGGTTTTTTTTTTTCATCTTAGTAATAATGGTTCAAGCAAAGGAAAACACATACCTGAAATAATGCATTTTTAATTTGAGAGCCACCAATGGGAAATGACCAGGGATTAAGTGTCTTAGGGAACATGCCACATCTCCAAAACTGTATGACCAATTGTCAACACTCATCTTCTCATAACAGTAATTATTTTTTTGAGGAACTGAGGAACATATCCCTTTCCTATTAGCCAGATGGTTACACATATGTTTCAATGACACAAAGAGCAAATGCTGCAAAACTCTGCTGTCCAACTCATTAGGAGGGCACCTTAGCTACAAAACTATACATAAATCTATTTTCTATTACCATTGATGGAACAAAAGTAAAGACTGTTCTAACAGCTGCAGTTTCAGGAAGAGAGTCATTGCCTCTATAAGCTGGGGAGCCAACTCTCATGTCCTGACACAGGTGCCAAATTGGGACTGTGAGTGGGAGACAACTTCAGATAGCTCTAAATTCATCATCCCTTGTATGTTTGTTGTTAAAATAAGATGCAAATATTCTTAGATACCTTTTTTTACAAGTCATCTTGTAGAAGAATGTGGAATAGTTTAAGAAATTATGAAGATTATAGCAAGTATGAGGAATTATGACAATATTTGCTAAACATCTGTCAGAAAACACCATAACGTAGTTATGTGTTACTATTTCCTGTGTCTTCATCATTGGTGAAAACACACACAGAAAAATAGAGCAGTTTGACTTAGACACTTATTGACACTGGAAATTCTTCTTACATTGAATCTGAACAGATTTGGTATCTAAGTTATCAAGAGAAAACAAACAGGAAACCTTCTCCTTCATTTGGATTCTGTAAGCAGTTTCACATTTTAATAGTTTAGTTATCAATACAGTCAATATTGCCTGCACTGTCCCATACTATGACAGTAACTGGTTTCATCTTCAAGGTAAAATAGAGGAAAATATCTTGCACAGAATAGAATATTTTCCATAGATGTGAGAGTGATTTGTTATATTGACACACATATTATATCAAAATTATACTATCTTAATGGACTTTGCATTTAGATATCTAACAATCATTTCATCAAGGAAATGGATTCACTGCAAGGTTTTTTCAAAAACAAAGTTCTCTGCTGGCAGGGGTATGAACACAAGCATAAAGGTACTACAAAAGATCAATTACAAGGTAAAAACTTACCTAAGACTGAGTGTTTGTTGGGTTTTTTTTTTTTTTTTCTTGTATAAAGCAAAGGTATTTATAGCATTAATTCAGAGCACACCTAAACAAAATTCTAAAAACAACTGTGTTGTTCACAATTTGCTTAAGATATTCAATGACTGTTCTCCAGCTTTCCAAATAAGATGCAAAGCTGTGCTTTTCTCTGGTATTGGTGCTGAGAGATAAACTAATGAAAGACAGGTATTGCTTTAAAGTCTGTATGTTCATTTAAAATCAGAGCATTGTAAAAAAATTACATTAGGTCCTACTGGAATATAAAGAATGGAGTGGTTTACCTAGAATTTTACCTTTCAATTAATCAATGACAGTTTAATTCATTTTTGCTTGGACAAGAACAATTTGGTTTGATGTTGTTTTGCATGTTGACTCCAACGTATCCATTTCACTGAAAGAATATTAAGTTGATCACCCAGAGGTTGTGATCAATATTTAACTTTTTATATGTTGATAGAGCCAATATTCTAGCTAAGGTGATTCAATATACAGCATTTTGCTGTTAATTGAAGAATTCATTACTGTTGCAGAACCACCTAGCTGGCTGTGGGATTGGAAGGCAAGTTGATCTACCATACTTTAAGCCAAGATCATTTACAATCAGCAGGTGTTGATGTTAAATGAAGATCCATGAAGCTGGCCTGCCAAAGAGCTGAAGAAGGGAGTCTCATGAAGATAAAATGGCATTATCTTGATAAAACTGGTGAAGCAGGGCTCATATACATAAACACCCAACCACAAAGCAGATTTTGAGGGCCAGGGTGTTCAAGTGAAGACCGTTGCCTAATGAGCTGTAGTTTTAATATTAAAGTTGACATCTCTCGACATGCTAATGAGGGAAATCAAGTACATTCTAAACATGTATAATTATGTTACTCAATGCTCCTCCCAAATCATGCTAAACATCTCCTAGAAGGCAGAGACAACTTTAGCTGGGATATAAAACTCATGAGAGGAACTTGGGGCATTCTGCCTCTGGCATCATAGAGCGCATGCTCCTGACCAGGATCAGTGAGTAGGGGTGCAGAGTGAGCCAGTGCCAGAGTCACCACCAGCTGCACAGCAGCTGTGATGGAGAGAGGAAGCAGATGAGGAGAGTCGATGGGCTATGTTCCTTTTCCTATACTGAAGATAGAGAGTCCTTCCTTGGTGAGAATTGGGTCTTCAATGTATGGCTGAACTTTTACTGCATTACTGTTATAGCTATTGTGAAAGTTTGCATCTCTGACTGTGTCAGATGCTACCCAGGATTTACTAATCCTGAGACCATCTTTGCTAACACTTCTATTGTATTAGAGCTACAGCAAAGATGTGAATCTCTGACTTTGTTGAATGTATTCCAGGATTTATTAAGCCTCAGATCTTCAAGCAGACAGTAATCCAAACTCTGTTGTACCTGTCACTTGAGAGCATTTAAATCATGCAGTCTTGCTATGCAAAACCCTAAGGTTTTGAGTACTCAGTGTGTCTTTGCTCCCTAGTCATTCTTACTACATTTAATCGTGTATATTGTTCTAGTTGAACATCTTCATACCAGCTCAGACAGCAGGCATAACAGTGCTTCATGAACAGATTTAATAGTTGATGACAGCAGCTTCTTTTGTAGACTGGGACAAGTGTACAACTACTCTGAAACTGTTTGCGTCAGAAAACTTTAAGTTGGATGTGGTACTCCTAATGAAACTCTGACCTACACAGCATAATATTGTTAACTCTGCATTCAATCAGATTTTAATTTTGCCAAATATGTCTACTCAGTTATACAAGCTTCAGCTCTTCATCCTTCATTTTTATTTACTTACATCATGTAGCAAGTCTTTTTTCTAGCAGTAGTGTCCCTGTTTTCTGTTTAACAACTTTTGAAGCATACAGATGGGAACAGCTGCAGTATTCAAAAGATTATTGTGACATCATTTAACTATTAGAAAGAAGGATATTGGGATCAGATCCTGCTATTCCTTTGTTGACATGAGACATAATCTGTAACTTCTCGTAATACCAGAAGCCCATTATCATGCTATATTAACTCCTGCAAAACTCACAGATAATTTTCCATCCCAAGGAGTTGACAGTTTGCATGTCCAATATCAAATTTGTGATAGACAAATCTCAGCATAACAGGGCATGTCACCGGTGCTCTGGAAGGTTGGTGGCTATCAGGTTTCCTATTGAAACACTTTTACAAACAACTCACAGGTGGCGTGTTTCTGAGTATTGCAAGTTCTTCCTAAGAGGCCACATGACAAAAAGTGTGAAGCTACTTGAAAACTTAACGTGCAAGTGATCAAGGCTGATATCAAAGACACAGTACCTGCAGTTTACCTTGATATAGGCATAAGGAAAGATGTGCATAGCCAGAATAAAAGAAGCCAAATAAAGACAATCTCAACATATTCAGATTCCAATGAACCTCTTTAAGAGAGCTTTGAAGTTTAGACACTGGCAGTTTTAATAGGTCTGTCAAAGCCAAGTACCTCCTAAGGCTTCATAGACAAGATTTATATTCAGTTTTGTTCTGTGTCTTTGAAATGCAAGTTTTGTTCCCACACTACTCAAATAGAAAACATAATTATCTTTTCCTTTTGTCAGTTTAGTTATGAAAGCAGTGATGAAAACTAGAACTTTTTAATAGCAATACTGAAGTAGAAATTCCAAAGTGTATACCTCATGACAAAACATTTTCTGTCTACACAATCTGACTTTCTTGTGTTTCCTGAACTGTTTCTACATCTTTCCTAGTTTTGAGGTTCTTCATAAATGCTGACTACTCTGAAGGAGGCTGGGAAGTTCTTTAATTTTGCAGAGAACATCCTTCCATATACAACTTATCAGAAATACAACTCCACATGGTAGTAACTGGTGCCAACTTCCAGTTTTGAGATGAGAACTCATGAGAAGACCAAAAGCATCCTCTAATATATTACTGTCTCATTTTCAGAAACTTTCTAAGTTGTTTACTCAACATTACAATTTTCTCAAGATGAACAGTGAAAGAAAAGCCAGCTTTTAAGCAATCAACTATCTTAACATGACCTCCACCACCTGTACCTAATCCAGTAATAGAATAGCACTCCCAGAGGGGAAGCATCTCTAGTTTGCATTCACCTGAATCACAAGTAATGAAGAAGGTGAGCAGAGAAATCAAAAGGAATGAAAGAACAAGCAAGATAAAATCCCAGCTGCAGAGAGGAAACAGAGACGGATTTTTTTTTATGCCCAGCAGGAAAACATTCAGTCTGAGGTGATTCAACAAAGAGAAATAAAACTTAAAACTTTCAATAATGGTAAAAGTGTAACTTCAGTCAGAATAAGAGGCCTGATTCACAAAGGCTACTCATACTCCAGTTGAATTCAGTTTTCAAATGCAGTATTGAATTGAAGCCTAAAGATAATGTGATCTGAAGAGAATAAAAAATAGGGCAAGGCATTGATTCAAAACTTGGGGGACCAGAGGTCAGTTTGCAGCTCAGCTGTGGAGGTTTACCCTGCTGTAAATCTGTATAAGCTGCAGTTGTGGATGGTGTTGTCTGACTGGTCTATTTATGTTAACAATTATACTGGGAGATGGCCAACTTTTACACACAAAAAAACCCAAACCAAAACCTGCACACCATATTTTTCACCTTTAACTTGATAGCACACACCAAAGTGCTACTGATCCCCTAGCATGTAGTCTCAGGCATGTGTGATAGACTTTCATCTTGCTAGACCACAATCTTCTCACAAATCAGAATAAACAAGCAAAAATATTGGAATAAGTTCAGTTATATATATAAAAAAAATAATTATCCCACCCAAAACTCAAATCCAGATATAGAGGAGTTACAGATGAAGTCTGAGCAAACCTCACAGACAGTTCAGTTCATTGTCCTGACCTCCTTTTGACCCTACATCATTAGACATAAAGTTGTGCATCTCAATTTTGCATGACTAGTGAAGATGTCATTGTTGAGAAGCCACGGTTACAGAAAAGGTGCGTGAAGTGGAAGACTTCTGTACAATGGATTCTGCTGTAATTGGAACAGAATGGGACAGCAAGAGCAGGAGAGAACTCCTGAGAAAGGGTTGCTACAGCTGTGCTCCATGTGGCTGGGGGACCTGACTACTTTGGAGAGCACAAAAGAGAATTTGAGACAGGAGCAGATGGTATAAAGCTATATTTATAGAGTATGTTGTTTCTTGTACTTGCACATGCCCTATACTGACTGGCACTGACTGCCAAGCAACAGGTCCTGGAAAGACTTTGATTTGGGCCAACTCAGACTCTTACTGATAAGCATAGTCAAGCATGTTTATGAGCAGCCTATCTAGTTTGTTGGTTGGTACAGTTTACTACTATAGATGAAGGGCGTTCCCTTTATTCAGCACTCAGGAACATGCCTGGACATGTTGAACTTACTAATACAGAAAATGTATTAAATGCTTTTCTATGTTCTGCTGCACGGATGCCCTCCCCACCTGCAGATTACTTTTAGCGTAATTAACTAGCACTACCAAAATATTTTTTTTCACATCATCTAGTGCTCTTACTAAAAAGCATAAGAAACTTGAAACAACCAAAAACTCCTTTTCAAAATTTGTCTGAATAGGATGCAATCACAAGGTTGTGCACTAGTGGGGCAACATGCTCGACCACTGGGCCTTGCACAGGAACCACCACAGACAGTGGTATCAACTTAGTGCTCCTTATGCTTTTTGCTGAGTAAATGCAGGATGATTGAAGGTCTTGCTTCAGTTCCAGAGGGCTTTAAACCTTTGTTTTATACAAGGTCAAATCAGACCTAGCATAGAATCATAGAATCATAGAATCAACCAGGTTGGAAGAGACCTCCAAGATCATCCAGTCCAACCTATCACCCAGCCCTATCCAATCAACTAGACCATGGCACTAAGTGCTTCATCCAGTCTTTTCTTGAAGACCCCCAGGGACGGTGCCTCCACCACCTCCCTGGGCAGCCCATTCCAATGGGAAATCACTCTCTCTGTGAAGAACTTCTTCCTAATATCCATCCTATACCTACCCTGGCACAACTTGAGACTGTGTCCCCTTGATCCACAATGTATTCATACTTTGTATGCATTACTTCTACTGATGACCAATGCCTCTTGGCTGACAAGCGGTAACTATGTCCTTCACATCACATAATTGTAGTTTGAGGCATTATGCTTTAGGAGGGGAAAAGGCCTCTCTTTTGCCAAGTTTTTGCAAGTGTAAGATATTTTCTGCATACTGAGATAAATGATTCCTAATTTTGAGAGTGACAAAAATAAGACAGATGGATGAAACAACTTAAAGGTATATATATTCAGAATATAGAAAGATATGGCTATAAAATATTCAGAGCTTACCTTTCTCCAGTCAACTAAATTAAGGAAAGAAAAAGATAGCTGGGAAGAAAAAAGAAGCAACAGCAAAAAGCCCATGTTCAGCAGATTTAAACACAAAGCTGTCTTTCTGCTTTTAAAGGCCACATACACTTGCAAATTCTGCTCCAACACAAAACAAACACAAAAAAGTATTGGTTTACCTATACATATTGCTACACTATGAAAGTGACAACTGTTTTCCAATGTAGTCTGTATTCATCCTCAAGGCAGGACATTTTAGCAGAGGATTGTCGAGAAATTCTTGTCCTGGACTGTCTAATCCTCAGGCATAGTTTGAGAAACTCTACCTTATCTATGACAGATAGCTACTCTGTTTTGTTTTCCAGAAACCGCAAATGCTAAATCTGAGTTTATTTACTCACTTGAAATTTATTTGTTCTAGTTCGGTCTAGAAATGTTATTGGTGGCAGTGTAATCCATCACCTTCTTATTACCAAGGACCATTAATAGTATAAAAATATTAAACAAAT
Organism: Pogoniulus pusillus; assembly: GCF_015220805.1. NCBI lineage: Eukaryota > Metazoa > Chordata > Aves > Piciformes > Lybiidae > Pogoniulus > Pogoniulus pusillus. The sequence goes on along the minus strand of NC_087267.1, from coordinate 26,281,629 downwards.
AATTTTCATAATTCAGAACACTGGAGCAGGAAGTTTTAGCATAATGTTTTATGAGAGGGAACAAAAAGAAAAAGATGCCTCTTTATTTTAGAATGCAGTGTTCCACACTGGGCTTCCAATGGGCAGACTTTGGCTTATTCAAGGAACTAACTCAGAAACTTCCTTGGGAAACAGCCCTTAAAAACAAAGGGTTCCAGGAAGGCTGGACCTATCTCAAGAAAGAACTCTTGAAGGTGCAAGAGCAGGCTGTCCAAATGTGCTGGAAGATTAGCAGATACAAGAGGCAGCCAGACCGGATGGGCAAGCTGCTGCTAAAGGAATTAAAGATAAAAAAGAAGGTGTATAACCATTGGAAAAAAAGAGAGGAATCCCAGGAAGAGTTTAAGGATGTTTCTAGGTCTTGCAGGAAAAAAATTAGGAAGGCAAAATCCAATTTAGAAGTTAGGCTGACCACTGCTGTTAAGGAGAATAAAAAATGTTTTTATAAATATATTAATGGCAAAAGAAGGGGCAAGGACAACCTCCAGTCCTTATTAGATGCAGAGGGGAATATGGTAACAAAAGATGAGGAAAAGGCAGAGGTGCTTAACACCTTTGCCTCAATCTTCAATAGTGAGACAGGTTGTTTCCAGGACAATGGCCCTCCTGAGCTGGCAGATGGAGTCAGAGACTGGTATAGTCCCCTGCAACCCAGGAGGAAGCAGTAAGGGGCCTGCTGAACCATTTGGATCCTCACAAGTCCATGGGACCAGATGGGATCCATCCTAAGGTGCTGAGAGAGCTGGCAGCTGAGCTGGCCAAGCCACTCTCCATCGTTTATCAACAGTCCTGGCTCACCGGAGAGGTCCCTGAGATGGGAAGCTGCCAATGTGATGCCCATCCATAAGAAGGGCCAAAAGGAGGAAATGGGAAATTACAGACCTGTCAGCCTGACCTCAGTGCCAGGCAAGGTGATGGAACAGGTCATCTTGAGTGCCATCACAAAGCACCTACAGGATGGCCAAGGGATCAGGCCCAGCCAGCATGGGTTTAGGAAGGGCAGGTCCTGTCTCACCAACCTGATCTCCTTTTGTGATCAGGTTACCTGCCTGGTGAATGTGGGGCAGGCTGTGGATGTAGTCTACCTGCACTTCAGCAAAGCCTTTTACACTGTCTGCCACAAGAAGCTCCTGGCAAAGCTGGCAGCTCATGGCTTGGACAGATTCACTGTGATATAGGTCAAGAACTGGCTGGAAGGCCAAGCCCAGAGAGTGGTGGTGAATGGTGCCACATCCAGTTGGCAGGCAGTCACTAGTGGTGTTCCCCAAGGATCAGTGCTGGGCCCAGTCCTGTTCAATATCTTTATTGATGATCTGGATGAGGGCATTGAGTCCAGCATCAGTAAGTTTGCAGATGACACCAAGCTAGGAGCAGGTGTGGATCTGTTGGAAGGTAGGAGAGCCCTGCAGAGGGACCTGGACAGGCTGGATGGGTGGGCAGAGGCCAATGGGGTGAGATTTAACAAGGCTAAGTGAAGGATTCTGCACTTTGGCCACAACAACCCCAAGCAGCACTACAGGCTGGGGACTGAGTGGCTGGAGAGCAGCCAGGAGGAAGAAAGGGACCTGGGGGTACTGGTAGATAGTAGGCTGAAGATGAGCCAGCAGTGTGCCCAGGTGGCCAAGAGAGCCAATGGCATCCTGGCCTGCATCAGTAACAGCGCGGCCAGTAGGACAAGGGAGGTTATTCTTCTCCTGTACTCAGCACTGGTCAGGCCACATCTTGAGTACTCTGTCCAGTTCTGGGCCCCTCAATTCAAGAGAGATGTTGAGGTGCTGGAACATGTGCGGAGAAAGGCAATAAAGTTGGTGAGAGGCCTGGAACACAAACCCTATGAGGAGAGGCTGAGGTTGTTTAGCCTAGAGAAGAGGAGGCTCAGGGATGATCTCATTGCTGTCTGCAAGTACCTGAAGGGAGACTGTAGCCAGGTGGGGGTTGGTCTCTTCTCCCAGGCAACCAGCAACAGAACAAGGGGACACAGTCTCAAGTTGTGCCAGGGGAAGTATAGGCTGGATGTTAGGAGGAAGTTCTTGCCAGAGAGAGTGATTGGCATTGGAATGGGCTGCCCAGGGAGGTGGTGGAGTCACCATCCTTGGAGGTGTTCAAGAAAAGACTGTATGAGGCACTTAGTGCCATGGTCTAGTTGATTAGCTAGGGCTGGGTGCTAGGTTGGACTGGATGATCATGGAGGTCTCTTCCAACTTGGCCGATTCTTTGATTCTATGAGCCAGCTGGCCTTTTAGAACAGAGTGGTCACAGTCTCCTTCAACATTTTAAGAACAAGATCTGAAACATTAAGGAGATCAGGCAGCTATAACTCAGAAGCCTTTGAGAGGCTCTAAATATACAAAATTTTACAATCTTGTAAAATGAAGCAGAGTAGAACAGATGCTTTTAGATATAACTTCAACATGGACATAGTCTATTCTTCCATCCAAAAAAAGTGCTAATAGAGATTCTTTTATGCCTGGTTGAAGTGTAGCATACATCATCTGTGTGTGAATCCTATCTATCTGTTGAGAGTGTAGCTTGGAAGTCTATCATATAAACAGGTCTTAGTCTTCCTCACATTCTGAAAAAAAATCACACTTTTCATCTTTTGCTATGTTAGAACAATATTATGCCTTTATTTAGATCAAAGAGGAAGTGATGATGAAAATTTAGGCAACAGTGCACTGTTAGGGATCATTGTGGCTGTAGCTTTTTTATTTTGCCATCCCTCTTTTGCAAGCTACATAGCAGAAAAACAAGAATTTAAGCTGCCTTATCTTCCTATCTGTTTCCCTTTTAAAGCCTCTTCAAACTGAGGCTGTTTACTGAGGTGAAAAAAAATGTTATTGACAATAATATATCATCCCAGAAGTTCTGTAGTAGGCTACAATATCTGTCCAGTAATCTTAAGGAATTCAGAGACCCATCACTTGTCCCAGTAGTACGGTCTGCAATCTCTCTGTTTCAGAAAGTCAGCAAACAAATGGGTCACAAAAGCAAAACCAAGTAACTGACCACTAGAACATCTGCTGCTAACTCCTTTAACTTCATTAATGATAGTAGAAATGTGCATGATTTGCATTTATGAAAAGCAAGAATAGAAAATGAGTCCATCATTGACAGATTGCTTGATATGTAAAAACAAAGGTTTCACACTCCAGAATTTCTCTGCCAAGAACACTCTTTGCACATCTCTATCAAAGACATTACTGATTTATACAGATAAAATAGTCAGCCATCCAGAAAAATGTTATGGGAACTATTATTACTCTTTTCTGTGGAGCTGGAGATACTGACATGTAATTTTAGTCTACCTCACTTTTCCCCTATTCTGTTAGAATTTTGGCAAAAGAGTCTTTACTTTTTTTAACATATGAATACATTTTGTCATTCTTTTTAAAGTTGCTCCATTAAGAGTTAAATTTGTGATGCATACTTTTTGTGAAAACAAAGATAGTCAAGTGTGAAATCACATTTCAGCTACAGGACCTAATTCCAGTATGGAGAGACAGTGATAATTCTGATTATGAACTTAATAATCTTCTAAAATATTTATTTAAATGGCAGGCAAATCAAAGGATGTAATTTTAGCTTATCTGCAGCTAACAGAAGCTCTATAGCTATATTTAGCTATACAAATGCCAATCCTTCTGCAAGTTGTATCGTACTTAGTCATAAGACCTTGTAGCTGTACAATGTGAGGAGAGCAGCAAAAAAAAAGTTCTTTTTAAACATTGTGACAAACATTTCAGGTTTCAAAAATACTATTTCATATAACGGGATTCATATGTAGCCTGCATGTTCGGCACCTAGACTTTTCCTGCCTTTCCCTCCATTTCAAAGCATAAGTGCTCACATTTTCCAAGATCATTGGATTCTAGCTGGCAGAAAAAGTCTATCTTGAAACTAATTTCTAGTCATTTTGGTTTATAATTAATGATGTTCACTCAAGTGTTCATTTGCTTGCAATATCCAAATATCTCAATAAGGTCTTGATCCTAGGTTACTTCAAGTTGACAGCTGTCCTTCCTTTCCCTTTGCTGCATTTGCTCAGAAATCAAAACTGAATATTCACAAATCCATGAGCCCCGATAAGATACACCCAAGAGTATTGAGAGAACTGGTTGATGTTGTCACTCTGCCACTCTCCATCATTTCTGCTAAATCATGGCAAACAGAGAGGTGCCTGAGGACTGAAGGAAAGCCAGTGTCAGTCCAGTCTTCAAAAAAGGAAAGAAAGAGGTTCCAGGTAACTATAGACCAGTCAGCCTCACCTCCAGCCCTGGAAAAATGATGGAGAGTCTCATTCTGGAGGTTATCTCTAGGCACTTGGAAGAGGAGAATATTATCAGGAGTAGTCAGCATGGATTTACCAAGGGCAAATCATGCTTGACTGATCTGATAGTATTCTATGATGCCGTAACCAAATGAGTAGGCACAGGGAGACCAGTGGATGCAGTCTACCTTGACCTAAGCAAGGCTTTTGACACTGTCTCCCATAACATCCTTGTGAGAAAGCTCAGAATTGTGGGATAGAAGAGCAAACAGTGAGCCAGATTAAAAACTGGTTAAAAATTAGTGATCAACGGTGCCAAGTCCAGCTGGAGATCTGTAACTACAGAGATCAGTGCTGAGTTTGTTCCTGTTCAACATCTTCATTGGTGACGTTGATGAGAGGACAGAGAGTCTGCTCAGCAAGGTTGCTGATGATACCATGCTGGGAGGCTTGGCTGACACACCTGGTGGCTGTGTGGCCATTCAGCAAGACTTGGACAAACTGAAGAGCTGGGCAAAGAGGAATTTAATGAGATTCAGTGGGGATAAGTGTGGACTCCTGCACCTTTGAAGGAATAATAAACTGCACCAGTACAGGTTAGGAGGTGATCTGCTGGAGAGCAGCCCTGTGGAGAAGGACCTGAGAGTCCTGGTGGACAACAAGCTATACATGGGACACCAATGTGCCCTGTGTAGAGGTCTGTCAGTCATTGAAAATTTAACAAGTATCAGGGGAATTCCATGAAGAATTTTCGTTCTTCCACAGCATAGCATTGCAAGCAGCATACAATTAAACTTCATAAGGCACAGACAAAGCCCTTGTAGAAGGCAAGTTATTTAAGGCAGGGAAGACTCAAATGTCAGAGTTGGACTCAATTCCAATGGATACATCTGACTGTGTTTCCACCTATAAAGTGCTCAGCAGCCGAAGGCTGTGCTTCCACCGCAGCAGCAATTTGTGCATCATTTTCAACCAGCATATCGGGGTGGTTACAGAGTTATCATGTGATGGATTGAAGTTGGCAGGCTTCCAGGCACCCACCCACTCACTTTTTCACTCTTTCTTCTCAAAAGAATGAAGAGAAAAACTTAAAAAAGCCATGGGTCAAAATGAAGAAAGGGATGTCAGTTACCAATTACTATCACAGGCAAAACAGACTTGACCTTGGAAAAATTGATTAAATTTATTGCTCATTAAAATAGATTTGAATAACAAGAAACAAAGACAAAAACTTAAATACCTTCCCTACCTCCTTCTCTTCCTAGGCTCAATTTTATGCATTCATTTCTAACTCCTCTCCCTCCCCACTACCTCCAAGTGTTGAAGTGGGATGTACAGTGGGCAGTTGTGGCCAGTCCATAACAGCTCTTCTCTGCCATTCCTTCCTCCTCACACTTTTCCTCTGCTGCAGCATAGGTCCTTCCTATGAGCTTCAGTCCTTCATGAGGAGCTGCAATGTGGATCCTCAAGACATACCGACTAGGCCACCCCAGTAATGCGAATTACGTGAATAGATAGATTTTCACAGTTGAATATGCTAGAGGTAAAAGCAAAGGAGAATAGAACAAAAAAGTCTGATAGTTAGATGAGTGTGTGAGCCAGACCTTACAGAACATACTGATAGGAAAGAAAACTGAAAGATAAATATAGCTGGGAGAATGAAAGCTTAGGACATTAACTCAAAGTACAGAGAAACAGAGTCTGGAGTAGAAAAGGAGTCAATGCTTGACACTTGAGATATTTGGTCACAACATTCACTTGAGGAACAGCTATTACTGAAAGGTTTTCTGTGTGGAGCACTACAGCTACTACTTTTTGGCTTAGGAATCATCTCTTACTCTGAATGGAGCACCCAAGTGGAAATGACATATAGTAATTAATCTTCCCTTCCAACATGAAGTAGCCACTGCCTCAGTCTTCCAAAATATTACTGTGTAAACAGTATCTAACAACTGTAAATTAGTGGAATCTAGATAGTGTATATGTTACATTCTACTTAACTCATATACAGGTTTAAGTGAAGAGGAAAGCAAGGAGTTCAAGTAACTTTTAGGTAAATTAAAGTGTATCTGGTTTATGTGCCTTTGCATATATATCCCAGGCCATGTGTATAGAATCATAGAATCAACCAGGTTGGAAGAGACACCCCCCCCCCCCAGAATCATCCAGTTCAAACTAGCACCCAGCCCTATCCAATCAGCTAGACCATGGCACTAAGTGCCTCATCCAGTTTCCTTGAACACCTCCAAGGACGGCAACTCCACCACCTCCCTGGGCAGCCCATTTCAATGGGAAATCACTCTCTCTGGCAAGAACTTCCTCCTAACATCCAGCCTATACCTCCCCTGGCACGACTTGAGATGGTGTCCCTTGTTCTGTTGCTGATTGTCTGGGAGAAGAGACCAACCCCCACCAGGCTACAGCCTCCCTTCAGGTAGTTGTAGACAGCAATGAGGTCCCCCCTGAGCCTCCTCCAGTCTAAACAACCCCAGCTCCCTCAGCCTCTCCTTGTAGGGTTTGTGTTCCAGGCCTCCCACCAGCTTCATCACCCTTCTCTGGACTAGAGATAATAGGAGTACAAAAATTAATCAGTTCAATTACATAACATTAATTTTATTAGACAATGAAAATAATAGGCCATTAGCAAACAAGACATATTCTTTGACTGAAAAAATATTAATTTTAATAGATCTTCAGGCAACAAGCATTCAGTACTGATGTTCAGAAAAATGCACTCAGCATGTATCTAGGTTACACTTCTCAAGAGAAAAATATATTTACATGTTCAATATGTGATGAATTGTTTCTTTTATTACCTCCAAACTTTGTAAGACCTTATTGCTGATTTTTCAGTTAGATTTTAGTATCTTTTTTGGTAGGATTTTTTTTTTATGTCTATGTTTATAAATATTTTGTAATACCTTGAATTATTTGCTTGCATTTTAATGATTTTTTATTATTTCTGGAGGTATTGCCTAAAATGTCAAAAAAGTTCAGTAAGTCTAATGTGTCTTCCCTGAGAATTGCTCTGTAAATATGTTTTGCTTCCATTATGATATGCACAAGGCAGAACTCCAGCTCTTTAGCAAGCATTTGTTTTTATTGTTGATTAGCAATTATGTGTTTTGGAAACACTTTTAGATCTCTTTGTTCAATTTTAAATTTCTGTTCCAGCCCAGTACTGATTGCATTCCTGATTTTTAGCAATTTTAAGAACAAAGTATTTTAACAATTTACTGTATTTTTGTTTTCAGCACCAAAATTAACAGTCAGCAAAGTCTGGCCTAAATATTGAAAGTCATCATATTGTTGACATCATCAAGTGGAAGTTGTGCGAATGTAGGATTAAATGTGAAAGTATGCAAGTGATTTGTTTAAATAGCACTCTAGAGCATCATTTAGAAAGCTTCTGGGGTTTTTATTATTATTTTTTCTTCCCTTGCACTTGTTTCCTGCTTCTTTCAACCTAGTAATGCAACAGGTTCTAAAGAAATCTCATCACTTGTGACAATCAGTTTATGTAAGATCTTGGACAAGTCTATCTGGCCTGCAGCTACAGTGCTCTACTTCCAGATACACTCATAGGATGGAACTATAATTAAAAACAGAGAGGAGGGAGTATAAAAACAACACACAATCACACTATAAAGCACGTCTTCAGTAGCTACCAAAGAGTCACATGGTTATAATCACAGCAAATTAATAAGGATCTAAAAATAGTTGTGTTCATTTCCTGTGCAATGTGTGATGCACATCGTTGATAAATTGTTTTCACAGTGTGTTGTAGGTCACTGATAAATTAGCCATAAACATTTTGTCCTCCTGAATAGATTAGTTTAACATTAGCTACATGAATGCTTTCCACATGACACTTAATCAGGAGTTAAGAAAACCATACTCAGGAGTTATGACAACTAATCCAATGTTTTTAAGCAGTGCTATGAAATCATTATGAAAGAATTCATTCTTGTTGCACATTAATGCGATTAATTGATCTTTCACTGGGTTTCATTTTAAAAAGGGCAAAATAGTGTTTTGTTCTTGTTGACTGTAGTCTGAAAAAGAGAGTAAGCAAAATGATACTACAAAGAACCCTTTTTGAAATCTTTTCCCTTGACACAACTGAAAAATCCTTTAAAGTACTAAAGCTAGGGTCTGTATTAACATAAAAAGCATATAAGGATATTTTCCAGAAACCATTGCAGTTAGCAGAAAGACTTATGATGACTGTAACAGGTTGTAAATCCAGATGAAGTGTAGAAGGGTGATTGTACATATCACCTCCATGTTCAGTCAGATCCTCAGTAGCAGCTCCAATGATTACATACCCCATAGATCAATACTCAGCAGTGGACATAACCAAGTTCTCATTTCTACTGAGTTTTAATCTTTCTGACTGCCCTTATGGAGAAGATACCTTTTTCTTTAGAGCTTCAGATGGTTCTCTAAAAAGCATGATACACTTTGAAGGATGTAGCACGTTTAGTGAAAATTTCTCCCAGCAAGGAGCGTAGGTGCTGTCTGCAAGTACATTTCTGTTTTGTGATCTAACAGAATTCTCCTGTCACTATTGTCTCTACGGAATGGAAACAAAATGCCTCATTCCACAAAATGCCTTAAGGACATTTATCTTAAACCTTTGCTCTGGACTGCAGTAAACCTGCCCTAAGGAATAGAGCTATTTTCACAGGATCACAGAATTCGATGTGACCTCCACAGATCATTGAGTTCAACCTCTTTGCCAGAGCAGGACCATAATCTAGTGCATGTTGCACAGGAATGCATCCAGGCAGATCCTGAAAGTCTCCAGAGAAGAGGCTCCACAGCCTCTATGGGGAGCCTGTTCCAGTGGTCTGTGAGCCTTACAGTCAAGAAATTCTTCCTCATGTTGAGGTGGAACTTTCTGTGCCGTAGTTTACATCCATCGCCCCTTGTCATATCACAGGGCACAACTGAGAAGAATTTGTCCCCTTCCCCTTGACACTCAGCCCTCAGATATTTATATACCAGATGAAACAGCCCCAGGTCTCTCAGCCTCTCCTGATAAAGTGCTCCAGCCCCTTAATCACCTTTGTAGACCTCCATTGGACTCTTTTGAGTAGATCCCCATCCTTCCTGAACTGGGGAGCCCAAAACTGAATGTAATATTCCAGAAGAAGTCTCACCATAGCAGAGGAGAGGGGGAGGAGAACCTCCCTCAGTCTCCTGGCCACACTCCTCTTAATGCACCCCAGGACCTCACTGGTCTTCTTGGCCACAAGGGCACATTGCTGGCCCATGGATAGTTTTTTGTCCACCAGGACTCCCAGGTCCTTCTTCACAGAGCTGGTTTCCAGCAGATCACCTCCTGACTTATACTGGTGCAATTTATTATTCCTCCCAAGTATTTAATTTCCAAGTAACTAAAGAGAGTTGAATTAATAACTGTTTTCCTCAATCCAAATTATTCTGTCTCTTTGCAGCATACAGTACTAGAGCATTGCAAAAAATGTGTCAAAGCCCCAGGCATACCAGTAGACTTGGCTCTCTGGTCTGCTCTTTTGTCCTCTGATTTCTGCTTGCAAGAAAGATAGATAATTCTCAACAAATAAGTATATTATTAAATTACCAAGTTGTAAAATGAATTATTTATACGGTTTGTCTAAAATGAGAACTGAGCTGGTATTTAAAATTTTCTAAGAATAAGATTAGTTTTGTTAACAAACTAAAACACTCTTCAGATAAATATCTCCATGCAAATCACCAGATTCTTCTCATGATTAACAAAATTGCCACTCTTTAGGTACCTTTTTCCATAAGGAACAAATTAAACATCTCAAATACTGCAAACTTTGGATGACATGGATATATCACATAAGTCCTATGACTTTCTTTTGACTCAAAAAGTGTGCTGATAAAAATAGAGGAAACAGAACTAAAGATCACTTCTACACATGCAGAAAATAGGAGCTCCTCTCTTCCTATCTTTCCTATTCATCTTCTTCCTCTTTCCTAGTATTTATTTGGCTTTGGAAAAAATAAAGATCCTGCATAGCTATAGGGAAATCAAATCTCATTTTATACTTTCTTACAGGAAGATATCAATCAAAACCAACATCAGTTGTCTTGACACAAAATAAAAACTTCAGTTTTTTTCTTAGTAATTTCACTGTTCTTTCTATACCATTGTCTTGCATTGTCAAAACCAGAAAGGAGATAAGAATTTTACAAGTCTGCAAATTACTGTAAAACAGATTTAAAAATAAATATGTTGCATCTTTTTAAGGTGCCTTTTGAAGTAACTTTCTGTGACTGACACAGTTCTCCAGGAAAATCAAATCTAAGTCATGTTAAAATGGTTTCAGAAAAGATGGGGCTAACTAAAGGAGCAAACAGTTCTGCAGACATCTAAGCCCGGATCAGTGGCTATATCCCTGGTATATCACTGATATATCTCTGTCCCCAGAGAGAAGTCCTAATTGCTTCTCATTCTGCAGCTCTTAGAATTTCCCATTTATGCAGCAGGGAAAAGAATAGATTAAGAAGTGCTAAAATTGAAAAGTTCAGTTGTTTCCCTTTCTTGTTTTATCATGTAGTAAAAAAACAAAACAAAACACCAAAAAAAAAAATCAAACACTCTTGGTGCTGACCCAGTGGTCAGTTAAGTGATATAAACCCTTAACTGGACAAAGCTGATGTTAGAATTAACAAAGAGAGTGAACACATAGTATCTAACAAACATGAATAGCATCATGTATAGCAACTTCAGATGTAACACAAAGCTGGAGATTCATGAAGAAAGATCAAAGCTGTAAAAGTACACTAACAAACATTTTAAATTATTCCAAAGGAATCCTAGAGTGGCAAAGAGGAAACAAAAAGTAAGAGCATTTTATTATTTCCTTTGAAAGACCAGCAACCTTAGGACCAAAGAAGCAAGAGAATCATGAGCACAGTACCTGGATAAGGGTAGAAACTAAAACATTTTTTATTTCTTGGGACCTTTGTAACAATTACAATTACACTAATAATTATTTTTTAATTAGGCTGCTAATATTTCATTTGTACTAACAATAAATTCTTGCTTTTTATGTAGATGTGCTTCTTTTTTTGCACATAAACATAGTTTTTGGAATAATGTTGTATGCACAGGCTCATTTTGAAGCAATATACAGCTGAATTCAAGGAAGTATAAAAGCCTCTGTCTCAATGTTTTTAAGATAATATATTATATTATGGATGTATTTAGTCACATCATAGCAATGCACTAGATTTTACCTCACTGGCAGACATAAGCAGGCATTTTGATGGCTGAGTGCCAATTCCACCTGCTTTGCAAATGATAGCTCTTTTAGAAATAATAGTTTTACAGAGATTCAGTAGGGATATTTTGGTGTCAAGAGGTATATACTCTTGCATAGCATACTTTAGATTGAAACATTCATCAGCTTACATACAGAGGAAATTGCTGGGCAGCACTCAGTTCTTATCTAAATGGTACTGTATGAAAATATTTTATTCTTCTCCTCAAACAAAATTCTGTAATAAAGTTATTTAATTGTTCTTTGAAAGCACTGCAAAAATGCTGAGTAGGGTTTGTTTCTGAGTGGTACAAGTTCAGTATCTCAGAATAAGCTCCATGGAGCTCACTGAAGTATCTGGTGATGAGTAAACCAGCCTCCAAATGGCTTTAGTTTTGTAATAGGAAACTGCAACATGTTATTCAGATACGACTGGAACAAAGGTCCTAAACAATCCTTAAAGTGCAGTAAGTGACAGGTCAGCTCTTTTTTTGGAAGAAAATGATTTTCATCTCATCAGTTCTGTTGTGCAAGAATGGGAACAGAGGGTAAAATAATTCCATTTGTGTCCCTCCCAGAAAAAAAAAAAAGAAAAAAAAAAAAAAAAAAACCACACCACCAAAAGCAACCACATTAATTTTAGCATGATTTCTGTTTCGTGAATTGCAGTTAGCTGCACTGAAATATGAAACCTACAAGTCTCTAGTATCTATAATGAACTTAGTCACCCAATGAAATTTAGTTAATCAGCCTGGAGCGAAGGAACCAAGCACCCAGACCAACACCTACTTACTCTCTTTTATTTGTGGAAGCATATTCTCAGTCTCCATTAAAATCCCTAGCGATGTCTTCTGCAGAAGACTTAGAAAAATAAAGGCATCTGAGGAAGAAGAACAATCTAGAGGAGATACAGACATCTGCAACTTTTTAATAGAAATGTGTTTTCTAAGAGTCTCTGTTCTAAGGGCAGGGAGGCAGAAACACATGAAGAGAAATACCCCTACAGCCAGAGTAGACCCACTGTTCCAATCACGCAATGTCTTTACATTTGACAGGCAAAAACCCCTAAAGTCACTTTTTTGTCTGTGTTAATGCACGCATAGACCTTCTTTTGTCTGGACTACTGCAATTCTTAAAGTCCATATTCAACACCACTTTTGAATTACTGTATTTATATTGAAAAGTCCTCAAACATACCATTAAAACATTAAAAAATATTGAATTTCTAAGAAATTTCATTAATATATTCCGGGCATTTTATTACTAATATAGGATGCAGTGAGTGGAAAACCATACATAGTATTTGTCGTTGTTTGGTTTTAAATTGTTTGCAAACTTCTGGCAAGACAGTGTTGATGATAAATGTTCTGCAAAACTAAATATGATGTTGTTAATAAAAAGTGCTCAATGATCAAAAAAAAAATCTAAGGCTGACCATTGTCTTTTGGCAGTGGACATCTCTGAGAGCTCTTATCTTCATCTTTTCTCTGTTCCACCCATTTCATTCATTTCCCTCTTTGGAGAGAGGGCTTGGTACCTCACCTGTACTGTTGGACCTGACCTAGCCTTAGAAACAGCATGGTGTCCCACTTAAAAACCCTTTAATAAGACAATATATACATCTAAATATAATTGGCGTGGCAAAATGCATAGTATCCACAGACAGTGGTAGCATAACAATTACATTTTAGGTAGAAGAATGATGCTATTGCACCATGAGTGAAGAAAGCAAGAGAGAAGGGAAGAGTCTTATAAGAAAAAGGATGATACTGCATATGAGAGGAGGGACGCAGGCATGAGCAAGATAGTGTGGAAAGAGATATTGCTGCAGAAAGGGAGTATACCAGAAAGATGCAACAGATGTTGTTTTTCTCCACGGGAGGGGGTGAAGGGGTACAGAAAATCTTCTGGAGCCTCAGGCCTCACTTGTATTAGTATTAGAATCTCTGTTCCAAAGTGACAGATGTAGAAGATGCAGAGCCCAATGTGTGGTAAGGATCTTTGGACCTTAAAGGACTTTTCCAACCTAAATGAGTGTATGATACTGTGATACTGTGATACTTGGGCTGCAGAGAGAAAACACACTTTATTTGAAAACTTCACAGCTCCCAAGGCTCAGTAAGGACAAGGCAGTGTGTACATGAAACAAGGCTACTCTCTGGCCTTCTATAAATAGCAAAAAGGGAAAAAAATATCCTATGGAAAATTTCTGAAGGACAAAAGTCCTTAAACATCTTGAAACGCTGTGAGTTGTCTTATTGTTCATGGTGCAGAATCCACAAAACTGCCCGGGCAGCAGAGCTGTGGTGCAGCTAAGCTTTCCCTGTGATATGTAATCAGTAAATCAAGTCACTTGGTTTCCTTTTTGTTTCCAGGTTTTCTATAGCACTACAGGCATTGATAAAAAAGCTAATGAAATTAAAGGGGGTTTTTGTTTGTTTGTTTTTCCTATTTAAATCCAGGTTTGAAGTGAGATATGCAAATTCCTCCCAGTGTGGAATAAAGCCTCTCAGAGAGGATAGGAGAAGGGAGTTGCCACAAATATGTGTGCTTGAAAGGGAAAATGGTGTAGCAAAACTCCTATTTCTTTACCCTCAGGAAGGGCACATCAAACTGGCTTTTAAATGTCAACAGGATTAGAAGACAGCAGAATGCCTTTGCTTCTGGATAAAGAATCAGCTTAGGCAGCACTAGACTTCAAGTCCAGGAAGCAAGGGCAACAGACTCAATTCTGAGCAGTTTGCTCAAATACAACTGTTGATACATAAACACCAAGCATGTTTCAAAAATATCAGCTGTAATTTCTCAGACCATTGATGTTCTGCAGTATAATCTTTGAGCTTCAGTGGAAAATTAATGGTGCCTTGGCCTTCTGCCTACTACATTGTTCCATTGTTGATAAAATCAATCTCTGAACATCTTGTAAGTGTATCTGCTGGTTTTATAATCTATTCACCAAAACACGTTATTACTGATACTCATGACACAATTCAAAGGATAGAGCACCCCTTGGTTTGTCATGCTGCAGTGAAGGTCATCGTAGGTGATCAACACATAAGTGCCTGAAATAATGTATTTTCAAATGAAATTGCTGACCTTTTTGCTCCTGTCCATTTGGTTCTATTTTCTTGAATATCCAAACAAGCTCAACATCAGTATTCAATTATTTGAATTCTGTGGAAAATATTTTTTCATGAAAACCAAAGTTTTTGTCAAAATAGCACAGTTCATCATTTTCAATTAACCAAAAAGGCTTCACTTTATTAATCCAATAAAACTCATAATTTAATGACACAGGTTTTATTATCATTTATTGAACTTTTCCACACTGATTCCTCAGTTAACATTACAAAGAAGGAACAACTGATCAAGTCTGAATTTCTATTATTCTGTAATTTTGCTGACTATAAAAGAAAGTCTCATTTGGAAAAAATTCTGTTATATTCTCCAGAGTTAGTTGATGTATAGTTTACATGAATTCCAGGACAAAATTTGACAGAAAAGAATCAGAATGTACAGTTTTGAACAGTTTTTCTACTTTATGGTTTTATACCCTTTCCCTGTGTTTCTAAGAGAAGAGACATCAAAATTGAAACTTTATACAGAAGCATGGAACACTCAAACTACAGTTGCATCTTAATTCAAGCCACTTTTGCTTTGTAACCGATGCAAAGCAGAGTCAGATTCACAGCCTTTCCACACACCACATAAACCATAGAATCATAGAATCAACCAGGTTGGAAGAGACCTCCAAGATCATCCAGTCCAACCTAGCACCCAGCCCTATCCAGCCAACTAGACCATGGCACCGAGTGCCTCATCCAGTCTTTCCTTGAACACCTCCAGGGACAGTGACTCCACCACCTCCCTGGGCAGCCCATTCCAATGGCAAATCACTCTCTCTGGCAAGAACGTCCTCCTAACATCCAGCCTATACTTTCCCTGGCACAACTTGAGACTGTGTCCCCTTGTTCTGTTGCTGGTTGTCTGGGAGAAGAGACCAACCCCCACCAGGCTACAGTCTCCCTTCAGGTACTTGCAGACAGCAATGAGGTAAAACCAGATACTACTAATGACAACATTTTGTTTTCAAAAGACCTCCAAAGCTTCTGACCCTCAGATTCAAACTACATAGGTAAATATATTTTTCTTCTTTCCTACAAAGAAACATTTTCCAATGCCCACTCTATATTTCCTTTTCATGCATAGAAATGTGTGCACTAGGAAATAATTTCAAAGCAAGAGTATGTAGATATGGCCACAGAAACATATCTCCCACTAGTACTCAAAAAATGTGCCCTTTGAAGACCATTTACTTCAATAGGTGGTAGTAAGAAAGTTGAAAAAAAAAAAACTCTTCCAATTCTAAAACAGACAACTTTTGTCTTCTAGTCTTGCCTTCTGGTCTCATCTAGGGAGGAATTAGAGTCTTCTATCTCTCTAGGATTAGACATTTTGACTTATATTGAATTACTAAAAAAGTAGATAACTAGGAGAAGATGTTTCTAAGGATAATTTCAAGTCTTGGATGCTCCAATTCATGGACTCAAATAAAAATTATGCTAAAAAGCTAAAAAGCTTTTCTAATCAAACACCTGTCAAAGCTAGTTTAAGAGCATCAGAAGTAGTCATGGAGAGTAGCAGATATCATCATCCCTTGTTGCTACATATATTATAGTTAGTGATGGACAAAATAACAGCAACACAAGAATATGTGGATATAATAGTTGAAGCCGAAGCCAAAGACGTTACTATAGCAGCAGTCTTTTTATATGCCATTCTACAAATTGTGGTAACTCTACCAGTTATGGAATACAGTGATTGGGGGAAATACTGTTTTTAACACTCTTATTGGATAACAGTGAGGTGTTGGCTCTCTTGTCACAGACTACTTGCAGTTTATTGTTCTAAATTTACTATGCTTCTGTACAAAGGTTACACAAGGCGAGCATACCAGTTTACTATGTTTCTAACCTTAATCTCATGTCAAGGGTACACAGGGATGCACTTTAGCTGACTCCCTTCCTCAGTTCCCACAATCTCTAAACCTAAGAAAATCCTGCATTTTTGTAATAGTTTCATTCCCATTAAGAGGCTATATTCATTGTTCAGTTACATACATTAAAACAGGTAAGTTTGAGTTAAAGCAACAACTCTTCTAACAACTCATTCACATTCAGGCAAAGATAACAGTATGCAGCAATTCTTCCCACTTCACAGGAAAATGAAATTATGACCTCCTTTTCCTCACCTGTTAACCTCTATAGATGGGAAGGCTGCAGAGGTCAAAATAAGGAACTAAAACTGAGTTTGGAGTAGTGAAGAATGACAGCTGCAAACCTGCCTCCTACCAGGAAATGTAAATGTGCAAGAGAGAAACAAAGACTTATATTCTGAACAACACTGGGAGGTGTTCCCCAGGGGAGTTAAACTGACAAAGTTATGACCTAATTAAGGAACATATCCTACATAATGTCATTCTTCCTGCAAGTATAGGACAAAATATTTCTTTATATAAAGTAATTATTAAGACTGAAGTCAGGATACAGTATTACACTGTGTCATGACTCTATGGAATGTATGAGCAGGGCCAAAAGACAGGTCATAAGACCATCTTGCATTTATATTGTTTCAACAAGATCTGTCTGACCTTTGAAAACCACTGCACTGAGCTGGTTTGTGTCAGCACCTCAAATGTAAAAGGAATAATGTTAAATAACTACATTTTCTGTCAAGTTGTGTAGAAATGTTGTGCCGTGGGTGTCGTTTAGATCTGCAGCGAAGCTCTATTTCCACAATCACCATAAACCAATGCAATGTAGTACTGTAAACAGTAAGAGTTCTACTTTCCATGCCTAATACTCTCTTTCTTTAGTTCAGCAAAATTCATTATGCAGGTGTAGTGTGAACCACATACTAACCCAGGGAGGAAAGGTCCCACTCATGCCACTAGTACCAGATCACAAACTACTTTGATGAGTAGCTAAATGCAAGTCTGTCAATCCAGTTCATGTACTCACAGTACTAAGATACACTTTTTACAGTGTGGACTCTGCCATGCAGCTCATCACTACATTTGTAATACCTCACATTATCCAACTTGTCACAGTAAGTAATGCAGACTGGGACTTTTCACTTCTCCCCATGCCTCCTACTCCAGCAAATTTCTACAAATACTTTTTTTTTGAGTATCAGTTCAATTAAAAATTCTGAAAGACTCTTCAGGTTTTTTTTCTCCTCCAGAACTATCAAATGTTTTGTAAAAATGCACACAAATCACTGAAAGGTAGAGCAATAACATGTTTTTTTAAACAGTAAACTCGAGGATAGTTTAAACTGATCAATGGAATTGATTGTATATCTTTACTACAAAAAAAAAAAAAGCTGCCAGTGAAATGTGATGTAATTTTTAATTAGTAACATATTTCTTGCTACTTCAGACTCCAAATGTCCAATAAAGTAGGAAGTAATTAAATGTCAACATGAACCTCTGATGTGATTTGCATCGTCTGGCATGAAATTAAGATAGAAACTGTCCATACTAAAGCCAGCACAAAAGGAACATTTCCTATCCCCAAAAATGTAGTGATAAATTCTCTTCTATCAGTTGATTATAAAACTTCAGAGAGAACTGGTTACATTTTAAAATCTACTATTAAATTATTTTTATCCTTTGTAGATGAAAAAAACCCACCCCAAAACCAACCAGCCAACCAAAAAAAACCCCTCACTTTTGGGTAACAGGAAGAGTTTTCTACTGTCAAGCCACCAGAGAAATTTTCACCTACGATATCAAAATGATAGTAGCTGTAGAGTTAGGTAACAAGGTTTGTGATGCCAGAGAAAACTAGACAAAGATTCACCTGCATGAGGAAAATGTGAAATACTTCATTAGTTATCTAGACAAGAGTGGAGTGAATTTGGGGTCACTGTGGATACCAACAACTGAGGGAAGGAAAGAATGGAAACCAGATAGATAAAATTTGAATGAGACACTTGATCACAGCATCCTTTGAGTTCCCACAATACATTCATAAGAGTCAGCATGAGGGCACCAAGGATATCCAAGCAATAAAATATTACAGAAGTAGATACAGTACAAGTTAGAGAAAATTCTGCAATTGAAAAGAATTTTTTTAGAAAACAGAAAACTTTTTTATGTTATCCATGTAAAAGAGCACTTGTAGAGAAAATAATATTGGGAAGATTATAGAATCATAGAATTGTTTCAGTTGGAAAAACCTCTAATGAGCCCAATCATCAACCCAACATCATCATGGCCATTCAAGCATGTCCCATATTTTTTAACAGTATCACAGTATTATTAGGATTGGAAGAGACCTCACAGATCATCAAGCCCAACCCTTTACCACAATTCTCAAGGCTAGACCATGGCACCAAGTGCCACGTCCAACCTTGCCTTGAACAGCCCCAGGGACAGCGACTCCACCACCTCCCCGGGCAGCCCATTCCAGTGTCCAATGACTCTCTCAGTGAAGAACTTTCTCTTCACCTCGAGCCTAAATCTCCCCTGGTGTAGCTTGAGGCTGTGTCATCCAGGGACAGTGACACCACCATCCCTCAGGATAGCCTATTTCAGCTCTTGACCACTATTTCAGAATTTTTTCCTAAGCTTTTCTTTCCAGTGAGGGTGGTGAAACACTGGAACAGGTTGCCCAGGGAGGTTGTGGATGCTGCTTCCCTGGAGGTGTTCAAGGCCAGGTTGGATGACGCCTTGAGTGATCTGTTCTAGTGGGAGGTGTCCCTGCCTATGGCAGGGGGTTGGAAGTAGATGATCCTTGTGGTCCCTTCCAAACTAAACCCTCTATGATTCTGTAAGGCTGGACTCCATACTGAGCCCTGGGAAAAGCCATTGTGACTGACTACAAACCGTATTTAACTCCATTCACCTCCACTCTCTGGGCCCATTTTTTACCCAGGAAATCCCCTACCCATCCATGCCATGAGTAGCTCATTTCTCCAGGAGGATGCTGTGGGAGATAGTGTCAAAAGCTTTACAAAGTCTAGTGTGCTAGCTTGAAGCAAGCTGGAATGTTTTGGTAAAAGAACTAGATAACAGGCAGTGAAATGAAAACAATTGATGTCAACTTCGCTCACAGTCACGCTGAGAGCTCTGGGAAGAAGAAGAAAACTTTCTCCATTTTGTCTCCTCTTCTGCCTTTGCCTTAGACCTGGTCACATCTCATTAACCTTGCTCCCACTAACCTTGCTCCCTAACCTCTTGGCTGCACCTCTCTTCTTCCTGAGAACTGGGGTAAGGTTGAGAGGGCCGGGGGAGGTGTTGGGGTGGTTTGAAAGCCCCTCCTGGGGACTCAGGTTTCTGGGAGGGGAGTTGTGCTTTTGTATTGTTTACCCTTTGTATATTTCGGTATATAATTGTATATAACTGTATATATTGTAAATAGCTGCTTGTAAATTCTGCTAGCTGTAAATAAATTGCTTCATCTATATTCCCAGAGGCCGTCTGAGTTAGCTGGGGCAAATACAAAGTGGGGGGGGGGGGGGCGGGTAAGAGCCCAAACCATCACATCTAGGTAAACAAAAATCACAGTCTTTCCCTCATCCACCAAGTGGGTCACCCTGTCCTAGAAGATCGCTTTCATCCAGCAGCACATGCCTGTCATGAAACTATGCTGACTGAGCCTGATCACCTGATTACCTTGCACAGGCTGCATAATGGAAGACAAAACACAGACTATTAAATATGATGCTATAGATGCCATCTTTTGATAAAGAAACCTGTGAGTTTCCAAATATCAAAAGTTGGGAAAGGGACTGCCTTGGTCCTTTTTCCTTACATACCCAGTAGTTGTCACAACCAGAGACAGATTTCTGACGTAGAAAGACTTCTCACTTCACCAATGCAACTTATTTGACCATTCATTTGATCAAATTAATTTTGGACTCAAAGTCACATGTCTTTGCTGCACTTTGGCCACAACAACCCCATGCAGAGATACAGGCTGGGGTCGGAGTGGCTGGAGAGCAGCCAAACAGAAAGGGAACTGGGGGTGCTGATTGATACCTGCCTGAACATGAGCCAGCAGTGTGCCCAGGTGGCCAAGAAAGCCAGTGGCATCCTGGCCTGCATCAGGAATGGTGTGGTCAGCAGGGAGGTCATTCTGCCCCTGTACTCTGCACTGGTTAGACCACACCTTGAGTACTGTGTTCAGTTCTGGGCCCCCCAGTTTAGGAAGGACATTGAGATGCTTGAGCATGTCCAGAGAAGGGTGACGAGGCTGGGGAGAGGCCTTGAGCACAAGCCCTACGAGGAGAGGCTGAGGGAGCTGGGATTGTTTAGCCTGGAGAGGAGGAGGCTCAGGGGAGACCTTATTGCTGTCTACAACTACCTGAGGGGTGGTTGTGGCCAGGAGGAGGTTGCTCTCTTCTCTCAGGTGGCCAGCACCAGAACGAGAGGACACAGCCTCAGGCTGCACCAGGGGAAATTTAGGCTGGAGGTGAGGAGAAAGTTCTTCACTGAGAGAGTCATTGGACACTGGAATGGGCTGCCTGGGGAGGTGGTGGAGTCGCTGTCCCTGGAGCTGTTCAAGGCAAGGTTGGACGTGGCACTTGGTGCCATGGTCTAGCCTTGAGCTCTGTGGTAAAGGGTTGGACCTGATGATCTATGAGGTCTCTTCCAACCTTGGTGATACTGTGAAAAAAAAAAAAAAAAAAGTGATTGTATTAGGAATACTTTACTTTTTTTTGTCAAGAATCCAGCATGGTTATATGAAAGAATTGTATGTAAATACAATGCAGATGGTTCCTTATTGATGAGCAAAATCTTTTAGAGAATAATCAGTTTGGCTGGTGAATATTAATGTGCAACACTTGCTGCACCCTTTGTTGACACTTCATGTATTCCACAGGGATATGAATGGCAGTAATCTTGTGCTAGATGATCATTGTGTGGGCAAAAAAAAACATGCACATGTATCCATATGGGCCACATACAGTTCTTTAAGAAACTTGACCCTTGATTTTGGCCTACATACATAGAAAACCAAGTCCACTGTGTGGGCATTGCAGAGATATCAATATTAAAATAGTTCTCTCTACTAAAATCAGATTAATTTGTCATTTGGATGGGTTTGTTTTATTTGGGTTTTTTTGAGAACTTTGCACAAACCTACATTCCATGTATCTTCCAGCATCATTAAACATCAAGGGCGATGAAGCTGGTGAGAGACCTGAACACAAACCCTATGAGGAGAGGCTGAGGGAGCTGGGGGTGTTTAGCCTGGAGGAGGCTCAGAGATGATCTCATTGCTGTCTACAACTACCTGAAGGGAGACTGTAGCCAGGTGGGAGTTGGTCTCTTCTCCCAGACAACCAGCAACAGAACAAGGGGACACGTTCTCAAGTTGTGCTGGGGAAAGTATAGGCTGGATGTTAGGAGGAAGTTCTTGCCAGAGAGAGTGATTTCCCATTGGAATGGGCTGCCCAGGGAGGTGGTGGAGTCACCGTCCCTGGAGGTGTTCAAGGAAAGACTGGACACCATGGTCTAGTTGACTGGATAGGGCTGGGGGATAGGTTCCAATCTGGTTGACTCTAAGTATGCACCCTTATACAAAGTGAAGGCTTACTTGTTAAAGCCTCACTGATTCAGCTTCTTTAAGTGTCATTATATTATGATAAATCTTGAGTTTTAAGTTCTCAAAATAAATGTTAATTAAAACCAAACAAATAGAGCTGGAAGACACCTGTAAAAAAACACTTTTTTAATCTCCCTCTTTAAAGGATTATGTCTGTCATTTGCTAGTATTGTAAAATTTAAAGTATCTCTGACTAGATATTTTTAGTCATGAACCTATGTACTCAAAAATCAGGGTAGCACATCTAAAATGGCTGAAAAAATCTATTAATTTGCTTAGTCCTTGTCTTGGATAAAATCATTCTTCAAAGTAGTTTTTTGTACTGGAATTCCTCTTAAATAAGTAGTATGTGCCCCATGATGTCATGATATGCTTGATAAGGAGAGGGAAGGAAACAAAAGACAAGTTGCAAATGACAGTATTAAGCATGTTTTAGTATCTAAAATATTGCCTCTGAGAAGCGGCGTGAGTCAAAGTGAGCATTCCAGGCTCTGATAGCAAACTGAACTGCTTTAGGTTCTGAGGCTGGTAACCTAGACCAGATTAACCTAACCTAAGAAGGTGTCTTACAACACATCAACAGAAGTGTTTCAGTTCAGGCAGGGAGTGCACTTCTGAAGGAAATCTTCCAGTTGCCTGTGCATTGATCACATACCAGAACATTCTATGCCTAGAAGCTCGAACCAGAATCTTCTCAAGTACATATTATCCAGGAGCATACTAGATACCCTCTAGTCACCAGTGAGCGTTCAGTCTAATGGAGCAGACTACAGTGAGCCTGAAGTTTAAAAAAGGTATGAAATCCATATATGTAACAATAATTCCTCACCACTGTTTCCTTCTGTACATGTGCTCCTATTGATCTGCACTACTTGTTCATGGAAACATGTTCAAAATCTCTACTTTATACAAAGTGTTTGTGAAATGAAATTATTTCTTAAGAAAGGACTTTGTTTTCACTTTCTAAGCAAATGTCATTTGTAATATTTGAAAGTAAAGGTTTAGAAAACATAGTATTTTATAATTTCTGACTAGATAGAAAAGTTTGTTCATTGTCTAATTTAAATTGTTTGACAAGTGTTAAGGTTAGGTTTCTCTCAAGACATATATTTATCATATTAACTATAGGAGTTCTAATGTTAAATTGACATTAATATTACCAGGAAAAGGAATTCTTCAACATGAAAAAGAATGTTGGATAAATCATAGAATCATAGAATCAACCAGGCTGGAAGAGACCTCCAAGATCATCCAGTCCAACCTATCACCCAGCCCCATCCAATCAACTAGACCATGGCACCAAGTGCCTCATCCAGGCTTTACTTGAAGACCCCCAGGGACAGTGCCTCCACCACCTCCCTGGGCAGCCCATTCCAATGGGAAATCACTTTCTCTGTGAAGAACTTCCTAATATCCAGCCTATACCTACCCTGGCACAACTTGAGACTGTGTCCCCTTGTTCTATTGCTGGTTACCTGGGAGAAGAGGCCACCCCCCACCTGGCTACAATGCCCCTTCAGGTAGTTGTAGACAGTAATAAGATCACCCCTGAGCCTCCTCTTCTCCAGGCTAAACAGGCCCAGCTCCCTCAACCTCTTCTCATAGGATTTGTGCTCCAGACCTCTCACCAGCTTTGTTGCCCTTCTCTGGACATGTTCCAGCACCTCAACATCACTCTTGAATTGAGGGGCCCAGAACTGGACACAGTACTCAAGGTGTGGCCTGACCAGTGCTGAGTACAGGGGAAGAATAACCTCCCTTGTCCTACTGGCCACACTGTTCCTGATGCAGGCCAAGATGCCATTGGCTCTCTTGACCACCTGGGCACACTGCTGGCTCATCTTCAGCTTACTATCTATCAGTACTCCCAGGTCCCTTTCCTCCTGGCTGCTCTCCAGCCACTCAGTCCCCAGCCTATAGCACTGCTTGGGGTGGTTGTGGCCAAAGTGCAGAACCCTGCACTTGGCCTTGTTAAATCTCATCCCATTGGCCTCTGCCCACCCATCCAGTCTGTCAAGGTCCCTCTGCAGGGCTCTCCTACCTTCCAACAGATCAACACCTGCTCCCAGCTTGGTGTCATCTGCAAACTTACTGTTGCTGGACTCAATGCCCTCATCCAGATCATCAATAAAGATATTGAACAGGACTGGGCCCAGTACTGATCCTTGGGGAACACCACTAGTGACTGGCTGCCAACTGGATGTGGCACTATTCACCACCACTCTCTGAGCTCTGCCATCCAGCCAGTTCTTGATCCAGCACAGAGTGAATCTGTCCAAACCATGAGCTGCCAGCTTGGCTAGGAGCTTCTTGTGGCAGACAGTGTCAAAGGCTTTGCTGAAGTCCAAGTAGGATGCAATCTCATTTACTACAGAAGACTTGTATCCAAATAGAAGGCAAGTTCTAGGCACGCATACTAACCAATTCTAGAGAATAAAATTAACCTCTTCCCACTGTAACTCCAAATCTTCCTGATCTGAACAAACAAATACAGTTTTAAAGAACAGGTGTTCCTGTCCTGTTCCCCATGCCTGCTGAATAAAATTAACCTCCATTAGAAATCTTCCAACTATTTCAATGACTCACAAGAAAAATCAGCCTACTTTCATTATAAGTGTCAAGTACTGTCTTGGAGTCTGGCATTCGGTTCATTGTGGATCAACTGGGAAATCAAAATAAGCTTTGCAGACTCAATTGCAGGCCAGATTTTACAGCTGTCATCTTCCAAGAATGGTGCTGTGTTCTGTTACTTCCTAAGAAGGCAGTAATTGCAGGTTCTGATGGTAAATTTCATTTTTGCATATTTAACATCTGTTAGCTCAAGTCATAGAAGTTATCAGGTAAATAACAAGTCCATGACCAGGAAAAAAAAAAAGGAAGCAAAGACATAGAACCAATTTATATGTCATAAACTGTTTCAACACTCTTCAAGTTAGTGCACAGTGCAGAAGTGTTGAACAACAAAAGTTAAAGCAAATTCTTCCCAAACACTGTCATCAAGTTTCACTGGTTATGAAGAGTTTTTTTAGCTACTGCTAATTTGTCAACCACAAGCAACACAACATATTTTTTTTTTTTGTTCACATCCTTAAACCTGTGTGTCTATTATCCACTTCATTTCAAAATTGGGAGACTGCTACCCAACCACACGCTCAAAGCTTCATTTAGTCAGTTTCCAACACAAGCTATCTGCAGCACACTTGTTGCCACTCCTATTACTATCCTGCAAACACTACCTTCAGTGCTAAGAAGATTGAACACAAGGTAATAAAACGCATAGTACAAGATAGGGATACTGATGTTCTCTCCCCTTATTTTTGTCTTTATTGTTATCCACACCATGACAGTACTGTTGCCATCAGTCCCTATTTTCATTTCACAAGTTTCTGTGAACTACATTCTCTCTTTTTAAGGGAATTACTATTGCAGAGATAGCTAAAAATTTGTACTTGCTCCCTATATACATCAGTTTAAAAAATAAAGCACAGAAAACAATCTCTCTAACAGCTAATCTATTGAAAAAGGACAGAAAACCAGACCTTCATATGAGGTTTGTCATCTTCACTCATTTATGTCTCTAAGGCAATTCATAAAACTGCCTGAAACAAATCCCTTTTCCTTCCCTTATTGTTTTTGTTATATGTTTAACAAATGGCTAAATATGTAAATTAAAGCAATGGCTCTGTGAAAAAATGTTTCTGTATGTACAGTTCTAAATGTTTCTAGTTGTAGAAATCAGATTATAAACTTGCTTTATTATTTAGGAACATAACAAGGCATGGGCCACCATCCAAGAGACCCTTGGATGAGCCTTGCTTTAGTCACCACCCTGAAGAAATAATTTTGTGCCTTCTGCGCTTTCGTTGCTAGCACTGCTGTGCAAACTACATTGTCAGCGTCCCTATCCCCAAAGTGATTGCTCCATTTGGCCAGGCAACAGGACACCCTTGCAGGCCAGTAACCAGCATTAACCTGTTTTCTACTGTGGAAGCCTTCCCAGAATTCCAGTACATTTGCTAGTACTTTATTATATGAAAAGTCTAATTTTATAGGTCTGAATAATTCATGTGTCTGAATTAATGACTTGGAGAAGAATCCAAAGTTTTCATTTATTTTAGCTGGCACAAGATTTTCTCATCACTAATTTTTTTTCAAGGCTAAAATTTTTTCCCTTGAAAAAATCAGATGGGGCCCTGTACACAAAGCCTTTGTCCATATGAGATCTCTGGGGCATATTTAAACTCTCCTTATCTGAGCATACTGGGAGAAGGATTACATAGATGCCCATTCTCAAAGATTTATTGTAATAGCAACAGAACTAACCATAGGTTTTGTGGCTGTATACCAATGAAGAGTCCGTAGCTCACAAACTTCCATGCTGGTCAAAAATCAGCATGATCCCCAGCAGTTTTGGCTCATGTAAACCACTGTTCTTTCAGATTACACTTGGGGATTGTATGGGTCTGCTATACATGTCAGGACTACTCCTGAAGATGTGTCTCCATTGTGTTTGGGAAGTGGGAATGTTTGAGCATATGAAACGGGACATAACATAAAAGACAAAAAGTAGTTCTTGGCCAAATTTGTTTAGGAAAGGTCAGATAAATCATATTTAAAACAGCCTGGTGAGCTATTGTTCTGTAAGTTACTCAAGATCTTTAAGGGTGGAGTGAGCCCTTAGAAAATTCATGTGTGCCAACCACATAGATGATCCTCTCTAGAAGATGGTGCCACAAAAAGCCAGAATGAATGACCATTCTCATTACACAAGCTGGTGTTGAGTAATGCAGGAGAAGGGCGTCTGTTGTAGTCAAGAAGAAATCCGGGTCAGACCAAGAGTTCACATCCTCTGTACAGAGAATTATCTTGAACTAGACACCTCATGACATTTAATAGCACAAACAAAGAGACTACAGTCTGGCCCTGTGGTTTAGTAGGTGACAGTGAAGCTCAGCAGCAATATTTTACAAGAAACAAAACTGTTCCCAAAAGGTGAAGGTTTATATCAACAGTGGTTGTTTGCTAACAGCTGGGATGGTACATTACTCAGTATAAGAAACAAAACAACTTGTTTCTATGTTACTTATATAAGAGAGTGCCTGGAAAAGTTTTAGTTTTGGGCTAAGAAGAACTAATCCTAATTCACACAAGAGATTTTATCCTATGGCTTTATGATATTTACATGTTTCTCATAAGAACCCTGTGCCTTTGACCACTAGATAGAGCTCTCATCTATGCTCATCTTTGGTTGGTAGGGCTCTATAAAATGAACAAATATCTGTATTCACCCCCTAGTAAGCTTTGGAAGAAGAACATTGTCTCATTTCTGTTCCTACATGTTACAGCTTTTCCCTTGTGAGATTTTGGTGATGATTTGGTTTTGATGTTGTCTCCTAGATTCATACCATGAACAATTCCCATGGCAATGTTTCACCCTCATATCAGTGTTATCTTGCAAGGATCTGGAGACCAATCTTTAACTTTCACTTCCAGCTCCTACTCAAAACTGAAGAGATAGTATTTAAACTTCAGGTGAAAAATAATTTCTATTTCTAAGCACAAATGTGAGGGAAATTTGATATGATCGTTACATGATTCAATGTACAATGAAGTAAAATCTAGACCTAGACTGTACTAGCCCAAAAAAACTTTGTCTTCAGGTGTCTTGAGATGCTGCTCAAGATGAAGCAATGCAATATTGTTGAGATTGTAGACCTATAAATGGGATTGATATCCTATTCTGAGATTATACAAACTATTTAAGGGAAAATTGTCCATATTAAGTATGTCTTATGTTGAGTTACCAGGACAGTAAGTCTTAAGTCAATACGGAAAACACACTTCAGCAACCACACGTTCCAGAAAAGTCCTCCAAAAGAAACATTTCAGAACAGTGACACTGATTAAACTGCTCTGAGTTTTGCCCATGGGCTAAAAATCACTTTCAGATAAGCAGAAAAAGCTTCTGTGCCATAGAAATGAGGGAAAGAAGGAACAAAGACAGGAATCATTCTTGATGAGAGGAGACATTGGTTGTCATTTACTGGCAGCAGTTCAGCTCTCTCTTTTTTCCTCCTAGAGAAAAGCAGTTGCAGTGCAAACAACAAAACAGCTCCACAATGTGCTGTGTCTAGTGGAAAAAGACTTGGGGGTATTAGTCAAAAGTCAGCTGAATATGAGCTGGCAGTGTGCCCAGGTGGCCAAGAGGCATCCTGACTTCTGTCAGAAATCACTGGCCTGCAGGAGTAGGGGGGAGATCTTCCTCCTGTACTCAGCACAGGTGAGGCCACACCTTTAGTAGTATGTTCAGTTTTGGATCCCTCACTACAAGAAGGACATGGATGTACTGTAGCACAACCAAAGAGGAGCAATGAAGGTGGTTAAGGGTCTAGAGCACTAATCTTATGTGGATCAGATGAAGGAACTGTGATTATTCAGTCTGGAGAAAATTAGGATGAGGGGACATCTTAATTGCTCTATACAACTGCTTGAATGAAGTTACAGTGAAGTGAATTTTGGCTTCTCCCCAAGTGACAGGACAAGAGGAAATTGCATCAAATAGCACCAGTAGAGCTTTAGATTAGCTATTAGGAAATATTTCTTCACCAAAAGAGTGCCAAGCATTGGAACAGGCTGCCCATGAAAGAGATGAATTCAATATCCCTGGAGATACTTAAAAAACATGTAGACATGGTGCTTAGTTACATGGCTTATGGTGGACTTGGCAGTCCAGTTTATGACTGGACTTGATATTAAAGGTCTTTCCCAACACAAGCAATTTAATGAAATAGCAGTTCTTAGATAAATTTATCTGAAGATAGCCCCATGAAAGGCTGCTGTTGTTCACTAAAGCTCAGATAGGAATGTCTGACAACAGGCTGTAGTTTTATGCATGTGAATTTATCCAGGCCTGCTGCACAAAGATACTTTCACTGGAATTTAGTCATGTCAGTAGAAAGACTACTAGTGGAGTTGAATAGATTGTAGGTGGGTTTCCATATGTAATATCACTCCCTGGCCACTCATAAAACCAAAACAACCTTGTGTAGTTGATTAGATTCATAGATGCTCATGAATATGGTCTTCCATTGTATTGTGCAGATCTGATTGTTTTCAGTTGACACTGAATCAGTGCTCATTTGTCTCTTTATTTTAAATATAAAATTTCTTGGTACCCTGTAGCCTCTACTATGTTGAAAAATGTTGCCATTAGCAAAAATGTAGAAGATTCAGGGATATCACCTCCCAAAGAGGTAGGAAAAACACAATACCAAGCAAACTACAGTATGAGGGCAAAGCTGAGGGAAAGCTCCACACAAGCTGCAGTTAGATAGCCATTACTGCTATTGTGGTTCAGAGAACTCTGCAGTACCGAATTACAGACATGTGTCAATAGCATGAAACTGTTACACTGAGAAATGGACCGTGGTTGGGGGACTACAACCTCCTTAACAGTCTTGGGTTATTTGCATCTGAATTAAAAAACAAACAAAAAAACCCACATCTCCCACAAACCCTCCATGTCTGGAATAATACAAGAAACATCCAAGAGTTTGGGTGGGGTTACCTTTGTGATTTTCCTTATTTTTAATTACACTTTGTTAGCAGATTCAGAAAAGGTAAATTCCAAAAAATTCTCTCTTGAACATGTTCTTCTGAAAAAAGACACCAGCATCCAGCTGACAATTTAACCTACAGAAACAATCTTGCTTCCAATTAAAACTGCTGCTAATTACAATATATCAGATCCAGGATCTTTGCTTTCTTCATCAAAAAGCCAAGACAGATAATTTGCCTTTCTGTAATCACTCCCCTTCCATTTAATTACACCTATCAACAGCAAGGATGGTCTCAGATCTCAGAGCCACCACAAAGATTAAAGCATAGTTAGGAAGTCCTATTTCTTTACAAAGCCCATGAATGTAAGGCCCAATACGAGCCTTAATGTGAATAATTTCAGCTGTAACTTAAAACCTTAACAGAAAATCTTAGTAGCAAAGCAGCCTTTTTAGATAAAAATCTTACTTCCACCTGAAATGTTTATATTGACTTTCCCTTCATTCCTGCACATGCCTGAAGTCATGAACAGCATTCATACTGATTTACAAATTGACTCCAACACTATTGTCTGACATTTGCGAAACACCTAGCACAAGATTGTGTCCCTAAAGAAGTTAAAAGACAATAGTAGATGAATAGCTTGGGCCAACAATAGGGTCAAGAAACAAAGGAGACAGTAAAAATCCAAATTTTAAATAACTGAGACTAAATTAATATTAAAAAGATACTCCAATGGCTGCTTAAGATATGCAAAATCTAAAATTCATGGTGCAACATAGCCAGTTATGTTCAAAGTCTATATTCTTAGCAATTTTTTACTCCACTCAAATCTTGTCTACTCTTCTGATTCTACTTTTCTAGTTAGGTCTCTTAAGCGAGCTCAGAATAGATGAGTGTGCCAGCCCATCAGTCACTGTGCCTTGTGTCTGTCTTTCACATCTAACTCTCTGGACACTCTGATAGGACAAATGTGAACACATAAGAATGATTGCTGCTACCTCTCTGGATTTTGGGTCAAATATTTCCCTGAAGGAATTTTTTACATATGAGTGAGGGAGATGGGCAAGATGTGACAAGTTCTTTACTATGAGGGTAGTGGAACACTGGAACAGGTTGCCCAGGAAAGTAGTTGAGGCTCCATCCCTGGAGATGGTCAAGGTGAGGCTCAATAGGGTTCTGGGCAACTTCATCTGGTTGAGGATGCCTCTGCTTACTGCAGAGGGGGTTGGACTAGATGACCTTTGGAGGTCCTTTCCAACTCAGAGCATTCTATGATTCTATGATAACTTTTTTCTTTCTTTTTTATTTTGGTTGGTTGGTTTAACCTCAGTTTCTACAGCTGTGATGGTTTGGGGACTAGCACAACAGCTCTCGTTGCAAATCAAAAACCATCCCAAATATTCAACAGAGTTCACATTAAGGAAGGCAAATACATCAAACTGCTTTTCTTAAATGGATGTGCATTTTAGCAGCAAATAGGTTTCATAGAGATAGTAGTATGTACACTGGATGGCTTTTTCATCTATTAACTGAATGGCCCCTCTAAGCACCTCAAAAATAAAAACCCAACTCTAAAAAAACGTTGCTGAGATTTAAAGATTTTGCCAGTCCAAGACTTGGCTCATGCTCTGAAGGTTCTGCTTCATAGCTGTTCATCCTCACTATAAAAAAAATGAAAAGCAGAAGTGGTTTTGAATACTGACCCGAAATCTTAGCCATTTTATATGTTTGTTTGTTTGGTTTTTATATTAAGTTATAGAGTCCCTCCACAAAGGCTAAGGAGTACACCATGCAAAAGTATTTCTTCCCTTCAAATGACACTAAAGTATTATTTATGTTTACTCAAAACAATAGTTATAAGAAACCCACACTGTATATAAAAATAAGCAGAATTCTAGCAGATTTGGGAGCAGAGTGTATTCTAATACAAATTATCAAGTGAGTCAGCTATTACTGTCAACGAGGAGTGTATCACCTGCCTAATTTGATTAGGACAAGAGCATATTTTGCAGGTTGTGTTTAATGGGCAAGCACAGTTAAAATAATGGACACAAATGGCAGATCAACAAACACTGAAGTGAATATAACCATTTAGAAGCTTAATTTCTTTGTTCCTCAAAATAAAACACATGGGAATGAGCCCTGGGTGAGAAGCTTTGAAGATAGCAGTGCATACACATTTGAACACAACTAACGCAGCATTGTCCTCTGTATCAATGGTAGAAATGTTCTTCAGACAGGTAAATAAAAAATGATTGAATGAGGGCCCCTGGATTCACTCCTTGAACTTAAATGACATTAAACCTCAGACACAGGCAGTAGTAATGCATTGTATGTGCATTAAAAACCGTATCAAGTAGTGGGGATCTGTAAGGTGGTAAAGTAAGAGATCAAATAAAATTTGATTCTTATCAAATTACAAATTATAAACACATGGCCAATGGCCAGAGTTCAACATAGGGCTGCTTATTGATTTAAGGAATTTACTGAGCAATGAAAAAAAAATTAAAAATTAAAATCCAAGGAAAAGAAGTCTGTTTTAAAGGGTCTTTATTTTAAATCTATGAGAGATGTGACTGCTTAGCATCTCAGAAAAAAAATCTTGCAGACTAATCATTTCAGTATATAGAATCATAGAATCAGTCAGGGTTGGAAGAGACCACAAGGATCATCTAGTTCGAACCCCCTGCCTTGGGCAGGGACACCCTACCCTAGGTCAGACTGGCCTGAGCCTCATCCAGTCAGGCCTTAAACACCTCCAGGGACGAGACCTCAATGACCTCCCTGGGCAACCCATTCCAGGCTCTCACCACTCTCATGGTGAATATAGTAGCATGCAAGGTCTCACCACTCTCATGGTGAATATAGTAGCATGCAAGTCTCACTACTCTCATGGTGAATGTAATAGCATGCAGGGTCTCACCATATGTACACATGTGCCATATGTACATATGTGTGTGTCTGTTTGTCTATTTGTATTTTATAACTCGCACACATGATGAAGGCAGTTGGCAACTTCTGTTGGCAAGTATGACTAGTCAGGGTACATTTTGTAGGATGTAACAGAACTCAGAAAATGCAGATCTGCATAGAGGCCACAAGACATTTTGTGCTTTGCAAGAGATAGGTCAAAACAGGGCTTTTGCCCTGAAAATATTTTCCATTGAGGTGGCAGGAGGGCACAAAATCTTACTGTGTAAGTTGAAAAAATGGTCAGTAGGGAACACTATTGCTAAGTCAGTAGTAGAGGGAAATATTAATCATTGGAAGTATTTTTGCACTTAGGAGTACTAACAAAAGTTAATTCTTCTTCAAGTTGCATGCAGCAGCCTGAAAATTCCAGAATAAACATAGACCTTTGGTAGAATATCATCCACTACTGGTTTGAAAATTCATTAGCAAAGCCAAAGTTAAAATGATACAACAAGATATCAAGAGAAATGAGCCAGAATCACGCACAGCAATAGCAGAACAAAGGATCCATTATCCTCTGTTTCTTTCCTTGAACCCTCTAGCATACATTACGCACAGCACTGAAAATGAAAATCAGTTGAGCAAGCTGGCCTTTGACCCAAGTTCGATGCTATTGGATAGAAACACTTTACAGCAGAGTTATGCCTGGTCTGATTCTGCTCTCAAGATTTAATCTTGATTTGGACTGTATGGGAGAAGGGTTGTAGGCAGAGTTTGGCTAAAATTTCACCAAGTCAGTTTGCAGTGACATACTAACAGGGCCCAGTAAGCTAGAGGATTTTGTATTTTCAGTTTTTTGGGTTTGTCATCTTTTTGACACAGTATTCAGGCTCAATATTCCACTTTCACACAGACCATCTTACAAAATGTAGGTCTACCACTGTTATCTTGAAAGCTGTGCTATTTTCCAGTTTTTCTGATTTGCTGACCAAGTGCCAGGCAAGGTGATGGAACAGGTAATCTTGGGTGCCATCACAAAGCACCTACAGGATGGCCAAGGGATCAGGCCCAGCCAGCATGGGTTTAGGAAGGGCAGGTCTTGTCTCACCAACCTGATCTCCTTTTATGATCAGGTTACCTGCCTGGTGAATGTGGGGAAGGCTGTGGATGTAGTCTACTTGGACTTCAGCAAAGCCTTTGACACCGTCTGCCACAAGAAGCTCCTGGCAAAGCTGGCAGCTCATGGTTTGGACAGATTCACTCTGTGCTGGATCAAGAACTGGCTGGATGGCAGAGCTCAGAGAGTGGTGGTGAATGGTGCCATATCCAGTTGGCAGCTGTCACTAGTGGTGTTCCCCAAGGATCAGTGCTGGGCCCAGTCCTGTGCAATATCTTTATTGATGATCTGGACGAGGGGATTGAGTCCAGCATCAGTAAGTTTGCAGATGACACCAAGCTGGGAGCAGGTGTTGATCTGTTGGAAGGTAGGAGAGCCCTGCAGAGGGACCTGGACAGGCTGGATGGGTGGGCAGAGGCCAATGGGATGAGATTTAACAAGGCCAAGTGCAGGGTTCTGCACTTTGGCCACAACAACCCCAAGCAGTGCTACAGGCTGGGGACTGAGTGGCTGGAGAGCAGCCAGGAGGAAAGGGACCTGGGGGTACTGATAGATAGTAAGCTGAAGATGAGGCAGCAGTGTGCCCAGGTGGCCAAGAGAGCCAATGGCATTCTGGCCTGCATCAGGAACAGTGTGGCCAGTAGGACAAGGGAGGTTATTCTTCCCCTGTACTCAGCACTGATCAGGCCACACCTTCAGTACAGTGTCCAGTTCTGGGTCCCTCAATTCAAGAGTGATGTTGAGGTGCTGGAACACGTCCAGAGAAGGGCAACAAAGCTGGTGAGGGGCCTGGAGCACAAATCCTATGAGGAGAGGCTGAGGGAGCTGGGCCTGTTTAGCCTGGAGAAGAGGAGGCTCAGGGGTGATCTTATTACTGTCTACAACTACCTGAAGGGACATTGTAGCCAGGTGGGGGGTGGCCTCTTCTCCCAGGCAACCAGCAACAGAACAAGGGGACACAGTCTCAAGTTGTGCCAGGGTAGGTATAGGCTGGATGTTGGGAAGAAGTTCTTCCCAGAGAGAGTGATTTGCCATTGGAATGGGCTGCCCAGGGAGGTGGTGGAGGCACCGTCCCTGGGGGTCTTCAAGAAAAGCCTGGATGAGGCACTTAGTGCCATGGTCTAGTTGATTGGATAGGGCTAGGTGCTAGGTTGGCCTGGATGATGTTGGAGGTCTCTTCCAACCTGGTTGATTCTATGATTCTATGATTCTATGGTTGGCAGCACAGCAAAAAGTCACACATTCTTAGAGTCTCGGACTACAGAGACTGTAATGAAGTCATTAGCAATATGTTTCTCCTGGCCTCACATACAGTTCTTTTCCTCACCTAAAGCAAACTGATAGCGTACATAAACTGTCAAGATTTAGTCTAATTCTCCTGATGCAAAATATTTGTAAGTCTAAATGTGCTTCAGTACTACTTTTAAAAACTAATGTCATATGCAGCACATGCACAGTTTTGTGACTGTTTTATGAGGTTTTTTCTGTATCAGCTCCAGCGAGCCTGACATTTTCCTGTGATTTAGAAACCCATAATCAATTTCTGAAATATATTAAAGAGATAATTACTGTAGCGATCTCCTAACAAAATGAGTTAGTGTTTCACATGATTTTTGGAGAACCAGACCATCAGATTTCCTTTTTTAAAATAATTAAAACTCTCAGTGGTAACCAATATTACTCTAGACTCTTTCTAAAGTTCTGAAACAAAATCATGCTCTGAGATATAAGAACAAGTTTCCTTGGGTGGTGGAGTTTTAAGTGACTTCTCTGATTTCTGATGCCCTTAAAGGGAAAGCCTCTAGGGAAAACAGAGAGAGAGAAGAAACTGTCCACAAAATATTGGATGAGTGTCAAGATGTTACAGGCTATTTCATATTTGTATTTATCACTGGTAAATAAAAGCTATGCATGGCTTGAACAGAGGGAGAAATGAAGAGATATACATAGGCAACAGGAAATAATTTGTGTTAATACAGGTTCTTCCCATCTCCCCAGCCTCCATTTCCACCTGTACAGATAGTCAGAGAAATGGAGATTTGGAGCAAGTTAGTACCCAGGGTCAAATATGTCATTTCAGCAGCTTGATTGGATACTAATAGGGATTGTCAAATTTTCCATCCAATACTGTCTATATTATTTCACATGAACTCCAAGGTAAAGGAAATGGGTGACTTAAATATCACTCCTGCATGTGAAGGTTTTACAAACCCTGTCTCTATGTCATTTGTCAGAGCACTGTAATGAAATAATAGCTCTGTCTCTGAGCAGAGGGATATCTAGAGACATAGAAGCACCCTCTGATAACAGGGGAAGTGACCTTACCACACTCACTTGTTAAGGCTTTGCTCCTTAAACAGAGTAATTTTTTCCCAACTCTCAATTTGTAGGGCTAAAGGAGACAGAATCTGGCCTGCCATAAATCATTTATTAGCTCTGAAACTACACCTACACTTTCTAGGATATGATTAAAACCAGGACATCTTGCCAGAGACATTTGAAGCTTAAATGCATGTGTGTTGCTTTGGGTGTTACCCACCACCACCCTCCTCTGATGAAATTACCCAGACTAGACTCAGCCAGATGGAAATTAAGGAATGAAGCTTTGTATTTACAGCTTAGCACAACATACAAGCAGATATTTACAATATATACAGCTATACATAGAAATATACAAGTTAAAAAGTAATACAGAAACACAACACCCCTCCTAGACACCAGAGTCCCCAGGAGGGGCTCCCAACCACCCTTCCACCTCCTTTCCACTCCTCTACCTTATCCCAGAGTTTACCTTAAGTGCAAGGTGAGTTTGGAGGATCAGCCAGGGGGCTTAGAAAGCGGAAGGATTAGTTACACAGAAAGCAGGGTAGGGAGAAAAGTATAGGCACCAACTGTGACAGAGAGCCACTACATTATCTGTTTTGTGTTCTTGGTTTTATACATCTCAGCAAGCCCATAAGTGAAGCACACATCACCACTGTTCCCTTTTCACAGCCTATAAACTTATTTTTCTCACCAAAATATTCCAGCTAGTCTCAAACTAGTGCAACATGTTATAATAGTTAGGTATTCATGGGGATTACTTGGGTGCAAAACATTTTAAATTGGGAAAAAGCCAACATTTTCAAGTTCTTTGGATCATAAACATTTAGACACTACACATTCATGTAACAGAAAAAGGACTTTGTTCCATTTAAATGATCACCCACTAAACGTGCTATAAAGAAAACTCTTCAGGCTGATATTGTGCACTCTTAAAAATGACTCCAGTGTTAGATGTATTGTGTCATTTTCTATAACAAACACCTTTAGGCACTGCACTATATAAGGGCCAAGTAGCAGCACCTCCACAAGGGAACCCCAAGGGATGAGTAACTGACTTTAAATGTTACTGCAATTCCCTCTCTGTTCTGCTTATTCCTAAGAGTACTGGCAGGAGTGGGAATTAGATGACATCTAAACACTGGTGCCTATAAACTGTTTATTTTGTGTCACTTTAGAGGTCATTTCCGAGATTCCCCCTGCCCAAGAACACAAGTACATGAATCAGACATAGTGAAACACATGAACTAGGCAACCTGTTACTCTGAGGGAAAAAATGACCACAGTCTTAACATACCTTGGAATAGTTTCCACTGGAAGTTAAGTGAGGAGAGTCTGGAAAAGACTTAGTAAAGCAGAGCATGCATGGTCTTTAATGGATGCAAGATTAACAGTTCAAAAGAAAGTGTGTGTTGTGGAGGCAGGAATTAATGTGGCCGAGTCAGGGATTTATATAAAAGTAGAGTTATTTTATTTTCCCAAAAACCCGCCCCCAAAACTATATACAGAAATTAATTTAGTTTTAATTACCAGATTCAGCTCATTTGAGAAAATCTACAGGATACCATAGATAATTTGACTATTTTGGAAGTCAGAAGTTGGAAAAGGCTTTTAGCTATTAAATTATAGCATTTTTTTCTTAATAATAAAGCTGAGCCAAACAACTGACAGTCGGGCTGGCTGAAAAGGGTGGTCCAGCTGCTTGTCTTCTCGGGTTCTCTTTCAGAAGCTGCAGGAGAGTCATCAAGACCTGTTTGAGTCTGCACAAAAGGTGCTAATGGGTGAAGCAGTCCTTTGGAGCAGAGCGCCAGGCTCCTTCTGCAGAATCTATAGAATCTATCCAGGCAAGGTGGGGGGGGGGGGTGGGGGGGAGCAGGCACAAATGCTCAGGCAGGCAGGATCTCTAAGGCAGGAACCCCAAGAGCGGGAAGTCCCCCAATATTTATACCCTTCCTAGACAAAGAGCAGAGTTACCACTTCCTAGGCGCGAAGACCGCAGCCAATCCCAGCTCGATTCCAGCGCAGGCATTGCACGGAGCACCCCTCGTGCCGGAAGGGGCCCTTGCTCTCCCCCTTCACGCCTGCAGGGCGGGGGGGGGGGGGGAGGGGGGGGGGGGGCGAGAAACAGGTCTTTTGGCGCCTTTTCCTCTCCCATTCAAACCATGGAGGGAGAGGAATTTAGGGGTACACAGGACTCCAGGACAGTGTGCTGTAGCATTCTGCTCCCTTAAGGACCTTTATATATCCCAGATACCAGACACTCTCTTCTGTGTGATCAGGACAAATTAAAACCTGCGGGAGCCGAGTACCAGTCAAGTCACAATCAGGTAGTACTGCATGAAAGTGCTGCTCTTCCCTTACTTTTGTTGTAAAAGTTAGCCATAGACTGAATCTGTGTTCAATATCACAAGCAGAAATCCAGCAGACAGGTCATTGGAAACCTAAAGGCATGTTTGTGTTTCCAAACATCTGGATTAACAAAGTCAAGCTGACAAGAACTTACTATATGAATTTTCCTCTTTATTTTGTGCTCAAACCACAGTCATGAGGTCAGGATATACTTCCTTGTTAAAAAAGTTTTAGTACAAGCCTGCATGGTTCCATGTTGTGTTTCATATATTTGTATTCTAGCTGGTCTAGTTATGTACATTTTTTAATAAACCATGCAAATAAATATTTTTCACCCCTTCTATTCCAATTGCTGCATGTTTGGGCAATGCATCTGGTCACAGAGGGTGCCTCATTCTACCAATCGTTCGTGACAAATACATGGCATTCTTGACTACTTGTTACTATGGACGGTCCTGCACCTTCTCCTTACTTCACCTATCTATTGTTGAAAGGGTATGAGAGGGAATTCACTGGAGCTTAAGAATTATTTCAGTTTGGAAAATAAGAAATCTTTTCTATGCAATGTTCTTTTCCCTACCTTCTGCCCATGTTTGTTTTCTGTTGAACTTTTAATTTAAAATGTCCCTTTTATTGTCTGCTTTTCTTTTTCATGTTACTGAATAGAATGCTGTGTTTCCAAGTAGGCAAATTCTCATGAAGGATAAAAAGTATACTGCAGTAAGGAGCCAGGGGAGTAAGACCAAGGCAGACTGGACTATTTTTTTCAAATGAAATGCATCTTAGGAGATGCTGAGTCTTTCTTTTTGGAAAGAACTGGGGCTTGTTTTTTATGTTGCCAATGGGAGTGATCTGTCTAAAACAGTAGATCTTCATTCTCATGAAAAAAAAAAAAAAAAACAAAACCCAAAAAATACTCTTTCTTACAGAAAATTGTACAACCTTTAAAAGCATTTTCTTTCTGATCACCTATGAATGGAAATGGTGAGGGGTGTTAAGATTTGAAAACATTCACAGTAAATAAAGGACTGCACTGCCATGCTGTTAGCATCTGACTCTGGTGAATTGCTGCATACTGCTCCTGGCACAGGCTAAAGTTGTGCTAAGGTATGACAGTCAGTAATAGGCAAGATTGATATGGAGCAAGCTGCCAGAGCAAAAGGTGAGTAAATGTGTGTGAACATTTGGATGCATACTTGTGTTTCTATGTCCTCAAGACAGCACTGTATGAAAGGGCAAAGGGCTGATCCTTCCTTGATGTATTCGTGCCAGGAAGAGAAAAACACTTCAGGCATTTATTTGCTTGAAGGTTTGGATGAACATCTCCTTCATTTTCTTCAGATGAATTGGTAACCTGTAAAAGGGAGATGTAACTGCAGACATAGCACATTATTGATTTGATTGTATTTTGGAATATTAATATGAATTGTAGTTAACACACTGGGTTGTCTCAGTTAGATACACATGGTGAATATGAATGGGCATTTGTCTCGCAAGTCAGGCAGGACCTGAAGACAAATGGTATAAGAGTTAATTCATGACACAGTAGGACTGAAATATCTGGAATTCTCCATCAAGAGAAGAATTGTTGGAATAATTTTACTTAAGTAAACTGGGTGTGCATCATGGTTCTGGGGAGTCATGCAATTATTATTCTGTCTGCCACATTAAAGATTTACCACCGAGATGGTTCATTTGCATACCACATACCCCTAATAATGCCTGGAAATGCTTCAGTTCCTTTCACCACCCGGTACGGTACCAGACAGCAATGCAGAGATGCTGTTTTGATTCAGTTACTGCTCAGCTGTATATCAAACAT
Source organism: Pogoniulus pusillus (assembly GCF_015220805.1). Classification (NCBI taxonomy): domain Eukaryota; kingdom Metazoa; phylum Chordata; class Aves; order Piciformes; family Lybiidae; genus Pogoniulus; species Pogoniulus pusillus. The sequence continues at coordinate 26,241,344 of NC_087267.1, read as the reverse complement.
GTTACAGAAACAGGCCTTGACTTTAACATGTTTGGTTTGGATCAGTGAATTGAGCACTTGCTGAGCTCTGGAATACAAATGATCAACCTATCTGTCTGAGCCGTTCCCCTGCTGGTGCCATCCTCTCGCTGCCTACTGCTAATGCAGTAATATGTATGCAGCGCACAGCATCATATGCGACTGCCACTTGACAAAATGTGCCAGCTCATCATTGTCTTCAGACGAGACAGATTTATTATAATTCAATATGTTCCTCATGAACACTTTTTTCTGTCTTATGTTACAGTCTGTATAGCATTCAGAATAATAACTAGATGCTCTTCTGACATTGCAGCACTGAATTCTTGCAACTGAAAAAAATCATTTCCCAGTCTTTGACAAAAATTTACAGCAATATCTTCACATTGATGAAAATTAATATAAGATCTCCCTGTCCCACACCAAAATAAGCAGTTAATAAAGTAAAGCTAAGGAAGGGCTGTCTTTTTTCATCAACTAATCTGCATCACACTGCAAATAAAAACCCTTTGTGTAAGTGAAATTATGAGATTCTAGAGGCATTTTGTCATATTCTCAAAGTCAAATAAAGCATAGCAAGCATCATGGAAATATAAGCAGGACTAACAGCTTTCTCTTGCTAAATTAAACCTACTCTACATGTTGAGATTGTCGATTGATAATGGAAACTGAAGTGTTTACAAGCAGTTCACAGAGACTACTCAAAAATACACAAGTTTCACACTTTCTAAGAGAACAGTGTTCTTTTACAGTGAATCAGTCATTTCACTTGACTTTAGATGCCAGGGTGACCTTTACAAAGTGATATAGACAATAATATCGAATATGCAATTCACTAAATATGAAAACTGGCATATTTTGGCTCATGAATATTCACCATCAAGACTGCTGCTAATAGCATCTCAGCAGCCCTAATCTGTAGTCTGGCAACTAGCCAGATTTCCCACTTTTCCTTGACATAGAGAAGAATTCCAACCCTACTGACCAGAAGGCAAGGAAAGATCCTGGCATCCCAATTTAATTTGCATTCCATCTGTTAAAAATAAAAATAATTTAAACAATATTCTCTGCTTAGAAGTAATGATGGAATTAGATTCTTTAGCAGGCAGCACATCCAAGATCTCCCTACAACGTGTCTGTGAATGCCATAGCAAACATTACAATATCAAGCAAAAAAAGGGACTTTGCATGCTTTTGTTGTTGTCCTAAAGAAACATCAGTCCCCCATGAGGCACAGAATAACTGCTGAGACATCCCAGATACTAACCACTTTCTTTACACTGACAGGATCTCAGTCTCTTCACTTACAATATGTGACAGTATAGTCTTGCTTAAAGCAGTAGAAGTGTGGCTGTCTTGTCTAAGCTGTTCAGAACAGTGGGGAGACTAAGTCAAGTATAATGTTCTCTCTCAGCCTTAAAACAATAGTGAAATAAAACATTTTCATATTCCAGAAACAAAGTTTTTTTCAAACTGATTCAACGTTATTCTCTCCCTGGTCGCTATAAACTGCAGTGGTTTTCAATAGTCTCACACTCCCAGGAAGAATATGTGCTAGAATTGCTGAGAGCACCAGTAGAACTTTAAGGATATAAAGGATACCAGGCACTTGGATCACTTGAGTTGTAATTACTAGGAAGTGTTAAAGCAGCCCACATTAACATCAGACCAACTCAGAATGCTTTTTATCTGTTTCTCTAATTGCAGTGATCAGAGTAAGGTCCCACCAACCATAAATAAGCATTCTACTCCTTTCTCCTTTTTTCCCACAAGTATAAAAAAACTACTTTTCAGTGAAGTGAATTCAGCTTGAAGAAAAGTGCATTTTCTGTTACAAATATATGATGGGCTGAGAATGCTTATTTTTCTGCCAACATTGCAGAAGGGATTAATCCTGATATACTTAATTTGATTTAAAGAAAAAAAAAAAACAAACAACAAAAAACAAAGGAGAATATCTTATCCGTTGGTTTTTTTTCTTAAGCAACTAAGCAGAAGGTCTATTAATTCTGCTAGTACCACAAAATCAAACTGAGTATCCCTAAAGCAAAAAAATACAACCAGGAGTATGTATTTTAGTCAGTGTAATTTATCAATTAAATGACTGAGTCTTCAAGGAAAAGATGCGATGTAAGAATAAGTGGCTTTGCTCCTGCGAGCCACTCCTGTTATGGAGGGGGATTTCTGTACCTACGCCTATTTGGCGGAGGAGAGAAGTTAATTTGAGGCGATATAAATTTTATATAAAAATATAATTTATTAAATATTTATGAACTCTCACCACCCCAACCGCTGTATATTAAAATAATGTTCAATCCACGATTATGAAAACAATTTAGGACAGAATATATACAGGAAATTTGTTATTTAACTAGCAAATATTCAAACTATAAACAGAGAGAGGAGTTTTCCTTGCGGCTTGATGCCGCTTGGGATCTTTGGGCTATTTGGCCAACAGGGTGGGCTGAAACTCTTTCTGCTCTATGGCAGAGATAACATATTACAGAGGTATTATTATTAAGTATTATTATTAGTATTAATATTAGTCTTATTATTAAGTATTAATCACCCTCCGGGCCTGCGTCACAGCCTATGCCCAGTGCCCAGACTTCAGGGGATCTCTGCCCGTGGACTTGGATGCTGGCTTGAGGGGAGATGATAAATCTTCCCAGTCTCTGGAGTCTTAGGTTTTCTAACCTTTGTTCTCCTGGCGAGGGATGATCTCTGCCTTTGATGCTGCTATCTTCTCCTGGATGCCGTGTCCAGAGATTATCAGCCTGGCAGGATTTCAGGAGCAGGAGAAGAATATCCGTGCTGTCTCTGGCACGGGTCTCCACACGGGTTCAGGCCATTTGCATGTGGGGTGGGTGCAGACAATCCCAAAGTCTTGTTCCTGGTTCTCTCAGCGGCAATGGCATTTACCAGGCAATGATAAGCAATGCAGGATCTGGTCCTGATAGCAATATAGCTTGCAGATATGCACAGGTGGCTTAAGAGGCTATAGGCTCCTTATATAAATGTGCAGGCTTAAATGAGCTCTGCATCTAAGATACGCAGGCAGGTAAGCTGCAATTGAATCAAAGCATGAGGTCTGAGCCTCAGAGAGCTGCAAGCGAGAGTCAGATTCTGTGTCTGAGCCTTGCAGGTGAGTTAGAGCAGCAGGGCGCTGCAATAGGGTCCGAGCTGAGCTTCGGATAGGGTCAGAGCTATGTCTGAGCCTTGCAGGGTCTGTGCCATGCGAGTGAGTCAGAGAGGGCTGAGCACATGTCTAGCTGTGCACCCCTCTTTATTGACTGTGAGCCAAGATTAATGGCCTCTTTGGCTACTAGAATGACCAATCAGGTTGGCAGTTAGCCAAACCTTACCATAATAGGCAGGAGGCTCTTGCCTGGACTTTCCCAAATATGGGGATCACATGAATTTACCCCAGGGAGACACGGGCTGGGTGTGTGTGGGTTACACAACCTGTTTACAACCAGGAGTCCTGGCAGAAAGACATGTCCAGGCATGTAGAGGCATAAATAAACCTCTTTTTGGGCCTACAGGCCCTCCATGACAACTCCATTCAGCATTCATTTCAGTTACAAATGCTTCTGATTGGCTAAATCAATTTGAGGCTAGTGATGCCCCAAAATATGAGGGGTGGGGCAGAATCAAGGAGACATAGAAAATTAGAAAATTGAATGCTTCTAACTAGTAGCATTCTCACACCAGTGGATGACCTCAAACTACATCAAATGAACATTACATATTGTAATAATTACATTTTGTTTGAAAGTAAAACAATAAATATTCTTATATTTTTTTAGGGAACAATTTATGCCAGTGTACTGTTTCATCTACTGTAGAAAGACAAAGCCTGGTAGAATGGAGCACAAACCTCAAGAGCATTCAGCATTTAACAAATTTAGGGCAGACACAAAACAACTAGGAGGCAACTGAAAGGTAGATAACTGTACAGGGAATCTGCTTAAAGACAATACAGTTTAACATGTTGGAATTTGGTCAGGTTAAACCTCTCATGCACTTCAAAACTCTTCCAGAGGAATAAAATTTTCATCTCAACCTGAGTGCTTGCCTGACTGGAACCTTTTCAGAAACACTGATGTCATGTCCGCAAAACGCTGGTTTTGCATTGTTTCCCATTCCATTGGTGTTCAGGTCTCTTTCTGCTGGGTTTCTGCAGCTGTAAAGTAGGGATGCTTCAGAACAAAAAGATCTTCTGTCTGGGACTGAAGACATACACGTTGTTTTTGAGTTTGTATGGTTTCATCAGCACATACAGCACATTTTGATTTAAAATTAATCAATATTTTTAAATTACTGGGAAAGAGAAGAAGGCTGCCTGCCTCTGGGGCAGATCATACCTCATTGGGCAGTAAGCTAAGCAGAGAGGCTCACAGTACAAAGCAGAAAGTACCAAAAAGAGTTTACATTGTCATTGAATCCCAACACATGTAATAACTGTGCTTCAGAAGAGACCACTCAACCACGACCTGGAGGTGAAAGACACTTTAACCAGCTTCCTGCAGTTCTGAAAGATTATGAAAAATTGGAAAGAATAAACCCTAAGTGGAGCCCCTGTTCTGCAAGGGCAGGAGTAGACATGTGCTTCTCGTTGTGGACACTCACGCTCAAATCTCACAGTATTTTACTATCTGATGAAACAGCTTCAGAGATGTAAATTGTACTTGCAGTGCCCACTTCACACCTCTGTGAGTCTCATGGCCAAGTCATATTCATCTTCCAAAGCCTCTATCCTTTTACTCTCTCAGCTGTGACCAGGCAGTAAGTGGAAATGTATTTCATCTGTCTCTTTATGGGGCAAAAGAAAAGCTCCTATTTTGTTTCAAAGTCTCCACTTTCTCTGAAAAAACACAATGTGTAACTGGAGTGAGTTGAACATTATGAGTAGCACCAAAGCGTTGTTTCGCTGCTGTAAGCATCTCCTCAGGAATCTTCTGAGATACTGCCTTAACTTTCAAAAACTTCCTTTCCAGCACACATAAGGGAAGAAACAGCATATTTTAGAGATTAAGCCATTGTGACATTTTGTGCATCAGACATCTCCCACTAAGACATCTGATGAGTCAGGGCAATTTGACCACCAAGAAGCAGCACGTCCTTTTCTCCACTACAGTCTTGAACAGTATCCCCTCCTTTCCGACCCAGCCAGGAGGAATGTCTCAGAACAAAACAGCAGTATATATCTGCTGATGTGATCATCATCAAATACAAGCAAAGTTTAGAACAGTAGCTTCCTCATGCCTAGCAGGTCATCTTGCCACAATTCCTACTACACTGGTATGTCAGGTTGCCTTAAAGTACTTAAAAACTAAGGGCGACTTCATTTCAGTGAGAGAAAAAATATAGGCTTTTTTTTTTTTTTTGTAGTGAAATACTTAGACTTTCATTAAACTTATTTGCTGTAGTCTGCTGATACCAAAACTTTTTTGTGTCTGTGTGATTTCTTTTTTTCACACACCCACTGGGATGCAATGAGGAATATTAGGAGTCTGTTACAGAACTTAAAGTTGCTTGTGCAACAGGGGAAATGGGGAAAACAGATGCAGGAGCTGACTACACAAGGGTGCTGCAGTGTTAATAGCCACTGAGCTACTTTTAGCAGCACAGACTTAGCCTGTTATCTAGCTGTATTCAACGTAGAGACTCTGAGATTCTTTAGACTTTACAGTTTTGAGTGAAAACAAGTATGATTGGAGGATTTTAGCATGCATCTACTATACTACTGAGTATTACTTAACCTTTTACCTAGTTCACAGGAATTTGTTTAATCGTGTATTTTATACTGTATGTATGCCATCTAATGGTAAATGATAATAATTCGTTTTGTTTCAAATTAAGCACTATTCAGCTACCTCTTAAGAGTAAACTTTATCCTTTTCAGCCTTTTTTTCCCCCTGGTGTCTGTAACAATGTGGTTGCAAACTTCAGAGAGGTAAAATGTCAGCTTAGTCTTTACAACATGCCTGATTTTGTTCCCTCTGTAATACCAGCTGTGGAAAAAAAATGTTTAAGTTCAGTAGAACCAATAGTGTGCTGTGCTGCAGAAAAACAAGCTGCAACCTGAGGGACTCTAATTGAAGGAATCTGTCTAGTAATTCTCTGTGTCAAAGTCACTGGGTATAAACCAGCGTAGGCTGGGAAACTAAGCAGTTCAAAATCAACTGAAACTAAAATACTTCTGAGGAACTAGAAGTTCACGATCATACTTGGAGGTCTCTTCCAACCTGGTTGATTCTATGATTCTATGATTCTATAATGGTCTCTTAAATTACAGCAATATAGCTCCATATGACTTAATTTCTACTTCAAATTAAGCTGGAGAAGATGAAGCACTGAGTTCAAGTCTTTTCTATCATAAAAACATTTTTATGAATCAGAGACTAGTATCCTGTAAAGAAAAAGCAACTGGATGGATGGATGGATGGATGGATGAATGGATGGAAGGATGGATGGAATGATGCATGTGTATTACTGGATTTCACACAGTTGACACTAAACTATAGGATCTCAACTAAGTCCTTCCTCACAAGACTAAGACATTTGATTTACCCATCCTTCAAACCCTGGTCTCTGAAATAATAAAAACTTTTCCCCTTTCAAGGAAACTGCATGCTCATGTTGACATTTGACAACTCAAAATTATGTTGTTATCAGCTAGGAATATTTGTATTATTTCACTAACAATGTCATACTATTAGGCACAACAGCTAAATACCATAATTGCTATATTTCATTGTTATAATTATAGTTTACTATTCTGTATATATGAAGCAAATAATGAGAAGTACAGAGTGGTTATAACCATAAACAGAAAATGCTTGCATGGAATATTTCAATAACAACTTCTGGTAAGAATAAATTTGTTATTTAAACATTGCACTCTCAGTTCATGGTGGGAACATATACACTTTCCAGAAGCAAATTATTTCTTACAGTAAAGACAAAGAGTTTGCAGCCAGTAACATTTTCTTTCCAGTTAAAATTGGTCAGTGTGCTAGTTTGAAGCAAGCTGGAATGTTTTGGTAACAGAACTAGATAACGGGCAGTGAAATGAAAAACAATTGTGTCTACTTCTCTCACAGTCACGCTGAGAACTCTGGGAAGAAGAAGAAAACATTCTCCATTTTGTCTCTCACTCTTGCTTTTGCCTTAGACCTGGTCACATCTCATTAACCCTGCTCCTACTAACCTTGCTCCCTAACCTCTTGGCTGCACCTCTTTTCTTCCTGAGGACTGGGGTAAGGTTGAGAGGGACGGGGGGAGGTGTTGGGGTGGTTTAAAAGCCCCTCCTGGGGACTCAGGTTTCTGGGAGGGGAGTTGTGCTTTTTATATTGTTTATCCTTTGTATATTTCTGTATATAATTGTATATAACTGTATATATTGTAAATAGCTGCTTGTAAATTCTGCTAGCTGTAAATAAATTGCTTCATCTATATTCCCAGGGTCCGTCTGAGTTAGCTGGGGCAAATACAAAAGTGTGGGGGGGCGGGGTAACCCCCAAACCATCACATTTTTAATTGGCGCCCAACGTGGGGCTAGATATTTCAGTGAGTGGAAATTAGCTCTGGGAATTAAGATGAAGCTAATCAAGCAGCTATTGTATTTGGTTGGTGCATTGCTCTGGTCTGGTTTTGTTTTCTTGGTATTTAGTTGGTTAAAAGGTCAAATTGTTGCTTATTTCATTGATCTGGCTTATAATAAGGCTAAAGCTAAGGTTTCAGATATGTTCTGGAGCTGGGGTGATTTGATTCTTGGTTATGCTGGTTTTAATATCTCTGAGAATATTACCAAGGACATTACAGGAGCTCTGGTCAATAATGTGACAATCAATGGAAATTCTGCTTTAAATATGGCTCTAATGAGAGTTATTCAGCCTAAGACAGGAATTCCAACTGTTTGCCTAGGTACATGCTCGTGTAAAACTGTTTTTCTTCTCACAATTTTTAATATTTGCCTCATGATTTTAATATTCATATTAATTTTGGCATTATTGGTGAAAAATTCAAAACCAGCTTCTGTAAGGACTAGGAAAAATTCTGTGTCTCAGAAGCAGTCTCTTTCACAGCAAAACAAGGGAACACAGTTATCGGCTTCCCCCTTGCCAGCCTCTCCACCCTCCTCTGTAGGTTCTGGGAACACAGCCAGCGTTCCCGCCACTAACGTAAACAATGATAAGGATAACCAAAACAAGCCACAGAGTTTAGCAGGAACCTCAGGAGCACAGGCAAATACCCAAAATCAGAATGTCCCTAGCAACAATCAAAACACCTCAGGGTTGGCAGGCATCCCAGGAGGACAGGCAAACAATTCCACTAGTGCTGGTAACGCTAGCCCAGTCAGTCCAAATCCTAATGACACCAGCTCAGCTAATTCAAACCCCCAGCCAGCAGACCAGAACCAAAATCCTCCTGTTAAAAGCAAGGCAGACTTGAACTCACAAGCTCCAGGTCAGACCCCTAAGGATTCAAACCCTCCAAGTCAGACTCCTAAAGATTCAAATCCTCCAGCAGACACATCCAAGTCTGTTGCTGCTCAGGCCCTTCTGGCACCTGCTAAGGCAAAAGCTAAAACACAGAGTGGTTCGCAGGAGGATGTAAGACAGGGGACATCTGGTGATCAGCAGCAAGAGGAGGAAGAGGAGGCAGTTAGTCTGCGAGACCTTGTAGATGTGCTGAGACAACAATACTCAAGTGAGAGGAGCACTGTGAGGTTAGCTGCCAGGAGAGAGGATGGTTCCAATGAGTTTAGGAATGCTATGAGGAAGATTGTGTTAGGCCCGGCACCACCAGAACAACAGGAAGAGGAGGAGGAAGATGACATCCAGGGTTCCAAGGATCCACTCAGAGAGGTCAGGGAAGTTAGGAAGGAATACACAAGGGAATCAGGTGAGCCAATCCTAAGCTGGCTAGTGAGATGCCGAGGCATTGGTGCTAATGCTCTGCAGGTAGGAGACAAGTCTGCCAAGCAGCTGGGACCACTCACTAAGGAGAGTGGAGTGGACAAACACCTGGCAAGTCCTCTTGGTAGGGTTAGCTTGTGGACACGCCTTTTGTTGGCTGTGGCTATGAGATATCCTTCCCAAGATGATTTGCCATGGGCTGCCAAGAAGTGGAACACCGTTGAGCAGGGAATTAAGCTTCTGAAGGAGTTTGCTGTGAAGGAAGTGCTTTATGGAGATCATGGTACTCATGAGCCTGATGATATTCCTTTGGGAACAGGTCTCATGAAGAAGCTGATTAAGCTTGCTCCTTCATCCTATGCTAACATCTTGGCCAGTAAATTCCTAGCAAGGAGTGATAATGGAAGGTCTTTCACTGTTGGTGAATTCACTGATCAGCTCAGGCAGATTGAGGACAGCTTATCACATTCTGGTATAATCTGTGCCATAAAGACTATGACTACAGAGCTTAAGGAAGGTATTGAGAATGGCATTAGAAATGGCATGAAAGAACTGAAGGAGGATCTCAAAAACATTACTAATCTGGTAAAGGATACCGTTCCTGCATCATCTGAATGGGTGCATGTTTCTGCAGTCAGGAACAGACGCCCACCTCCTGCAAGGCAATTCCAGCCCAGGAGGAGACAAATTCCACCCAGACAGCAGCGATCACGTGCGTCACTGTGGATACTTCTGCGTGACACATACGGTGAGAACATGAACAAATGGGATGGTAAACCCACTTCAGCTCTTTCAAAGAGAGTCAGGGATCTGCAGAGTGGCAGAAACAGAGGCAGCAATGCCCGAAAAGTAGCTGTCACTTCTTCAGCTCCCGAGGGCAACTGCAATTGTTCCAACAGTTGCAATTTCTCTCACAACAACACCAATCACTGTGTACACCCTACATGCCATGTTCAGCATTAGGGGTGCCCTGCCTCCAGCCAGGAGGAGGAAAGGGATAGTGGAGAAAACCGAATCTATTGGAATGTATTCATTAGGTGGCCTGGCAGTTCAAGAGTTCGGAAATACAGGGCTTTAGTTGACACAGGTGCTCAGTGTACTTTATTGCCATCTAATTGTAAAGGGACAGAGTCCATTTCTATCATTGGAATCACTGGTGGATCTCAAGAGTTAACTAAGATACAGGCGGAGATCAGTTTAACTGGTAAAGAGTGGAAGACACATACTATTGTAACTGGTCCTGATGCGCCTTGCATTCTGGGAATTGACTTTTTGAGACAAGGTTGTTTCAAAGATCCTAAGGGTCACAAATGGGCTTTTGGAATAGCATCTGTAGAGATTGAGGATGATAAATTGAAACTGTCTATTAGACCTGAACTTTCTGATGAATCTGCAGTTGTGGGACATCATGACATAGAGGACCTGGAAGTGCCAATTGCAACTCAAACTGTTCATCATAGGCAGTACAGAACTAACCGTGACTCTTTGTTGCCCATTCATCAGCTGATTCGTCAATTGGAGAGTCAGGCTGTCATCGAGAAAGCTCATTCACCTTTCAACAGTCCCATCTGGCCTGTGCGCAAACCTACGGGCGACTGGAGACTCACAGTTGACTTCCGTGCCCTCAACGAGGTGACACCACCCATGAGTGCAGCTGTGCCGGACATGCTGGAACTCCAGTACGAGCTGGAATTGAAGGAGGCTAAATGGTATGCAACCATAGACATTGCTAATGCTTTCTTCTCTATTCCCATAGCAAAGGAGTGCAGGCCTCAGTTTGCATTCACCTGGAGAGGAATCCAGTATCAGTTCAACCGTTTGCCTCAGGGGTGGAAACACAGCTCAACCATCTGTCATTCAGTCATCCACAATGCACTGGAGAAAGGTAAAGCTCCAGAGCACATCCAGTACATCGACGACATCATTGTGTGGGGCCAAACTGCTGAGGAAGTCTTCGAGAAAGGTAACAAAATCATTGACATTCTGTTGCAAGCAGGTTTTGCCATTAAGAGAGACAAGGTCAAAGGACCTGCCAGAGAAATTCAGTTTCTGGGAGTGCGGTGGCAGGATGGTCGCCGTTACATTCCTCAGGATGTGATCAACAAAGTCTCTACCATGGCAGTTCCCACCAGTAAGAAGGACACACTTTCTTTCCTTGGTGTGGTGGGATTTTGGAGACTACACATTCCTGGTTTCAGTCAGATTGCCAAACCTCTGCATGATGTGACTCGTAAGAGAAACAATTTCGAGTGGGGACCTGAACAACAAGCAGCCTTTGATCAGATCAAACGAGAAGTAGTCCATGCAGTGGGCTTAGGACCTGTGAGATCTGGTCCGGACATTAAAAACATTCTGTACACGGCTGCCAGTGATAATGGTCCAACTTGGAGTCTTTGGCAGAGAGCTCCAAATGAGACACGTGGTCGTCCACTTGGTTTCTGGGGACGTTGTTACAGAGGTTCAGAGACAAATTACACTGCAACTGAGAAAGAGATTCTAGCAGCCTATGAGGGAGTGAAAGCAGCTTCTGAAGTGATTGGAACTGAGTCACAGTTACTTTTAGCTCCTAGACTGCCAGTTCTTAACTGGATGTTCAAAGGCAAAGGCTCATCACCACATCATGCCACAGATGCAACCTGGTCTAAATGGATGGCTTTGATAACCCAACGAGCACAAATGGGTAATCTTGACCGACCTGGTCTGGTGGAGGTGATCACCAACTGGCCGGAAGGCACAGACTGTTCCAAACCTCCAGAGGAGAAAATAACTCGTGCTGAGGAAGCTCCTCCCTATGGTGATCTCTCTGATCAGGAAAAGAACTATGCTTTGTTCACAGATGGTTCCTGTCGTCTTGTGGGGAACAAGCGAAGATGGAAGTCAGCGGTTTGGAGTCCAACCAGGAGAGTTACCGAAACGAAAGATGGCGAAGGAGAATCCAGTCAGTTTGCTGAGGTAAAAGCTGTTCAACTTGCTCTTGATGTGGCTGAACGTGAGAATTGGCCTATCCTTTACCTCTACACCGACTCGTGGATGGTAGCCAATGCTCTATGGGGTTGGCTAAAGGACTGGAAGAAGCATGGTTGGCAGAGGAAAGGAAAGCCTATTTGGTGTGCTGATCTATGGCAGGACATTGATGCACGGCTGGAGAAAACTCCAGTGAAGGTGCGGCACGTAGATGCACACATGCCTAAGAGCAGAGCAACTGAGGAACATCAACATAATCAGAAGGCAGATCAAGCTGCTAAGATTGCTCAAGTTGATACCAACTCTGAACTTGACATTGACCTTGATTGGAAACACCGAGGTGAACTGTTCTTAGCTCGGTGGGCCCATGACTCATCTGGACATCAAGGCAGAGATGGAACATACCGATGGGCTCGCGATAGGTCAATTGACTTGTCTATGGACGCTATCACCCAAGTCATCTATGACTGTGACATTTGTGCTGCTATTAAGCAGGCTAAGCGAATCAAGCCCTTATGGTATGGTGATAGATGGTCAAAGTACAAGTATGGAGAAGCCTGGCAGATTGACTACATCACTTTACCTAGATCTCGTTCTGGCAAGCAGTATGTGCTAACGATGGTAGAAGCCAGCACTGGATGGTTGGAAACCTATCCAGTTCCACATGCTACTGCACGTAACACCATTGTTGGTTTGGAGAGACAGATCTTGTGGAGACATGGAACTCCAGAGAGAATTGAGTCAGACAATGGTACTCATTTCAAGAACAATCTTGTGAAAAACTGGGCCAAAGAGCATGGTATTGAATGGATCTATCATATACCCTACTATGCACCAGCTTCAGGGAAGATTGAGCGCTACAACGGTTTGCTGAAAACCACCCTAAAAGCCATGGGGGGTGGAACTCTGAAAAACTGGGACAAACATTTAGCACAAGCTACCTGGTTGGTAAATAGTAGAGGTTCAGTAAACAGAGCAGGACCTGCACAATCAGATTTGGTCCAAACAGTAGACGGTGATAAAGTTCCTGTTGTACGTGAGAAGAATCTGTTAGGGAAAACTGTTTGGGTATTTTCTCCTTCGGGCGAAGGGAAACCTGTCCGAGGGGTGGTTTCTGCTGAAGGTCCTGGTCATACATACTGGGTAATGCAGGAGAATGGTGAAATCCAGTGTATTCCACAGAGAAATTTAACCTTAGCTGAGAGAGTTTAAATTCAAGCTGTTAGGAGTTTTCTGTTCTAGGTAACATCGGCGCCCAACACTGAGAGAATCTATGATAGAATCTACAGTACGTGAGCACGAACCCAACATCACCTGGGAGTCCCTGTTCTGAGCTTTTGAATCACCTACATCTGATTGAAGTGTGAACTGAACTTGTATATATTGTTTTATTGTAAATATTGGTTTAGATTAGATTGGATTATTCTCAGCGATACTCTGAGCGAAGTAGACAGGGGTGGATTGTGCTAGTTTGAAGCAAGCTGGAATGTTTTGGTAACAGAACTAGATAACGGGCAGTGAAATGAAAAACAATTGTGTCTACTTCTCTCACAGTCACGCTGAGAACTCTGGGAAGAAGAAGAAAACATTCTCCATTTTGTCTCTCACTCTTGCTTTTGCCTTAGACCTGGTCACATCTCATTAACCCTGCTCCTACTAACCTTGCTCCCTAACCTCTTGGCTGCACCTCTTTTCTTCCTGAGGACTGGGGTAAGGTTGAGAGGGACGGGGGGAGGTGTTGGGGTGGTTTAAAAGCCCCTCCTGGGGACTCAGGTTTCTGGGAGGGGAGTTGTGCTTTTTATATTGTTTATCCTTTGTATATTTCTGTATATAATTGTATATAACTGTATATATTGTAAATAGCTGCTTGTAAATTCTGCTAGCTGTAAATAAATTGCTTCATCTATATTCCCAGGGTCCGTCTGAGTTAGCTGGGGCAAATACAAAAGTGTGGGGGGGCGGGGTAACCCCCAAACCATCACAGTCAGCTAACTAAACTGGACATGGGTTTCAGGTCAAAGTCTACTGAAATGGACAGCACAGTAAGAGCCAGCACATTTATTGTCAGGATTTTACTAATTATTTTTTTTCCTGACAATTTGGATTGTTTCATATTTCTATCCTGGAAAACTCCATTACCCTTTCAGCAGAGGCTTCTTGAACTAAACCCACTTTAAGCTCAACTGGTTATTTATTAAGTTAGAGCTGATCTCTGAGAGGTGTAAATACAGACAAAAGTGAATTGTTTACAATTCTATTGTACTCTAAGAGTTCACAAACCTGAAAGAACAATATTCATGTCATGTCCATCTATTTAACTTAAACTCTTAATAATTAAAGTCATTGAAATTTTGAGTACAATGTAGATTAGATAACATCAGTGTTTTACTGTAAGCCTTATTTGACTCCATGTGCATTTTAGTATAGGCTATTAATTTACAACAGTTACTATTCTTAAGTCTAAGGTCTTCAAAGTCCATCATGGACCTTAATAAGTCTTAAGTAAGGTCAAAACAAGCACTAGTTAATTTGCAGGTATACCTTGCATCTGAAGTTGAAAAAATGAAGGACCAAAATGAAGGTACAACAAATAACCTTTCACACTGATTGTATGTTAAAGTTGGAATGAGAATTGATGCTATTTTTGTGTTCATGTTAGTACCCTGCAAATACTGAAATTATCAATGACTGAACTGGCCAACCCTGAATCCCAGTTATATGAATTTTCACCATTCATAATTGTTTTGGAGGAGGATTCTCAGTATCTACGCCTATTTGGCGGAGGAGGGAAATTAATTGGGGTGATATAAAGTTTTATATAAAAATATATATTTATTAAATTCAATATTTTGAACTCTTGCCACCCCCAACCACTCTATATTAATGTAAAATGTTCAGTGCACGGTTATGAAAACAATTTAGGATAAAATATGTACAGGGATTTGTTATTTAACTAGCAAACATTCAAACTATAAACAGAGAGAGGAGTTTCCCTGTGGTTTAATGCCACTTGAGATCTTTATGCTATTTGCCCAGCAGAGTGGGCTGAAACTCTTTCTGCTCTATGGCAGAGACAACTTATATTACAGAGGTATCAAAACTTTTACTCACAAGTGTTAATAATTATTAATCACCCTCCGGGGCTGTGTCACAGCCTGTGCCTAGTGTCCAGACTTCAGGGGTCTCTGCCCACAGACTCTTTGAGGCTGGAATCTTCCCACCTTGAGAGGAGATGATAAATCTTCCCAGTTTCTGGGGAAATATTTCTAACCTTTGTTCTCCTGGCGAGGGATGATCTCTGCCTTTGATGCTGCTGTATTCTCCTGGATGCTGTGTCCAGGGATATCAGCTTGGCAGGATTTCAGAAGCAGGAGAAGACTATCCGTGCTGTCTCTGGAATAGTTCTTCACAGTTTCAGGCCGTGTGTGTGTGCAGACAATCCAGAGTCTGCGTCCTGGTTATCTCAGCGGCAGTGGCCTTTACCAGGCAATGATAAGCAGCGAGCACACAAAGTGTGCACAGCTGCTGGGAGTCTGAGCTCCGTAGGTAAAGCAATGCAGGATCTGGTCCTGATAGCAATATAGCGTGCCAATGTGCACAGCTGTCTTAGGAGGCTATAGGCTTCTTATATATATATATTATGCGCAGGCTTAAATGAGCTCTGCATCTAAGGTATGCAGGCAGGTAAGCTGCGAGTAGATCAAAGCATGAGGTCTGAGCCTCTGAGCATTGGAGCTATGCAATAGCATACGAGCGTGGGGGTCTGAGTGGCTGAGCACTGCAGGTGTGGGTCAGAGCTGTGTCTGATCCATGCAAGTGAGTCAGAGCTGAGCTGATCTGCGGGTAGGGTCAGAGAGCTGCAGGTAGGGCCAGAGCACATTGTTCACCTGTGCACCCCTATTTATTGACTGTGGGCCGAGATTAATGGCCTCTTTGGCCACTAGAATGACCAACCAGGATGGCAGTTAGCCAAACCTTACCATAGTAGGCAGAAGGCTACTTGCCTGGACTTTCCCAAATATGGGGATCACATGGATTTGCTCCAGGGAGACACGAGCTGGGTGTGTGGGGGCTTACACAACTTGTTTACAACCAGGGGTCCTGGCAGAAAGACATGTCCAAGCAAAGCAAGGCATAAGCAAACCTCTTTGCGGGCCTACAGGCCCTCCACAACAATAATGTAACAAAACAGATGAAAATGTGTATTTAATGGCATGTACTAGTGCTAAAGAATTACAATGTCAGGTTTCTTACCCCTATACATTCCTCCCCCAGAGTCGTTCTGCAATTAAGAGTCAAAAAACAGAAGATGCCCTGACAGTGAATGAATGAGTCCAGGTTCTACTTAGTTCATTGGTGAGCATTAATTCATTTCTGACAATATCTCATGTTCAAAAATAATTCACAGTGGAGGTTTAGGAAGGAGTATAAAGTCTCAGCTTACTGCAGTTTGCAGTTTAGGGAGTTCCTGCAACAGATATGATGTTCTTTAGCTCAACAACCTTTGACAGATTTTTTTTCTCCATTCATTATCATATTGGATTTAGAATCCATCTAAACTTCTGGTATCTTCATATTACAGTCACAAGGACATTTGCCTTGTAATCAGATTCTATATTTATGGCATAGCATTATGGAATGATTGTGTGAGACTGGAACAGTAAGTTAGAGAGCTAGAAAAGGTAAAAGAAGGAAAAGGAAGAAAGTAAATTATTCTGAGGAAAAAATCAAAAAGAAAGGAAAATGAAAGAAAGAAAGTAATCCTGATACGGTGGCATTTAAATTGCACTAGCAGAAGAATGGAACATAGAAAACTCTTGAGAAGAGGAGAAAATAAATATAATCCTGATAGCCT
Source organism: Pogoniulus pusillus (assembly GCF_015220805.1). Taxonomy (NCBI): domain Eukaryota; kingdom Metazoa; phylum Chordata; class Aves; order Piciformes; family Lybiidae; genus Pogoniulus; species Pogoniulus pusillus. Next base: position 26,224,580 of record NC_087267.1, on the reverse strand, counting down.
GCTTTTTGTTCCATGGAGTGAATAATGTATAACATGGATCATGGATTGATGTCCACAGATGTGACAGGTTTTTTACTCTCTGAGTTAAGAACGAATGCAAATTTTCACACACGCACACACTCCAAAAGTCACCCTTAGTTACAAAATGCATAATGTATGACAAATGACATTCAGACAAAATAGATTCTGAACAGAAATGTGTGTTGTTGTTTTTTGGGTTTTTTTTTACCTCAGCTCACTTCTCTTGCAACCTCTTACAGTATTTTTTGATTGCTAATGCAATCAACATAGTGTGCATAAATAGCATCATCAAGTATTTTTTGTTACACTTTTTAATGGACACAGCACTGAAATATAATCTTTTCTGCTAGGAGGTTAAAAAACATCAATTTGATAAGAGAGAAGAAAAATGAGAGTAAGCAGGGGAAAAAAATAAAGCAAATATCAAGATGCTAGAGGCATGATTTCCACATGAGGAACTTTAACTGGCACCTATTGTCCCTGGACACAGCTGCCAACATTGTGATTTTGTTAGAGTATACTTGGCTGCCTTTGTGCCTTTGTCAAGCCAGCACATTTCACAGCTCTGCAGTGAAATGTGGGCACCCCAGCATTGCTCAGCATTGTTACCTTTCTGTCGTGCATATTTTGCATCTCCATTGCAGTGCCAGACTAAATGTCTTGGGTTTGGCAGGTTTGCTCTGGGAAATTCAGAATGTCTTTCATGGCCTGTGTGGAATAAGGAGTGGGACAGAAAGCTAGTTATGATTTTTTCACTGAGTCACACATGTAAAATCACAGAGGTGGACATTCTTCAAAGTCTTTAAAACAGATTTGATGTCCAGTTACTGACATACTGATGTCCAAAGCTATAGCTGTAATGATGTTTTTCCAGCATCAAAGATGCTCTGGTATTGTTACCATAAGATAACTGGTACTTTGTCATGGGGAGAAAACAGCTTAATTCATGGAATTTAAATAAAATCAGAGTGGAAGCAAAGTATTGATTTATTAATGATGTAGTTAACCATCAAGAAGAGAACTATAGCATTCAGGAAAAGTATCAGAAATACAGAGCATGTGCCCTTACCACCCACCCTCCTCTAACCTGCACAGAGTTGTCAGCACACACCCACATGCCCACATCAATTTTGCCCTCATTGGAGTGTCTCCCACCCTATTGCAGATCATGCTTCTCCTGCACTGCTTCTCAGAAATCCTTCTCAGGAAGGAAAAAAACCTTTTCAGAACAAGCAATTTGGAGAGCTCATCTCACATGTGCACTGTGTTTACACTCACTCTTCTTACCCCGGCCATATTACTAAGAGACTACATATTTTTTTCCACAATGCTGGTTAGAACAGACTATCCCTTTCCATGGACTGCAAGCAAAATATGTCAAGTTGTGTTTTGCATGCTTCTATAATGTGGACACTTGCATACAACTTATTTCAGAAAGGAAACATTGCCAGAAAAGCCATGCATTGTACAGCAGCTCAAGCAAAACCACAGTGCCTCTTCTTTCACAGTCTCTCAGTAAAATCGGACAACACTTAAATTTTCTTGAGTCATTTTTGGCAGTGCACCTTGAATCTCTATTAGGCCATTGAACAGATGAGCAAAGTGTTGGCTTGTGACATGGGACTCAACATTTTGGATGTTACACAGTTATCTCCCTTGCACAGCATCTGGCAAGCCCAGTCATCTGCACCACTAAGTAAAGAACGAAAATAAACAATTTAGGTTCCTTCAGACTGATTTGAGTTCAGTGAAACAAGGACAGTCACTATCAGATGATTGATTATTCCACTGCTCTTAGTCCTTTTTCTTTTTTAAGCTGTTTCTTTGAGAAACAGGATATATTTCTGCAAGTGCAACTTAGGTGATGTAAACTTCTTTGTGAATTGAGAACAGAAAAATAATTCTATTGATCCTGTTAAATGAAATTAGACATCTGCTGGAAGAGCAATGATGTAGGTACCAGAGAGTGTAAGGCAAAGAACAAAACAAATCTGCTACACTGACAAATCCTATGAGGCAGGAAAAAATACGCAAAATATTCTCTTTGTGAGCTTTATGAATTTGATTTTGAAAGTGTTGAACTGTTATATTGTCACTGTATATATTAATTAGTGATGGACAAAACAGCAGCAACACAAGAATATGTGGACGTAGTAGTTGAAGCCAAAGCTGTTAATTGCTATAGCAGCAGTTTTTTATATGTCACTCTACAGATTGTGGTAACTCTACAAGTTGTGGAATACAATGATTGGATAAAATGTTGGCTTTAACATCCTTATTGGGTAACAGTGAGGTGCTGGCTATCTTGGCACAGACTAGTTTCAGTTCTCTGTTCTAAATTTACTATGCTTCTGTACAAATGTTACTCAAGGCGAGTATACCAATTTACTATATTTCTAACCTTAATCTTGTATCAAGGGTACACAGGGATGCACTCTAACTGACTCCCTTCCTCGGTTCCCACATTGTGTGGTTTGGTTTACTGTATTAGTAAGAAACCTTCCCTCATTGCATCAATAAGAATTTTTTTTCTCAGGAAAATAAGGGAATCAAGTTCACTCTGACTGAGAACAATCTCAGATGCACTTTGAACTGTTGTTTTCCTACAAGACACATTAACACAGAGAATGTACAGCCAGACTGCAGACATCAATTCTAAATACTACTTCACACATCTCAGCTCCTAACACTTCTACACACCTGACATTGTGTTAGACACAAAACTGTAAAGAAGATTAAGCAGTACTTGGAGAAGTATCAAGTACTGGATCAGCTGCAGCAGCAACTGGAGCCAAGTACCATGCAATCTGATAAACTGTAAAGGAGATACATTCAAACAGAAAGGCAGAAAGAAGTTAGTACCTGAAGGCAAATGAAGAGCTAAAAGATTTTTTAAGATAGAGACTTGATAGGTTTAGGATGGTGAGTTCAGGAGGTAGTCTAGACAATGAACACCATTTTATCTGTGAATTTTAGAAGAAATGAAGAAGAATGTAGAGGGAAAATAAAGCTGGATGCTTTAAAAGCAATTGGAAGATAATGGAACAGGAGAGAGATCATATCTATGTTCTGGAAGAGGACAGAAGACCAAAGATAGCAAAATTTCTGCAGGAGACTATGGCTACAACTTTAAAGAAAGGATCCAGGTCAATGAGTTGAGAACTTTGGTGGAAGAGGATATGTAAGGATTTTGCAGAGTGGAGAGATTAAATGGGTAACACAGACAATAGGAATAAAAAGTTACCCAGATTTAGTTAAATACCATCAGTTATGAATAACTGTCATATGAAAAATATGAGTATCTGCTGTGGATTTAAAGAAAATGGGACAAGGCTATGTTGGGGGTTAAACATTGCAGTGATTGATAGACCATGCCTAAGTATAGTTAACTCTGTGGATGTAGACATCATATCCCAGTCCCTTTAACTACAGACTTCCCTAGGGATCAGATCAGCACCATCATTAAGAAAAATACTCAGCTGAGATTGTTACAAATGGTTACAAACCATATGCCTGATACAAACCTAATTGTAATCATCAGTGTCCAGTGAAACAGAATGAACCAATACCCACAGGAATTTTCCTGCTCCACTCTCATTGAATAAGACCAGGCTGTTCTTTGAAATATCATGTTTTGTACAACTGAAGTGTTCTGTCAGTATTGAAGTAATATATAAGATGCCGATTTCTCACAGACAAGGCAGATTCCTGCCATAAAGTACCCTATTGTAGCAATGATAGAAAATGAGCTTCACGGCTGAACAGTGTTTTACCAGCTCTTGGCATTGCCTCGAAGTGTCCTGCAGGTGAGACCGCAATATTGTGCTGAGAGAGTCCAGGGTTTTTTTTGTGTCAACTCTTACTAAGTGGTGTGGATGAAGGTACTGGGGTGCCTGACTCATTTTGCTAGTGAAAGGAACACTGAATTAGTGACAATAAAACCAGGAAAAGCGCAGCAGCTGCTGTAGGAGGGAACATGACCCCTCAGAAGCAAAGTTCAGTCCCTTGAGTGGGACTGACAGCCTGCTCATGCAAACGAGAGAAAGCGGAATAGGGGAAGTGATGGTATCACCACACAGGGATGTGATCTACCTTTTGCTTGCCACAGGGGAAATGCAGAAAGAGGTTTCATCAGCTGCTTTAGTCAAGTGCATTCGAATGTGATTTCATCTGCAGGGTGCGTGTGTGAATGAGTGTGTGTAAAAGACAACAGGAAGAAGCACTTAGTTTGATTGCTCTCTAGCCATTTGCTGATAATATGGTTGAAAGCAATTGTGTCTGATAATTTATGTTTTTAAAAGCTTGATTTGACATAGCAGCTTTAAAAACACTGAAAAAGATTAAAAGGGGGAAAAAAGTGGAGATTGGAAAGTTAAATCTCTAAATGGAACTTAGAATTGGTAACCTAGCATGCAGTGGGATAAAATTACACATGAAGGACTTTATGTGCTAAAACTTTGTATGAAAACAAAGGTTATGTTTCTCATTACACACTTACCTAATAGTCTCAAAAAAGGGATGCCATTCACAGTGGCAAGGTGTCTGAATATAATGAAATTATATTCTCCTCAAATGTACCATAGTAAAGTCATAGTTCAGACAGTTCACAGCAATAAAATAGATAACAGCTGCCTTAGGGACAGGGTCAATTTAATATATCAGGTCTCATTGTACAAGAGTAAAAAGAAAAAGCTTCCTGAGAAGGGATAAACAAGAGAAAAAACCTTCCATGAATGGAAATGAATAACAGGACTTGGCTTTCTCACTACCCACAGCCTTAAGGATACATAGTTCTCCTAGAAATCCTACCTTCTCAGCTGCTGTCAGAAGAGATTTTCCAATAAATACACGCAGAGCCAATTCTATTGTCCTGCTAACTATCTTTACAAGCATGAGCCTGTGGGTTGCAGTCAGCAGAAAGATTCTTATCTCTGTAAGACTGCACACTTTTATGAAAAACTTACCTCAACAATGGTGTTCCTGGATGGAAACAGTCTGCATAAACACTGATCCCAGGACTACAAATTTCTAGTATGATTTGTGCTTGAAATGCAAAACTCAGTGCCATTTATTTTCCTTGAATAGTAACATGTGTCCAAACGATGACAGTGGATCAATTTTTAAAACAAAACAATGTCTTTCACTCAGCCTCTTGTCTGTACTCTGAAGACCTGCCATATAAGGACTGTACAGAATTACAATTCAGTTTCCAAAAACTCAAAATATAGAAAACCTTCTGTTTTCAAATAACTACATTTGAATCCTTCATAAATCTTAACTTTACTGCTTGCATTGATATGCTACCACATTTAAAAGAGTCAAGGCTTCATAAGTTGTATTCAGTTGCAGGAAAAAAAAGGAAAAAATGTTTTGTTATAAAGCAAAAAATATAAGAAATAGAAAATAAAATGAAAGCAAATAATTTCTTTCTTGGGCTTGTGAATATCATAATGTACAGCATTTTCCATGAAAATAAATATATCAAATGTGAATTCTGAAACAGTCAGGGATCTAGAAGAAATTTACACAATGTCATATATGTGTATTTTGTACTTTTCTACAGTACATATGAGTTTAAACTTTGTCATTAAAGAACTGAGAAAACTGAAGATTATAATGATGAGTTGTGATTGTTTGGGTGTTCCCCACCCCCCGACACACTTTGGAAATCACCCAGACTAGACTCAGCCAGCTCTGGAAATATAAATAAATCTTATGTTTACAGCTAGCACAATATACAAGCAGATATTTACAGTATGTGCAGTTAGATACAGAAATATACAAGGTAAAAGGTAATACAGAAACACAACTGTGTTTACCTTTTACCTTACTCAGAAAACTGAGTCCTCAGGAGGGGCTTTCAACTGCCCCTTCACCTTCCCCCTGCCCCTCTCAACCTTACCCCAGTCCCAGGGAAGAATGGAGGTTTGGCCAGGGGGTTAGGAAGCAAAGTGGATTAGTCCGAAATGGAGGGTGGATTTAGAGAGTAAGATGCAGCTCAGCCTGTTCCCCAGCAGCAGCCCCAGTGAGAGTGGTTATCTGTGTTTTTATTTCTTGTTCCTATACATCTCAGCAGGCCTCTGAGGGAAGCAGACATCACCATTGCTTTCCTTTCACAGCCTGTAATCTAGTTCTTCTCACCAAAACATTCTAGCTAGACTCAAACTAGCACATGAGTCTTTGCCAGGATCAGCACCTCAGGAACACTTATTTCAGATTATAGAAGAGCTGCAAAGAACAATTTCTTTAAGCATTCATAATTCTGCATCCTTTTTAAAAAGAATGTTCCTGAGCTATGATTTTCCCTGTGTGCACAACCCTGAAAGAGGACTGTGTCACACAAGCACTTCTGTCACAGATGTCACAGCCAGGCTGTTTTTGCTGTACTACATGGAATGAAATTCTCCAAGTCCATTGCTAATGCCATTTTTTGTCTTGTGCATTCTCCTTGAAGAAGATGACAGGATGAATACAGACATTTCTCTTTTTCTTCCAGATGCTTCCTTGAATAAAAGACATGCATCTCTGTGTTATAACCCTGCAGCCCGGCCACAGTCCACAGATGTTTCAGAATAAACTCAGCAATTTAGGCCCAATAGTTTAAGCAAGGTTAAAATGAATAATTTACATATCCAAGCAATGTTATGAACTCTTGTGAATGTCTTCAGTGACACCAGAGGTAACATCAGTGACAGAGAATTTAATTTTATTCTGGTATGTGTGGACTAGGAAAGACTGAGTAGCTTCAAGTATGCTCAGTTCTCTCAGCTACACTTAACCTTATTTAAATAAATAAATAAGGCAACCAAAAAGAAAAAAAAAGATAAGAAAATCCAGGCCACAGAGGGGAAAAACAAGCAAAAAAAGTAGTACCATTTCATCCTTACTTTACAAATGAGTGGATGAAAGTAAAATTGCAACACCCCGTTACATCACATGGGCGTACTACCTCACTACTCAGTGAGATTTTGGCATCAGAAATTCAATAATCACACAGAAATACACATCAGTGGGAGTGAGAGAGAGAGAGAGTGAGAATGATAGAGTGAAAGTGAGAGTGAGATCTGGTCTACACTGTCAACATTTAAAAGGTAAAATTATATCTTAATTGTGGCCGTTTGAGCTGATCCTCTAGCTCAGACATAGGGGAGAGATGAACATTCCAGGGATAGGCCACATAAATGGCAACAATAGATAAATTAATATAATTTCAATGGAGCATCAAGAACTTAATGTCTAGAAGCACAGCTTGTTCTGCCCCTTCTCCCGCTGGCTTCTGCTGCTGCAGCTTCGCCTATCTTCCCCGGCTGCTGTTTTGGCTACTGCTGCTTCTGCTGCTTCGCCGCCGCTTGACCCCTCCCCATCTCCCTTAAGGTTATTGTATTGTTTTTTTTTCCCTTCCTTCCTTCTCTAGTTATTATTTCTCTTTACATTGTTATACTATAAGAAAATACAATTTCATCTTTCCCTGACTTTCAAAAAAGTAGGGGAGTTTGTGTTGTGAATTTTCTTCCCGGGGGAGGGATCAGCCCAAACCCGGGACAGGACCTAATGTCCCTACTTACCTGGGAGGATATCCAAGTTTGCAGATGATAGTGAGCTACTAGAAACAGCATATACTCTGCCCCAGTACTAGGACAGGAGATTTCTAGATACTCTTTCAGCAGATGGTGCACAGTGACAACTCTTTATCGTTCTGACCAGTGCTGCCTTTTTATTGCCTTCTGTTCCCTCACTGGAAGATGATTTCCACCTGTTGTCTCTTTTTATGTGCTTGAGACTTGTCTATGGGAGTGTTTCTATGCAGAACAACATACATTCAGCAGGTGTTATCATTGAGCACTCAGTATAAATCTGCATTAAAGGAGATAGCGTGTGTGTTTAGGAAAATCAAGGTGGATTATTTCTAACATTCATAAGCTCCTTCCATGAAGAATCATAGGAGAAGGAAGCAGAGGGCAGTTTTACTGCTTACCGGGTTTGTCCTCTGCGCAGCAGATTCTTTTCTCCAGCTAGACAATGCAACTGAAAGAGAACATTTCTCAAGTGTATGTTTGCACATTGAGGACAATGGTGACAGGGTGGCTTCATAACTGGGATCTTTCATCTCATTTAAAATTAAAGATACACTTGCTATGGTTAATTTATAAAGGACAAAGTTTATTGACATGTCAAGAGTCTGCACAGGTTCTATGCCACTGGTCATATTTTATCCTGCAGAAGAATTGGATATTGTTATATACTATATAAAGCTGCAGTTTAACTTTTTCATCACTTGAGAAGCTTATATGTCTGTGTATCTATCTAGACAGCAGTCAGCCCATTGACCGTATTAACAACACTTCATCAGGTTTCAGAGTGTGTTGACAGCAAATGTATCTCCTGCAGGTCATCACTAATACCATTGCAGTGAAAAGTATGTAATCACTTTTTGCTGTCGATAGTGTAATAGCAAAGGTGTTCACCCTGTAGATGATTTATTGCGTTTTTATGTGTCTGTCTGGGAGATTTTATAGGACTGAACATAATCTTGCTTGCTAAATTACATGAAGCTTGTCTAAGCGAAGAATTTTATGTTTGAATAGATTCAAAGAAAAGATGTTATTAACAAATGTATTATATCAGCTTTGATTAGCAAAGACAAGACAGCAGCAGCAAACACAAATTACCTGACTAATCTTTCATTTATATTAGAGAATTTGTACATCTTAAATATAAGTAAAACTTCTTTATCATTTTACAACTAGGAAGCTGAATTATTCATGACCATTTTGTGCATGAAAAAAAAATTAAATATATAGAAGAATATACAAACATGACATAACACTGAAAGGATTTATCCTACTGAAAACTAGTATGCAGACCTTTTTCTGTGTCTTTCTCTGCTAAACACACTAGTGTATGCCATACTAGTTAATCACTACACAGTATGTTTCAAGATATGCATCATCCAAATTAAAACATTTTCAGGTGTTTAATATATAGACATGATGTCTGCTAACACAGTGCAAAAATCCCCAAAGAAGGTACATTCCAAGACATAGAAATTCTGTCATGGGTGACATCGCCTGTAATAAAGTGAAGAATATGTTGTGTCTTAATATTCTAAGGCACCAGTTTTGCTCATATTTAAATGTTCTTTATTCAGCTTAAAGTAAGATGAATTGATTCCTGCACACTTTAAAATCAACAAAAGTTAATGATTTTATTCAAATTAATTTATCCAATTTTAAAAGACGGGGGGGGGGGGGGGGGAGAGAAACAACTCCCCCAAACAAACAAAAAACAACACAAAAACCAATATAGTCAAGTTCTGTTATTTAAAATGCAGGCTAAAGTTTAGTTTGTTAAGCTTTGCCTAAAGCTCCTCATTTCGGTTCCATTGGTCCATGATAAGGTCGTCTTCAAAGACATGCTGTAACTATCAACACATCAGAAAACTTGTTCCCAGAGTAAATATCACCATGTTCTGCTCTTTAAAAAAAAAAGAAAATACAGGCACTCTACAATCCAATTACATGTTTAATATTCCCTTTATTCATCTTGCTCAAGGGAAGAGTATCTTCAGTGCATCCTAATCAAAACATTAGATAGTTTCAAATGAATGGAGCACCACAAAAGATAATTACAGTAAGATGAGAAACAGTTGTCAGACAAAAACAAGAGGAAGAGGGGAAGGGATTCATTTGGTCTATTTTAGCTATGTACTTCAAGAGAGACTATTTTTACCCTAAAACTATTTGTCTCTCTGTGGACATTTACAGGCATTTAAACAGAATAATTCTACCTCTGGTCTTCAAATAAGATGACTTGCCTTTTGGAGGGGTCTGTAGCTTTTACTGTGATAGTAGTTTGGACTATGAATCAAATTAAGAATTTGTAGACATATAAATTTGGGACAAATTAAATCTTGCCACCAGTCCAGGAGCTTTCAAAAAATTAAGGGGAGTCAAGAGTTCACAGTTCATAAAATACTTGTTTCTTCCTTCAAGCTTACATTTCACAAAAGAGGATATCAGACTCATTAATAATAAGGGAAACAGTTAAAATGTTAAAAGCATTGCTTTCAGATATTATTACAAGACGAAACTGTAATGCTCAGAAGTTCAAAAACACAGAAACATATGGAAAGCCAAATGGATATCCTGAGGGAGAAGTACAGTTTCCCCATTTCTCCTCAACACTTACCATCAATTTAGAACAGATTAAAAATCTTCAGTACGTGTTCATACTTATGAACAGCAGAGATTCTGATCCAACCACTTTAGCCACTCTGTGTACTTTACCTTCTGCTCTACTGAAGATTTCACAAATTACTATGGATAGTGACTGAGCAGACCTAAAAACTAAGCTTGAGAACATTTAATCTCTTCCTCCAATGTGCCTTGACAAAATATTACTTCTTTTTGTTTTAATAAAATAAAAGTTATAACTCTCTGAAGGATCTGGGGGTGCTGATTGATACCCACCTGAACATGAGCCAGCAGTGTGCCCAGGTGGCCAGGAGAGCCAATGGCATCCTGGCCTGCATCAGGAATGGTGTGGTCAGCAGGAACAGGGAGGTCATTCTGCCCCTGGACTCTGCACTGCTCAGACCACACCTTGAGTGCTGTGTTCAGTTCTGGGCCCCCCAGTTTAGGAGGGACATTGAGATGCTTGAGCGTGTCCAGAGAAGGGCAACGAGGCTGGTGAGAGGCCTTGAGCACAAGCCCTACGAGGAGAGGCTGAGGGAGCTGGGATTGTTTATCCTGGAGAGGAGGAGGCTCAGGGGTGACCTTATTGCTGTCTACAACTACCTGAGGGGTGGTTGTGGCCAGGAGGAGGTTGCTCTCTTCTCTCAGGTGGCCAGCACCAGAACGAGAGGACACAGCCTCAGGTTGCGCCAGGGGGAATTCAGGCTGGAGGTGAGGAGAAAGTTCTTCACTGAGAGAGTCATTGGACACTGGAATGGGCTGCCCGGGGAGGTGGTGGAGTCGCCGTCCCTGGGAGCTGTTCAAGGCAGGAATGGACGTGACACTTGGTGCCATAGTCTAGCCTTGAGCTCTGTGGTAAAGGGTTGGACTTGATGATCTATGAGGTCTCTTCCAACCTTGGTGATACTGTGATACTGTGATCAATGAAATACTAGCATATATCTGGATACTTTTATGAAAACAAAGTATTTGAAAGTATATATAAAATAAAACCAACAAACCACACACAAAAGCAGCACACTGCCCTCAGTGTAACAAAAATCTTAAATATTAGAACACACATGCTTCACACATTCATGTCACAAAGCTCAACATGTTAGGGTTAACAATGGATCCTATTACTAGTAATCATCATCATTAGGAATGCAGGACGGAGTATTTTATGAACTACTCTCAATTGTTGCTTTCTGCAAAAGGCTCCAGTAGTTTTATATTAAATAAACTATTTTAATGTTTACCCTAATTATTTATGGGGCTCTCCCCAGCTACTAAATTAGGAGGAAAAGATATTTAAATGCTCCATGTCAGAACAAGGAATGGATATTTTATGAGTTTACTGCTCAGATTATGACTCTGCACTGGCATTTACCTTAACACTTTGACAAACCAAAGTAATTTAGTAGATTGTATTCCATCACTTCTTTAATTAAAATGCTTCACTGGGCAGTCACTTGTGCACTTGCTAAGAAATTTCTGTTAAGGAATTGTTCTGTCCACCTTCCACCTGCTAGTTGGAGACAAATTGGAATATTTTAGTGAGAGAAGTGAGATTATAGCTGTGAAAAGGAAACAATGGTGATGGCTACTTCACTCATAGGCTTGCTGAGATGTATAAAAACACGAACACAAGCATAGATAGGTCAGTCGGTGTGTGTCTCTCGGAGCCTGTGCTTCCTCTCTAGCTGCATTTTCTGTGTGACTAATCCTTATGCTTTCTAAGTCCCCTTGCCAATCCTCGCAGCTCAGCTTTCACATAAGGCAAACTTTTGGATAAAGTAGAGGGGTGGAAAGAAGGTGGAAGGGTGGTTGGGAGCCCCTCCTGGGGACTCTGATTTCTGGAAGGGGTGTTGTGTTTCTGCATTACCTTTAACTTGTATATTTCTGTATATAGCTGTATATATTTGTGATATGTTGTAAATATCTGCTTGTATATTGTGCTAAGATTTAAATATAAAACTTCATTCCTTAACTTCCAGCTTAGTTGAGTCTAGTCTGGGTGATTTCTTAAGAGTGGGGGGTGCAGGTAACACCCAAACTGTAGCATTCCATCAAGCCATAACTTGAGGACTTAATAACAGAGAAACACACTGCCATAAGGTAGTTGTGTGGAGAGAATGACAACCAACACAACACACAAACCACTGCAGTCAGATACAAAAGCATTTTCCTAACAACTGTATTAGATCTGTGCCACAAATATCCAGGTAGCCTCTTTTTCCAGTGCAGCTGTAATGAGTTGCATATAAGAACTGATTAATCTCATGACTCTCTATTTTCTCCATAAAGATATAGCTTGTCTATCGCACTCCAGAATTCTTCATTTCTTGGCTATAAAAAGAAGAAAATAGGAAGCAAGAAACAAGAAGTATGGTCAGGAGAATCCCAGTACCGTTTCAAGTTAGCAAAATATTCCTTATGAGAACTAGAAGTAACTCCATAAACATTAATGAATAGCTCATTGTTAGCCCTAAAAGCAGGTTTGTTTGTCCCAGGTTCACAGACAGAAGAGCAGAAATTGTTCACCAACTTGATCAACTTTACCTAGTCTAATTGTGGCACCCTCTCAGATTTGTATGAAAAATATACTTACTTCCTAGCACCCGTGGTAACCCTCAGAAAAAGAGATGGATCTTCTGACTCCTTGGTCTAGTGCCCATGGTAGTTGGTTAATATTCAAAAAATACTTCTTCCAAGCTGAAGATCAGAGAGTTGTGCTGCCATTCAGAGAGACTCAGACAGGCTGGAAAGTTGTGCAGGGAGAAATTTAATGAACGCCAACAGGGGCAAGTGTAGAGTCGTGCACCTGGGAAAGAGCAATCCCATGGATCAGTATAGGTTGGGGGCTGACCTGCTGGAAAGCAGTGAAGGGGAGAAGGACTTGGCAGTCCTGGTGGATTAGAGGATGGCCATGAGCCAGCAGTGTGCTCTTGTGGCCAGGAAGGCCAATGCCATTCTGGGGTGTATTTGAAAGGCTGTGGTTAGTAGGTCGAGGGAGGTTCTCCTTCCCCTCTATTCTGCCCTGGTGAGGCCTCATGTGGAGTATTGTGTCCAGTTCTGGGCCTCCCAGTTCAAGAAGGACAGGGACCTGCTTGAGGGAGTTCAGCACAGAGCCACAGAAATTATTAAGGAAATTGAACATCTTCCTTATGAGGAGAGACTGAGGGAGCTGGGGCTTTTTAGCTTGGAGAGGGGGAGAGTAAGGCGTGACCTGATTAGTGTTTATAAATATGTAAGAGGTGAGTGCCAGGAGGATGGAGCCAGGCTCTTCTCAATGGTGCCCAATGACAGACAAGGGGCAATGGGTGGAAGTTGAGACATAGGAGGTTCCATGTAAACCTGAGGAAGAATTTTTTCATTGTGAGGGTGACAAAGTACTGGAACCAGCTGCTCAGGGAGGTTGTAGAGTCTCTCTGAAGATATTCAAGAACAGTCTGGATGTGTTCCTGTGTGATCTGCTCTAGGTGATACTGCTCTGGCAGGGGGGCTGGACCAGATGATCTTTCAATGTCCTTTCCAGCCCCTGACATACTACGATTCTGTGATTCTATGACTCTATGATCCATGGAAAAAAAATCCTGCTTCCTCTCAAAACCAAAGGCTTGCTTTTTTCAATATAAAGGTAGGTAGCTGTAAACCTGCTTTAGGCTATTTGAATGACAGTTCAGCTCTGTCTGGAAACAATTCAGAGAATGTGGTAGGATATTGAAACAGAACATCTCTACAATATCATAATTGTAGGGGAAAACATTCTTCTCTCATAAGCAGTTGCAGCTGTGTAATTAAGCTGGAGTGGCTGAGGGGTATTATTGTCTGGTTCTTTCTACAGAATCACATAGTATCACAGTATCATTGAGGCTGGAAAAAACCTTTGAGATCATCAAGTCTAGCCTATGACCTAACACCACATCAGCTAAACCATGCTACCAAGTGCCACATCCAATCTTTTCTGAAAGTACTTTTAAGATTTCCTACACTAAGAATCTAATCTATGAAACATTTATGTGTAGATTAAAACAAACATTAACCAGGCACTTATTTCAATATTCAATATTTCCTACACAATATTTCATTAAAAGTTACAGAAATTACATATCAGAAAAATGTCACATTACAAGAGTAAATTCCTCAAATGTGATGAAAGCAAGTTTAGGGTGGTGAAGCTGGTGAGAGGCCTGGAATACAAGCCCTATGGGGAGAGGCTGAGGGAGCTGGGGTTGTTTAGCCTGGAGAAGAGGAGGTTCAGGGGTGAGCTCATTGCTGTCTACAACTACCTGAAGGGAGGTTGTAGCCGGGTGGGGGTTGGTCTCTTCTCTGCAACCAGCAACAGACAAGGGGACACAGTCTCAAGTTGTGCCTGGGTGGTATATGGATGTTAGGAGGAAGTTCTTCCCAGAGAGAGTGATTTCCCATTGGAATGGGCTGCCCAGGGAGTTGGTGGAGTCTCTGTCCCTGGACATGTTCAAGAAAAGACTGGATAAGGCATTTAGTGCCATGGTCTAGTTGATTGGACAGGGCTGGGTGATAGGTTGGACTGGATGATCTTCGAGGTCTCTTCCAACCTGTTTGATTCTGATTCTATGATTCTAAGTATCTGTGCTAGTTTGAAGCTAGATAGAATGTTTTGGTGAGAAGGATTAGATCACAGGCTGTGAAAGAAAAACAAATGATGATGTCTACTTCACTCATAGGCTTGCTGAGATGTGTAAGAACAAGAGTATAAACATAGACTAGGTATTCATTTGGGGCACTGCCTGAGATCTGGGCATTTCTCCCTCTAACCTCAGCTGCTGTCTCTCTGATTAATCCGCTTGCTTCCTAACCCCCCTGGCCAAACCTCCACTCTTCCTTGGGGCACAAGGCAATGGCTGGGGTAAGGTAGAGGGATGGGAGAAGGTGTAAGGGCAGTTGGGAGCCCCTCCTGTGGATTCAGATTTCTGGGAGGGGAGTTGTGTTTCTGTATTACCTTTTAACTTGTATATTTCTGTCTATAACTGCATATACTGTAAATATCTGCTTGTATATTGTGCTAAGCTGTACATATAAGCTTCATTCATATTTCCAGAGCTGGCTGAGTCTAGTCTGGGTGATTTCCAAAGGGGGGGGGGGGGGGGGGGGGGGGGGCGGGGGGGGGGAGGCAGGGAACACTCAAACCACCACAGTATCTTTGAAGTTCAAGAGGAAACAGGCAACCAAAATAGTATTAAACTCCAGTATTCTGGCCCTGCCAAGTTTTCAGCAGGACTCTGCTTATCTACTTTAGTAGTCTCTGAAAGTGGAGCTGTAAATATACTTCCTCTGGTGACACTGAAGCTTTAAGCATCTCATTCTTGCCTCATCATCACCCTCTCCAATGCTCTGAGAAAATTGCTTGAGGTTCCAGAACACAAAAAACATCAGCGAACAACAAAAATAGCTCCGGGGTTACCAAAAAAACCAACAAACCCACACCTCTCAGCCTCAGTGAGTTCCTTCCTCAGTTCACTGCATGGTGTCATAAAACTCATGGTAACACAAATGATTCTGACAAGGAAAGAAAAAGGAAGGTGCATGTGCTGGCACTGGTACCACAAGTTTCGCAAGTCTAGCAATATTGAGAGAGGGATTTTAGTGTCATTAATGCTGGTTCAGCAGGGCTTCTCCTGTGCATTCCTAAGGGATCTGCTAATATGCTGAGAGGTAAACTGGGGCTCCAGCCAAATGGTGAAATGTAAATCCTACCAGTTGTACTAAGACAATTGTCTTTAGTTTTCAAAGATGAAGTCAGGAAAAAAAAAAAAAAGCACATATCTTTTAGTGCCCTTCTGAATCTTTAATGTGTCTTTTATCTTAATGTAAAGCAAATTAATAATTAATGGATAAAACCCAGGAGCAGATAGGGTTGTTTGAAAACATTTTACTATCATCAACATCTGACAAAAGAGAAATTTAAGTCAGTGTTGTTTCCAGTTTGTGTTAGCTTTACAAAAATCAAAACTGAAGTTTGATATTGTTAACATGTTCACAAACATCAGAAAAACAGATGTATTTAGATAGCTTTTGTGGTTTATTTTAATGAATGGTTACAGTTAAATTTTCTCATAAATGCAGCCACTTTATGAAGGCAATAATCTAGAAATAAGAGAAGTATTGCAATAGCTACCTCTCAGTTTTTATCTCCAAATTAGATACATAAATCATATGCACGTTAAAATACTGCGATGCATTGCTGAAGACTCCTGTGGCAAATATCACTATAAACACATTTAATGTCTGGAAGGATTCCAATGAAGCATTGAAATATAAGGCAATACTGTATAGCTTTTTAAAATTTAAATGATGGTGTCATTAATACAGTCTCCTACACAATATGTCTTTACACAGATAACAACAATGTCAGAGAAATCCTGGAAATGTTATGGGTTTTTCAGTGTATTTAAAAATAATTCAAATGTATTAAGTAAGGCCATATACTTTGTGTAGTCAATTCTCAGTGGCATTTCAGGAAAGATTTATTGAATCAGTGGATTGTTTCCTCTCAGACACCACTGAGACATGTTCATGGAATTCTAAGATGTTGACAGTAAATTAGAAGCTAATTAGTTGCACCAAAATGCCAGCACCTGCTCCTGTAATATTTAAAAGAAGAAAGAAGCAGGGAGGGGGAAAATAAATAAAAAAAACACCCACAATAAAACATTTAGAGTTTCACAAATGGAGATAATACTTCAGGGTCTGGATTTCTCCAAGCCTTTTTAATCATTTGAAAAGGTTGTCAGAATTATTGGGTTATGAAACTGAATCAGTGCATCTTAGATGTTTTTCCTTCCTGAAGTTTTATAGTCATTATTGTATTAAGATTCTGGCAAACAAGGCCAACAATATTTATGGTTCCTGCCATAACATTAAAAATGCATATCCCATTCAGATTTTATGAATCTTAAATTGCAGCAGGAAATTAGCAGTTTAGATGATAATTGACTTGTAAGGATTAGAGCAATTCAGGTTTCCCCCTGTGCAAAGGAAAGGTTCATCTGAGGTCTTACAGGTTGATGATAATTCCTCCAAAACATCACATCTGTCTCTACAAAAAAGGTGCTTTTGTTCTGGCAACTCGATATTGCAGCAATAACAGTTATTAGTAAATCAGATAGAGCTGGCACAGCTAGCCAAATTGTGATGGGGAAATGAGGGCAAAATCCAAATTAAATATTAGATACATGTGGTATTATATATAATGCACAAACAAATAACCTGCCTACCCTAATGAGCTTCTAATTTAATCAGGAAAGTAGAGTACATTAACAGTTCTGGATGGGAATGTGTACTGTCAGTGAGAGGATAAAAGTCATAAAAATTCTCTGAGAAGGAATAGGGTTTCATAGAATCGTGTGGAGCATAGATGGAGAAGTTTTCATGCTATAGGAATTAAGAAGTTTTTCATATCAGAGAAGAACCAACAAAGAAAGGTGGTGGCAACAGGTGTGTTGAATCAAAAAAAGGAGTGTCATGGGGAGAGGATGTTGAGTAGAAACAGCTGTAATTTAAGAAGAGCAACAATGCAAGAGGCAGTGTTGAAGACAGAGAGATGAAAATCTATGTGAAAGGATGTGAAAAGATGGGTGGCAGAAAAAAAGGTTAAAATGAGCTGGGTCTGTTTAGCCTGGAGAAGAGGAGGCTCAGGGGTGATCTTATTACTGTCTACAACTACCTGAAGGGGCATTGTAGCCAGGTGGGGGGTGGCCTCTTCTCCCAGTCAACCAGCAATAGAACAAGGGGACACAGTCTCAAGTTGTGCCAGGGTAGGTATAGGCTGGATATTAGGAAGAAGTTCTTCCCAGAGAGAGTGATTTCCCATTGGAATGGGCTGCCCAGGGAGGTGGTGGAGGCACCGTCCCTGGGGGTCTTCAAGCAAAGACTGGATGAGGCACTCAGTGCCATGGTCTAGTTGATTGGATAGGGCTGGGTGCTAGGTTGGACTGGATGATCTTGGAGGTCTCTTCCAACCTAGTTGATTCTATGATTCTATGAGGATAGTCAACATGCTCTCTGTTACCACAGGTAGAGTGCTATTTCACAGTAGAACTTCATCTTGTGTTTTCCTGGTGTTCTCTCTTCTCCTAGGGGAAAGCTTGAACTCTTAGAGAGAGATGTGTTCATGGAATTCTAATCTTACCATAAATTAGATGACTAGATGAAGTGTTTTTTATCTATTTCAGTCTCACACACAAGAATGCACGTGGAGGCTTCTGGTACTATTTTCAGGAACTCATACTGAAATCAATTTGAGCTGTTCTGTGCCTGCTCAGCCTGCGACAGCTGCTGTTTGCACCCCTACGATTTTCAGAGGGATAGGTATAATTCTTGAACACGTGCTGACTGCACCAGCAGGACCTCGATTTCATAGACTGGAAGACAAGATGTTATTCAAAAAGGGCTGAGATTACCTTAATTCCCCTGAGAAATCTTTGGCCACACAAATAGAATGTAAACTGCATGAGGAGCACCATGCTGGGGAGCCACTTGTTTCAACACTGCTTCACATTTACTTACTACTTCTGCTTAGTACTTGTTGCCTTACTGCACCCTAGTTATTGGGAGGGAAAACAAAGGAAAGCACAACAACAGCAACAAACCACCCAAAAAAAATGAGACTAAAGCTTTCAAAACCTGTAGCACAGAGAAAATAACCTGGCAGTAAATTGAAAAAGAAAACTTTGTGCGTATGGTTCTCTGGTTTGATGAGATACCCAAGAGGATTTATCAAGATTCAAAGTTAGGAAAGCTCTCCCAGGTTGCACTAGGATGAGGAAAAAAAACAGAGAACGTGGCTTATCATTTTTTTCATTGGACTGCACCAAAAGTAAGCAATTGTCATGAGTTTTTTAAAGAGAACTGACAGAAATTAAACTCTCAAATCAAATTGGAGAGAAAACACAGAATTATATTTACAGAGAGAAATATAGAGATAGATATTACAAAGCAATTTCCCCCTCCATGAGAACCCCATTGACTTTCTCCCCATCCCAAAAACTAAAATCTACACTCCTCAGTGCTCCAATCCTGCCCCCACCCCTACCATCCAAAGAGGCCTAAACAAGCCTCTGGAGGCCTACTGCTTACATGTTCCCAATAATGTGGCTCCTGCCACACACACAGGGCAGGAGGAGGAGGAAAGGAGAGTGAGCTGACCTTGCTCTGAGTCTATAAAGAGATAGCAGAATTGTGGGATTGAATAGCAATCTTCCAGTCCCCAGAAGAATTTTTTAACCCTATAGCCTCAACCTGGGACAGCAATACATTAAAGAAAGAAACTGCTGTGTTTTGTGCTTGTCCCACAGTTCCACCAAGCAAAATTATCTTTCTTGTCACAGCTTCCTTTTTTTGCTCTGTCTTTCCTTTGCTTTTGGAGATGCCTCTCTCTTCAGCTTTATCAGTTTCCATTTTTATAAGACATTTTGGCTATGGCCATATTTCATTATTCCTTTTCAATGGATAATTACCAAAGTTTAATCATCCTTTCTTGCTGTTAACGTGGAAGAGCAAAGGTTTATCCTTTTATTTCCTGTACGTTCTACCTCAGCATGAAGGCACAGGAGCCAACCAAATAGCCAAAATGGAGCTTCCCGTCTAAAACAAAAGCTCAGAAAGAATCTTCAGTAATAACAGATTTCATAAATTGCCCAAGATCATTGTTAACAGGTCAACATTTCTACTTCTCTAATCTTCTACTCTTTTATCTGTTTACTCACATCACAGTATCACACAGTATCACAGTATCATCAGGGTTGGAAGAGACCTCACAGATCATCGAGTCCAACCCTTTACCACAGAGCTCAAGGCTAGACCATGGCACCAAGTGCCACGTCCAACCCTGCCTTGAACAGCCCCAGGGACGGCGACTCCACCACCTCCCCGGGCAGCCCATTCCAGTGTCCAATGACTCTCTCAGTGAAGAACTTTCTCCTCACCTCAAGCCTAAATCTCCCCTGGTGCAGCCTGAGGCTGTGTCCTCTCATTCTGGTGCTGGCCACCTGAGAGAAGAGAGCAACCTCCTCCTGGCCACAACCACCCCTCAGGTAGTTGTAGACATGTCCTCTTAAATTTTGTAGTTAGTCTAATTGTTTAACCTTGTCTTGAGTCAACTCACCAAATATAATCTGCAATGGGGCTATGCTTAAAAGTCCCCCAAAATCAAAGAAACACACTTTTTATGCCTTACTGACTATGAAGTATGCTGTGACTTTACTTCAGAATTTGACTTTTAAAACAGATGTAAGAATATTACCTTCCTTGTGGTAGTTATTCCTCCAATAAAAACAAAGTGGCAAGGTTCCTAAGGAAAATTGCTTTATTCTAATATGCTGTGAGAATGTATAAAATCATGTATATTAATTTAACTGAACTGAGTCATTTCACCTCTGTCCCTGGAAAGGTGATGGATCAGCTTGCTCTTGGCACCACCTCAATGCACGTTGAGGAAAAAAATCTTATCTCAAGTAGTCAGCATGGATTCAGCAAGGGAAAGCCACACTTGACCAATCTGATAGAATCCACATAGAATCCACATAGAATCAACCAGGTTGGAAGAGACCTCCAAGATCATCCAGTCCAACCTAGCACCCAGCTCTAACCAATCAACTAGACCATGGCACTAAGTGCCTCATCCAGTCTTTGCTTGAAGACCCCCAGGGACGGTGCCTCCACCACCTCCCTGGGCAGCCCATTCCAATGGGAAATCACTCTCTCTGGGAAGAACTTCTTCCTAATATCCAGCCTATACCTACCCTGGCACAACTTGAGAACGTGTCCCCTTGTTCTATTGATGGTTGGCTGGGAGAAGAGGCCACCCCCCACCTGGCTACAATGCCCCTTCAGGTAGTTGTAGACAGTAATAAGATCACCCCTGAGCCTCCTCTTCTCCAGGCTAAACAGGCCCAGCTCCCTCAACCTCTCCTCATAGGATTTGTGCTCCAGGCCCCTCACCAGCTTTGTTGCCCTTCTCTGGACATGTTCCAGCACCTCAACATCTTTCTTGAATTGAGGGGCCTTTTATGATGTCTTTTATGTCTTTTATGTCTTTTATGATGCCATAATTATATCGACAGATGACAGGACAGCAATGGATGTGGTCTACTTTGACTTCAGCAAAGCTTTTGACACTGTCTCCCATGACATTCTCAAAGCCAGGCTTAACCAATGCAGACTGGATAACAGAGCAGAGAGATGTATTGGGAGCTGACTGAAGGACAGGTTCTCTTCCCCCTCTACTCTGCACTGGTGAGGCCTCACCTGGAGTACTGTGTTCAGTTCTGGGAATCTCAGCTCCAGAAGGACAAAGAACTACTGGAGAGAGCCCCTCACAGGGCCACCAAAATGATTAAGTGACAGGAACATTCCTCAGATAAGGAAAGGCTGAAAGAGATGAATCTGTTTAGCTTAGAGGAGGGTGGATCTTATTAATACTTACAAATATCTAAGGCATGGGTGTCAGGAAGACAGGGAATACCTGTGAATTATGTATGTAATATCCTAAGCTAACTCAGTTTTTGAGAACATAGACCTTTTCAGCTGAGATATTTTGTTTCTCAGAGACAAAAAAAAAAAAAAAGGTCATGAGGACAGAAAGCTTTCCACTGGCTTTTGGTTTTCTGAATGTGCTGGTGGCTTAAGAGTAATTTTACTAAAAAGAAATATATAAATGTGAAACATTCTGCAAATAAGCACCAGGCATAGGTTAGTAACATGGAACCCTGAGACAAAAAGCTTAAAGATAAATAAATGCTGTCCTAGAGTAATAACAAAATAGACTTGAAACTGTAAGCAGAGGCACAGGCTCTTGTTTTTTTTCCCCCATTTCTGTTAAAAATTATATATTTTCTGGTAAGACAAAATGAGGATATGAAGTAGATTCCTGCTTATCATCCCAAAGTCACGTTTTAGCTCAAATTGGAACTGAGTCAAGTTCCAAGCAATACTTTGGAGACTTTGTTGAGCACTCCCATCCTCTCAGAATATATCAGATTGCTGTTCACAAAACTGGGTTGAACAAGTGCTGACATATTTACAGAGGGATCCCTTCAGCTCTGACGATGCATCCTTTGGGATCTCCCTGCCCTAATCTCTTTATCTCACCATACGCATAGCCAAAATCTCCAACAAAAGCCTAATATTTTGCTCTATTTCTGCTGTTCATTACAGTTCTGAAAACATTAGCAATGTGGTCAGAGCTATTTGGAGATATTTCAATTGAGTTTCTACTGCTTTTAACAAAAAGGCATCATTGCATCCTATTCTTCTACAATGGATACCTACATCTAGCTGATATAACAAAACCAAGCCCTGTCCTTATTCCAGTAGCCCCCAGCAATCTTGCATGTCTTATCCTTGTTGCCTGTACATGAGTGCATGCATGGATTAATGTTTCTCTGTGCATATGGTCAGGCATGAATCTAGCAAAAGGAACAGGCAGAAACATCTAGGAGGTTTTTAAACCTGTTTCCCAGAGCTGTGGAGCTACTCTTATTCCAAATGCAACATTATATTATGCTTTCCTTCAGCTACCACAAGACTGTACACCAACCTCAGAGCTTCAAAGAGACTGTGATTCACCATTGGTGAGAAACATTGCCCATTTCCCAGCAAAGATGAGTGATCTCGCCTTGGCTGAAGCCTGAGCAGTATGATTTGCAATATCCTATGACCCTTTTGAAATCAAAATATTTTAATTTCCATTACAAAACCTGTTTCTCGACTAATGAACTGGTGATATTATTGGCCTGAATCCTTGTATTGGTTTTAGCTGGCTAGTCTCACAAGGACAGACAGGAGACACTGGAGGTAGAAGATGGGACACTCACCCTCCTTTCTCTTGCAATGGCACAGTAGAAGATGAGGCCGGTGCTGCTGAGCAATCCACAGTGGGAAGAGTGTTGAAGAGTTCATAGAATCATAGAATCAACCAGGTTGGAAGAGACTTCCAAGATCATCCAGTCCAACCTAGCACCCAGCCCTAGCCAGTCAACTAGACCATGGCACCAAGCACCTCATCCAGTCTTTTGTTGAAGACCTCCAGGAACGGTGACTCCACCACCTCCCTGGGCAGCCCTTTCCAATGCCAATCACTCTCTCTGGGAAGAACTTCCTCCTAACATCCAGCCTATACTTCCCCCAGCACAACTTGAGACTGTGTCCCCTTGTTCTATGAGCTGCCTTCTAGAACAGATGTAAACAAAAAAAATAGAGACGTACTTAGGACAATCACCCTTCACTTAGAACCATTGAGCCCCTGAGAGTTCTTACTGCCTGACCCAGGTGGTCCTTGGAGCTTCAGGTCTCTGCAGCCTCCTTTTGTGGCACCACAGCAAGCGAGCAGAGGAGCAATGGATTAATTCTGTCAATAACAGATGTTTCCAGACACTAAAGGCAGCTTTGCTGCCCACAGTATGCTGTCATCATTACCGACCTTTATTAAGGAAAACAAAGATAATCTTTCACAGTAATGTGGAAGTATTTCCTGAAGCATGGAGCTTTGCTGGAAGGCATCATACCCAAGTGCTGCCCTGCTTCTGAACTTCGATGGTATCTCAGTGATAATGACTTTTGACTGAAGGTGGAACAAGGCTAAATAGGGCAAAAGCTCACCAGAAGCAAACTGTATCAGCCCTTGTAATGAAGTAGGACAGCTCAGGGAGCTCCCTTCTTTTAGCTGGTTGAGTTCACTGTTACTGTTTTCCAGCCAGTAATGCACTCTGTGGATGACAGCCAGGGGCAGATGTCAGCCATTCTATCTAGAGGATGGGAATCACTTTGAGACAACTCAGATGACAAAAGTAGGATGTTTAGACCTCAGATTTTCTCCCCAGGCTGTCATTAATAATAAAGGGGGGAAGGGGGAATAAAATAAATTGTCTTCAAAACATGACTCAGTTCACCTGTTTTAGATACTCCTCTTACGATTAATGACCCCATGCAAAAAGAGAGTGAGTTGTTCTCTTTTAACTATACAAAAGTGAGCTGGTGACAATGTGTTTAATTTTAGTAAGACAATTAGGGACAGAGGAATGCCAACCACGATACATGTGAGCAGAGGACATCTCCAATGGGCAAAACACCTGGAAGTATAGGCTCAGAAAAATTATGCTACTAAGATGTGCTCAAGGCATCTGACCTTTTAGTTTAATTTGAAGATCTGAGGGGCTTGCGGATGTTTCCCACAATAGTGACCACCCATTTCCTACATGTGCTACTGAGGCCTGAGCCACTGCCTGCATTGTGGAGTACATAAAGAATCAGATGCAGACCAAGATCATTTCTGCATCTGGATGTGATGCAATACTGAAGGCAACATAACTTTCAGACAAGTCACTCAAAAGCCATTATGTTTTTCACTGTAGGAGCAGGGGTTCATGTGGCAGATTCCTGCCCATCTCACACTAAAAGAGAGTAGGGGGATCAGGGAAAACCTGTGAATTTTGTTGTCTAACTTCATTATTCCAATGTCAGGCAACCCTGCTCTCCCTCCCACCTACCATGAATCTCTAATCTGACCATTTTGTGTGGCTGATGGGGGTGCTACACACATCAGCATCTGCATAGGGTGCTTCGAGGAATGTTTCTCCAACACCACAAGGCTGGTAGTACTAGTATAATGAGTGTTCTTAATCCTTCTGTCAGAATTAACTTCTGTGGCCATTTGAGCTAGACATAAAAAATTGAGGAACAGAGAAACTTAGACACTGATTGTAAAGTGGAAAAGTACTGGAGTCTTTGAATGAAGAGGCAAGCATGCCAGGGATAGGCCATAAAATGGCCTATCAATTTATAAGTTAATATAATTTCATTGGAGCATTGAAAACGTCATATCTGGAAGCACAGCTTCTGTCTTCCCCTTGCTGCTTTTGCTGCACTCTCTGCTATCTTCCCCCGTGGCTCTTTTGGCTGCTGCTTCGCTGCTTCGCTGCCGCTTTACTCCATCCTCATCTCTTCTAAGGTTGATATATTCTGTAATAGTTTGTTTTGTGTAAATTGTTATATTTAGTTTAGCTGTAAAAATACTGTTTCATTTACTGACTTCAAATCCTGAGTTGTAGTGAATTTACTCTCTCTGGGGCAGGTTTGCAATAAGTTACTGGGGGAGGGATCCTCTCTAACCCATAACAATTTCTCATTATCCCAGTGCTGTATTTCTCCAAAACCAGCACTAACTTCCTACTTACTTTTTAGATGAAATTGCTCCTAAAGTTGCCCCCAAAGTTTCCAATGGAACATTTTCATAAAACCAGATCAGTTAATCTCCAAAGTTCTTTTCCAAATGGAAGTATCTAAGGAATTTACAAACCTCTAAACATTTCAGAAAGGGAAAAAGTTGGTTTTTTGGTCAGCTCTGTTCATTCCTCTTCATGTTCTGTTTCATGAAAAATAGCTATTTTTTAATAAAGAACCCTTTAATAAAGTTACCTCAACTGATAACGATTGTCCAACAACTGAAAAAAAAAAAAAGTTAGTATTACTAGAGA
This sequence comes from Pogoniulus pusillus, assembly GCF_015220805.1. Taxonomy (NCBI): domain Eukaryota; kingdom Metazoa; phylum Chordata; class Aves; order Piciformes; family Lybiidae; genus Pogoniulus; species Pogoniulus pusillus. The sequence goes on along the minus strand of NC_087267.1, from coordinate 26,198,872 downwards.
TTATCTTAAATATTTATATACCACTCAACTTTTTTTTTATATATTAGTGTGTCTAGTGACAGAAGGAGAAACCAGAAGTGACAGAAGACAAAAATCTGGCAGAAGTGTATGTTGTAGCCTACTATGAGTTGAGGCACTGGAACATGCCCAGAGAAGGGCGACGAAGCTGGTGAAAGGCCTGGAACACAAACCCTATGAGGAGAGGCTGAGGGAGCTGGGGGTGTGCAGCCTGGAGAAGAGGAAGCTCAGGGGTGACCTCATTGTTGCCTACAACTACCTGAAGGGAGGTTGTAGCCAGGTGGGGGTTGGTCTCTCCTCCCAGACAACCAGCAACAGAACAAGGGGACACAGTCTCAAGTTGTGCTGGGGGAAGTATAGGCTGGATGTTAGGAGGAAATTCTTGCCAGAGAGAGTGATTGGCATTGGAATGGGCTGCCCAGGGAGGTGGTGGAGTTGCTGTCCCTGGACATGTTCAAGAAAAGCCTGGGTGAGGCATTTAGTGCCATGGTCTAGATGACTGGATAGGGCTGGGTGGAAGGCTGGACAGGATGATCTTGGAGGTCACTTCCAACCTGGTTGATTCTATGATTCTATGAGAATTTTTATTTTGGTTTGTGTGTAAAGCAGGGTGACTTTTCCCTGTCATATTATTTCCAGAGTTTGAGGCCAAACAATAATAATGGAAACAAAGTAAATAGCAGAACATATACTTGTAAACCACAGATGTTAAAATAAAAGCAGTATTCCTGTAATTGACAGATAGATGGAAAAATCCTGAGTCAAAACCTAATATGGTATAGTTGATTTTCTGAAGTTTATCAAATTACATAGCTCCTAACAACACAGAAACAGTTCCACGACCACACAACTCTGTGTCTGTTTACATCTACAATGTATGCAATAATATGAGTAATGGTATAAGCCCAGAGTATTTTCAGCCCAAATACCATTTGCTGTTGATCTGGAAAATTATTGTAGTCCTTGGAGCCTTTAGATAAGAATTTTTTTTCAGGGATCTTTTAAAGCAAGCAAATGTAGCATCTTTCACTACAATTGAAAAGCATATTCTGAAACAAAAAAAAAAAATAAGGAAAGCCCCATCTGAAATACTGTGCTTCAGACAAAACAATTATCTCTCTTCCAGAGCTCTTTTTTCTGCTTCCTTTTCCAAGGAGGAGTGGGTGACCCTTAGGAGTCAGTGACAGACTGCATTTATGTGGTTATCACATTTTGTAATGATGTAAATACAATGCATGCATAATTTCTGTTCAGCTCAAGCAGTTGATTAATATTTTTTTATCTAACAGGTCCAGTTTTATTATTTTAGCCACTAAAATTTACAGGGGAACATTTGCACTCTAAATTTGTCTGTTAAATAACTTAAAATCATGGCAAAAGCTTGCCTTGGGTTTAATCATTTTTGATAGGCACCAAGCATAAAGATTTACAGATATAAATCCCAAGGTATCTTGTTCAGTTGTAGAATAAATCCACTAAAGTTTGAATGGCTGGTAAATATTTAATGGAACAATAAGCTTCCTGACTTTTTTTAAAATGATATTTCTTTTCATCTGTTGTGCCTCCAGAAGAATTTCATATATCAAAACGCGTGAAGCAACTCAAAGCAATTTTCAAGTGTCACATTGATTTAAAATATTTCCTCTCATAAGATTCATTATTCAAATTATGTCATGATTAAGCAATAATTGGAAAATTCTCTTCCCTAATTCTAGCTTTTAACACTAAGATATGTGATGATCCATACACAAAGGATTAAAATCCTCTTGTAGTATATCCTTTTGTGAAATTAATCACTGATAAAAAACATGCATAATGGCATTTCTGATTTAGTAGAAGCTAAAATTACTAAGGGAAAAATAGAATCGAATGGCATCTTGAAACCACTGCCCTTGATATACAATCTTCTGTCTTCCTTATTCTACGATTCCATATTATTAAATGGGGATATAGCAAACCCTCAGAGCAAGAGAAATTGATCTAAAAACCACAGTAGGGACTTTAAGGGGAAAAGTTTTGGCTAAGACTCATTATTACTTCTTCACACACTTGATTTCTAGAAAAGATGAGGAGTAATGGGTGCAAGTTACTCCAGGGGTGATTCCAATTGGACAGAAGAGGAACATTTCTCACAATGAGATCAATTATTGTAATAATCTCCACAGGGAAGGTTTCCCCATATTGAACATTTATAAGATTCATCTGGAGCAGGTGCTAGGCCATCTTGTCCAGACCTTGTTTTTGCCAAGAAAAGTTGGATCAGATGATTCCTGAGACCCCTTCCAACACGGTATTCTATGATTCTATCTTCCCGCCATTCCTCTCACTTAAGTGTTTAGATAGCTGAAATCAATCAAGTCCCAAGTGCTTCATAAATCCTGAAGAACAGAAATTAACGTTGTACATTAATTGTGGTTTAACAGTGGGATTTTGAGCTTTAGAGTGATGTGCATCTGGGCTGGTTTGAGTGCCTTATTTTTTGGTCTCTGATGTTTACATTTCATAAAATGTCTGTCCTACACATTTTATTTGCATCCTGATGTGTGACCACTTAGGCTAACCTTCTGGGGCGATCACTATCTCACAGTAATCCCCCTATCTCAGTTTTCAAGAGAATTTGCCTGCTCTTTATTAGCCAAGGTCAAATAGGACTAATGCTTGGAAGATTTGTACCTCATTAGCATTATCTTTATTGCCATTATTTCACACGCTAACAAAACAAAAAGTAATTATTCCCCAGTTAGTCCCAAACATTCCTGCCCTTCTCATTAGTATTGGCACAGCCCTTTTCTCTAGGGCAGCTCAGACTTCAGTTCTTTAAGGAAAGGCTGACAGCAGCAGAATTATGGTACCAAGAGGGATAGGCAGAAAGCACTCTCCTGATTTATAATCAGATTCTCTTATTATAACAAGCACTTTCTCGCTGCTGGGCTACTTAAATCAGCTCATGTAATTTGTCACCTACTAGAAACTACTTCACATTCAAGATGACAAAGGGGGAATTTCCTCCACATACTTAGTTTAGACTTTTAACTACAAAATGTTATGCAGGATCTTTGGAATGTTTTTTTATTTCAGCTCTTAATAAAAAACAAATACCATTCTGAACAATCTGGTTTGCCTCTCTGAGTGACAGGCAAGGAAGGCGAACGGTTTCAGGATGAGACGTGACATAGGGTCACAGATGCTCTGAATTCTCAGTGTGCTTCCATATAACCTTTGGTGATCTTTGCTATTTACATGTATCTAAATGCATCCAAGAGATAAATCTGAGAGGTGGCATGCTTTGGAGTAAACAGACCTAGAAATAAAGCATCTCGGTTGAGTAGGATTTTCTACAGAAATGGAGATGAACGTAGTCTCTTGGCCATCAATGGTCCTTCTATGGAGCAGCAGAGAATTTAGTTACTGTTTCCCAAGAATTTTTAGATTTTTATAAGTGGAATCTAGCTGCTTACGACACCCCAGAATGCCATTGGCCCTCTTGGCCACAAGGGCACATTGTTGTCTCGTGAAGAACTTCTGAAAGCCCTCATGCTTTGTATATAAATACATTTATAAACTGTACTTGTTTTTCTTTTTCATTTTTCCCTTATAGACAGGTCTGACTTGCTCTTCTTCAGCCAACATAGTGAGCTAGCAAAGACATCTGGTTACTACTCCAAGCAGAAATGACAAAGGGTTGGTCATGGAAAGGCTGCTTTCAGTGCAGACACTACATTCTCCCTCATCTCCCTCCTATCCTCTCCTATTTTCCCTCATTTTCCTCCTTTTCTTTCCAACTCCTTCCTTTCCTTTGCATCTTCCTTTTGCCCCCCATCTTCCTTCTTTCCTCTCCATCTCTTTCCTTTTCCCCCATCTTCCTCTTGTCATCTCCTTATACATCCTTTTCCTCTCCATCTCCCTCCTCTCAGCACCACCTCCCCTTCCCCACCCCACATTTTCCCCTTTTTTGCCCAAACCCAGAGCACCTGGGTTCTGTTGGAGTCTCCTCCCAACACAGGTGTGACCACTTTTCCTTCCCTGCCCTCTCCCCTTTTTAACCGGGTCCAGGAAAAGGAGAAGCCTCAAGTTTGCCCAACTGGGCAGAGGGATCCTTCTCCCATCACTGCTGGTGAGTCCCTGTGGTGCACGCTGGATAAATGGTGAAGGGGATCAAAGGCTGGGGGGCCTGGTGGCCCCCCAGTTAGGCAGGATAGAGCATTGATGATTGCTCTAACCTCACCCATGGGTGCTGGCTGGGCTCCTCTATGTTTAGCTGCTGCTTTCTGGTCACTTGTAAAGCTGTAAAAAGGCCAGGAATAAATCTGTGAAATGTTTTGAAAAGCATCGAATTAGCTTGGAGGGAAAGTCTGAGAATCCCTAACAATGAAAATGGAATGAAACTCAAATCTCATTGACACTCTGAAATAAAGAGTGGCTAAAACTCTGTCTTATTTTGTAACTAAGAGAAAACTTTCTTTAATCAGTACCAAGTGAAATCCTGTCTGTGTGAAGCCAGGTCAGGGCACTAGATGGCTATGATCGTAGAATCATAAAATTGTCAGGGTTGGAAGGCATCTCAAGAATCATCCATCTTCAACTCCCTTCTCTGGGGCAGGATGCCTCACACTAGACCAGGTTGGTCAGAGACACATCCAGCCAGGCCTTAAAAACATCCAAGGATGGGGCTTTCATCACCTCCCTGGGCAACCTGTTCCAATTTCTCACCACCCTCATTGTGAAAAATTCCTTCTTAACATTCAATCTAAATCTATCCGCTTCTAGTTTTGCTCTATTCCCCCTACTCCAATTACTACCTGACACCCTAAAAAGTCCCTTCATGGTTTTCTTGTAGCCCACTCTGATACTGGAAGGCCATAATAAGGTTTCTTCGGAGCATTCTCTTCTCCATACTGAACAGCCCCAATTCTCTCAGCCTGTCTTCATAGGAGAAGTGCTCCAGCCCTCTGATCAGCTTTGCAGCCCTTCTCTGGACACATCCAAGCATCCCCAGCTCTTTCCTGTAATAGGGACTCCAGAACTGGACACCACAGTGCTCCCAGTGGGGTCTCATCAGAGTGGAAGGGCAGAATCACCTCCCTCACCCTGCTGGGCACACTTTTCTTCACATAGGCCAGGGTCTGGTTGGCTTATTTTTTCTTTTCAAACTAACAGTTGTGTCAAATTTGGCAGACTGGATCCTTTCACAAAATGAGTGCTTGTAGTTTCCAGTGGAAGATTAATATTCACCTTTTGAAGTCTCAAAAGCCTGTGATAAACAATCCATGTCATTCAGAAAAATGCTTGTTTTACTTGACACATACACCAATGCTCTTTACTACCACACAACTAATTTTTGTAGAGGCCTGTGGAACTCTACAAAATGTATGAAAACTTGATCAGTCCCACACAGCAGCTACAAAAACAATAGACACATAGAAATGAAAATACTTCTGCCCTTTTTAACTATATTGAAATATAAAATGGCATAGCTAGTTTGAGAATTTTGGAGTGTTCTTAGAATTTGCTTCTACTCTTTTTTTTTTTCCTTCACATAAGTGGCTTTTTGAAACCAGTACAAGTCATCACAGAGGCAGTGGAGGAGTGATCATTGGATTATATAATCTCTCAAGTTAATTAACATATAGGTAACCGGATGACAGATAACCTCATTCTCAAAGGAAGATGTTTAAATAGATACATAAAGGATACAACCCAGAGTTTGAAGGCAAAAATGAAGTTGTCATTTTCCTCTTTTCAGCTTCCAGATGTAATTTGTCTCTAATTCGTATTTGCAAGGCAACATTTGTAAGGGGGAGAGCTAAAAATAGCCTATATATCTTAAAATGGGAATCCATCTTATATATCTTTGCTGTTAAATTTCTCTTGTGGATAGCAAGCTGATCATGAGCCAGCAATGCTCTGTTAGAAAAGAGGTCAAGCAACATCTGGGCTTTGTTAGCAGGAGCAAAGCAAATCGACCAAGGGAAGGAATTATCTCCTCTCTACTCGGCACTCCTTAGACCACTGCTAGAGTGCCATACCCAGTTTGGTTGCACATCAATTGACTGTATCAGGGTCAGCATAGGACTGCCATGATAGCTGGTAGGTGTGCTTGTTCAGCCTGAAGTAATTGGCTTCAAGTGAACCAAACAGTAGCCCTGCAAAACCCATAGAAAAGTTGCTGGAAGAAAAACCAGGTTCTTTGCAGTGGGACATGATGGGCAGATGGGACACACTGTGTGTAAATTGAAACAAGAGATGTTCAGACTGGAAAATCTCCTTCTCATGAGGGTGCTTATGTCTTGGCAGAAATTGACAACAGGGGCTATTCAGTCTCCCTCCATCCTTGGGCATTTTCAAAACATAATTGGATAAGATCCTGAGCCACCTGGGTGTAAGCTCAAACTGACTCTTCCTGAGATCCTGTCCAATCTGAACTATACCATGATACTACCATTCCCTTGGTCAAGAAGGACAGTAATGATTTTCAGGCCTGAGTCCACAACAGTCCTTTCAGTAAGTGCTATGCTTCTGAGATGATACTCCCTTTATCACCTTCTCCCACAAATGGGCATGGATCTTAGATGTTCTTGCAGTGCTCTGCTATGTGTTGGGACCTCAGCCCCACCCCACAGCCTTAGTTGTTAGTGACACATCCTCAACAAAGACTCGCACAGCATGCCTCTAGGTGGAAGAGGGAAACCATTAGTGTTTCAAATCCATGTGCCTAAAAGCAGCCTGTTGCCCTAGTTTTTACTTCTTACTGGTAAGTTTTCTAGCAATGGAGCACATAAACATTGAAAACGAATAAGGTTAACCCTAAGTATACCCTGATTATGCCTTGCTGTACCAGACAGCCCTTTAAGTATTTGGCAATCCACTGCATCACCCTGATTTTCAAGGCAGCATAATAGAAACACCTGTAAACCTCTGATGGGAGTGAAAAGACTTGTGAATTGGATACTAGAAAGCACATATACCCTAAGATCTGCACTCAAATGCCACTCTTAATTATATAATGGACTAATTTTGTTAGCAGAAACAAGTTGCTAACAATGGCAAGAAATAAAACAAAAAATGCCTGAAACAAAATTATTTACATGTTTTAAAAAATATATATATATAAATATTTCACAGTCTTAATCATAAGAGACCTGAGTCTCAGTAGCACTGCCATCTTTTTCAAAACAGTCTCCCATTGAGAACCCTATGGGCTATATTCTGACCTTGTGTCATAGAAAATATTCTTGTCTTCATAGTATGGTTTAGGTTGGAAGGGACCTCAAAGATCATCCAGTTCCAACCCCCTGCCATAGGCAGGGACACCTCCCACTAGAACAGGTCCCTCAAGGCCTTGGTAAAATTTCTTTTCAAATACAGCTTTTCACTTGATTGAATCACCACAGAGAGTTGGAGTCTTGCTTTTCTCCTCCCTGTGACTTACTAATTTAGTTTTAAAGAAAAATAATCCTTCCATATTCTAACAATGTAAAACTTTGCATAATAAAGCTATTCAAATCACAAAGACGTGGCAAGTAAAATAGGTCTATGAGAAAGATACCATTTCTGCAGTAAAAGGAGGCTGTAATAACATTGTGTCCACCGCTCAGTTTAACAACGTTAAGAATCTCTCATCTAGTACTCAAGTGATACTGAAATGGCAACATGCTTGGTAAAATACAAGAAGTTCACAGGACTAAGGTTTTCTTGTCTTCTTCAAGTGATTATGCTGAATATAGATACCAAAAAAAACTGCTTCACGTTTTTTCAAAGATTTTCTTTCAAATCTTGTGATCCATGCATCCAATGTATTAATATAAAATCATACACGAAGAATTTTCCCATCTTCTTCCCATTTTTCTGTTTTCCCAACTTTGTGAGAATCTTACATTCAGAGCTGGAAATTACAAACTGCAGGCTTACCTCCAAAAGGGTAAGTGGTATATCATAAGCAGGTTTGGTTAAATCGCTATAATGCATCAGAACAGTGTTATAAAAAAAATATTCCTCAGATGCCAACCATTTTCTGCATAGACAGACCTGCACCATGCTGGCTTTGCCCCACATTGCCTGAAGAATACCCTTCTGTACAATAATAGATACAATCAGGAAAGAAAAAGGTTTCACATAATATCAGACTGAAAGGAAAAAAAAAAAAACAACAAACCAATCAAAACAAACAAAAAACACCCAAACATAAGCTTGACAACTTTACACCACCTGGCAACAAAAGCCATTAAATCCAATTCAATTTCTAAACTATATAATTTGTATTTGGCTTCTCAAGTTAAAATCCTTTCCACACTAAAACAGTCAAGCTTTAAGTAAACTGCAGAAAGTGATTTACATTCTGTGAGACTTTTTTTCTTGAAGATAACAGAGTTCTGTAATGCATTATCATTATTACTATGCTCTATATATAGAATCATAGAATCAGCCAGGTTGGAAGAGACCTCCAAGATCATCCAGTCCAACCTTGCATCCAGCCCTATACAGTCAACTAGATCACGGCATTAAGTGCCCCGTCCAGGCTTTATTTGAACATCTACAGGGACGGTGATTCCACCTCCCTGGGGAGTCATTCCAATGGCAAATCACTCTCTCTGGGAAGAACTTCCTCCTAACATCCAGCCTATACCTCCCCTGGCACAACTTGAGACTGTGTCCCCTTGTTCTATTGCTGATTGCCTGGGAGAAGAGACCAACTCCCACGTGGCCGATGTTGCTCTGACAAGTCTCAAATAGGAACATCACCTACTGTTTGAAAACATCCAAAGATATTCTGTACATTGCTAATTGTTAAAAATTATGTTTAGTGGCATTGATACTTCTTTTGGTTCTCAGTCTATTCAAAAGAAATTAGAGGCAATAAACGGAGCATAGAGCCTAAACTAAATATTTCTAGTAATTTTTAAAGACTTTTTTAAAGTAAGAAATGAGCCAGATTATGCTTTACCAGCCATAGGTTTCATTTGGAAATTACTATCACCGTCTCACAAGCCAAATAAGATTTTACAGGGAAAGTTCTTCTACTTTGGCAGGATGTCTTCACAACTCATTCACAGCTCTCATCAGATTGATTCATGTTGCTATGTTTCCCATTTATGGTTTACGTAGTAACAGGAATTCATGGGGTTTAAAAGAAAGCCTTGGATATAGAAAAGTCTGCACAGTTTATAAAAAAGAAAGGAGGCTTAAATATTTAATTGAAAAAAAGAAATTACAAGTGAGGAAGTTGACTTTTTTTTTCCCGGGGGTGGGGTTTATTGGTTTTGGTTTGGTGTTTTTTTTCCACACTATAGCTCAGGTCTTAAAGTTCTTTGTGAAATCTTCCTGAAACGTGGATAATTTGAACTATGCCTATTTTTGGCTTGTGGCTACTACATGTCTGAAATACAAATGTTGTTACTGTAGCTATACTTTTAATGGCGGAAAATTTGTTTTAAGTTTGTTTAAAATTTGTAAATTCTAGGGAGAAAATGGTGAAAACATCTTTTGCCTTTGTAGGCTGCAGCCTCTGCCTGTTGTCAGCCTGCAGCCATAATATGATTCTGCTTATACTGCAGCTGATTTTTTTTTCCAGAGTTTCATTTTTCATATTTACCTCTTACTACTACCACTTCATAAATTTCAGTTCAGTTTATAATTTGCTTCCAACATAGATTGTATATGTATGAATGCTCGAAGCAACTGCATAAGTCACAGGATGCTTACATAACCTATGATCACAATCCAGATATTTAAACTTGGAGAATGAGCTCTTTAGGCTTTTAGCAACAGTGTCAGATAATCATGCTCGGACAAAAAATATGACCAAAACCCATCTGTTTCCTAATTTATCCATTCTATATCTTTCTCTAAAGATAACAGTCTCTCTAAATCATGGATATGTCCCTTTGTTTCAGTAATGCAATCCCAGTAATCTTTATAGTATCTACTTTGGAGCTAGGCAAATTAAAGCTTGGGCAAATCAAATTATTGTCTAGGCATCACAAAGATTACAGGTAGGTACAGGGCTCGTCTCACCTGTGAGTACTTGTGATTGATGGAAAGAATATATAGTTCTGAGGAATTATTCACTGCATCTGCAAGCAGACATCTAAAGAGGACAGATAACTGTATCCTAGAAATGTGTGGGTTTTTCTCTAGAACCTAAAGATGACAGAAATTGTCGAAGTCTAAGTTTGGTCAGATGAATCCTCTCTATCTTCCCCTAAATACCTTGCTATTAATATTATCCCAGATGCCTGGGAAGCAGCAGGCCTCAGTTGCCAAGCACTTGAAGAAATGTGCTGAGTGACCTTTCTAAAATAGACAGTAGGATTGGGCAAAAAAATAACAAATTCCACAAAGTCGACTGAAAGTTTCTGTTCTAGGTGCTGTGGAAATGCATGTAAGGAATGACAGTTCCATATTCTGGAGAAATCATCTATCTCACACTATTGCCAAACAGTGTTAAGTAATTCCAGAAGAAAGGAAAGGGAGGCAGGCCTCTAAATAAATCACACCTGTAGTCCTTTAAGATACCTTACTTCCCTGAATTTGAGCTGGTTTAAAATCAGAAGTTCCAGTCAGTGACTCCAAGGTCACACAAGAAAATCTTCCTGCCACTTTGTGCCTATTATGTTAATTCAACAATGTTTGTTTTGTTTTGTTTTCTCCTATTATCAGTGCAATGAATGTGCTCCATTCAAAACTGTTACTGTAAGAAACCTATGGCAACATTTAAAATTTCCTTTTCCTTTGGATAAAAATATCAGAAAATTGACAGATAAGTTGTTTAGGTAGAACAATAGGGCATCTGATACTTAATCTACAAGCACTTAATAAGAAGTATTCCAAGTAATGGCACAGTGCTATTACCGTATCACTTAGTGAAATGGCAGCAAATTATTGTATTACTCACATCTCGTTGGGTCCATGCTATTATCACAGAGATGCCTTTAAAGATGACATTTAACATACTCCTTTTACACAGTAAAGTGGTTAAAAGCACATTCAAATTTTAAAATGTTTCTGATCTCTTGACAGCTCACCGAAGCATTCTGTGGGCTCCCCTGCCTCTCCAATTGCTAACTGCAGCTCTAAAACTTCTTATAATTATGAACATTGCAGTCACACTAAATTAGACTGACAGCTGAAATACTGATTACTAAGGACTTATTAAGGACTACTTTGCAACCAATTATGCTGACATTTGACTTGATTTGACAGTTGAATTGAGTGGAAGATACCTCCAAAACAGTAGAGAAGAATATAATTTATATCAGGACAGATTAATTAAGATACCACTACAAACTTTATTTTTATCTGAGCTTGGAGCACCTGTGACTCAAATGACAAATAGTAAAAGCATGAGATCTTTAGTACACATGCATCTTGTCATGTTTTGAGATTTGATGAGGTCTCCAGCACAAGAAAAGTTAATGCCAGCTTCCAGGTATTTTCACTGACCATTAACTCCAGCAAAGCAAAAATGTTTTCAAGTTCTGAAATATTTTTGCCATAAAATTGTCAAAATTGTTGAACTAGATTACATCCCATTTCCCTTGTTGTAATTTTGCTGTAGAATTACATACAAATTCACTGTCATTACATCACTTCCCAATAATTTGTCAAATCTTCCTGCAATTTAGTGAATTTCACCTGGAAATTCTCTGAAACACCTACTACATCTCTTTTGTTCAAGTACAAATAAGAATTGGCAGGAAAAAAAATTCTCTCCTTTAAACTCAACTGGAATTATTTCAGAGCAGATTATATAGCACAAAATTTGAGCTAGTACAAAGATGACAAACATCAACTCCCAAGAAACTGTCTTGCCTAGAATAGATGAATATACATACATATATATATACATAAAATGAAGGGAATTTTCTCAGTCAAATGTGTTGCATTAACTGAGTAAAAAACTAAGCAAATTGACTCTAAATATTTTCAAAGTGATTTTAAGGCTATTCTAGGATTTAAGAAGTGTCACTAACCTGTCACAAATTAATAAGTTAATGGCAAATATGAGGAAGCAAACCAGTTTTAGAAAAAGTAATTTATTAGAACTAGGGGTGACCTCATTGCTGTCTACAACTACCTGAAGGGAGGTTGTAGCCAGGTGGGGGTTGGTGTCTTCTCCCAGACAACCAGCAACAGAACAAGGGGACAGTCTCAAGTTGTGCTGGGGGAAGAATAGGCTGGATGTTAGGAGGAAGTTCTTCCCAGAGAGAGTGATTTGCCATTGGAATGGGTTGCCCAGGGAGGTGGTGGAGTCTCTGTCCCTGGACATGTTCAAGAAAAGCCTGGATGAGGCACTTAGTGCCATGGTCTAGTTGACTGGATAGGGCTGGGTGCTAGGTTGGACAGGATGATCTTGGAGGTCTCTTCCAACCTGGTTGATTCTATGATTTATGCTCAATGAGTGTTCATATGAACTTACCACTAAACATTTCTTGTACATTTGTATTGGATAATTTAATGTCACCTTATATTTGCATTAATGCTTTAGAAGGGTCTTGTCGTGGATGTAGAAGCTCTTATGCCCATTAAGATAATAGCAAATATAAAAAATTATTGCAAATCCTTCCCCATCAAAGACAGCTAATCACAAGTAAATAAATGAGAGCACAGTTTTTAGTGTCACCTTTTACATAGTTATTCACATCACTTCCCTATCTGTACTATAAAAACCCCACATCTTTTTATACCTGGCTTAGTAAATTAGATGCTTTGTAATCTGCAGAAATGCTGAGAATGTTGATTAGGATCCAGAGACAGTTCTGGTATAGGAACAGGATGAGAGGAAACGGCCTCAAGTTGCTCCAAGTAGGATTTAAGTTCTACATGAGGCAAAATTTCCTCACAGAAAGGGTTGTCAAGCCCAGGAGAGGCTGCCCAGGAAAGTGGTTCCATAATCATCTCTAGATGAACTTAAAATTAAGTATGTGATGCTTAGGGACATGATCATAGAATCAACCAAGTTGGAAGAGACCTACGAGATCATCCAGTCCAACCTAGCACCCAGCCCTATCCAGTCAACTAGACCATGACACTAAGTGCCTCATCCAGTTTTTATCAGTGAATTTGGTAGTGTTAACAGTTAAGCTCAATGATCTCAAAGATCTTTACCAGCCTAAACAATTATGTAACTCTACAATTCTGTAGTTATGTGAAAAAGAAATTCCAGAGATGAAATAGTGTTTTCATCATTACTATGTATACTTCATACTAGTCAGGTTAACTAGGGGAAAAAAATACACTTTAAAATTAAGCTTTAAGCTCATTGAATGCATTTCACAGATATGATCTAATTATGCTGATCTCCAAACCCTAATGTACCCAGCTAGTTTTGCAGATTCAGCCTCCTGGACTATTTTTTTAAATGTGAATTCACACAGGAGATATTATAATGATTCCTTTTCATTAATAACATGAAAAGATAGATTTCAAAACCTTGGGAAACAGCAGACTAAATTAGTCATTGCTATCACAGGCACAGCAGCCAAAATTAAGTAAAAACTGAAAGTGGATGGGATAAGACCCTATGGTTATGTGTTAAGTTCATCAATAGTGGGATCTGATTGATTTCCATTTACCTTGTAACAATTTTCCCTTTACTTTGGTTAATCATGATTTGATCAAAAGATTGACAAAAATCTCTCCAATTAATGGTTCTAGATGAACTGTTGCTTAATGGCTATGTCTTCACAATGTCTTTATACCTCAAAGAATTATTTCTTATATGTTTTTGTCGGGAACCTAAACAAATTATAATTAGACCTATTCAATCATCAACAAGTACAATACATTCCTTCATTTTTCTCCACTTAAATATCAGCTTAATTGGTAACAAAGGTGGTCATGATTAGTCTGGGAATCAGAAAGCCTGTTAATGGAGCACAAAGTTCAAAATTTCATATCAAAGTTTCTCTTCAGACTGTTTGAAGCATACAAATAATTTATATTCCTAAATTCACCAATTGGATTAAAAAAATACCCAGAACAAAATTATGTGGCTTGTGAACACTGTAAAATCAACCAGGCACTTCAGAAGTTTTTCCAATGTCTTTGGACAGTTTGAAAGTTAGGAACCTATGGTTAGAGGTGAAAACTTCAGACTCAAAATACTGTAGAGTCTAAAGGAACAAAAGAACTCCTTGAAGAGAAGAACAAACATCTAGTGATTTAGGGCTGCAGAGATGGTTAAGAGATTGGAGTGTCTGTGAGAGCTGAAATTTTCGAACCTGGAGAAAACAGGGTTCAGATTATCTTATCCATGTGTATAAAGACATCGTAGGCAATAGTAGAAGATGGAGGCAGACTCTTCTAAATGATAACCAGCGATGGAAAAGAGGCAATGGGCATGAGCGATTATATAGGAAATTCTACTTGAACATAAGAAAAATATTTTTTACTGTGAACGTGGTCAAAAACTGTCACAAAATACCTAGAGAGGTAGATGACTCTCCATTCTTGGAGATATTCAAAACCCAACTGGAAAAGTCCCTGAGCAACCCACTCTAGGTGATCCTGTTTTAAGGATTCTGACAACCTCAGCTGTTGACTGTCAGTCCTGCTGGTAGCAGGAATAGCTGCTTTTCAGAGCTGAAAAAGTTTCCGTGGGCTGATAGAACCAAAAGAAAAGTGGTGTCAGGTATATTTTTCAGATAGAAAGGTCTAGATTCAAAAGGCGTATGTATGCTTACATTTAAGCATTTAAAATAGATACTAACATTTGTTCTGTTGAATAACTCTCTATTCTCCTTTGGCTGTGATAAAGAGAGGCCTGATTCAGTTGGCTAAACAAGATCATTTAACACATTTACGATCTCATGAACTTTCCAAGACACTAGCAATTTGTTGTTCCTTATGGGAGGTCTGAGTCCCTCTGGATTTTCAGATGTATTCTATTTGGGATACTATAGATCATCTCAACTGATACTTCACGTCTAGGTTTAGGCAGCCAAGGCATGCAGCTGATAACCAGTGATTATGGTTACAGCAAGGTGAAAGCACCTACATATAGGAAGACCCATTAAGACATTCAAATTCAGATGTTTTAATTTGTGAGATAAATCTGACACCTGCTATGGCCTCTAATAGAAAGTAAGCACCAAAATATTTTGTACATATGTGCATAAAGTACATAATCTGAAGGAAATGTCCTGAATCTTGGAATAGTGTCTTTGTCATAGGACTCTGACTTGATTAGCCCTCTTGGTTCTACTGTTATATAAATGTTATACAATTAAAAAGAAAGCCTGAGAACTTCAGATATAATTTCATCAGCAGTAAATAATTTTTTAACTAAACTCAAGGAGTACAGAATATTTTTATTACCCTCAAATATTTTTTCACCCCAAGGGAGAATAAAACCATGGAAAGTTGTGCAAGTGGTGGACGGAGGAAATTTATCATTGAGGTAAGTGAATAATGTCTCAATCACTTCAGAATCTATTGCATCATGTGCAAATATCTATTTGTCTCAAGTAAGCTACTTTGGAAGTGAAAGTGGATAAATTAAGAAGAATGATCACATTCTACCTTGTAAAAATTGCTTAATCATCTTACTGTTGTCCCTGTATTAGATGGTTGGTGCATTAAGGTGCGGATGACACATAAGCTATACCTTAGGATGCAGTGGTTACTTATGAGCTATTCCAAGAAGGTGAAAAAAATGGGTAAACTCATCAACAATTTTCTCTACAATTAATACCACTGAAAATTTCATATAAAATTCTCATTAGTTTGTATTATAAACAGTGTTCTGTCAAAAGATTTATAGTATTCATTGCTGTCAGGCTAAAAAAAACTTATCAAGATTCTGTTCTTTTTTTATCGGGTTTTTCTAAGTCTCATAATAAAATTGCACAGTTAAATAAAAAGAGAAGGATTAGAGCAATTTTCCCCTATTGAAGTCCACTTTCTGTGCTGAATCAGCTAAATCAGTTCCTCAAAGTTGTATAGTTCACACAAGTAACTCTGCATAGCAAAGAGCTTTTTCTGTGTGGTTGATTGAGCTTTGAAAAGTGGTGATATTTCCACCACTGAGAGAGACATCCTTTGGAACTAGCAGGTACTGAGCAGTTGCACATAATGAAGGTTGTACATTAATCAGTGTAACTTCTTTCAAAATCAAATTAAAATGTTTTTACTAAGGTCAAATTGCTATAAAGCAGTTTAGCAGATGTCTTGCCACTCCTGTTATTTGCAATTACAGAAAACACAGTTTTCATTTACATGGGAAAATCCTTATTTGTTGCTATGTGCTCACAGCTATCCTCTTTAAAGACCTTCACAGCTTCTGAGGCATAGAGTTTATCACTGGCCAGCAGAAGATAATTTCATAGAAGTGTTTTGCTAAAATGCTGCAGCGCAAAGCAGACAGTGGAGAGGGTTGTTTATTGCATTTCCTCTGCAGAGCCCACGACAAAAACAGAGAAAAGTCTGAGTGACAAGGAGATAGCCTCTTAGCCTCATCTGCTACAGCCACTTTAATGAGATGCCAAACTCCACACTGAAACTGAAACTCTCTTTCTCTGAGACCAATAATTTGTGATAGTATAGAGTCACATGTTTTTGCAGCACATCATGTGTATAATTATGAAATATAAACTAGGTAAGGCATATGTCGTGGTAGGCCTCATAGGCCCAAAATAGGCTTAATACATGCCTTGGCTTGCCCAGGTGTGTTTTTCTGCTCCATGGGAGAAGCAACCACAGGCAAGAAGACAAAAGAACCCAGAGCCACTAAGTCTAAGGACTGTGGCCTGCCCAGACTTGTCTTGGTCCTGTGGTAAACAAGGTACACAAACTTAGCTTCTGCCTGCTTGTGCAAGGTCTGTGCTTTTCCCAAATTTGGGTAAAGCAAGCCTACGGCTTCGCCTAATATGGTAAGGTTTGGTTAACTGCTGTCCTGATTGGCTATTCTGTGTCCAAAGGGCAATTAATCTCGGCCAACATTGAAAAAGGAGATACACAGGTAAACAAAGTGCTCTGCTGTGCTCTGCCATTGTATTCATGCCTGCCATTGCATGCTGCCATTGCTTACTGTCTGATTGTTTGCTGGGAATCTCCACTGTCACAAGTTTACCAGGAACAAACTCTAAATGCCTCCACACAATCTGCCTGCGTAGTCAGCATGACATCGTGCTGAAACTGCGCATCACAAGACATCCTGCCTACACCTGAAAGTCTCCTGCCAGCATAGGAAGTCTTGGAGAGACACAGATCATCCAGAGGAGCCAGGAGACAAGGTCAGAGATTATTACAGTATCACCAAGGTTGGTGTTGCCATCCAAGCCACGGGGCTGACAGCTTAGCCAGCAGTTTGCTGTGGGGGACAGTGTCAAAGGCCTTGCTGAAGTCCAGATAGACAGACCACATCCACAGGCCTCCCCACATCCACCAAGCAGGTCACCTGATCATAGAAGGAGATCAGGTTGGAGAGGCAGGATCTGCCCTTCCTAAATCCATGTTGGGTTATCTGCCTCCTTTCCCCAGAAGCCTGGGAAGAATCAAGTCTCAGCAGCTGACAAGACAGAGTCCCCTGAAAGTGTTTGGGTACTGTCTGGGATTGTGGCTAGCCCTGTCCCTGGGGGTGTTTAAGGCCAGGCTGAATGAGGCTTTGGCCAACCATATCTAGGGTAGTGTGCCCTGCATGTGGTAGGGGGGTTGGACTCAATGATCTCCTAGGGTGCCTTCCAACCCCTAATATTCTGTGATCCTGTGAATATTGCAACCACATTCACATACTTAATATCTGAGCACCCAAACATTATATTAGAAAGCTAAAAGATCTTGGCACACATAAACACAAATATTAAAACTCACATAAAATTCACATGCCCTTTCACAGAATACTTGGCCCCATATTAAAAATAATAAAGCAATCTTGTAATGGAAGAATAGGAGTAGCACGAACTTGGGACAAACAGATTGCCATCTCTCTTCTATAAACAAACATTACCACTTTCTTGTCCTTGATTCAATGAACTACTGATTTATTATGAAGTTATTACACAGCCACTGCACTGTTTATAAGGGTAACATGCTTCTTTTTGCATACAAGTATACAGGACATGTGCCAGGGCCTTGCTCCCAGACAACCAGCAACAGAACAAGGGGACACAGTCTCAAGTTGTGCCAGGGGAGGTAAAGGATGGATGTTAGGAGGAAGTTTTTGACAGAGAGAGTGATTTGCTATTGGAATGGGCTGCCCAGGGAGGTGGTGGAGTCGCCATCTGTGGTGGAGGGGCAGCAGCCCCAAAACTGAGGCCTCTCTATGCCTCTACATGCCTGGACATGTTTTTCTGCCAGGACCCACGAGGCAGTAAACAGGTTGTGTAACACACACACACCCAGTCCGTGTACCCCTGGGGTCCGCCCAGGTAATCCCCTATTGGGAGGGTCCAGGCAAACAGCTACTGCCTATTAAGGTAAGGTTTGGGCTTACTGCCAATCTGATTGGTCACTTTAGATGGCCAAATGAGCCACGAATCTCGGCTCAGAGTCTGTAAAGAGGAGTGCAAAGGAGCACCACGTGTTCAGAGTGTTCAGAGCATTCAGAGCGTTCAGAGGTTCAAGCTCAGCTCTCTGATCCACATAGCAGCACAGACCTGCTTGCATGGCCTAGACACAGAGTCAGGCCCTTACTCACTCTCATGCAAACATTACTGAGGCTCAGCCCTCTTGCATTGATCTCAAGGCGCAGTTAAGCTGTCTGCGAACCCTTTGAGAAGCAGAGCACATGCACGCCTGCACTTGATACATATATGGGGAGCCAAGAGCCCCGTGCCTAAGCCTAGAGCAGCCGTACATACTGGCTTGCTATCTTGCATTTATCTACAGAGCTCAAGTCTCCCTGCAGCCTGGCACACTGCTTGCCAGCTGTCCTGTAAGTCTGGAAAGATCCAGCTCATCAGATCTTTCAGACTGTCTGCTAACCTACAAACACAGCTAGCAGCTGTACAGGCGATTGTGTCAGAAGCTACACGGACAAATCTTTCTCCTGCATCTGGAAATCCTGCCAGCTGATCATCCCTGGACACGGCATCCAGAAGAAGCAGCAGCACCAAGGCAGAGATCACTTCATTCCAGGAGAGAAGGTCAGAGAAATCCTGTTTACCCCAGAGACTGGGAACACTTATCATTCCCTGCAAGCCGGGACAGATTCCAGCCTCACCAAGACCCAAATACTGGGCACATGCTGTGACACAATCCCAGGAGGGTGATTAATAATTAATACGTAAGAGCAACACATTTAAGCAAGCTTTAATTCCTTTGTAATATAAGTTACCTCTGTCTTAAGAGCAGACACAGTTTCAGCCCTTGCTGGGCAGACAGTATAGTTGTTAAGAGGCATTAAGCCTAAAGGAATCTTTCTGTCTATAGTTGTTGATAATTTGATATTTCCATTTAATAATCAAATCCCTGTAAATATATCCCACTGTTTTCATAACCTTGCACATAACAAACTTAATTACATAGCGGTTGGGGGTGGTACAAATTTGTACATATTTTAATAAATAATTTTATAAAAAATTAATACCGCCTCAAATTAATTTCTCACCTTCCTCTAACAGAGGAGGAATAAGAGAAACCCCTCCATGACACCATCCCTGGAGGTGTTCCAGAAAAGCATGAATGAGACACTTAGTGCCATGGTCTAGTTGACTGGATAGGGCTGGGTGCTAGGTTGGCCTGGATAATCTTGGAGGTCTTTTCCAACCTGCTTGATTCTATGATTCTATAAATTATTTAAGATTCATGTTTTAGAATAACTCACTCAAGGAAATCTATCAGGAATGGCCATTTTGTGATTTTTATTTTTTTTTTACCCTCTCTAAATTAAATATCTTAATATTTTACTTTTTTAACATTCTAATAAAGTTATTTATTTAAAAGCACTACTGAAAAAATATTTCCTAGGGAAATATTGTCCAGTAAGTGCTGTACAATGTGATCAGTGCATCACATACCAACCAATGTCTTCAATTCATCTTTAAAGATTTAGTTGACTACTGTATTTGATGGCTTTTTCTACCTGAACAAAATGATAAATAAAAGTTGGCATTAGGCTTTCACATTCCTGAAGCCATAAAATGTTCCTATTGTAGTTTTCAGGGATACATTAGAAGCAAGGAAGGTAACTAGCAGATGTTTCTGCTTATGAAGAAGACATTAATGTTTACTGCTTGATGTTCAAGAAGAAGAACAGAAGTGCTTGGTGGTGCTGCAGGTTTTGTCCAGTAAGCTTATTTTTAAAATAGAGTTCACTCTGTGGGAAATAGGAGTACAAACTTCTTGTCAGTATAAATGCTCCATGGTGGAAAAATTATATAATAAACTTTCAAAAGGAAAATTTACTCCAAGCTTGAAAAGTTGTTTCTCAATAATTTCACCTATAAATTAGAGTAGTATCAAACTTGGCTCCTGAAGCTACTACCAGACCAAAAAGAAATAAAAATAAGACACTATTGTTATTGAGAGTTTATGAACAGTTTTCATTTGCCATGGGTTGGAAAGGCCAGCATGAGAGAGCAATCAAAACTGCCAAAAATGTGAACTAACAGTCTTACTGTGGCAGGATTATGGGCTGTATGGTTCCCAGATATTGCCTGGTACATTTTCAGCTGTTGGTATGATTTACCATGTTTTTCCCTCTGAGTACCAGAGTGAGGAATTGCACAATATTTTCAGTCATCTCCAAAACCTCTCGTACTATAAATACACAGGATAGAATGAACTCTGGTCTTTTACTGGGTGACATAAACTGTGCATTAAAGCCTGGTAGCTTTCATTAAACTCTGGTAACTCTCCAGATTTAAACTCACTTTATGTGCCCCATTATAAGACCACATCCTAAACTGATTATAATTTTACCAAACTTTAACCACCAAGTAGGAAATTTTCCCTATCGAGTATCTGTTTTAGTACAAAATACAAAGTATCATTTGTAAGACAATAACATACTTCTTAAAGGATAAAAAAAAAAAAAATATTCATTTTCTTACGCTAAAACCTGTCCTGAAAGTTGAATAGCTGAAGGTAATCTATGTTTTGGATCAGAAGTTTGTAATTTGGGAAGGCAAGTCAACAATAATGTCTTGTCCTGTTTCCATGAACATTCAGCTTTTTCCCAAGTTTCAGTGCCAAGAGCATCCTAGAAGTTAGAGATAAAAGTAAACTGAGGTCAAATGAGGAGTCTAGGATGTAGAACATGAGGGGAAGCAAACAAACAAAGTGAAAAATCTTCCATAGTAAGTAGGCTGAACAAGATAACAGGGGGGAAAAGGCACAAACAAAGAAAATGGAAATTGGTACAAGGTCTTATTGATTAAATGGGATGGCAGAGAAGAGAATCATGGAATCATAGAATTAACTAGGTTGGAAGAGACCTTCAAAATCATCCAGTCCAACTTATCACCCAGCCCTACCCAATCAATGAAACCATGGCACTAAGTGACTGATCCAGTCTTTGAACACCTCCAGGGACAGCAACTCCACCACCTCCCTGAGCAGCCCATTCCAATGGCAAATCACGCTCTCTGTGAAGAATTTCCTCTTAATATCAAGTCAATACCTCTCCTAGCACAATTTGAGACTGTGTCCCCTTGTTCTGTTGCTGCTTGCCTGGCAGAAGACACCTTCACCTGGCTACAACCTTCCTTCAGGTAGTTGTAGACAGCAATGAAGTCACCCCTGAGCTTCCTCTTCTCCAGGCTAAACAACCCCAGCTCCCTCAGCCTCTCCTCACAGGGCTGTGTTCCAGGCCTCTCCCAGCTTTGTCAGCCTTCTCTGGACACATTCCAGTATCTCAGCTTCTCTCTTGAATTGAGGGGCCCAGAACTGGACACAGCACTCAAGGTGTGGCCTGGCCAGTGCTGAGTACAGGGGAAGAATAACCTCCCTTGTCCTTCTGGCCACACTGTTCCTGATACAGGCCAGGATGCCATTGACTCCTCTGACCACCTGGGCACATTGCTGGCTCTTGTTCAGCCTACTCTGTACCCCCAGGTCCCTTTCTTCCTGGCTGTTCTTCAGCCATTCTGTCCCCTGCCTTGATTTATTATCTAAGCATCAAGAGAAGGCAGGCAAGTGTTAATTGGACAAGGGAACTATGAGGAGAACTAAGGAAATTAACGCAGGAATATACTGTAACAATCTCTTCCCAGGTGCTTGCAGTCAAACCTGGGTTTCCTAGTTTTTCCTCATGGCCACACTCTTATGCAAGGGTCAAGAGTGATCTCATGGCAGACACAGATAAGGTTTGTGCTTGAATGAAACCTCTTCTATTACTTTTCATCTTATCAGTATGCATCTCTGAGAAGAATTTGGCTTTATACTCTGTGTACAGAGAAAACCTTGTGAAAGTACTTAACCATATAGCATATTAAAATTTGTTTACAAGAGCACCAGTTATCTCTAATAGACTTTTTGGACCAAATCTGTCTGGTTATGCTAGTTGCCTTTATTGAGTGATCTCAAGACTTTTCTTGTTATTTTCTACCTTGTGTCTTCTCAAAAACTGTTCATATTTCTATTTAACTGAAAAATAACCTAAGTTATCTTGTAAAATTACATGTAACTAAGCTACATAAGATGAATCCCTTCCAATGCCTTCACCTGCTTTGCTGAACAAAACAGTTCCATTGTCTGACTTCAACACCCACTGGCAAGATGCAACTTGCTTCCATAGAGCTAATTTTCTTCTTCCTAGTGAGAACAGTCCTCTGTCCTTGATAGACTGGGTATTTGATGGCAAGCCAAGCCCATGTATTATCTTATAGCCTAGTTCTGACCAGTTTATTAATATAATCATAGCCTGTGATGGCACATGACTGGTGATGAGTCAAAACTAGGGAGTAAACTCTGTGTTCAGCATTGGCTACCGCACATACAGCCTCTTTGCTCAGTTTTTCACCTGTGAAATGGAGCACAGCATCTCTTCTTTCAGCACAGATACAGTGAAACAGGCTTATTACTTTCTAGAAAATACTACCTATCACTTTGATAAGCACAACAGACAACTCTGGAGGGGATTTCCAGTAGTGTGAAATAAATGTCAGGCCAGAGATTGAAGAATCAAAACAGAATACTGAATGGCTGTTCAGTAAGCGAGCACTGAGTGAGGGCATAATATGTTCCAATAGTTAAGGATGTGCAAGATGCACACAGAGAAAGAGCAGTAAAAATATGCAAGGCAAAGTTATTCCCAGTATTTTCTAAACTTTGAGTCTTTCCTGGCTTCTGTTCTTAACAGGATTCTAACACACACTTTTTATGTGTAATGCTCTTTGCTAATCCAACACTTTCTTAAACTGCAAGAGCTAGAGCAAGCTCTGTCAGCCATCTGGAGTAGCTGTAAAGCAAATTGCTGGCAAGAAATCTGTTTTGAAGTGCATCCTATCCCACAGTAGGTCTGCCTCACATCAGGTTTAAGGTTCACAGTATCACAGTATCACCAAGGTTGGAAGAGACCTCATAGATCATCAAGTCCAACCCTTTACCACAGAGCTCAAGGCTAGACCATGGCACCAAGTGCCACCACCAATCTTGCCTTGAACAGCTCCAGGGACGGCAACTCCACCACCTCCCCAGGCAGCCCATTCCAGTAGCCAAGGTTGTATGACTATAGGAAGACACACGGCATAACTAGATGATTACACTTCATGCTGCCTTCAAATTCCTACCTACATTTAAACCTCATTAATATGCTAACATTCAATCACTACTATGAGACCTTTAGAAAATAGTAATAGTATTATCTCCTCTATGTCTTAGGGTCACCACCATAGAATGGGTCACAAGTGTATCAAAAAGCATTTCCTAAGACATTCTAAGATCTCCTCTCACCCCAGCTACCGTTAAATATCATACATTTATGACCATTAAGCTATGCAAAATTACTGTATTTCCCCTTTACATTGTCAAGTGATCTTATTAAGAGACAATAAAACAATGAAGGGGATTTCTCTGACATACTAATAGCCCCTTTTAAGTTCTAATTTACTGTAAATTAAATTCTTCATTTTATATAAAATGATTTGTAATTCTGAACACTGTTAAGCATATGTATGAAAATAGGTTACCCAAGTGGTCCCTTCAGACCACATTGCCAGATGAGCATCTTTGACTCTTAGTATACTGACACAGACAAAATAAAAACATTCATATCCGTGTATCTTTCATATCCCCTAAATGCAAAAGCTCAGAACAATCTATAGCTGATTGGATGGTATATGAATATGCTTATGAGCTGTTAGCAAACTTAAAATATAAGTTTTCAGCCAGACTGATTTAGAGCCGATTCCTTGAGAAGGTTCCTACTTGCAAAGCTTTATTGGTGTAAATTAATTTCATGAACACAGCAAGAGAGCAATCTCTTTCTTAACCAAGTCCCTCTTAAATAGAAACACTTGACTCTGAGAAACATTTATGTCATGCAGGGAAAGATTCAATTCATCAAATTTTTGTTAATTAAGAGTTAAAATTCTCAGCTTGTCACCTTAGGCTAGTTCCACAGTCCATAGGAAGATGAAGGCTTTTGAAAATTGCATGTGATTTACACAGGAATGCAGGGCATTTTACAGACACATTGCAGCCACCTGTAGTGTAATGCATAACATAGCATAAAAGGGAGCAGCCTCAGTGGATCAGCTGTAAACCACATCAAATCCAGCATCCTGCCTGCAAAAGTGACACAATCAGGTGCCTAAGTAAAAGTACAAGAAAATAGAAATGGCACTTGACCCAAGTAACACCCAGGCCTCTAGCTACCAAGGGTTCAATAACTGTCTGAGATAGATATTGTCTATATGATTACTAATTTCCTGTAATTTTTGTCCCGGTGAATTTCAACAGACTGCCTTAGAGCTTCTGTAAGCTTTTAGTATGCCCAAATCATGTGGAAGGGATTTCCACAGCTTAGGTAAAACACTGTGGAACAAAAACAATTTAATTTGTTCATTCAGGGTTTGTCTAATCCTTGTTTAATATAATGACCTCTAGTTCTTGTATTAGAAAGGAAGGTAGTCAATCCCAGCACAGATTCTTCACCCAATTCATGGTTTCACAAATCTCTAGCATAAGACATATGCAAAATCTTCAAACTCAGAAAATCAAGTTGATTACATTAATACATATACTAAGCTTCACCCAAGCAGAATTTGTGAGTTCAGATACACTAACTTCTAGAATGACCGAAACAAGTTCTCAGATAGCCACAAATGCATGACGAAAGTATACTGCCCGACTTTGGGGGAGAATTAAAAATGAGAAGTAGACAGAAGACAAATTATATTCTTTAAAGAAAGGATTTCAATTTTTTTTAGCCAAAGTATTGTTAATTGACACAAAGAGCTTCATACATATTCATACAAAGAGCTTCATCTACTGGCATTTAAGAAAAGTGCTCACATTATTCCTAAGTCCATAAACTCAAGACAAGAGAATGATTTCTTAGCTGTTCATGTCTCAAAGCTCTTTATGTTAATTTGATCATAGGACACATGCCTGAATGTTCTGAACATTAGAAATGTCCTGTTTATATGATCTTTTCTGAGTGAGATAAAGCCAGCACAGCCCTTTGCATCATTCAAATGATGCAAATGACATTCAAAGAGTTTGACAGTGTCTCACATGACATCCTGGTATCTGAACTGGAAAAACACAGATTTTTATGGCTGGATCAGTTGGTGGATTAGCTAGATGGCAACTCTCAAGGACTTGTGATCAGTGGCTCAGTATCCAAACAGAATCCCTAAGAGGTCTGTACTGGGTCATCAGTAACATAGACAATGAGATATAGTACATCCTGTTGTGGGGCACTCCAAATTCCTTCTTCCCCCTCCTCCACTCCATCCAGAGGTTTGAATGGGGCAAGAAGAAAGTACAAAAGACTTCTTTCCCCTCCCCGCAGGCTTGAAGGAGGAACAGCAAAAGGCGCCCTTTGCACACACGTAGTGACTCATGTGGGAGCCCGTGCTGGAATCGGGCTGGGGGTTGGCTGGATTCTATGACTCCAGTATATATGGCAAATGGACACTTTGTCTAGGGAAAACATAAATAGAGTGAAGGGAAAAGCACAATGTTCCCGCCTTAACAGTGTCCACCTTTACAGAGCTCCCATTTTGCAGCATTCCCTGTCTTCGGACCATCCCCACATTGAACGGCTTCTGCTTTTGCACGGCTCCTGTTATTGCACAGTCTCTGCCTTTGGACAGTGCCCTATTTCTGCACCATTCTGTGCAAATCTGCAAGCTTGGCAAGTCCTTAGGTCCATTAGAGAGCAAGCTGCCCTGCTGTACCCACACCAGCTTCTCTCAGATTGTACTGTGCAGCCCAGCTTCCTGCTGCTACCCTGAGCTGGAGAAGACAGCAGCAATTTGGCTGCCTGCCCTGTGCTGCTGAGGCGGCACTGCTTCGCAAATCTTTGTCTCACGGGACAGATCGGACTTCTGCCGCATGGATCTGCAGTGATTGGATATTGCTTGCATTTGAGAGAGGCTGCTGCCGGCAGAGAAATCCAGCAAGGGCCAATTTCGTATCTCGCCTTCATGAGTAAAAGCTGCTTCCCTTAGATTCTCTGCTCAGCCTGATTTATAGCGGAGTAAAGCTGTGCTTGTAGCTTAACCTTTTCCATTTTCTGTCTTTCCTAAATCTCTAAATTTGCCCATAACATCCTGTGAAGAATTTCCGACCAAATTATACTCTGTAAATAAACCTAAACTAGTTCTGTATATACTTTGGGGGTGAGGTTTTCAAGCAAAAAAATTAAAGTTCTATTTTTAGAATTCTTGCCTCAGCTAATCAATACTCCAAACCATTACAACACACCCTGAGCAAGTTTGCTGACAACACCAAGCTGTGATGCAGTCAACACTTTGGAGTGAAGCGGTGTCATCCAGAGGGACTTCGACCGGCTGGAGAGGTAGGCCCATGCCAAACTCATGAAGTTCAGCAAGGCTAAATGCAAGGTCCCACACCTGGGCAGGGGCAATCCCAAGCACAAATATAGGATGAGTGGTAAGTGGATTGAGAAAAGCCCTACAGGAAGGAAATTGGGAGTGCTGTTTCATAAGGTGCTTGACATGTGCCACCAATGTGTGCTGGCAGCCTGAAAGGCCAACCATACCATGGGCTGCATCAAGAGATGCATAGCCAACAGGTCAATGGAGGTGCTTCTGCCCCTCTACTCTGCTCTTGTGCGACCCTACCTGGAGCACTACATCCAGCTCTGGAGAGTCCAGCACAAGAATGACATGGATCTGTTGGACAGGGTCCAGAGGAGGGCCACGCAAATGATCAGAGCGCTGAAGTGCCTGTCCCATGAGGACAGGCTGTGAGAATTGGGTCTGTTCAGCCTTCAGTACCTGAAGGGAGCATACAGGAAAGCTGGAGAGGGACTTTATAAAAAGGCCTCCGGTGATAGGACAAGGAGCAATGGTTTGGGGCAAGCCAGTGCAGAGTAAATTTAGATTAGACATTAAGAAGGAGTTCTTTGTTATGAGGGTGGTGAGTTGCAGATGTTTCAGCCCTGGAAGTGTTTAAAACCAGGCTGGATGAGACTTTGAGCAACCTGGCCCAGTAGAAGATGTGCCCATATGTGATGGTTTGGGCATTAACCCGCCCCCCCCCCCCCCCCCCCCCCCCCCACTTTTGGAATTGCCCCAGATAACTCAGACAGGCCTCCGGGAATATAAATGAAGCTATTTATTTTACAGCAGCAAATATACAAGCAGCTATTTACAATATATACAGTTATATACAGAAATATACAAAGGATAAACAATACAGAAGCACAACTCCCCTCCCAGAAACCTGAGTCCCCAGGAGGGGCTCTCAAACCACCCCAACACCTCCCCCAGCCCTCTCAACCTTACCCCAGTTCTCAGGAAGAAGAGAGGTGCAGCCAAGAGGTTAGGGAGCAAGGTTAGTGGGAGCAAGGTTAATGAGATGTGACTAGGTCTAAAGGCAAAGGCAGAATGAAAGACTAAAATGGAGAATGTTTACTTCTTCTTCCCAGAGTTCTCAGTGTGACTGTGAGCAAAGAGACACAATTGTTTTCATTTCACTGCCCGTTATCTAGTTTTTGTACCAAAACATTCTAGCTTGCTTCAAACTAGCACACCATACATGGCTGGTGGGGTTGGAACTAGATGATCTGAAGATCACTTAAGTGACTTTAAGGTCACTGTTGTGAAGGGGTTTTGTTTGAGTTTAGGGGTAAGATAAGAGACTGAATTTTTGAAAGGTTTTTAAATAATTCAATATTATATACGAAGAGAATTCCCCCCCCCCCCCCCAAACTTATATACAGTTAACCCACATAAGTTCTTTGTATGCAGTTGTGAAATTATTTTACAGAATGCCTATATACAGTAGGGTTAAGGAATTTGGTAGGGGTTTGGAGAGGTTTGGATAGAGTCTTGTGATATAAAGTGCCATGGGTAAAGTCACTGAAATTCTTAGCTGTTCAAATCGAGATTGTTCAGTTACTAATTGGAGTCGCAGTCTCTGTGGTCCCATATATGTGTAGCAAAAGCCACGCTGTTGATCCTTGTGGACCAGAATAGTTCAATTTGGATACTGGGGCGCACAGTCTGAGAAGGCTCCACGGGCACGATCGGGCTGGGAATGACGGGCTGGAGCGGTGGCAGTGTCTTGGGTTCAAATGCAAGTTCCCAGAGACTCTTATGAATTTAATAGACCCAATGACAATTTATAGAATTTATAGAGTGCCCTCCCCTCTTCCCCCTCCTCTCCCCAAAAGACAGGGAGAGAGAGAAAGGTAGGGACACCCAAATAAATCAATCTCACTCGATTTGGAAGTTAAAAAGGAAAAGTTTAACAATAACTTAGAAAAAGGGATTGGAGGTAGGGAAGTTTACAAAGGATAAGGAAGGGAAAACAGCAAAATACAAAAAAGGGATGGATACAACCCGAGCAATGTGATGGTGTCTCTGCCTCGTGGCTGCCACGTGGTGTGCTAGTATGCAGTATCAGTGTGTGTGTGAAGAGTGAACGCAAGAAAAAAAAAGAGAAAGAGACAGGGAGGTCCTGCCTCTTTTATACCACAGGAAGTGGGGGGAGTGGGCTAACCATCACCTGGAGTGTGGCCCATCCCTGGGGAGGGGCCAAGACCCCTAGGGTCAGGTTCAGGGTTACTCCCCCAGGAGTGTTAACCCTATACAGGCAGGCCGGGAGCGCCTTGGTCGATGGTTCCTCTGGATCGGTGCAAAGTACCGTGGGCTGGAACCATACAGCAGTAGTGGCCCCAGGCGGCGAAGAGGCTAGTAGAGGTGGGTGGAGGAGGGTGGCAGGAACACTGAATTGCCCTATTTATGAGATGTGGGCCGAGATTGATGGCCCTTTGGCCACAATACTGTCCAATAAGCATCTAGCAGCAGGCCAAAACATGCCAAATAAGGTAGAGTCCACAGGTCTGGTACCCCCAAATATGGAGACAGCACAGGTGGGCCCACATGCTAGGTGTGTGAGCTTATGCAACCTGTTTACCTGAACCTTACAACCAGGGCAGGCCAGACTTGAAGGCACCAGGCTTGTTGTGCCCCTTTGTCCACTTAATTTAGTTTCCCCTGGTTTAGATGGAAAAACATCTTTTGGAGGAAAAACATGTCCAAGCAAGCATAGACTTGTAAACAAGGCTATTTGGGCCTATGTGGCCCTCCACCACAGTCACTTCCAGCTCAAGCCATTTTATGAATCTATGCTCTTGTGACTGCTACATCCATTGCAAAAGATGCACCAAGAGATGGCTGGAATATTGGAGACTTGCTGATGAATGGAAAGTATGACAGCTTTAGCCTCCAATAGTAGCAGTTAAGGTGGCATAAGCTCTTATATCATGAAAAACCCAGGAAAAAAAAGACAGGCTTGCATTTGCACCCTTGGCAGATATTACTGTTTTCAGCTGCCAGAAATTTTTTTGGCAATCCAAGTGTAAATTAGATTAGTCATGGAGTTGCTGTAACTCAAGCCAACTCCGCCACCAGCCAGAGTGCAAACACAACAAAACACAAAGGTGGCCTAACCTCACACTTTTCCTAATTCATTTGTAATGAGTGTATCTTAGCTTGAACTAAAAACCAAGCTCACGACCTGTGGAGTTGGGAAGTGTATTCACTATACAGAGATCAAGACCTCAGATCTTGAAACTGAGGCTTGTTTTTTGCCGCTGAACACCTTTCCTGCCCATTCTGCATACCTATTAGTTATCATAACAGTAGCTGATTGGGATAAGAATAGGACATATAAAACTGTCGAAGTGAAAGCTCTCATTTTTCCAACAATCCTGCTGCTTGCTAAGACATAGGAATTCAGTAGTTCTGGCCATGCACGGGTGTTTTACTATGCCTCTGGGAGAACAAGGCTTTCCTGGCAAATCTATCCCTTCTAAAAGAGCCTTAGCAAGCCCCTCTTCTTTCACTTGGTGGGAGGAGCAGGGCACTTGATTCCACTGAGACTCGAGCATCTCATATGGAACACAGACAACCTGAGAAGTTTTATGATTACTTTGCTCTCACTTATCACAATGAGCCTTAAGAGTTTTTTTCTGCAGAGGCACTTGGAGATCATTTTGCAAGCTTCACACTCCGTCAACATGGAAAAGGCCAAATAAAATACGTCTGTTTCAGGCAATAGTCTTAAATTAGAGGAGTCATAACAAACACTATGAAGCAGTGTGAGTTCTGCATTCAAGTGAAACAGCTACAGGGTGACTTGATTCACAACAAATCCTGGTTCTCTTACAGCAAAGGAATATATAATTATATTTTTTTTTTAAATGGAAGTAGCAAGGATTAAATTACATTGCCAGAACAGCTTGTTTCTAAAGGGCTTGTTACAGGCAAGAACCGCAAACCTGTGATTTTTCTTTTTTCACAGGAATTGATGTCATAATGAGGTTTAAATGGAGACTTGGTGTCTACTTTGCCTCCCAAAGGAGAGGGGTTCCCCCTCTGTGCTGGGCATAGTGCCTCCTTCTGCTGTGCTACTTAATGCAAATGTAAATAAAAGGGAGAGTCAAACCATGAGAGTCGAATTAATTTCCAACTGGCTGTCATGGGTTTTCACTTTGGTCTCCTCATGGTTCACAAGCGTACCTTTCAAGTCTGTTTTGTACAGAAGATGCTTATATGATAAAAGGGTAAAATGTAAAGCAGAAATACAGTACTGATTGTGAGGTGGAAACAAATCTGCTTATAGAAGCAATCCATGTGAAACCTTGATTGTAGAAATCTCAAGCACTTCTGTTATTGGAACATCTAGGAATATAGCAGGAGATCTCAAATGAACAGCTTTTATTTCTTTTCTACCAGTCCTGAAAAGTAATGTTTTAGTATAAATCCATCCTTCTCAACACATATTGCATCCCCTCAGGGCTAGCTCCTCTGTGTAGGCAAATTAAGTGGTTGCCTATGGCAGCGAAATGTTAGGCACAGCAAGATGTTTAGAGACTGTTTATTGTGTGACCATAAGCTGGGTGAAGCAGACATTTTCCAGTGTTTTGAGGGATTCAAAACCCCAGGAGACATTACCAGCTTCCCTGGTTCTTCCACATAGAACTGAGCAATAAAAATCTGCAGAGTTTCACAGCAAGAAAATCAGTGTTGTAAGTCACCAGCTTAGCAACAGGGAATAATGAAAGCCTGTATCTTTTAATAAATAGATCAAAATAATATTGAGAAATCTGATGCTGTAGTGTATTAATTAGTGTGTTTTGTACTCTAACATTCATTAGAGCTATTTCTGTATCAATCTATTAAGCGCTACCAACACCTCGAAGTTTTAGCCATGGGCTGTTCCAGAAGCTGCTGAGTACTTTTGAAATCACTTGCCAGTTCCAAAGTGGAACAGATATAAGTATGGCTGTTTATTCATGCTAAGAATCTGATCACAGGGACTTTCACTCACTACTCTTCCTCACTATTAAGAACACAAATTAAATACTACCTTAGCAGGAGAAATGCTAAATATGGAGAAAAGATGTCCAGCGCGGAGAATACAGCAACAAAGCAAAAGAGGACTTACTCCAGCTGTGAAGCATGCAAGCCCTTTTAATTTCACCAGGGGTAGCTAGGTTACACTACCCTGAAGTAGCCCACATAAACTGCAGAGATTAAACTACAGAAGTGTACCCAAGTCTAGAAGCAATCCACACTTCTAAGAGACAAGGAATTTCTGAGAACCTTTCTTTCAGACATAGGTAGTCAAATACTTTCTGACTTTATTCACAACTGGAGTCTGTAAGAAGCCACCAATATAACAAGTCACATAAAGCTTTGCTGTTTGAACTAGAATAGTGCTGTTCTGAGAGAAGACAGCAGAGGGCAATTCTAAACACAGCCTCTTACAGTTTCTGGAAAGTAAGAATCATGTGCTGCCTTCTTTCAAATTAATATCCAGTCTCTTTGTAGAACAAATTGATTACAGTTGGAATTGGAGGGTAGATTGGCAGTGGAGGTGTACCGGTTTGTTTGAAGTATAATTTACAGTATGAAGTGGTAAGGAAAAGAACAGCAACTTTGAACAGAGAGCTTTGAACAAGCAAAGGATAGAAAGGTAGGCTTGCGTTTGTTGGCTGGCTGTTTCTTCTGCCTTCAAGGTAAGGTTTCATGGGCTTGTTTACCTAAGCAAACAAGTCCACTACAACTGTACTACCTATTAGATCCTCCATCTAAAATATCCAGTAATTCCAAATGTATCTTCTTCAGCAAAAAAAAAAAAAAAACCCAAACCACTAGCAGAGCAAAGCAATGACACAAACACACTTTATCTGAAAGTTAATCAGGCTTGGCTGATTAGTGGCTCCTGCTTTGCTTGCAGTTCCCAGGTAGTCCTTAGCAGGGCTTCTGAGGCTGAGCTGGACCACAAGATGTGGAGTAAATAACCTGGCAGCCTGGTGCACTGTCACATAATGGGACATAGTTACCTGCCCATCCTCTTACACATCAGATGTGGAACCTTGCAGCTGTTTTTCTTCCCCAACCCTGACATTTTTTGAGTCGGCTCTCTACATCCTATGTGTCTGCTGGATCCGTGCTGTGTAAAGATGTTAATGCTTGGCTCTTGAAGTCAATAAATCTACTGTAAAAATCGCTATTCAGGTAACAAATGGCACATTTTCTGCCACTATTTTTAAAGTTAATTTAATTAAAAAATAGTTATTCCTCCCCTTGACTAGCTGTAACAATTAATTCCCTCAAATGTATTGCTGTCTTGTCCCACCACCCTAATTATCACTTACAAATTACTATTCTTGGCTCAACTATGCAGGTGCAGTGGCAGGGTTTAAACCTAAAGTCAGTCAGTGTTCTGCTGTGGACATCAGAAGGGCTAGGATTTCACTCAAGGATGAGAGCTCTGTCAGATTCCAGTAATAACTGAATGAATTTGTTGAATGCTTCAAATAAAATATTTGAGACTACTAAATCCAGTTATCAGAAGTACATTGTTTATCTTCATATGGATCATTTTCACTGTTTTATCAATGCAAAAACCTAAAACAATCAAAAAAGTATTAAAGAAATGTAAATTATAATTTATTTTACATATATTTTTGCTTCTGTATTCTATCACTCTCTAAGTGAAGCTCTGAATTCTTATTGCATTCTTTTTCTCCCTCTGAAAGTGTCATAAATCTAAAAACAAGTCAAGGTTAAAAATGGTGAAATAATTCCTAACAAAAAAAAAAAACTCCACACTTCATCTAAAATTAAAGATTTCAGATTAAGTAAATGTATTATTGTAGACTTTTGGCAATTTCTGTTTCATATCACCTTGTTCTGAAACTTATCCTTGCTACTGGTTCATTCACTGAACTTTAAAATTACATCTTCTTATGTCTCTAATTCTAAAGAGTCACAGATGCTGCATTAGCTCTATACAACTGCTCTCAGTGCACTTCTTTGGACATAATAGAATCTTTTCTGAGTGTCATTAGCCTTCTATCCATAAAAAGTCTCCCCCACAGATGGAAATTTCAGCTATAAAATATATTCAGTGAAGGAAATTATAGTTTTATGGCCCAACTTTCATGTATCAGGTTTAAATTCACAAAACTGATTTATTTTTAAATTTATCCCACCCCCTTCACAGGATCCAGACCACATATGCAAAGTATTTTAATTTCTCTACTTTCTCAGAATATGAACCCCCCTTAGGAACTGTTTCTTTGCACTCATTATGCATCTCATGGGTACACCATTCAAACAAGAGCTACCTTGTGCTAACACTGTTGATTTGCTGGTGCTCATGAAAATAAGGAGAGTGCTTTTCAGTACGGGAGCAGGGCAGGCAAGTGGGGGATGCTCTAGTTTTTCAGTTAAAAATATTCTTTCAAGAACATTGTAGAGCTGTTCAATGGCTGCAGATTTTTCTCTTTCATGTTTTAATATTTCTAAAGTGACATTCACTTATGAAAACAGAAATTTCTTCTCAACACATAATTTCTATGAAAGACTTGTCATGAATATTTACCGTTTAAAAATATTGCTCTTCTCTGCTGTTCCTCAACATTTTTTTTTCTTACCCACAGCATACTGTGATTTTTAGAGCTCACTCCTTACTCTACTCATGCATAAACATTTGTAGAACTATAGCCTTCAGTCCCCATCCTGCAAAGATCCAGTCTGTTCCTAAGCCAGTAGATATAAGTGGCTACTGTTAAGCACATGATTTAGAAAACCTCTAAAATTCTGGAGTAAGGAATGTGGTTTACAATTTCTCTGGAACATATCTCTGACATGCTTTAACAGTACTTTGAGGTAATTCTCACTACGGAGTATTCTTCACATTTAGAATAATTCACAGCCTCTGTAGAGCACCCCAGATTTTTTCTGTTCTTTTAAACAGTTATTAGACCACTTCAGAGGAGAATTTAAAAAAAAAAAAAAAAAGTGTTTCCCTTTAATTTTAGTAGGAACCCTGAAAAGTGTGTTGTCTTTATACCACTCGTTATGCATTAATTCTCTATATTTCTTCCCTTGCTCTGGATGCCTAAAAACCTATAGATTTACTTAGACTGGATGACAGTATCTTGCTCCTATACAAAAATACTCTTTTGTCTGAACCAAATACTCTATTCTTACAATTTGTCAGAAAGCTTATATTTCCATTCCTAGAGAAGAGGGGAAGCTGGAGGCCTAACGAATAAGGAGAACTGCTGGTCAGGGGTAGGCAGGGTTGGGAGAATGAATGTGTGTGGGTCTGGATGGTCAGAGAGGAGTCTTAGCAATCGTAACAGAGGCTGTAGGAGCTCAGAGTTACATTTATCAGTAAAATCATAGGCAGCAGTCAAGCACTTAACACCGAAATAGTCTGCTATTGTATCTCTGCTGTTTTTTCTTCTTCCATCCTCCATTCACCACACCTCTTTGATCACACAAATACTGCTTAGTCTATGGTAAGCAAGTAGGATCCTATGGATGCCATGATCAGATTTAACGTGACTATGTGTTTCCTCTGCTTCACTTCAACAGGATAACAATGTATTTCAACACCACTATACAAATGCTAAAATAACACTGGAGATACTCTGGCAACAGTTCAGATTCCTGGCAAAAAAAAAAAAAAAAAAAAGCATTTGCAAGTGCATCAAGAGGTAAAGAGTCTCATCAAGGTTAGAACTAAATCAGCCATCATCAGGAGCTTCCATCAGAAGTGGTGTCTTGACTTAAAAGGCAAGATCAGAAGCTAAGGTTGCCAAGCAGTCAGCAATAACAGTAAAGCATTTTTGATAATCACAATGACCATTAGTACAACTGAGAACCACTCCTTGAAAAATAAGAATTGGAAAAGGGTAGAGAATATGATGATGGCTCTATCAAGGAAATTCCTGGGTGATTGATCTCTGTGAGTTCCCGATGCATGTTAGCTAAAGAGGGGAAATGGGGAAATGGACCAAGAATCTTACAAGGCATTACTTTTCTCATGGTTGCAGGTGTTGCATGAGGTTGTTTCATGAGAAGAGGAACGATAGTCTAGCAGTATATCTGGCTCAGCTCTTGCTCTTTCTTCTCAGCTTGTATCATTTTTCACTGCATGTGTTCCCTGAAAAGGAAATAACACTTCTCATGGCAAAGTTCATTCAGACATATCTTTATCACCTTTTCAACTGCTGGGAAACAGCAACCTTCACAGGCCTTGTCAAGAACAGATTTATGTGGCAGTATACTGAGACCTGTAGCTGGGATCAAGGATGTGGAAAGCTGCAGACCTGGTTGTGCTCTGGACAGCAGTGCAGTGCAGATAGAAACACATCCTCCACGTGGTGATGTTCCAGAGATTGCACTTTCAAAGATGGAGCTGAGTATGGGCACAGAGTCTGAACTGTGTTAAGGCATGGATCTGTAGACCCTAAGCGTGTTGTTCACAAGAGGTCTCCTCACTACTGCCTGTCCATAAGCTTGAGATGTCTGCTACATTTGGTAGACCAAACACAGGTGTACAGTCTCTCTGTTACATGAGCAGTGCAGCAACCAAGTGAGGCAAAATTAGGAGGTAGCTCAGTCTGCACATTGGGTAGCCGTATTGTCATCCAGCATAAACACCACATCACACACTCTGGCTAGCTCAGCAGAAATGTATAGCTCTAAAAACAGGTGCTCATACCTGACCTAAGCTTACAGTGCCTAATACTCAGTCTAGACTCAACAACTGTGAGACCATGACTTTAGTTATTGTTATTTTGAAAAATGTGAGGAGATGTATTAAAATACATAAATGAACTCTTAAAATCCTAGCCTATTGACAACCCCAGCATTAATCCATAGTGCCTGCATCCTAATGCTGTTTATAATACTTAAAGTTTGTTAGGTTTTCCTCTGATCATTTAAGGACTAGTCGAAATTGTACATTCGTTCTGGGAGATTTTGCACTTTCCTCTGATGACTAATGACATCCCAAACAAATCTGAGTACAGATATTTTCCTGTGTTTTTTTGCCTCCTCTTAGCTGGATTAGTGCTGTCAGCATGTGTGGGGGAAACACAGAAGCCCAAGCACTGTGTATAACAAGCAAGCAGCAACTACATTTAAATTAATTTGAAATGCAAATGTAGTGACTCACTTCCTAAGCAGGATTTTGGAATGCTGGATCATCCCAGTCTCTTGCCAGAAGAGGATAACTGATACCCAGATGGAGGATTGTCTCTTCTGCCCTAATATGTGCATCACTTTTGAGAACTATCTGCATCTGTGACAGGAAAATATATAGATATATTTGTGCTGTCTAGCCAAATATAAGGTCCTGCTGTTGTGTGTATAAATATGTATATAACATCTATATGGATACACAAACAGCAGAACTGTATTGTGCTAGTTCCATTTGTAGTGCTACAGTGCAAGCAGCACCTGTGTTTTAATAATATTTAATGCTAGCATCTTCCTCGTCTGTTCTCGTTGCTCACACTGGGTCCCCCCCACACTAAGACAATGCATTAAAAACAGCTTTCAAAAGTCCCCTCTACACATGAGCTACAGTAGCTAGTCTCTCAGATCATGCTTCTTTCATCGTGGATTATACTCATTCTACCTCTTACCTGTCACATTTGACTTTGGCCCACGGATTTGAATGAATTTAAGGAAAGCAAATTATGTGTGACCTACTTGCTAAGCTGACAGTGTATCACCTAACCAGGGGTGCCTGGGCACCATCACTCTGTGTTTAACTTAGGTGCCTTTGATGAATCAGTTCCCTGCTGCCCTCCCTGCCGGGGTGCTGTGACCACAGGGCTCTGTCACTCTGCAAGCGAAAGGGTGAAGTCAGGGGAGTCATTAGCTGGTCATTAGCTAATGACAGTAAATTGATCCACTAAGCCTGAAACTGCCTTCACCTACTTATTAGGTGTGTCTAATTCACCCAGGCAGCCGAGAGGATTATGTAAACTGACTACTTATTTACCTCGGAGAGGGATCTCACCTGCTGCCCACTGGGCAGAAACCAGGAGCAAGCTGCAGGCAGGCAGACAGGAGTAAGGACTCAGGACAGAGCCCGGGGGCATGAAAGGTCCTCACTGACTCACCACCCTCACTTGGCTGCCTGCCAACTCACCCAGAAGCCTACACCTACAAAGCACCTGTCTCACTTGTCTCCCCATTGGTTATTAAGGCCTGGGTTCACCCCCAAAACATCCTGCTGCCGCCTGAAGTACATCTCTCAGCTGCGCCTCTCCCTGTGGAGCACAGGAGCAAGCTTCCACCCCTGTCTCAGCTCGGCTCCTCAAACTTTTGGACTACTAGCAGGCATGTCCCTCCCACCGCTACCGAGTCTCTGCAGCACAGTTTCACGTGGAAAAGGTGAAATCCTTTTCGCTATTCTTCCTCCCCTTCCTCTCTACCTGCCTCGGGTCAGGTCTTCTGACCAACACTGTTGTGACAATCTCACACACAAGAGTAATAACAGGATTGTTTTCAGACGCAGCTAAAGTAATCACTACAAAGGGAGGTATGCCTTTCACACTGAGTAATGTTCCCATTTTCACATATATTTCTAGATAAATAAGAGCTCCAGGGAGAACACTCAAGCAGATTTACTTCGATGCCCTTTATGAGTCTTCCAAAAGTAGAAAAAGGCTTGAAAGTAACTGCTCAATGCCAGAGCAATATACGAGAGGGCATATGGAAAATTAAGATCCAGGGCTCTTACATTTTTTTTTTTTCATCAAAGCCTTGCAAGTCATCATTCGAAGTATTCCACCAAAATATATTCCAAGTGCTTTTCAACCACTGTTTTTCATCACTGTGCAAGCACTGCAAAGTTTGTGAGGACTATACCTACAGCTCCATTGACTGTATCGCAGGGATGCGAGAAATGTGCCCTCGTGGCACGCACTCGCATAGAGAGCAAGCACATCCCAAAAGGCAGCTTTCAAGCAGAAATCAGAAGCTTTATGCAAGATCTTTCAAGTGATGACGAATATTTAAACTACTGAATTGCAGTAGAAACAATTAAATGCACTACCATTACAGTTATCAATTATTTTTTATTTGTTCTTTTCTGTTCTGAGTATTTAAGGACTGCAGGCTAAAGATGTACTAATTCATTGAGACAGTAGGAAATAAGACTCTATAAAATAAGAAAATTCAGTCAGGATTTACACAGAGGAGCTGGTGTGTATTCTCCTCTAGCCATTGTTTAAGGTATATGCTGTGATCAGATTCCCCAGTTTAATGTTTCACCAGTCTCAATATTTCTCTTGGATTGCCTTTGGATTCCCAAACAAGTAATTACATGAGAACTGCAACTTCCACTGCTTAAGAAAAAAGTATTTTTCTAGTCCTTTCCCAAAAGAATAAAGCACAAATGAAAAGAAACAAATATTTGTAACTTTAAAATAATTCTGTGCTTTGTGGAGATGCAGTCCCACACCGACTGTTGCACAAAACCATGACATTATATATATCGTCAGTCTGTGGTTAACTGAGCCAAAGGGCACAGTAAGAGAAAGTGCAAATTAAATCGATGTGGGTTCTTTTACAACGTGTCAGACTGATTTGCACCTAATTACCAATGTATAGCTCACACCATTTCATAGCATCTCTTTGTCTAACCTTGGAAGTTTCAAGTAGGATTCCTTCCTGAGTTGGAAGGAGATGGAGCAAGGAAGGGATGCTCTGAAGATTGTGTCCATACAGATGACAATGCAAAATTGATGCCCCAGTTCATTAATATTTTGTATTGATAAATTTGCCATTTCTTCTCCTTTGGTTGTGGTGAAGGCTTGTTACAAAGGTGATGAAACGCAGGACTAATATTACCACAATCACATCTCTATTCATTCATATAGGGGACCCCTATAGAGCTTGGAGTATTCTCTATTTTTTGCTAGCCATGAATATATTTTCATTATGTGATTTGTTTCAGATATAATCCAGAAGTGCATATGTCAAGATTTTTGAAGGATGTTCACATTCACGTTTAGGCTATTAAAAAAAAAAAAAAAAAAAAAAAAAAAAAAAAAGTAAAATCTAGTAGGATTTCACCACTTTATTTTTTACAGAGTTTAACAATCAACAAAACCTGTTTTATTTGTCCATTAGCAGCAAGCCGATCTTAATGTGGCTGAGTTAATGGTGTGTTTACAAGTAAATTGTAGCCTAAACCTAGGCTTGGATTATGTAAATCAGTCTGATCTGTCATGTTCTTGAATCAAGTTTTGTATGGAATTGTTAATGCACATTCAGCTCTGAAACAGGGACAAATGATATTTTCAGTGCAGTGCTTTATGAAAGAGCCTTTAAACTGCTGTTTTGATAATCCTTAGTGTCTGCAATTGAAGATTTTCTAGGTTTATGAAATGTTTATTTTAAAACTTAGTGATTTTTACCATTGTGCAGTACTAGGGCAACTTCAGTCCTGCTGAGCTGCCTTTAATTGCTTCACCTGCACTACACCTACTAATCATACCATACTTCAAACTCCTTAGGGCGCACCCTGTTATTTTCCTCTCATGTTTCTCATCTCTTTCAGATCCCTTTAGACTTATTTCTGTCTTTTCAGATGTTTACAGCACCTTCTAATTTGGCATCACCTGTGACTTTTCTCAGAGTGCTTTTCACCCCAATTTCCAGAATGCAAATTAAAATATTCCGTATGATGAGTTCTCACGCATGCACTCACCCTCACACCAGCACAGAAGCACACATTTCCAGGAAATCATTAGCTTTGTTTTTCTACTAAACTGCACTGCTGCTTACCTCTGGTTTGCAAAAGGGAAATTTGTGCTGGGTTCTGTTCTTTGTTGTTTTGATTTGGGGTGTTGTTGGGTTTTTTTTATGGCATTGAATTAAGCTGTTCATCCTGCAGCATGAAATGCAAAGAAAGACCATTTTAATTCAATGCAAATGACATTCAGAAAAGAGTACATAAAATAAAGAATTTACATGCTAGTGTCTGTAAAACATTATGCTTATGTGCTAGTATAGGTAAACAGCACTTTCTGACACTTTCTTCATGGACTTTGGTATCGCATTACTGATGCAACAGACTAGAGGAAAAACTATGAGAAACCTCCTTGTGAATCAGCGCTTTCCTTACTTAAGTTCCACAGTAATTCTTAAGTAACTGGGTCACTACTAAATGATGACAACTGCAGTCAGGTCTCTGGTGTTGTAATTAGCAGCTATTTGTGGAAAGTAAAATGCTTCAATGTAGATAAACAAAATAAGGACCTAGGTTATTTCTATATAAATAAATAAGGGGCGGGGGGGGGGGGGGGCGGGAATGGGTTGGGAAAGACAGATGTAGCCATAAAATACATAACAATAAGATAAAATAGCCATTTTAAAATGCAGAGCAAATAATATCAAACTGTAAACTATCTAAAATTCAAATTTTTTTTAAGTCTTTGTTGATTCCAAGAAAAGACAGTTGGAATTTTGATTATAATTACTTCTTTTATTGGCTTAATGCTGTATGTAATCTTTTTAAAACAAATACAGCAAATTAGCAATTACATAAACTGCTTCTGTGCTCCTAAAAAACAAGATTCACTGGAGCTCAGCATGGGAGTAGGGGTGGGGGTTGTATTTTTTTTTCCAAGCAATTAAACTGTATCCTTTAAGATCATTAGGGGTCAGGGTCAGATCAGGCTCTTTACTCTTTTAAACAGATGTTTGAGGGATCCTGGATGGCCTTTTTTTCATCACCTTCTGCTAATTACTATCTGCCTGTTCTCTCCACTCCCTGGCTTTCAAGTGGCCGGTGGGCCCCTGAGTACCATCTGCTCAAAATTCTGGTCCCTGCCCTCTGTTAGCCCTCACTGGATCTTAGGCTTTTTTCTTTTCCATTATGGAGATGGTGCATGCATTAGGTGGGTCATGTTCCTTTTGCTGCACACCACGGCACGTGCCAGTGCCCTTGAGGAATCAGCTGCAGGGATACATTTACAATTGGCTTGCTTCCCCCAGAACAACGTTCAGCTTTGTTCTCCCACTCACTACTGCATATAATTACAGGGATATAACAAATTGTCTGCTTCACATTATAATGAAATTTTAACATATTGTAAAGTGTTCTTTTTAAGCTTAATTAAATGGAGAAAGGCTACACGTACACACACACACACAAAAAGGCTTCAAAAGTTTATCCTTTTTAGCTACCTACTTTGAATCATAGAATCAACTAGGTTGGAAGAGACCTCCAACATCATCCAGTCCAACCTAGCACCCAGCCCTAGCCAATCAACTAGACCATGGCACTGAGTACCTCATCCAGTCTTTTCTTGAACACCTCCAGGGACAGCAACTCCACCACCTCCCTGGGCAGCCTATTCCAATGGGAAATCACTCTCTCTGGGAAGAACTTCCTCCTAACATCCAACCTATTCTTCCCCTGGCACAACTTGAGACTGTGTCCCCTTGTTCTGTTGCTGGTTGTCTGGGAGAAGAGACCAACCCCCACTTGGCTACAACCTCCCTTCAGATAGTTGTAGACAGCAATGAGGTCACCCCTGAGCCTCCTGTTCTCCAGGCTAAACAACTCCAACTCCCTCGGTCCTTTCTCAACCTTCTCTGAACAAAAACTAAAACACACCACTTATCACAGGCACAGGCTACCTCTCTCTATCAATTCCTTTCTGTGATTTTTTATCTGAGAAACAGCAAACATCAAACTGCAATTACAAGAAACATTCATTTTATAGGGCATCTATCCAACACTGCTTGCAGCTTCTGAAAGTGATAGAAGAAATTCTTCCTGTAATAAAAAGAGTTTCCTCTTCACTGAGGTTGTCACTGTCACCATACAAATTACTTTGGTTTGGTCGTATACCACAGAATACAGAAAGAGATTTAAGGAGATTTGAAAACAAAGAGCAGACACCGTTGCACCCTGTGCTGCCATTATGATTAAACCCCAGAGACCTTTTTAAGGCTTTATTATAATTTGTACATCTTTTGTGTAACATATGACTCTTTTGAGCATCCAGTGGTTCACAGTTGACTGACTGCCTTGCTCAAACAATTATAGAAAGGCTTTCTCTCCCACAGAAGACATCTAGGTGAAAGCCTATGGATCAGTCTTCTAAAGTCAGTGGCAGTATCATCTGTTAGGATCGTCAACTCTTACACTCTTGACATATTCTTCAGGATTCATCTCTACAGAAAATATTTGCATTTAAATTAATACAATTTCAACTCTATGATCCCTATCAGCATAATTGCTGTTATAATTCATAGCAAAATGGGTGGTTATTATCAGCAAAATTTTTATGATTTCTGACTGGCAAAAGTCACAGCCACACTGTGGTGGAGGGGCAGCAGCCCCAAAACTGAGGCTTCTCTATGCCTCTGCATGCCTGGACATGTTTTTCTGCTAGGACCCACGAGGCAGTAAACAGGTTGTGTAACAAACACATGCCCAGTCTGTGTACCCATGGGGTCCGCCCAGGTAATCCCCTATTGGTAGGGTCCAGGCAAACATCTACTGCCTATTAAGGTAAGGTCTGGGTTTACTGCCAACCTGATTGGTCACTTTAGATGGCCAAATGAGCCACAAATCTCGGCTCAGAGTCTGTAAAGAGGAGTGCAAAGGAGCACCACGTGTTCAGAGCATTCAGAGCATTCAGAGGATCAAGCTCAGCTCTCTGATCCACATAGCAGCACAGACCTGCTTGCATGGCCTAGA
Source organism: Pogoniulus pusillus (assembly GCF_015220805.1). NCBI lineage: Eukaryota > Metazoa > Chordata > Aves > Piciformes > Lybiidae > Pogoniulus > Pogoniulus pusillus. The sequence continues at coordinate 26,155,228 of NC_087267.1, read as the reverse complement.
CACAGAGTCAGGCCCTTACTCTTGTGCAAGCATTACTGAGGCTCAGACAGAGCATTAATCTCAAGGCACAGTTAAGCTGTCTGCGAACCCTTTGAGAAGCAGAGCACATGCACGCCTGCATTTGGTACATATATGGGGAGCTGAGAGCCCCCTGCCTAAGCCTAGAGCAGCCGTACACACTGGCTTGCTATCTTGCATTTATCTACAGAGCTCTAGTCTCCCTGCAGCCCAGCAGTCACTGCTTGCAGCTGCCCTGTAAGCCCGGAAAAATCCAGGCCCAGCAGACCCTTCCAGACTGTCTGCGAACACAGAACACAGCCTGATAGCTGTGTTTAGACCGTGTTAGAAGCTGCACGGATAAATTCTCCTCCTGCACCTGGAATCCTGCCAGCTGATCATCCCTGGACACATACAGCACCCAGAAGCAGCAGCACCGAGGCAGAGACCACTTCACACCAGGAGAGAAGGTCAGAGAAATCCTGTTTACCCCAGAGACTGGGAACACTTCTCATTCCCTGCAAGTCGGGACAGAATCTAGCTTCACCAAGACCCAAATACTGGGCACACACTGTGACACATTCCTGGGAGGGTGATTGATTATTAATACTTAAGAGCAACACATTTAAGCAAGCTTTAATTCCTTTGTAAAATAAGTTACCTCTGTCTTAAGAGCAGACACAGTTTCAGCCCTTGCTGGGCAGACAGTATAGTTGTTAAGAGGCATTAAGCCTAAGGGAATCTTTCTCTCTGTCTATAGTTGTTGATAATCTGATATCTCCATTTAGTAATCCAATCCCTGTAAATATATCCCTACTGTTTTCATAACTTTGCACAACAAACTTGATTACATAGTGGTTGGGGGTGGTACAGATTTGTAAATATTAATTTTAATAAATAATTTTGTAAAAAAACTACTACCACCTCAAATTAATTTCTCACCTCCCCCTAATAAGGAAGGAGTAAGGGAAACCCCTCCATAACACACACAAAGCTGATACTGTTGGAATAAACAATGTTATAAATTGCATAAGTGTAATTTAAATGCACTATACTATTTTTCAGTCTGTTTCCTAGAAAGGTTTTCCTAGAAAACCATTTTTCTTCCTCTTCCAGTCTGTACATTTCCTGCAAAATATAAATGCAGTTTCTACCTTGTGACAGAGAAGATCTAGTTCTGGGCAAACATAATTTTAAAACTCGTTACATGTTTGTAGTGATAAACACTTTCCTCTGAGCCACAAAAGGTTTGAAGTGAGAACCTATTCCAGTCCTATTGATGTCATTTGAAAGACCCGAATTGACTTCAGTAGGCTTTCAATCAGCACCTGGTAATCTGTCTCCACAGACAGAGGGATAAAATACCCAGGTTGAATTGTATGTCAACTGCTTTGATTATGAGGTACTTAGAGTTTATGGTCTCAGGAAACATAGTGCCTAGGAGAGAAGGTTCAGTAAGAGCTTCACTATCCTGTCCCACTGGAAGTTTTTTTGGCACAAAACTGAAAAATAGGAACATCACAGACATAGATTTCTTTATTTGAATCACACACACAAAAAAAAAATCCTGGTTTCAATGTAAAAGCAACAGAATTAATGCCACAACTTTTTCACATCTTGTCATAAAAGTTCCATTGTGATATTTTCTTCAGTTTTATTCTTCCTGTTATGCATATCAGTAATGTAAGAGCAACAGATCAGAATGAATAACTTTATACCTTTGGGAAGGTATTACTTCTTACTGAAGTATGTTGTCAGATAATTTTGCAAACTATTTTTTTTTTATTCTCAGAAACTCTTTTGGAAGGTTTTGCATCTCAGTTTAATTATTTTGTGTAGTAGAAGAAATTCAAGGGTAATGTTTTATTGTTATGAAAATAAGTTGCATCTTCAGAAGTGGCTTAGTGTTTCAATTGCAATAAGGTTCCTTTAGCAGTATTGTCGAAGTTTAAGTAAGATGGACTTTTATTTAAGATAGACCTTTTATTTGCCCTTAAGTTTAAGGTCTCTAATAAGCCAGATTGTCTGAAATGTTTGCTTCATTTCCCTCTATAGAGAGCAGAGAAACCCTGTCATTTCTGAAAGTCTCCAGGGAAAAGGTCCTATCCCCATCCTAGGACCACAAATTAAAAATCTCTAGGTTCAATGAACACAAGAAGATCAAAGAAGGTTCCCAAGTGATGAACCCCAGCAAGAGTTAGCACTTAAACTCAGCAGTATCTTAAGGTTTCCTTGTAGTTTTCTCATGGTTTTCTTGTAGTCGAAAGCTGAGGCAAACTGGGAGAGTTTGCTCCTGTCTGCATTTTGCCTGTCTTGAAAGGCTCCCTAATTTTATCTATAGACACAGACAAGATAATTTAAGAAAATGTTACTGAGAGGAGCCTATAAACCTGGACAATAAGTCTCCTACTCCAATCACTTTTAAACTTTCCAGTCCATGGGTGTTGAAACAAAAAACAACAAATGCTGAGCCTATATTTTTACTCAATTCTAGTTCTGCTGCATGTTCGCTTTTAATATTAAGAAAGTTGATAATATATTGCTTCTGAAATATTTGTGTACTGTACAAAGACAATGAAAGAGCTCCTTGGGAATTAGGTCTTCTGTATAAACAAATGTATTCAAAAAGCTTGGGTATAATAATGTCAATGTGAAGAATGCATGTGTATCCGTTAAAGATTTACAGCTGAATTTGTAATGGTTGTAATGAAAATAGAACTGTTTCAGAACTGTACTGTATTAAAAGGCATGTTGTAGCTTATTTACCTATCAATTGAATCTGTACTTGTGCTTAGCTCTCAGTTAATTTGAAGGCTCATTAAAAACTTGAACCATCTAAGTACTGATCTGTTACTACTGTCATAGCTGAAGCTTCTGTGAATCTGGACCTATTTTCACATAATGATTCTTGTCACATAGTGTGAAAAGACATGGAGACTTTTTAGTATTACCTTAAAAGAAATAAACAGTCTTCCTATTTATAGAAATTGTGACAGAGTAAGCACCCAGGAAGATAAAAGCTTCCAAATGTTAACATTTGTAGTGCTTCACTTTTATGCCAAAGAATAAAAGAAAGCATCTGTAAGCAATGGTCAGAGAAAGGGAGAATGTTGGTCCACCAAAAATCATCTCACTTTTATTTCCAGATGTATCTTGTACCCATTATTGACTGGGTTCATGCTTAGCAAGGGAGTCTCATGTAAATTAGTGTTGAAACCCCACCCAACCACACAAGACTTTCACTCGCTCCAGCAAATGAACATAGTAAGTTGGGGAACAGTACACATGAGATTCATCTCATCTATTCTTACACATTCAGAGCATGCACAGCTACATCAGAGCTAATAATGGCATGTTCCTATTAAGCTGATGAAGGAAAATTAACATCTTCAGGATGTAGTTAATATATATATATATATATTTTATATTAATTAGAGATGAAAATAATGGTCCTACCAAGGAAGTCTAAGCCTGTGTGTTGGTGTTGAATGACCACTGCACGTAGGACAAGGTAATTTCAGGTCTCTCTTGAGAAGTCAGATTTCTTATTAACAGGCTTTCCAAAGGTGTGCGATGCAGATAATGGGCAAATCCCACTAACTGTCATATGTCAGGGCAAAAGTCAAGGGACTGTTTTGCCTCCTTCTTAGAAAGAATTTTAAATGTGAGGCAGGGAGGAAAAGCCTTGTTTCATTTTTTCATTCTTGAATAGAGCAATGGACAAAGGGCAGTTCCTCTGATTCAAGATGGAGCGACTGGCCCTCAGAGCTTCCTGGTATGTTTCTGCTCCAATGGGAGCAGTATTTTAGTGTACAGACAGCATTCTGTACAGCAGTTCTCTACTTAATCTTATTCAGTACTTTCCACCAAAAGCACACTGGTTTCTATGTCTTTAAACAGAGCTTTAGGAGACATATGGCTCAAAGGATCGCACCGCTTGGGTTCCCCATAGTATAGTAATACAAATTCTGGACACATGGACTGTCCTTTGATGACTTGCTTTATTAGGTTTCCAAATCACTCTGATGCCCAGAGGGTGTGAATAGAATTGAAATAGCTTTACACTGCCACAGGAGAGTTGGGAAGGCCTCATTTCATGAGGCTGAGGTTAACACTAAAATAACATGTGACAGATGGTCACTTCTTGCTACCCATCTTACTTGACCAGTATTTTTGTAACAGACACAAGCAATTCATTTCTCTTTTCTCAATGGAGAATAAGCACATGGAAAAATATTTTAACTGTTGACTTACTTCAGCTTCACAATTTGTAACCACAGCTGAGGAGGAACAATTATATGCTGCCAGGTTGGTAAGATTTACTGGAACATTTTCTTCATGAAAAACAATTGCCAAGTTAAAAAAAAAAAAAAAAGAGAAAAGCTTCATCTCTAAGAGTTTTCCATTTCCATATTTAAAAATGTAATGTTTTGAGAAAAGTACTCTATAATTTTTATTTTCAGTGTGTAATAAGTTTTATGATGGTTAAGAACAAACTGTGTGTTTACCCCAATATTCTGCTTCTGAGCACAGAGTGTGGTAGATACACAGTAAAAGATAATCAGAAATTTGACAGGTAGTGAATGCTGCTTCTGTTCATTTGCTTTCTCGCTTTCTGGAAATCACATGTTTATGAGCTCCTGAGCTGGACCTTTCATCCAGACAGGAGTTATTCCATGACTTTGCCTAATCCCCTTTTCAATCAGTTTATATTCTGACTATCATGACATGCTGCAGTGACAAATTCTACAGTTTAAGTACATATTATGGGGAAAATTCACTTCTTTTTGTTTATTTTAGACTTACTTGCTTATAACTACATAGATGATATCTACATAGTTTCATGTTAACAGAAACGGAGAATAACTGTTTTCTGTTTAGCTTATCCATAGCCTTAGTATAATGAAGTAGACTAATTGTGTTAACCCACACCCATTTTAGTACTTTTCTTTTTATTCTGAGTTGTCTTGTGTGATTGTCTCTTCTCTTAGAATATTTCATTATTTGAAGACCTAGCCTAATTGCCTGAAGGGCAATTGTCTCATAAGATAAGTGTTTCATGAGGGACAGTCACCTCAAACACATTCTCAATTTGCTTCTTTATGTGTGTGGGTATATACACACAGATATATGTGTATATATATATATACACACAGATATATGTGTATATATATATATATATACACACATACATATGTAGATCCTCTGAATTTAGAGAAGTATGTTTATATTATCTTTTTAGAACAAATGTTCCTTCTGAGTATAGAGACTGTAGTACAGTCCCCAAGTAACATCTGAAATAGGCATTACACAGATTCCCATGTTTATACTGCAGCACTTACTCACTTTGCTTGGTCTAGCCTTTCAAACAAGGTTACCTGAATTGTCTGTGTACTTCCTGGCAAACAAGTCAAAATAGGTAATAATGTCTCCTTCAAAATCTTAGCTATTCTTCTTGGTAAAGATGACTTTTTAAATATCCCTTTCTCAAATCTATTTATGATAATCTCAGAATGATTTCCAAATAATTTTTATTATCCTATGCCTCCTTTCACCACAGTTCTTAATTTCCTCCCCCTACCCCTGCCCCCTATTTCAGTGCTGCCCTTCTAAACAATGCTTTAGTATACCAGAAGTCTTTATTGTCCTCAGATTTTTCTCACTGCAAACATCTTTCTCGTTTTTTTCTAGTTTTGCAGGCTAAGAATTACATGGTATTCTCCTACACTCCCCCAGGTTTCAGAAACTTTTATGCTGTATTGGAGGAAGTTACTTGATAAAGAAGGAAACACACATATGGAAGAGTGCACAGGTATCAATCACAAAGAACAAAGCACATGGTTAGGGGGCCAAGCATACATCTTTTTCCAGGAAGAGAAAACCATTCCTCTCAGAATTGCTTTAGACAGATGTTTGGATACATGTAACAAACCTCAGAGAGGAAAATTACATCATCAGTCTGCTTACTCAAGCATCAGTTGCTTGAGTAAAGCCTGCAATGCAGCCTTCCAACCTATCAATTACTCTGCTTCAAAGGTGCACACAGGTCAGAGTACAACGCTTCACAGTGCGTACAATTTTTTCAACAGCAGTGAAAATTAGACTATGGTAATCCTCCATTAGCAATTCTCTAAACCTCCATGTTCTTACAGCAAAGATAGATTCATTATCAACATCAAAGGGAAAATTTCCATCACCTCAGGATCTCCCCCTCAGTGAAGCCTGTCAGTCAGACTTGTTTTCATGCCTTTGAATATTGTTACATAGTTGTTTTCCAGGTTCAAGGTCTTGAGACTTGCTGTCAGACTCTTTATCCACAGAGTTCATACTTTCTGTAACTAATTGTGTAACATTATGAATGGCCTGTACTTTTTCAATATTATTAGGGAGGAGAGAAAAAGAAAAAAGAGCAAAGAAGCAGATTTTGGTCCTATCTATGAGTTAGTATATAGGTAGTACAAATCAAAGCTGAGGAAATGAGTGCGATCATAAACACCTAAAATACTCTGTAAATAACCTGGGTGAAATTACCACAAGTTTCCTTTGATTTTTAAGAATTTCATTGCAGTGAAAACATAATGACACTTAAAAAGCTAAGATTGTGACATAATATTTGCAATTCTTTTCTTTTTATCTTAGTGTTTTACAGGACTTTTTATTTTCATAAAAATGCTTAATGAACGCTTTCATATCACAATAGCTCTTATTATTCCATTATTTTCATGCTGTAGGAATGAAAAAGTAAGTAAAAAGTCAAGAGTAAATAAGTGGATTCTCTTTAAAAGAGAGAGAGAATGTTTGCTATTTTTTATCAGAAATCATTTGTTTTCCCACTATTAGACTGCACTTAGAAAGCATTCAATAGATTTTCCATTTTTTACTGACTTTTTTCAGTCAGCCTTAAACAATAAATGAATGCATGAGCCATCTTATTTTAACAGGCAAGCACTCAACAATACAGAAGATCACCTGGTGTCCTATCCTGCCATGCCAGGTTGCTATTAGCTCACTTAGCAAATGGGAAACTTATTTCAGCTGCTCAGAAGGAGACCTCCAGACTCAAACTCTAATTAAAGAGACTGAGAATGGGAAGACCTAGAACAGAATTCACCTTAGCTGAATTCATAATTCTAACTGCAAAAACAATGACTTCTGAAGCAATCCACAGGACCATAGGATGTTAGGGGTTGGAAAGGACCCAAGGAGATCATCGAGTCCAACCCCTCTGCCGGAGCAGGACAATCCTATCTAACACAGATAGCAGAGGAACACATCCAGACAGGCCTTGAAAGGTTCCATAGAAGGAGACCCCACAACCTCTCTGGGGAGCTTCTTCCAGTGCTCTGGGACCCTTACAGTAAAGAAGTTCCCCCTTGTGTTGAGACAGAATTTCTTTTACTGCAACTTATACCCATTGCTCCTTGTCCTATCCCAGGGAGCAAGTGAGCAGAGCCTGTCCCCCCCACTGCTGGCCAGCTGTCAGATATTTATAAACATTTATCAAATCCCCTCTAAGTCTTCTCTTCCCCAGACTAAAACGTCCCAAGTCTCTCAGCCTCTCCTCGTAAGACATGCCTTAGAGTCCCTTAATCATCCTCGTAGCTATTCCAGATTCCTTTTACAGAGAAAACAATGGGCACGTTTTAGAGCAATTTTAAATATCTATTTTAACCTAAGTATTGCAGTTTGGGTTTTACTTGATATACTGTCTGCATCTCCCACAACTAAAACAAACAGGGAGTTACTGATCATTGCAGAATGCATGCTCAGTCCCTCGTGACCTGAGAAATATCCTCTCATCAGCACTGCAGAGCAGTTAACATTAAGAAATACATTTGCACTGACAAATGATAGCTATCAACATTAGGAAGCACCAGTGGAGAAACTCTGTCTCTGTTTGTATAGCAAAATCAGATTTTTGTTCAGTTGCTTCAAAGACCATCTATTTACTTCACTGCTGCTCAACATTTGTGAAGCACTTTGATGCCCAGTTCCATTATGTGGTTTATTTTCTTCTAAGTCAGTATTCATGGCAATAAGATAAATAAAGGAAATTAATACATGGCATTTACTGGCTTAATGTTGTAGAAAACTGGAGATTTAGTGCCCTTCAAAATAAATGTAGACTTTGGCTTTACCTCAGCAAAATATTAACTCTCATGTCAGTAAGCCTTGATGTTCATTGCTTACTTTAATGGAAGCCAGCTTAACCTGGTTCACAGAGAAAACTACGTTCCTGCTACAGTGAAATAATTTTATTTCAGCATCATAATTAAAACCAGCCTTTTTGGAGAATCTAACAGTGTGAATTTCCATTATTATATCTTAGCTTCTTGAGAATTATTGTTTTTTCCTCCTGGACTCATGTTATTATGGTTATCTGCTCTTACCTTCTGCTAAAATATAACGAATCATCTACACTTGTGGTTTCAGCAAAAATGCTTAAATGCTATGAATCTTAAATTCTAATGCTACAAATCTTAAATTCTCAAAGCACAAAAGTTCAATAAAATGAGACCGCAATTTGTTTATGTTTTCAGGTGATAATTTTTAAGTGAGTGCCATACTGCAGTTGGAAAGAACAATGAAGAAATAAGTTTGTTCTGTCAATATACAATTATAAAAGACTTCACAGATTATTTATTCTGGAGACTTGTATTTGGGATAAGATTATATACGACAGGTTAAACCCTGTCAATTTGGAATGTCCAATATACTAGATTTAAAATATTTTTCTCAAGAGTGCATTATTTAGATATACTATTCTTCAACAGTGAAAAGGGCAGGTTTACATGACACTGACAGAATTCTAAGCCTTGGCCATAAAATGTATGTGAACAGAATCTTGAGAACTTCGTAAAGCTCTACTCAGGAAATCTTCATTTAAATTTAATGGAAATGTATCTAAGTGCACAACTACCTGAAGGGAGGCTCTGGCCAGGTGGGGGTTGGTCTCTTCTCCCAAGCAACCAGCAACAGAGCAAGGGGACACAGTCTCAAGTTGTGCCACAGGAGGTATAGGTTGGATGTTAGGAGGAAGTTCACAGAGAAAGTGATTGGCATTGGAATGGGTAGCCCAGGAAGGTGGTGGAGCCGCCATCCCTGGAAGCGTTCAAGAAAAGATTGGATGAGGCAGTTATTGCCATGGTCTAGTTGACTGGATAGGGCTGGGTGCTAGGTTGGTCTGGATGAACTTGGAGGTCTCTTTCAACCTGGTTGATTCTATGATTCTATGAACTGAAGTATTACCAATTGAAGTATTATGAACTGAAATTAAAAAAAAAAAAAATTCCATGACTGTATTTCAATGGATAGTTTGTGAGATATATCAAATTCATTAGCTGCCAGATTGTTACATTTCATCAATCAAGTTACTGCCCTCTGGACAGTTTGCTAAATACTTTCTGCCAGGGCTCTCCTCACCAGAAAGGTGTTGCAGAGTGTTGTTTTCCCAGTATAGGTAAACAAGGGTTAAAGATTTAATCTCCATGCTTTCTTTCAGCCTTGTCTTTAGTGAGAGTGTTGTAAGCACCCATCAGAGATATATGGACAGGCACTGGTATCTTAGTTTCAGCCTTGAAAAGCTTTTACACTGTCAGCCTTTACACTGTGAAGTAATGGTCAGAATTGACAAATGAAATGTGTCTTGGATAGCACATACCCTCCTTACATGCATAATGGATCAAATACCTAGGCTAGGAGATGCTATTTTTTCAAATCAGTCAGGAAATCCTCCATTATAAAGTGAGGTTTTGCAGTATGATCAGCTAACAAAGACATGTTAATGTAAAGCAGAATATGAAAGCACAATTAAATCTGGCATGCGTATCAGCAAGTCAAATTACCATTTGGTTATGGAAGAATGCAGTAAAGGAACACTTATGAAGGGAATGGTGTAGTTTTATTCTTCTTTTCAAGTGTTGTATAATATTACAGCAAGATTGTGTTTTATTTAGACTGGCAGTGTTCCTGGAAAGCACTAGTTTTGATGCATGGAGCCTGAAATAGTGGCTTTTTATTTGTCCTCAAAGCTCTAGAGTATTGTCTGTTCATTCACTTATAGACCAGACTGCTCAGTAGCTTTCATAAGCACTTGAACAGTGTGAATAAATTGTACTGACAACACTGACAGCTCCATACCCTGTGTGAGAAAGACCAGAAAGGCTTTAAACTTTTGCTTTTTCATTCATTAAAGGGTAGTCCTTGTGTACAATACATTGGTCTCCATACTTTACAAGATTCTCTCTTCTTCCCAGCCACAAAACTTCTTGGCAAAATAAAATAAGCTTCCTTCAATTAGTTTCTAAACAAAACATTTTAAACCAATCTGTCTCTTAAATGTGATTTAGAAGACTGAAGGAAAATTATGTGAGCACAATGTTCTTAATGAATTCTTTCTCGGCAAAGATCCGGTTCCTCTGATATTTCTAATCCTTTGCTCCAGACAGAAATAAAAATGAAGTAGAATATCCTGACCTTCTTTAAAACAGCTCTATTTTTACTTTTTATTTCACAAAATTAATTTTGAAGCTGTCTTCCTTCTTCCGAGTAAAGATTACTTAGGGATGAAATTTCTACACTTTCTGTGCAGTTGACAATTCACACTGTTAAAGCAGGAATGACAAACTTAAACCTAAATAGATGGCAGCTGCAAGTTACTGCAATTAAGGAAAAAAAAACTAAACTGTTGATAGCCCTTAGGCAATTAGTCTTTTTCACAAAAATTTTAGCTACTGGCCATTTTGGAACTCCAGATGCATATGAAGTAGGCACATGAACCATACATTTATCAACAGATTTCCTACCCGCCTTTTCCCTGTTGTTACAGACATGTCTTGATTAGAAATATGTGTTTATTTTTTAGTGAAAGAAAATGCAGTAGTTTGAAGGTACATTTTGAATGACTTCCAAAGCCTCTCAGTTTAACTGTCACTCCCTCACATTTGATACAGCAGGAATCCCTAAGTTTTGTGTATAGAGGATTACACTCAGTTTCCTGGAGGGCAAATAGGTCAGTTTAATCTACATGCAAATTGGGAAAGCTTATCACTCAGGGATCTAGCGCTACATTTTCAAAACAAGAAGAACTTCTTTTATCAATGTAACTATATTACAGAAGACATCTTACTTATCTGTTTTCCCGACTTTCTTTTGCATCAAAGTATGGCAGAAATCTAAGTGATGTGAAAAAAGCTGAACCTAAGCCAGCTGATTCTGCCTGAGGGATGGGATGCTATCCAGAGGGATCTGGACAAGCTTGAGAAATGGGTGCATGTGAAACTCATGAGGTTCAACTAGGCCAAATACAGGATCCTGTTGAGGCAGTCCTCAGTAGCAGTACTGGATGAAGGGTTTGAGAGCAGCCCTGCAGAGAAATCTTGATGGATCTTGGGAGACTAGCGAGTGGAAAGCTGAACATGACCAGACAACATACACTTGCAGTCCAGAAAGCCAGCTCTATCGTGGGCTACACCAAAACTATTGTGGCCAGCAGGTCAAAGGACCTCTCTACTTTGGTGAACCTCGCTACTTTGGTGAAATCATGTTTTGAGTACTGTCACCAGCTCTGGAGTCCTCAGCATGGGAAAGATATGAACCTGTTGGAAAGGATCCAGAGGGGGACCAAGAAAGTGACAAGACATAGGATCAGAGTTTTGAACTCTGGGGTAGATTTTGGCTAGATATAAGGAAGACATTTTTAACTATGAAGGTAGTGAAACTCTGGAACTGGTTGCCTGGGGAGGTAGTGGAAATTCCATCTGGTAGAACATTAACAATCAGGTTGGATGGGGCTCTGAGCAACCTGATCTAGTTGAAGATGCCCCTGCTCATTGTGAGAGAGTTGGAACAGATGACCTCTAAATGTCCCTTTCAACCCAAACTATTCTATTGTTTTGTGATTCTAAATTTAATTAATTTAAAGTTGTTATTACTACATTGGTGATCAGTACGTTGATGTTTCTGCCTTCCCCTAAGCTAAGCCTACAGCATTTTGTGTGAAACTTCATAGCATCTGCCCCTGGCTTCAAGGTCTGCAAATTTCTGGAAGGTAAACGGGCTTTCTAATTTTTCTGCACATCAATAGATAATAGAAATATTACACTTCTTTGAAAGATCTCACACCTGTCTATAAATAAAAAAGCTGGACTTTTTTTCCCTGAGCTGGAGTGGAAAAAAAAAAAAAAAGGAAATTATTTTGTCACACTGTGCTTCATCTGTCTTTTCACTGTGCTCAAAAGCTCTTTCACCCCAGAGTTTCATTTGTGAAACCTTGGATGCACATGTTGGCTTCTTGTATTATGTATTTATAAGTAGGGATGTGTGCACAGAATCATAGAATCAACCAGGCTGGAAGAGACCTCCAAGATCATCCAGTCCAAACTAACACCCAGCCCTATGCAATCATCATGCACACATGCATTTGCATCTAGCTCCAGAAGATCAGATTGTCATTTTCTTAATATGAAATAGAAAGGAAAATAAAAAAAATGAGGCAAAACCACAGCACCATGAACACCAGAATATATCATTACTCCCAGTTCTCAGACCAATAATCTGAATACGCTTTGATAACAATGGAGTACCAAATGTGTAAAGCCAGAGTTCCACATAATCATAAAGTGTAAGCAGAAAAAATTGTCAGAATCCAAGACTAAGGCCACAGTCTGTTGATTATTGTTCTGTTGTGAAAAACAAACAATAGTGTAAGCTTATACAGCATATGAAAACACACATCAAATTGCTGGCAGTGTTTCAGCTTCTGAATGCAGCAAATGTTAAAACATATCTCAGTTTCCTTCCCAGTCTTTAAATCTGGCTTTATCTCCTGTCATTTGTATGACAGGGACTGAAATTTTTGACAACTGAAATAGGTGCCAGTGCTCTACATGCAGTGTCTGATCCAACAGCAGCTGAATTCAAAGGGCATCTTTTCCCCAACATCAGTGGGAGTTGGGTGACACCTGATATGAAATTGAAAAGCCAGTTATGAGGGCACAGAGGATGAATAAGCAGTTCATGAGGGCATTTTCCTCAGATAATCGTCTAGTTCTCCCAACTCTCCCCTTGAATTGCTGGGAGTAAAAATCCAAATCAGAAAGTCTGGATCTTGCAAACTTACAGCCCACTCATGAAACAGAAATGTTGCTTTCATTAAGGCTTTTTGTCTGAACCTCTAAGTCATTTGATGCTGTCTCTGAAACTGTCCTCAGCCTACTTAGCATAACTTCTCTGTAAGGGTAACAAATTTGCTTATCACTATCATACTTGCACAGAAGCACCCAGAAGCACCCTGACGGTGAAAACCCAGAACACACTTGACTGTCCCAGCAGCATCTCTCTTCTGAACTCATCCCCATCCCGACACAACTCTCCTAACAGGATTTTAGCAGTGAGGTAGTAGTTTTCCTCACTATTTACCACCTGCATGCCACATCTTTAGACTCTTGTACCCACATCTTTGAGGTAGAAAATCTCATATTGATAGGAGGAATGTCTTCACCTTATTGGAAGAATACTGATGTTAATGTTTTTCTGTAATAAAATCATTATGAAAAAGGTGAAATGCTGAGTGGTTTTGTGGAGGGTTTTAATAATAGAGCAGAAAGCTTCACACATCCTTTGACTCAGAAGTATCATTCATTCTGCAGTTTGATTCCAACACTGGAACATCAAGCTGAAACATCAAGTACCATAAAGCTGCTGTTCCAGATGTGGTAAGGCTTTTACAGACTTTCCACCACTGCAGATGCACAACTTAATGGCAGCTGTGTGCAAAACTCTCCTTTATACCCCACAACTCTACAACTTCAACCAGCCCGGGCATGCCATCAGAAAATTCCAAAAACCCAACAAACACAACAAATGAACAACTATTCAAAGAGCAATTTATATAGGAATTAAATACATATGTGGAATTTTTTAGATTACATTTGGAAAAATTCAAAACGTGCTTGTGGCTGTGTGGGTGGGCCTTTGGCACCATAGCTGCTTTGGAGCTGGCTGCCAGGTCCTGGTTCCCAGATACTGACCCTTCTCAGAGGTCTGACACTCTTTGCCAGGCATTTCTCGTTCTACAGAGATAGAATTGCCCAACAGAAACACAGTCAGAAATGGTTTGTTCAGTTTTTAATCATGTGTTGAGGTGCTAGATGCAGAGGCACAAACGTGCGTGCCTGAGCTCTCGATGTATGGGGTCAGGAGTCCCGGTACAGAACTCTGTGCTCCTTTTTCATGCATAACCACAGGGAGTATAAACACATTACTATTTTAGGAAGTTATCACTCATGTAAAGATAACTATCTTTTTCATAGTAATTTTAAACATCCAATTATTTTGCCAGTAGAATCTTTGTAAGGAGAATTAGGTAGGTCTGTATTCCTGGGAACTCCTTGCTGTTTCATTATGGTCAACAAGGAACAGATTATTCAATTCAATTGACTGTATAATCTCCCTCATTATTCCTTTAAGGAAGACATTCCAACTTTAATAAACTTTAGATTTCTCTCTTTTCATTATTTCTTTCATCAAAAGGAAATAAGTCTGCACAATCTCAGACATTCCATGTTCATGAGACAGCAAAGAACAAGCTCCCCAAGGCTTACCAAAAAGTATGCATCTTTTTAAAAAATCAGTAGATAAGCACCTAGTCAGCACAAGAGATCCATATTCAATATGCTGCTATGTTGTTGTGGAAGAAGCAGTCAGACCAAAAATGCTGTATAGGATGTAGCGCCTGAACATGAGCCAGCAGTGTGCCCAGGTGGCCAAGAGAGCCAGTGGCATCCTGGCCTGCATCAGGAATGGTGTGGTCAGCAGGAGCAGGGAGGTCATTCTGCCCCTGTACTCTGCACTGGTTAGACCTCACCTTGAGTACTGTGTTCAGTTCTGGGCCCCCCAGTTTAGGAAGGACATTGAGATGCTGGAGCGTGTCCAGAGAAGGGCGACAAGGCTGGTGAGAGGCCTCGAGCACAGCCCCTACGAGGAGAGGCTGAGGGAGCCGGGATTGTTTAGCCTGGAGAAGAAGAGGCTCAGAGGTGACCTTATTGCTGTCTACAACTACCTGAGGGGTGGTTGTGGCCAGGAGGAGGTTGCTCTCTTCTCTCAGGTGGCCAGCACCAGAATGAGAGGACACAGCTCAGGCTGCGCCAGGGGAAATTTAGGCTCGAGGTGAGGAGAAAGTTCTTCACTGAGAGAGTCATTGGATACTGGAATGTGCTGCCCGGGGAGGTGGTGGAGTCACCGCCCCTGGGACTGTTCAAGGCAGGATTGGACGTGGCACTTGGTGCCATGGTCTGGCCTTGAGCTCTGTGGTAAAGGGTTGGACTTGATGATCTATGAGGTCTCTTCCAACCTTGGTGATACTGTGATTCTAGAAATTTGGGTGATTAGCAGCATTCATAAGTAACTGTAATGCTGGAAGGAACTACTTATTCGAAATGTTATCTTCTCAAGGTAATTGATTTTGTGGTTTAAGATATCACAGTGAATTTCAACAGCATATGTGATGAACAGCTCGGGACTGGGCTGTATCTATGATATGAACTGTACAGGGATAAGACTTGGGAAAAGTTAATTAGCAACTACTGACATGACCAGATGACATGCATACTCTGCAGTCATCTTATTTCTACCCCTACTTTCATCTCATATTCCACTTGTGTATGCTAATGACAAAATTATGAAAATGTTATGACTGTCTGATTGAAGAGATTGGAACAAAGAGGCAGAAAGAATATATAATAACGAGGCACATTAGGTCTCAATTTTCCTTTGCCTTTTAAAATAGCTTTTTCTGGACACCTTATGAAGTTTTCTTTTAACACAGAAAGCTAAATACAACATACATACAAAAATACAACATACAATTCAGGCGTGGATGTGCGAATCTTTTGCGTAAGGCCTTAGCCTGTTGTTTAGAAACCCCTGCATCAATTACCATGCAAGTGTCATCTTTGGATGATCTCCAACTTAAGGTTTAATAACAAAGACCAGTCTTCTTTTCCCTTTTGATTAAGTCTTCTTTTATAGAATATCCAGCTCCAAAGAAAAAAGATGTTATTATATTCTGCTGATAGTAAACATATGTATATATAAAGCTTATTTGCATTAACAAAAGTAATAGTTTTTAATTGCAACACCCACTGTGAAATAAAAGAAAGTGCAAAGTAATAGGCTGCATTGTGTTTTCTGACATCTGATGACATGTTTATAGACCAAAACAAAAATGGTGTGAGTCTGCAGTGTTTGTGGTCTCAGAACAGCTGTTAGTTGTAATCATTATCCACTAATACATAATGCATGGAGTATCTACTACTGTGTAACTTCACTTATCTCTCTCCCTCATACATTTCTTTCTTGGACCTATAGCTTCATTTCAAACTGTCACAGAGGAGCCTCTCAACACCTTTGTGTTTATTCTCTCAGAAATCTGGTTTTAAAAAATGGTGTTATGTGTCTGTCAAAATAATAAATAATGTGGCAGACACAATGTGATAAAATCCCAATACAGAACAGCAAGCAGAGTAATGTCCTTAAGCATTCCTTGGCCTGGAGCAAACTAACTTATTAAGGAAATTAGGATTGTCTGTCTGATGCAAGTGAAAGTTTTTTCCATTTCTTTGATGAAAACTTCTGCTCTGAATATCACCATGTCTGAAAAATGTCATTATGAATGTAATCCATTGCCAGTGTCAAGACTTTGAACACATAAAGCTCTCAGGTTGTGACATTAGCCCTTTCCATTGAAACTGGGCTTTTTTTCTCCCCAACTAACAGATAATAAGAAAACTCATCTACAATTCCCTATACTACACTCAGTACTGATATGAGGTTTTCAGTTTCATGTGTGAACTGCTTATTTTGAAGTTCCTGTGGAATTACTTTCTTTAAAACAAGGTGATCACTTTTCTTTCATAATTTTTTAGTATCTTCTTTTCTAACACACTAAACCCAAACCTTTACATTTATTTCATTGCTAAAACAAAGGAGTGTTCTAAAACAGGGATGCACACAGATTCTTGGAGTCATTTTTTTGCTGCCTACACAAAATGTGATTTAAGCACACTACAACATTTTCACTTAACAATTCTGCACCTATTTTTACTGCAACAAGATCAGTGAGTGTATAACAAACCAAAACAAATTATTTTTCTAAGTAAGCATATTAAAGCCTTTGAAAAACTATTATACTGACTCTTTTCTTGAGACATTTTTGCAAATAGTAACTTGGTTTTCACTCTATGGACTGCATTTACATGAACCTACCATAAAGTTGAGATCATTAACCATTTTCAGTTATACCACTTGTTATAAACAATCTTCTAGAGGAGTGATCCTTCTAGGAGAGACTGAGTGAGCTGGGGCTTTTTGGTTTGGAGAGAAGACTAAGGGGTGACCTGATTAATGTTTACTAATATGTAAGGGATGAGTGCCAGGAGGATGGAGCCAGGCTCTTCTCAGTGATGCCTGATGACAGGACAAGGGGCAATGGGTGGAAGTTGAGGCAGAGGAGGTTCCATGCAAACCTGAGGAAGACTTTTTTCACTGTGAGGGTGACAAAGTACTGGAATCAGCTGCCCAGGAAGGTTGTGGCATCTCTCTCTGTGGAGATACTCAAGAACTGTCTGAGTGCGTTCCAGTGTGATCTGCTCTAGGTGATCCTGCTCTGCTCTGGCAGAGGGGCTGGACCAGATGGTCTTTTGATGTCCCTTCTAACCTGACATTCTATGATTCTCTGAATATCTTTGCCAGTGATCTGAATAAGGGGATTGAGTGCACTCTCAGTAAGTTTCCAGATGGCTGTCCTGGAGTCCTGTATACTCCTAAATTCCTCTCCCTCTGTGGCTTGAATGGGAGAGGAAAAGCCACCTGTTTCCCCCTCCCCGCCTTGCCCTGCAGGAGTGAAGGGGGAGAGCAAGGGCCCCTTCCGGCACGAGGGGTGCCCTGTGCAGTGCCAGTGCTGGAATCGGGCTGGGATTGGCTGTGGTCTTCGTGCCTAGGAAGTGGTAACTCTGCTCTTTGTCTAGGGAGGGTATAAACATTGGGGCACTTCCCGCCTTTGGGGTTCTCGCCTTAGAGATCCTGCCTGCCTGAGTGTTCGTGATGCTTGAGACTTCTCCCCCCACCTTGCCTGGCCTGGATAGATTCTACAGAAAGAGCCCAGGGCTCCGGAGAACTGCTTCACCCATTAATGTCTATTAAGGTCTTAACGACCCTCCTGCTGCTTCTGAACGAGAACCCGAGAAGACAAACAGCAGTCCACCCTTTTCAGCCAGCCTGACTGTGAGTTGTTTGGCTCAGCTTTATTATTATTAAGAAAAATGCTATAATTTAATAGCTAAAAGCCTTTTCCAACTTCTGACTTCCAAAATAGTCAAATTATCTATGGTATCCTGTAGATTTTCTCAAACAAACTGAATCTGGTAATTAAAACTCAATTAATTTCTGTATATAGTTTTGGGGGCGAGTTTTCGGGGAAATAAAATAACTCTGTTTTTATATAAATCCCTGACTTGGCCACATTAATTCCCTGCCTCCACAACAATGGCACCCAGCTGGGAGGGAGTGCTGATCTGCTTGGAGGTAAGAAGGTTCTGCACAGGTATCTGTACAGACTGGATTGATGGGCCAAGATCAGTTGTATGAGGTTTAATAAGGCCAAATGCAAGGTTGCACACCTGGGTCACAACAGCCCCATGCAAGGCTACAGGCTTGGGGAAGAGCATCTGGAAAGTTGCCTGACAGAAAAGGACCTGAGGGTGCTAGCTGACAGATAGATGAAGAGGAGCCAGCAGCATGCTCATACTGGGCATCCAGAATAAGATCCATTTTAAGTAATTGAGATTTCATTACTGCCAGCTCAATTGAAAACAGAAAAAGACAGCTCAGCCATCTGGGCAAATTGTTCTGGACTGTACTGAGTGGGTTTCTATTAACTGTGAATGAGAGACATCTCACTCACATGGAAACACCTGAACACAAGTGCTTTAATGAGCAAGTTCCATTCTTCACCTTTATAGAGCAAAATCTATCCAGTCTTTGTGACTTTCTCTGCTAGGAAAGTTTTCCATTATTTCATATTTTGTGTACAGAACTGTCATGCATTGTGAATTTATCATTATCTTTTCAGCTTTCTGCTGACATTGCTTGGTTTTATACCTATCTCCACCGGTCATTCAGCAATTCCATCATCCACAACACCCAGTTGCATTTTGCAGCATGCTCCTTCTATCAGCAGAACTGTACAACATTACTCCAGCCACAGAGAGACAACCTCTCCACAGAGAAAGTGGAAACTGTTTCTTCCTTTGCTTAGCCTCCACTATGAGGGTTACATTTGAAAAGCTGTGTAAAGAAAATATTCACAAGCTCAATGAAGAGAGGGAAAGACAAAGATGTTTAGAAATACTGCACCTCTGGAAAAAATATAGACAGAAAGTGGTGAATTTTTCATGGAAATCACTAAAGAGGATATAAAAAGCAAGACGCAAGTCCTTTTGCAGAGGTTTGGTTTGCATCTCTGACTTTCCCATGTTTAGGACACTGAGTACTTAGGAGATTAGCTATATCCATGAAGCAAAATAATGCACAGCAGCACTCTAATCTGGGCCTGAGCTCAATATTTCTAAAAGGCCAAAGCTTCAGTGCAGAACCCAATTTAGAGTAAACTTTAGAGATTTGTACATGTAGAGACAAGGTGAGTTTTCTTTGAGAGTGACTTGAGTACTTCAGGTAGACATAGTCTCTCTAGACTCAGACTTGGAGCTGAGTTGCTTAATCAAGATTACTGTGACTGTTGAAAGAAGGGGTAGCATGTAAGTAACTCTTTCTGGGAACCAGAGAATATAATTGAAATAAAGCACTAGGACTCATTGATTTTTTTTTTTTTTCCTGCCCCAACAGGAAACTAATTTGACCTCATAGTCCCTGCCATCTGCTGTTGTTTGGTAGAGGAGTGTAACATTATGCTCTTTAATCCCTCTGTTCACCTCCTTCCACACAGTACAATGTTACTGAATTTTATGCCTGTGCATACAGTTCAAATAAAGATGTATACCTGCTGAAAACTATGAAATCTTAGGTAAATGTACTCAATATGCACATGCAGATCCATGAATACAGGATTACAGAGATGCAGGAAAGAAAAGGAGATTCTTTAAGTACCAGTATGTCACATTTAATCTCTGAATGAGTTTGTGCAATGGCATTTTGTCCCTTCTTGAGTCAGGTTTCTCTGATAGGAAATAACCAAAGCCAGGCAGGAAAGGGGGACATACAGCATCACCTTCTGAGTTCTGCCTCGGGAACTGCACATGAGGAAACGCCATTGCTACATCATTATCTCACAAAACCTACCAAAATGTGTCTATGTTTCAAATATGTTCTAAAGAACAGAAAATCTGTTGTCTCACAGAGAAATGTCACCGCAAAATAAGGCGCATATGGCCACAGCTGACTTCTGCTTGACCCACGTATAGCTTTCTGTATGAAATTCTAAGACAAAGGAGAGGAGTGCCTCTTCAAACACTCTTTTGCTCAGCCCAGTTTAATTTTGTCATATCATGTAAACTGGATTTGTTGTAAAATCCTTAGAGTTTATGGCTACTGTGTACTTTCTGCTACTCTACTTTTACTTTATGCTCTTTCCCCAAGTTAATCACATGCAAGTCATGCACTGGCTCATACAGCTAAAGAAAAGAGATGTCACTTTCTTTATGAGGATCATGCATCCCAGGGTTGGATTCACAAAGGAAGCCAAGATGCACTATTTCTCCTAGTCAGATGAGACATTTATCATCTACACCTCATTCTTGCTGGTGTCAGCGAGAGGTGCAAAGTCAGAGTAAGATATTTTTTCTCCCAAAACTGATAAGCACTTTCTAACAACATAGAGAACTGAATTAAATAGCTAAAATACCCAGAAGCATGGTCGTGGTGTATGTATGTGGTGTATGAATTGACAGTTTGTGCCAGTTGGTCTCCTGTAGTTTTTATCCTCTACACCAGCTTTCAAAAATGAACTGCTTACATCACTAAAAGAAAGTTTCTCATCTGCTCTTCCTTAAGAGGAGAAAACATAATAAACTGTAGTAGAAATAGCATTCAGCCTATACTGCAATGTGTCCTCTTACAATAACTTTAGCAGTGATCTCATCAATAAAACAGTCAAGCATTTTCTGGAAAGTAACCAAAGGTCTGCTGCAAATGAATCAAATATTTCGTCTGCTCTTTGTTGGCAAGTGTGGAACACATGGTGTTCAAAAGCATTTTTCCTCTGCGGGAATGCAATAAAAGCCTCCAACATCTTGATTAAAGCATTGATCCAGTCCACTGTCCCATCTTCACACATGACTGCATTGTAATCTTTCTAGGTTTCTTTTTAAACTTACTATGCAACAGCAACCGGGACAGGCTCTTAAAAATTTATATGTATATATATCTTTCCTGTTGCAGCTACAGTCTCTAAATTCTGGCATATGCAAAGGCCAGAAAAATTACTTAATGTACCTGATGGCTCAGTTCTGCCAGAAGGGGAAAGGGCAGTGCCTGGTCATGCATGCAGTGAGACATAGCTTGCTCCCACAAGCGTGCTGCAGCTCCTTAAAACTACATAAGCACACCTGTCTAAATTCATAAATAAGATTCTGTATTTGCTGCTCTGGATCAGAGACTGCTGCAAAAGCTAGAGACATCTTCTGTGCCCTGGCCTTGATTGCTGAGAGCTCCTCAATTCCCTGCCCTGTTCTCTAAGTACATAACACCGGTTTTCAGATTGCCAAGTACATCACATAACAAAGTGCACAACAACAAGCCCCAGATCATATCCAAATTCCCTTCCTCTTACATTGTTTCAATTGTAGCATGAGGTCAGTAAGCCATCAAACTTCATAAATGGACTCACGGGTAGAATAATGTCCCTGGCACACATTGCTTTGCAGTCTATTTCATAGACAATAAGCAGAGAACAGAAGCGATAGCTAATGCACAATGTCCAGCTAGCACAGCTCCGGCTCTGCTCTCCACCCAGAAGGCAAGAAAGAGGACAAGGTGTCCCCAGTCTGTTCCGTCTTGCACTATAATCCTGTATATGCTAAGGTGTGGAGAATTGCATCGTTGCACAAAAGCTGGTGGCCAAGTTCTCCACTTTCATGTGATTAGGCTTCCCTGAACCAAGCTCTTTCAGCAGGCTGAGCATACTGTAGAGAAGAACAGATTAATTTGAAGTTCTGTGTGCTAATATTTGACAGTGAACACAGTGAAGAATAAAGTTTATTTAAGTGTAGTAGTAGGAACCATGTGAGAACTTCAGCCTAAAATAACAGACTGCAGAAACATACTGCTTCAAATTTCGGAAGGTATAATGGCTTGAAGGTGACTGAATTGAGCTTTTGACATAATATTCTCTTTGTCCACTTAAACCCATGGAAAGTCTAATAGTTCAATTTTATAGTTCAGTAGTTTTAAATTAAAAAGTACTTTACCCTTTTGTTCAATAATATTAACATAAAATCCTGGAAGCGCTGCAAAATTAGCATCCACAATAATCAGCAGCTTAAGCTAGCTACTCAGAATGCTTCCACACAACATTACTGCTTCCTCCATTTAAGCTTATATTTTCCAGATTCTTTGCCTAAAAAGGCATGGCAGCCCTACCATCATCTTGCTTAAGCACAGCTGTTATTTCAAATACACTGTGAATACTTTTTTTCCATGGAACTGGTTGTGCTAGCTGAACACAACAGTATGTATCAAACAGACAAACTTTAAAGCGTTTCTCTGTGTTTTGTTGGTGCATTTTTTGAAACTAAATAAAATCCTTAAGTATCTGTGGTTTAAAATATCAATTTGCTATTAAATTATTGAAACATTTTCATGCTCAGATGGCAAGTTCCATGAGAAGTTTAAATTACATTGAGCAACTTATTATTTCTTGTCAATTTTATAGGTGAAATCAGAAAATGTAGGTGTTACAGAGTTACCTTAAAAGTACAGAATAAAGATTCCTTCCTGGTTGCTTTTAATTTTGTTGTCCATTAATATAGTTGCTCTGGAGGGGAAGAGAGTTGTCATTCAGTCTGTGTCTGTGGTTCTTTTTTCCTGAGGGCAACAGGGAGGAAGAGATTAAGAGCAGGTCGAGGGAGGTGATTCTCCCCCTCTACTCTGCTCTGGTGAGACCCCACCTGGAGTACCGCATCCAGTTCTGGAGCCCCCATTACAAGAAGGATGTGGATGTGCTGGAGTGTGTCCAGAGAAGGGCCACTGAGATGATGGGTTGGAGAGTGCTGGAGCACCTCTCCTATGAGAACAGACTGAAAGAGTTGGCGCTGTTCAGTCTGGAGAAGAGGAGGCTCCAAGGTGACCTTATTGTGGCCTTAGAGTGTCTGAAGGGGGGCTACAAAAAAGCTGGGGAGAGACTTTTCAGTATATCAGGGAGTGACAGGACTAGGGGAATGGAGTGAAGCTGGAGATGGGTAGGTTCAGGCTGGACGTGAGGAGGAAGTTCTTCGTCATGAGAGTGGTGAGACTCTGGAACGGGTTGCCCAGGGAGGTGGTTGAGACCCTGTCCCTGGAGGTCTTTAAGACCAGGCTGTATGGGGCTCTGGCCAGCCTGATCTAGGGCAGGGTGTCCCTGCCCATGGCAGGGGGGTTGGAACTAGATGATCCTTGTGGTCTCTTCCAACCCTGACTGGTTCTACGATTCTATGATTCTAACTTCAGCAAGCACTTATTGGTATGTAAAGGACTGCAAAAGCTAAATTTTCATCATCTTGTTGAAAAGGTCTAGCCTTTTCTCTCTTTGAATCAGGGATCTGCATGAACTGTGGAAGTCGTTAATTGTCTGGGATGTTTTAAAGAAAGGGCAGAAGATTGCTCTAAGTTAAAATGCATGAAAATTTTCACAAGAGTTGTAGTAGACAAAAAACAGCTGTAAAAGCTACACCATGGTTCCTGAAGTTGTTTCAGCCAAAATCTGCCCTAAAGAATTTTTCCTTGGTCATGTTAGGAAAAATCAAAGATCAACTAGACAGTTATATTGGACATCTTATGAAAATGCTTTAATAATAAAGGGATGATCCAGAAAGAAGTATTTTTTGCTCCTTTGCAATTACAGTCATGAATATTTACCTATGATATTTATGTGTAACAGCATCTAGTTGTGTATTTGACATGGATTTTTTCTGTTCACATACTGTTTAGTATGTGTCATCAGTCAGAAAATAAGAACATGTTTGGTGCCATGACATAAAAACTCATTTCTGTTCTAAGCACTGAAGGAGTTAACACTTAATAAGAAGCAGATTCAGTCCCCCACTAGAAAAGTTGTCATTCCATACCAGAAAGTCCATTCATTCTACACCTGTAGTCTTTTTAGTCATGTCTCACATATTTCTCCCCTCTTTTACACTTTTCTTAAAATATAAAACTGCCTGCTTTTACACATAACCTTGTCTCATCTCTTGGATTATTAGATATCAGCCTCTATTGCTAAATGTGTACTGGAATTGCAACAGAGTTAGCCTCCCATTTGTCAAAGCTGGGAAACATTCATCCCTTCTCAGCTCCCAGCTCTGGGGAGTGGAACGTCAGTACAACAAGGTCAGGGAGACTCAGATGTATATATTCATGAGAAGTGTATCATAGTTTGCCTGATTGCCTGGGATCTTCTTTGAGCTGCACAAAGTTTTAGAATTACAAAGTTGCCTTGCTACAAGAAAATCCAGGGCTTGGCATGTCACAATCAAGTCTCAAAATCTTGTATATAGATATTTGAGGAATCATCATCAGTCTCTCTTTCCAAGGGAGAGCTGCTGCTGTATCTTACTTTCTGCTATTGCACCTGCTATGGTCAACAAACTTGCTGGGGAAAACTGGTATTGTAGTTGAGGACATATCACCCGAAAAAATGGTCCCACCAACCTACTAATATATAAAAATTTGGGCTTCCTCTCTCATGACAAATATAGCTTCAATATTGTCTACATTGGGGTTGGGAAATCCTGTCTGAAGTGACGCAAATAGTCCATGATTGAGAATTTTCAGTAGTGCATCTCATGCAAAAAAGGTAAAAGTCAAAATAGGAGCCTAAAAGTCAAAATGGCAGCCTAATCCTGAAAAGAACTCCCTGTTTTATTTCTGTGGAGATCAGATTCTCCTGAAGGAGGCAGTTGATACGACAAGGGAGTTGCAGAAATTACCAACCCAGTGTTCTGATGGCAACCAAACATCTTATTTCATCCAGTTTCAGCAGCATCATTAAAGCACTGACATCTGCCATTCACGGTCATAAAACTGCTCAGCTACATTTTACCATGAATTTCCAAGATCATGCCTGCATGCACTAAGGTACAGTATCTCCCACTGCTAATCTTAACTACTCTTTCTTTCATATGTACTGTTTATGAATGTATATATTTTTTTTTCTTTTGGTTATATTATACTAAATTTTCATGATGAGTATCGATGTTTTATCAGGAGTCTTGGTCATAGAATCAAAGAATCATAGAATCAACAAGGTTGGAAGAGACCTCCAAGATTATCTAGTCCAACCTAGCACCCAGCCCTATCCAGTCAACTAGACCATGGCACTAAGTGCCTCATCCAGCCTCTTGAACACCTCCAGGGACGGTGCCTCCACCACCTCCCTGGGCAGCCCATTCCAATGGGAAATCACTCTCTCTGTGAAGAACTTCTTCCTAACATCCAGCCTATACTTTCCCTCGCACAACTTGAGACTGTGTCCCCTTGTTCTATTGATGGTTGCCTGGCAGAAGAGGCCACCCCCCACCTGGCTACAATGTCCCTTCAGGTAGTTGTAGACAGCAGTGAGGTCACCCCTGAGCCTCCTCTTCTCCAGGCTAAACAACCTCAGCTCCCTCAGCCTCTCCTCATAGGGTTTGTGTTCCAGGCCCCTCACCAGCTTTGTCGCCCTTCTCTGGACACATTCCAGCACCTCAACATCTCTCTTGAATTGAGGGACCCAGAACTGGACACAGCACTCAAGATGTGGCCTGACCAGTGCTGAGCACAGGGGAAGAATAACCTCCCTTATCCTACTGGCTACACCATTACTGATGTAGGCCAGGATGCCATTGGCTCTCTTGGCCACCTGGGCACACTGCTGGCTCATCTTCAGCCTACTATCTACCAGTACCCCCAGGTCCCTTTCCTCCTGGCTGCTCTCCAGCCACTCTGTCCCCAGCCTGTAGCGCTGCTTGGGGTTGTTGTGGCCAAAGTGCAGAACCCTGCACTTGGCCTTGTTAAATCTCATCCCATTGGCCTCTGCCCACCCATCCAGCCTGTTCAGGTCTCTCTGCAGAGCTCTCCTACTTTCCAACAGATCCACACCTGCTCCTAGCTTGGTGTCATCTGCAAACTTATTGATGCTGGACTCAATCCCCTCATCCAGATCATCAGTAAAGATATTGAACAGGACTGGGCCTAGCACTGATCCTTGGGGAACACTACTAGTGACAGCTGCCAACTGGATGTGGCACCATTCACCACCACTCTCTGGACTCTGCTATCCAGCCAGTTCTTGACCCATATCAGAGTGAATCTGTCCAAGCCACAAGCTGCCAGCTTGGCTAGGAGCTTCTTGTGGCAGACAGTGTCAAAGGCTTTGCTGAAGTCCAGGTAGACTACATCCACAGCCTGCCCCACATTCACCAGGCAGGGAACCTGATCATACAAGGAGATCAGGTTGGTGAGACAGGACCTGCCCTTCCTAAACCCATGCTGGCTGGGCCTGATCCCTTGGCCATCCTGTAGGTGCTTTGTGTCTTACATATTCCTATATGGTACCTCCATATTTCTCATATATTCCTGTAGACTATGTAGAACATTTGAAATGCAAACTGCATTTTAAGTCTTGGGAGTGGAGAATGCAGTATCTTGTCAGAAAGGACCAAGTGACAACCCATCATCCAAAAAAACAGCACATTGTTTTGCATTGCTCAAGTAAAGCAATGTACTTATTCTTGAAATCAAAGGGAATCTGGTTTCATTTAACACTTTCACAGAGGCAGATACAAAGATTTAAAAGACCATGCTGCTTTTAAGGAATGTATCTAAACTCAATGTAGAAAATGTAGACTAAATATATATACTGGAAAGGCAATAGTGAAATGGTTTGTTTTAAAATATGTCTTGTATGATATTCTTTGATTTGTGAAAACCTGAGGAAGCTTTCTTGTAGTGAAGATAATTCCTCTAAAATAATGACAGTGTTTAATTGAAATAATGTCAACACTAAAAGACCAAACTGCTTTGCTGTCTGCCAAGTATATCAATGTTTACCTTTTTCTTGAGCTTCTGGATAAAATTTATTTTGGGACTGGTTATGAGTGAATATATTCCTTGCTTGCAAGAGTGAGAAAAATAGATTCACTGACCTCCGACTTCTGTGATTAATTCCTTTAGCAAAAGTAAATGTATTTATCACCATGAGACTGCAAGGCTCTTACAAGAAAATGTCATATCACTATAATGGATCAGAGAATGTAAAGGTAGTGCTCTGTGCTCCGATTTTGAAGAACATCAAGACAAGGTGAGTGAGGGAAGATTAAGACTAGCAGGTAAAGTATGAACAGCTAGAAATGCATGCTTATGTGTTCATCTTAGTGGCTGATTCAGTGGGCACAGTTAACAAGGCAGGAACCATAAAACATGTATTTATTTTTATTTCTGGAAAGCCCCACCCACAACTATATACAAATTAGTTAATTTTCGGGTTCTAATTCATTTGGGGAGATGTTCACAAGGATGCTTATGGCAATTCATTCATTTAGGAGAATCAGAGGAATTGGAAAAGGTTTGGCCACAAAATGGCTTTGCCCACTTACAACTAAAATACAGTCTGGAGCCTTAGGGAACATCTATGCTACTCATAGCAGTGATGTAGGTATTTCAAGATAGTCCTTGTCTCTTTTATGGCAGTGTTGGAACTGTTTGGCATCTTGATAGCCTTTGAGAGGCTTCTAGATCTTCCCAGGCTCTAACAGAGTGCTGGGAAAGAGACAGATGATCTGATCTGATCCTGGTTCCTCTTGGCATGGAGGTTTGCAGAGGTGCAGGCAAGATCTCCTGCAGATGTGCAGAGAGCACGAAATTGGTGGCACTTCTTGCCACAGTGTGAGGCACTTAATGCCTTCTAATGGTAAACTTGAGGCACTTAAGTTTACAGGTAGTTCAATCCCAAAATATCAAGTCTAAGCTGGTCTGATGCATGAGGCAGAGCAGAACATGTTGTTCAAGCCAAGAGCAGTGAGGCAGAGGCAGCTCTGTGTGGCAGCAACAGCAAGGCAGAAGCAGCACAACTGCTTGCAACTTAGCTCAATTTATGTTATTCTCCTGAGTGTAATGGCTCCTTGGGCCACAGATTCACCAAACAGAATGGCACTTACAAAACTGACCACATTAAGTGAAACCAGGGCTTACTTACCCTTATATGGGCAAGACACTCAGAAGTACCTAAACCCCTGTGGATGCCTGTTTATTAATTTGTGAGGGGACATAATGGCCTAAGTCTTTGTTTTCCTCCAACCCTTGCTTCCCCCATCAGCAGAAGAGTAGGGCAAGCCAGGACATGTTTTGGGTCTATTAGTCTTCCACAACAGTGGCAGGTTTTCACCATTCCATTCTTCCAACACTACTGAAGAGTGTACACTTTGCAGTACTTGAGCACCAACATTTCCAGTGAGTATACAGCAAGGGCAGTCAAATCTCTCCATTTCTTAGCAGAAGAATATGGGGTGACCTGTCAAGGCTTTTCATACAGGTTTTAACCACTAAAGGTGACTGAAGTGAAACTCACAAAGTTATATCATACATACACTTCTCCTTGCAGAAACACATAGAGAACAGACACGCACTGGGAAACAGCACTCAGGTGGCTGGCAGCCGCACTTCCACAGCTTTCCTTTCCAGTGGCCTGCTCAGCTTCATACAACTAAGCATTTTAACTGCTGAATGGAAAACAGTTAAACAGAGTATGATATACTGTGATCTTAAAACTTTCCACACATGGAAAACTCCTTACTTGTCCTTTGAATTTAAATGAATTGAAGGAACACACAAAACAAATAGTTTTGAACCTGAGTCTTCATTAGAGGAAATGTCTCTATTCAAGAGAATATTTAAGCTGATGTACATAAATGCCATTGAGATCAATGGGATGCAAATGTATGCATAAATTTAGTCTTCTGTATAAGATCTTCCCAAACAGGAGTTCATTCTGCATGTTCTGAAGAGCTTCCTTGACCTATAGCCTGAAAGATACTTTCAGCCACCCAACCACATGCACCCTAGTGGGGGAATTTAGTCACAATCATTACCTTGGTAAAGCTTAGTGCATGTGTTTTATCACCTTGCTGATCTCATACTGTTCTTCTATAACTACAGTTTGGGAAACTGGGTTGGGGGGCAGCTTTTCTTTTTAATAATTGTGGTCACTTTTCGCTTGGGAGGAAATGAAATCTATTCCAAGTGTGGAGCAACTAAACTATTTTCTCCACTGCAATTTCATGTAACTTTTTGTAGTATAAAACTTTGCTTTGCTTTTTTCATCCACGCTCTGTGGAACAATGCTAATTTCATTTTTCTAGGCAATCTTGTTCCTGCTATTTTGACATCTAGGTTATTAATACTATAATATGGATACCAGTAGAATTGAAGTGCTAGAACAATACCGTTATTGTTCTTTACTTGCCCATTTGGCATTCAGCATCATGACAAACTTGAAGCAGAAGTGTGCATCAATGTGGATGTGTTGCAAGCCCTGGATCAAGGATTCCAAATGGTCACATTAGTAACAAAGGAAATTTAAAAAAAAAAAAAAGAAGAAGAAGAAAGCCAGAAATGTTACTATTAGAGGCCCTCACCTACACAGGAACAGTTTTCCATGCTCTAAGTTCACTTTTTTTCTACTTTAGGTACACATTCTAGAAATCATAGAATCATTTCGGTTGGAAAGGACCTCAAAGATCATCGAGTTCCAACCCCCTGCCATAGGCAGGGACACCTCCCACTAGAACAGGTCGCTCAAGGCTTCATCCAGCCTAGCTTTGAACACTTCCAGGGAGGGAGCATCCACAACCTCCCTGGGCAACTCATTCCAGAAAATTTAGAGTAGTTTTTTTTCCAATGTCCAGTATCAAGAAATAACAGAGAATTTCTAATTCACTGAAAACAATACATAAGCACTGTTAATATTGTTCTCATTTTAAGAAAAACTAAGCATAGCATTCTCTGTTACAAGTAAATTATTTTCCTAACAAATATTCCCTGTCACATCTAACTAACTCCATGACAATTCTATTTTTTTCATCTTCACTATTCCCATAAGCAAAGGTGAGGTATAATCAAAAATATTTCTGATGCATCATAACCACAACTGTTTAGTAAACTTCACAGTATCACCAAGGTTGGAAGAGACCTCATAGACCATCAAGTCCAACCCTTTACCACAGAGCTCAAGGCTAGACCATGGCACCAAGTGCCACGTCCAATCCTGCCTTGAACAGCCCCAGGGACGGTGACTCCACCACCTCCCCAGGCAGCCCATTCCAGTGTCCAATGACTCTCTCAGTGAAGAACTTTCTCCTCACCTCCAGCCTAAATCTCCCCTGGTGCAGCTTGAGGCTGTGTCCTCTCATTCTGGTGCTGGCCACCTGAGAGAAGAGAGCAACCTCCTCCTGGCCACAACCACCCCTCAGGTAGTTGTAGACAGCAATAAGGTCACCTCTGAGCCTCCTCTTCTCCAGGCTAACCAATCCCAGCTGTCCTGGAGTCCTGTACCCCTAAATTCCTCTCCTGCCCGGACTTCGGGGGGAAAGGGGAAAAGCCACCTGGTTTCCCCCCCCCCTCGCCTGCCCTGCAGCCGTGAAGGGGGCGGGGACTGCCCCGTGAGTTCCCGCGCTGGAGCCAGGCTGGGATTGGCCGTGCGCTTTCGCGCCTAAGGTGTGGTAACTCTGCCCTTTGTCTAGCGAAGGTTATAAATATTGGGGGTCTTCCCGCCTTTGGGGTTCCTGCTTTGGATTTTGCCTGTGCCGGGACGTATGTCTCTGCCTGAGCTCGCTCACTCTCCTGTGCCTGGACTGCAGAGAGACCAAAGGATTCACTTTCCTGTTAGGCACACCTTTGTCTGCCTAACGACCCTTAACGACCCTTAACGACTCCTGCAGCCGCTGGAGGAGGAAGACAGACCGCACGAGCCAGCCTGAGTGAGTTATTTGGCTTAGCTTAATTTAGTAAGAAACCGCTATTAATTAATAGCTGAGTCCTTTTCCAAACTCTGACTTCCCAAAAATAGTCAGATTATTAATGGTATCCGTGTAGATTATTTCTCATGCAACTCAACCTGTTTATCAAATGAAATTAATCTTTGTATATATAGTTGTGGGGGCGGGTTTTGTAAAAATAAAAAAATATCTATTTTTGATAAATTCTCGACTCGGCCACGAATTAATCCTGCTCTCTGCAACACCAGCTCCCTCAGCCTCTCCTCGTAGGGCTTGTGCTCAAGGCCTCTCACCAGCCTCGTGGCCCTTCTCTGGACAAGCTCAAGCATCTCAGTGTCCTTCCTAAACTGGGGGGCCCAGAACTGAACACAGTACTCAAGGTGAGGTCTAACCAGTGCAGAGTACAGGGGCAGAATGACCTCCCTGCTCCTGCTGACCACACCATTCCTGATGCAGGCCAGGATGCCACTGGCTCTCTTGGCCACCTGGGCACACTGCTGGCTCATGTTCAGGCGGGTATCAATCAGTACCTCCAGATCCATTTCTGTTTGGCTGCTCTCCAGCCACTCAGACCCCAGCCTGTATCTCTGCATGGATTTGTTGTGGCCAAAGTGCAGCACCCTGCACTTGGAGCTATTGAACCCCATCCCATTGGACTCTGCCCATCTGTCCAGGCGGTCAAGGTCCCGCTGCAGAACCCTTCTGCCCTCCAACCCAGCCACATCTGCCCCCAGCTTGGTGTCATCTGCAAACTTGCTGATGACTGACTCCATGCCCTCATCCAGATCATCTATGAAGATATTAAAGAGGATGGGGCCCAGCACAGATCCCTGAGGGACACCACTAGTGACAGCCGCCAGCTGGATGTGGCACCATTCACTACTACTCTCTGGGTCTGGCCCTCCAGCCAGTTCCTAACCCAGCACAGAGTGTTGCCATCCAAGCCATGGGCTGACAGCTTAGCCAGCAGTTTGCTGTGGGGGACAGTGTCAAAGGCCTTGCTGAAGTCCAGATAGACCACATCCACAGGCCTCCCCACATCCACCAAGCGGGTCACCTGATCATAGAAGGAGATCAGGTTGGAGAGGCAGGATCTGCCCTTCCTAAACCCATGCTGGCTGGACCTGAGCCCTTTGCCATCCCTCAGGTGCACAGTTATTGCCCCCAAGATAACCTGCTCCATCAGTTTCCCTGGCACTGAGGTCAGGTTGACGGGTCTGTAGTTCCCAGGTTCCTCCATCCGACCCTTCTTGTGGATGGGGACCACGTTGGCCACTTTCCCGTCTCCTGGGACCTCTCCAGTGAGCCAGGACTGCTGGAAAATGATGGAGAGCTTAGAATACCAGCCAGATGAAATCTATACCAATTCTTTGAAAGCTTCAGGATTTACATGTCAACAAATTGTAGAATAATCTAACTGCAAAGCTGTCATAAAATATCACAGATGATAACCTAGTTAAGGTTTAATTTTGGAAAACAATCTCAGCAAGAATTTGAGTCCCATATGGATTACCAGAATCTGATATAAGCACATTTTTAAGGATTCATTAATTATTATCTGAGTATTTGTTATGAAGGGGTTCGTCTGGGTTTTGGGGGAATGAAATATGAGGCCTGTGGGAAGCTTTCTCCTGCAACGAGGTATGGAATGTAAACATCAGGCCCTGTGGTGGGAAGTGTCCTTGGGTCTTACTGATTCCCAGGGGCCTAAGCTGGCAACCATGAGCAACCCACGCACAGCTGTCAGGGGGTGGAATCTGCCGGCCCCCGGGGCAGACATAGCCCCAAGGGGGGCTGACCCTGGCCAGCCCCCCTGGGTGGTACTCACAGGTTGTTTACCACAGGTAACCTATCTCTGCCTTTCACATAACTTGGGGCCAATCTGTACTGTCCACTTGTGCCAGCCCCAGGCTGGCTGGAAACACCTCCTCGGGAGCACTATATAAGATGCTGCACTACCCTAATAAAATTGTACTGATGTACTGATGCACAGATGCTTAGAAGCTGCTGTCTCGAGTCATCAGTACCCCGATCTCGCCTCTCACCAGCCTCCGTACCCCGACAGAAGCCGAATTTTAAAAGGGTTTAAATAATTTAATATCATATACACAAGGAACCCCCCCTTCCCCAAACTTATTTACAGCTACCCCACACAAGTTCCCTGTATGCGGTTCCGAGATTATATTACAGAAGGTCTGTATACAGCAAGTTGGGAACTTAGCAGAGGTTTGAAAGGATTTAGGAAGAGAGTCTGTGGCATGAAAGTGCCACTGGTAAAATTATTGAAAGGTTATGCTGTCTTAGCTCGAGTTTGCTCAGTTACTCACTGGCTGGAGTCAGTTTCGATGGTCCCAAATGTCGTGGGTTTGAATAGTTCAGCTCAGGGGTTATTGGGGCGCGCTGTCTGGAGCTTCCACAGGCACAGTCAAGCTGGGAACGGCAGCTGGAGTGGCGGCTGGCCAGGAGTGCCTTGGTCAGTTCCCTGGGTTGGTGCCATGGGCTGGAGTCATGCAGCGGCAGTGGTCCCCAAAAGCGGCTGGAAGCGGCTAGCAGCAGCAGGTGGAGGAGGGTGGCAGGATAGGAGCGAGGTGCGAGATGCGAGAGAGCAGGGACACTGAATTGTCCCTTTTTATGAGTTTTGACCCCTCGACTGATGGTCCTTGGTCACAATTCTGTCCAGTAGGGGCTTGGCAACAGGCCCAAACATACCAAATAAGGTGAAGTCTTGGAGATCCGGTACCCCCAAATATGGAGAGGGCTCAGGTGGATTCCCCACTCTAGGTGCCTGAGCTTACACAACCTGTTTACTTTAACCTTCAAGCAGGCAACCCAGACTCGAAGGCACCAGTGCTATTGTTCCCCTTTGTCCCCCTTAACTTGTTTTGCCCAAGTTTAGGCAGGGCAACACCCTTTGGGGGGACAACATGTCCGGACGTGAATAGATTTGTAAACATAGTCATTTGAGGCCTGTGCAACCCTCCACCACAGTATTAGAATTCAATTCAAGGCCAGTCAAGACCCTTTCCAATGTGGTCACCAAAGCTTGAATCAGGACATTAGAATGTGACTTTTATTGGTGTTAAATTCCCCAGCATAGTAAAACACATGAAGAAACTAAATATTCAGGTGGGGCTTTATAGACATAAGAACTGTTTAAGTTAAGTACAGGGTGCAGAACGTGAGTATTTATGGGATGATTACAAACTTAGTGAAGCAATGTACCTAGACACTAAGCCATTTTATTTACAAGGTAATTGTCACTTTCAAAGCATCTTAAACACCTCAGTATGCTGTATCTTTGAGTAATAGGCTCACAGTATGCAGCTAACCTTATAGCAACAGTATCTCCCTGCTCCTCCACTAGAGCCTTGGTATTTAATAGATCCTTTATATTTTACTTAGGTTTATAAAAGTTCTCCTAATACAAGTTTTCTGAACTGTTTCTTGTGAAATGGCATGCACTGCAACATGCAATCATCTTTATCATTTTAATGACACTGGTACAGGAAAAAAGTATTAATACATTACAACTATGTATTTTAGTTTTGTTATAAGATAACGAGTAAATTTTACAAGCTAAGTATTAAAAAAATCACAGATATTTCACCACAACCATTATTCTAACACATGCCAGTTATTTTAATTAGGCTGTATCCAAGTGCCTTTTATAAACAGAGATTATGCCTCTTCCTAATTCTTCATACCAAAAATCTTTACAGAACTGAAAGGGTTACTGAATTCATGCAGAACATATAGTAACAAGGTGAACCATGAGCCACGTTTTTACTTGATGAATAGATAGAATTCATGTAATAGAAAATTTAAACTACTAAAAAAATCCAATAATGTAACCACTGAAGATGATGGAGTTGAAAGCCTGTTCGTTCAATGACATTCAAACTAAAGCTAAGATGATAGAAGACTGCATATTTATCAGGCTACTTTCTATATTTTAAATGTATGTCACGTCCTGTATTTACACCTATAAAAATACAGTAACTGTAGGGAAATCCAAATATTTTTCTTTTAATCCAAAACAGGAGGGGAAAAAACAAAATCTATACTTTAATTACATTTTGTAATTACATAAATTAAAATGCTATCACCCTCACAGTCTTCTGGTTCAGCTAGCCAGGCCTGAGTGCATTTCAGCCATTAATTAAATAAGGATAGATAATGTCCTTTGTTCTTTTTCTGATGTGTTTGACACTTGCTGTCTTTGTAATCAGGGAAATGAGTCAGGAAGTTCCATCAGAGAAGCTTTTAGTCAGAAGTGACACCTGGGTCCCCATCTACACCTTAAAGTCATGTAACACTGTCTGGCACTGAAAACACAAGAGACAAAAAGCTGAACAAGCAGTGAGAGCACAGTACCAGATATAGTACAGGCTCAGTGGGCTGCTGTCGTATCGTAGAATAATTGTTTTGATTAAAAAATACTTCTAAAATCATTGAGTCTAACCATTTGCCTAGCACTACTGCTGCCATTAAACAATGTCCTAAAGTGCCGTGTCTACATGTTTTTTGAACACCTCCAGGGACAGTGACTCCACCACCTCTCAGGGAAACCCATTACAGAGCCTGACCACTCTTTCAGTGAAGAACTTTTTCCTAATATTCAATCTAAACTTCCCCTGGTGCAACTTGAGGCCACTTCCTATTGTCCTGTTGCTAGTTACTTGAGAGGAGAGACTGACTCCCACTTCACTATGACCAGTTTTCAGGTACTTGTAGAGAGCAATAAGGTCTCCCCTCAGCCTCCTCACCTCCAGACAAAACAATCCCAGTTCCCTCAGCTGCTCTTCATAAGCCTTGTTCTCCAGACCCTTCACCAGCCTCATTTCCCTTTTCAGGACATATGACAGCACCTCAGTGTTCTTGTAGGGAGGTGCCCAAAACTGAACACAATATTTGAAGTGCAACCTCGTCAGTATCTAGTACAGGGACATGATCACTTCCCTACTCCTGCTGACAACACTACCCCTGATACAAGCCAGGATGCTGCTGGTTGTCTTGGCCACCTGACAATACTGCTGGCTCCTATTCAGCTGACTTGGCCAGCACCCCCAGGTCCTTTTCTGCCAGTCATCTTTCCAGCCACTCTTCCACAAGCATTGCACAGGGTTGGTATGACCCTAGTGCAGGAACTGGCACTTGGCCTTGTTAAACTTCATACTATTGACCTTGGCCTATCAATCCTGCTTGTCCTGATCCCTTTGTAGAACCTTACTTTATCTTAAAGAGCATCTTTATCTTAAAGAAGATAAACATTTCTGCCTAACTTAGTGTCATCTGCACATTTACTGCAGGTACACTCAATCCCCTCATCCAGATTTTTTATGAAACTCAGTGGCAAAATTCAAGCCATATTCTAGCCCCTTCATTACTATAGCGACAGAAAAAATACCTTCCCCCAGCCCTCAGTACTCTAATGCTGTTGCATTTCAGTTAAACCAAGAAGCTCGGGTTGAATCTAGCCATTTTGTAGCCAAGTCTATCACAATTCCTTACAAAGTGATCCCTGACAAAATCACCATTTCAGTGGACTATCTTTACTTTAACATTGTCTTGAGCTATACTAGTCCCTGATTCAAGTTTCTTCCATGCAGTAAAGCCTTGGCTTGGTGAGGTAACATGTTTTTCAGAAGCGCACTCTCCACAGAGCATATAGGCTGAAACTCATGCTAGTTTCTGCCTCACTGGGTTTTAGTGAAACCTCCTACTGAGCATGCAAATTCAGACTGACTGCACAAGTCAGAGCCACAGGGCACAGTGGCTGTATAGAAATAACCTATAGAGCAAATCAACATATGGCATCTGAAAAAAAAAAAAGCTGAGAGATTTACCCTACCGGTGTCAGAGGCTCCTTACACTAGCAGCTGTTGTCCCACCATGCAGTCTGGTGGTATTTCACACTGGCACTCTTTTCACCCATTTGGCTTCAGAGGAACTATTCATTCGTAGTTAAATTCAAGCTAGCTACAGTAAATATACACCCAGCAACTACACTGATCTCCTGTACAAATAAACACAAGGAAAAAGGATGATGAGGAGGAGATGATCCCTTCCAGAATTGGTAGCTTCAGTTAGAAGTTCATCTCACTTCATTAATATTTTGCATGTTTTCATTTTTCCTTTTCTTCCTATCCACTCTGGCTGTACTCATGAAAGCAAGTAAACACTTTGGTTGCTTTCTATTACAGACTTATTGAGATAGCAGGTCTGAGCCCTTCATTCTCCAGCACATCTTAACCTTCATTATAGGATATCACAAGCTCAAAATCAGCCCTACCACTTCATCCTCTGTTTCGGTTACTCCCTCTTCTCAGTTCACTCCCATTCCTCTCTGGTGGTATTTCCACAGCTCTCAGAGTCTAGCAACATAAATTCTTCATCTTCCCATGAGAATCTGGGCACTTCATAAAGAGAGTAACAATTAGTAGACTGACTTGCTCAGAACTGATTTGCTTTTTTGGCATACCCCTCCTACAATTTCCTTCTATCCCTCCAATTTTCTACCTGATTTTGAGTACCCTTGATTAGCTGCTCAACTACCATGAAATAGGCAAGTGATGCAGGCCACAGGTAGGACTGTGGATGAGTGGGAGAGATAAAGTTCTTTCTCTTATCAAGCTGATGTGCAAAATCCCACCATTCAAAAAATCTCTCTGAGGTGGCAACTGTGACTTCTTCACAGAGTATGGATGAAATTTAATTAATCTTTATGAAACAGACAGAGAAAATTGTCTTAGGAAGGACACCGCTCCACCCAAGTGGTGACATCAGTACCTAGACTGGAGTTTGTTGTGTTGCTTTAGTGGGTTTAAACTTCTCAGATCCCCCAAAAGATCTTTCTCTCTGAACAGTGGGTTTAGAGATTTGTACTGTGGTTTTGGGCCTTACCAGGGTGAATGCATACTGAAAAAGAAAGGCTGGTGGTGAGATTATTCTGAGAATAGATTAGTCACAAGCCTGAACTGGGCAGAACAGGGTGTGAGTGGCCTCTGGGT
Organism: Pogoniulus pusillus; assembly: GCF_015220805.1. Classification (NCBI taxonomy): domain Eukaryota; kingdom Metazoa; phylum Chordata; class Aves; order Piciformes; family Lybiidae; genus Pogoniulus; species Pogoniulus pusillus. Next base: position 26,116,983 of record NC_087267.1, on the reverse strand, counting down.
ACAAATGTAAATGCAGCAGGTGCAAGCATACGATTAACACGTGCAAGCACTGAGAAACCAGAAAATATAGCAGGTTAGGAGATAGGGTTCACAGTAGTTCCCCCATAGCCTTAATTTCTGAACAACATAGTAAAATGTTACCACATAGTATTTTCCAGCCTGTGTTGCAGATGGTAACTAATTGGTCCTTTCAGTGTCGAAAGCATTACAGCATTATCTCCTTTTTTTACGGAATTGAAGAGAATAAAGCAGAAGAAGTTAATAATTTATTGAAAGTGACATTGAAATAACACAGTAGATTAGTTTTTTTAAGTTTCCACTTCATGTTTCTATGCTGCAATATCCTATCATGGTTTTCTTGGGGAAAAAATAAAGGAAAAATATATATACTAAATAGGTATAATAAATTTATATGTTTTCTCTAGTTTGATATTATCAGATTTAATGCATTATTTAGACATTTGCAGCATAATTCTCTTCCTCCATTTTCTTAAATTTCTTTCCCAATGAATAGCTCATAAATATTCCTAAACACTGAAGATCTCTGTGAACAAATTAAATATCACTGCCTGCCTGGATTTTCCTAGACACTGATTATTTTTTAAAGACAACACTCCATTTATTATTGTTGGTGCTTATGAGTCCTCTGTTTGTGCATCATCTTTGATCTTTAGATGTATCAGCATCATGTTTAGTGTACAAAATGGTCCAGCTATTCCACTTCAAAATGTGTTCCCTGCTTTTCATAGCTCTCTGGACTACCCCAAGTGAAATTATGGCAACTTTAGAAAACTGCTGTAATGCTACAATGCCACCATCTGGTTAGAGTCAAGGATCTGATCTCGCAGATGATGAAGGCTTTGAGCCTCAAACAATTGAACAAGACAACACTGACAATATAAGCTGGATATGGAACAGATGTATGCATCAAATTGGTCTTGTTTATTGAGGGATTTTGATTAGTAGCAGATTGAAAGTAGTACTAAAAAGTGAGTAAAGCATCTGCTTTTCATGTCTTTCTTTGCCATATCAGTTCTTCCTAAGAGATTCTGAATCCTGAATAAATCATGGGTATAAATGTGATTGTACGTAGCATTTAAATAGTGGTTTGCATCCCTCTGATGCCCCCAAAACCTTTCTCTGGGAGGCCCAGGGATCCATGCCAGAGAAGGCCAGGGGCTTGCATCCTAAGGCCACACTTGCCTCTGGGCAGGGCAAGCAAAGCCCAGATCTGAGCTCCTGAAGTTCTACACCAAGAGCTGAAAATGTTTAGAGAGGAAATTCCAAATATTTCAGCCACAGTAAATTTCCTTTAATGAATATATTGGGAAGTGAAGTCACTCCTATGGGAGTAAAATGTAGTGTTTTCTTTCTATGGAAACATCTGAGCAAGTGAGAAAGAGCTGAAAATGGTGCAGAAGCACAAAGCGAAAGAAAACTAAGATAAATATGAAATTACATGATCTTTGAATACCATTTACAGTCAAAAGGGATGTCTCTTTCAGTGTTTTAACCCAACTAGCCAGAATCCGATTTCACGTATGTTGACTACAAGCAGCACTGCAACACTGCCCACTTCTTGCTCTAGTATAAAAAGCTCGTTGATGGCGAATGCTCTGCTCACTTCTTGCTCTGTTATAAAATACCACTTGTTGAGCAATGCCAAGCAGACACACTTTTCTTCTCACAGCGAAGAGAAAATACATTAACCTGGTTTGGAAACACATATTTTCATTTATTCCTTCACTGTCATTCTGAGTGCTCATCTTAAATCAAAACTGCTTTGGATTACTAAATTGAGTCCTCCTGAATGTAAGTAAAATGTAAAATAGGTAAAAATGCTAGACAAAAATGAATGAGCAACAACAGCAACTCATAAGTCAAAGAGTAGCCTCTCATTTTCATGGTCTAAATGAAACACAACAGTAATGTTAGAATACAAAGGGAAACAGTTAACAACAGTGTCCTGGGAAAATATTTTCTTAACTACATTTTGGAAGATTAAGTCATAAAAAACCATCTGCTCTTGAGGAACATCAAGACAGAATTATTTGTTTCCCATGATTTTATTGAAAGAGGAGTTAATCTGAAGATAAAGTATGTAGAGCAGGTCTCTTCTCTCAGGCAACCAGCAACAGAACAAGGGGACACAGTCTCAAGTTGTGCTGGGGGAGGTAAAGGCTGGATGTTAGGAGGAAGTTCTTCCCAGAGAGAGTGATTTGCCATTGGAATGGGCTGCCCAGGGAGATGGTGGAGTTGCCATCCCTGAAGGTGTTCAAGAAAAGCCTGGATGAGGCACTTAGTGCCATGGTCTAGGTGATTGGATAGGGCTGGGTGCTAGGTTGGACTGGATGATCTTGGAGGTCTCTTCCAACCTGGTTGATTCTATGATTCCATGGTATAACGAAATCGGGTAATTACATCCAATAGGAATGTAAAAGCAGGAGATTAAGAGAATGGGGAAGGATTCTATTTTTCTATCAAAGTTTCCAAAGGATAGATAAAAATATTTTCCAGTTACCTATCTGGGGAAAAAAAAAATTCCTGGGATCCAAGTGAACTCCTATAATTAACTGGATGTATAACATAATATCTGCAAAGCATAAATTCACAACTAAAATATTAAGCAACAAATGGTAAAGTTGTCCTCGTGTGAGCTGGAAATGTATCAATGGCTAAAATTCTGTACTTAACATAACGATTGTAGGAAACCTATCAATAATTCGGAAGGAAGTATAAAACTATCCATAGTGATGTGCTTTAGCATGAATTTCTGATAACTAAAAGATAAAGAGTTGATGTGATTTGTTCTAAAAGTGTCATTCATTGTTGTTTTCTACCTTCTTTCTGCCAGGATGAACATCTCAGAATGAATGGTGTAGTAACATATTTTTTTGGATGTGGCATGGTTTGTACATGAGAATATTTGGGCCTATGAGCTGCCTTCTAAAATAAGTGACCTACTCAACATTTTCACTGTTGCAGAGACTATGTTATTCCCACTCCAGCACAGTGTGACCTACTCATACAGGCACTGCAGACTGTGATTTGCAAGACCACTTAACAGGTGATACTTCAGATACACAGAGCGTCTGTACAGAGGTATCTTTGCTTTGGGAAGGACAGTGGCTCAGAAAGAGGTCATCAATTACAACTGAAGATTGTTCTCAATAGTCCACTTCTTCTGGGCAACTTGAGAATGGACTCTGATTAAGTGTTCTGGCAAAAACCCAACTCAGACTCATCTTCTGATATTGCTCCACAGCATGATTGCATATCTACACCTACATAGTCTTTTGTGTTAGCATGTGCACTCTAACAGAAAGTAGACTTAGAATTTATGAAAAAAAATCTTAATTTTCCTTGAAGGAACGTTATTTATATGGTTGTTTCCACACAGCATTTCTGAGCAAGCAACTTAATTGCCTGACACTGACACACTGCATCATACAAGATATCCTAGCTGCCTTTTCAGAATGATGCAAGTATCCCACAGGGCTTAATGGTACCCATCAGTCCCATGTGGCTAAGACAAGGTATCTGAAACAGAAGCCTATCTTTACACAATTGCATAAACCCATGAATATTTCAGAACCAAAATCCATACTGTCCAATCAGAGGCGGGTAGCCTATTCAGAAGACAATAGCCTAATTGCTTGGACTTTCATTTTTAAAAATATAAATAATCCAAACTAATATTTTTAATCTGCACAAAGTTTGGGGAGTTATTTTCATGCAGTGTTAGCTAGGACAAGAGGCAAATTACTGGATAGAAGAATCCTTTCACATAATTCTTGAATCAAGTGCAGTCATAAAACAGAGACACAATATCCAGCTACTAGCAATAATTGCAAATGATTACTATTTACAGAGCATTCATCAGCATACACTTCATCAAAACTGTTACCACAGCTTTCACTTGGAATAAGATTTTGAATTGTGATATTTCTGATGACACAAATCTACTTTCAAATCCTTATAATGATGCAAACAAATGCCTTATTTTCTGCTTTCAGGATTTCTACATTCAACTAAATATTTGTTTTATAGGCTCCTTTTCTCCTCATTCAGTTTCACACTACAGGTTTCTTCCATATTTCTGGTATCACCCACTGCAGATCTCTGTAAATGCCTTTGTATTACCTAGCTGATACTAGCTTTTTAAATACCCTCGGGCTTGTATTTTAAAAGTTTTACTGTCAAAGTGAGTTTTATCCTGTTTCTAGCATTAGCTTCCACAATAAACAAAAGCCTGAACCTGAGAATCCTTGGTAATAAATAGATCTCTTGCATATGTTTACTATAATCTTTAATATTATTAAAACTATTAAGATTAAAGACTTCATAGAGGAACTATATCTAAGTGAAAAATACTTGGTGCTGACTACATTGCACCCATTGGACATTCTCATACCATAAGTCATTGTTATTAATCATTATATATTTTACCTCAAATTTGCTTGAAAAAAAGAAGTAGTATGAAGATGTTCAAATTTCTTTTGATTTCAACTAATGTCAGTGTTTATGAGATCTTCTTAAATGACTCACCACAGCCTGAATCAAATCCAGTCTATATATTTCTACATATATTGTAATACACATGTTAATACACTATAGTCCTTCTATCCTCTCTAAGTGGGATAGATAGGACAGAACATTCAAGGGTCTACAGTATCCTTGACAAATCAGAACATAAATAATAATTGTGTGAGGGAGGGAAAAAAAATAGAAAAGAGAGGGACTGTGTGTAAGATGAGCCTCTGCTATGGGCAGTTGTCCAAGGAAGAACCACCGGAAAGGGAAGTAGGTAGCACACAGCTGAAAATGGGAACAACGACAACTGAGAGCTGAACAGCAAAATTGGGGAAGAGCAAAAGGGGAAAAGAGCCAAATAACACTTATTGATGAGGGCCCTTCCAGGTAAAAGAGGGATATGGTAAGAGCAAGAGGTCAGAAACTCTAGCACTAAAGAACTGCTGTGTGGTACCTTGAAAATGTCTGGTCCTTTGTGTAAGGACCAGAATCCACCCCCACCACGCCTTCCTGGAGCTGTTGTGTGTGGAATGGCTACAAGGCAAAAGGTGTTGAGATCACAGGACAGTCATCTAGTCAGCTCACCCTTTAAAGGCTTCACAAAAGGAGTCCAAGAGCAGAAATAGCCACATAGGACTATGTTATTGATACTCTATGTGCTAGTTTATAAACTGTCCTCTGTTGCTGTGTTGCTCACTGATTTCTGACCCTCTTTCCACAAGTCATCTCTCCAATGAAGAGCCTTTCTACACTTCTTAAATCCTCTGAATCAGCTTCCCTCAGCTTACAGTTTGCAGCATTAGTACACAGAATGGCAGAATAGCAGCACACAAACAACTCAATATACTCAGGCACCAGCTTCACATGCATGGAAATATATGAGCAAACACAAATCAGAGGGAAATCAAGTAAAGAAATGATATTCCAAGGCTCAACCAATTTTTATTTTATGGTAAATGAAAACAAAACAAAATAATATAAAGTTCTGTTCTCATTTTGCTTACTGCTACAAAAAAAAATTCCGTATTTTTTTCCTTCTCTTTTGAAAGGCTAACTTCTAAAGCTGCTCATAGACATCTAGTTTATAAAAATGTTTAAATAGTTTCTAGCCCTAGAGAAAGTTCTTGTGTGTTTATTTGTCTATTTTAAAAATCAGTCTAAATTCTTTCTTTTGTTTTGTCAGGTTAGGCTCCTGCATCAGTACAGAATAATATGAAGCATTAGAGAGTTATTACTTGGAGCAAAACCTCTGTCCTGTAAAGCCAGAGTAATCTCTTCTTTTGTATAAAAAAGGACTGTCTTGTTGAATAACATCTTCCAATACCATTTAACTGAAATTGCATTTTTCCTAGTCTGGGAGCACATACTGCTACAGTAGTTAACAGAATTTCTGTCCACTACAAGGCAATAAAGATAGCAGATGTGGAGTTCCAAGACCCGGGGACCTCTACCAATTAAAGGTCAAAATCTGTCTCACTTCACAGAATACAGCAATTGCGCGTGAGGTCTTGTGTATATTTGTCATATTGTTCAGTCAGAAAGATATGACAACAAATAGCTGGTCAAAAGCTGTCAGGGTCAAACTAAGCTTGATAGAGTGCCCGAGGTCACCTTTGTGATTCCAATAGCAGAAATCACTGCGGTGTCAGTTTGTATTGTAGTCAAATAGTACATGGCACACAACAGAACTGTATTCTGCCCCTAACTGCTTCTTTGACCTTCTTGTTAACCAATATTTTGGTTAGAAATATGTATCACGATCTCACGCTCCACAGCAAGGTAGCATCTGCCTTGTAATACACTTGCAGTATTGAGCATTCTCTCACCTCATACCCACAGAGATCACAATTAAGGTTGTATTCCACTTTTTGCTGGAAGTGAAAAAGCAAGAAAATAGTAAATGGTTTCATACAAAGGAGGGCATGCTTCAAACAATCTTCACATCTCAGTGTCCTCTTGGTAAAATAGAAACAGATTTAATTGGTTTTTTACAGTTTTTAAGGAGGGTTTTAAAACTGATTTGGCCTGCAGCAAAGCAAGTAAAACAAGAGATGATTGGGTAAACAATTCAACATTTTCCAGACAAATGATCATTTCTCACTTCTAGGCAAAGCTGAAACTTCACCAGCACAATTTTTAGTATGTCCATAGAAATGGATACTGAGTAAAGAGGTTGGTCATTATGGATTTGTAAGTCTGAGGTATTCCAGTTTCTAAGTATTCCAGTGAATATGACTGCAAAGAAAGCTCAGACTTGTAAAGCATTTTGATCTTGTCCAAGCAGACTTAGTAAAACCCAAAGGGAGACTGCAAAAAGCAAAAGTCTGATCTCCAGCAGGTGGGTTCCACAGCAAGTTAGAAACAATCAAACTATTCATGCTCATTTAATCCAAAATTTCTGTTTAACAGATCTTTCACCATCTCCATTTTTACACACACACCCATTTTACTTTCTCCTTTTTCCACTTGGCAGTTTTCTTCTATTTTCCTTTTAATAGCATTTTTCTCTAAAGCAGAAGTAGACTCCTTTTCATCCAATTTACAAATTTCCACTCTTCTCTCCTCCTTTCACATTCACCAGATAACATTAACCTACTCACAATATTACTATATTAAAATAATAACAACACTACCTTTTTTAATGGAAAAATAAGCCTTTCTCCTTCTGTGCATGCAATGTCAAGCATGTTAATGCACAAAATGTAGGCTTTTCAATGCAAATTTTGTCTTGTCTTTTTCACAGAATAAGAACATCAATTTTGGCATTGGAAAGATTTGAAATTTAAAATCTGTCTTTTAAAATCCCTCATTTATCAGCAAGTATAGTAACAGCAAATGTACTCCAGCAACCTCAATCTCCAGAATACATTGTGGAAGCATGTGAGACCAGGTCCTTACACCCTGAAATGTCTCACAATTTTGACTCTTTTGTTTTGTTTTGTTGTTAGTTTGGTTTGGGGATTTTCTTATTATTCCATAGTTTTTCTTCCAATATTACTGTCAGTTGCACTTTGAAGAGGTGGTCACATTTTGCTCAATTGCACTGTTGTGAGTACTTTTGAGAGTATCTGTTCAGCAAATTGCATGTTCCGTTTTGCACATGTATCTAGGTGGCTAGCAGAAAAAAAATTACATCTGGAGTGGCAGGAATAAGAAGAGAATTTCCCACTATGGGCTACATGCAAGTAATGCATTGGACTCCTGGATGATGTATACCTATGGAAGAAAATTCCAAATTCCTGTGGTTTTTAACTATGGCAGCAGCCTCATGGGAAAGGCCTGAGGCTGGGAGCAGTTGCTCTGCAGGCCACCCTAGCCCTGGGAAGAGGTGCAAAAAGCTGCCAGATGCTGCTGAAAGCCCTGAACCGTTGTGTCATTGTGGTACAAGTGTGCAACTCTCTGCTATGGTGACCTCATTACCCTGTGCACAGTGAGGAAAATATTTTAGCAACTCTGTTTCAGAACCACTGGGGAACATTTTATTAATCTCCTCTGTGCAAAATGTTTACCTATGTGGCTTCGCAAATTGCTTTCCTGGCCCCAGGAACCTTTACAATTTTAATGAAGGAGTTCTATCTCTCCACATTCTTGTGTTGTCTTTACACAGATCCCAAAGAAGAAATATTAAGAAACAGTAAATGTTTTGATTATTCCACTTTGCAAAACATTTAATGTTCTCTTGATTGCCTTGTTATAAATGATGAACACCAAAAAGCCACGTTGCAGAAAACAACCCCTGCTGCCTGTATCTGGACAAGACCCTTATTTTCATCATCTAAATGCTATGTAAATAAATTAAATTTAAGATGAGAAAAGAGATTTTTATTTATTTTTTTAAACCTCAGAGCAAGGCCTTTATTCTAAAAAAGATTTTCAGACATATTTAATTTTACAAATTGAATTAGTCCCAGAGTAAAATCACATTGAAACCATTCATTAATACCTCAAAATCATAGAATCATAGAATCAACCAGGTTGGAAGAGACCTCCAAGATCATCCAGTCCAACCTAGCACCCAGCCCTATCCAGCCAACTAGACCATGGCACCGAGTGCCTCATCCAGTCTTTCCTTGAACACCTCCAGGGACAGTGACTCCACCACCTCCCTGGGCAGCCCATTCCAATGGCAAATCACTCTCTCTGGCAAGAACGTCCTCCTAACATCCAGCCTATACTTTCCCTGGCACAACTTGAGACTGTGTCCCCTTGTTCTATTGTAGCTTTGCTGTAAAATACAGCTTTATCACAGTATCATCAGGGTTGGAAGAGACCTCACAGATCATCAAGTCCAACCCTTTACCACAGAGCTCAAGGCTAGACCATGGCACCAAGTGCCACCTCCAATCTTGCCATGAACAGCCCCAGAGACAGTGACTCCACCACCTCCCCGGGCAGCCCATTCCAGTGTCCAATGACTCTCTCAGTGAAGAACTTTCTCCTCACCTCGAGCCTAAATTTCCCCTGGCGCATACCTGATGTCATCCACCTCCTCGTGATTTCTCTTTTTGAAGAGATTAGAAAATGCTCTGATGTATAAGAAGTGGTAGTCTCTTCCTTTTCTTCCACTGACAGCTCATGAGGAGATCCACTCCAGCTTGGTCTCTGATTTCCAGGAGGCTGTTTGCCTCTGCCTTGGGATCAGGGTAACATTTTATTGCTCTCAGCTCCTGTGAAGTGCCTTGGGCTGTAAGTGGGAGGCAGGGCAAAATTTCTGCAGCTCATGCTTCCAAGCCATCTGAGCTGGTCTTGGTAAATTTGAATTGGGGGAGAAGTTCCCAACCCAGCACAACTAGGAAAATGTGTACCATTGTCACTGAACAAGAGGTTAATGAGTATATACAACTACAAATGTGTAGAAATATATACTGAAGATCTAGAAAAATGAAGTTGCTGCTACACTGAACACCGGAAGGAGCTTTTCAGTTTTTCACACAACTGGCATGGTTGCTGTCTTGCATTCTTTCCCATTTTAAAGAGCCTTTTTCTTTGTCATTTCTGATGTGTAACATTTTCCAGAGTCCTTTCAAAATACCATTTGCGCTTTTAAATCTATTTCAACAACTACTTGTAGACAGACTGAAGGAAAGAGTGCAACAGGAAAAACAATCCGTTCTGTCACCAGAAAACCCTTCCAAAACTGTGAGAAACTGCAGAAATTTTGCTGGAAATAAAGGTGCTCTGCTTGAAATGTGATCAGTTTTCCTCTTTGGCTTTTGATCTTCACTTTTTTCTTTATTGCCTCCACTGCACCTTCAGCCACCATTTAGTCTATATGAAAATAATTATCTTCTAACAGATTTGCACCAAAAAAAAAAAAAAACCACAAAAAACCACTAAATCCCACAATGTGGAAAAAGCACAGAAACAGAAATCATCTTATTTTACTAAAATAGGCACAAAATCAATCATCTACACATTTTTCACTTGACTCTTGTTATCAGACACACATTTTTCCACCATTTCAGAAATGGCCAGTGCAAATAAGAAACACTTTAAGGTCTTGAAATTTTATATAGAGTGGAAAAAATACATGTCAATGAGAAGGTAAAATGGCAAACAGAAGAAAGGACTCTTCAGACCTTGCTTCAGGAAGCACTAACATGTTGTTGTATGTACGTATACTTAACATAAGTGTTACTTTAGGGCACCTCTGGACTACCACAATGGCAAAAAAATAACAGCAATAACAGCAGCAAAGCTAATACAGGACATGAGGAAACTGAAGGGAGCTGCTGGTTCAGAAAAACATGTAAGCAAGATCCGCTGTGACTAACGAATGTACCTGGAGGTACCTGGAAGTGTAGTTAAACTGTAGATAACAATCCCACTGTGGCTTACAGAGGAAAATATTAAACTGAAGCTCCCTCTTGAGCCTTCCTGTCTGCCTAAGCTTGATCTCAGGTAACCAGTGCACAAGTCCATGTTCTGCATTTGCTGTCTATCCAGCAGACACTTAAAAGGACCTCTGAAAAGATTAAGCCATTTGGTCACATGATGACACAAGTTAACTGGAAAGATCGGGGGAACTTAGACCATTTGTAGAGGGTGACACAGAGGAGTAACACAACATGATCAATAGACATTTCCATTCATTCAATAGAAACTGAAATCATTATGTTGTGAAGTAGATAGGCTCTAAGGAGCTTATTTTTGCCCTTGTCCAGCAAAAGAAGCTACTGAGCTGATTGAATGAGTAACCTTTTGCTGCAGAAGACAGAAACATCAGTGCTAAAGAGCCTGTAACTTAAGTACAGTCATCATCATAGTGTAAATTGCTAGTGAAATCTTACCAAGTTCCTGCTTCTTTTACCTACATTTTATTAAAGTCACAGAAGATGTCTTAGCTAAAGACAAAGTCCTCATAAGTAAAGTGTTCAGAAATACATTAGATGCTAGATTTTTATTTCCTAATAATATGTTATTTTGTGGTTTATTCAAATAATCAGAGTAACATATTTTAAAACTTTCAACATCTTGCCAGTGGTGTTCACAAGATGTAATGTCCTGTAGAAATGAATACATTTAAAAGTTACCTTCATGGGAGAGCTACTGTTGTGTTATTAATGCTAAAATATAAGGTGCTGAGAACAGTACACTGAGGAGCGATTCTTTAAATGATCTTTAACCCTTCCTATTTATCAGTACACTGAAGTTACTTCATGAATTCTCTTTTCTAAAACATCACTCCAATACAAAGTCTTTGGCATGTACCTTCTTAAGAATTTGCAACTATTGCCTGAATAATGAAATCACTGTTTTTCTCTTGTGCTCTAGAACCAACACCTCTTTCATTTAATGTAGACATAAACTTGACTTCTGTCTTAGGTAAAATTCTGCATTACTTACAAAAAAATCCAAATTTGCTTGAAAACAAAATGTAACACTGAAGCTGTAAATGGAAACACCAGCAAATAGTCTATTTGGTAAAAGTCTCTTTTTTGGCTTCTCAGCCATATCTCACAGTTCTGCTATTATTCTCCATTTGCACTTGTTTTCTAGCACCAGTCCTAGTCCACTCTTTTGTTTCCCGAACAATTTCTCATTCTGGTTCTACCAGGTTTTCCTCACCTTTCTAAGCCATAAGTGCTCTTCACACCACAATCAAATTAATACAGATCCTAATAGATTCTGGGCAGTAATCCTAGAATTAATAGTCAGCTCATGTAACCAGCTGAATGACTGTGTCCATTTGCTAAAAGCAGACATTTCTCTAGTCGAGTGATTCTAACACAGAAATAAGATATTTATTTCACATTAATTGCCTCCAAGCCACTGGGGCATCTCAGCCAAGTCAGTCAACTACTTCAATCAAAATGAGACTGCAAAAGAAATTTGATGTAATTACTATATTTTAGATGGATAGATAGAAATACATTATTTGCACATAGAGGCCAGATGTTGTGTATTTCATATGAACAGAAAGAAAACAAACTTTTTATTATTTAACCCAGGTATTTTTAATGGCTTTTTTAGAGAAAACTACATTTATAGAAATATTTTCTGCTGTATTATTGTCCATATTTATATATGATATGAAGGAAGAAAATTATTGCAGGTGAGGTTAAAAAACTTAATGTTCTTCCTCCTTGGCAACCTGGGCAAATGTATTTTACAACAAATGATGTTTAATTTACGCCTTACTTCACCTTTGCTGGACCTTGGGATGGTGAAGGATGAAGTCACTCTGTTTTTCAAGTCCACCCAGACATACTCCTTCCATTCATGTAATCTATCAGATTTACAAAGCTAGGCTAAGATTTTTTTTTAATTAAATTGAACACTCAGAATTAAGAAATAATTCATATCTTAGTAACAAACTACAGAAGCATCTTCTTCTGCATATTCATGTGCTTTTTCATATTAATAACAGCTCACTAAGCCTCTCAGTGAAACACCCCTTGTCAATCAATAGTTATGTACTGGATGCAAGAAGTTTTCAGGTTATTTAATGCTATAAAAATGGGCTTAATTAGCATTAAATTATTTTGTTCCTTGCTTATGCCAATCAGTACTTAGTGTATATATAAAAAAATCTATTAATATGTTCATGTGGTTATAATTAAACTACAAAGAAGTCAACTGATTCACATCTTTTCACTCCTCTGGTAAGTGCATGTTAATTAGTATATGAAGATATAGGATATCATAAGATTGACCTTTAATCCATTTTCAGAAATGAGTATTGGTTTAGTGGCAAAATCAGCTGCAGTGAAATTCGTGTAAATCATCTAAACTGATGAACAAAATCAGTTCATTAATCCTTCCTGACAGGTTAATTTCATTCCATTTCTAAGGTGTCAAGTTAGAACATGGAACAAATAATCAAAAACCTTTAAATCAAATATACCAAATCGAGACTAATTGAATATGCTTTGGGTATGTCAACAACTAGATTCATTTTTCAAAGTCCAATAGGAAAGCTTGTTAAACTATAAAAGTACATGCCCTGCTAAGTCCGGGAGGGCAGGAAAAACATCAGCACAGCAATTTTATATTTTTGTTAACTGTATCCCCTGAAAGTGTGACACTGTTTATAATACAAATACAGATACACCTCCTACACACTCCTTCCATATGCACATGCTGTGTGTATACTGAACAGCCCTGCAATGTATGGAAGTAAAACTCACCTGTTCTATGAATTAAGAGCGCTCAAATTTCACATTTGGTATAGTTACACTGTAGTTACCTTTCTGCCCACACCATTAATTTGTCTAGAATTTGGACTATCTTCCCAAGGAAATGAGACTAGCTCTCAAATTACACTGAAAATCAATGACTATTAGTAAATTGAATAGAACATCAATGTCCAATTATTTGATCTCCATTCTTAAATCTGATGTAAAAATTATTTTTCAACTTAATCACTGGTAGCAAGAGAAGTTTAAGAAAATTCATTCCAAGGCCTAGCCAAGACATTTGCTGAGTATGCCGAACTTTGCTTATACTGTGTCAGGTATATTAGTGATAGTACTGGTCTCGGTCCTGCTACTGGATGAGAATTGTCAACAATCACATGAAAACACTGGGTAGAGCAGAACAAAGGCTCCCAAGTCGAGAAGTATGCACAAGTAGTTGAACTATAGAGCTTTATTCCTGTGCTAGTTTGAAGCAAGCTAGAATGTTTTGGTAACAGAACTAGATAACGGGCAGTGAAATGAAAAACAATTGTGTCTACTTCTCTCACAGTCACGCTGAGAACTTTGGGAAGAAGAAAGACTTTTTCTCCATTTTGTTTTCTCTCTCTTGCTTTTGCCTTAGACCTGGTCACATCTCATTAACCCTGCTCCTACTAACCTTGCTCCCTAACCTCTTGGCTGCACCTCTCTTCTTCCTGAGAACTGGGGTAAGGTTAAGAGGGCCGGGGGAAGGTGTTGGGGTGGTTTGAGAGCCCCTCCTGGGGACTCAGGTTTCTGGGAGGGGAGTTGTGCTTTTGTATTGTTTATCCTTTGTATATTTCTGTATATAATTGTAAATAACTGTATATATTGTAAATAGCTGCTTGTAAATTCTGCTAGCTGTAAATAAATTGCTTCATCTATATTCCCAGGGTCCGTCTGAGTTAGCTGGGGCAAATTCAAAAGTGTGGGGGGGGCGGGGTAACCCCCAAACCATCACATTTTTAATTGGCTTTCCCAACGTGGAGCTAGAGATTTTTGAGTGACTGGAAATTAGCTCTGGGAATTAAGATGAAGCTAATCAAGCAGCTATTGTATTTGGTTGGTGCATTGCTCTGGTCTGGTTTTGTTTTCTTGGCATTTAGTTGGTTAAAAGGTCAAATTGTTGCTTATTTCATTGATCTGGCTTATAATAAGGCTAAAGCTAAGGTTTCAGATATGTTCTGGAGCTGGGGTGATTTGATTCTTGGTTATGCTGGTTTTAATATCTCTGAGAATATTACCAAGGATATTACAGGAGCTCTGGTCAATAATATGACAATCAATGGAAATTCTGCTTTAAATATGGCTCTAATGAGAGTTATTCAGCCTAAGACAGGAATTCCAACTGTTTGCATAGGTACATGCTCATGTAAAACTGTTTTTCTTCTCACAATTTTTAATATTTGCCTCATGATTTTAATATTCATATTAATTTTGGCATTATTTGTGAAAAATTCAAAACCAGCTTCTGTAAGAACTAGGAAAAATTCTGTGTCTCAGAAGCAGTCTCTTTCACAGCAAAACAAGGGAACACAGTTATCGGCTTCCCCCTTGCCAGCCTCTGCCCCTCCTTCTCCAAGTGCTGGGAACACAGCCAGTGTTCCCGCCACTAACGTAAACAATAATGATAACGGGCAGAGTTCGGTAGGAGCCTCAGGAGCACAGGCAGGTACCCAAAATCAGAATGTTCCTAGCAAAAATGAAAACAAGTCAGGGTTGGCAGGCATCCCAGGAGGACAGGCAAATAATCCCACTAATGTTAACAATCCTACTAGTGCTAGTAACGCTAGCCCAGTCAGTCCAAATCCTAATGACACCAGCTCAGCCAATTCGAACCCCCAGCCAGCAGACCAGAACCAAAATCCTCCTGTTAAAAGCAAGGCAGACTTGAACTCACAAGCTCCAGGTCAGACCCCTAAGGATACAAATGCTCCAAGTCAGACCTCCAATAATTCAAATGCTCCAAGTCAGACCCCTAAGGATTCAAACCCTCCAGGTCAGACTCCTAAAGATTCAAATCCTCCAGCAGACACATCCAAGTCTGTTGCTGCTCAGGCTCTTCTGGCACCTGCTAAGGCAAAAGCTAAGACAAAGAGTGGTTCGCAGGAGGATGTAAGACAGGGGACATCTGGTGATCAGCAGCAAGAGGAGGAAGAGGAGGCAGTTAGTCTGCGAGACCTTGTAGATGTGCTGAGACAACAATACTCAAGTGAGAGGAGTGCTGTGAGGTTAGCTGCCAAGAGAGAGGATGGTTCCAATGAGTTTAGGAATGCTATGAGGAAGGTTCTGTTAGGCCCAGTACCACCAGATCAACAACAGGAAGAGGAGGAGGAAGATGACATCCAAGGCTCCAAGGATCCACTCAGAGAGGTCAGGGAAGTTAGGAAGGAATACACAAGGGAATCAGGTGAGCCAATCCTAAGCTGGCTAGTGAGATGCCGTGGCATTGGTGCTAATGCCCTGCAGGTAGGAGACAAGTCTGCCAAGCAGCTGGGACCACTCACTAAGGAGAGTGGAGTGGACAAACACCTAGCAAGTCCTCTTGGTAGGGTTAGCTTGTGGACACGCCTTCTATTGGCTGTGGCTATGAGATATCCTTCCCAAGATGATTTGCCATGGGCTGCCAAGAAGTGGAACACTGTTGAGCAGGGAATTAAGCTTCTGAAGGAGTTTGCTGTGAAGGAAGTGCTTTATGGAGATCATGGCACTCATGAGCCTGATGATATTCCTTTGGGAACAGGTCTCATGAAGAAGCTGATTAAGCTTGCTCCTTCATCCTATGCTAACATCTTGGCCAGTAAATTCCTAGCAAGGAGTGATAATGGAAGGTCTTTCACTGTTGGTGAATTCATTGACCAGCTCAGGCAGATTGAGGACAGCTTGTCACATTCTGGCCTAATCTCTGCCATACAGACTATGACTTCTGAAATAAAGGGTATGAAAGATGGTATTAGGGATGGCATCAAAGAGAGCATGAAAGAACTGAAGGAGGATCTTACAACCTCAATTTCCAATCTGGTCAAGGATACCATTCCTGCATCATCTGAATGGGTGCATGTTTCTGCAGTCAGGAACAGACGCCCACCTCCTGCAAGGCAATTCCAGCCCAGGAGGAGACAAATTCCACCCAGACAGCAGCAATCACGTGCGTCACTGTGGATACTTCTGCGTGACACATACGGGGAGAACATGAACAAATGGGATGGTAAACCTACTTCAGCTCTTTCAAAGAGGGTCAGGGATCTGCAGAGTGGCAGAAACAGAGGCAGCAATGCCAGGAAAGTAGCTGTCACTTCTTCAGCTCCCGAGAGCAACTGCAATTGTTCCAACAGTTGCAGTTCCTCTCACAACAACACCAATCATTGTGTACACCCTACATGCCATGTTCAGCATTAGGGGTGCCCTGCCTCCAGCCAGGAGGAGGAAAGGGATAGTGGAGAGAACCGAATCTATTGGAATGTATTCATTAGGTGGCCTGGCAGTTCAAGAGTTCGGAAATACAGGGCTTTAGTTGACACAGGTGCTCAGTGTACTTTATTGCCATCAAATTGCAAAGGGACAGAGTCCATTTCTATCTTTGGAATCACTGGTGGATCTCAAGAGTTAACTAAGGTACAGGCTGAGATCAGTTTAACTGGTAAAGAGTGGAAGACACATACTATTGTAACTGGTCCTGATGCGCCTTGCATTTTGGGAATTGACTTTTTGAGACAAGGTTGTTTCAAAGATCCTAAGGGTCATAAATGGGCTTTTGGAATAGCATCTGTAGAGATTGAGGATGATAAATTGAAATTGTCCATTAGACCTGAACTTTCTGATGAATCTGCAGTTGTGGGACATCATGACATAGAGGATCTGGAAGTGCCAATTGCTACTCAAACTGTTCATCATAGGCAGTACAGAACTAACCGTGACTCTTTGTTGCCCATTCATCAGCTGATTCGTCAACTGGAGAGTCAGGCTGTCATCGAGAAAGCTCATTCACCTTTCAACAGTCCCATCTGGCCTGTGCGCAAACCTACGGGCAACTGGAGACTGACAGTTGACTTTCGTGCCCTCAACGAGGTGACTCCACCCATGAGTGCAGCTGTGCCAGACATGCTGGAACTCCAGTACGAGCTGGAATCGAAGGAGGCTAAATGGTATGCAACCATAGACATTGCTAATGCTTTCTTCTCTATTCCCATAGCAAAGGAGTGCAGGCCTCAGTTTGCATTCACCTGGAGAGGAATCCAGTACCAGTTCAACCGTTTGCCTCAGGGGTGGAAACACAGCTCAACCATCTGTCACTCAGTCATCCACAATGCACTGGAGAAAGGTAAAGCTCCAGAGCACATCCAGTACATCGACAACATCATTGTGTGGGGCCAAACTGCTGAGGAAGTCTTCGAGAAAGGTAACAAAATCATTGACATTCTGTTGCAAGCAGGTTTTGCCATTAAGAGAGACAAGGTCAAAGGACCTGCCAGAGAAATTCAGTTTCTGGGAGTGCGGTGGCAGGATGGTCGCCGTTACATTCCTCAGGATGTGATCAACAAAGTCTCTACCATGGCAGTTCCCACCAGTAAGAAGGACACACTTTCTTTTCTTGGTGTGGTGGGATTTTGGAGACTACACATTCCTGGTTTCAGTCAGATTGTCAAACCTCTGCATGATGTGACTCGTAAGAGAAATAATTTCGAGTGGAGACCTGAACAACAAGCAGCCTTTGATCAAATTAAACGAGAAATAGTCCATGCAGTGGGCCTGGGACCTGTGAGATCTGGTCCGGACATTAAAAACATTCTGTACACGGCTGCCAGTGACAATGGTCCAACTTGGAGTCTTTGGCAGAGAGCTCCAAATGAGACACGTGGTCATCCACTTGGTTTCTGGGGACGTTGCTACAGAGGTTCAGAGACAAATTACACTGCAACTGAGAAAGAGATTCTAGCAGCCTATGAGGGAGTGAAAGCAGCTTCTGAAGTGATTGGAACTGAATCACAATTGCTTTTAGCTCCTAGACTGCCAGTTCTGAACTGGATGTTCAAGGGCAAAGGTTCATCACCACATCATGCCACAAATGCAACCTGGTCTAAATGGATGGCTTTGATAACCCAACGAGCGCGAATGGGTAATCTTGACCGACCTGGTCTGGTGGAGGTGATCACCAACTGGCCGGAAGGCACAGACTGTTCCAAACCTCCAGAGGAGAAAATAACTCGTGCTGAGGAAGCTCCTCCCTATGGTGATCTCTCTGATCAGGAAGAGAACTATGCTTTGTTCACAGATGGTTCCTGTCGTCTTGTTGGGAACAAGCGAAGATGGAAGTCAGCGGTTTGGAGTCCAACCAGAAGAGTTACCGAAACGAAAGATGGCGAAGGAGAATCCAGTCAGTTTGCTGAGGTAAAAGCTGTTCAACTTGCTCTTGATGTGGCTGAACGTGAGAATTGGCCTATCCTTTACCTCTACACCGACTCGTGGATGGTAGCCAATGCTCTATGGGGTTGGCTGAAGGACTGGAAGAAGAATGGTTGGCAGAGGAAAGGAAAGCCTATTTGGTGTGCTGATCTATGGCAGGACATTGATGCACGGCTGGAGAGAACTCCAGTGAAGGTGCGGCACGTAGATGCACACATGCCTAAGAGCAGAGCCACTGAGGAACATCAACATAACCAGAAGGCAGACCAAGCTGCTAAGATTTCTCAAGTTGACACCAACTCTGATCTTGACATTGACCTTGATTGGAAACACCGAGGTGAGCTGTTCTTAGCTCGGTGGGCCCATGACTCATCTGGACATCAAGGCAGAGATGGAACATACCGATGGGCTCGCGATAGGTCAATTGACTTGTCCATGGACGCTATCACCCAAGTCATCTATGACTGTGACATTTGTGCTGCTATTAAGCAGGCTAAACGAATCAAGCCCTTATGGTATGGTGAGAGATGGTCAAAGTACAAGTATGGTGAAGCCTGGCAGATTGATTACATCACTTTACCTCGATCTCGTTCTGGCAAGCAGTATGTGCTAACGATGGTAGAAGCCAGCACTGGATGGTTGGAAACTTATCCAGTTCCACATGCTACTGCACGTAACACCATTGTTGGTTTGGAGAGACAGATCTTGTGGAGACATGGAACTCCAGAGAGAATTGAGTCAGACAATGGTACTCACTTCAAGAACAATCTTGTGAAAAACTGGGCCAAAGAGCATGGTATTGAATGGATCTATCACATACCCTACTATGCACCAGCTTCAGGGAAGATTGAGCGCTACAATGGTTTGCTGAAAAACACCCTAAAAGCCATGGGGGGTGGAACTCTGAAAAACTGGGACAAACATTTAGCAGAAGCTACCTGGTTGGTAAATAGTAGAGGTTCAGTAAACAGAGCAGGACCTGCACAATCAGATTTAGTCCAAACAGTAGATGGTGATAAAGTTCCTGTTGTACATGAGAAGAATCTGTTAGGGAAAACTGTTTGGGTATTTTCTCCTTCGGGCGAAGGGAAACCTGTCCGAGGGGTGGTTTCTGCTGAAGGTCCTGGTCATACATACTGGGTAATGCAGGAGAATGGTGAAATCCAGTGCATTCCACAAAGAAATCTAACTTTAGCTGAGAGAGTTTAAATTCAAACTGTTAGGAGTTTTCTGTTCTAGGTAACATCGGCGCCCAACACTGAGAGAATCTACGATAGAATCTACAGTACGTGAGCACGAACCCAACATCACCTGGGAGTCCCTGTTCTGAGCTTTTGAATCACCTACATCTGATTAAAGTGTGAACTGAACTTGTATATATTGTTTTAGTGTAAATATTGGTTTAGATTAGATTGGATAATTCTCAGCGATACTCTGAGCGAAGTAGACAAGGGGTGGATTGTGCTAGTTTGAAGCAAGCTAGAATGTTTTGGTAACAGAACTAGATAACGGGCAGTGAAATGAAAAACAATTGTGTCTACTTCTCTCACAGTCACGCTGAGAACTTTGGGAAGAAGAAAGACTTTTTCTCCATTTTGTTTTCTCTCTCTTGCTTTTGCCTTAGACCTGGTCACATCTCATTAACCCTGCTCCTACTAACCTTGCTCCCTAACCTCTTGGCTGCACCTCTCTTCTTCCTGAGAACTGGGGTAAGGTTAAGAGGGCCGGGGGAAGGTGTTGGGGTGGTTTGAGAGCCCCTCCTGGGGACTCAGGTTTCTGGGAGGGGAGTTGTGCTTTTGTATTGTTTATCCTTTGTATATTTCTGTATATAATTGTAAATAACTGTATATATTGTAAATAGCTGCTTGTAAATTCTGCTAGCTGTAAATAAATTGCTTCATCTATATTCCCAGGGTCCATCTGAGTTAGCTGGGGCAAATACAAAAGTGTGTGGGGGGCGGGGTAACCCCCAAACCATCACAATTCCACTACCCACATATAGTCCCACAGCTAGGACTGTACTGTCCCACAGCCCATGTACTGCAAGAAGTTGCTGTGCTTCTTCTATTTACAAAGCAGTCAAGCTGCTACAGTCTGGACTCTGTCACCGCCCCAGCTCTACTCATCCTGCTCAGGTACTATAGGACAACCACCTTCCATGAGAGCATAGCCAAAAGTGGGCTCACCTGTGGCACCTGGCTCATACCTCCTGCCAGGATTGCTCTGAACTTCATGCTTTTCAACAAATGCAGTCCATATATCTTAATCATGTTACTAACTTCATCCCCACACACTAAATTATTTAAACTGAGTGGCTTGTGTTATTGGCAGAAAGGTGTCTAGGGTAGCACAAAACTTTGAGTCACATCAGACCACATGAGACTGGCAGGTACAACATGGGACCTTCTGGATCCTTCTGGAGTGGTACCTGGAAATCAGGCAAGATTCCCTAAGGAATCCTAAGCTGCTCTGTATCTCTATTTGTGCATGAAAACAATGTAGTACCAAGTGTCTGTTTCAACCTGACCTGAATCTCTGTCTAGGGTCTGTTGACTAGCTGTCCAGAGATTACCGTGAGAGCTCAGCTAGCAAGCACATGTGCAAACCATAGAATCATAGACTCATAGAATCAACCAGGATGGAAGAGACCTCCAAGATCATCCAGTCCAAACTAGCACCCAGCCCTAGCCAGTCAACTAGACCATGGCACTAAGTGCCTCATCCAGGCTTTTCTTGAACACCTCCAGGGACGGTGCCTCCACCACCTCCCTGGGCAGCCCTTTCCAATGCCAATCACTCCCTCTGTGAAGAACTTCCTCCTAACATCCAGCCTATACCTACCCCAGCACAACTTGAGACTGTGTCCCCTTGTTCTGTTGCTGGTTGTCTGGGAGAAGAGCCCAACCCCCACCTGGCTACAATGTCCCTTCAGGTAGCTGTAGACAGCAATGAGGTCACCCCTGAGCCTCCTCTTCTCCAGGCTAAACAACCCCAGCTCCCTCAGCCTTTCCTCATAGGCTTTGTGTTCCAGGCCCTTCACCAGCTTTGTTGCCCTTCTCTGGACACGTTCCAGCATGCCAGGTAGATTCTTCCCATCTTCATCTGGACTCAAGTCTTACCCTTTGCATCTGCTCTACATGCATTGACACAAACTGGGAAGTAGTAAAGCCAAGAGTATAACCACCACTGGCTTTCTCTGTTGAGCTCTGGTGTAGGTTTAGGACTAATTGTCCTACCATAGAGACTAGAAAGTCTTAAGGATATTGTACTTTGTTGTTGTATTCCCTTTTCTTGTATCTCCCTACGTAAGGAGCAGACAGTTCAGTCGCCTCTCTCTCTCTCTGCTCTGGTCTGTGAGTGCAGCTGCTGCTGTTGCGTTGGTGTGTGTGGGGATGGGGCCTGTCTGGTCAGCTATTTCTTGGTGTGCAGCTAAGGTCTACTTGCTTCTATCTTGTAGGGGAGGGAGTGGCCTAATACAGTTCTGTGGGGCCTGGTGCTGCAGGGAGAGGTTTGGCTGGTGGAGGCCTGGTCTGGGGCTCAGCTGAAGACCTGGGCCAGGGCTGATTTCTGGGTGTATATATATGTCCTTTGTGCCTTTATACATTTTGTACTCTTGCTCACTTTTGTACACAGTATTCACATTTTAACCTCCAATTGTGTGAGTGCTTTTATTTTACTCCTTTAGGGTAAAATGCCTTCTGTCTCTGCTCAGCCCAGAACAAGCTCTGAAGGACATAATGGACACAGACCTGAACTGAAGTCTGTGGAAGTGAAAACCTCCTTGGTTCCATTCAGTCAAATGTGTCTATACCTCTGCATTCTAACAAGGTTAAATGAGACTGCAGAGTTTTCCAGGGCTCTGTATTACAGGAGTCTGTTTCGTGGCATTAAATAATTAATCAGTGCTGCTCTGCAATTAGATAAATAATTTCAAATACCATTAATCTTAGATATAATTAATGAGATCATTTAAAATTGTATTTTTTAATGGCAAACCAAACAGTTACATTTCTATTTCTCTAAGTACTTGTTTCAAAATCAAAAGAAGCCTAAACCATTTGTCAAACTGAGTTATTCCAGGAAACTGAGTGACTGACTTTTGTTCTGTACAACTTTCTTTACTTTCTTTCTTACTAAAACAGTTTAGTCACAGCATTCATTTTAGGAAATTGCAAGAACTCTGGTACACTTAAATGGTCAATTTATTCAGTGTTGTTCTTCAAATGCTTTAGATTTCACCTCATCTTATTTCCATCTTATTTATATCATTAAACTGGCAATATAGTGTGGAAATAAGTTGAGAGCAATGAGTGGAGTTTATTCTGTATTTTCTTCAAAAGAAGATTCCAACTAAGAAACTGTATGTAGGCTTTATTTCAATTATCACAATGTGCCTTAGAAGAAGAAATCTAAGCGAATCACACTCCACATGTTACGCATCCAAAAGATGTATCTTCTTAGGTACTGTATCTTGTTGGAAGGTAGGCATCTAAAGTAGTTTAAAATGAGTCTCAGGAAGCTATTTGGAGTTCTCAATAGCTCTCCGCTCTTCTGACCACAGTGGCAAAGGTTGCACAGGTCCATATCCAGAGGGCAGCCAAAATTGATCAGATTTTTAACCACTGCAGCCCTGAAAAAAAGCTAGGACTAACTGGGATTAGATAGCCTTTCTGAGAAGCTTCTTCCAATGCTTCCTTTCACAATGAAAAACTTTCTCCTTATTGTTGTGGAGGCAGGGAATTAATATGTGGCCGAGACAGGAATTTTATACAAAAATAGAGTTGTTTATTTTCCCAAAAACCCGCCCCCAAAACTATATATATAAAGATTGTTTTAGTTTAATTAACAGATTCGGTTGCTTGAGAATTATCTACAGGAATGCCATTGATAATCTGACTATTTTGGAAGTCAGAAGTTGGAAAAGGCTTTAGCTATTAATTAATAGTGTTTTCTTACTAATAAAGTTGAGCCAAAATAACTCACGATCAGGCTGACTTCCTCCTGCTGTCTGTCTCTCTCGTTCCCTTTCAGCAGCTGCAGGTGAACCATTAAGGGTCGTTAGGCTCACAAAGGGTGTCAATAGGTGAAGCAGTCTTTGAAGATCTCTCTGCATCCAAGGCGAGGCGAGAGAGGTGGGGGAGCACAAAGGTCCAGGCAGTAATGAACTCCAAGTGGGATGAACTCCAAGGCGGGAGCTCCCAAAGGTGGTAAGCCCCCCAATATTTATACCCTCTCTAGACAAAGGGCAGAGTTACCACTTCCTTAGACGTGAAAAGACACAGCCAATCCCAGCCCGATTCCAGCGCGGACACTGCACAGGGCACTCCTCGTGTGGGCAAGACCCCTTTGCTCACCCCCTTTCACACCTGCAGGGCAGGTGAGGGGCGGGGGGAACCAGGCGGCTTTCCCTCTCCCCCCAAGTCACGGCAGGAGAGGAATTTAGGGGTATACAGGACTCCAGGACACTTATATAAAATCTGAACTTCCCTCCTTTTTCAGTTTGTGCCCACTGTCTTTCATCCATGGCCTACAGCAAGAAACTTGCCTCCATCTTCTGGAGTCCTCCCCTTAGACACTGAAGGATGCTAATTGGGCTCCCCAGAACCACCTCTTCCCTGGGCATGACAACCCCATCTCCTCACAGGACAAGAGCCATCAACTAACCATTGTATTGGCCCTACACTGAATTTACTCCAGCTGGTTAATAGATGTCTAGCTAGTGCATTTGAAATGCCTTTGGGTATCCACACCAAGCTGCCAGATATGAAATAGGACCTGTAAAAAAATCTTCATCTTTCTATAGCAGCAGCTTGAGGCAGACAGATACATTAGGTTATCTCAAATGGTTCCAGACAGCTGCAAATGGGAAATCAATTTGGACCTACATCTCCCTTGGATTAAATAGAAGTTAAAGGAGACAACTTACAGATAAACACATATAGAATTCGAAATGCAGATGACAGCCTGTGAGTGGACTATCATCCCAAACTTCCAAATTGCACAATATTGCATGTGCAGCTGTTAATACTGGTGTTAATATTGAGTGTGAAAGTTTCATAGAAGTAGTTACATGCTATTTGCTCTTACTATTACAGCAAACTTCTCATATTAATTACTGTAGCCTTACAATATTTTTGAGAAGATATTTAAAAATAGGGAAACAGAGCACTAACTCACATAAATCTGAGACAGATTGCTTTGATCTCACTTCTGGACCTTAAAACAAAGAAGTATACTCCCTTCAAAATCACACTGCATAATAAATCATATTTAAAAATCAGGACTTATGTATTGCAGCCAGAATTACTCACATCCCAATCTATACTTGAGACTTGAGAAGATGATTTTGAGTTTCTGGAAAAATTGTAATCTGAAAATTTAGGGGAAAAAAATGTGATGTTACCACTCCCTTTCCATCTCACAGAGTTTCAAACTCTATTGCAGATAAATGTTAAGTGGAGCACTTACTTGAAGTATTTTCGTTATTTTTAGTTAAATAATAGTTATTTACCTGAAACAAACTTAAGGTCTTAATTTATATGTAAAATCAGCAACAAAACTTTAGTGAAGTCTATGCAATCTTTCAAACAGAAAATTCCTACAAATGGTCAGCTGCAAAAGAAGTTGCTTCCCAACGCATTCATATTTCTACTAGAAATTACCTTTATTTCAGTTTTCCCTTTATTTAATTAATGTCTTTAGCTAGTATCTGGTGCTAAAGTTCTCTACAATATTAAGAACTATTTTTAGTTCTTATTTCAACTCATCTCTTTATAAAGAATAGCAATTCAATCTCTTATCTGAAATGGAGCACTTGCAACTTTCAGTATGATCTCTAGTTTTATAGATTTGCAATTGCATCTGAAAACACAAATCTACAGAGCTTCATTTCTGGTCTTGAAAAATAAAACCATAAATAATAGATATCTTTTAGTATTTGGAGGACCTAATATATATATATGGGCTTAAAGCCATCTTTTGAAACTAAAGAGTTCATTATATAGTCTTAATCATGTACAAAGCTTCTAATCAGTGATATCTAAATGCTTAGGTATTTGAAAGTAATTTTCTACCTTTGTCTTCTAGGAGCACATTAGTCTATTTCCATAGTTATGGAAATTGTAGTTGCAAATTGATTACTCATTTTATGAAAATTAACAGTACAGTAACACCATATTTGAATTCTAAATTTAGGAATGCATTAATCAAAAATATGGATGGATTTTCAAGGATTTACATTAACTGCTCATCTTCCTGCTTATAGTAGATCACGTTTCAAAGCAATAAAGGCGTGTGTGAGGCACGCAAGTTTTTCAAGTCAATAACATCCACCTGTGTCCCTATAATTTACATCACTCAAGCTTTGGTGATATTCCAGTGGAAACTCAAAACAAGTTAAGAAGCTTGAAGCAAGTTTTCAAAATAAGCACCGTTTAATTTAAGAGATCACTTCTATGTAGTAAGTGTTATGGGGTTTGCATTCTTTTCTCATATACATTCTCAGAGTGATGATTAATGCTGGCTGGAATGCCCACACAGCAGATGTCCCATGCCATAGCAGCTGGCTGTGTGCTGGTTCAATGTGCCACTACACTTAGTACAGCAGGGAACTAAGGCTCAGGATGTGTTAGAGGTTTATAAAGACCCACTAGGAATGATGGTCAATTTATTCAGTGTTGTTCTTCAAATGCTTTAGATTTCACCTCATCTTATTTCCATCTTATTCGTATCATTAACTGGCAATATAGTGTGGAAATAAGTTGAGAGCAATGAGTGGAGTTTATTCTGTATTTTCTTCAAAAGAAGATTACAACTAAGAAATTGTATGTAGGCTTTATTTCAATTATCACAATGTGCCTTAGGAGGAGACATCTAAGTGAATCACACTCTGCATGCTATGCAGCCAAAAGATGAATCTCCTTAGGTACTGTATCTTGTTGGAAGGTAGGCATCTAAAGTAGCTTAAAATGAGTCCTGTGTCACACTTGTCATTGTTTCCACCTTTTATATATTGTTGATATATTGCTCTGAATTTTGTGTAATAATATTTCCTTCAGTAATCATTACTGTATTCTTACAGTTTTTATAACCTAAATTTTGGAGCAATTAACAAGGCAGGAATTATAAAATACGTAGCTAATTTTATTTCCAGACAGCCCCACCCACAATTAAATACAAATCAGTTAAATTTAGCTTCTAATTTGGTTGGAAAAATCTTCACAGGGATGTTTATGGGCAATTCATTCATTTAGGAGAATCAGAAAAATTTGAAAAAAATTAGCCATAAAATGGCTTTGCCTCACTTACAAATAAAAGGTGGCCTG
Source organism: Pogoniulus pusillus (assembly GCF_015220805.1). Taxonomy (NCBI): domain Eukaryota; kingdom Metazoa; phylum Chordata; class Aves; order Piciformes; family Lybiidae; genus Pogoniulus; species Pogoniulus pusillus. The sequence goes on along the minus strand of NC_087267.1, from coordinate 26,090,066 downwards.
CAGCCCTAGGAAAAGTCTGTTCTATACACTGCAGTGGAGCAGAAATTCCAAGATAGTCCCTGTCTCCCTTCTGGCTGTGTTGGAACTGCTCAACTGTTGATTGGCTTCTAGATCTTCCCAGGCTGCTGGGAAAGAGGCAGATGATCTCTGATCTGATCCTGGTTCCTCTTGGCACCATGTCGTGAGGCACTTAAAATGCCTTCTTCTGGGAAACTTGAAACACTTACATTTCCAGGTAGTTCAAGCACAAAACATCAAGGCTAAGCTGGTCTGAAGCACAAAGTAGAGCAGAACACATTGTCCAAGAGGAGTGAGATAGAGGCAGCAAGGCAGAAGCAGCACAACTGCTTGCAGCTTAGCTCAGTTTATATATTACTTGCCCGAGCGTAATGGCTCTTTTGGCCACAGAGATTCACCAATCAGAATAGCATTTGCAAAACTGACCATATTAGGTGAACCTAGAGCTTGCTTGCCTGTATTTGGGTAAGACACCAAGTACCTGTTTATCACTTCGACATGCGACATAATGGCCCAAGCCTTTGTTTTCCTCCTGCCCTTGCTTCCCCGATCAGCAGAAGGGTGGGGCAAGCCAGGACATCTAATAGGTCTATTAGCCTTCCACGACAATATTGTAATATATAAACCCAGCTTTATAAGCTGCATTTGGAAATACAATATACCTGCATAGATGTGCGCATATACACATGAAATATCTAGCCAGGAGTAAGCAAATGTGTTTAATAATGCTAGATTATGGAAACTTCAAATGAGAATTTTATCTAACTGAACAGGTTTAGGGTTAATGATATTTAATTTTCATAGCCTCACTTCAAGGGTGTCAGGTGTATAGCAGCACATTCCTGATGGAGTGTGTTATCTTTTTTAACTTGTTGCAATTTGCATAGCGCAGGATAGATTTTGATTGAAAATTGCATGAAGGCATTCAAGCAAAATAATTGTCAAGTCAAATATCAATAATAGCAATTTGTCTCCCAGAATGAACAAAGGCATGTCATCAACAATCTGCTACAGTGGAAACTTGCTGAAGGTAGTAATTCATACTACAGTGAAATTCAGAATGTATTTCCAAATGGTGTTCATCCTAATTTTCTGTTAAAATCATCATGAAATTCAAAGGTGAAAACCTAAAGTTTAAAATTCACAACTCTTAATTAAAAATGTTTGTGAGGAAAAAATAGTTTGATGAACTAGTGAGTATATGACACATAAATACATATATGATAGCCTGGTTTTGCTGAATAAGACTTCCACAATCTCTTTAGAAATAAGCTCACATTTCACACAAGTCATATCAGAAAGCTAAAGTTGTTGTTTGTAAGGAGGCAGTGTATTTTCTCAGGGTTAAAAATGTCTATATTTCTGTCTCTAATTTCTGCTTTGTCTTTTGATTTTTTTTTTATTTCAACTCTAAAATTCTTAGCCAAAAAAGAAGGTGGGGGGGAAACATTCTAGAAGCTTTTACCTATTTTTCCATAAAAGGGCATGATAAAGGGGTGAAAACCAAAATAAGACCTTCTGTGTTTGGTGAATCAATTACTAGTATCCAAAATACAAGGCTACTCTGAACCTGTATAATTATATTAGTGTGCTCTTAAAGCAATCATACAAAACATCCATCCAACACAAGAGGTACAGATACCAGCACAAAGAAACTGACTCCATTCTCACCCAACTCTACCCTGACTGAACTCAAATTTCAGTGAAACTACAACTTGTCCAAGTGTTTAAGATACCCATATTCTTCACAGCAGTCCAAGCAATTTCTGTACCTCTAATGCTTGATGAGTTCAGCACACACTTCCTATATTGCAGACTAGAGCACTGAATTCTACTTTTTTTTCAGGAAAAGAGTCCTGCAGAAACTATGCTCTCAGACTTTGACTCACCAAGGACGCTTGTATCATATGCTATTTTACCAGTGAGCTCTATCTATAGCAAGTGAATGACAAGACATGATGTTGCTGAAGTCCAACAGTAGAACTATCTCAACAGCCTTTGAGGAAAGAGAGTTTTGCTTCCTGTGATTATACAGGAGGGGAAAGAAAAAAAAAAAGAAAAAGAAAAAAAAAGAAATAACTCATGGTCATACAACATCCAGTAGTCAGAGAGTAGTATGGTAACAAATGCTTAATGATGAAGGAGCAAAGGTCAATGACCTGTACCCAGAAGTGTCAGAATCAAAAAGCTTGAAGCAGTTCTCAAAATGTTTGTTTCAACTGCCTATGCCAAGGCAATGCCTTCACATAAATCGAACTTTGAATAAATCACACATCAGTGAAGTCAAATATTCTACATGAAAAGTATTTAATTTCTAAATGTTTCTCTGATGCTTTCCTGCATAACTGACAGATCAGAGCATCTTCCTGCAATATGCTCTATTGTTTGTGTAAATCTGTTTTGGTACAAGTGCCAAGGGAACTATTTTCAGTAAATTATTAATTCATCTAATATAGCTCCTTTTTGTTCATGAACAAGCTGGTTTTTGCAAATCTGCTTCGCCTAGGCCTTTATGCAGCCTCCAGTACAATAGTATCAATCACAGTCTTTTAATACACATTTATTGCCATAATACTACTGTACAAAGCACTACATTTCAAGCAGTCTTAATACATTACTAATATTATTAGCATGTACAACCCCATTTTACTAGATGCTGTACAAACACAGCATAATGTAACAGTCTGAGATCTATTTTAGGATGAGATGAGCCCTTCTTAGTGTCATCTTGGACTGTACTAACCGGGTTACACAGTTACACAGACACAGGAGTGTAGCACTATTTAAATGGCCTAAGTTATTCTGCTTGACCACTACCAGTCACAAGAGTGCAGCTTCTCTCATAAAACATCTAACATATCTAGGGTGGTTCACACAGCAGTAAACAATCCTGATTTGGTCTCCATTAACTGCAGTAGGATCTTGTGCTAGTTTGAAGCAAGCTAGAATGTTTTGGTAACAGAACTAGATAACGGGCAGTGAAATGAAAACAATTGATGTCAGCTTCTCTCACAGTCTCGCTGAGAACTCTGGGAAGAAGAAGAAAACTTTCTCCATTTTGTTTCTCACTCTTGCTTTTGCCTTAGACCGAGACACATCTTTCTAACATCACTGCTTTCTAACCCTGCTCCCTAACCTCTTGGCTGCACCTCTCTTCTTCCTGAGAACTGGGGTACGGTTGAGAGGGGCCGGGGGGAGGTGTTGGGGTGGTTTGAGAGCCCCTCCTGGGGACTCAGGTTTCTGGGAGGGGAGTTGTGCTTTTGTATTGTTTATCCTTTGTATATTTCTGTATATAATTGTATATAACTGTATGTATTGTAAATAGCTGCTTGTAAATTCTGCTAGCTGTAAATAAATTGCTTCATCTATATTCCCAGGGTCCGTCTGAGTTAGCTGGGGGTGGGGTAACCCCCAAACCATCACAGATCTTCAATGCCTTGGTCACATATAGACTCCTACAAATGCATGTGGCTTCATAATCATAACCTCTCTGTCCTAAGCAGGTTCAGGGCACATTTTCATACTCAGATGGCTAAAGCAGGTTCAGGATACATTTTCATACACAGATGGCTAGTAAAATACTGATTGTCAGGAAATTAAGTCATTGAGGGAGTCTAAAACTGCAGAAATCCACAAATGAACCTTTAATCTATATCTATGTTGTCCCTATTCATATCAAAGAACTGGTTACTTAAATCACATTACTTCCATTTAAGCCAGACTATTATGAAGGCTTCATACAAGTAAGACAAAGGTTCCTTCTACCTTCCCTTTTTCCTAACCGATTAATTTTTTTAGGCCAATGAAGGCATTTTCAAAATTGATATGGTTGCATTTCAGATATATTTTCAATATCAATATCTGAATTATCTTCAATTTAATGTAATTAAGTGACTAACCAGGGGGGAGAGAGAGAGAATAATTTCTGAATGCCTAGTCAAATCTGAAGTTGGATTTTCTTACCAATCTGTTTTTATTAGCCCAAGCGCCATTGAGTGCTAGAAATCATAACATAGTCTAGATCGAGTTACAGTAATTTACAGATGACAAGTGAAGGAAATCCATGGTCTTGGATGTATTACAAGAACCAAAAATACATTTGGGAAAGTCTTTGAAGTTTTAGGAGGACGATTCTTATTGAAGTCCAAGAGAAATTTCTTTCTCAATTCTTTTGAGATTTTTCTGATTGTCTTCCCAGGATTGCAGTAGATAGACACAAACTTATATTCACAACTTGTGCAAAATCATTCAATGATAAAGTAAATTTGAAGACTGTAAAGAATTCAAATTAGAAAATACCATGTCAGCAAAACATCGTTAAATAAAGAGAACAGAACCTGAAGTTTTTAATAATGAGTAACAGTGATGGTCAAAAAATAATATAGTTTTACATCTGCAAGAATCCTGAATAAAGTAAAAGCTCACACTTTTCTTTGTGTTTCTGTGGAGTTTATGCTTCACTTGAACTACAGCTTTGTGCCATTAACAAGAAAGAACTGTTCCTTCCCACTTTGTTTTTAGATCTGATCACCTTGTCTTGAAAATAAATAAAATTACTGAATATTTGTAGCATTTTAGGAAGATATATGTACTGCACTTTGCAGGCTAGAGATCTTTAAAAAGTCATCTTCAAGGAGAGAAGTAATAGCTTGGGAAAAGATCTTTATAGAAGAGATGGGAAGTGTGTGCTGGTCTTAAATTGGCTTGGCTTAACTTCAGAATACATATTCTTAAATTGTTGACACAGAAAACCAGTTCAGGAAAAGTCACTGTTTTAGTCACAGCTAACTAATGGATTCTGGTAGAGGATACTGTTGTGAATAGCTTAGGGTTAATAGTGTGCATCATTCAAGACTGTAACCAGTGAAAAGAACATAAGGACATTACTAAGAGACAAAATAGTAAGGAAATGTAATATCTTTAGTAAAAAGATTCCACTGACAACCATTAGCATTTTTATCTGTGCCAACCAGGAAATGACTATCATTTCAGATACTGTTTGACAGCTCTGATTTATTCCTGGAGAACTCAACCTCATTCTCACCAATTAACATAGCAGATCCATAACCAGCCTTAGACATGCCACATCTATTCACAGGGGATTATCTATAAGCCGTTTATTCCACATGTCTCCCCATTCAAAGTAGCTGTATTTTCTACAAGATTACAGCCTCTTAACATTATTCTAAAAGCAATCACCAAATATTATAGGCATTCTCTCAGACTTATGGAGGAGGACATCATTTATTTAGCAAATGTACCTTTCACCAGCTGCAAACATATTTACTATATGGCAAATAGTGTCACAACTCTTAAGGGAACTCAGTTCTCTTCTTTCTTTCTCTCCTGTCTCTCCTCCTCCACCTCACAAAACACCACCAAAAGCAATTCTAAAGGCATTGCTGGACAGGAACAGGGAAATTTGAATCACTCCAATTAACAGTAGTGATTCATTTTTACAGAATTGCTTACCTCAAAGAAGCTTATAGTACATTAAAAGGCCTTTTTCTACATTAATAAGTTATTTGACCTAGTAAGCCCTGATGCAACATGGTTCTTGGTAGACATAAATTCAACTCTTATAATACTGAAAGTCTTATATGGACATGATTGTCCATCTACCTGAAACTTTAGGCAAATAGATTTTACATAGCTTCATTTGCTCTTGAAGAAATAATTTATAAGATCAAAAGTTATTCAGTGCCCACAGCTTTTTGCTGTTGCATAATAACCACTAGATATCTTCAACAACGATCTTGTACATCCTAGCCCATTAAAACTTTCTACAGAGCAAAAGGATAATGCCCTACATTGTTCCCTGTGTTGAAAACATTTCTTGATAATTCATATGAAATGTTTAGCAAAATTGATGTTATTGTCTATGAAATTTCAACAGGGATAGCCTCTCCACTAAATTGAGTTGGTGGGTGTGTCCTCTGGACCATGAGGCTGATCACTCTTCCAGAGTAGCCATGGAAGGAGCAAGGTCAGGGTTGCCTGATTAAGCTCTTGAAGTTCCTCCAGCTGTAGTTGTTCCTCTGGGCTCCCTTGTGTTCATGAAGATGACTCTTTAATCACATAAGCTAGTATGAAGTGATGTGTAAGTTATCTTGGTCCATCAAAGGAGCTTTGTTAAACTATGGCTTATTTTAATTTTCAGTTACTGTTTTCTTTAAGTAAAATCAAATGTCATTTTGAAACAGAGGCTTCATGCAGTAGTTCTTTGACAAACAAAATATAAATGCAGGCCAGGCTAATTTACTTATATTCAGGCCCTGTGCAATCAAAACTGTCTAACAACCGTCTTCACAGAAACCAAAGCAAGCTGGCAAGGCTTTACCATACCTGATTATATAGTTCTTTCCACACATCAGAGTATCAGACTGTCATTATAAGACCAATACAGCCCCCTTTCTGCTTTATGCATTACTATCACTTTATAATCACTATGCATACACCTATAGATACTGTATTTTGTTGCAAAGTAGCCATTTGACTCGCTGCATACTCAATTAAAATTAATGCTCTGCTAGTCTTGCAATTTTGGCCAATGTGTGTGTAGAAAGACTAGTTTGATTACTGTATTCAGATATAAACAGAGATTAAAAGGGTATTTACCTATTACATGTAGTTATTTACTGCATGCTGTTAGCATGTCACTCCCAAAGTGTATAAATGAAGGGGTAGAACAATGACACAATCCTGTGGCCTTTCATACCCAGAGAGATGCTGATAGTACATCTGAGTACAGCACAAAAATTACAAAGTAGATGAACCCACACAGATGATCTCAAAAAGCTGCATTTATAAAAAAGAAAGCAAACTCTCTATTCTTCAAGCACTCACTTTTATGTTCCATTCCAGTCACTAAAAAGGCACTTGTTAAAAAACTGCAGGCATCTGCTCACAGTCTAATCAGGAAAGCAATTTCAACGTACTAGTTCCATATTGAGCTCCCAAACAACTTGTCCTAGCACCTTCTTCATGTTTAATAAATGTCCTTATTGAAGAAACCACTGCAGGTATTTATAGATTAAACCCATTAGTGGCAAGGGAACAAGGGAAAAGAATGGAAGGCAGGAAACTCCTGAAAATTCAATACGAAGAGATGTTTTGCACCTGAATTTCAATGAGGTGGTACTTCTAGAGAAAATCCTTGCATTTTCAATGCAGTTAGTTGGGAACCAGCAGAGAAGAGCCATTGAAGGCCATAAAAGGAAAATTCTTGAAGTGGTTCTTATCTAAGACCACAATCAACAAAAAAGGTCATTCTTCAAAAGAACATTCCTTTTGGATTTTTTTAGACAAACCAAACTCACTGGCAAATAGGAAGATAAATGAGAATCAGGTTTTTTTTATTTTAATATCTATGTCACATTCCCAGCAAAGGGTGGAAGAAATTAATGATGACAAAAAAAAACTACTAGATCAACTTGTTCTTACTTGAGGTACTTTAATATTATTAATAAATACATTTCCTAAAGTTAAAGGCTGAGATGCTATATATCATTCTAGAGCTGAATATCATAATGCCATGTGTCTGACCTTTTTAAATTCTTTTTTTCTAGAGGTAAACCAAAATCATCTATCTTTCATCTCCCTTTCTCTTTGGAAATGGTCATTTATGAGCCTACATATATATATGTGTATATATATATATCCTATTGTGATCCCATAAGATAAGCAAGGACTGCAGAGGTATCTTTGTTTTGTACCTGAACTACGTACAACTGCAATGTCACATTTTTTTCAATGATATTTTAATTCATGGAAAACAAATTCTGTAGTCACTCACCTTTTATCACCATCATACTTGACCACAAATCATCACCTCATTAAAACCATTACCCTAAAATATTGCTGCTAAAATGCATATTAAAAGAGAACACTTAAAAAGGGTCAGCATTTAGGGTAATACAGGCACTGCAGGTACTGCAGTGAGTTAGAGTGTTTGAGATTGCATCATAGCAAAGTAACAAAGCTTAACAACTACTTTTGCCTAGTTATTAAAATACATAATATATCCATTAGGAAAATAATGCTGCTTCTTAACAAAATTATAAACATCAATTGTATAATACTGTATTATACAAATGACAAACGATTATTGAATAAAATTGCTCAGTAAAAAAAATGAACAGCTATGTTAAAGTTATGATTCCTTCAAGTCAGAGTCTGAAGCAGACAAAATAATTGCTGATGTGTTTCTGGCATAACAAATAGATGTTGAGCTTTTAGCAAGTTTGTTTCTAAGAGCTTCAACAAAACATCAAAGTGGAATATGTTAACCTTAGTCCTTTTCGAAGTAAAACCTTATGTTTAGCAATGTTTAGTCATACTAAAAGCTAATATTTTCAAATTATCAAAAATTGATCACATAACCAATAGAAAAAGACTCTGACTCAGTATATCAAAATGCCACTCTAAGCAAGCAGGCACTTGTTTCTAACATAAGTAGTTCTGCTGACTTAAGTGGGACTACCCAGGCACATAATTCAGAATTAATGAAGAAAACCTAAATACACTGTACCTAGATGTTCAGTGTCCTTTTCAACAGAAATTAACAAATCACAATGATTTTACCAGGACCAAAGTTTGCTTTTAATTCTCTTTAAGAATCTTTCAACCACCTTCAGCTAGTGAATTCAGATGATCCTAAGAGGTGACACTCAGCTGGCTAAAATAGATTTCCAGTTCTTTAAGTCTCCCAGTGAATAGTGAGGTGCAGAGCAACCTTCTGATTGCTTACTTGGCTCTTCTGCTTTCAGTGGCTGGAAGAAAGATGTCTCTGCACCCGACAAAAACTTTTTTGGTCATGGGCATGTGATTAGCAGAACACTAATAGGATCACTTCTGTGTATCGACTGGGAACACTGAAGGGAAGAGGACTGACACAATGGCACTCCACCTATTTGCTAGTAAACTAGGGTCACTGAGCAAACCAGACATAATGACCAAGCATTGGAGTTCTTGTGTATGTCCTCCATGTCCTCTCAATATCCCTACACAAGCTAGCATTCCCCAAAGCAGATGGCTGCCTCAGTTCTTGCAGCCACTCTTGGGATTTCAAAGATGACAGCAAAATGAGGAGTATATATGGATACATGGAGTCCTTTCCAGAGAACCTCTGTGAGAATGGAAGAATCTAAGAATCCACATATCTATGTTGTGTGCACAAACCTCTACTCACAGTTATGCTCAAAACTCATGGTCTCATGAAGGAATGTGATGAGGGAGCCTGTGGAAAATAGCAATTTTAATTAATTGTAAACTTGTTTTACCAGACAAAGCATCCAAACGTGAAACCAGATCAAAAACATAATGATCTGCAAAAGTGTGAACAGAAGGAACAGCAGTTTGCAGCTCTTCTGATTTCTACAATTAGAGCGTGTCAAAAGCATGTAGGCCATGCTCCTTGAAAACCATCATACTCAGATGTCATACCTTCAGATAAGAGCCAGCAGCCATAGTATATAACCCAATCCTCTTGGGTACACTATAAAAATGAAAAAAAACCCAAACTATTTATTTTCAGAAAAATGTATGGGAAAAGCTTGTAGAAAATGTATCTAAATTCTGGCGGAGTTCTCTTGGTATTGAATATATGAACACACACATGCAATACACAGGTGGGTTAGGGGAAAGAAACTGTTAATTTTCTTTTATTTTTTTATAAGAGATGTCCAATAAAGGACACATCTTTTTCTACATGGATCACAGTTAAATTTTGGAATCCTTTGTCACAAGATGGCTGAAAATAAAACACAACTTCTCAACTGTGCTATTTTGAAGCAGGCTAGAATGTTTTGGTGAGAAGAACTAGACCACAGGCTGTGAACGGAAATCAATGGTGATGTCTACTCCCTCAGAGTCTTGCTGAATCTGCAGTTGTGGGACATCATGACATAGACGATCTGGAAGTGCCAATTGCTACTCAAACTGTTCATCACACTCTCACCATTTTTTCTGGCACTCTCAGGCTGGGCTTGGACTGAGCTGCATCTCCCTAACCTCACCTGCCACTCACCTTTGCTTCTTAACCTCTTGGCTGAGCCTCTATTCTTCCTTAAGACTGGGGTAAGGTTGAGAGGGGCACGGGGAAGGTGCAGGGGTGGTTGAGAGCCCCTCCTGGGGACTCAGGTTTCTGGGAGGGGAGTTGTGTTTCTGTATTACTTTTTACCTTTCTGTATTACTTTTTACCTTTACGGTGAAGCCTGGCAGATTGACTAGGTCACTGTACCTCGATCTCATTCTGGCAAGCAGTATGTGCTAACGATGGTAGAGGGTTCGTGCTCACGTACTGTAGATTCTTTCATTGTTGGATGCAGATGGTACCTAGAACAGAAAACTCCTAACAGCTTGTATTATATACTCTGAATTTAACCTCTCTCAGCTAAGGTTAGATTTCTCTGTGGAATACACTGGATTTCATCATTCTCCTGCATTACCCAGTATGTATGACCAGGACCTTCAGCAGACACCACCCCTCAGACAGGTTTCCCTACGCCCGAAGAAGAAAATACCCAAACAGTTTTCCCGATCAGATTCTTTTCACGTACAACAGGAACTTTATCACCGTCTACTGATTGGACCAAATCTGATTGTGCAGGTCCTGATCTGTTTACTGAACCTCTTATGTTTACCAACCAGCTTGGTTGTGCTAAATGTTTGTCCCAGTTTTTCAGAGTTCCACCCCCCATGGCTTTTAGGGTGTTTTTCAGCAAACCGTTGTAGCGTTCAATCTTCCCTGAAGCTGGAGCATAGTAGGGTATGTGGTAGATCCACTCAATACCATGCTCTTTGGGCCAGTTTTTCCCAAGTTTATTCTTGAAATGGGTGCCATTGTCTGACTTGATTCTCTCTGGAGTTCCATGTCTCCACGTGATTTGTCTCTCCAAGCCAAGAATGGTGTTAGGTGCAGTAGCATGTGGAACTGGATAGGTTTCCAGCCATCCAGTGCTGGCCTCTACCATTGTCAGCACATACTGCTTGCCAGAATGAGATCGAGGTAAAGTGATGTAGTCAATCTGCCAGGCTTCACCATACTTGTACTTTCACAGTATCACAGTATCACCAAGGTTGGAAGAGACCTCACAGATCATCAAGTCCAACCCTTTACCACAGTGCCCAAGGCTAGACCATGGCACCAAGTGCCACATCCAACCTTGCCTTGAACTGCCCCAGGGACGACGACTCCACCACCTCCCCAGGCAGCCCATTCCAGTGCCTAATGACTCTCTCAGTGAAGAACTTTCTCCTCACCTCGAGCCGAAATTTCCCCTGGCGCAGCCTGAGGCTGTGTCCTCTTGTTCTGGAGCTGGCCACCTGAGAGAAGAGAGCAACCTCCTCCTGGCCACAACCACCCTTCAGGTAGTTGTAGACAGCAATAAGGTCACCCCTGAGCCTCCTCTTCTCCAGGCTAAACAACCCCAGCTCCCTAAGCCTCTCCTCGTAGGGCTTGTGCTCGAGGCCTCTCACCAGCCTCGTCGCCCTTCTCTGGACATGCTCAAGCATCTCAGTGTCCCTCCTAAACTGGGGGGCCCAGAACTGAACGCAGTACTCGAGATGTGGTCTGACCAGTGCAGAGTACAGGGGCAGAATGACCTCCCTGCTCCTGCTGACCACACCATTCCTGATGCAGGCCAGGATGCCACTGGCTCTCTTGGCCACCTGGGCACACTGCTGGCTCATGTTCAGGCGGGTATCAATCAGTACCCCCAGATCCCTCTCTGTCTGGCTGCTCTCCAGCCACTCCGACCCCAGCCTGTATCTCTGCATGGGGTTGTTGTAGCCAAAGTGCAGCACCCTGCACTTTGAGCTATTGAACCCCATCCCATTGGCCTCTGCCCATCTGTACAGGCGGTCAAGGTCCCGCTGCAGAGCCCTTCTGCCCTCCAGCTCAGTCACATCTGCCCCCAGCTTAGTGTCATCTGCAAACTTACTGATGACTGACTCGATGCCCTCATCCAGATCATCTATGAAGATGTTAAAGAGGATGGGGCCCAGCACTGATCCCTGAGGGACACCACTAGTGACTGGCCGCCAGCTGGATGTGGCATTTGACCATCTATCACCATACCATAAGGGTTTGATTTGCTTAGCCTGCTTAATAGCAGCACAAATGTCACAGTCATAGATGACTTGGGTGATAGCATCCATGGACAAGTCAATTGACCTATCGCGTGCCCATCGGTATGTTGCATCTCTGCCTTGATGTCCAGATGAGTCATGGGCCCACCGAGCTAAGAACAGTTCACCTCGGTGTTTCCAATCAAGGTCAAGATCAGAGTTGGTATCAACTTGAGAAATCTTAGCAGCTTGGTCTGCCTGCTGGTTGTGGTGATGTTCCTCATTGGCTCTATTCTTCAACATGTGTGCATCTATGTGCTGCACCTTCACTGGAATTCTCTCCAGCCATGCATCAATGTCCTGCCATAGATCAGCACACCAAATAGGCTTTCCTTTCCTCTGCCAACCATTCTTCTTCCAGTCCTTTAGCCAACCCCATAGAGCATTGGCTACCATCCACGAGTCGGTGTAGAGGTAAAGGAGAGGCCAATTCTCACGTTCAGCCACATCAAGAGCAAGTTGGACAGCTTTTACCTCAGGGAACTGACTGGATTCTCCTTCTCCATCTCTTGCTTCGGTAACTCTCCTGGTAGGACTCCAAACCGCTGACTTCCATATTCGCTTGTTCCCAACAAGACGACAGGAACCATCTGTGAACAAAGCATAGTTCTTTTCCTGATCAGAGAGGTCACCATAGGGAGGAGCTTCCTCAGCACGAGTTATTTTCTCCTCTGGAGGTTTGGAACAGTCTGTGCCTTCCGGCCAGTTGGTGATCACCTCCACCAGACCAGGTCGGTCAAGATTACCCATTCGTGCTCGTTGGGTTATCAAAGCCATCCATTTAGACCAGGTTGCATCTGTGGCATGATGTGGTGATGAACCTTTGCCCTTGAACATCCAGTTTAGAACTGTCAGTCTAGGAGCTAAAAGCAATTGTGACTCAGTTCCAATCACTTCAGAAGCTGCTTTCACTCCTTCATAGGCTGCTAGAATCTCTTTCTCTGTTGGAGTGTAATTTGCCTCTGAACCTCTGTAGCTACAACCCCAGAAACCAAGTGGATGACCACATGTCTCATTTGGAGCTCTCTGCCAAAGGCTCCAAGTTGGACCATTGTCACTGGCAGCCGTGTACAGAATGTTTTTAATGTCCGGACCAGATCACACAGGTCCCAAGCCCACTGCATGGACTACTTCTCATTTGATTTGATCAAAGGCTGCTTGTTGTTCAGGTCCCCACTCGAAATTGTTTCTCTTACGAGTCACATCATGCAGAGGTTTGACAATCTGACTGAAACCAGGAATGTGTAGTCTCCAAAATCCCTCTGCACCTAAGAAAGAAAGGGTGTCCTTTTTGTTTGTGGGAACTGCCATGGTGGAGACTTTGTTGATCACATCCTGTGGAATGTGACGGCGCCCATCCTGCCACCGCACTCCCAGAAACTGAATTTCTTTGGCAGGTCCTTTGACCTTGTCTCTCTAAATGGCAAAACCTGCTTGCAGCAGAATGTCAATGATTTTGTTACCTTTCTCGAAGACTTCCTCAGCAGTTTGGCCCCACACAATGATGTTGTCGATGTACTGGATGTGCTCTGGAGCTTTACCTTTCTCCAGTGCATTGTGGATGACTGAATGACAGATGGTTGAGCTGTGTTTCCACCCCTGAGGCAAACGGTTGAACTGGTACTGGATTCCTCTCCAGGTGAATGAAAACTGAGGCCTGCACTCCTTTGCTGTGGGAATAGAGAAGAAAGCATTAGCAATGTCTATGGTTGCATGCCACTTAGCCTCCTTCGATTCCAGCTCGTACTGGAGTTCCAGCATGTCCGGCACAGCTGCGTTCATGGATGGAGCCGCCTCATTGAGGGCACGAAAATCAACTGTGAGTCTCCAGTCTCCATTTAGTTTACACACATGCCAGATGGGACTGTTGAAAGGCGAATGAGCTTTCTCGATGACAGCCTGACTCTCCAATTGACGAATCAGCTGATGAATGGGCAACAAAGAGTCACGGTTAGTTCTGTACTGCCTGTGATGAACAGATTGAGTAGCAATTGGCACTTCCAGATCCTCTATGTCATGATGTCCCGTACCTGCTGATTCATCTGAAAGTTCAGGTCTAATAGACAATTTCAATTTACCATCCTCAATCTCTACAGATGCTATTCCAAAAGCCCATTTGTGACCCTTAGGATCTTTGAAACAACCTTGTCTCAAAAAGTCAATTCCCAGAATGCAAGGCGCATCAGGACCAGTTACAATAGTATGTGTCTTCCACTCTTTACCAGTTAAACTGATCTCAGCCTGTATCTTAGTTAACTCTTGAGATCCACCAGTGATTCCAAAAATAGATGTGGACTCTGTCCCTTTGCAATTGGATGGCAACAAAGTACACTGAGCACCTGTGTCAACTAAAGCCCTGTATTTCCAAACTTTTGAACTGCCAGGCCACCTAATGAATACATTCCAATAGATTTGATTCTCTCCACTGTCCCTTTCCTCCTCCTGGCTGGAGGCAGGGCACCCCTAATGCTGAACATGGCATGTGGGGTGTACACAGTGATTGGTGTTGTTGTGAGAGAAATTGCAATCGTTGGAATAATTGCAGTTGCTCTCAGGAGCTGAAGAAGTGACAGCTACTTTTCTGGCATTGTTGCCTCTGTTTCTGCCACTCTGCAGTTGCCACTCTGAAGTTCCCTGACTCTCTTTGAAAGAGCTGAAGTAGGTTTACCATCCCACTTGTTCATGTTCTCATCATATTTGTCACACAGAATTATCCACAGTGACGCACGTGATTGCTGCTGTCTGGATGGAATTTGTCTCCTCCTGGGCTGGAATTGCCTTGCAGGAGGTGGGCGTCTGTTCCTGATGGCAGGAACATGCACCCATTCAGATGATGCAGGAATGGTATCCTTTACCAGATTAGTAATGTTTTTGAGATCCTCCTTCAGTTCTTTCATGGTATCCTTAATCTCTGTGGTCATAGTTTGTATGGCAGAGACTAGGCCAGAATGTGACAAGCTGTCCTCAATCTGCCTGAGCTGATCAGTGAATTCACCAACAGTGAAAGATCTTCCATTATCACTCCTTGCTAGGAATTTACTGGCCAAGATGTTAGCATAGGATGAAGGAGCAAGCTTAATAAGCTTCTTCATGAGACCTGTTCCAAGAAGAATATCATCAGGCTCATGAGTGCCATGATCTCCATAAAGCACTTCCTTCACAGCAAACTCCTTCAGAAGCTTAATTCCCTGCTCAATGGTGTTCCACTTCTTGGCAGCCCATGGCAGATCATCTCAGGAAGGATATCTTATGGCCACAGCCAACAGAAGGCGTGTCCGCAAGCTAACCTTACCAAGAGGACTTGCTAGGTATTTGTCCACTCCACTCTCCTTGGTGAGTGGTCCCAGCTGCTTGGCAGACTTATCTCCAACCTGCAGGGCATTAGCATCAATCCTATGGCATCTCACTAGCCAGCTTAGGATTGGTTCTCCTGATTCCCTTGAGTATTCCTTTCTAACTTCCCTGACCTCTCTGAGTGGATCATTGGAGTCCTGGATGTCATCCTCCTCCTCTTCCTCTTGTTGATCTGGTTGTCTCTGGCCTAGAAACAGAACCTTCCTCATAGCACTCTTAAACTCATTGGAACCATCCTCTTTGTTGGCAGCCAACCTCACAGCGTTCTTCTCATTTGAGTACTGGGATCTGTGCATGTTTGCCAGGTCCCGAAGACTATATGCCTCCTCTTCCTCCTCTTGCTCACCAGAGGTCCCCTCTCTTGCATCCTCTTTTAAATCACACTTTGTCAAAAGGTGTCTTGGCTTTTGCCTTAGCAGGTGCCAAAAAGACCTTCACAGCAACCGACTTCGACGTGTCTACTGGAGGGTTTGAATTATCGGGGGTCTGGCCTGAGGTCTGTGAGTTCAGATCTGCCTTAGAACTAACAGGGTTCTGGTCTGCTGGCTGGAGGTTCAGATTCGAACAGACTGAGCTAGTGTTACTAGTATTATCAGTGTTATAAGGAACATTCTGACTTCGAGTGTTTGCCTGTAGTCCTGGGATGCCTGCCAATCCTGGTTTGTTATCTTTGTTGTCATTCCCGCTAGGAGTGTTGGCATCGTTCCCAGAATCTGAAGAGGGAGGGACTGTCCCTGGCTGGGAAGGAGGTGGTGTTTCCAAATTATCTGTGTTTTGGTTTGGTTGCAAAACTGTTCCTGAATTTGGCTGGGGAGAAAGTAGTTGTTGTTGAGACACTGTCCCTTTTGCTTTCAAGACAGAGACCTTCCTAGTTGTTACAGGCTTGGCACTTGATATTTTCACACATAATGCCAGAATTAATATGAAAATCAAAATTACAAGACATAAATTGACACCTAAGAGTAACATCATGGTCTTACATGAACATAATCCTGAACAAAGGTCTAGCATCTCCGTTCTGGGGTAAATTACCCTCATTAATGCGGTAGTTAAAGCAGTATTTTGATTGGATGTAATATTATTGGTAAATACCCCTGTAATGTTACTGGTAAGATTTTCAGTTACATTAAGACCAGCATACCCAAGAATGAGATCACCCCAGGACCAGAAAATGCTTGTAAGTTTAGCTTTGACCTTCTTAAAAACTACATCAAGCAAGAAATAACCAATTTGGTCTTCGATTCAATTGTACACAAGAAAACAGAGAACAGGCCACACAATAGCCCCCACCAAGTAAAATAGCTGCGTTATTAGCTTCATTCTGATTCCCAGAGTTAATTAACAGTCACTCAAATGAATTTGCCCCACATTGGGAGAAGCCAAATAAAATATGTGGTGGTTTGGGTGTTACCTGCCCCCCCACACTTTAGAAGGTACCCAGATTAGTCTCAGCCGGCTCTGGGAATATAAATGAAGCTATTTATTTACAGCTAACACAATATACAAGCAGATATTTACAGTATATACAGAAATATACAGAAATTTACAAGGTAAAAAGTAATACAGAAACACAACTCCCCTCCCAGAAACCTGAGTCCCCAGGAGGGGCTCTCAACCACCCCTGCACCTTCCCCATGCCCCTCTCAACCTTACCCCAGTCTTAAGGAAGAACAGAGGTTCAGCCAAGAGGTTAAGAAGCAAAGGTGAGTGGCAGGTGAGGTTAGGGAGATGCAGCTCAGTCAAAGCCCAGCCCAAGAGTGCATCAAAATGGTGAAAGTGTTATCTAGTGTTTACCCTTCTTGTTCCCATACATCTCAGTGAGACTGTGAGGGGAGTAGACATCACTACTGTTTTCCTTTCACAACCTATGATCTGCTTTTTCTCACCAAAACATTCTACCCTGCTTCAAACTAGCACAGGCAGGTAACATGCAAACCATCACATCAACATTGAAGAAATTGAAAGACAGCACCATCAACTGTTAGTAAGTTAACATTTCACTGGCAACTCAAAAAGCTTCTGTACTGATGCTGGACCGGAATCTCAGGGTCAGAGACCCTCAACAACTCTTTGTTTACTTATACAGACATTGCTGAATGTGAAAATCTATAAAATGTTCTTTTCTAAAAATCAAGCGGATTTTAAAGCTACTTTGGTTTGTTGACAGCTGATGGAAGAAATTGTAATTCATCTGACATTTGTACTTCTACTCATTGCTTATTGACAGGATAATGTCTTTACCCCAAGCAATACTAAGAGGAAATTGTGAGTGGAGCTTATGACAATAATTCTCTCCTTCTTGATGCAATTCTTTTTTAATTTATTTATCTCTTTCTAGGAGTTGAAGGGCATTGACTATGTCAAACAATTACAGCTATTTCCTGATTGACTCAGAAACATTGCACAAGTACTTAACTATCACTTCACTTCTACTCCACCATTATATTATGTCAACTACTTTGGAGGATGACTTTCAAAACCCAGTGAAAAACTCTGATAAGTTTGTCTTGACCTATCAGACAATTCAAACTTTTCCTGGGTTTTATGTATTCATGAGGAAACAGATGAGGTATTTTACAAACAATTGAAGGCTGTCTCAAGATCATCAGATCTTGTCCTTGTGGGTGACTTTAACCTGCCAGATATCTGCTGGGAACTTAATTCAGCAGAGAGGAGGCAGTCCAGGAGATTTCTAGAGTGCATGGAGGACAGCTTCATGACCCAGCTGTTAAGTGAGCCTACTAGGGGTCAAGCTCAGCTTGACCTGCTGTTCTCCAACAGAGAAGGGCTGGTGGGAGATGTGACAGTGGGAGGCTGCCTGAGGTGTAGTGATCATGAGATAGTGGAGTTTTCAATATGCAGGGAGATAGGGAGGAACTATAACAGAACCCTCACCTTGGACTTCCGGAGGGCAAACTTCAGTTTGCTCAAGAAACTTATTTCCAAAGTCCCTTGGGCAGCAGTCCTTGGGAACAAAGGGGGCCAGGATGGTTGGACCTACTTTAAACAGGAGCTCTTGAAGGCTCAGGAACTGGCAGTTCTCATGTGCCGAAAGATGAGCTGATGGGGAAGGCGACCAGCCTGGATGAGTAAACAGCTCCTGAAGGAATTGGGGGAAAAAAAGAGGGTGTATCACCTTTGGAAGGAGGGGAAGGCTTCTCCTGATGTGTTTAAGGCGGTAGCCAGATTATGCAGCAGAAAAATTAGAGAGGCTAAGGCCCAGCTAGAACTTAGGCTGCCACCTCTGTGAAGGATAATAAAAAGCACTTTTATAAATTTATCAATGCTAAAAAGAAGGGCAAGAAGAGCCTCCATTCCTTACTGGACCAGGAGGGGAACACTATCACTGATGATGAAGAAAAGGCTGAGGTCCTGAATGCCTTCTTTGCCTCAGTTTTCAACAATAAGGAGGGAGGAGTTCAGGGCAAGTGGCCTCTTGAACTGGGGGATGGGGTCGGGGAGTCGTGTGTTGCCCTGGAAATCCATGAGGAATTAGTTCAGGACCTGCTGAGCCACCTGGACACCCACAAGTCCATGGGACCAGATGGGATCCATCCCAGGGTGCTGAGAGAGCTGGCAGCTGAGCTGGCCAAGCCACTCTCCATCATTTTCCAGCAGTCCTGGCTCACCAGAGAGGTCCCAGGAGACTGGAAAATGGCCAACGTGGTCCCCATCCACAAGAAGGGTCGGATGGAGGAACCTGGGAACTACAGACCTGTCAGCCTGACCTCAGTGCCAGGGAAACTGATACAGCAGGTTATCTTGGGGCCAATAACTGCTCACCTGAGGGATGGCCAAGGGCTCAGGTCCAGTCAGCATGGGTTTAGGAAGGGCAGATCCTGCCTCTCCAACCTGATCTCCTTCTATGATCAGGTGACCAGCTTGGTGGATGTGGGGAGGCCTGTGGATGTGGTCTATCTGGACTTCAGCAAGGCCTTTGACACTGTCCCCCACAGCAAACTGCTGGCTAAGCTGTCAGCCCATGGCTTGGATGGCAACACTCTGTGCTGGGTTAGGACCTTGACCGCCTGGACAGATGGGCAGAGTCCAATGGGATGGCGTTCAATAGCTCCAAGTGCCAGGTGCTGCACTTTGGCCACAACAACCCCACGCAAAGATACAGGCTGGGGTCGGAGTGGCTGGAGAGCAGCCAAACAGAAAGGGATCTGGGGGTGCTGATTGATACCCACCTGAACATGAGCCAGCAGTGTGCCCAGGTGGCCAAGAGAGCCAATGGCATCCTGGCTGCGTCAGGAATGGTGTGGTCAGCAGGAACAGGGAAGTCATTCTGCCCCTGTACTCTGCACTGGTTAGACCTCACCTTGAGTACTGTGTTCAGTTCTGGGCCCCCCAGTTTAGGAAGGACATTGAGATGCTTGAGCGTGTCCAGAGAAGGGTGACGAGGCTGGTGAGAGGCCTTGAGCACAAGCCCTATGAGGAGAGGCTGAGGGAGCTGGGATTGTTTAGCCTGGAGAGGAGGAGGCTCAGGGGAGACCTTATTGCTGTCTACAACTACCTGAGGGGTGGTTGTAGCCAGGGGGAGGTTGCTCTCTTCTCTCAGGTGGCCAGCACCAGAACAAGAGGACACAGCCTCAAGCTAAACCAGGGGAAATTTAGGCTGGAGGTGAGGAGAAAGTTCTTCACTGAGAGAGTCATTGGATACTGGAATGGGCTGCCCAGGGAGGTGGTGGAGTTGCCGTCCCTGGGGCTGTTCAAAGCAAGGTTGGACATGGCACTTGGTGCCATGGTCTAGCCTTGAGCTCTGTGGTAAAGGGTTGAACTTGATGATCTATGAGGTCTCGTCCAACCTTGGTGATACTGTGATACTGTGAAAATAATCCACTAAATACAAACTCATGCTAACTCTTTAATTGACTAATAATACCTGTACTATAAGTGATCCAGTACTAGAAAAAATACTGAAACCCTTCATAAAAAATTCAGATGTGTGACAGATACACAGGTGGTGTGCTGATGATTTTTCATTGCACTAATACTATAGTATCTCCAATTAAAATCTTATTAACATGTATTTCAAAGAATTTTGTAAACAAATTCTCCTATGAATAAATGGATTTTATGAAGCCAAAAATAATTATATGAGGAAAAAAATTATATAAGTATTTAAATTGTAGGGTTAAAGTAAACAATAGTTATTATCTGTGACAGACTATGCAAAATTAATAATCTGTATTAATTTTGATATCCAGGCAAAGATTGTTAATAATTATGGAAACTATTTATTCACATTAAAACTCACCAGAAAACTTATTCACAAAGTTCAAAATGCACAGTTTGGAAATTCATACATGCAGGAAACAGGCAAAACTAGGTCACTTATTTCTTAAAGTGGCAAATGCAAGCATTGTACTGGGAGAGAAGATTCTTGCAGTTGATTATACTGCACGTGGTTAATTATACCACTTATCTACTAAAGGACACAGGAAGCCTCTTTCTGCTTATGGCAGAAGGCAATTAGTGACTTAAAAGAGGTTTCAAGTATTTACTCACAAAATATTATCAGACAGTACCTAAAGCAGGTGGAGGGGTTGCTGTTGGAGTTTCCCTGGCTCTTTCCTCAGGAAGCTGGGAGTCCATAGCATAGTCTCTGACCTGGTTCCTCTTGATTCCCAATTCAGCAGAAGCCTTGCAGAGGGGCAGGCAGGATGCAGTGTGATGTGCAGTCTTGGCACAATGTCACGCTGGCTAGGCAGGCTGATCATGTGCAGGCATTTAGAGCTGTTCCTGGTAAGCTCTCAGTGCAATGAAGTTTCCAGGAAAATCCAGGAGGCAGCAGCAGCACACCATGCTACCTGCTCATCCCTTTCTATCCACACAGCCCAAGACTAATGGCACCATTGAAATGGCACTTTGCCAAGCTTAACCATATTAGGTTGCGGTTGCTTCCCCCAACACAAAAGGAGAGAGAGCAGGGAGACATGCCCAGACAAGCCAGATTCCTCTTTCCCGTGGTTGCTTCTCTCCACAGCAGAAGGGGGGAGAGAAGAAAAACTTGCCTGGGCAAGCCAGGGCAAGCCATTTTTGGCTTATCAGGCCTACTATGACATCCTCTTTCTTGGGCATTGAGAAATTTATTCAGTAAATCTCTTTCCCCTTACATTTTTAAGAGACTTCACATAAACCTAGACAACAGTAAAAGTTTCGGTTCCAAGACTTTTGTGTAATAGGGATTTGGTGTCCAGACAGAAGGAAGGAATTTGACAGAAGGTGAAGAATTTTACTTATTTCAAGGAAATATTTTTTCCTTTAAATTATTGCTTTCATAAATGACACAATTCTGTAACAGCATTATTTTTGAATATGCTATAAAACATTAAGAATGCCTACAGCAAATGTAGCACTGGGTCTCAGCTTGGTTAAAATTAGACTTATAATACTGAGATAAACAGAAAATTATAATTGTAAGAGAAACAGTCCTTGACTTGGAGAGGTTATTTAAAGAGCCTGGCATATCCCAAATGCAGAAATTGTCCAAGAACCATGACAGTTTAATTCACTTTTCCACTTCAATACTTGCAGTGAGCAAGTATGAGTAACGTGGACATTTTTCCAAGCCAAGCAAGGCAGAAAAATTTAATTCCTCACAGCAGTCTGGAAACTGTTATAGAAAAAAAAAATCCATAAGGCACTTATTTGATCAAATTCTTTATTTATGTTTGCTGTATTTATTATACCACTCCAGCATAATTACACGCACCCAGACTACTTTGTTATGACACTACTGACCACTGTGCTAATAAGAGGTAGCAAACAATCTGTTTACTCTCAAACTGATTTTGAGCAAGTTACAGTAATTCAGTGTTATAAACCATGTTGTGTAGTCTGCATAAAGCCTGTGCACTTCAGAAGACAGCTTATACTTTTCCTCAGTTATGACTGGATGATCTTGGAGGTCTCTTCCAACCTGGTTGATTCTATGATTCTATGACTCAGTAATTATAAAATGGAAATGTATGTCTTGCAGAGCCGTAGGTACATCAGTGCATTTTTTTCTAAGCAGAAGATTTCAAAGCACTATAGCAAAGATAAAATACATTACCAGAATTTATATTTACATTCTTTTTGATAGGAAACAAGTTAGTTACATTCTAGATGAACGGTAAAGTACACCTGCAGTTGTCCCCTTCCCCAGCGACAGAGAGCTGATCTCTGCAAACGTCATTCATCAAAAGGTTGCAATCACTCATCAGAAAAGAAGGCAGCCCAGCAGAGCTATTTTTTAAATTATTTAAGTTAGCATAGTTAACTTTTCTTGGAAAAGGTTAGGGAGTGGTCACATGAGCAGTTTGCAGGCAGATATATGAGAGCATCTTTGACAGTGAAACAAGGAGCTAAGGGCAGTAACCTTTACCACCAGCAAAGCTATGTTCATGCTGCAAGGCTACAGAAACCTCTGGTGCTGTAAGAACATAAACCTTTAATGCAGAAAAAATGTGAGCAGTCAGGAGAAAAAGAAATAAGAACCACCCAAAAAAAAACCCAAAAACCAAAAACAACAAATACCACCACTGCTACTGAGAAGCAGTAGTCATAATTCATCCTAGCATCCAAAAGGCAGATGGTTCATCTAACAAGAAAAATCAATACTATTTGTCATGCCTAATGTTGACATTTTTTAAACTTCTCTATATTTGCAGGGCTAAGGTCAGCCAAGCTATGCATACTTCATCTGCTGGAAGATACAATGACCTTACCATCTTGCCCTTTTTTCAACCCTGACCTTTTAAGACTATGGTGAAGAGGTAGTCATCATTAAAGAAGGAATAGATATTCACATGAATCAGATAATCAGAAACTGATTTTTATTGCAGCTTGTTAACTAATTCTTATGTTTAAGGTTTTGGCTAGTTTCCACCATCTCAAAAGTAACTTTATGTTTGCTTGTTTCTTTATGAAGTTGCCAACCTGTCAATCTGTATTGTAGGCTTCAGAACACCAAGGTTACTCCAGAGAAGTAGGAGCATTCCCTAGTGTTTTCCCTGGCCACATCAGGTTTCTAAGTTCCAGCTGAGGAAGTGGTACCAAGTGCTAAGATTCTCAGGAAGAATATGCTGACTTGATGTGATACTTCATGAAGAAGGCAAGGTAATTTCCTTTTGAAAATATTTTTTTTCAATATTTGTATCAATATATGAGCTTGCTAACAAAACACAAAATAGTTGTGTGTCTCTAAATGAATTATAACTTGGGGGGGGGCTGTATTTTCCAACAAATGCTAACACAATCCTCTCTGTTCAGTTACAACTTCTCCTTTTGATATTCACACTACATGATATGAGCTACTGATTTCCTCACTCGATTTTCCTTCTATTCCTGCATTCACCTCTATCATTCAACCAATCACTTCTATCTTCCCTATTTTTCCTTCTGTGTGTTGCTTTCCCAAGTAATTTTTCTCAGGTGCTTAAAACTTAATCTTGCACCTCCATTTAGTGTGTTCTAAATAAAAGCAGTGAAAACTAAAATACAGTCTTCAGTTTGCCTCTTCTTTGTCTTCAACACCTTCCTATCATCTGTTGGGAATTTTGGATTTTCCTTCAGGTAGATGCAGCATAACACCAGATTTTGGGATAGTTGTTCCCATGTGGATTTTAGTAGCTGGTTCTACAAGCTGCAGAATGCTGTTTGCTCACAGTACTCTCAGAGTGATCTGAAACCATCAGCACCCAAAGGTCTGGGAATTGAAGTGCCAGGAGCCTATGGAAAAAAATAAAACCAAAATCCTGCTCTCCAATGAACTGAATATGACTTCTGTTTTTAATTTCAACTGAAGTTGACTCCATGTCTTTATTTGCTGAAAAAGTCTTCTATGCAGCATAAATAATGGCATGAAGGCAGAGCATGACTTAAACTGCTATTAACTTTTACATAACCATTGCAATTAAACTACCAAATTCAGTGAAATACATAGGAAAGCAGCTGCTTTACTACCAAATGCTTACTGAAGGCCACAGTCAGTAAAAGATTTGACACGTTTATATTAAGCATCCCTTTAAAACTAACCTACTAACACACATTTTGGCAACTTAAAAAGATGAAGTATAGCACCATATTGTGATGGCCACATAGCAGAAGCATTTTTAAGTGCTTTTGAGATATGAACACAATACCTACTTGTACTAGTGTAAATCCTTTTGCATTAAAAATTCCCTCTGTTTTTTGATTTTTTTTTTCTGGAAGGTATGTTCTGAAAAACTGTATCATGTACTTTATTCTCTAAGAAAAATAAAGACATTATCAAATTTATGAGGGTGACTATCCCTATATTAATTACTGAAATACAAAACTAATTGATTATGGCTTAAGGTCATTTTTAATGTATTCCCTTTGTGATCCAGCATGAATCTTAGTCCTTAATTTTGCTTGTCTATTGTCCATTCTCTTCATTGGCCACCAGAAAGCTGCTTCCAAAATGAGATATTGACCATGGAAATTTCCTGTAACAATGTATTTACAACTTCCTTATTACAAACAACGGCTCACACAAGTGAATCTGAGCTGGTTAATCCATGCTTAGACTACTCATGAATGCATATCATAAGAAGTGACTCTGTCTTTCTGCACATTAGTTTCTTGCATTACCATTTTATTCAGTGTTTTAGAGAGTACAGTAATAACAAAATGCATTAGGCATGATTCATTTCCAATACGGTCATCTACATTTTAATAAGTCTCAAAATTAAGGAGAAGAAAATTGACAGAGACTTATCATAGCTAATACAAACTTCAATCTAACCACTTCAATTTAAACAATATCCTAGGCTGTTAAGTAAGGGTAATAACAAGGTCTGCTTTTGTATGAAAAGGACCCAGCCAGAGAAAGATGGGTGCTCTGTGAAATATGCATATAAAACTGTCACAAAGACCCTCAATTCACTAAAAATGTTAGTGAAAACTGAAGGGCACAAATTGTGCTTGTTCAAACACGATCAGAAAGCTTCTTGATAATTATTGAACTGTCAAAGAAATATATTATTTTAAAAAGAGCTTTAGTAAAATTGGTTTATTGGCATGAATGGTGAAACTCTCTCACTCAATGTCATTAAAAAGGCCTGAAAGAGTGGATCCTCTGAACAGTTGTACACCTCAGCCCACTAGGATTAACAGCCCTGGGGAGCTACCAATTACATCTCCACTGACTACTGAAAGAGCTGAGACAACAAGCTTAGATGATGCAGGTAAATGAATGTCTCTCAGCAAAGGTTTATCTGCATTGCAGATGAGGCTGCATTTCAGTACAGGAAGACAGATCTGCTCCAAGTTTAAATTTACTAGCAAAAGATAACAGTAATGAAAAGTTGCCAGCACAGGCTTCAGGAAGACAGATATCCTTGCTGGGCATTGGTCTACGTTCAAGGCAAGATACCACATGATCACCATGGTGATGAGATTAAAGTCAAAGCAGGGGTTTTTACCTGTCATATAATTACACCCTATTTGTTCCAATGACTTGCCTGAAGCCAGGAAGTGACTTTTTCACCTCAGATTAGCGCATACACATAAATTTCTTCACAGAAACATGGGCAACTCTCTCTAATTTTTAGATAGAGAAAAGAGAACCTACAGGTAATTTCATATTTTAATATTTAGGTTTACATATATAAGGGTAAAAACTATCAGAATAACAAATATTAGTAAGTGGGACAAGATAAGTGGAATCCCTGACTAACCTACTGGCCTTATACAGTGGAGTGACTGCATCAGTGGACAAGTGAAGAGCTATGGATGCCATCTACTTGGACTTCTATAAGTCTTTTGATAGTCACCTGCAACATTCTTGATACTAAATTGGAGAGATATGGGTTTGATGGATAAGGAATTGGATAGATGGATACATCAAATGATGGTTCAGTGTCTACATGGAAATCAGTAATAAGAGGTGTCATTTGAGGGTGCTATTTGGGCTAATATTATTTAATACCTTCATCAATAACAGACAGCAAGATCAAGTGCACCCTCAGCAAGTTTGTTGAGCACTTCAAGGTCCTGCACCTGGGCTAGGGAAATCCTCAGCATCAGTAAATATTGGAGAACGAATGTATTGAAAGCAGCCGTGCAAAAAAGGACATATGGGTACTGACGAATGAACAACTGAATATGAATCAACAATCTGTGCTTCCAGCCCAGAAAGCCAGCCATATCTTGGGCTGCATCAAAAAAAGCGTGGCCAGCCAGTCAAGGTAGTTGATTCTGCCACTCCACTCTGGAGGGACACCACCTGGACTGCTGCATTCAGCTTTGAGGTTCCCAATACAAGAAAAGCATGGACATGTTAGAGTGGCTCCAGAGGAGGAATAAGAAAGCAGTCAGAGGGCTGCAACACTTCTATTATGGAGTCTGGAAGAGTTAAAGTTGTTCTTCAGCCTGGAGAAGAGAAGTTTCATCAGAGACCTTACTGTAGCCTTCCACTATATAAAGAGGGTTTGTGAGAAAAATAGAAAAGTACTTTTTACCAGGGCCAGTATATACAGGACAAAGGGCAAAGGTTTTAAACTGTGAAAGAGTGTGTTTAAAATGGACATAAAGACTTTTTTTAAGTGAGGGTGGTGAGATACTGGAATAGGTTGACAAGGGAAGCTATGAATGACCCCATTGCTAGAGAGTTCAAGGTTACATTGGGGAAGTTTTGAGTAATCTGATTAGTGTAAGATGTCCCTGCCCTCAGGGTCAGGTGGACTGGACTGCATGCTCTTTAAAGGTCACCCCAACTCAAACCATTCTATGATTACATACTAGAGAAGCTCTGTAAATTTTCTTTGAACCAGCTTTGCTAGGAAAATAATTTTATTGACAAATTCATGCTTATAACTAACATAAAATATCAAATTAGTGGAGCAAAACAGTGTATGATGTAACAGAGGATTGAAGCAGTTGCCTATCTAAGCTTAAGTCCTAAAACAATACAGCTATAATACATTTACTTTCTCCTTAACATACTTTGTTTCATTTGGAGAGTAGATAGGATTATTCAAGTCTATTGTAGATATCACTTTGATGGGTCAGAAGACAGTAGCTAAAAGTTAACTATAGGAGTACACAGCCAGAATATAGACAAAATTCTTTGTGACATGTGTCTCCTCTATCTTGAAGATACAAATCATATTTTCCTGCAATTTGATACAAGAAAATAATCTTGTTTCACAGAAATGGAGCAGCCCATTTGTATGTATTTCATTTCTATCCTTCTTATTTTAAATCATCCTGAGTTACTCTCTGCTGATTTCTTCCTTTCAGTCAGAATTTATCAGTCTAATCTCTGACTGGCATGTATGCAGGGCAAAGCAATTATATTCCTTTGTTAAGCAAGCTAGACTGAAACAAGGGAAGCCATCTCACTGTTACAGAGTCTTAAGATAAAATAAGCCATTCAAGATGAAAAAATCCTGAAGAAAGACCAAAAAAAGGAGATGAGGACACTGATTATGCATGTAGGAGGCAAAAAGCAATGTGGAACCCCAAAAATACTAGAAAATAACTTCCTAGAATGAGCTAGGCAAAGGATGGAAATAAAGTATCATGATTCAGAGCTGCATGTTGGGATTGGGATTGCTGAATAAAAATAATTGTTTTCTTTATGTTCCTACTGCTTGATCAGAAAGATAACTCAATGTGCTCTCTGTTTAGCAACAGGATTTCACTAAGAAATTCTGGACCCAGGGTGTGTCTGTTACCTTTTGAGGTGGTGCAAAGAGATTAGGCTTGCAGGGTGATTTGCTGCTGTCTACTAGTGTTCGAGGCCCATATAGCCACACTACTTATTGACCAGAAAATAAGTTTTTTCTAATTGTTCCCCCCTAGATTGACACCATGCGTGGGCAAGCACTTTGTAGAGGACATTACTTCCACACTGGTAGTGAGATCCTTTAAACAGTGGTCTGGTGCATGACTTCATCTCTCTAGAAAAGAAACTGATGGCTGCTTGGGCATCTACCACAAAAAGCAAAGTATATGCAACAGAAATTGCCAGAATGGGATATTATTGGACTCATTTTCATCCTCATCCACTAGCAAACTGAGATCTTTTGCTGAATTGCTGCAGGTTACATTTCTGGTGGAAGACATTCCTTCACCAATTTCATGTGCTCCAGGAGTTTTCTTTAAAAACACAGCACTTCAGGACATGGCTTAGTGGCCATGCTTGCATTAGGTAAACAATTGGACTCTATAGTTTAGAGGTCTGTTCCAGCCAAAATGATTCTATGATTCTTCTTTCTGTGATGTATCTGTGCTATGTCTTCCTGATCACCAGCGCATTGGGTACAGGGGCCCGGGTGTTGGCAGTGGGGGCTGGTGGGCAGTCTCTGTGAGGAAAGGCCAGGGCTCCCCCACACTGGGCACAGCCAGTTCCAGCCAGCTCCAATCAACACACCGCAGGGCACAGCTGAGGCCAGAAGCCAAGATGGTGGCCTCTGTGGGAAACATATTTAAGAAACAGCAAAATATTGTATGACAGGGGGGGGGAGGGATGGAAACAACTGAGAAACAGCCTTGCAGATGCCAAGGTCTGAGAGGAGAAGAGGAGGTGGAAAAAATGCTTCAGGTGCTGTCCAGAGCTTCCCCTGTAGCCGTGGAGGAGGAGACAACAGTGGAGCAGATATTCCCTAGCTGCCCAGAGAGGCACTATGGTAGAGCAGATTTCCACACTGTAGCCTATAGAGGACGCCACACCAGAGAAGGCAGATATTTGCTAAAGGACTGCAGCCTGTGGAAGAGACCCATGCTAGAGTAGAGGCAAGGAGCAGAAGAGAAAAACTGTTATGGATTGACCACAACTTCCATTTCCTGTCCACCTTGTGCCACTTAACTCAGCATGGTTCAGGAGTCAGGAACAAAGGAGTGAAGTTGTTGTTGCAGAGGGGGTCTCTATGCCTACGCCTATTTGGCAGAGGTGAGAAATTAATTTGAGGCGATATAAATGTTATATAAAAATATAATTTATTAAAATTAATATTCATGAACTCTTGCCACCCCCAACCACTGTGTATTAAAACTTAGTTCTTTTGTGCAAGATTATGAAAACAATTAGGCTATAATATATACAGGGATTTGGTCAATAACTAGCAAAACTATTTCAACTACAGACAGAGAGAGAGGTTTCCCTTCTGGCTTAGTGCCGCTTAGGAACTTATGCTATTTGCCCAGCAGGGGCTGAAACTCTTTCTGCTCTAAGGCAGAGATAATTTATATTACAGAGGAATTTAAGCTTTACTTATAAGTCTTGCTATTAATTATTAATCACCCTCCAGGGTTGTGTCACAGCCTGTGCCCAGTGTCCGGACTTGCAGGGGCTCTGCCTGTGGACTCTGTGGGGCTGGAATCTTCCCAGCTTGGGAGGGGAAATGAAAAATCTTCCCAGTCTCTGGGGTAAACAGGTTTCTTTCTCTAACCTTTGTTCTCCTGGCGTGGGATGGTCTCTGCCTCGATACTGCTGCCTTCTTCTGGAAGCCGTGACCAGGGATTATCAGCTGGCAGGATTCCAGAAGCAAGAGGGGATGTCCATGCTGGTTCTGGCACGGTCCTCTTCACACGGGTTCAGGCCGTGTGTGTGTGTGTTGGCAGACAACCCAGATGTCTGCTTCCTGGTTCTCTTACCAGGCTTCTGGGAGACTGAGCTCCGTAGATAAATGCAAGATCAGGATTGGGTCCTGATAGTGACATAGCTTGCAGATATGCACAGCTGGTCTTAGGAGGTTCTATCAGCTCCTATTATATGTATCATGCGCAGGCTTGAATGAGCTTTTGCATCTAAAGTACGCAGACAGGTTAGCTGTGAATTGAATCAAAACATGAGGTCTGTGCCTCAGAGACCATCTGAGCTATGCAATGGCTTCCGAGCGTGTAAGTATGAGCGGCTGAGCGCTAAGGTGAAGGTCAGAGCTTAGCTGATCCTTGCAGGTGGGTCAGAGAGCTGAGCTGTGCTGCACTGAGCTGATCTGAACAGATCTGAACTGAGCTGAGTCTGAACTCGTGGCTCTCCTGTGCATCCCTCTTTATGTACTGTGGATTGAAATCAATGCACCCTTTGGCCACCAGTGACCAATCAGGTTGGCAGTAAGCCAGATCTTACCATAATAGGTAGGAGGCTCTTGCCTGGACTCTCCCAAATATGGGGATCACATAGGCTTGCCCCAGGGATACACGAGCTGGGTGTGTGTTTCTTACACAACCTGTTTACTACCAGGGGTCCTGGCAGAAAAACATGTCCAGGCATATAGAGGTATAATGAAGCCTCTGTTTGGGCTGACAGGCCCTCCATGACAGTTGTGTCTGGGGAAAAAAAAAAACAGAGAGAGAAGAGAAGGTGTTTTAATTTCTTTCTTTCTTTCTTTCTTTCTTTCTTTCTTTCTTTCTTTCTTTCTTTCTTTCTTTCTTTCTTTCTTTCTTTCTTTCTTTCTTTCTTTCTTTCTTTCTTTCTTTCTTTCTTTCTTTCTTTCTTTCTTTCTTTCTTTCTTTCTTCCTTTCTTTCTTTCTTTCTTTCTTTCTTCCTTCCTTTCTTTCTTTCTTCCTTCCTTTCTTTCTTTCTTTCTTTCTTTCTTTCTTTCTTTCTTTCTTTCTTTCTTTCTTTCTTTCTTTCTTTCTTTCTTTCTTTCTTTCTTTCTTTCTTTCTTTCTTTCTTTCTTTCTTTCTTTCTTTCTTTCTTTCTTTCTTTCTTTCTTTCTTTCCTTCTTTCTTTCTTTCCTTCTTTCTTTCTTTCCCTCTTTCTTTCTTTCTTTCTTTCTTTCTTTCTTTCTTTCTTTCTTTCTTTCTTTCTTTCTTTCTTTCTTTCTTTCTTTCTTTCTTTCTTTCTTTTCTTTCTTTCTTTCTTTCTTTCCTTCCTTCCTTCCTTCTCATCATTCAAGTCTATTTTAAATGCTAATAAATGTATTTTCCTTAAGTGAAGGCTGTTTTGCTCTGAGAATAATTGTTAATGATTACTTTGTCTTTTGAATAGGGGGAATGAGAGCAGCTGGATGGGTGATGATTCTACTTCAGTTATAAGCAACTGTCTGGAGTAAGATCTGTGACTTACTGCTCTTCAAAGTCTAAGGAACTTTCTGACAGTCAAATTAAAAGCCAGGTGCTTTTTTGCACAAGCACTCACTTTCTGTCCCATGAATCTCTCCCATGAATTCTATTTTTTTCAAACACTTTCCTAATTCCTAGAAGACTTGTGGAGGCTGAAAACTGAGGACATATTGCAGAATTATATTTAGAGCTGACATTTGAAACGCGGAATAGAGTTTTAACACTTTGGCATAAAAACAATCAATATATAAGTTTCACACTTTATGCATGGGTATTTTGAGGACAAAGCCATTGTAAAAAGAGTTTCTACCCCACAGGTTGTAGGTAAACCTAAACAACTGTCTTTTTAAGTGAAAAAAAAAAAAATCTTAGCTTTCTTCACCAGGGTTCATAATACAGTTAACTATAGTTTCTGTATTTCAATTTCTGCTAAACTGCAGCGGAGCAGTTCTAGGCTTTCCAAAAATGAGGGCTTGGAAGTAGAGTTCTCTGTCATAGGCTCCATTTCATGCAAGGCTTATATAAATGTACTATTTTGTTGCTTGTAGATTGATACAAGGCTTTAGAGATGCTTCAGTGTACATTTTTCTACAGAATTGCAGATATATCAAGTTGCCAGACACATCAAATTCTGCAAATTCTGCTTTGATTTCTACCAATCAGATACTTATTGCTCTGTTGCACACACTCTAGCAAAGCGCAGCAGCAGGGTAGCCACAGTAGAGGCATGTAACACAACAATACACAGTGAATTTATTAACAGTGGCAAACCACATAGCAATGCTGCTTCTACAGATTGCTATGTACCCTTCTGGAAAAACACCATTAGCATCATCCCACTTCTGAATGCTATAATTTCACCATGGAATCAAGGAAGTTCCAAAATAAATCTGCCTCTTTTCAAAGACATCATTTTGGTGCCTTTTCCAGATTCTGTTCCATAATGTTCACATTTATAATCTCCATGTAAGAGAGCAGATGTGTGTTGGGCTGGTGTTCAAATACCCTGCAGAGAGAGAACTGAATAAATATGTTCTTGAAAGTTAATTTATTATTCTTTTGTTGCTTCTAAAGATCAAGTCTTTGAGTGAGCGTCTTGACAGACGAAACAGATGGACAGCTCCACAGAGTAAATAGTTTGCAGAGGAATATCCCTTGCTTTCCAATTTACTCCACAGTTTCAAAGCGGTGTTCATTCAGCTAAGTGGTATCTATTAAGCACCCTACACATAAATGAGAATATAGAATTTTGGGGGCATGTGTGCGCAGTCAGACTATCTCTATACACTAACAGAAGTCAATCAACAATTTACACTTAATATGTACATCTTCAAATTCTGTTTTGTGAGTAAAAAATACAGCAAGTATTGTTTTCTAGATTACATTCTATGCACAGGTCACGTAATATGAAAAGATTCAATGGCCTTTATTATTTAAATCCATTGAAGTGACTAATTTTTCATGTTTTTATTTAGATATTTCAATACACCTCTCTATTTAAAGAAATAAAGATTTTTTTTTTTAATGTGCAGCTGTACTAAATTTACTAAAAGCAGCTTTTCTTTCTTACACCAATAGAAGTTTACTGAAAATAGATTAAATGGAACTATAAACTTCCAGATTCTTCTAGAAGAATAACCACCATTTAAAAAGTTGCATACATCTGAAAATTAACTACTATTTAGTTAAATCCATCTTCAGCTAGAACTGTATCTAATTTTTTCTATAGTAAAATGAATGCTTTAGATCTCTGCTAGCTGATACAGACATTCTATTCTGCCAAGTCCCAAATTAGTAATTGTATGAGAGCTTCCGAATATATAAGCATTTGTGCAAGCACTGAAAAACACAACAAAGTTTCAGCCCCAAAATCTGTGATAATGCATGAAAATGTTTGAGATGACTAAGTGTTGATAGCCTTAATTACAGTTAATTATAGTTAGGTAAATCTCAAACAACTTCCAGAGGGAGCTGTTTAAGTTGCCTTCTTGTACTAATACATCCAGATCCTATTAAAACTATTGTGAATGTCTTAGAAGATCGACATGCACCAAATCCCATTCAGATCAGTTAAGTAAAAAACAGGTCATTACTGATCTGTATATGTAACTCTCTTTCTCATCAGAAAGCAAAGAATAAATTGTTTTCTGGACTAATTGAGGCAAATATGGTCAGTTTCATCCATCAAATATTAACTGAAAGGTAAGTTCCATAAAATTTAATAGGTTTGCACAAGATTTTTGGTACTGAGGAATACTTTGTTATAAACTGAGTTTCAACATTCCATTGATTTGTACTTGGTTAGCATTCTTGGATAAAAATGGTGATTTATAACTTCACATAAAGTAGCTGATAATATTTCAAAGATATGCAATGTTTTTCATACACCATGTGGATAGACTAGGCCAATGAAAACAGCACGAGACAGAAGTTTCACCACATCTATCTTCAACCTACCAGCAACTCAGTGTCAATTAAGTGTCACAACACCTCTGAGCCTTTTTCTTCTGATGCTTACACTGAGACAGCCTAGAAAATGGCTCAAGTGTTAAAAATCCAGAAGGAAAATTACACAGGGGTATAAAGTGATTATATTTATTCTTCTGCCTAGTACAAGGTATTAGAAAAACTTGGCAACTAGTCCTCCATTTCTGCATGGTCCCACTGCTGGGTCAGGAGTCTGGAAAGACACAAGCTTATACCTACATGATACATAGGTCAAACCATTTATTGAAGCTAAACCTGATACTTATATCATGGATTTGATACGCATGTACATAATTCTGATAGGCTTCGCTAAACACAGCATTTCACTTGTTCCCAGGACTGACCAGCCTGCCCGCCCTCAAGGCCCCCTCGCACAGCTCAGCCACAGATAGCAGCCAACTTCTGCCCAAGGCCGCTTCCCTGCAGCTGTGCTACTTATCAGAGTGACCTTAGCCTTACCCTACCTATTGTCCTTATTTCTCAGGCTGTTCAGCTCTGCTCAACCCCAGCACCCACAAAAGGCAATGAGCATGAAATTCCTTCATTTCAAGCACACACCACACTTCTGTGAATCCATGCCCATCTTCCAGCTAGACTGCCACAGCAGGATATCCATTGTAGTCTGCAAGAAACGTGTTCTTCTTGATAAAATCTAGTATTTTCCACACATCTCCTCATAGCCCAAATTTTACCCTCTCTGCCTCACCAGAAACTGAGCACAGAGGGTACATTCAAGCAATATGTGCAATCCCCTTCAGCAGTTTTCTGTTGTGCTACCCTGGATTGACTTTAGTCCACTCCTGCTTTCCCACCATTTGTCAGAGGGGTGTTCTCTACATAGTCTAACATTTCTTGCCTTAACCAGTTATTCCAACTTGCATTTATCCATCCGGGACAACTAGCACTGAAACGCCTCACTCCATAGAGCATCTTGAAACAACTCAATATCAAACTGCTGTCTGGGTGTGATTTCCAAAAGAAGATGCATTCTCACAATGATATGGACTATTCCATAGTCACCAATGAACTGTTAAATAAAGGGGGAGAAATGATCAATTAACTTCTGACTGCAGCATACTACATGTATTTGTGGAAGAATAAAATATAATAGCTCAAATTCCTGGAATGAAAAGATAGGGGTGAGAGGGTAAAGTCAATTTGCCAAATACATTTTCACTTCTTAATTTTTGTCTGGTCCCAATCTGCTGTACTGAGGAGAGTTCACAGCTATGGGAGAATCATACACTAGAGAATCATACTGCTTCCCCCCCTTCCTTTTCATTTTGGTGATAAAATTCAAAAGCTAATAAAGTCAGACAGATTATAGCAGCATTGATGAATGGCCATGTCTGGATTTCCTGTCTGGAGACCGAAGCAGGCAGTGTCTGAGAAAGGAGACAAGGCAGTCACTGCATAGAGAGAAAAGGAATATCCAGCAGATGGATTATGTCTGGCTGCTCCCACTATTAATACTGATCTGTATCAGGCAGTGATGAATACATAGAAGCACTCAGAAATACTAATGGTTTCACCCTTTAAGTACTAATTTCTACCCTTCTATCCTATTTAACATTAAAAATGCTCTCTGATCTTGTCATTGATGGAAATGGTTATAATGAAGAGTCAGGGCTCCAGGGAAGAATACACTAGATTTAATGAAAAATATTAAAATCAGCTTTAGAGGTAGAGAAGTCACAAACTAGAATCACAGAATAGCAGAAACAACTCTCTCCTCCTAAACAATTTATATTCTTATTTAAATGTCATTTAAAATTCCTACATCTAAGGATATTTTCAGTTATCACAATTCTGTACTGAATGCATCCTGAGGTATTAAAAACACTAAGGAAAATGGGACATATTAGGTAAAATACACACAGTAATATAATCAATTAAGCAGGATCCATGCTGCACTAAGTTTAGTGTTGCAAAATCTCTAAACATCCATTTCCTTGTATCTTTATCTCTTTCAGTAAAAAAAAAAAAACCTCACTCTAAGGCCCCAAAGTGCCAAAATATTCACTAAATCAAACTGGAAAAGAGTTTGCTCATGAGACAGCTAAAAAAGACCAAGCAGGCTGTGGCACCTATCAGTACTGCTCAGGATGAAGTAAGGACAATCACGTGGATTTGGGAGGTTCAGCTGTTGACTCTCAGACTTTGCATTTCTTGCAGATTATTCTGCTAGGATCTGTTTGAGGTAATAATTTTATCCAGGGCAACAGGATAGACTCTGGCCTATCTGAAAACATACCTTGTAAGCCTCATGACACTCAAGCATTTTTCAGTTCTGACACAAAAAAAAAGCAAGGTGACACTTCCTTCTGAGGCACCCTGTGATCTGTGCAATGTGTGTTTAGATATCAGGACAGCATTTGAGATCTAGATGCTGAAAAAGACCCAAAATATAAAGTAATGCAATGTAATTAGGTAACGTAACTGCAAGTGACAACAAAATTTCTCCTTCTTTCTGAGAATCGTTGGCACCAGCCTCCCAGACATCAGGTGGTTTAAATCTGTGGATAAGCATTGTCATGTGCCACACTGACAGTTTGCATTAATCAAGAGAATTCTTATGGACTTAGCCTTCCTTATGAAATGCTCCACAAACAGATGTATAAGAGGTAAGAGAGAGAAAAACAAACAGCAAACACCACCAAAAAAAAAAGTTATTTGGCTTTCCTTCTCTTTTTGCTGGAAGTATAGCTAAGCTTTCGCCTGGATCATGTGATAAATGTAGTCAGAGCTGAAACTCTCATAGTTGCTCTGGTTCCTGTCTGCATCACCAGAACAGTTTCCAAGGCTGAGGTTCTGTCTCTCGGCTAATGTGTTTATAAACTTAGCTGTGGGCTAAGAAAGGATATAAAGCTATGGAGGTAGGTCAATAACTTTATAAATCCTGCTAGCTAAATGGTTTCTTTCTTTCTAGCAAGCAGACAGTTCTATGGCTTTAGAAAAACAGCTATGGCCTTATAAATCTGTATCTCAAATGCAGGATAGTTTTCTAGGCTATTTTATTTCCAAATTATCTTCTGGGTTATTTTATTTAGAGCAACCCTCAGGAAGCTGAGTACTGCTTTGAACACAGTGTCACATTTATAGTGCTCCAAAACCCTTCTAAGAAAGCTGTAGGTTCTATACCTGAAACAAATTATAAGGAATTAATTGGTTTCATTATTTTTATTACTCTGCCAGTAACTTTGTGTGTAACATCAGCATTATCCCATGTCTGCTCTGTTATTCTTCAATTTTTCTGTAAATTAGAGGTACTAATACACACTTATTTTGCAATGCTTAGTTGTAAGCTTCCATTATAGGAGCATTTGTAAAATGCTTTCACATATTTGAAGAGAAAAAAGCAGTCTGTAAATGCATATATATATCCAACTGAATATATTCTTTCATTCCTAAAAATAAGAATTTTAAAATAAGACATTTACTCTTGCTTTGTTAGCAAAGCTCCATTTCTGCAATGAAGTCTTTATTATTACACACATGAACTCCTAAAGAACAGACTATCATTTTAAGAAAATTTATCTTCTTTCCATTAACCCACATAAAAAGTTCATGAAGAAAAAATGCAGATTTATTGTAGAGCCTTTCAGTTGGCTTTCAGGACACCAGGAGCTCTCTGTGACTCCCAGGAAAAGGGAATAAATGTTGCAAGCCTTTTTTTCTCTTATGAACAGTATTCAGTCGCATAAGATGTTCTGCTAAATCACTGGAGAAAACCTTGATACTCCATAATAGGTTTCAGGGCAAAGTATGACTCAATGAAAGACTCTGAACAAGTAAGACTGTTAGAGTCAGAATATTTTAAGTAGCCTTTTTAGGATAATTTATCTGAAAATGTTTTTAAATTTATATAAAAAAAAAAAAAACCACCAAAAAACATCATCAACAATGCCTATTACTGATTCCAGGACAGGGGGGAATACATAAATACTTATGCTTACATCTCTGGTTTACTATCATGATATCTTTGCACATAAATGCATCTAGCATTTCACCCTAACTTTTAAAGCATTATACCTTATGTATCAATACATTTAAAATTCCTACATTTAAAAAAAAAAAAAAGGAGATTCCTTATAAATTTTAGTATGAAATTCAGTTACTGAATACTTTGGGAAGGGAGGCCACAGTTTTCAAAAAGTAGCATAAGCCATTAATTAGCACAAGTATTTTAAAAATAACTCTACCAATATGGATGGAATTTGTTTTATTAGCCTTGAAAAGCCCATGATTTACAATCTCTGTCAAAAGGCATAATGCATTTTTACAGTTCCTATTCAGATCAGCATATTTCTAATCTCATCATGTAGTATGGAAATTAACTGCTTGGTTTTTTCTCCATTTTGCATTTCTATTTGCAGTCCAACACATTCCTTTAGGAACACAAAATTCCATATGTCTCTCTTCATTAAGTCAGCAGTAAAGCAAGATCTGTTTGTCTAAAGCCTTTATAGTTGTCTTCTATTTTCAGATGTTATTGTACTATTAGGTATTACATAGTCTCTGAAGGAATGAAGCCTCTTAACAGTTATTTCAGATGTGTACATCATTAAAAACAGTAGCTACACCAAATATATGCAAAAACTAAATTAACTTCTGCAAGGTGCGGGGGTTTCCATTTCTTATCTGCAGATTATCCTAACATATCAGTAACAACCTTCTTGTAGCTGAAAATGTGGGTTGAAGTACCAGGTTTTCTCCAGTCAGTATCAAGCCTCCTGACAGCTTTACACAGAACTGTGATTAGCATTTCAGAGAGGCCTGATATTTAAATATCTGTAAAGTTAGCAAACCTGGAACAGACACCCATACGTAGTCAGCAAGGTAGAATGATTGGCTGGTTAATCTAGGCAGGACTTTTACAAAGGCACTTTGTAGCTGCTACCTATAGTTCAATTTTAGCAGATATTTACCTGTTTATCAATTTCATGCTTGCACACACATAGACTCGCTGATACTTTTTACATTATACAGCAGCTTACAGTGTTAACACTGCCTTTCAATTTATTGTGCCAAAGGAAGATTTGGCACAATTTGTAAACTCCTTCTGCATTACCAAATTTCTCTCAGCTGTTTAACATCAGTTTCAGCTGCTCCAGTCAGATATAATCCCTGTCTTTTTGGAGGACCCCAATCCTTGTTTCACTACTATTGCACACCTCTAGGTCAAGGAGGGTCAAGAATCCAACTGGAATGAAATCAGTCTTGGTTAAGCCTCCTGGTGTGAAGAATGCTGTAAGGGAAGAAAGACCACCCTCACAAGATGGCAATCACAACACAACATCAGCTAAACACAATAGTTTTTCAGGGTGGTAGTGCTACTGCTATCCTAACAATGGCAAATCCAATTACTCCTATTGAGCTCTCATTAGGGCTTAGGATAATAGAAACAAATGCATGCTTTCTATATACTTTCATGAAGCAGAGTGTGGTTTAAGCCAGTATATCAGCCTGAATAATTTGAGTTCTCACTGTAGTCAGCACTGTACTTTCTATTTTTCTACATGATCTTTTTCATTGTATCAGCCTCAAATGTATCCCTCCTTCTTTTTAATTTCTTTTCCAGTAAAGAATTTTACCTCCTTGTTGCTAGAACAAACACTCCATTTCTGAAAGGTCATCCAAAAATTAAACTCCTGAACTCAAAAGTTGGTGAGACTTTCGGGCATCTGCTTAAGTAAAAGTGCTGGTCTTAACTATGCCAAGAGCAACAGTAGTACCTAAAACAGCAGATAAGAAACTGAAAAGAGGAGACAGTACCTCGCAGCACTGTTGTTAGTTCAAATTCAAGTCTCTTCTGAGCTCTGCTGTTATTCACAGAAGCCATCAACCTTTGGTTACATGGCATTTCTAGACCTCACCCACTAATGAAAGATCTGCACTTAATAGCTCCTAAATGCAAGCTTATACATCTCACAGGATGATCTATATCAGTATAGTTTTCAAGATGTCCCTAAGTGACCCTAAGTCAGGAAATGACAACACAAGGTTTTGTGAGGACAGGCAAACAGGCAACCTGCAATTCATGAAGGAAATGGTGGAGAAGGGTTGGATTTCTGCATCATTAGATGTCTCTATCACCTATCACCTGGTAAAATGACTCCACAGAGATCCAACATGCACCTAATAATGAAAACAGCACAAGGAAAAATGCAAACTCACCAGAAGATCTATTAAATCATCAATAGGAATATCAGATAGTGGCTTCCTTGTTTTTCACCACTCACAGTAGGGACAGATATAATTCTGGAGTGTAATACTCTTAGCACCACTGTGTCTCTAGTCGTATTTCTGCAAAAGGATCTATGTTAAAGAGTTGGTTTGTGGATTGTTTTTAAGCTCGTTTTCAATTAGTCAACATGGTTGAAGCTGGAAAAAAAATTAGCTATATATAACTTTAATGATTATATAATTGTAACAATGTTTCCATCCTTCCTTCCTGCTTTGTCTTGCAGAGCTTTGAGGAAATATTGTAGATGCACATAAACAGCTGTACCTTCAAGTCGTTACATTTCATTTGTGTTGCCTCTATTCACTAGATTCTTGCTTACAAGATAGAATTGGACAGGTTTATGCTGTTAGAATTTTATAGGCATTACAAATTTTTAAGTCTTGCCTGTATTGTAAGTCATGTCTTGAAAGTGCCATACACATTAATAAGATTTTGTAGGAAGGAATATCTAAATCAATAAGGTGAACCCAAAACACCTCTAGTTTTGCACATTCATTTTTGGATAAGTAAATGGAGAGCATAGCAAAGCTTTTTTTGCATGCCAACCTCTTTTATCTTCAAACAGATCCACAAATGGATTATTTATAGATGTGATCGCAGCCCTCTGAGTAAAGCATAAAGGGCAGAGATTACAAAAGATTGATTTCCACAGCTCATTACTACCATAAACCTACAACCCAAGCAGAGGCACAGGGGAGAATTCTCTTGCTTCAGTCAGCTGTTTATTTCTAGCACACGTTTACAAATCTCTGGGGAGGACTATAAGGACATCCACATACTACACTTTGAAAGAGCCAGTAAAGCCTTTTTGCTGTAGTTTTGTGCAGTGTTTGCCTCCATTTTGTGAATCATGGGGTTAACTTTGAGATGAACTTCATTTCTATCTGTAGTGTAAGCCATATGCATGTATGTGGAAACACCACCGCACACCTTATATTCACTGTCTTCACTGAATTCACAAACTTTATGAAGATCAAAAGAATTAACTATAGATGGATTTCAGGTTATTGCCCAATTGGTTATTGCCAATATGGTGAGCAAAATACAGAAAAGAGTTTTTCCTGTGTCATTTCCATGAACAGTGAAATTATATAACTTGAAGCCCCTAAATCTAAAATTCTGTAGGCTTGGACATCATATAAATGCTTTTATGAACCCAAGATAGTGAGGTAGGCAAGCTAGGATCAATTAAATGACAGTTGGTAGTGCTGGGCCCTGCTTTAACTATAGGTGTAATGGAGCACCCACACAATTATACCACTTGAAGTGCTCATTTTCACTTCTACAAATTTCTCCTATTCAAAGCAGAGCTGTAAGTACACATCTGAGAAATATCCATTCTACCAATTTTAATCAATTCAACTTCTCAAACAGATTCAGTTTCTTCCTTGGTGTATTTGTTAGTTAGAAGTCAAGCAAGTAAACTCAAGAGTAAACAATAGCAAACTAAGCTCCCATCAGTTCAAAAAACAACCTTTCTTCAGAATCAAACCTAGTATCATTAAGTGTTCAGATGCTTCTAGGGCCTGACAGAAAGATATTTCAATTATCCGTTTAAAATGTATCCTTACCATGCTGCTTTTTGTCTTGTGTTTGTTACAGTTTTCTCCAGTTCTGGCATAGAACCTAGAACTCATAAGGTATGGTTTTCATTCTTTGTATCCTAAACATAGAAAGGAATCAACACATTCAGCTTTCCCCTTCTGAGCTAAGGAAGCAGTGCCCAATTGGTACAAGCAACCTTCTGTCAGTCTGCTACAGAACCATTACTCTGCAACGCTAGAAGCACCTCAAATACAACCCACTCAGCAGCACAAGCAATTGTATTGAAAGTTACTAGATATTCTTCCATCTCCACTTTGAATACAAATCACAGCTTCTAATTTAACAACT
Organism: Pogoniulus pusillus; assembly: GCF_015220805.1. NCBI lineage: Eukaryota > Metazoa > Chordata > Aves > Piciformes > Lybiidae > Pogoniulus > Pogoniulus pusillus. The sequence continues at coordinate 26,047,912 of NC_087267.1, read as the reverse complement.
GGCCTCTTGGGACACACAGAAGAGAAAGAGACTGAAAAAAAAAAAGCCCATAAGGTCAGCTGCTTTTGTGGTTGAAACTCGTGATACTGTGATACTGTGATACTCTGCAGCTCACATTCCGATGGAGAGCATCAATCTAGTATTAGTAGGGCTCCACTACTTCACACAGAGGCCAATTCATAGCTTTAAGTGCTTTCAGAACAAAAACAGTCAGTGTTTTACTAAAAATAATTATTTAGGCCCTACTGCATTGTGGTCCATATTTCTTCTGCTAAGTCAGTTCCTCATTCTTCTTTCTTCTTCTTATAACAAAAGGTTTGTAGATCTTGTAGGAAGACAGAGAGTAGGAAAGAACTGTGAGGTCGCTGTATTCCCATATGTGACAGCTATGAATTTAACTCTCCTCTTTTTCTAGCAAGTACATATTCATCAGTTATGGACATTAAGCTCTCCACATTCACTTTCTTAGCCTAAAAGTTAATGACGGCTGCTACAATTAAGTAAGGAGCTGCACTTAATGTAGTGTCTGAATGAATTTGATCAAAAATATTTTTTTATTTCATGAGAATAAATGTACTCATGAGAATAAATGTACTACTGGAGAAGAGCATTGTGAACTTGATTTCCTTAACTATTTTCTTCGGTATATATTAGGTGGCTGAAATTAACTACTGGCCCTCCATAAAACTTACCAACCAGTAATATACCAACTTGTGCTTGTGTGTGGAGGCTGGCTAAAATTCTTCTCTCCCTATTTTCCCCACTCTCACAGACAAAACCCCACCACCCTTCCCCCCCCCCCCCCCCCCCCCCCCCCAAAAAAAAAAAAAGCAACCGAAACTCAGGAGGGAAAATAACACAAAAATCCTCAGCTATTTGTCAGGAAAAAAAGCAGAATGCAGCCACAGAAGCCAGACAGAAACAAAACAACAGTCTCATCCCACAAGCCTACAGCCAGCCCCACAGAAATAACTCAACAGATCTCAAAGCCAGAAACTGGAAGCAGTGACCAAAACAGGAAACCCTTCATGCTACAATCTGAACTACAAGTCCTATGATACCATGCTCCAGCCAGAAGATTTGTTCTAAAGCTGTCATGATAGCAGCATGGTATTGAATACTCATCAATAGATTTCAACTGGCTAAATAGATGACATTCTCTGCTCCTTATTCAATATCATCTACATCATGTTAAGCAGCAATTAACATTACACAACATACATCAGGCATCATTCACTGTCCTTTCTCACTCAAGATGAGATTGTCATGCAGTACACAACAGATTCCTTACTGCAGATGTTCTGGAGCACCACCTTCTTCTAGTATAGTCTGGATCTGCCTGTGACCAGACCAAATGCTGGGGCTGTTTCCACCCCTGAGACAGTCAATTTCAGTGACTCCTTCCAACCCTCCAAGTGAAAGCAAACTGTGGACTGCATTCCAGATGCTCAGCTTCCAACACACTCAGCGTCTGAGATACCAGTCATACCAGAAATATAGTAGGTTCCACCTGTTGTGGAGGGGATTTCTCTTATTCCAAGGTGAGAAATTAATTTGAGGTGGTATTAATTTTTTATGAAATTATTTATTAAAATTAATATTTACAAATTTGTACCACCCCCAACCACTGAATAGTTCTTTTGTGCAAAGTTATGAAAACAGTTGGGATATATTTGCAGGGATTGGATTATTAAATGGAAATATCAAATTATCAACAACTATAGACAGAGAGAAAGATTCCCTTAGGCTTAATGCCTCTTAAAAACTACACTGTTTGCCCAGCAAGGGCTGAAACTGTGTCTGCTCTTAAGACAGAGGTAACTTATATTACAAAGGAATTAAAGCTTGCTTAAATGTGTTGCTCTTAAGTATTAATCATTAATCACCCTCCCGGGATTGTGTCACAGCATGTGCCCAGTGTTCAGGTCTTGGTGAGGCTGGAATTTGTCCCGGCTTGCAGGTGAATGATAAGTGTTCCCAGTCTCTGGGATAAACAGGATTTCTCTAACCTTCTCTCCTGGTGTGAAGTGGTCTCTGCCTCGGTGCTGCTGCTTCTTTTGGATGCCGTGTCCAGGGATGATCAGCTGGCAGGATTTCCAGATGCAGGAGGAGGATTTGTCCGTGCAGCTTCTAACACAGTCTCACAGCTAGCAGGCTGTGTTTGTAGGTTAGCAGACAGTCTGAAAGATCTGCTGAGCTGGATCTTTCCAGGCTTACAGGGCAGCTGGCAAGCAGTGTCTGCCGGGCTGTAGGGAGACTTGAGCTCCTTAGATAAATGCAGCACAGCAAGCCAGTATGTACGGCTGCTCTAGGCTTAGGCAGGGGGCTCTCAGCTCCCCGTATATGTACCAAATGCAGGAGTGCATGTGCTCTGCTTCTCAAAGGGTGCACAGACAGCTTAACTGCGCCTTGAGATCAATGCAAGAGGTCTGAGCCTCTGTAAAGTATGCAGTTGAGGCCTGATCCTGTATCTAGGCCATGCCTGGAGCCTCCCAATAGGGGATTACTTGGGCGGACCCCAGGGGTACACAGACTGGGTGTGTGTTTGTTACACAACCTGTTTACTGCCATGGGTCCTGGCAGAAAAACATGTCCAGGCATGTAGAGGCATAAGAAGGCCTCAGTTTTGGGGCTGTGGCCCCTCCACCACACCACCTCTCACACTTTGATGGCCTCAGAGTATACTATGTGCCTGTGTCTACCAAAGCTTTATACTCTTGTGGGTCTGACATGCAAGGTTATTTCATCTACCTTTTGTCCTTGGCCATCCTTCAAGGACAGGGATAAGGGTTAAGTGGCCACCTCTGACTCTTATTCTTGTTCCCGTGATGACCCTGATTCATCCTTTGCCAGATGAATTGCTTTCCTTGTATATTCCTTTTTCCATGCAAGAGTGACTGAAACTCATGCAGACTGATTCTCTGGTGCTGCTGCCATGCTTCCCGTGGAGTTCTGATTAGTCACAATGCCTGCTGGTCCAGAGACCTTCACTTGCCCTTGAATGCTTTGAATGTTGTTGAGAAGGGTTTGGTAGGCATGGGCCAGGCCCCAGCACATTGCAGTGATTTATGTCTCTTGGGAAATTCCAGACTGACACCATATTTTTGTCTAAATATTTTTCCAATTTTCAGGATTTTGCACTTGTCTGGGAGAGAAGTTCCAAGTAATTGGAGATGACCATCATCCTAAGCACTTGCCTATGCTCTCCACACACAATGTCACTCATAATTACCCAGCCTCAGGGCAGATCTCCAGGTGGCACTCTTGGGAAAGACTGCATCCATTTGGACAAAACCTGGCCCATCAATTGGGTGAGATTATGTCTAAACCAAGTAGCTAGTGGAGTAACCATACTATAACATGACAGTATCCAGTGCAGCCAAATAATAGCATTAATCCATTCCCTCAAAGTTAAAAACACCACCAGAAGGAGCATATGGAGTACAAGTGCATAAGGTTTTATGTAACATACCTACGGCCATGCCTCAGCCATCAGGGGAACCAAATGCATCAACATGAAGAACATACTATGGGGAAAAAAAAAAAAAAATATATATATATATATATATATATATAAATAATTGGTTCTTTTCTTAGCTCTTGCTGTCTCAATTGCTTTTGGGGCGCCACATTGGGCACCAAAATAGACTGTCCTGGTTTAACATAGGCTGCTGTCACAAGCAACAGATCAGGAGGGAAAGTAATACAAGAATTTCTGGGCTGAGATAAAGAATTTAATGAAAACAATAAAATGTACAGTTACATTACCTGTTCTACAGAAAAGAAAAAGCAGAAGCAGCAGCAGAAGCCAGACAGTGATAAAAACACTCCTCAACCCCACAAGCCTGCAAGCAGCTCAGTGAATGAGACCAACACACCAAAAATGAACATCAGGAGCAGCAACCAAAAACGGGAAGCCTCTCATGTTCCAATCTGAACTAAAAGCCCTTTGATACCTTGCTCCAGCCAGCACTTTTGTTTTAAGCCTAGCATGACATCAGCATGGTATTGAATGCTCATCAGTAGGTTTCAATAGGCTAAACCTATGACAAAAAGATAAGAAGTGCACACAGAGCAATGGGTGTCTGGTTCATTCCCAAACCATAACCCATACCTGAATCTGGTAATCCAACATATGTACAGCTGGACAAAGCACTGGTTTGTGAGAAAACTTGGAACATCTGCTATCAATATACAACAGCAAGGCACTGCTCCCAGGTTTGACATCAATACTTTTTTTCCTAATAGCTTTTTTAAAGGCAGTATTGTCACGGATGGGGTTTCTCAGTGCCTACACCGATTTGGCAGAAGGGAGAAATTAGTTAATGCGAGAGGATATTTATAAAAATATAAGTATTTATTAACTTCCAATATTTCAACTCTCGCCACCCCCAACCACTGAGCTTTAATATTACAGGGTTCTTTACACCGTTATGAAGACATTCTAGGATATATACCTACAGAACTTATTAATAACTAGCAAACATTCAAACATTCAAACTAAAACAGAGAGAGAGTTTCCCAGTGGCTCAATGCTTCCTGAGGACTTATACTGTTTGCCCAGCAAAGCTGAGCTGAAAACTGCTCTCTGCTTTATGGCAGAGGTAATAGAAATTACAGAGGCATCTACTCACAATTCTTATCAATTATTAATCACCTTCTGGGGCTGTGTCAGCCTATTGCAAGTGTCCAATTCTTCAGGATCTCTGCCTGTGGACTTCTAGGCTGGAATCCTCCTGCGTCAGGGGAAATGGCAGGCTCTGGCCTTACAGCTGCTGGCTGCTCTCTCCGGGGGTACGCAGGCAGGATCTCCAGGTGCAGAGGCAGGATTCCGTGCAGTCTGAGCACGGGTCCAGTGCTTGCTCCTCAGGCCGATCAAATGCAGACAAGTGGGTCTGCTCCTGGCAGCCCACGGCAGTGTGCACACCAGGCACTCATACAAAGGCAGACATAAAGCTGCAAGGAAGTATGCAGGCAGGCAAGCAAGCATGTGGTGGAGCCACAAGTAATGTGGGGAAGGCTGCACTTGAGCCTGTGCACCCCTGTTTATCCAATGTGAGCCAAGAGTTAATGGTCTCATTGGCCACTCGAATGACCAATCAGGTTGGCAGTCAGCCCAACCCTACCACACTGGGCAAAACCCACAGGCCTGGACTCCAGGTATGGGAGTCACATGGGCCCAGCACCAGGCAGGCCCAAGCTGGGTGTGTGGGGACTTACACAATCAGGTGTCCCTTTGTTCTTGTTTACCCCTGGTGTAGGCACAGAGACATGTCCAGGCAGAGCAGGCATAAATAAGCCTGTCTTCAGGCCTACAGGCCCTCCACAGCAAGTGTTAAAAAATAACACTCGTATTTTAAAAATCCATTGGGCCAAATTGAATTGATTTAAAAAAGCTTAGAATTCTCTTTAAAGATATATTAGATTGCATTGTTGCCACTGCAATTGGAAAGTCAAAATTATTGTTAATTCCAAACATTCAGTCTAATGGAAACCTTTCAAAGATTATAAATGCATAAGAATGTGGCAAGTCAAACTGCTAGGGTAATTTCTTCATGTAAGACTTCCCAAATAAGCTCTTGTACAAAGACATAATGAATTTTAGTTGCATACATAAGGTATCTGAAATCTAACCACAGGTATAGCGTGTTCTGGCGGGTGTTTCAGACCTGCTTTCTCTGTCCTTTGCATTTCGTTTTGATCAGCCTGTTAAGAATAAGCTCATATGCACAAAGAGAATATTTTTATTTGAAATTATAATTAAATGATTAAGGCACACCTTCAAAGTTCCCATAACAGCAATACTCCAATATCTGTACAACTTTTAATGAGGTGACCAAAAGCCTCCACGCCAATCCCATCTTTTACTATAAGCTCATGGTTTCTACAGGGAAAATGAAACAATTCCACATTGTTTCAGCTGACCATATATGCGAAGTATCCCATTTCTTTTAAAAGGTATTAGGCAAATCTTCCAAGCATCCCCCGCTCACGGCATGTTTAATTTCATATATTCACCTTCAAAATGCCTAAGCAGATCACTTCTGCCAGTCCTGCTATGCCAGCCCTAAGGTCAAAAGCTAAATACTCACTTTTTTCTTTTATTTTTAGCTTCTCTTTTGAAACATACACTCTTTTCATAGCATCCCCAGGGCCATCTGATGCCAGGTTGCCAGTATATCTGTCCATTGCTAAAGTATCACTTGGCTTCAAATCAGACATTAGGAAAGCTCACAGATAGAAAAAGGCAAATGAGATGTTAACCAATGGAGAAAGACACAAATAAGTTTTTAGATGTATTATTTTACAGTACTTACACTGTGATCATGACTAATTCCTTTTTCTCCTCATTTCTCTAAGCCTTTTTTTAAAAACATTTTGAAAGACAAATTTTAAACTGCAGGGGGAAAAAAAAGCCATTGAACTCTTGTTTTTTTCTTTATGCATAACAATTACAGGGAAAATATAATGTCACTTTGGGTCAATCTGTGAAATTCACAGAGCATCAAATAGTCTGATTTCAGCATACACCATTTTAAATTGCATAAGCAACAGATGGGAACAAAAGGGTAATTTTATTCATTCTAGTGTGTGTATTTTTAAAGTGTTTTACTTCTAGTTGTAGACCTTTTAAAATTGAGGGCTTATATGAGAAATTACATAAAATAGCAGATAGTTAAATTCACCATGGGAAAGAAAGACAACAAGAAATAAATATGATAATAGGATGATTTAAAACAGCATGATCACTTGCTTGCAGTCTAAATATTAATACCTCTGTGTTTACTGTCCTAGTGCATGGAGAGAAAGAGAGGAGTCGGGATGACAGACTGCAGCAAGCACTCCCAGTGTTCAGCATCCAGGGAGTAGGACCGCTATTAATGAATTGTGGACAGGATTTGATGTGCTCATTGCTGTTATACAAACGGGAAGACAGCATAATTAATGACAAATTATCACTTATCTGATAATGCATAGGCTTCTTGCCACACTCTGACAATTAGTTTCTTAGTCTTAAGTTGCTCTTACTGTTTCAAAAGGTAGGAGGCATTATATATTGACCAAAAAAAACTCATAAAGTCTTGGTTTTAATCTTATTCAACAGTGGAAAGCAAAAAAAAATAGCAGAATAAAAAGAAACTTGTTTAACAGGTAGATTTTTGGCTGAATTCAGATTTTTTTTTCTTTTTCATCTACAGGGGATCCCTTCTTTATGGTATGCTACAGAAGATTCCTATTCTGCCATTAAAACAGCCTTGTAAACTACTAATTAGAGCTATTAGCCTTAAACGTCCTTTGCAGTTTGTACATTCAGTCAGCACCCATCCCAAATTGTGCTTTGATCTTTGATGCAAATATAAGAAGCATCCTCACATTCTCTCTTGAGGAACATAGTTCTGTCATTTTAGCTTTATGGTTGATGCTGCCTGAGATTAATGTAGCATTGCTCCCAGAAGCAATAAAGGAAGAGATCTCTTTGCAGACAAAGAGAACTAGACTCACAGTCCCTACAAATTCTTGAACTCCAAATGCCTTATTGGGTATTTACAATATTTTATTTTGCACTGTATTGTAACAAGAAAATTATTTCAATATTTTTAATAATCTGCAGGTGAAATGCAGTGTTCCATTCTGCCACAGAATTCCTTTTCCTCTAAGAAGATGAGTTGCTTTGAAATTATTCCTTAGAGAATATTTCATAAGACAACGATTGTAAATTAAAGCACAATTATAATTTATGTTCAGTTCTTCTGGTTTTTTATGATCTGAATCCTTTTTTGAGCTACTATTAGCAACTCCCTGCAGAGCCTCTTTTTGTAATCAAAATGACAACTCACATAATCAGTGGTAAACATTGTTTGAAATGTAATACAACACTTCTTTGGCAGAGGCACAGGCAATTTTAAACTTACAGACTAAGCCTACACTATCTAAATCAATACAAAAACTCATCAAATTCAGAGGGCCTCTGATTAGAACAAGAGTCATGTAAATGAGCAGGTGTTTCAAGTGGCATTTTTACGCTGATAGGAAAAACAAATCATTCCTTTGTAGATTTGCTGTTCTGAGGTGTGATCTGTGCTGCTGATGCACTCCCTCCAGTAAGTCCTTAAAGCAAAACATATAGGCAACCCCAGAAGCATCCCTTCTCCTCCAGTAACATCTACATGAGTCTTCATACTTATGTTTCTGCTTGGTTTCTGTGATGTTTCTAGCCCATGATACCAGTGCCTCTGTCTGCACAGAGGAACTCGGAACTGTCACAAGTGAAATTGTTCACCCTGCCAGCTTAGACTTGCTTGTACTCTAATGGCCATGACACTCAAGTATAGGCTGGATGTTAGGATGAAGTTCTTCACAGAGAGAGTGGTTTGCCATTGAATGGGCTGCCCAGGGAAGTGGTGGAGTCAACATCCTTGTTCAAGAAAAGACTGGATGAAGTACTTAGCGCCATGGTCTAGATGACTGGATTGGGCTGGGTGATAGGTTGGACTGGATGATCTTGGAGGTCTCTTCCAACCTGGTTGAGTCTATGATTCTAAGAGGGGGACCAAGATTCATGTCTCTTGAACAAAAGTTATTAATTCAGTCCTTGGTTTTTACTTCTGAGTAAGTGCTCTGGCCATTATGTTGCTCAAAAGAAATGTTCAGTGTTTACTACAAACTGAATGCATCATTCTCAGTGTGTAATTCATTTGCTTGATAAATCAATGTCTTACAAGGACTTATGCATAGTTTACATACACTTCCTGCTTCTGAGATCCAACACATCTTGAATGGGAACTTTAGATTTCTGAACAGTGACACAGGAGCAAGCAAAGAGTTCACATGCCAACTTCAGTTCTTAGTCACCTGCCGGTGCTTACTCTGATCACAGTCCCTAAACACATTTTAGTGGAGTCTGTCTATCCAAACAATTGCTTTCTACACAAGTGCTTCTGCCCCTGTCAGACAAGTGTGAAAGTGATAATCCAAATATATTGATTTTTTATACAAATGACATTTGATTTTGTATGCAAATGACTGCAACTAGCAAGACATTTTTAATTCTTCTTTCTAAAATTAAGTAGCTAGCTCACATGCATCTGCAAGAAGGTCAATTCTCCCCCACTGTCCTGAAGAAAGTAGTTTCATAGCTCAGGAAAATACATTAAAGTGTGCACCCAAAGTAATAAAAAAAAAAAAAAAAAAACATTCAAAAGCAAGAGTAAAGGACCAGTGTTAGGAAATCTGCAGAGGATATTCTTTTCTCTACTTTTGAAAATAAACCCTTGCTGTCCACAATTCTTTTGTTTCTTACAAAAAAAGTACATGCAATAAATGAAATTATATTTTTCTCTGAAGATAGTGCCTCAGCTGTAAGAGTGAGGATTTCATGTATTTCTATTAGGACAATAATTGGAATTGTAGGAACTTCTTCCACCCCACACACCCCCCCACATAAAATACACAGATTTAATACTAATGAAAAAATAACTATACTTTTATATATAGTGTTTAAAAAAAAAAAACTGAAAAGCATTTATACATTTTGTCTCTATAGTTGTTACTATAATTCTTTTAGTAACCCTCTTGTTTTATCTTCACATTTTCAAGAGGTGTTAATTTGATAGATCAGATGTCAGCTCAGGAAAAGTACACTAAAACTTGCAAAAGTTGGATGCTATTCCAGCTATACTGATTAAAGACTGACACATATTTGGAACGTGCCACTTCAAGACTGAAGATGAAAACAAAGGGAAGTATGAAGTTGTGATTGATGGGTGGTATATTACTTAAAATTAATACTTAAACTGGAAGGTGACATAGTGGAACAAACCAAAAAAATGTATTTTACCTGATATGCTGCCCCTCACAATAGCACGTACTGAAGACTCAGATAAAAATGCTATGCTATTCATAGCAAACACATAAAATATCCTCTTAACTCTTTATAAATATCTCAGTTTTAACACAAATCACACAAGCAAATGCCACCTTAATTTTTATAGCCATTTCTGCATTACTATTCATCTTGTCAGACCCTGCTTTATGAATCTGACAGCTTTAATATCTCTTTAACCTTGTGTCCTGGGTTAACACAGCCTGGTTTCACAAGCAAGCCTCCACCCCCACACACACATGGGAGAGAAAGTAACCCAAAAAAACTCTGGAATGAGATAAGGAGTTTAATGGGATCATTCACTATATAATTACCTTAGCAAAAGCAGAAGCAGCAGCAGAAGCCAGTGATAAAATGGTTCCTCCCTACTCAAGCATGCTGCAGTCAGCACGGTGGAGAAGACCAATGCCCCAAACCAGAAATCAGAGGCAGCAACAGGAGGCCTCTCATGTTACAATCTGAATTTCAAGCCCCATGATAACTTCTCTCCAGACAGTACTTTTTGAAGCTGGTATAACAGCAGGATGGTATGGGACACATATCAGCAGATTCAGCTCAATACACGACATCTTGTCACAGTTATCCCCTACACAAAGACTATTGTATTGCAAGATCAAGGGTGACAAAACCCAAATGTGTCCTTCACTTTTCCATACATACCGCTGTCTCTTTATCCTAGTGTCTCTTACTTCCTTCTAGCATTATCTCCTTGCCTCTATTTCCCAGCAGCCATCCCAGTGCCCATGCTTCCTGTATTTCTATATCATCTATATTTAATTTCCCTTTTCCAGACTTTTCAGGCAACATCACCAGGCTGCCTGAGCCATTCGTGTCAAGCAGTTTGTGATACAAGTTTGTGATACAGGGCTGGAGCAAGATGGGAGAACATGTGAGCTAGCAAGGGGACTTCATATGTCATGCAATTCAACCACCTTTCTATATCACCTATTTTTTCTTGCACTCTTGGATTCATTCCTCAACATCAAGAGAACTGGTCAGCAGGCTACAAATGATGCAGTCCTTTTCCAGCTGCTATGTAAAATTGCCTTACCGGTTAGACACATACTGCATATCAGCCACTGTCTGTATCTGATACTTGAAAATCAGTATGTGTCCCCTTATGAGCAATTTATAAGCCTGTAACTACTCTTTACAACCTAACCCATTCACAAAAACTGTAAATGCCTCCAACCTCCTAGGATACTTCAGTCTGCAATCTCCTGTGAGCTTTTAGGTTACTGTCTCTAAGGCCAGTGTCCAATTTAAAAACAGAATAAGTCTCCCTAATACAATCTAGCACCTTTTAATCAAGGTTAAAATAGAAGAACTTATGCTCTGGATCATAATCCCTATATCCTGTTTCTCATTTCAGAAACACTTTCATTATTTTGTATCCTGAGACGCAAAAGCAGTATTAGAAGTAGAAACCAGTTTCAAATATATAAATCCAAAGTTATAGACTACAACTTAGTAGTTTGGGTATTTAAATATTTTCATACTTCTTTCTCATGTTAAAGAGTCTGTTTCATCTTTTTCATTCTTTACCTTTCCTCTGCCCAATTTAATGCAAAAAAAATACAGAGAAAGGAATAAGTATGAAAAATGCATCTGCTTTGGCCTGTCTGTGCAAATGTTAATCAGAAGGTAATAAGTAATGTTTTGTACTTGCTTCTTTATTACCACATCACAACATGCTATGGCTGCATGTTTTCAAAAGAAGTGCAGAATATTAACAAATCAGAGCAGCATATTCTTTTTGCAGTGCAAAATCTGTGACATTCCCAAATAAACAAGCAGCACAACCACTTCACTTCCCTTGAGGAATGGAAATGAGTATGAACATATTCTGAAGTATACTCCCATAGAAGTTAGAAAATCCAGCAGCAAATATACCTGGTTTGGTAAGATCTGTTTCAATATTCCACTATTAGTATCTAGTGTATGAATGTTATGAGTGGAGTAAAACCAGCAGTGTTTAAGCTTAATTTACACTGCAGTGAGGTGCAACGTAGATACCTTTAGTTTTGCATGTGATCATTTGAATGTCATTCTAAGTTTAAACGCAGAATCACAAAAATGTTCAGGTTGGAAAAGACCCTCACAATCACCAAGTCCACCTGATATCCCTACTCTACAAGATTCACTCCTAAACTATACCCCCAGGCACCACATCCAAATGACCTTTAAACACATTTGGTGGTGATTCAACCACCTCCCTGGGCAGCCTATCCCAATGTCTGACCACTCTTTCCATTAAGACTTTTTTTTCCCTAATGTCCAGTTTCAACCTACCCAGTTGCAGCTTGAGGCTGATATTTCTTGTTCTATCACAAATTACCTGAGAAAAGAGACCAGTACCAACCTCCCCATAACGTCCTTTCAGGTAGCTGTAGAGAGCAAGAAGTCTCCCCTCAGCCTCCTCCTTTTCAAACTAAACAGGCCCAGTTCCTTCAGTCACTCTTAATAACCACTATTTTTGAGAGAATTAGACAAATATATTTCTCTGATGAGTACCTAGCACTGAATTTAAAAAACAGCAAGATCACAACCAAAAACATAGTTCTGCTCTTTACTTGTCCTAACAGTGTATTTCCTCCACTTCTTGCATTGGTACTAGTACCTGTAGACCCATTAAGCCTCCTGAACCAGTGGTGAACTAACTTCATTTCTTTTGTGGTATAATTAGTTTTCAGCTAGATTAGCAGTTCAATTCAACTAACCACAGTGTGCCAAAAGGCAATGCTAATATGAAGGCAGAGGTGAAAATATGCAGTCAAGGATGGAAAGGAGGATGCTACCACTCTTTTGGGCAGCATCATGACAGTATTTGGTATTCAAATTAAACTCGTGGTAAGCCACATAGACCAAGTGCTTCTTATGTCCACTAAACATTAGCATTTAAACCCTCCCATGTGTAATGTTGTTTAACAGAAACACCTTTAGAGGAACTTCCAAGCAAGGTAACAGATTTTAAAGCCACAAGGGAAATCCTTCAGAACAGCATTCTGCCTGTAAGTAAATCATTCTCAAACTCCCTCTTCTTTTAGAAGCTGAGCTCTTTCCTGAAGAACAGCCATAGAATGCCAAGTGTCCCCCAATATCAAAAAGGGAGAGTCAAAACCGCAACTATAAGCCTGCATTTGGAGCACTGGAAAATAAAAATGTTTCCTCTAGTTGCAAATTCTTTCTCCAAGAAGAGAGTAAAATAAAAGCAGCTGTATAGCAGTATTACAGACACTGTTATCATGGTTCCTATTTTCTACCAATCACCATTTCAGTAAAAGCACTGTATGCAAGAGAAAGTCTTATACAAATCCTTTTTCAGTCATCCCCTATAATTTAATTGTTACACTCTTTTCATTCTCTAAGTGACATTTACTATAATTCCTCATAAACTCCTGAGAATTGCATTCCTTGCTCCTGGAATCAAATAAAATATCTGCACAGCCTGTCAGCAGGTCACATGTATCCTGCCAACCTACATCTAATAGATTTTTCACTTTTCATCAGTGGATTTCAAGACAGTATGTAGTCTGCCAAATTTGCTAAAACTCTTGCTGCCATATCGCACTTTCCAAATGTGCAATCTGTCAAAGCCACAGCTCAAAATGTCTGCTATGATAGGAGGCTTTGAAAAATCTGTTAAGGTGTTGGCACTCATTCAGAAAATAATAAGTATATCAACAGAGAGGAAGGGGAAGGGGAAAAAAGTTATTGAGGGGAGAGGGAAGAAGTGGAGATGAAAGAAGATGAATCCTAAACGTAGTTGTCTAAAATATGAAGAAACTTCACAGAATCACAGAATGAAACAGGTTGGAAAAGACCTCTAGGATCATCAAGTCCAATTCTTTACACGGATTCATACAAATTCCTCCAGGATGACAGCATGTTAATGGATAACTAGTCTGCATGCTACATTTAATAACACTATTGAAAACATAATCTATCCTAGATCTGATCACAACTGCTCATAGCAAACCTCAGTATTGATTCAGACGCTGAATACATTTAACAAACAGTACAAGACAGCAAAAGTTTCTGTACCACTCTTGAATATGAAGAGATGCTATATATTTGGAGAGTACAATAAGATATAATGTGGAGAGAGTAGGCATGCTTAATTTTTTAATTGAATTGAGAAGGAAAATGAAGCTATTTCAGGAGACTTGTAAGTAAAGGTAAACTTGCATTTTAAAATAGACCATACTAACAACAAAATATCAAAGGACTGTGACATGCAATTTTGGCAACTTTGGGTTTTTTCAGTCTGTATTTTAGAAATTGCGTGTTTACATTCAAAGAATGTAAAAAGATGCCAAAAAAGAGGGGAAAACAGATCACTTATTAAAAAAAAAAAAAAAAGGAAACCATTTGTATATTGAAAACAAGTTGTTGTGTGCAAAGCACTGCAGAAGAGCTACTTTACTCCATGCCATGGATCTGTGGAAACAGGAGGTTACAGAAAGTTCCTTGACCAGGTTGGATGAGGCCTTGAGTGACCTGTTCTAGTGAAAGGTGTCCCTGCCTATAGCAAAGGATTGGAACTGGATATCTTTCAGGTTCCTTCCAGCCTAATCCATTCTATGATTCTGTCAACTCTAAGAGGTGGGGTGGTGCAGAAAGTGAACCAATCACCCACTCTTTTTCACCTGTGTCATTGAGGAAGAGAAGATTTGTTGACTTGTTTCCAGTGATCTCTTTGGTGGGAACAAAATAGGAGCTGGCTGCGATTTCCCAGCCTGTGGAGCTGTCCCACAGCTGAAGTCCAGTGAAAGTCACCAGCGTTGGAAGGATAAATACTCCAAAGAACATCAATCTAGATGGAAAAACAGACTGTGAGTGGGTCCAGGGGAACCCCACTTTTCACCAATTGTGTGATTTACATTGACAGAATCCTTAACACCATAGTATTAACAGGTTTACATGTTCAAAAACATTGCTAGAAGAAAGCAAACAAGGAAATTGAAATTAAGAATGGGTGGGGGGGAGGTAGGGAAAGAAGCACACGCAAAACAAAAATAATATTGAAAACAAATAAATGTGAAAAGAAAACACCTGCACTTTGGAGAAAGCTTGGGTGAAGCTTGCTTTAACCAAGAAAGCTACTCAGCTCTTTGAAACCAGGTAAGCAGGATTACAATGAATAAAGAGAGCTTGTGAACTAATTTCCATTGTCAATTAAAGCTTTCTCCATTAAAAATATTACATATTCATTTTCTATTCTAATAAAGTCTGAATTTGCCTTTTTGTTAAAAGATACTTATGTCTTATTTGGGAGTTTCACCAAAAAATCTCATCTGAGATATAACAAACCAATACTGATTTTATTATTATATTGGAATGTATAAATATATTCCTCAAGTTGTGCTGGTTTGAGGCTAATTGGGATATTTTACTGAGAGAAATTAAATCCTTAGCTGTGAGAAAGAAGGGGGTGTGCGGTGGAACAGTACCCTATATCACAAGGGAGGTTATTCTTTCCCTGTACTCAGCACTGGTCAGGCCACACCTTGAGTACTCTGTCCAGTTCTGGGCATCTCAATTCAGGAGAGATGTTGGGATACTGGAACGTGTCCAGAGAAGGGCAACGAAACTGGTGAGGGGCCTGGAACACAAACCCTATGAGGAGAGGCTGAGGGAGCTGGGGTTGTTTAGCGTGGAAAAGAGGAGGCTGAGGAGTGACCTCATTGCTGTCTACAACTACCTGAAGGGAGGCTGTAGCCTGGTGGGGGTTGGTCTCTTCTCCCAGGCAAACAGCAACAGAACAAAGGGACACAGTCTCAAGATGTGCCAGAGAAGGTCTAAGCTGGATGTTAGGAGGAAATTCTTCCCAGAGAGAGTGATTTGCCATTGGAATGGGCTGCCCAGGGAGGTGGTGGAGTTGCTGTCTCTGGAGGTGTTCAAGAAAAAACTGAATAGGGCACTTATTGCCATGATCTAGTTGATTGGATAGGGCTGGACTGGATGATCTTGGTTAGATAGGTTGCACTGGATGATCTTGGAGGCCTCTTCCAAACTGGTTGATTCTATGACTCTATGACATCCTATATCACTCATTCTTCTACTGAGGAACACAACTAGTCAAAATATAGATAAGACACTCCTCACACACTTACCTCTCAATTCTGCTCCTTCTTCCTGGCAGGCTGGTCTCTGTGGTTGCCTCTGCCTTAACTCTAATCCAGCCTAACCCTTTTTCCTCTAACCTCCTTGTCATCTTTTTGACATCTCACCTCAGATCTCCAGATTTATCACATGAGATATAGATGGGTTAACCTGGTTATTTCTGAAGAGAGGGAAAGAGCAAGGATGGGGGCAGAGAAGGTTTGGGTTGGGAGCCCTCCCGGCTATCTGATTGTTCTGGGAGGGGTATTGTGTTTCCGTATTACTTTTAACTTGTATTTAACTGTATATATTTGAATATATATATGCTTGTAAATTGTGCTAAGCTGCAAATACAGCTTAATTTCTGAAATTCCAGATGACTGAGTCTACTCTGGGTGATTTCATAAGAGTGGGGGGGGGCAAGTAACACTCAAAACATCACACAAGTGATTGCCTCCTGTTGAGCAATGTAAAAGTTTGGATTACAATTGAGATGCTGTCATCCAAAGTGTTTTTCTTTCAAGTGTCAAAAGGGATCAATAGTTCACTAACAAGTCAAAGCTGCAAAGATTCAAGCACCTGTTGTGTGTGAGAAATGTCAGCAGTTTTTGTTGACTTCATTAAGACAGGAATGTTCTAAGGGCTGGAGATTTAGGGTCAGCAGCTGGAATTTTAAAACATATGCCTACAAAACTGTTTTAAATTTAACCAGAACAGAGCTTTCAAAGGGAATTTCATAATTGTCTTCATTTTCAAATCACCTTTGATTCGCAGTACAGAGTAGTCTCAGAGGGTCTGAGCACCACTTCCACATATTTTTTTTTTGCCTGGAATGTTTTTTGATATCTCAGCTCCATATTGATGTGATCAACTGTGATCCATCAGAGCCTTTTGCACTCTTAAATGGTTTGTTCTTACTTCAGTTTCTCTTATTATATTAAGGCAGACATCTCAGTACACTACAGGATGCCCAACATCTGTGCAGTTGTCCTTCTCAAGACTTCTCTGTGTTTTATCTTTAAAGCACTAGAGAAGAAGGTGCAATTTGAGAATCAACTCTTATTTTGGAGTGTAGATGATTAAAAACAAATTTTTAAATGAACAAAAACTATTAAACCGAGGTTTGGGGCATGTTCTTTGGAAAACAAAGGCCACACTAAGCCTCAGGGAATTCTAGGCTTCCAACAGGACTGCAAACTGAGTCTGTTCCTTTCCTGTACACTAGAACAATCATATCTCAATCAGCTTTTGATGAGAAGAGAAAAATATATATATAAGATTACAAAATCATATCTCTAAAGTGATCTTTTTTTCTGCTGGCTAACCCCCTTCTTTTAGTAAAACTATTTGGTTGCATACTCTGGAAGGAAAGAATTGTAGCTAAGCTGGCCTAGTTGCATTATGAGAAGTCAACAAAAGTGGGATTTTAACTGAGTCCCTATGTGAGAGGGATAAAAGCACTTTTGTTTCCTTGCAGTGGAATCCTGAAAGAAAGTTAAATACTGCTTAGTCTACAACCCATGAAATGCACAAAGATACACACACATACCACAGAGATTGCTAATGCTTGCCAATTTTTGGCACCCAGCTTAACCACTTACTCTCAACAACCATCAGGAAGAGAAAGATTTAAGGTTCTTCAGTTGCAATAGACTCAACCATAGACTGCACACACGTTTAGGAGAATGGCATTGCAGCAGAATGATTAATTCAGAACTCAATAAAGATAATTGGACTGTTACAATCCATGTTCTTTATGTTTGAAGGATCACTGGAAATATTTATAGACAGCAATAACCAAAAGCAATATGATGAAATTACTGTCAGACTGAAATATTTGCACCAGTTCTGCAATACTCATCAAGGTCTAAAGGAAAGTTGCACTTTACTGCATGGTCTTAACTTATGCAATTGCATCTAATATTAGTGCATACTAGGAATTCCCAGTAATCTGATGTCCAATTACTCCACAGAAAGGCTTTCAAGAACTCAAATAGTCAATGAGGAAGCTAAATATATGCTAAGAATGTCACCAGCTTAGACATTGAATAAAATATCTAGCAAGTACGGTTTTCAAGATGTCTGCTTAAAATATGAGCTCTTTAAACTGAGTCTGCAATACATACAGTAAGAAATGATCTTGCTGTTACATCCAGAAAAGATACTAAGCTGCTGTTCTGGCCTATTACATGCATTCACAATTGTCTTCTGAAATTATGGACGTATTTATCTGTCAAATCTAAACAAACTCTTCTTAGCTGAATCAGCTTTGTATAGTATGAAAAGTAGAAATGTCAAACACTCTGCACACCACAAGACCACTGGTGCACTTCATGAAGTTATGTCTATCAGACAAATTAGCATCCTGTTGCTTAGCCCAAGCTGTGCAGTAAGCAGTGGTGGGATAGGTATGAGTACAGAGAAAGCCCACTAAGCCCACTTCTAATTAATTGCACTTCATTCTCTGGGGAAAAAAAAGATATTTCTTCAAAGCAGGAGAATTTCACAGGGGCATCAGGAATGAAGACGGATACACCATGGTGGCCTGGATTGCCCAAGTGAGGAGACTGTCAAGCCAAAACCCCAACCTGCATGGACACACACATACACACACATATTACATTATGTCTGTAATCTTACAGTATGCATTAATCTGAAGTGATAACCATATTAATGTTAAATATATTCAATTGTTATTCCACCGATGTGTTTGCCTTCATTTCCCAAGTATCCTGAAATCATCTTTGAAACCAAACTTCTGAAGTTCATAAGGAAAGTAAAAAGAGCATTTTTTCTAACCAATGCCTATGAACAGTCTTTGAAGTGAAATTCTATTTTTCAGTGTAAACATTTTGTCAACTGCTGCCTTTCTCACTTATGCACATAGTAATGAAGTTCATCACATATTGCCCCATACTGAAACACAGGAGTCTCACAAGCCACCTGGCCTGTATGTTCCCTCATATCTACTCATGTTTCGTTTCATTTATTGCTCTATCAATTGACACAAGTTTCCGCACAGCGGTTCCACTGGGCACCCTTGCCCCACTACACCCCTGCTCACACCCGGAGCCAGCACCACAGCTACAGCAAACACCACTCAAAGCAAGCATCAGGTAGCAGCTCCCAGCCGTGTTTCCCTGGGGCAAACCCCGCAGGACGGGAAATGGCACCTCTCCCCAGCTCCCAACAAACGCTTGAAGCAACAACCTCCTTCCCAACCTATGAGCCTCACTTCTAGCACTACCAGACGGATTTACAATATTTTCCCTTCAGGGGACTTTTAGGATTAGATGTGCCAGGAATTTCATTAAAATGCAACATTGACTTAACAGCTCAAGTCTCTGGCGGTTTTCCCCAGAAAAAAAAACTGGCAGGATTGATTCCAGGCTGCTCTTCCCATTACACGATGCCATGGTGCTTCCTACACACACCAGTGAGTTACAAGGATGTTTTAAACTTGAATTACTCTTCCCACTCTAACAAGATGTCAGCGTTCGTGTCTGCTAATAACGCAGAAGTAGTCTGATGATTCAGAGTGTGGCAGCTGAGTCACAACTCACTTTACACTATTGAATTCAATGCAAGTCACCAGAGAGGAAAAGTCTTGTGAATGTGAGCTTTGAATTGGAAGAAAATATTTTCTTTTAGGAAACAGTTTAGTTAGAAAACAGATTACTTGAATTTCATTCTTATGAATATGTTGTTAATAAACATTTCCATTGTCAAGGCATCTCAAAGGCTGGTGTATCAGGGTTAGGAACTGGGAGAGGTGACAGCTCTTCAAGAAATCTACTCAGGCAGGGCCTGCCAGAAGGACCTGTCCCACCCCAAATAGGAGCAACCAAGAGCAGCCCCAGTCCAGGGCATCAGGCACCTTCTTAGTGGATGAGCCTCAGCCAAGCCAGAACATAGGCACATGGGTGAGCCTGGCTTGGTGAATCCCATGTCCAGCAGGGAAACTAGAGATGAATGTTACTGTGGTGGTTCCTGGAATGGAATGGAGCCCTGGGCCATGGGCAGGACAGGGCATGTATAAAACTGCCCACAGCAGAGAAAAAGAAAGAGTCAGCCGTTCAAGACTATTCAGCCCCTCAAATTCCTTCAAGAAAGTTTACCCCAATATTGGTGCCAGTCCACATATCTGGCTGCCCAGAGTCCCCATTGTATAAATATCAGATCACAGCAATCAAGGACTTTGAGAATATAAAACTTCAACATATAAAATATTGAAATTAGAAGCACTGTGTTAGAACCTGAAATTTGTATGGAAAAGCAACATAGTCAGATTCAGAGTGGTATTAGATGAGCACACATAATTGATTCAACAGACGTTAGATTTTAAAGGGACATAAATATTCCACACAGTGCTGACATTTGCTCTCCCAGAGTGCCTGGGAAACCAGAAAAGTGACATGCCAGTAGAGAACTGATCTGGTTTGTTTGGTTTTGGTTTTTGTTCCACTTGTTTTCTTCTGATTTAAAGCAGACAGTAATTCAGAGCGAGTATTTTGTAGATTGTGTCATTAGTGTCTAATCCAAAGATCATCATTTAACTCACAGGTTAAAGTTGTAAGTAAAAGTAAAATTTACCTGTTTTACTGAGATTTTGTCTTTTGCCCTCCCACCTACAGTGCAGTTACTATCTCACACAGCTTAAAGCGGGAAACACATGTTTGTCTTCTGCTCCCCAGACCTAGTATCTTCCCAAACACTGCACCTGCTTTTCAGTCTTCATTGTGACCCCTCTTCAGTCTATAGTGGTTGTTGTGCTGGCCAGGAAGGGAGCAATCTCATGCACCTCCACCAGCCCTGGGGCAGGTGTGCCGGACACTACTATTTCTCAGGCTTTCCTGGTTCCTTTGCCTGGGGGCATCTGTAGGTCCAAGAGGGTTTTTGATTTTTACTTTTCAGGTCTGCAACTGTAAGAATGAAGAATCAAGAAAGAAGGAACAACAGCTTAATTTCAGCCTGGTTTGTGCATGAGAATATGGGAGCTGATTTTCTCCAAGTCCTGGAGCCTTTCTTTTCACCTCAACATTCTCCTCTGAGAAACAAAGTTCTTCATTTCTTTCTTGTTTGAAAGATTCCTCTTTTTAAGTGGTTGATGTCTCAGACAAACAAGGCACTTGGCCTCTCTTGTCTCAAACAACTAGATCTGTAACCATTGTTAGAAAGGGATCAAGAGAGAGAAGGGTTGAGCTCTGCAGAGGCAATGCACTGCTTTTCTCTACCCTCTCATATGGGTGAAAAATATCCATTTGAACATGCACCATCTGACAGGTCAAATTTTGGTCTTCTGTTGTTCCCCTGAACTTTCTTGCCCAGTTTTGATTGCCAGCTATTACATTGTTGCCTCCCTGAACTCCTTCAAACACTTGGTCATGCAGATGCAAAACAGTTGCCTGCTGACAGTGGTCCCAGACCAACTAAGAGGTATAAGGGTGAGTGCATGCGTTTACCTTAGTCAACCTACCACCTATGGAACAAGACAAGAATGGTGGATCGACGAGTGGTGAAATATATATGTATATCTCTTCCTCGCTCTCTTTTCTCTTGATTTCCTCGTATTTGTTTTCAGTTTTTTCATATGTGCCACATAGTTTGTTCTGCAGTAGTTGATAAGGAAAGAACTCCTCTGCCAAAGTGCATTTACCTGCCAACACTCGTTGACTGTCATTACAGATTTTTGTTTGTTTGTTTGTTTGTTTTTTAATATTGCTTTGTATTTTCCTCCAGGGTCATTCTCATGATTCTACCACTGTTTTGGTTCCTGTCAAGTAGGGATAGGCCTCTTTGCCCGCTGAGTGGGAGAAGGTATTTGACTTCTGTATTGTTCCCCAGACTCATTGTAGTGACTCTTACCACTGTTGTGGCCCTGCCAAGCAGGATTAGCCTATTCAGGGAGTTACAAAGATTCACCTCCCTCATCATCCACTGAGTGGAAGGAGGCAGTTTGGAATGGCAGAGATTCCATTCTTACTCAGCTGTTTTCCGCTTGGTGTCAGGGAAGTGCAGAAAACTGACAGTTCTTAGGACTTTCCAGTTCTGCTGAATAATAGTACACATTTATAGCAAAAATGCCACTGCTTTGATGAATACAAGTATTGAAGGGAGTTTTCTAACACATTAGAAAGCCTGCTGTGATGGAAGACAGTGTTTTATCAGCTGTGACTCATCTTTCATGGTCTCTCAGTTCCAAGTTCTTTTTGTGCATCTCTGACAAAACTGATGCAATGACAGGAAAATTGAACTCTGCCATCAAATCACATTCAAAACAGATGAGCATATGCTCTGGTAAATAATATTAATATTAATTTTTTTAAAATAAATAATTACTTGCACTCAAAGAGAAAACACAAACAACAATCCAGACATTTAGAAATTGAAATTTTGTCTACATAAAAATCATTTTAAGAACAATTAAGTGGCTTGCTTCAGGAAGAGTCGATTTAAAATTAAAATCCTTTTAATTCTCTAAAAATGTAGTGAACAATTGGACACAAAACATAATATGTTCTTTTATTGCCTTTTCCTAAAACAGAATAGTAGGAGAGAGGAAGATATCGACATCTACAGATATTAACCATCAATTGTTGTCCTGGAGTCCTGTACCCCTAAATTCCTCTCCTACCCGGACTTCAGGGGGAAGGGGGAAATCTGCCTGGTTTCCCTCCCCCCTCGCCTGCCCTGTAGCCGTGAAGGGGGGGAGGACTGCCCCATGAGTTCCCGCGCTGGAGCCAGGCTGGGATTGGTGCCTAAGGTGTGGTAACTCTGCCTTTTGTCTAGCGAAGGTTATAAATATTGGGGGTCTTCCCACCCGCCTTTGGGGGTTCCCGCTTTGGAGTTTGCCTGTGCCTGGACGTACGTGCCTGCCTGAGCTCCCCCACTCTCCTCGCCTTGGCTGCAGAGATCTTCAAAGGGACTGTTCCCTATTGACACCTTTGTGAGCCTAACGATTCTTAACGACTCTTAATCGTCCACCTGCAGCCGATGAAAGGTAGAGAAAGACAGACCGTGAGCAAGTCAGCCTAATCGTGAGTTATTTGGCTCAGCTTAACTTTAGTAAGAAACCCGCTATTAATTAATAGCTAAAGCCTTTTCCAACTTCTGACTTCCAAAATAGTTGGATTATTGATAGTATCCCTGTAGGTAATTCTCATGCAACTGAATCTGCTAATTAAACTAAATTAATCTTTGTATGTATAGTTTTGGGGGCGGGTTTTTGGGAAAATAAAACAACTATTTTTGATAAAACCCCGACTCGGCCACATATTAATTCCTGCCTCTGCAACAATTGTAAACTAAGATTAAAATGCACCAAAAAATGGGACAGAGAGACTACTCACTCCTAAGTTGCATACAACATGTGATTCATGGGAATGGACACTGATCTAGGGAAAGGGGAAAAAAAGTTCTAATATATGCTCATCCAGGTGGAAGTAGGACATAATATTCACATTTGGGATCCACAGTTCTCTCTTTCTCCATTAGTAAACCAAAGACTGTTTTACCACAGATCATAACTATCCAAAGCCAATGCATGTGAAGGGAAATAAAAGATTCTGAAACTCCTTCTTTAGTATTGTTATTGAAACAAACAGGCTTGTTTACTCCCTTTTTTACTGTGGATTTTCTTACCCAAGAACAATCTCTACATCACTTATGCAAACCTTTCACAGACTTAATCAGGTATTTAAGCTAGGTATGTTAACATATATTCTCCAAAGTTATGCCATCTCTGCAGAAAACCTGTTTCAAAACAGCAACAATGTCACGTTGCTACCCACACACCCTACCATTCACAACTTCAGTAAATCTTTCTTTGGATACATTTCCAAGAGTTTCCAGTTAAGCTGAATTGTTCATTTCAACAACATGTATTCACAGCAACAATATGAATAAAATATAGATAGTTTTGCTTTAGAAATACTTCTATCACTTGAAAAACTAGAAGTGCCATTACAAATATAAGCAGTTGGATACAACATCTATTTCATTTTATCAAATTATTTTCTTTCTTTACTCAACAACATAAAACCAGCATGTTCAATAAATCACTTTTAATCTAAAATTTTCAACAAATACAAATATTTCTAAGAATGAAGTGCACAGATTCTTTTTTAGTAACATTTTTTTTACATCTGTGCAGACTACACCTACAGCTCATCTTAAAATATTTGCACAAACTATTGACAAGATGTTCCGCATAATTGTCTCCTTTATTTTAATGTCTTTTTCTATGCTCCATACATGAGAAATAATCTGTGATCTTACATTACTAGTGATCACTGGAATGACTTCATAAAATGTCATTACTACAAAGCACATGGAATAGCAGGCAAAGCATATATCCAGCACAGAGACACAAAAATTATTAAGGAAATTGAACATCTTCTTTATGAGGAGAGACTGAAGGAGATGGGGCTTTTTAGCTTAGAGAGGGGATGACTAAGGGGTGATCTCGTTCATGTTTATAAATATGTAAGGGGTGAGTGCCAGGAGGATGGAGCCAGGCTCTTCTCAGTGATGCCCAGTGACAGGAGAAGGGGCTGCCCAAGGATGTTGTGGAGTCTCCCTCTCCGGAGATATTCAAGAACCATCTGGATGCATTCCAGTGTGCTCTAGGTGATCCTGCTCTAGTAGGCAGGCTGGACCAGTCTTTCAAGGTCCCTTCCAGCCCCTGACATTCTGATTCTATGAATCTATGATCAGTGTTGTATTAAACGAGAAGGGGAAAGTGCACTTTCAAATATTTCTGCTTTGACGCTCTGGCTTAACATCCATTTAGCCTATAAATAAATGGATTTACTCACTTATAAATTTTATTCATTCCTTCAAAAGTGAACTGATTCATCATCATCATTATTGTTATTATTCATTGGCTGTGAGTACTCCAAAAAAAAAAAAAAACCAACAAACAAACAAGCAACCAGGCAAGCAGACTGTTGAAACACCAAAAAACAAATGTAAAAGTGTAACACTAACTGTAGTTGAATCAGTGCTCGTTTTGGCTGCATGTTAACTTAATACATAATCACTGGTGTAAATACTCTTTTATATGTGTGAAAGGAGGTGATGCACTCATGCAAACCAGCAGATCTTAGAAACTTGGAAGTGGCATACCTTTGCAGCTGTACATTAAATTTTCCTTGAAGGAGTTTTTTAAGGCACATAGCTGATATAAATAAAATTTAAAACAAAAATAAGAATAAACAAACAAACAAAAACTCCTAAAGATAGTTAATATATCCAGTTAAGTTCTTTAATCTGTGCCACCTCTTTCAAATATGCAAGTACTCTGTGTTTAAATTTGACCTGCCATTGTAAGGCAATACTCAACTCTTGCAGGTGGGAAGTTAAGTATTTCAAAAGTAAAAGAGTTTTCTGACCCACTACTTGTTTCAGGATTTTTTTAACAATACGCTCTGGTTTTGAGAACAGTAGATACACAGCAGCTGGAAGAGCAGGTGTTCCAGGTCCTTTAAATAAAATCACACAGGTGATTTATGCACTTGTCCACATAAATAGTTTCAGTTTCTAATCTCATTAAATGAGATTTTGACTGTGATCAAAGGTTTTACTTAGTTTTAATAATTAGTCCCTCATCAAATATTAAGTATATGAAGTCCCCATTATGCCAAAAGACCCCATTCACCAACTATGCCTTCCTTTTACTAAGCTGATGCATAGATCAAGCCCTCAGTTTGAAAGAGTCACAACTCTCATAACTGAGAAGATGTACAAGCAAGGGGAAATACATAAGAGCTGAGAATTTTGCAGGGAAATATGAGAATATTTGTGGGACTAAGATGAAATATATGCAAGTAGATGGCAGGTACTTATTAGAGACTCAGGACTGTGGTTTCCACATTGAAATTGCATCTCATTTATCTTTAAAAGCATGTACAGTAGCACTAATTCCTTTGCACAATTGTGCTAGTTTGAAGCAAGCTGGAATGTTTTGGTAGAAGATAACTGCCCGTTATCTAGTTCTTCTACCAAAACATTCCAGCTTGCTTCAAACTAGCACAATTCCACCCCTGATAGCAAAACCAAAAACAATGGTCAGAGTTTAGCAGGAGCCTCAGGAGCACAGGCAGGTACCCAAAATCAGAATGTTCCCAGCAAAAATGATAACACCTCAGGGTTGGCAGGCATCCCAGCAGGACAGGCAAATAATCCCACTAATGCTAATGCTAATGCTGGTAACACTAGCCCAGTCAGTCCAAATCCTAATGACACCAGTTCAGCCAATTCGAACCCCCAGCCAGCAGACCAGAATCAGAATCCTCCTGTTAAAAGCAAGGCAGATTTGAACTCACAAGCTCCAAGTCAGACCTCCAATAATTCAAATGCTCCAGGTCAGACCCCTAAGGATTCAAACCCTCCAAGTCAGACTCCTAAAGATTCAAATCCTCCAGCAGACACATCCAAATCTGTTGCTGCTCAGGCCCTTCTGGCACCTGCTAAGGCAAAAGCTAAGACAAAGAGTGGTTCACAGGAGGATGTAAGAGATGGGACCTCTGGTGATCAGCAGCAAGAGGAGGAAGAGGAGGCAGTTAGTCTGCGAGACCTTGTAGATGTGCTGAGACAACAATACTCAAGTGAGAGGAGCGCTGTGAGGTTAGCTGCCAGGAGAGAGGATGGTTCCAATGAGTTTAGGAATGCTATGAGGAAGATTGTGTTAGGCCCAGC
Organism: Pogoniulus pusillus; assembly: GCF_015220805.1. Classification (NCBI taxonomy): domain Eukaryota; kingdom Metazoa; phylum Chordata; class Aves; order Piciformes; family Lybiidae; genus Pogoniulus; species Pogoniulus pusillus. Next base: position 26,021,226 of record NC_087267.1, on the reverse strand, counting down.
ACCACCAGAACAACAGGAAGAGGAGGAGGAAGATGACATCCAGGGTTCCAAGGATCCACTCAGAGAGGTCAGGGAAGTTAGGAAGGAATACACAAGGGAATCAGGTGAGCCAATCTTAAGCTGGCTAGTGAGATGCCGTGGCATTGGTGCTAATGCTCTGCAGGTAGGAGACAAGTCTGCCAAGCAGCTGGGACCACTCACTAAGGAGAGTGGAGTGGACAAACACCTAGCAAGTCCTCTTGGTAGGGTTAGCTTGTGGACACGCCTTCTGTTGGCTGTGGCTATGAGATATCCTTCCCGAGATGATTTGCCATGGGCAGCCAAGAAGTGGAACACCGTTGAGCAGGGAATTAAGCTTCTGAAGGAGTTTGCTGTGAAGGAAGTGCTTTATGGAGATCATGGTACTCATGAGCCTGATGATATTCCTTTGGGAACAGGTCTCATGAAGAAGCTGATTAAGCTTGCTCCTTCATCCTATGCTAACATCTTGGCCAGTAAGTTTCTAGCAAGGAGTGATAATGGAAGATCTTTCACTGTTGGTGAATTCACTGATCAGCTCAGGCAGATAGAGGACAGCTTGTCACATTCTGGTATAATCTCTGCCATACAAACTATGACCACAGAGATGAAAAATACTATGAAAGAACTGAAGGAGGACCTTAAAACCTCAATTTCCAATCTGGTAAAGGATACCATTCCTGCATCATCTGAATGGGTGCATGTTTCTGCAGTGAGGAACAGACGCCCACCTCCTGCAAGGCAATTCCAGCCTAGGAGGAGACAAATTCCACCCAGACAGCAGCAATCACGTGCGTCACTGTGGATACTTCTGCGTGACACATATGGGGAGAACATGAACAAATGGGATGGTAAACCTACTTCAGCTCTTTCAAAGAGAGTCAGGGAACTGCAGAGTGGCAGAAACAGAGGCAGTAATGCCAGGAAAGTAGCTGTCACTTCTTCAGCTCCCGAGAGCAACTGCAATTGTTCCAACAGTTGCAGTTCCTCTCGCAACAACACCAATCATTGTGTACACCCCACATGCCATGTTCAGCATTAGGGGTGCCCTGCCTCCAGCCAGGAGGAGGAAAGGGACAGTGGAGAGAACCGAATCTATTGGAATGTATTCATTAGGTGGCCTGGCAGTTCAAGAGTTCGGAAATACAGGGCTTTAGTTGACACAGGTGCTCAGTGTACTTTATTGCCATCCAATTGCAAAGGGACAGAGTCCATTTCTATCTTTGGAATCACTGGTGGATCTCAAGAGTTAACTAAGTTGCAGGCTGAGATCAGTTTAACTGGTAAAGAGTGGAAGACACATACTATTGTAACTGGTCCTGATGCGCCTTGCATTTTGGGAATTGACTTTTTGAGACAAGGTTGTTTCAAAGATCCTAAGGGTCATAAATGGGCTTTTGGAATAGCATCTGTAGAGATTGAGGATGATAAATTGAAATTGTCTGTTAGACCTGAACTTTCTGATGAATCTGCAGTTGTGGGACATCATGACATAGAGGACCTGGAAGTGCCAATTGCAACTCAAACTGTTCATCATAGGCAGTACAGAACTAACCGTGACTCTTTGTTGCCCATTCATCAGCTGATTCGTCAATTGGAGAGTCAGGCTGTCATCGAGAAAGCTCATTCACCTTTCAACAGTCCCATCTGGCCTGTGCGCAAACCTACGGGCGACTGGAGACTGACAGTTGACTTTCGTGCCCTCAATGAGGTGACGCCACCCATGAGTGCAGCTGTGCCAGACATGCTGGAACTCCAGTACGAGCTGGAATCGAAGGAGGCTAAATGGTATGCAACCATAGACATTGCTAATGCTTTCTTCTCTATTCCCATAGCAAAGGAGTGCAGGCCTCAGTTTGCATTCACCTGGAGAGGTATCCAGTACCAGTTCAATCGTTTGCCTCAGGGGTGGAAACACAGCTCAACCATCTGTCACTCAGTCATCCACAATGCACTGGAGAAAGGTAAAGCTCCAGAGCACATCCAGTACATCGACGACATCATTGTGTGGGGCCAAACTGCTGAGGAAGTCTTCGAGAAAGGTAACAAAATCATTGACATTCTGTTGCAAGCAGGTTTTGCCATTAAGAGAGACAAGGTCAAAGGACCTGCCAGAGAAATTCAGTTTCTGGGAGTGCGGTGGCAGGATGGTCGCCGTTACATTCCTCAGGATGTGATTAACAAAGTCTCTACCATGGCAGTTCCCACCAGTAAGAAGGACACACTTGCTTTTCTTGGTGTGGTGGGATTTTGGAGACTGCACATTCCTGGTTTCAGTCAGATTGTCAAACCTCTGCATGATGTGACTCGTAAGAGAAACAATTTCGAGTGGGGACCTGAACAACAAGCAGCCTTTGATCAAATCAAGCGAGAAATAGTCCATGCAGTGGGTTTGGGACCTGTGAGATCTGGTCCGGACATTAAAAACATTCTGTACACGGCTGCCAGTGACAATGGTCCAACTTGGAGTCTTTGGCAGAGAGCTCCAAATGAGACACGTGGTCGTCCACTTGGTTTCTGGGGACGTTGCTACAGAGGTTCAGAGACAAATTATACTGCAACAGAGAAAGAGATTCTAGCAGCCTATGAGGGAGTGAAAGCAGCTTCTGAAGTGATTGGAACTGAGTCACAATTGCTTTTAGCTCCTAGACTGCCAGTTCTTAACTGGATGTTCAAGGGCAAAGGTTCATCACCACATCATGCCACAGATGCAACCTGGTCTAAATGGATGGCTTTGATAACCCAGCGAGCACGAATGGGTAATCTTGACCGACCTGGTCTAGTGGAGGTGATCACCAACTGGCCAGAAGGCACAGACTGTTCCAAACCTCCAGAGGAGAAAATAACTCGTGCTGAGGAAGCTCCTCCCTATGGTGATCTCTCTGATCAGGAAAAGAACTATGCTTTGTTCACAGATGGTTCCTGTCGTCTTGTTGGGAACAAGCGAATATGGAAGTCAGCGGTTTGGAGTCCAACCAGGAGAGTTACCGAAACGAAAGATGGAGAAGGAGAATCCAGTCAGTTCGCTGAGGTAAAAGCTGTTCAACTTGCTCTTGATGTGGCTGAACGTGAGAATTGGCCTATCCTTTACCTCTACACCGACTCGTGGATGGTAGCCAATGCTCTATGGGGTTGGCTAAAGGACTGGAAAAAGAGTGGTTGGCAGAGGAAAGGAAAGCCTATTTGGTGTGCTGATCTATGGCAGGACATTGATGCACGACTGGAGAAAACTCCAGTGAAGGTGCGGCACGTAGATGCACACATGCCTAAGAGCAGAGCTACTGAGGAACATCAACATAACCAGCAGGCAGATCAAGCTGCTAAGATTGCTCAAGTTGATACCAACTCTGAACTTGACATTGACCTTGATTGGAAACACCGAGGTGAGCTGTTCTTAGCTCGGTGGGCCCATGACTCATCTGGACATCAAGGCAGAGATGGAACATACCGATGGGCTCGCGATAGGTCAATTGACTTATCCATGGACGCTATCACCCAAGTCATCTATGACTGTGACATTTGTGCTGCTATTAAGCAGGCTAAGCGAATCAAGCCCTTATGGTATGGTGAGAGATGGTCAAAGTACAAGTATGGTGAAGCCTGGCAGATTGACTACATCACTTTACCTCGATCACGTTCTAGCAAGCAGTATGTGCTAACGATGGTAGAAGCCAGCACTGGATGGTTGGAAACCTATCCAGTTCCACATGCTACTGCACATAACACCATTGTTGGTTTGGAGAGACAGATCTTGTGGAGACATGGAACTCCAGAGAGAATCGAGTCAGACAATGGTACTCATTTCAAGAACAATCTAGTGAAAAACTGGGCCAAAGAGCATGGTATTGAATGGATCTATCACATACCCTACTATGCACCAGCTTCAGGGAAGATTGAACGCTACAACGGTTTGCTGAAAACTACCCTAAAAGCCATGGGGGGTGGAACTCTGAAAAACTGGGACAAACATTTAGCACAAGCTACTTGGTTGGTAAATAGTAGAGGTTCAGTAAACAGAGCAGGACCTGCACAATCAGATTTGGTCCAAACAGTAGACGGTGATAAAGTTCCTGTTGTACATGAGAAGAATCTGTTAGGGAAAACTGTTTGGGTATTTTCTCCTTCGGGCGAAGGGAAACCTGTCCGAGGGGTGGTTTCTGCTGAAGGTCCTGGTCATACATACTGGGTAATGCAGGAGAATGGTGAAATCCAGTGTATTCCACAGAGAAATCTAACCTTAGCTGAGAGAGTTTAAATCCAAGCTGTTAGGAGTTTTCTATTCTAGGTAACATCGGCGCCCAACACTGAGAGAATCTACGATAGAATCTACAGTACGTGAGCACGAACCCAACATCATCTGGGACTCCCTGTTCTGAGCTTTTGAATCACCTACATCTGATTGAAGTGTGAACTGAACTTGTATATATTGTTTTAGTGTAAATATTGGTTTAGATTAGATTGGATAATTCTCAGCGATACTCTGAGCGAAGTAGACAAGGGGTGGATTGTGCTAGTTTGAAGCAAGCTGGAATGTTTTGGTAGAAGAACTAGATAACGGGCAGTGAAATGAAAAACAATTGTGTCTACTTGTGCTAGTTTGAAGCAAGCTGGAATGTTTTGGTAGAAGAACTAGATAACAGGCAGTGAAATGAAAAACAATTGTGTCTACTTCTCTCACAGTCATGCTGAGAATTCTGGGAAGAAGAAAGACTTTTTCTCCATTTTGTTTCTCACTCTTGCTTTTGCCTTAGACCTGGTCACATCTCATTAACCCTGCTCCTACTAACCTTGCTCCCTAACCTCTTGGCTGCACCTCTCTTCTTCCTGAGAACTGGGGTAAGGTTGAGAGGGCCGGGGGGAGGTGTTGGGGTGGTTTGAGAGCCCCTCCTGGGGACTCAGGTTTCTGGGAGGGGAGTTGTGCTTTCACATCGTTTATCCTTTGTATATTTCTGTATATAATTGTATATAACTGTATATATTGTAAATAGCTGCTTGTAAATTCTGCTAGCTGTAAATAAATTGCTTCATCTATATTCCCAGGGTCCATCTGAGTTAGCTGGGGCAAATTCAAAAGTGTGGGGGGGCGGGGTAACCCCCAAACCATCACAACAATGAAGTAAACTTTCTCTGGTGTGATAAGAGGGATCATTGCATTCTTCTCTCTGTGTAAATGTCTTGTGTATACAGTAGTTCAGACGAGCAATGGTTTCAGTCTGAGATTTCCAGTAGGATGTTAGGTCACAGGAGCCCCAGCATATTCTAATATTGTTACTGAACACAAAGGTTGTGGGCAGCAAGCTGTAATGTAAGGCAGCTAGAGTGACACTGTGCATTTAAAAGCACACTCTTACCCAAACCTATTCCCTATAAGTTTCAGAACAGAAGGACACATATGCTTTCATTCTGGCTGCCTAACTGATGAGATGTTTTCAGGACAGAAAATTACTGATCTGCATGAGGTTTTGCAACAGAGTTTTGCTGGTCAGATAATTCAGAGCAAGTGGAATAAGCTTGCTTAGAGGGATAGCCATGTCTGGAGGCCACCTGTTGAGGTAAAACAAAAGGCTAAACCATAAGGCATCCTCAAAGGATGCAGACTGGTTTTGCATTTTTATCCCCTAAACAAAGCTTTTTCTAAAAGAGGCAGTATAACTTCTAAGCCCATTTGGTGGCAAAAGAAAATATACAAAATAACAATAAGCTGGAAAAGCTGGGTCTCCCAAGGGACTGTAAGAACCATGTATTTTTTGGCATTTACAGAGATGACCTCACTTGTTTAAAAATATACATACATTAAAATTGATTTACAGATGACCAGTTCTCAATTCCTTTGTGAAACATGCCAGTAAAAGTCTCAGCTAGTTAGATTAAAGCCTCTGAAAACTGTAGCTAATTGAACGACAGATTGTGCTATATTCTCAACCAGAGCTTCAGGTTTCCAAGCCTTTCACATGCTGTTGCAGTTTCTAGTATAGCTGTTAGGCTTCTGGCAGTCACTGAGTCCATATCTGGAAACTAAAATCACCTACTGAGGATCAGGAAACCTTTCCAAACACCAGCTATAACATAAGGGAAATGGAAGTAAAGAATGAAGTGAAATGGGCATCACGACATTAAATTCTTCCCATATGGCAAAAGAAAATATGATTGCCTGGATTCCAGCACCTCTAGAAGTTCTAAGTGACACATATATGGCATTAGCAATGGTTGAAAGCTCCATTTTGTCTTTCATAGTTTAACAAATGTTACAAAATTAGCTGTGCTTTTACATTAAATGTAAGGAGAAACACAGTACTGATACACCAAGAAACAGTTAAAGCTCTGGATGGCAATGACAGGGCAAGTGCCAGAACAAAATTGTGACCAGGATATTCTATATTTTTACTGTGCCCCAATGATCTCTGAAAGATGGGAGATTTTTAATCCTTCCTCTTTAGAGTTGTTAACACAGATGGGCTAACGCAATTTATAGGGTGAAGAAATAAGAAAATTAGGCAAAAGTTAAACATAAACAAAACATGTATTTGAGTCAAAATTTCTTCATAGTCTCCTCTGTAGCAGGAAAGGGAAATCAGACTAATTTTTGGGAGGCAGTATCATTAAGATCAGTCCTTGGACCATTTATGGGAATCCTGAGCAGTGCCAAAAAAAAAAAAAAATCGGATATGCACTCAGCACATTACAGAGAATTTGGCTACCAACAAAAAGATAGGTTTGGGGTTTTTTAAAATACAGTTAAAAAGAAGGCAAAAGTCAGGCTTACTCCTGCTGCCAGTAAAATGACTTACTTTTTTTTTTCCAGAATTGTTTATTGACAATTCAAAAGTTAAACTCCCTACTAAGCATGTAAAGCATGTATGCTCAGTTGCCTTGATGGAGCGCTCCCAAATTACTGCATAGGGCCACTTGCCCAAGTTGTTCTAGCCAGATAAAGAACAGTCACACTTCTGCTTACAAAAATGGGTGTTGCAGAGAGCAGGAATTAATGTGTGGCCGAGTTGGGAATTTATCAAAAATAGTTATTTTTTATTTTCCCAAAAACCCGCCCCCACAACTATATATACAAAGATTAATTTAGTTTAATAAGCAGATTCAGTTGCATGAGAATTAACCTACAAGGATACTATCAATAATCTGACTATTTTGGAAGCCAGAAGTTGGAAAAGGCGTTAGCTATTAATTAATAGCGGTTTCTTACTAAATTAAGCTAAGCCAAATAACTCACTCAGGCTGACTCCTGCGGTCTGTCTTCCTCTTCCTTTCAGCGGCTGCAGGTGAATCGTTAAGAGGTCGTTAAGGGTCGTTAGGCACACAAAGGTGTCAATAGGAAAGCAAATCCTTTGAAGGTTGTATAGGGTTAACACTCCTGGGGGAGTGACCCTGAACCTGACCCTAGGGGTCTTGGCCCCTCCTCAGGGGTGGGCCACACTCCAGGTGATGATTAGCCCACTCCCCCCCACTTCTTGCGGTATAAAAGAGGAGCACTTCCTGCTCCTCGCTCTCTTGCTCGTTCCTCCTCTACCTGCGTTCATGATCACACACACACTGATACTGCATACCAGCCACGAGGCAGAGACACCATCACACTACTCGGGTTGTATCCATCCCTGTTTTTTGTATTTTGCTGTTTTCCCTTCCTTATCCTTTGTAAACTCCCCTACCTCCAATCCCTTTTTTTCTAAGTTATTGTTAAACTTTTCCTTTTTTAACTTCCAAATCGAGTGAGATTGATTTATTGGGGGTGTCCCTACCTCTTATCTCTCTCCCTGTCTTTTGGGGAAAGGAGGGGGAGGAGGGGAGGGCACTCTATAAACTCTATAAATTCTATAAATTGTCATTGGGTCTACCAAATCTATAAGAGTCTCTGGGAACTTGCATTTGAACCCAAGACAATTTATTTGGCGTCTCAACGTGGGGCTAGGTAGAAAGAATTCTTTCAGAGAAGATTTGGAAGTTAAAAAATGGATATTTTGAAAGTCTTAATCATTAACGCTTTTGCATGGCTGTTGTGGGGCTGGCTGTTAAAGTTTATAAGTTACCATGTCTTCTGGATTGTCATTGATATGCTCTGGGAATATTCTAAGCATTTGCCTGCCCGAGTCTATGCCTATTTCCTGAATTCTGTTAGTAATATCACTGTGTTTAGAAATGTTTCTGGAACATGGAATCAATCTGAGTATATGCATTGGAGCACAGAAGCTCCAGATATTTTGGGGGAGAAATGGTACTGGATAGCTGTTATTTCACTGTGTGTAAATTTGGGTTTGGGAATTAATAAGATAGCGGTGAACTGGGACACGTGGAAGTATCGGGTGGGCGCCGCCATTAGGGTGCTTAGGGGGAGGGGTGGTCCTCACTGCCCGAGCTGCAGCTGCGGGGGTTGGGCGACAAGTCAGACCGTTCCGGCCGCCCCCAGCGCAGGCACCGCCCCTAGCACGGCTCCGCCCCGAACTCCGCCTCCGGTCCCGCCCAGGGCAGCCCCCCGGACCCTGCCCCCTCAGCCCAGCCCCCTTCACCTGGCGCCAATTACGACGCGGCCAGCAAGATCAAACGCAAATCCTCCCGCAGATACCGATCCAGGGCAAGGGACCTCTTCGGGAACCAGCACCCCCCAGCAACAGCAACCAGCTGGAAATGGACCTGATAATGGAGTGATCCTTATCAGCTCCACGCCCAGAAAGGAAATCAGGCACATAAGGCAGGAGTATGCAAGGGCAAACGGACAGTCCCTTTTAGCCTGGCTTTTGAAATGCTGGGATGCAGGAGCAGAAACCATGGACCTAGATCAGAGGGAGGCAAAGCAGCTGGGATCCTTGTCGAGGGATGGGGGTGTAGATAAAGAGCTGGGGAGGCTCGATGGTACCCACTCACTTTGGGCCAGGCTTCTGATAGCTGTGAGGTACAGGTACCCGACTAAGGATGACATGATTTTCCATCCCCTTAGATGGACAGATATGGAACAGGGTATCTCATACCTGAGGCAAATGGCGGTTCAAGAGATAATTTATGGAGCCGACCAGAGGCCCTCGGACCCTGATGATGTCTGCATGAAGCCAGCCCTCTTAAAGAAACTGACTCAGTGTGCCCCTTCCACATATGCCCCCACATTGGGAGCACTGCTGCTGGGCAGAGAACCCAACAACCTTCCCACAATCAGGGAGTTTGTGAATGACCTAAGACAGTTTGAAGACAGTTTGTCGAGGAAAACCTTAATTGCCACTGTAGAGACCCTCACCCAAGAAATGAACGAGCTAAAAGCCTCTTTCTCTGAAATGCAGAAGGCAGAGGATGACTGCTCTTCACCTTCAGAATGGGTGCAAGTCTCAGCTGTAAGGAACACACGCCGCCGTGCTCCTCCTCCTCCCCGCAGGAGACCAGCCCAGAGCAGACAGGGTACACACAGGGGGTCACTCTGGAGAACACTGTGTGACCATGGGGAAAACATGGATAGATGGCATGGCCAGCCCACCTCAGCTCTATGGGCCAGGGTAAGGGAACTGCAGGGGACAAACACAGGGAATAACTCCTCCAGAAGAGGGGTTGCCCCAGTGTCCCGCAGGCAGCGCTCTCGCTCAAGGGGTGGTGAAGCCAGTAACTCAGGTCCATGTGCCTCATGCAGTCACACTGCTCAGAATTAGAGGTGCCCTGTCTCCAGCCAGGCGGAGGCCAGGGATAACAGAGTATATTGGGACGTGTTTGTGAAATGGCCTGGCACTTCTGAAGCCGAGAAGTACAGAGCGTTGGTAGACACCGGTGCCCAATGCACTCTGATCCCCTCCAGCCACAGGGGGACAGATACTGTTACAATTGCAGGAGTCACAGGGGGGTCTCAGGAGTTGACTGTGCTGCAGGCTGAGATAAGCCTCACCGGGAATGTGTGGGAGAAGCACTCCATAGTAACTGGCCCTGATGCACCTTGCATCCTGGGGATTGACTTTCTCCGGGAAGGGTACTTTAAAGATCCGAAGGGGAACAAGTGGGCTTTTGGCATAGCAGCTGTAGAGACTGCAGACAAAGAGCAGCTGTCTATCATGCCTGGCTTGTCAGATGACCCTTCTGTGGTTGGTACCCACAAGGTGGAAGATGTCAAGTTACCTATTGCTTCTCGTGTAGTTCATCGCAGGCAATACCGCACCAACAGAGACTCCCTGCTACCCATACAGCAGCTGATTCGCCGCCTGGAGCAGCAGCTTGTCATCAGCAAGAGCCACTCACCCTTCAACAGCCCGATATGGCCAGTGCGAAAGGAGACGGGGGAGTGGAGACTCACGGTGGATTTCCGAGGCCTGAACGAAGTGACTCCTCCAATCAGCGCAGCCGTGCCTGACATGTTGGAGCTGCAGTATGAACTGGAAACAAAGGAGGCCAAATGGTATGCCACAATTGACATTGCTAATGCTTTCTTCTCCATCCCCATTGCAGAAGAATGTAGGCCGCAGTTTGCCTTCACCTGGAGAGGAGTCCAGTACCACTGGAACAGACTGCCTCAAGGGTGGAAGCACAGCCCTACAATCTGCCATGGCATCATCCAGACTGCACTGGAGAAGGGTGGCGCTCCAGAACATCTGCAGTACATTGATGACATCATTGTATGGGGTGAGACAGCAGAGGAGGTCTTCCAGAAGGGTGAGAAGATCATTAATATCCTGTTGGATGCTGGTTTTGCCATTAAGAGAAGCAAAGTGAAAGGGCCTGCCAGAGAGATCCAGTTCCTGGGAGTTCGATGGCAGGATGGCCGACGCCACATCCCTATGGATGTGGTGAATAAAGTGGCCACTATGGTGGAACCCACTAACCGGAAGGAGACACAATCCTTCCTGGGGTTTGTGGGCTTTTGGAAGATGCACATTCCCGGGTACAGTCAAATTGTGAAACCCCTCTTTGACGTTACAAGAAAGAGGAATAACTTTGGGTGGGGACCTGAGCAGCAGGTGGCATTTGACCAGATCAAACGAGAGGTGGTCCATGCCATGGCCTTGGGACCAGTTCGAACCGGCCCAGAGATTAAGAACATTCTCTATACAGCAGCCGGTGAGAATGGTCCTAGCTGGAGCCTATGGCAGAAAGCTCCTGATGAGACAAGAGGCCGCCCACTCGGGTTCTGGAGCAAGGCGTACAAAGGCTCAGAGACCAAGTATACCCCCACAGAGAAAGAAATCCTAGCTGCCTATGAGGGAGTCAGAGCTGCCTCTGAGGTGATTGGGACGGAGTCACCACTCCTTTTAGCTCCAAGGCTTCCAGTCCTGACTTGGATGTTTAAAGGGAAGGGTTCGACTCCGCACCATGCCACAGATGCCACTTGGAGTAAGTGGATGGCTCTGATAACTCAGAGGGCTAGGATGGGGACTCTCGAACGTCCAGGCATTGTAGAGGTCATCACCAACTGGCCAGAGGGCACTGACTTCGGAAAGCCAGCAGAAGAGAAGGCAGTGACCCGTGCCGAGGAAGCCCCCCCATACAGTGACCTCCCTGAGGAGGAAAAGGCATATGCTCTCTTCACAGATGGATCCTGCCGTCTGGTAGGCAGCAAGCGAAGATGGAAGGCTGCCGTCTGGAACCCCACACGCAGGGTTGCAGAGGCAAGAGATGGAGAAGGCGAATCCAGCCAGTATGCTGAGGTGAAAGCCATCCAGCTGGCCCTGGACATTGCAGAACGAGAGCAGTGGCCAATGCTGTACATCTACACTGACTCATGGATGGTAGCAAATGCCTTATGGGGGTGGCTGAAGGAGTGGAAGAGAAATGATTGGCAGAGAAAAGGGAAGCCTATTTGGGCTGCTGATCTCTGGCAAGACATTTCTGCACGCCTGGACAAACTGCCAGTTAAAATCCGACACATCAGTGCTCACATCCCAAAGAGCAGAGCCACTGAAGAACAGCAGCATAACCACCAAGCTGACCAGGCTGCCCACATCTGCCAGATTGACCTGGACTGGAAGCACAAAGGTGAACTGTTCTTAGCTCGGTGGGCACATGACTCTTCTGGTCACCAAGGAAGAGATGCCACATACCAATGGGCCCGAGACAGATCCGTGGACATATCCATGGAGGCCATAACTCAGGTTATCCATGAATGTGACATCTGTGCCACCATAAAGCAAGCCAAGCGCATGAAGCCTTTGTGGTACGGGGGAAGGTGGTCAAAGTACAGGTATGGGGAGGCCTGGCAGATTGATTACATCACTCTGCCTCGGTCTCGTAGTGGCAAGCAGTATGTGTTAACCATGGTGGAGGGAAGCACGGGGTGGCTGGAAACCTACCCAGTACCTCATGCTACTGCCCGTAACACCATTCTGGGTCTGCAGAGCCACATCCTGTGGAGACACGGTACCCCAGAGAGAATTGAGTCAGACAATGGGACCCATTTCAAGAACCACCTTGTAAGCAACTGGGCAAAAGAGCATGGGATAGAATGGGTTTATCACATCCCATACTACCCACAAGCTGCAGGAAAGATTGAGCGACACAATGGTCTGCTGAAAACCACCCTGAAGGCTATGGGAGGTGGAACTCTCAGAAACTGGGAGAAGCACCTTGCAGAAGCCACTTGGCTGGTGAACAGCAGGGGATCAGTTAACAGAGCTGGTCCTGCTCAGTCTGCCCTACTGCCCATAGTTGAGGGAGATGGAGTTCCTGTAGTCTGTGAAAGGAATCTACTGGGAAAGACTGTGTGGGTTGCTCCTGCCTCTGGTGGGGGAAAACCTATCAAAGGGGTGGTATCTGCAGAGGGTCCTGGTCACACATACTGGGTGATGATGGAAACTGGTGTTATCGAGTGTGTCCCTCAGAGAAATCTCTCTTTAGCTGAAAAGGTTTTGAAATCTCAGAGTTGATTCCATGTGTTCCAGATACTTTCAGGTTATCTTGTATTATAGTTGTATAATAGCTGTATCATAGTTGTGCAATACTTGTATCATAGTTGTGCAATACTTGTATTATAGTTCATAAGGGGTTACAAGTTGTTTTTGTAGTTATACCCTCACCACTACACGGCGTCCAACAGAACCTACATGACAGCAGCAGCTATCCAGAGTCCTACAACATCGCATCACACCACGGCGTCCAACCAGAACCCTGCATCTGATTCGTCACTGATGCCCTGCAGTGAGAGACTGTTCCTGATGTTTTCTTCGCAGAGGGAAAAGACTTTTCCTGAGTTCCAACAAGAACTGTTCCTGTTTCACTGACTTTTCTTCCGTTCCTGTCCTGCTCACACCTCACCAACCTGCACGGGACCAGAGGAGCACATCGCCTTGAGATACAGCCGGGGACCAAGAAGGACTTCACGAACTCTTAACGCGTGGACACTTTTCCCATCTTTGGAGAAGAAGACTGTTCTTAGGAAGGTGGAAGTGGTCTAACCAAGGGGTGGAATGTATAGGGTTAACACTCCTGGGGGAGTGACCCTGAACCTGACCCTAGGGGTCTTGGCCCCTCCTCAGGGGTGGGCCACACTCCAGGTGATGATTAGCCCACTCCCCCCACTTCTTGCGGTATAAAAGAGGAGCACTTCCTGCTCCTCGCTCTCTTGCTCGTTCCTCCTCTACCTGCGTTCATGATCACACACACACTGATACTGCATACCAGCCACGAGGCAGAGACACCATCACACTACTCGGGTTGTATCCATCCCTGTTTTTTGTATTTTGCTGTTTTCCCTTCCTTATCCTTTGTAAACTCCCCTACCTCCAATCCCTTTTTTTCTAAGTTATTGTTAAACTTTTCCTTTTTTAACTTCCAAATCGAGTGAGATTGATTTATTGGGGGTGTCCCTACCTCTTATCTCTCTCCCTGTCTTTTGGGGAAAGGAGGGGGAGGAGGGGAGGGCACTCTATAAACTCTATAAATTCTATAAACTGTCATTGGGTCTACCAAATCTATAAGAGTCTCTGGGAACTTGCATTTGAACCCAAGACAAAGGTCTCCCTGCAGTCCAGGCGAGGGGAGTGTGTGGGCTCAGGCAGACACATACGTCCAGGCACAGGCAAAACTCCAAAGCGGGAACCCCAAAGGCAGGAAGACCCCCAATATTTATAACCTTCGCTAGACAAAGGGCAGAGTTACCACACTTTAGGCGCGAAAGCGCACGGCCAATCCCAGCCTGGCTCCAGCGCGGGAACTCACGGGGCAGCCCTCCCCCCCTTATTGGCTGCAGGGCAGGCGAGGGGGGAGGGAAACCAGGCGGCTTTTCCCCTTTCCCCCCGAAGTCCCGGGCAGGAGAGGAATTTAGCGGTACAGGACTCCAGGACAATGAGACATGCACTTTTCAAATGTTACTGAATATTTTCAGTCCTTCCCCATTGTTTCATCTTCCTTTACTCCTGGGATATTCCAATACCCACAGCCAGTCCTTCTGCCTTACTGAAGGTGCTGTTACTGCTCAGGTAGACTAAAAGCTGCCTTTGACTTCACTGATTGTAATTCACTGTGCATTGTTTCAGTTGCTGTAAAACACAAATGGGAAGCTCTCATACACTCTAAATGTGATAGAGAAAAACTGAAGTTAATGCTTCACATGTCGAAGGTTTTTACTTCCAACAAAGCTGGCTGAGATGGCAATGTCACAGGAAAAACTGATTGCACTGTTGTGTTACCCTGGCAATTTAAAGATACAAGTGAACCCACTTGTACTTTCAACACTCCTCTGAATTCTACCAACTGTGCAAACAATATGTCTAATGGCACTAGCCTAGCAGAGCCTGCTTGAAATTAGATATGTGCTCTGAATATCATTGGAATGTCTGTAACAAAATCTCCCTTGAAACTACAACATGATGTGAAGTATGATACATCTCCTGCTATCTTCAGTGGAATCAGAACACCTGTGAACCCAAATCAACTTCAACATCAGTTCCAGGGAGTCTGAACTTGGTTTACATTTTCCAGAAGTCACATCCTGTGAGCTAAATCAAAACTCAATATCCAGAAACAGTCATTGTGGCCCTTATCATATACGATTACATCAGAGGCTATAGTTTGTATAATTAGAGTTCGTATGCGTAGGTTAAGACACCAGGTTGTAGAGCAACATTTACTTTGAGAAGGATTGTGACTTGGATTACATTTCTCCATGGAAAAGCAGCATACTGCAAGTGGAATATCTAGGACATAAATAGAGTACCCATACACTCTAATAAAACAGAAGTGGGGACATGTTCAACCTCAGGGCAGGAAAACAGCTGACTACTACCAAGAGTAGATCTCAGATCATATATATCTTGCAGCACTGTAGAAGAATATGGAAAAGCAATAAATAGTAAAATATCTATACTGGTGAGTGGGAAGCATTAACAAAAGAGATCCCATTTCTCACACAATTTGAGGAATCTTCCTCCAACACAACATGCATACTGTGTGAAACTGCATGGACAATTCAACTTACCTGGAATCTGCATCATTCCCATAAGCAAATAGAAAACAGCAAGTCAGTTTAACCATAAAATTCAGCTCTCCCTATACTGAAGGGCCACATCCCAAAATGCTTCTGAGATGGCACAAGCTGCCAGCTATGGCTCAGAAGTTCACCTTAGCTGTTGTGGTTTGACAAATGTAGTAGAGTGAGCTATGGCCTTACTGTGTCCCAAGTAGTAAAACTGGATGCAATGCATTTCTCAGATTTTCCTCAAAACCAAGGCTGAGACTACCCTGGAGCAGGAAGCACACACCAACGCTGCTATTGAAACAATTGTTTCATAAAGAACAGAATTCAAGATCTGGTAACTTCAGGGAAAGATCCTACCAGTATAGACCCATTGTTCACCCACTCTAAAATAACCTGAGGTTCTGTCATTCCTTCCCAGTGTAGTTGCTTTTGCATGGAAAAACTACTGGGTAAAATTGCAGTGTCAGCAAGGGCTGTAATCTACTCACAATGCTCCTTTGCAAGGAATAGCATAATCACCTCTAAGCATCAGTGGGGATGCAACCTAATCATAAGATATGAGAAACAGTGACAGAGCCACTAATTCCATAGAACAACTGTCGCACTAGAAATGGAAAATAAGGTCCTGTTAAGTCACAGCTGATGGCCAACAGTCTAAGCAAGGGATGTATCCTGGACCAGCAACACAGCAAGAGACTGAAAAAAAAAATCAATAAAATACATAATTGTCACATCTCCACTGGAGAACTCCAGATCACTTGACAATAGTCTCAAAGTCACAGTTAAAGGTAGGCTGGGTGTTGTGGAGGCAGGAATTAATGTGTGGCCGAGTCGGGAATTTTTTACAAAAATAGTTATTTTATTTTCCCAAAAACCCGCCCCCAAATCTATACATACAGAGATTAATTTAGTTTAATTAGCAGATTGAGTTGCTTGAGAATTATCTACAGGGATACCATCAATAATCTGACTATTTTGAAAGTCAGAAGTTGGAAAAGGCTTTAGCTATTAATTAATAGTGGGTTTCTTACTAATAAAGTTGAGCCAAAATAACTCACGATCAGGCTGACTTGCTCGCGATATGTCTCTCTTTCTCACTCCCTTTTCAGCGGCTGTAGGTGGACCATTAAGAGTCGTTAAGTTTACAAAGGGTGACAATGGCTGTAGCAGTTCTTTGAAGCTTTCTGTATCCAGCTTAGGCGAGCGAGGGGGGTGGGGGGGAGAAGTCTCAGGCAGGCACGAAGGCTCAGACAGGGACGAACTCCAAGGCAGGAACCCCCAAAGGTGGGAAGCCCCCCAATTTATAGACAAAGGGCTGAGTTACCACACCTTAGGCGTGAAAGCGCACAGCCAATCCCAGCCTGATTCCAGCGTGCACACTGCACGGGGCACTCCTCATGTGGGCAGGGCCCCTTGCTCACTCCCTTCACGCCCGCAGGGCAGGCGAGGGGGTGGAGGGGGGAACCAGGCGGCTTTCCCTCTCCCCCAAAGTCACGGAAGGAGAGGAATTTAGGGGTACACAGGACTCCAGGACACTGGGTGAGAGTGATCACAAAAAAAGACATGCCAGGAATCTAACAGTGTGTTATAAGGCGACTATTGATCTCTAGATGCATTGAGAGTTGTGCCTTATTTGAAGAGAATTTATAGAGATTTAGGAACCCTAGTAGCACCAACAGAAAAAAAAACATCCTCCTAAACTTCTGAGAAAATTTTAGCAGGCTGTCCTGGTTCTGCTGGGAGAGGATCATAGGCTAGCTCTGGGCTGCAGGCCATTAGCAGTTTTGTGTCATCCAGGACAGCTGACTCACATTGACTCACAGGTGTACCCCACACCATGTTCATTACAGTCAGTCTACTGAGAATTCTACTGAGGAGGCAGAATACTCCTATTTGGGTTTCTTTCCGAGTTCTTCTTCCTTCTCTTGCTCCTGCTTTTCGAGGACTGCTTTCCTGTTTAGTGTGACTGCTGTACTACTGTTTGCTTGAGTATAACTTTGTATCAGCATTAACGTTGTTTGGTTATTTCATTAAATCCATTTTCATTTTAAAGAGTGGATCCTCTCTCCTTTTTCCAGTCACCCTTCTCTGCTGGGGAGGGGTCATCAGATGATAAAGCAACTATTATAGCTTAGCTGTACATGCAAGCTGTCATGGAGGGCCTGTAGGCCTAAACAGAGGCTTCTTTGTGCCCCTACATGCCTGGACATGTTTTTCTGCCAGGACTCCTGGTTGTAAACAGCTTGTGTAACACACACACACACCCAGCTCGTATATCCCTGGGGCAAACCCATGTGATCCCCATATTTGGGAAAGTCCAGGCAAGAGCCTCCTGCCTATTATGGTAAGGTTTCGCTAACTGCCAACCTGCTTGGTCGCTCTGGTGGCCAAAGGGCACATTAATCTCGGCCCACAGTCCATAAAGAGGGGTGCACAGGAGAGCCACGTGTTCAGAACTGTTCAGTTCTGTTCAGCTCAGCTCTGACCTTCACCTGAAGCGCTCAAACGCTCACACCCGCATGCTCGGATGCCATTGCATAGCTCCGATGCTCTCTGAGGCACAGACCTCATGCTTTGACTCAATTTGCAGCTAACCTGACTATGTACTTTAGATGCAGAGCTCATTCAAGCCTGCACACACATACATATATATGGAGCTGATAGCCTCCTAAAACCAGCTGTGCATATCTGCAAGCTATATTGCTATCAGGACCTGATCCTGATCTTGCTTTATCTACAGAGCTCAGTCTCCCAGCAGCCTGGGGAGAACCAGGAAGCAGACTTCTGGATTGTCTGCACACCCACGACCTGAATCTGTGAAGGATCCCTGCCAAGAGCCAGCATGGATATTCTTCTCCTGTTCCCGGAATCCTGCCAGCTGATAATCCCTGGATGCAGTATCCAGACGAAGGCAGCAGCATCGAGGCAGAGATCGTCCCACACCAGGAGAACAAAAGGTTAGAGAAACCTAAGACCCCAGAGACTGGGAAGATTTATCATTTCCCCTCAAGCCAGGAAGATTCCAGTGTCCAAGGGTCCACGGGCAAAGATCCCCTGAAGTCCAGACATTGGGTACAGGCTGTGACACAACCCCGGGAGGGTGATTAATAATTAAGAGCAACACTTACAAGTAAAGATTTAAGTCCTCTGTAATATAGGTTACTTCTGCCTTAGAGCAGAAAGAGTTTCAGCCTCTCTGCTGGGCAAATAGCACAAGTTCCCAAGCAGCACTAAACCAGAAGGGAAACTCCTCTCTCTGTATATAGTTTGAATGTTTTGCTAGTTATTAACCAGATCCCAGTATATATTCTGTCCTAATTGTTTTCATAATCTTGCACAAAAGGACTAAATATTAATACACAGTGGTTGGGGGTGGCAAGAGTTCATAAATATTAATTTTAATAAATTATATATTTATATAACATTTATATCACCTCAAATTAATTTCTCACCTCTGCCAAATAGGCGTAGGTACAGAGAAACCCCCTCCGCAACACAAGCTAAACATAGATACAGGATTATAACTAATCACGGACTTGGGAAGGCCAAGATTCAAGTTGTTCTACATATGCAGCTAGGTGATGTCATTAGAGTGCAAATTAGGGAGAATACAGGTCCCTACTTTTCCATAAAAGAATCTGAGTTCCCCATAAAGAGGTATCTATAAGAAGGACACTCTTGAATCCAGAAATAAACCTCTCTTCTCAAAGTAAAACACAAGCTGTGAGGTTTTATCCATGCCTTAAAATATCACATAGTTCCAAGGATGTGCTCCTGAAAGAAATTAAAACAACTGTGACCATCCACGGTGAAAAGCTTTAGTAGATTAAATATAGTCTCTCTTTCCAATGAAGAATGTATGTTATATTTGGCCTCAATTTTGAAATGCTTATCATACTTCTCCAAATACAAGATTTACATCAACTCATGCTGTGCATTGGATCTCTGTTTGAAAGAAAAAGGCAAGAAATACTTGCCAGAGTGAATTTATAGTACAGACATACTGTTTCAAAACCTACAAGGATATTATTCTGAAATCAAATGCACTACCCTAATCAGCAAGCCATGTCAAATTAAGTCTAAGAATAATTGTACTTTCAGCCCTCTCCTGCTTTTCTAGTTGTTTTAAAGCAAACATTACCTTTTATGATGTCTGCATTTTTAAACTAAAATTGAGTTTTAACTATTTAAACAACAGCTAAATAACATTTATATGAGCTGATGTGGAGGAGTATTTGCATTTGGGAACTGCCATCACTGTGTCAATAGTAGTTTAAAATACTGGGGAACCTGTCTTGCAAGACATAAATCTTTAATCAATCCATGAACGCGTTGTTATACATTAATTCATACTTAAAATGGCATTCCTATGTCAGAGCCACATAAAGATAAGCCTACCACCACATGAAAAACATTTGCACATAATCTGAGCTGCCATTGTTTCACAACAGCCTGATAAGTTAGAGGGCCACCTAAACGTGTTTAAGAGTTGCTTCTTTTCATCACATCCTAGCTCTGTCAGTGTGACTTTATGACATAAACTGAGATTATGCAGCACAGCTGGATAGCGCTTCCAGACATTCAGCACTGTGTAGAAAGTATTGTCAAACACACCTGTCCATTCCATTTGCTTACAGTGTGCAATCGTCTCTACTTTGTAGAGAAACTTGACATACAAAGCTCTTTTAGACAGCCAGGTTCTGTTTCACTTGATAAGATCACAGTATCACAGTATCACCAAGGTTGGAAGAGACCTCACAGATCATCAAGTCCAACCCTTTACCACAGAGCTCAAGGCTAGACCATGGCACCAAGTGCCACGTCCAATCCTGCCTTGAACAGCTCCAGGGACGGCGACTCCACCACCTCCCCAGGCAGCCCATCCAGTAGCCAAGGACTCTCTCAGTGAAGAACTTTCTCCTCACCTCAAGTCTAAATTTCCCCTGGTGTAGCTTGAGGCTGTGTCCTCTTGTTCTGGCGCTGGCCACCTGAGAGAAGAGAGCAACCTCCTCCTGGCCACAACCACCCCTCAGGTAGTTGTAGACAGCAATAAGGTCACCCCTGAGCCTCCTCTTCTCCAGGCTAAACAATCCCAGCTCCCTCAGCCTCTCCTCATAGGGCTTGTGCTCAAGGCCTCTCACCAGCCTCGTCACCCTTCTCTGGACACGCTCAAGCATCTCAATGTCCTTCTTAAACTGGGGGGCCCAGAACTGAACACAGTACTCAAGGTGAGGTCTAACCAGTGCAGAGTACAGGGGCAGAATGACTTCCCTGCTCCTGCTGACCGCACCATTCCTGATGCAGGCCAGGATGCCACTGGCTCTCTTGGCCACATGGGCACACTGCTGGCTCATGTTCAGGCGGGTATCAATCAGCACCCTCAGATCCCTCTCTGTCTGGCTGCTCTCCAGCCACTCCGACCCCAGCCTGTATCTCTGCATGGGGTTGTTGTGGCCAAAGTGCAGCACCCTGCACTTGGAGCTATTGAACGCCATCCCCTTGGACTCTGCCCATCTGTCCAGGTGGTCAAGGTCCCGCTGCAGAGCCCTTCTGCCCTCCAACCCAGCCACATCTGCCCCCAGCTTAGTGTCATCTGCAAACTTGCTGAAGACTGACTCAATGCCCTCATCCAGATCATCTATGAAGATGTTAAAGAGGATGGAGCCCAGCACTGATCCCTGAGGGACACCACTAGTGACTGGCCGCCAGCTGGATGTGGCACCATTCACCACCACTCTCTGGGTCCGGCCCTCCAGCCAGTTCCTAACCCAGCACAGAGTGTTGCCATCCAAGCCACGGGCTGACAGCTTAGCCAGCAGTTTGCTGTGGGGGACAGTGTCAAAGGCCTTGGAGATCAGATAATAAAGGTGAAAGATAATAAAGGAGATCAGATAATAAAGGTGAAAGCATCTTTCCTTTAAGGATGTTTGTAGCTATTAAAGTAGTGAACGAAAACAGTAATTGGTTTGGATTTGCCCAAGATCATATATTGGGAAATAAAGAAAAGCAAGTTACATTCATGTGCAAATCTCCATATTTGTCTTTGTAGTGAGCATTACTTCTGCTTTCTTTCACTTTTCACCATTATAACTGCTTATTATTCAAACAAGTTAGGTATTCTTGCCAATTTTACTTGATCTTTCATCAGACTCTGATATGGAGCTGCTGACGATATGCCTGTAGGACCTGTTAAGGCTGTGAGACTATTTTAAAACAGCTTGTTCACTCCTGTTTGGTTGGTACCAAAAGGTCGTTATAGGCAATCGTGTCTGTTCCCTAAAGGCTTCCCCAAGTGTGGTCTTACATCTTTCACAATGAGATTTCACATTTCTCACTCTAGTTCTCTCACGTCCTTGAAGGTGTTCAATCAATGAAAGTATTTAGGCTTTTTTTTCACTTGCAACACAAGAGGTAGCAAATTCAAGGAAATTAATAAGTGTCTCCTCACCATACCACACACAGTAACAGAGAAGTATTAAAGCATTTGAAAGATATAGGATACCCAAAGTTTTTTTTCTGCCTTTGTCTTCAGACCTGGTCACATCTCATTAACCTTGCTCCCACTAACCCTGCTCCCTAACCTCTTGGCTGCACCTCTTTTCTTCCTGAGAACTGGGGTAAGGTTGAGAGGGCCGGGGGAGGTGTTGGGGTGGTTTGAAAGCCCCTCCTGGGGACTCAGGTTTCTGGGAGGGGAGTTGTGCTTTTATATTGTTTATCCTTTTGTATATTTCTGTATATAATTGTATATAACTGTATATATTGTAAATAGCTGCTTGTAAATTTTGCTAGCTGTAAATAAATTGCTTCATCTATATTCCCAGGGTCCATCTGAGTTAGCTGGGTACCTACAAAGTGTGGGGGGGCGGGGTAACCCCCAAACCATCACATTTTTAATTTGGAAGATACAGGACCTCTCCTCTTCCTAGGGAGAGTTTGAACCACTCCAAAGCATACTTCAGTGTTGCTGTTAACCTCTTCTATTAAAGTAGGTCCTCTTTACATTAAATGCCTATCTGGATAAAAAGATAAAAGCCAGGCAAGACAACTGATTTTTTATCTGTTACCCATCTATAAGTTTAGTGTTCTATGCAATGCTGAAGAATACTTGAGAGAAATCTACTCTGGAGTAACACATATGATAGTAGTTAGTGAACTCAGTTGTATGGTGATTTCAAGTCCCTCTGCATCACAAGACAATTGGTTTGGAGCTTCTCACATTTTCAGAAGTTCCAGTCCAGAATGGCTGGGTAGGGTGAAGTAAAGAGTAAATTTTCTGTCTGTTTAGTGAATAATGTGCATCAGTTCTTCATGGTTTCACCACAAACCTGCAAAAAGAATACAGTTGTTAAAGCTTCTTTTTCCTTAGGACACAATGTTTTGGCAAGTTTAGGATTAAATTTGCTAATAGTTTTGACAACTGAAATAAAAACTCAAAATGTTTTTTTCCTGATTTCATTTACAGCTTGAAAAAAGAGAGCATGCAAGGGTTAGGTATCTCAGTTTTTGCTTCTACAAGATGCTCAACTTGATTCTCTGTCTAGCTCTCCTTGCACCTTTTTCTTACTTTGCTGCCTGAGAGTTCGGGACTCATTTTGCCTGCTGTCTTTCCAGGAAGACCTACTGCCACACTGCGGCACCTACATGTGTTTATCCTGACCTTAGTCTGCTTCATGTCAATACCAGAGCTAATTCCAGCCCATTACAGCACTGGAGTGCAGTAGATAGAGATGTTAATGCTCATTCCTGCTCTCCAGCTCACAGTTCTGTTGGGCTGAGGCAGAAACATCTTCAGAATGAATTTAAAATGTAGTAAAAGGTTCCAGCTTGCCTCACCTATTACTCTCACAATCTAAAGAGTCTTCACCAGAAACAACTGAGTGCTGTGCAAAATGCATCACTGAAGAGCAGATGCAGGAAGGAAGACTTCCAGAATATATTTTATTAATGTGTGAATATTTTCTTTGTCATTAATAAAGCTATTATGTTCTACATCTTGTTCATGCTTTGCAGTGCTTCCTGCAAGGCATCAAAGAGAAAGTTTCTCATGGTGGGTTAATATTCATCCTTAGGGAGGTGGAAGACAACAGAGTTTGTTATCACAATGATCCAGACAAAATCAGGATTACTTTCTAGAATTCCCTTGCCCTTCTTAGCTAGGGGTGGGCTGGGCAGAAAAGGGTCTTCCACACGAATCCCACCACAATGTGTTGATATACTGTCCCGGTGGTCAAGAGTTGTCCTAGGTTGGCAACTATAGGATTAAAAATCCTCTAGGGACTAGAAAATTGTTTTTCTGCCATGTCTTTCTAAAGTCACGGTGAGAACAGCTCATTCTCCTTTCCTCCCCTTCCAGTCCTGTGTCTGGCAGGAGCTGCTTTTATTGGGACAAACATGTAAGCAGTCGGTCTGTTCTGGGGCCTCAAGAGGCTTGCATTTAGGCCCATGGATGGCAGAGGTGTTGTGGGGAGGAGGATTGGAGCACTGGGGATTACAGATGTAGTTTTGGGTTGGGGGGAAATTCAAGGGGGTTCGCTATGGCATTTGTATCTGCTTTGTAATTTCTTCATTTGAGAGCTTCATTCTGTCAGCCCTTTAAAAGCCACAAGAGGAGTATATAATAACTGAGTAGATGTTGCTGTCCCTCAGCTCAGGGGAAAAATCAGTGAAATGGCTTCAGAAATCCCTCTGCCCTCTTACAGCACCTCCTGCTATGTTGATGGTGTAAAAACCATCCCCAAACCCCTACTAAATGCACTGCAGCCAAGGCATACAAGGACATAGCCTATTTCATTATCAGCTATTTAGGACAAAAGGAAAGACAGGCACTGAAATGAGAATAAATAAGTCTCATTGTTCTCATGCCTGTCTCTCCCAGCTGCTGGCAACCAGCCAGTGTTGAGGAGGAAAGCACAGCACCAGATTTAAATATTTTGCAACTTCAGTCATGTTTTTACCTTTTTGCATGTGTAGTTTTCCAGGATTATTAATGAACACAATTAAAAGCTCCACTGTTTATCTCCATATTAAGCACTCATATCAGAACTCAGAAGGGTTGCTGAGCTCTTGTCATCTTTGCATTCTGTACAGGGGTCAGAGATACCTGCAGCGTTCGTACCCCTCAAGAGAAGTATTACCTCTGAAATCTATTTTTCAATCTTAGATTTATTTTGTTCAGACCAGTGAAAAACAGACTGCAATAAGATTTAGTACTTACTGTTAGTACTATGTACACTGTGTGAAAGGAATAGGTCTAGCCTGGCTCTGTGACTTTCATGATTTTATTTCATTGTTCCTGTCTTTGCCAAGTCCCCAAAAAAACATTATTTGATTTCATGGGGTTCAAATGACTAGGAATATTACATGAGTAATATAAATGAACAGTGTCTGAGGTAAAAAATAAGATCAGATGAAGGTAAACACCAGAGGATGATTCATTCTTGGTGTAATTTCTGTGTCAATGGAAAATACACTGTGTATAAATTAGGCCCTGTGACGCAGAACTTCCAGGAAACATGAAGCTATTATAACTAGAGATCTCTGCTGACGTATGAATTGAAAAGCAAAACAGAAATGAGACAAAGTCAGCACAGGCATAAAAGGAGTGAAGCTAGCTTCATTAATTACCCAACTGAAAGAAAATAAAAGCCTGGATCAAAATAACCTAATGTACAGAAAGAAAAGGATGAAAACATGTGGCAAGAACAACAGCATGATGACAGATTTGAGAAGCAGCAGATAGTAAATAAGATGATTAAAATGGAAAGTGTTTTCCATGACATGCAGCACAGAAGACAAATCTTTGACTTCTGAGAAACTCAGTTCATAGCATGTTCAATGAAATACATTTTTAACAAACATCCTTTATACTCATTAATAACCAAAGAAATTCAGCTTTTGCTAACACCACTCTCATACATAAAATTGTGAAGAAATGGCTTTTGATCTGATGAAATCAGGGTAAAGGTGGTCTGTTCCTGCATGATTTGTGCTATCATTTTCATCACTTCAGAAGGGACACAAGTACGAATTCATCTCAGGAGGTGCCCTACACTTTCAATTTAAACTCTTGTTAGTAGACTAGACTTAGGAAGGGCAAAGATCAAATACATTTTATTACAAATAAACTTGTCTTATTGGTACATTTTTTCCCTATGTTTGATAAGAGTGTCAGAATCATCATTTGCCCTACCGTTCCAACCTTCTGCCGTGGGAGAGTTATGGGAACATGTCACACCTCCCTTGCTCCCTGATTGCCTTCCTTGACTCATTTTGGTGCCCATGTAGGAGATGACAATGTAAGATGTGGGTCACCCATATCTTTCTCTAATGTATAGTTAGGCAAAGTCAAGACATGTACTTGGTGCCCTGTACCAATTATCCACTACTGTGTATAGATTCTGTGAAGAGAATTTAGGTACAAGAATAGTGGTGACAAGTTTGCTTTAAGTTATTCCTAAGAAACTGGCATATTTTATTGCAATATCTAAGTCTGTTCCTAAACCAAGTAACTTATTAATGGTGTCATCAGATATACTGTAAAACCTTACGTTCCATGAAAGCATGACAAGTTAAACTGTAGATGTATTTTTAAATAATATATTAAAAGCAAGAAATGCTATAATTAAAAACTCAGATTGACAATTGCTCCAAGAGCAGTGAAGAGAGATTTAGGCTCAGTTCCAATCATATATTTCTTCTCCTTAGAATTAACATTCAAAAAGAGATAAGAAAGTGAAGAAAAACAAAAGATAAATGCAGATCATCAAATGGTTTCTCTTATCCTCATGCTTATTTAAGGATTAATTAAGTTATGGCTTGAGAATTTACCTTTTTTTAAAAAAGAACCTCTCTTGTGAAAACTGAGTGCATATAAATGATCTCACCAAACTGTATCTGTAAAAGTACACCACATGATCGTGAGCATAGCCAGTGTTTAAACGTCACGAGCACAAATTAAATTTCATAGAATTGTATTGGTTGGAAAAGACCGCTGAGATAGAGTATAGCCATTGACCTAACACCACCGTGATCATTAACATTAAACCATGTTTCAAAGTGCTGTATCTACATGTCCTGGAAGTCCTGTGTACCCCTAAATTCCTCTCTCTCCATGGCTTGAATGGGAGGGGGAAAGCCGCCTGGTTCCCCCCCCTCGCCTGCCCCGCAGGCATGAAGGGGTGAGCAAAGGGGTCCTGCCCACACGAGGAGTGCCCCATGCAGTGCCCGCGCTGGGATCGAGCCGGGATTGGCTGTGTGCTTTCACGCCTAAGGTGTGGTAACTCTGCCCTTTGTCTAGCAAGGGTGTAAACCGGGGGGCTTCCCGCCTTTGGGGGTCCCCGCCTTGGACTTGGTAACTGCCTGGATGTTCGTGTCTGCCTGAGACTCCCCCCCCTCGCTCACCTAAGGTGAATACAGAAAGCTTCAAAGGATTGCTTCCCCACTGACACCTTTGTAAGAGCTGAATACCTCTTAACGACTCTCCGACAGCTTCTGCAGGAGAACGAGAGAGGGAAACCTCACCAGGAAGCCAGTCTGATCGTGAGTTATTTTGGCTCAACTTTATTAGTAAGAAACCCACTATTAATTAATAGCTAAAGCCTTTTCCAACTTCTGACTTCCAAAATAGTCAGATTATTGATGGTATCCCTGTAGATAATTCTCATGTGACTGAATCTGCTAATTAAACTGAATTAACCTTTGTATATATAGTTTTGGGTGTGGGTTTTTGGGAAAATAAAGTAACTATTTTTGTATAAATTCCCGACTCGGCCACACATTAATTCCTGCCTCCACAACTCCACAACTGGGGGTGCTGATTTATACCCGCCTGAACATGAGCCAGCAGTGTGCCCAGGTGGCCAAGAGAGCCAGTGGCATCCTGGCCTGCATCAGGAATGGTGTGGTCAGCAGGGTCAGGGAGGTCATTTTGCCCCTGTACTCTGCACTGGTTAGACCACACCTTGAGTACTGTGTTCAGTTCTGGGCCCCCCAGTTTAGAAGGGACATTGAAATGCTTGAGCGTGTCCAGAGAAGGGCAACGAGGCTGGTGAGAGGCCTCGAGCACAAGCCCTACGAGGAGAGGCTGAGGGAGCTGGGATTGGTTAGCCTGGAGAAGAGGAGGCTCAGGGGTGACCTTATTGCTGTCTACAACTACCTGAGGGGTGGTTATGGCCAGGAGGAGGTTGCTCTCTTCTCTCAGGTGGCCAGCGCCAGAACAAGAGGACACAGCCTCAGGCTGTGCCAGGGGAGATTTAGGCTTGAGGTGAGGAGAAAGTTCTTCACTGAGAGAGTCATTGGACACTGGAATGGGCTGCCCGGGGAGGTGGCGGAGTCGCCGTCCCTGGGGCAGTTCAAGGCAAGGTTGGACGTGGCACTTGGTGCCATGGTCTAGCCTTGAGCTCTGTGGTAAAGGGTTGGACTTGATGATCTGTGAGGTCTCTTCCAACCCTGATGATACTGTGATACTGTGATAACACTACATGGTTTCTAAACATCTCCAGGGATGGTGACTTCAACATGTTACTATTTCCATGGACAGATAATCCCAAAGACACAACCTAGATGCAATCTGTTCTCTCTGTGTTCTCCAGGATCAGATAAAGTCTTATCATCTTCAATGACTGAGCCTTTTTCAGCTGCCTAACTTAAAGCAGTGTCATCAGAGGGAAGTAGTGCTTCATGATAGACCTGTATCAGACTAATATTTACTAGATTGCAGGTCTGGAATATGAAGTCATTGACAGCCTACTTATGACTGTCTCTTGGCCTGTGAAAAACTACTCCAGACATATTTGAGGAAGCAGTTATGAACCTCTGTCTTTTAAATTACTAAAGCTGAAGCTACTGAGTTACTGTAGAGCTGACTTCTCAAATGATAGCCTTTCTAAAAGGTAGAAAACAGACAGATGTATAAAGAAAGTCTTTATTGAGATTGTTGTCATGAAAATATTTCCATTTAAAACAACTGATAAAGCTCTTACTTGACTTTATATTTCTGACTCTCTGAACTACAAAATAGATTTCAAAGTTCAACAAGTCATGTTTTTCTCCTGATTTCCCATTATTACATTAATATTTCCTAATTTAAAAAAAAATAAAATGAGGGAAATAAGATGTGATTATTGTCAGCCAGTCCAAAATGCAGCATTTTGTTCTCACATTAAAGCAGACTGTATGTATGTTATTAGCTTGTTTGATTTGTTTTCTGTCATGTTTTGCAAGGAAGACTTGAGGCATAATTGGCCAGGATTTTGCAAAAGCTGTTTTAAATAAAAGTAAATTATTTTCCAGTGGCAACTATCCTGAAGAATATTGCACAAAGAATCCTACATAGTTTGACACTTATTTTACATGATGAATGATGATGATCTGTCTAGGCAAGGATTAGTAGTACAGCTTCTCTTACAAAGAAAAGCAAGGTCAGAAGTTCATGCATCTGTCTTTATGAGATGGCAAAAAGCACCCTCATTGTGTTACAAGTGCATCAGTATGTATCGCTGATCCAAAAGTGAAAAGCTTGTTGCAGATGATGTTATTTACGACTGGAATAATGTGAGTCAATTTCTATGACAATGGTTTGGTACTGAAATCAGTCTTCCTGTAGACTACGATCATTATGGATGAGATACTTGTAAAAATATGAACTATTAACTTCAGCATCAATTAAAGGAGTATTGCCATTCTGAAGGCTTCTATTATGGGTATGACTATTTAATAAATTCAATAATTCTGTGTAATAATCTCTAAAAACAGCAGCTGACAGGGAAACTAGATAGGAAAGCAGAATCAGGTGGTCGGGTAAAATAAAGACATAAAGGAACAAGTTCAGGATTAGAAGGAGTTAAAGGACCAGTACAGGCACCTGTTTTTCATTCAGAAGGGGAACACAGATAGGAAAGGAATTTCTCATCAAACTTATCTGGTTTCCCTTGATCTAAGGAGTGAGGAAGAGGGGGACTGTGCTAGTTTGAGACTAGCTGGAATATTTTGGTGAGAAGAATTATAGGCTGTGAAAAGGAAACAATGGTGATGTTTACTTCACTCATAGGCTTTCTGAAATGTATAAAAACAAGAACATAAACAAGAACAGTCACTGTGTGTCTCTGGGTGCCTGTACTTTTCTCCCTGGCTTGCTTTCTGTGTAACTCATTCTTCTGCTTTCTAACCCCCCTGGCTGATCCTCCAAACTAATCTTGCATACAAGGCAAAATATGGGATAAGGTAGAGGGGCAGCAAGGAGTTGGAAGGGTGGTCAGGAGCCCCTCCTGGAGACTCTGGTTTATGGGAGAAGTGTTGTGTTTCTGTATTACTTTTTAACTTGTATATTTCTATATATAGCTGTGTATATTGTAAATACCTGCTTGCATATTGTGCTAAGATGTAAATATAGCTTCATTTCTTTCACTTCCAGTTCAGCTGAGTCTGATCTGGGTGATTTCATAAGAGTGGGGGGGCGGGTAACACCCAAACCATCACAGGAGGGTTAGAAGAAAAGGTAAGCAGAAGATAAAGGAGAAAACATGTTGCCATATTTTCCCTCTACTCCTTCCTATCCCTTACAGGCAATACCCCAGTGTTATAAAGGGGACTAGTTGAAATCTGAGTTTGGGGTAAAATACAATGAGGCCTATTTAAAACTTATTAAATGATTTATTAATATACGCAAAATAATTCCCCCAAACTTATTTACAACTATCCACACAAGTTCCTGGATGTGGTTAGCAGAACTATTTTACAGAATGTCTCTGTACAATGGAATTTTGAAAGGTTTCAGAACATGTCTCTAACAGAGAGTCTGGCGGCTTAATTCTCCACTTGTGAGCTTGATTAAAATCCTTTAGCAACTTGAACAAAGAATGGAGAATACTCACTAGTCCTAATGTCTGTGGCCCAAAGCATAGGCAGGAAAGCATTCAACAAAAGTCCTGTGGCAAACTCCACGTGGGCTGAAAAGTGGAGTCAGCTGCTGGCTGAGGTGGCTGAGGTGACTGAGGCAATGGGCGGGCAAGTGGCAGGCCAGCAAGGAATGAATGAGTGCACAAACACCTCATTCCCCTGTTCACCCCCATTTACAGGGTAATGGCCGAGGCTAATGGTCTCATTGACCACACAATCACTCAATCACCTCTGGCAATCACTCAAGTAGACACAGAAATGGAATAACCCACAGGCTGTTGTCTTCCATAGAATGGGGGCACATACACCTTGCACGCGACAGGGGCGCAGTCCCCATGAAACCCCTCTCAGGCAGCCAGACTAAGTTGCCTGGGTTTCTTTTGTCCTGTCTTCCCACCTCTGGCTGCAATGCAGACAGGCAGGTAAATAAGACAGGACATGCTTAAGCCCATTTTTATGTCCTTTAGGACTATCCACCACACTCAGAAACAGTAGTAAAACAGTAAGTATAAAAGATCAAAACAGGCTAGAAGGACCAAGAGGGCAGTGTCATTGGATTACATGGGATCACCAGATTCCTTGTCACAGAATCATAGAATCAGTCAGAGTTGGAAAGGACCACAAGGATCATCTAGCTCCAAACCCCCTGCCATGGGCAGGGACACCTTGTACTAGATCAGGCTGTCTAGAGCCTCATCCAAGCTGGCCTTAAATACCTCCAGGTATAGGATTTCAATCACCTTCCTGGAGAACCCATTCCAGGGCTTCACCACTCTCACACTGAAGAACTTCTTCCTAATATCCAGTCTGAATCTAGCCATTTCTAGTTTCATTCCATTCCCTCTGGTCCTATCACTACCTGGCATCCTAAAAAGTTCCTCCTTAGCTTTCTTGTAGGCTCCCTTAAGCTACTGAAAGGTCACAATAAGGTGACCTCAGTCTTCTCCTCCCCAGATTGAACAGCCCCAACTGCCTCAGTCTCTCCTAATAGCAGAGGTGTTCCAGCGTTCTGACCATCTTCATGGCCCTTCTCTGGACACATTCCAATACATCCATATCCCTCTTGTAATAGGGGCTCCAGAACTGGATACAGTACTCCAGGTGGAGTCTCACCAGTGCAGAGTAGAAAGGGAGAATCACTCTCCTCGACCTGCTGGCCGCACTTCTTTTGGTGGTTTGAGGCTAACTGGAATATTTTACTGAGAGAAATTAAATCCTTAGCTGTGAGAAGAAAGGAAAAAAAAAAACAGCAGTAACGTATATCACTCATTCTTTTGCTGAGAAATAACAGTAGTCAAAATATAGATAAGACACTCACTTGTCACACACTTCTCAGTTCTCAGTTCTGCTCCTTCTCTCTGATGGTCTGTGTGGTTGCATCTGCCTTAACTCTAATCTGACCTAACCCTTTATTTTCCTTAACCTTCTTCATGTCTTTTTGACATCTCACCTCAGATCTCTCCAGATTTATCACATGGGATATATGGGGATTGATTGGTTATTTCTGAGGGGAGGGAAAGAGAGGGAAGAGGGAGGAGTTTTGGGTTGGGAACCTCCTGGCAGTCTAATTGTTTTGGAAGGGATTTTGTGTTTCTGTATTACTTTTAACTTGTATATAACTGTAAATAGTTGTGTATATTGTGTATATTGTGAGTAAATATATATATATGCTTGTAAATTGTGTTAAGCTGTACATATAGCTTCATTCCTTAACTTCCAGGGACGGGGAGTAACTCCCAAACCATCACACCTCTCTTGATGCAGCCCAGGATCTAGTTGGCTTTCTGGACTGCAAGAGCACACTGATGGCTCATATTGAGCTTCTTGATCACCAGCACCCCAAGACCCTCTTCTCAGAGCTGCTCTCAAGCCAGTCACTACCTAGTCTGTATTAGTGCTTGGGATTACCTCAACCCAGATGCAGGACCTTGCATATGGTCTTGTTGAACTTCATGATGTTGGCTTGTGCCTACCTCTCCAGCTGGTCAAGGTCCCTCTGGATGTCATCCTTTCCCTCTAGTGTGTCAGTTGCATCATACAGCTTGGTGTCATCAGCAAACTTGCTGAGGGTACACTCAGTGCCACTGTCCATGTTGCTGACAAAGATGTTAAACAAGACTGATCCCAGGACCAATCCCTGGGGGACTACACTTGTCACTGGCCTCCACTAGGACATGGAGCTATTGACAGCCACTCTTTGGGGGTGGCCGTCAAGCCAGTTTTTTCATCCACCTAGTGGTCCATCCATCAAACCCACGTTTCACCAGTTTGGAGATCAGGATGTCATGCAGAACAATTGTGAAGGCTTTGCTCAGGCCCAGGTAAATGACATCAGTTTCTCACCCCTCATCTACCAATGTTGTGACCTTTTCATAGAAGGTCACCAGGTTTGTCAGGCAGGATTTGCCCTTGGTGAAGCCATGCTGACTGTACCAAATCACTCTTCATTATTCTGTCTCAGTAGTGCCTTCAGGAGGATCTGCTCCATGATCTTACTGGGCACAGAGGTGGTACTGACTGGCCTGTTGTTCCCTGGTTCTTCCTTCTTACCCTTTTTGAAAGGGTAAGAAGTCAGTGAGGACTTCACCAGACTGCCATGACTTTTGGAATATAATAGAGAGGGGTTTAGCAACCTCATCTGCCAGTTCCCTCAGCACCCATGAGTGTATACCATTGGGTCCCATGGACTTGGACACTTTCAAGTTCTTCAGGTGGTCACAAACCTGATTTTCACTTATGATGGGTAATCCTTTCTTCCAGTCCCTGTCATTGTCTTCCATGACTCCAGGAGTGTGGCTGGAGGACTTTGAGGTAAAGAAATTATTCAGAACCTCATCCTTTTCCATATTACTTATGACCATTTCACCTGTTTCCTTTCTGAGGGGGCCCACACCTTCCCTAGTCTTTTTACCATTAATATACCTGTAGAAATTCTTGATGTTCCCTTTGACCTCCCTGGCTAGACTCAATTCAAGCTGGACCTTGGATTTCCTAACCAGATCTCCTGCTGCTTGGGCAACTTCCTTGTAAACACCCCATAGTAGCTGTACTATTTTCCACTCCTGGTAGACTTTCTTCTTATGTGGTAGCATGTCTAGGTGCTCCTTGCTCATCCAGGCTGGCCTCCTGGCATTCTTTCCTGCTTTTCTCTTTGTTGGTATACATTTCTCCTGAACACAGAGGAGGTGATCCTTGAACAGTGACTATCTGTCCTGAGCCACTCTTCTCTCTAGGGCTTCATCGCATGATACTTTGGCCAGCAGATGCCTGAAGCAATCACTTCTCTAACTGGCCATTCTATTTTTATGTCATTTTAGATTTTTTTTCTTAATATACATAACTGGGAATATTTTTCCCCACAGTGATTGAATTTGCAATTTTATAAGTTTCCTGTGTGTCTGTGGTTAAAGAAAAATGTCTTACATGATCTGTGTCAAATTCTCAACAGAGAAAACCAGAATTTGACTGTTGCTTTTCATAGAGAAATAGTGTTACCATCTCATGTTTTGGATACAGGCCAGCCTGTTTTATTGATAAGGGCTTGACGCAGTGCAGTGCCAGAGCTCCTTCAGAGTTCAGTGCTCTGATTTACTAATGTAAACCAGCACAGCAAAACTGCTGCCTCTTTGTATACTTTCCCTTCATCCTCACTCCAACCCACTGTCATTGCTATGTATGTTCAAGGGATTGGCATCTCCACACAGAAAAAATAATTCCTTCCACCATGTCTTAACCCACATCTTCTGCTCAATAATATAGAATTTCATGATTGAACCACACCAATCACAGGTGAAGCAGAACCCAAAGCATTTGAATCATAGAATCATAGAATCAACCAGGTTGGAAGAGACCTCCAAGATCATCTAGTCCAACCTAGCACCCAGCCCTATCCAATCAACTAGACCATGGCACTAAGTGCCTCATCCAGTCTTTTCTTGAAGACCTCCAGGGATGGTGCCTCCACCACCTCCCTGGGCAGCCCATTCCAATGGCAAATCACTCTCCCTGGGAAGAACTTCTTCCTAATATCCAGCCTATGCCTACCCCAGCACAACTTGAGACTGTATCCCCTTGTTCTATTGCTGGTTGCCTGGGAGAAGAGGCCACCCCCCACCTGGCTACAATGCCCCTTCAGGTAGTTGTAGACAGTAATAAGATCACCCCTGAGCCTCCTCTTCTCCAGGCTAAACAGGCCCAGCTCCCTCAACCTCTCCTCATAGGATTTGTGCTCCAGGCCCCTCACCAGCTTTGCTGCCCTTCTCTGGACATGTTCCAGCACCTCAACATCTTTCTTGAATTGAGGGGCCCAGAACTGGACACAGTGCTCAAGGTGTGGCCTGACCAGTGCTGAGTACAGGGGAAGAATAACCTCCCTTGTCCTACTGGCCACACTGTTCCTGATGCAGGCCAGGATGCCATTGGCTCTCTTGGCCATCTGGGCACACTGCTGGCTCATCTTCAGCTTACTATCTATCAGTACCCCCAGGTCCCTTTCCTCCTGGCTGTTCTCCAGCCACTCTGTCCCCAGCCTGTAGTGCTGCTTGGGGTTGTTGTGGCCAAAGTGCAGAACCCTGCACTTGGCCTTGTTAAATCTCATCCCATTGGCCTTTGAGGAACTATTGGTCTGGTCCTAAATAGAATAGTTCTTGTCTCTGAGTTTTTTTTTTTTCTCCTTTTTTTGTCTGATGTCTCCTTGCTTTTAGTTATCACATCACATAAACAAGCATCTTTTGTCTAAAATATGACCCTCCAGCAGAACATTAAAATGCAGGAGTCTACATTATCTACATCCCTGACGTCTAGCAAAGGTATCTACAGAGCACCTACAAACTCTCTGTTAACTCTGTATCTAGATACACCTGCTATATCACTGTACAGGATATGTGTTTTGAGAGATAAGATGCACAAGCAGAAGAAAATGGAATCCTTGCATTAAACTTAGCAGAATAACTTCCTAATTGTAAAGCAATGCCCATTATTTTCAGTCCAATTCTATCTCTACTAAAAATATAAAATATCAGCCTGTGTAATAATTGTATGAGTGGTGATGTAGAGGAAGCTATCCAAAGGGCTATATTTTCTGTATCTTAAGTAACTCACATTGCCCACATCTAAAATTCCTAGTATATTATCTTGCCAACACAAATAAGGACATACTGTTCCATACATCTGTGTATGAATTGGTGAGCTGGTTAAGTCAGCAATTAGCTCCATCTAAAGATTCCCTGTATTAGTCCATCATCTAAAGAAATTTCTGCCACATTAGCCACCACATTAAAAACA
This sequence comes from Pogoniulus pusillus, assembly GCF_015220805.1. Lineage (NCBI taxonomy): Eukaryota > Metazoa > Chordata > Aves > Piciformes > Lybiidae > Pogoniulus > Pogoniulus pusillus. The sequence continues at coordinate 25,985,648 of NC_087267.1, read as the reverse complement.
CTATTTTTTTAAACCCAACAGCAACAAAAACCCAATCAAACAAAAAAACTCCACGTAACATTAGAGAAAGCAAAGGAGAAAATTCAAGGAAATTATGATGAGAAAGAGTAAGAAAATCAGTAGAAATTGTAAAAATGTGAGGATTATTTTTGTTATAAAGCAGGTGTATAAGAGGCTAAGGGATCGAAAAAAAATAAATAAAGCCACAGAGAACAAGACTGAGAGATTAATTTTCTCTGTGTCAAAGCACACCAGTAAGAGGATATTCAATTGTCATAGAGTATCATCTCACATGATATTTACTCTAACTCTGGAACTCCATTGCCAGATGTCACAAGCATCAGGACAGTAGCAAGATGGAAAGGGAGATTACAAGTTCAGAGGTAGCATAAGAAATTGTGGAAAGGAGGTAACAGCATTTCAGAGGACATTAATCTTCATGTCTCAGGGCATAGTGAAAAAGTGTCTTAACTTTTCTGAGCTATCTAATCTGGTCACTTTCACTGTAAAATTGAATGGCTGATCAGGCCATCTAACTAAACTACCATGTTAGATTAACTCCTAGACTAGTCTATCTGCAGAGTAGAAGTGTTGAGACTGAGAAAAATTGTCTTTCCCCTATAAAAAAAGGCAATGAAAATCTACAAATGCATTCACTCTTCTACACAGTATTTTATCTGCTTACTATCCATTCAGTAAGAGATTAATTTTTTGTTCCATTTGAATTACTGCGAAAATTCTTTGTAAAAGGAAAGTTAGAAGGACAAGAATAATTTCCAATATCAAAACCATGTGTGTACACATATGGAATGAAGATGCCCACCTTCACCACCTGAAAATAGATTTATTGGATTCATAACTTTTATAGGAACCCAGAAAGAGCTACGTACGCAAGATACGGGACACAAAATGCACCGCTTTTCTTAGATTCAGTTGTTCCGAGTAAATCAGACATATTATCCTCACAAAGAGCTGGAGGGACATCTAGTGGACCTTGTGCTATCGTTTTACTGCACGGCTCTACATCAGAGGTGTTAATGTTGAGCTCTTCGCTCAATGCGCATATGGAACGTCAGCACATTAGAATGCAGCACAGGTAGCAAAGTATAAAACATACTGTCATCAGCTCTACGTCTGCAGTCTGATTCTCACCTCCAAACGAAGGCACAATTTAAAGCCAGTCAGCTTACTGACTCTATTAGATCAGAACTACATGTTTAAAATACAGACCTGAGGCGTTTTAGCCATAAATATGTATAGCACACATTGTGCCAGCCTTCCAGAAAGTGTTTATGGTTTAACATCTATGAAAATTCCTTTACAGACTGCAGGCAAGAGAGAATTAAGTATCTTCTCCAGGAGTAAGAGAGCATTATCTTCCAACTTTACCCTAATCCTATTGGCTTCAAGAGGAGTAATGCATTTTGGAAAGCCAAATGATACATTCAGCAACAGGTATTCTATGTAAACTTTATTCTTATCTAAGTTATGAATATTTACTTCCACTGGCCTTGCTCAATAATGTAGCTGAATATTTCCAAACTTCACAGGAATGAGTTTACAAGTGTACACAGAGAAATGGACAGAGCAGAGTTGTTTAATGCTCTGATTCTGTGGACTAGCCCTACTAATTTCAAGTACTTTTGAATAATCCAAGGGATATTATATTCGAGAGTCTAAACATTTTTGGTGCCTGAGTTCAACGTATTCCAAAATTGTTCTTTAGCTTAGTATAAATATCTTTAAGAATATCTTTACCTATTCTGGCAAATCCCACAACTTTGAAGTTGTGCTTTTTACCTGCAAACTTAATTTTGTTCCATATATGGTCTACAAGAGAGCTTCTTTTTAAATAAACTCTTAAAGTATTCTAGTACAAGAAGCAGCTGAACGAGAATCAGGCAAAAGTCATTTCCTTCTCTCCACACAAGTGAAAAGCTAAGTGTCAGCTTCTCTGTTTCTAGTTTTCTCCCTATAGTTCTCTACAGGTGAAACTACAGAAGTGTCTTCCAAACAGTGAATTTCAGTAGCATTTTCAGCTTTTCAAATTTAAAAGTTATTTCTTTCTATGGTCTGTTTTTATTAATGTGAAATGGGCCAACATAAAACTAGGCCAATTAAAAAAAAATCAGTTCTGCTGAAGAATATACAGATTTATAATATTGAACAGCACGAAAGACTCAAGGCAATGGAAACAAAGACTTAAACAAAGTGGGTAGGGAGAAAGAAGAAAACACTAGGTCTCACTAGGACTGAGTCAGGTGAGCTGGGGGAGGATCACTTCATTCTGCTGGTGCCACTGCCTAATGCAGATCAGGATGCTGCTGGCCACCTTTGCACAAAGACACAGTTCTGGCTAACAGTTTTTGTTGCATCTCAGGTTCTTTTTAGCAGCATTTGCACCCAGCTGGTCAGCTCCCAGCTATGCAGGTGCAAAGTTTGTCTCATATAGAAAGCAAAAATTCTTCCACTAGAATTTTCTCCCACACTGTCTAGAGTCTTACAAATGCCTCTTTCATCACCATCAAGACAGACCAACACAGCTCATAGTCAAATGAAAGCCCAGGATGGAGATTTTTTCTATTTTTCCTATCCTGACAAACTCCATGGGCCTGAGGACCACTCCCAGGCCCTGAGGACCACTCCCAGGCCCTGAGGACCACCAATCTGTGCTGCACCTTGAAAGATGTATGTCAGAATATATAGGAAAGTGTCATGGATTTAGCCAGTGGAAACTACTGATAAGCATTCAGTACCATGCTAATATCATGACAACTTTAAAATGAAAATGTTGGCTGGAATGAGGTATCATGGGGCTCGTTGTTCAGATTGTAACATGAGAGGCAGCCTGTTTCCAGTTGCTGCTTAGGGTTTCCACTTTGGAATGTTGGTCTTTTCCACTTGTCTTGGTGTCATCTGTAAACTTACTAAGAGTGTGGTAAGTTTAGATCTCATCTAGATCATTAATAAAGAAAGAGAGCGGGTCCCAGCATTGAGCCCTGGGTGATATTCAGTGATTCATTTTCACTCTCTGCTGTGGTTTGCCAAGGCAGCATTATCCATTTGGGCAGGAGACCCTTCTGGAAAAGCTGCAAGTGCCAGACTGAATCACAGACCCTTGAGATGACCAAGTCAAATCAATAACCTTACTCTACAAGGTCCACCCCTAAACTATATCCCCAGGTACATCCAAACGACCATTAAACACATCCAGAGTTGGTGACTCAGCCACTTCCCTGGGCAGCCCATTCCAATGTCTCACCACTCTTTCCATGAAGAATTTTTTTCCTAATGGCCAGTCTCGACCTTCCCAGTTGCAGCTTGAGGCCAATACCTCTTGTTCTGTCACTAATTATATGTAAAAAGGGACCAGCATCAACTTCCCCGCATCCTTTCCTCATGTTCATTCTCAATTACCCACTCACAGCTCGACACTGCTCCCTCTTGCTCTATCACTAATCAGCTGTGAGAAGAGACCAGCACTAACCTCTCCACAACGTCCTTTCAGGTAGCTACAGACAGCGATGAGCTCTCCTCTCAGCCTCCTCTTTTACAAACTAAACAGCCCCAGCTCCTTCAGCCTCTCTTCCTAAGATTTGTTCTCCAGGCGCTTCACCGGCTTCGCTGCCCTCAAACTGATCGCCTTGCATGCAGGAGTGCAGCAGCTCTCCCATAGGAGAGCTATCCGCAGGGCAGACCAAAGCTGCTTTCGCTCCGGTGCCAGCCCGGTGCCTTCGGGCCCCTCACGGCCGCTCTCCAGCAGCACGCGCAGCAGGCAGGGGTGCCGCCGCCAGGGGGCCCCCGAGTGCCACAGCGCTGGGCACAGGCGGGGCTGACCCACGCTCTTAACCGGCCGGCTCCCCAGAACGGGAGGGATGTCCCTGCGAAGGGCGTTCGGGCAGCTTCGCTGGCTGCAGCGACAGCCAGAGGCTCGTTCTTTCAAACAAAAAGCGGCACTAGGAGGGAGGAAAGGCAGTAGCTGCAGAGAGGCACCCAGTCAGGACTGAGTGCACCCTCAGCAAGGGTGCTAGAGCATAGGGAAGCTTTACAGTGGGATCTGGACAGGTCTGATTGATGGGACAAGGCTAATTATAGGAAGTTCAAAAAGGCCAAGTGCCAGGTTCTCCACCTGGGTCACAACCACCTCATGGTAATTTAGACTTTGGGGTGTGTGGTTGCAAAGCTGTGACTTGGAGAGGGACCTGGGAGTATTGGTTGATAGTCATGACAAGTCAGCAGTGTGCCCAGGTGGCCAAGAGAGCCAGTGGTGTCCTAGCTTGCCTTAGAAACACCGTGGCCAGCAGGAACAGGGAGATGATCATCACCCCCTGTACTCAGCACTGGTGAGGCCACACCCTGAGTATTCATTCAGTTTGGGGCCTCTCATTATAGCAAAGATATTGAGGTGCTGAAGCATGCCTAGGGAAGGGCAAGAAGGCTGATGAAGAGCCTGAAGCGTATGACCAATCAGGAGCATCTGAAGGAGCTGGGGTTGTTCAGTCTACAAAAGAAGAGGCTGAGGAAACAGCACATCAAACAGGTCGTCACTTTCTGCAACTACCTGGAGGGAGGCTGGAGCGAGGAAGGGGCCAGCCTCTTCTCCTTGATGACAAGTGACAGGACTAGAGGAAACAGTTACAAGGTGTGCCAGGGGAGGTTTAGGCTGGATATTAGGAAATAATTCTTCACTGAAACATCAAACATTGGAACAGTCTGCCCGGAGGAATTCAAGTGGCATGTGGACCTGGAGCTTAGGGACATGTTTTAGTGTTGACTCTTCAGTACTACTAAGCTAGAACTTAGGCTGCCACCTCTGTGAAGGATAATAAAAAGCACTTTTATAAATTTATCAATGCTAAAAAGAAGGGCATGAAGAGCCTTCACTCCTTACTGGACCAGGAGGGGAACATTATAACTGATGATGTAGAAAAGGCTGAGGTCCTGAATGCCTTCTTTGCCTCAGTTTTCAACAGTAAGGAGGGAGGAGTTCAGGGCAAGTGGCCTCTTGAACTGGGGGATGGGGTCAGGGAGTGCTGTGTTGCCCTGGAAATTCCTGAGGAATTAGTTCAGGACCTGCTGAGCCACCTGGACACCCACAAGTCCATGGGACCAGATGGGATCCATCCCAGGGTGCTGAGAGAGCTGGCAGCTGAGCTGGCCAAGTCACTCTCCATCATTTTCCAACAGTCCTGGCTCACCGGAGAGGTCCCAGGAGACTGGAAAATGGCCACCGTGGTCCCCATCCACAAGAAGGGTCGGATGGAGGAACCTGGGAACTACAGACCCATCAGCCTGACCTCAGTGCCAGGGAAACTGATGGAGCAGGTTATCTTGGGGTTGATAAGAGCGCACCTGAGGGATGGCAAAGAGCTCAGGTCCAGCCAGCATGGGTTTAGGAAGGGCAGATCCTGCCTCTCCAACCTGATCTCCTTCTATGATCAGGTGACCCGCTTGGTGGATGTGGGGAGGCCTGTGGATGTGATCTATCTGGACTTCAGCAAGGCCTTTGACACTGTCCCCCACAGCAAACTGCTGGCTAAGGTGTCAGCCCATGGCTTGGATGGTAACGCTCTGTGCTGGGTTAGGAACTGGCTGGAGGGCCGAGCCCAGAGAGTGGTGGTGAATGGTGCCACATCCAGCTGGTGGCTGTCACTAGTGGTGTCCCTCAGGGATCAGTGCTGGGCCCCATCCTCTTTAACATCTTCATAGATGATCTGGATGAGGGCATGGAGTCAGTCATCAGCAAGTTTGCAGATGACACTAAGCTGGGGGCAGATGTGACTGAGTTGGAGGGCAGAAGGGCTCTGCAGCAGGACCTTGACTGCCTGGACAGATGGGCAGAGTCCAAGAGGATGGCGTTCAATAGCTCCAAGTGCAGGGTGCTGCACTTTGGCCACAACAACCCCATGCAGAGATACAGGCTGGGGTCGGAGTGGCTGGAGAGCAGCCAGACAGAGAGGGATCTGGGGGTGCTGATTGATACCCACCTGAACATGAGCCAGCAGTGTGCCCAGGTGGCCAAGAGAGCCAGTGGCATCCTGGCCTGCATCAGGAATGGTGTGGTCAGCAGGAGCAGGGAAGTCATTCTGCCCCTGTACTCTGCACTGGTTAGACCACACCTTGAGTACTGTGTTCAGTTCTGGGCTCCCCAGTTTAGGAGGGACACTGAGATGCTTGAGCGTGTCCAGAGAAGGGCCACAAGGCTGGTGAGAGGCCTTGAGCACAAGCCCTATGAGGAGAGGCTGAGGGAGCTGGGATTGTTTAGCCTGGAGAAGAGGAGGCTCAGGGGAGACCTTATTGCTGTCTACAACTACCTGAGGGGTGGTTGTGGCCAGGAGGAGGTTGCTCTCTTCTCTCAGGTGGCCAGCACCAGAACGAGAGGACACAGCCTCAAGCTATGCCAGGGAAAATTTAGGCTGGAGGTGAGGAGAAAGTTCTTCACTGAGAGAGTCATTGGACACTGGAATGGGCTGCCCGGGGAGGTGGTGGAGTCGTCGTCCCTGGGGCTGTTCAAGGCAAGATTGGAGGTGGCACTTGGTGCCATGGTCTAGCCTTGAGCTCTGTGGTAAAGGGTTGGACTTGATGATCTGTGAGGTCTCTTCCAACCTTGTTGATACTGTGATACTGTGATTGAAGGTTGGACTGGATGAGTTCAAGGTTTGTCCAACTAGATATATTCTGTGATTCTGTGACTCTTTGTTTAAACACTTTACTGGGCAGAGGCAGATGAAATTCTGGAAATGCCATTTCAGGTTGTTGCCAAATGATACTGAGCAAATAAATATATGGCAATGGGTTGCAACAGCAGAAGATTGTCTCTGGGACAAAGTTCTGCAAAAGTTTGTACATTTCAGTAAACATAATTTCTGTGGTTTAAAAAAGAAATAACAAAAATTGTGAGTGGGCTTGGTAAAGCAGCTGACTGCATTTCCATGTAGGCAACAGTCTCCAGGACTGTCTTGGGTTGTGAAACTTTACCTACTTATCATTTAGATAATGGAAGTTTTTAACTCCTTCATGCACAGCAACAAGTGAATATCAGTTTGGTGTTGTTTGTATGCAAGATAACACAGACAAGGGTTAGGTGCCTCATTTTAGACCAGAAACTAAGTCATGGTCAAAGCATGGGCCAGAATTCAAATTCTCCAAGTTCCAGTCCACCTTCCTATTGAACACAAAACTCTGCTACCATACTTCTGCAGCAATGCATGCCCTTCCTCATCGTAAAGTGTGATACTTCTCATTGTACTACTCATGGACAGCTTTAATCTCATAGCAACTTTGGCAAGGTACCAACTCTTTAAAAAATGCTTTGCAGAGGCAGAATAGTTTCCACAGAAAGAGGTAGTACCACAGTTCCATTAAAGCCAGTTCCTGCCATTTCGTAAGGGACAGGAATTTGTTCTCTACATGAAACACGAACAGCATTAAAATATCTCATTTGGTACCAGAGGGATTAGATCCTTTTCTCAGTGTCGGGATGAAACCCCCTCTGAAACCTGGGTTAAAGAGTTGTGTTGTTGAAAGAGTGCTCTTTTCACTGTTGCTACCTCTCTCTCACAGGCATCTTGGGCTGCTTCAGTCTCCAGTGCTGGAGGAGTTTACAGTTAATGTCTGTCTCTCAGGCAACACAGGCAGTAAAATATCCAACAGAATCTTGCCTAAGTGTGACAAAATACAAAATGCACATTAAATGTGTTTTCTGTCTGCTTCTGGGTCCTTTCCTGTCTCCCTCTGCAGGAAATGTTGGCAAAGGATTTCACCCCAAAGGGCCTGTTTCCACTCATTAAAATTACCTATAATTAGATCACTTGAACAGTCTATGTGGTTAAGTTACATTCAGAAGCTGAACCTTGTTCACTTTCCAAACAGTCCCTGTTTCTTTACAGTGACTCTTATTAAAGAGCAGACAATCAGCTGAGTAGAAAATGCCTACACTTGATCAGATGAATCCCATCATCAGCCAAATTGTTGCCCCAGCTAGTAGATTACAGGCTTCTCAGTCCCTTAATTCTATTTTCATTGTGAATACGTTTTCCTTTGATCGGACTGCATAGCCATATTACTTCATTATGCTTGGTGTACAATGGGAGACAAAGACCTGAAAATTAAGCATTTGGACTCACTTCAGAAACCAGAATGGATTTTTTTATTATAGGCTATGATAACTTTTAATTTAGATTTTTAAAACAGCAGGAAAACTTCTAGAATTTTAATTAAACTTTCATGGGAACATCTGTTCTCTGAAGAACTACATACTCATGCTTTTTCTTCATGCTTTACAAAAACAAATGTTGAAATGTTGGAGTTTTGTTTGAAATTGAAGCTGAGGTCCATCTGACACCATTAAAAACTTACTGTTGTCAGCCAGTTAGGTCACAAAGTTACCAAAGGACATTACAGCAAAGAACCACCTACAGTATTTAAGCAGCTTTGTAATGTTTTCCTTTTAATTTGCTGTAATAAACCATAATATTCATTGCAATTGAAATACTGGCCACATCTACATTAGTAAGCTGAAAAACTAGGATGTATTTTCTTACCATGTAAATAAATGCAACAGCCTGGCTTGCTTGCAACAGCATAGTTACACCTCTTTCACAGCATAATTTTTGCCATACTAGGTGTTGTGTTAAGGACAAGATCCCAATGTTTGCCTGACTCAGAGCCTGGCGATCTCCCTGGAACTGTCTGTCAAAATTAACATTTGCCTCCAGTACCCAGTAGGGGCTTCATCTGGCACAGCTCAGAAGGTCAAAACAATCAAATGTTATAATTGTTCAAATCAGCGGATACAAAGGATTTGGAATTCCAGTGATAAATGCGCAGATGATCTCAGAACAATAAACCCTGTGTAACATCTGACATGGTCAGAAATGCAAACCTTGCAATAGCTTTAATATAGAATATAAATACAGCAAAAGTTCAGCCATATATTTAAGGTGCAATTCTCACCAAGAAAGGTGTCCCTGCCTTGGGTGGAAGAAAAGCAGCACAACCCATTGATCATACTTATCTCTGTCTTCTACCCCCATCGCAGCTGCTGCTTCAGCTGGTCAAGGTGCTAGCCCACACTGTACTCATGATCCTGGTACCAGTACCAGCATCACATGCACTCCCCAATGCCAGGGTTATGCCCTGAGATGTCCCTCTCAGGGGTTTTACACTGCAACACAGATTGTCTCTCCCTTCTAGGTGGTGTTTAGCATGATTTGTGAGGCATATTGAGTTACATATGTTTAGTTATATATGTACTTAATGTTAATATTAAAATTACAGTTAATTAAGCAAAGGTGTTAGCTTGAGCACCCTGGCTTTCAGAACCTGCTGACCATCATCTGAGGGACTTCTAATTAATGGTAGTGTGCCAAAACTGGGCCAGGTACAGAGGCAGTAAACATCAAACAGTACAAGTGCCTACATTTTGCCTGGGCTAAATTTAACAGTTGCTCTATCACCCGATGACCTCTGCCTAGCAGAGAAGGGGATGAGGAAAAGGAGAGAAAACTCACAGCTTAAAATGAAAAAGAGATTTAACGAAATGAAGAAATGCTAATACAAAGTATGTGAAGTTATACTCAGCCCAGCAAAGGTGCACCAGTCACAATATCCAGGAGGGCAGTCCACAGGAGCAGGAAGCCCAAGCACAAAACTCCCATCTCTGCAGCAAACTTCCTCCTTTAATACAAAGTATGATGCTCATGGCATGAGCTACACCTGTGAGTCAACTTCAGTCAGCTGTCCTGACCGACTCAAAATTGCATGACCTGTGGCCCACATCTAGCCTGCAATTCTGTACCTGTGAAACTAGGACAACAAGTAGTGGATGCTACTTCTCAAGCTAGTGTCTTGGCTTGGTTTAGCTTGCTAGCAGTGTGCTTTTTAGCTCACTGATGCTAAGCTAAATTGTCCAAGTAATAAGCTGGCTCTTGCCTGTACCACTGAAGGTTAGTGTCCTTCAGAGCAGATCCAGGCACCAGTGGTACAGTAGTCATGCTAAGAATACTGATGCTATTCAGTCTACTGCTTTCAGTTCAAAGTGTCTAAAATAAGTGTTTTGCAGTCCATCAGGATGTTTTCATAGTGAGTGATGTAGGGTGTACTCAAAGATACACTGTAGCGGTGTGTGGAGGTGAGTAGGACAGCAAGAGATGCTAATGGAAAGACTGTACAGGAGAAGAGAGTCAAAGTCAGGTTAGCATCCCTTTAAGGAAAAGAGCCTGAAGTGAACTAACTGTTCCCAGAACTATATCCCAGACAGGACAGTGACAAACCAGAGCCATGGAGTGAAACTACAACTAAACAGAGTGAAAGGTTAAAGCCTCTTTCCCTTGTCCTTGTGCATTTAGCAGCAGTAGTACCTTCAGATTGTACTACAGTGTTTGGTAGTTGTCCATCATCACCTTTGTGGCCTCCCCATGGGCTGGAGAACTGGACTCCAGAGTCAAACCATACTTGGCCAAAACTTTTCAATGTCAAAAATTTGCTTTCAATTTTAGAACAACCAGACTTGAAGGCAATGTGCAGTTTCTGCATGAAGGGTAACTTAAACCTTTGCTGTTCCTAACTGGAGCATTTTTGTGTATGTTTTGTGGCTGGGCCTTGAAAAATACTGTGCTGCATGGTAACAGTCAAAGTGACACCATCACCAGTTTTGCAGAGATACAATTTTATTACAGTGGTGCTCAGTGAAGAGTCCCCTTTAATAAAAGACTCATAAATGTCTATTTTCAAAAGGCGTTATCTGAACCATAAAATTTATCTTCAGGCATGTGCTATAAAATAAGACTGAGGCACTCAAGCATAACTTCATATTTTTGGCAGCAACATAGACAGTATGTTTAAATTTGAATTGGTTTGCCCCAATTCAGTCTAGTTTTGGTAACTCAAGGGATGTCATAAACCATATCACATTTTTATAGTGTTAGATTTTTTTTAACAGGTTTCATAAACACCCAAAAGAAGGCTGGTTTTATGCTTGTAATTTTTATGGACCGAAAAAATCTGTGAGTGGGACTGGTGTTTCACAGTCAAATTTCAGCTCTGTACAAGCATGCTATTTTCAGTGTCTTTGTAGAAACACTAATTACTATAATCAAGACACTACACACAATCTTGTAGATACAGGTTTGCAATCTACTGGGGAAAAAAACATTTTTTTCCTTTTTTATGCACTTTTATGTTTAAAGATTACTCTGACCAGTGACTCTTCACAGAGAACCATGGTTCAGAGCAATAGCAATAAACAATGTAAATATGAAATCTTTTCAGAACTGTGTGGTAGCATCTGTCAATTAAATGAAGAATTCTTTTTTGTTTCGTGCACAACAGGAAGGAGTTCCCCGGGCTGGTATGGCTGAGACTCTGCCTGCCAGGCCAGGAACACGTAGCACTGCCTTCTTATGCATCACTGAAAATGCCTATTGATCTTGGGCCTTGCCAGCTTAGCACTGCAGACACTGCTTCTCATCTATCAACAGCTGTCTTAATGCCCAGTCCCATGAACAATCCCTCACTGTAAACCCCCAACTGCTGCCAGATCTTCTGCACTCATCAGCAAAGTCATGCGATTGCTAGCTTCAAGGCCAGTTAAGGCCACCCCAGGACACCCACTGGCTGTGCATTGGACACTGTTGCTACACTGTGTGTTTTGACCTCAAGGTCTCCTTTACAGTGGCATGGAGAAGGCAACCACCAGAAATACACCAAGAGGATTTTCAAGAGATGTGCTAACTTGATGGTACTACCACAAACAAGTTTGTGCTAGGAATTAGGTAACAGAAGTGATATTGCAAAAACAAGGAGTCACCCAAGTGAGTCTGCAGGGTAGAACTGAATATCTGGGTATGTTTAAAAAATTAATAAGAAAGGAAAATGAGAGGCAGTATTTGTTACCATAAAAGTAGCAAGTATGCTGGCAAACAACTTGACTTCACTTCTTCCTTATCCCAGTAATCCCAGTACATGGAAACATCAATCATACAAGAACTGTGTCAGGTTTTCAGAATGAAAATGGGGGGTGGGAAGGGTGCTTTTTTCGGTTGGTTGGGTTGTGGGGGTTTTTTAATTTTTATTTTTATAAAGCCAGAGCTTCTCTCCTTTTTTTTTTTTTTTTTTCTCTTTTTTTAAAAAATCTTTTTTGGTTTTCACAAGGCAAAAATTGATCATCTTTCCTTTTACTCCATGGAAAGGAGTAATAGTAAACAAAGAAATGGAGATACTATGCTCCTGAGAGAGCAGAAGGAATAATTTCTGTAAATAACTCTGTCATTTAGTGAGAAAATGCCAGTTGCAGGAGGCAGCTTCTTGCCAGAATTAGCTACAGAGAGAGAGACAGACCCAGAGCAGAGATTTAATGTGCCAAGTGACTGGCTGCCTGAGGCCATCCTTTAAAAAGCTTTTCGACAGCACATGGCTGGTGTTGCTGGAATGAAGTGTTCCCAGCAATAAGAGTGGGATAATACCCACAATCTGGTCTCCAAGCCTGTGCCTGTCTAGCCCTGCCTATTAATGCATGTTCACTCTACAGAAACCTTTTCACACAGGCATGTGTTTCCTCACTTCATGGGCATTTCTTTCCATACCACAGCACCAGTATGTTGTACTTATATCTTAAAGAGCCTGTTCACTTATTATATTAACATGGCCTAATTCTTTATTTTTATTCCCTGGTCCCCTGAGGACTTTTCACTGCTTGTATCTACATAGAAACTGTAAAGTTTCTGCTGCTGCTGAGCTGGGTCTGCTCCTGCTTAAAAAAAAATAATCTCACAAGCTTCCTAAAAATTTGTCTCAGAGAAGACTACTGACCAGAAGACTACTGATCAGAAAGTATACCCAAAACAAGTTTCCAGTTAGGGAAAAAAAAAAAAAAGTCTTTCATTATTTAAAAAAATAAGGGGGGGGGGGGGGGGGGGGGGGGGAGCAGGAAATTGCTTCCTTTTCCTTTTCAGCATAAATCAATTCTAATTTTAGGTAATTTATTTTTTAAAGAAGTCATTACACAGTACATTAGCTAAAGAATGGTATTTTCATGCCCAAGAGTGCAGAATTGACTCAGCATATATGTGAAACCTGAGAATTTCATTCAAAAGAGGAAGCTGTGGTTTCTTATCACCTTTGATTTGCTTATGCTCCTGTGGCTTACTATATATCAGCAATAAATTCCTGTAAAGTATTTCCATAATTCAGATTGGTCTGTCATCATCCAACAATCTGGCATAAGCTACCCTGCAAAAGAGCAGACATGTGCAGTAAATGGAGCATATCCAAGCTGTGACTGATCCCTTTCTCAACTTTCATACTTAATATGCTTCATGGAAAGTGCAAATGCTGGTTCATTCCCTCAGCACCTATGTGGAGAAGAGTGGTGATAAACAATGCAGCTTGGCATACATTCATCACGACTGTCCTCAGCAGTCCAGACCTCTGAGACCCCTGGAACACTACTGAAAATGAAACTATTACAGTATCTCCTGATGGCTGCAGCTTAAGAGCAGCAACTCTATGTGTTAATGATCTATTGGCAAACCCAAGATTACCAACACAAAATCCCAGCAATGTAAAATGCAGGCGGCTAATCATCATCCTGGCCACTGCAAAGCCTTCCATCTACATCCTGCAGAAAGCAGCCTACTGTAAGGAGTAATTTCCAACAGCAAGGTATGGGCTAGATAGTGCTGGACTTAAAAATTTCCTCCTCCTTTCTGATGTTCCAAACACCAGAGATTTAAGAGGTATTAAGGGAAAAAAATGTGGAGGGTTTTAATGTTTCTTATTGTAATTTCATGAACCTTCCAATATGAGTATCTGCTAACCACCTGAGAAGAGGGTTGGTTAGCATGGCAAAAAAAATGTGATTTAGACTTTCCCAACTGACCTGTGCCCTCCTTGGATGCAGTGATTTATCTTCTTGATTCTACAACTAGCCAGTTGGGACCATTCAGATGAGCACAGCCCGAGCAGCAGTCCCTCGAGGAGCACAGTAAGACCCCAGCCTGCAAAAGCCAGCACTTTCTCGTTGTTATCTATGCAAATTCCAAGGAGTTTTCTCAACTGAAATAACCTGGAATCATCAGAGAAAAGGAAGTCAGACTTTGTCACACACCCACACAAAAGATGATTGACACTAATGGCATTTGCTGTATTGCAGTACTTTGTGCCTTTGTCACATCGTGTTGCTCCCTAGTTCCTTCCTATCACTCTTCCTAGCAGTGTCTGGCTTGGGCTTATCGTGACAGTCTTACTGGAAACTGTCATTGCTGTTACTCTTCACAAGATTCATTGTTGCAGCATTATTGCACCAGTTTTCAGAACTGCTTGTCAAGTGGGAATCACCAACTTTGAACAAACTTAGACAGATTACAAGTCTGCTATTAGATTTGGTCATTTTCCTTATAGGAAAGTGAGGACAGGTTGTGCTTTTAGAATTAGGTGGTTTACTGTCACTGAGTTACTCTCCTCTGAAAATGAAAAGAAGCTGTGTGGTAACTGGAAAGCAGCCAAGAATAAGCTGTTTTGTAATCGGTTGTGTATCAGACCATAATCTTGGTTATAATCATTTCCATGCTGAGCTGAGGCTCAGCTTATCTACCTAGCATGGAGCCATAGGAGCCAAGGAAGTAACAATTACTTTGACACAGTAATAGGCTGTCCCCTGCAATGGCACAGCCACCATGGCATAGGCATTGATTATATTAATTCTGCCTCTGAAATCTGTAATATATGTTTCTTGCTCATGTTGTTTTCTGAGACAGCATCTCTGAATCAACCCAAAGTATCCTCTTAAGCAACTGGATGAAACGAAAAGTCAAATTCTGGAATGAGAATTTATATTGAAAATATTGTTATCACTGGTGAAGTTTCAGTTAAAAATCAGCCCATTAATTCATCTATAAGTTAAAAAACAGTTCAAGAACTAGAAAAAAATCCAGAGAGGCCTGGAAAATAATTAATTACTGAAGATATCACAAAATTATAGAATGGTTTGGGTTGGAAGGGACCTTAAAGATCATCTAGTTCCAACTCCACCGCTATGGGCAGGGACACTTTCCACTAGACCAAGTTGTTCAAAGCCTCATCCAATGTGGCCTTGAACACCTCCAGGGAGGAGGGACCCACAACCTCCCCAGGCAACTTGTTCCAGTGCCTCACCACCCTGGAGAAGAGGAGGCTCAGTGCAGACCTCATTGATGTCTTGTTGTGGAGGCAGGGAATTATTGTGGCCAAGTAAGGAATTTATACAAAAATAGAGGTATTTTATTTTCCAAAAACCCACCCCCAAAACTATGCACAGAAATTAATTTAGTTTTAATTACCAGATTCAGTTTGTTTGAGAAAATCTACAGGATACCATAGATAATTTGACTATTTTGGAAATCAGAAGTTGGAAAAGGATTTTAGCTATTAAATTAATAGTGTTTCCCACTTAATAATAAAGCTGAGCCAAAATAACTCACAGTCAGGCTGACTTGGTCCAGCGGCCTGTCCTCTCGCTCTCTTCTGATGCCATCATTAAGAGGTACTCAGGTACCCTCCCTAGACAAAGAGCAGAGTTACCACTTCCTAGGCACGAAGACCACAGCCAATTACAGCCCGATTCCAGTGAGGGCACTGCATGGAGCACCCCTCGTGCCGGAAGGGCCCCTTGCTCTCCCTCCTTTACGCCTGCAGAGCAGGGGGGGAGAACTCTTTTCGCGCCTTTTCCTCTCCCATTCAAGCCACAGAGGGAGAGGAATTTAGGGGTATACAGGACTCCAGGACATGTCTATAACTACCTGAAGGAAGGTTGTAGCGAGGTCAGGGTCAGTCTCTTCTCCCAAGCAAACAGCAACAGAATGAGGGGACATAGTCTCAAGTTGTGCTGGATATTAGGAGGAAGTTCTTCACAGAGAGAGTGATTGGCATTGGAATGGGCTGCCCAGGGAGGTGGTGGAGTCACCATCCCTGGAGGTGTTCGAGAAAAGACTGGATAGGACACTTAGTGCCATGGTCTAGTTGATTGGCTAGGGCTGGGTGATAGGTTGGACTGGATGATAGTGGAGGTCTCTTCCAATCTGGCTGATTCTATGATTCTGTACTTTGATTCCTTACTATAAACATTTTCTTTCTAATATTCAGTCCAAATTTGATTTCCTCAAGCTTCAATCCATTCCCTCTCATCCTATCATAACAAGCCCTTGTAAAAATTCCCTTTCTAGCTTTCCTGTAGGCCTCTTTCAAGTACTGGAAGGGCTCCCCAGAGCCTTCTTTTCTCCAGACTGAACAGCTCCAACTCTTGCAGGCTCTCCCCAGAGGGGAGGTTCTCCAGCCCTCTGATCATCATGAGTCCAGAGCACTCTGCTGTACATACCCCAACAATTTGATGCCCTTCTTATGCTGGGGGCACCGGAACTCGATGCAGTACTCCAGGCTGGGTCTCACCTTCCTCATGGTCACAATCTTTTTGACGCAGCCCAGGACATAGTTGGCGTTCTGAGCTGCAAGCACACATTGCTGGCTCACGCTGAATTTTTTTGTCAACTGACACCCCCATGTCCTCCTTGGGAATGCTCTCAAGTCACTCCTCAAACAGCCTATATTTGTGCTTGGGATTGCTCCAATGCCAGGACCTTGCTGAACTTCATGAGGTTGGCTTGGGCCCACCTCTCAAGCCTGTCCAAGTCCTTCTGGATGGCATCCCTTCCCTCTAGTGTGTCAACTGAACCACACATCTTGGTGTCATCCATAAACTTACTGACAGCTCACTCAGTTCCACTCTTCACATTGCTGACAAACATGTTAAACAGCACCAGTCCCAGTACTCACCCCTGAGGGATGTCACTTGTCGCAGGTCTCCACTGGGACACTGTCGTGGAGGCGATTTCTCTATTCCTCCTCTGTTAGGGGGAGGTGAGAAATTAATTTGAGGCCGTATTATTTTTTAATTTAAAAAAAAAAATAAAATTAATATTTACAAGTTTGTGCCACCCTCAACCACTATGAAATCTAGGTTCGTATTGCAAGTTTATGAAAACAGCTTGGGATATATTTACAGGGATTGATTATTAAATGGAAATATCAAATTATCAGCAACTATAGACAAAGAGAAATTCCCTTAGGCTTAATGCCTCTTAACAACTATACTGTCTGCCCAGCAAGGGATGAAACTGTGTCTGCTCTTCAGATAGAGGTAACTTATGTTACAAAGGATTTAAGGCTTGCTTAAATGTGTTGCTCTTGAATATTAATCATCAATCACCCTCCCGGGATTCTGTCTCAGCGTGTGCCTCAGTATTGGGGTCTTGGTGAAGCTGATATCTGTCCCAGCTTGCAGGGGTGATAAGGGTTTCCAGTCTCTGGGTTAACAGAATTTCTCTAACCTTCTCTCCTGGTGTGGTCTCTGCCTCGATGCTGCTTTTTCTTCTGGAAGCCGTGTGTCCAGGGATGGTCAGCCAGCAGGAATTCCCAGGTGCAGGAGAAGGATTTGTCCGTGTAGCTTCTGACACGGTCTCACAGCTAGCAGGCTGCGTTTGTAGGTTTGCAGATTGAAGGTCTGCTGGCTCTGGGTCTTTCCAGAGTTACAGGATAGCTGGCAAGCAGTATCTATGCCAGGCTAGCAGGGTCTGCCAGGCTAGCAGGGTCTGCCAGGCTGCAGGGAGACTTAACTCCGTAGATAAATCAAGATAGCTCTAGGCTTAGGCAGGGGGCTCTCGGCTTCCCATATATGTATGAAGTGCAGGCGTGCATGCGCTCTGCTTCTCAAAGGGTCCACAGACAGCTTAACTGCACCTTGAGATCAATGCATGAGGTCTGAGCCTCTGTAATGCTTGCAAGTGAGTAAGGCCTGATCCTGTGTCTAGGCCATGCAAGCAGGTCAGGGCAGCAGGGTGCTGCTGTGGATCAGAGCTGAGTTTGAGTGCTCTAAATACTCTGACCTTCTGAACAGTCTGAACCATCTGACCACGTGGTGCTGCTATGCACCCCTCTTTATAAGCTCTGAGCCTAGATTCGTGGCTCATTTGGACATCTACAATGACCAATCAGGTTGGCCATAAGCCAAACCTTGCCCCAATAGGCAGTAGAGACATGCCTGGACCTCCAAATAGGAGATTCCCTGCCCAGACCTCAGGGGCACACGGGCTGGGGGTGTGTGTGTGTTACACAACTGTTTACTGCCTCGTGGGTCCTGGCAGAAAAAACATGTCCAAGCATGTAGAGGCATAGAGAAGCCTCAGTTTTGGGGCTGCTGCCCCTCCACCACAGACATTGACCACAAATCTCCAGCCAGAGATAAGAAAATTTGACTGATTTCAGCTTTTCTCTTCCTGTCTGATAGCATAGTAATTCTCAAAGACAACTTTGAATAAATTAAACTTCACCTGAAAAACAATGATTCTATGTCACTCTTCCTACTCAATGACAAATTATGTCTTTCCACATAAACATGTGGAGGAAGCAAATGACTAAAAACAGATAACAAATTACCAAAGTAAAACAGATAACTTAGTGATAAGAAGAAGATGCAGAAAGTGCTTCTGAACTCAGTTTCTCACCACAAAGAAGGTGTAGAGCTCACCTCTCCCAGCCTGCTGCCTGGGGCCATGTCGTGGAGGGCTTGTAGGCCCAAAAAGAGGCTTATTTATGCCTTGCCTTGCCTGGACATGTTTTTCTGCCAGGACCCCTGGTTGTAAACAGGTTGTGTAAGCCCATACACACCCAGCTCGTGTCTCCCTGAGGCAAATCCATGTGATCCCCATATTTGGGAAAGTCCAGGCAAGTAGCTTCTGCCTATTATGGTAAGGTTTGGCTAACTGCCAACCTGATTGGTCATTCTAGTGGCCAAAGAGGTCATTAATCTCAGCCCACAGTCAATAAATAGGGGTGCACAGGTAGACACGTGCTCTGACCCTACCCGCAGCTCAGCTCGGACCGCACTGCAGCGCCCTGCTGCTCTGACTCACCTGCACGGCTCAGACACAGCTCTGACCCTCACTTGCAGTGCTCAGCCACTCAGACCCCCACGCTCGGATGCCATTGCATAGCTCCGATGCTCAGGGGCCCAGACCTCATGCTTTGACTTATTCACAGCTTACCTGCCTGTGTACCTTTCTTGCAGAGCTCATTTAAGCCTGCACATAATATATATATATATATATATGGAGCCTATAGCCTCCTAAGCCAGCTGTGCACATCTGCACGCTATTGCTACCAGGACCAGATCCTGCATTGCCTTTACCTACAGAGCTCAGACTCCCAGCAGCTGCGCACACTTTGCATGTCCACTGCCTATCATTGCCTGGTAACAGCCATTGCCACTGAGATAACCAGGAAACAGACTCTGGATTGTCTGCACACACGGCCTGAAGCCATGAACAACCATTCTCCTGCTCTTCAAATCCTGCCAAGCTCGGAATCTCTGGACAAAGCCTCCAGAAGAAGCCAGCAGCACCAAGGCAGAGATCGTCCCTCGCCAGGAGAACAAAGGTTAGAGAAAACCTATTTCCCCACAAACTGGGAAGATTTATCCTCTCCCCTCAATCCGGGAAGATTCCAGCCTCCAAGTCCACAGGCAGAGACCCTGAAGAATTGGACACTAGGCACAGGATGTGACACAGCCCCGGAGGGTGACTAATAACAACACTTGTGAGTAAAAGCTTTAATACCTCTGTAATATCTGTTGCCTCTGCCATAGAGCAGAAAGAGTTTCAGCCCACTCTGCTGGGCAAATAACATAAAGTTCCCAAGCGGCATTAAGCCACGGGGAAAACTCCTCTCTCTGTTTATAGTTTGAATGTTTGCTAGTTAAATAAATAATTCCCTGTACATATTTTATTCTAAATTGTTTTCATAACAGTGTACTGAACATTTATATTAATATACAGTGGTTGGGGGTGGCAAGAGTTCAGAATATTGAATTTAGTAAGTCTGTATTTTTATATAAAATTATATCACTCCAATTAATTTCTCTCCTCTGCCAAATAGGCGTAGGTACTGAGAATCCCCCTCTGCAACAGACCACTTCCTTTATTCACTATACATGACCCATTGTTCCATGGCACTTTGCACCAACCCAGTGGGCGATCGAACATCGAACGAGGCATTCCCAGCCGGCCAGTGCTCCAGCTCACTGCATCAGCCTGATCGTGCCCATGGAATCTCCTCAGACAGTGCGCCCCAAATTCGAATTGAACTATTAGCTTCATGAGAATCAACTACGTGGCTTTCACTATATGTATATTTTGGGACCACAGATACTGAGACTTCCAATTAGTGAGTATTTGAACTCTGTTGATTCAAGTAGCTAAGGAATTTCATTGACTTTACCAGTGGCGCTTTATGCCACAAGACTCTCTGACCAGAACTTTTCCAAAACCTCTATCAAACTGCTTGATTCAGCTGTAAATAGACATCCTGTAAAATAGTTTCACTAACCGTGCACAAAGAATTTGTGTGGGTTAGCTGTACATAAGTTTGGGGGAAATTCTCTTTGTATATACTAATAAATTATTTTAAAAACTTTCAAATCGTCCTCATATCTCACCCCAAATACAGACTAAAACCCCTCTATAACAAAATGTTGTGGTGATTCATGGCCATGTGCTGATTTTTCCTATGAAAGCTGTGTGGAGAGCTCTAGAGAAACCAGAGCCATATTTATGGAGAATGCAACCAAGTCCTGCAGCCATTATGGCAAGGCCACCACTACTTTTCATGAGAAAATAATTCCATTGTATATTAGATTAATATGTAATTAGTTTTAATTTGCTTTAATGAACACGTATTTCTTTTCCAGTGAAGTTTCAGGGAAGCCATCCTCAGAGTAATCCCTCCACCTCAGCATGAGCAGCTCTCCTCTGGAATGAGCAACAGCCCAAATAGAGCCTCACCTCATCCTCTGTGCCTCAGATGTCAGTCAACATTGCATACATAAGTCAACATTGCATACATGAAACACATGTTAGAATAAGAAAGTAGAGCATTCATGTACCTATCTTTTTTTCTCCAAAAAAGTACTTCAGAGGTGTTTTCCTCATACATAGTAGTTTCTCTTCATCTTAAAAACACTGAGCATGAGATACAAGGAATGGAAAAGGTATCTAGCAAATTAAGAAGAAATAATTGATCTAATTTTTTACTGTCATAGACAAAGCACCTGCTGGTTTCTCAATGGTTCAACATGCTTATAAATTATCCAGATACTTACATAAAAAATTGCTGGTGAATCTAAAGTATTCGAGATGAGTATGATAGATACGGGTTTTGCAACAGTGAGAAGCTGATGATGAACTTGTAGGTGATATTCCAAGCTGATAAATAAAAATATGTGTGTAGGGAAAATGCAATCCTACCTTCACAGCTACAGAAAAGCACTACTGACCCCTCCGTCACCATCATCACTTCAACCATCAAACCTTAACTACATGCAGAATGTATCCTGTGCTCTGTCCTGTTCTGAGCTAGATCGGAAGTCATTCTGTCCAGTGATTGTACTTTTCAGCTAAGTCTTTTCTAAGTAATTGCACTTTCAAGTTATCACCATGGTTTTTGCAGGTAATGTCTGCTTCCAGAAGTGATAATGCTTGATGTTTATACTTACTACTAAGGATTGATATGCAGAAATGCTCCTGCTTCCACTTGCTTCTATGAAGACCAAGGTCACTGTCAAATTTTGTGTGACATGTTGGGGGTGCAGTAAGGAAGAGGCCACATATGCAGGGAGGAGTGGACAGGACAGGTGACTCTGAACTGACCAACAAAGTATTCCATTACATATATGTCATACTGAGTATAAAGCTGAGGGATCACAAGGGTCAAGCTCTCTTCTTCAATGGCCAGCATCTGAGGATGAATATGTCCTTTTGATCCCATCACCCTTTGATGAATTCCTGAATCCAGCTTCAGAATCCAGCTCCTGAATCTAGTCCCATCTACTACTTAGTCCACTTCCCCAGTACCCACTCTGCAGCATATGTGATGATGGTGATGTAATGCCTATTGGGGGGAGGGAGGGGTTGTGAATGTTATTGTTATTGTTTCATTAAAACTGCTTTAGTTTTCTTTTCCAATCCATAAGTATCTCTCCCTTATTCCTTTTGTCTTCCCTTTAGGAGAGAAGTTAATAGAGAATGTATGTCATTCATCTAGTGACCAGCCCAGCCCTAACCCCTGACATGCTGACTTTTGGTAACTTGGTAAACTCAAGAAAAATAAAAGACAGCTATTCTCATTAGTAAGTTGCAAAACTTTTCTAAAGGTACCTGTCTGGCAGAAAAAAAAATCATATTCCATATATGATACAGTCACAGCCTGCTCTAAGTAGAAATTATTTGAGCTGGGAGATGAAGTCTGTTTTCCCTTAAAATCTGCCTAAAGAGCACAGAGGTATAACAGTGCATACAGTGTATGGGTGTCACCATAAACAACCACCCTACTTACCATAGAAACACCCAGGTAAGGAGTACACATCCTCTCTCTGTGTCTTCCCTGCAGATTGGCACAGAGACATATTAGCATGCATGGAAGCATTACAAAAAACAAAGGAAGTGACAGCAGTTGTGTTTTTTCTTTCTTTCTAATTTTTCTTAGTTAAGCAAAGCTTCTCCCTGCCCAGTCTGCAGTAAGCAGGGTTTGTATAAAGCATAAAGCTGCCCTTTTTGTAATATAGTCCTAAAATCTGATTTAGCCATAAGCACTAAGTAATGAGATCTAAAATTTCTAACAGTTGTCTGTTGTCAACAGTTCAGTTCTTCGTACTCCTGGATGGGAACAGGCATGTGGTTGTCAGCATTACTAGCTAGGGAGCAAAGAGCAGGACAGAAAATCACTACATCACCATATAAATCTGTGAGGCACTCATATGTTAAATATTGTGTACAGTTCAAGTGATTTCCATATAAAGAACAATTAAATAGGCCTACATTTAAAAAAAAAATCAGGAGGAGATAACATAGAGGTCAATAAAGCATAAGAACTGCACGAATATAACTTCAAAGAAAACGTTCATTGTCTCAACACAAAAGCTAGAGGACAGGTAGAGCTATGCTATAGTGGCTGATGGCAGCTTTAAAGCAAAGACAGATACTTTTCACATCTTCTGCTTATGCTGTGGAGTACCTTGCCACAAGAAACAAAAATTCTGAGTTTATGCGAGTTCAAAAAACTACTCACTTGGAGTATCTTGCAACAGGTAAGGATGAGATTTACAGTGGAAGATATTTAACTTTTCCTACTTCTGTCTGTGGTTTCCTACATTCCCCAGACAGTACTTTAAGCTCTTCAACTCCAGTTTTCCAGATGTCGGTCTGCTGGGCTAAAAGAGCAGGAGACAAAATGCAGTTGTATGGTAAAAATGGAACATATGCCTCTAGTTTTAGCCTGTGCTAGTTTGAAACAAACTAGAATGTTTTGGTAAAAAGAACTAGATAATAGGCTGTGAAAAGGTAAACAATGGTTGTGTCTCCTTCCCTCATCAGTCTCGCTGAGAGTTCTGGGAAGAAGGAAAACATTTGATAACATTCTCCATTTTGTCTTTCATTCTGCCTTTGTCTTCAGATCTAGCCACATCTTCTTAACCCCACTGCCACTAACCTTCCTTCTTAACCACTTGGCTGCACCTCTATTCTTCCTGGGAACTGGGGTAAGCTTGAGAGGGGCAGGGGGAGGTGCAGGGGTGGTTTGAGAGCCCCTCCTGGGGACTCAGGTTTCTGGGAGGGGAGTTGTGCTTCTGTATTGTTTATCCTTTGTATATTTCTGTATATAACTGTATATACTGTAAATAGCTGCTTGTATATTTGCTGCTGTAAAATAAATAGCTTCATTTATATTCCCAGAGGCCTTCTGAGTTAGCCAGAGCAAATTCAAAAGTGGGGGGGGGGGGGGGGGTTAAGAGCCCAAACCATCACATTTTTAATTGGCGCACCCAATGTGGGGCTAAATTTATTTGAGTGACTGGTAATTAACTCTGGGAATTAAAATGGAGCTAATAAAGCAGCTATTGTACTTGTTTGGGGCGTTACTCTGGTCTGGTTTCATTTTCTTGGCATTGAGTTGGATAAGGGCTCAAATTGTTGCTTATTTTATTGATTTAGCTTATAAGAAGGCTAAAGCCAAAGTCTCAGATATGTTCTGGAGATGGAGTGATTTTATTCTTGGTTATGCTGGTTTTAATGTCACTGAGAATATTACTAGTAACATTACAGGAGCACTTATCAATAATATTACAGTCAATCATAACACTGCGCTGATGAGACTAATACACCCTGGAACTGAGATGCCAAATCCCTATAGTGATTATTACTCAAAACAAACCATGGCAGGATTGGTGTGTATTATCCTGGCTCTTATAGTTTTAATATTCATATTAATTTTGGCATTATGTGTGAAAAATTCAAAACCAGCTTCTGTAAGAACTAGGAAAAATTCTGTGTCGAAAGCAAATGGTACAGTATCTCAAATGCAGTCTCTTTCCCAGCAAAACAAGGGAACACAATTATCTTCTTCCCCCCAGCCAGTGTCTGCTCCCTCCTGTCCAGATTCTGGGAAGGCGGCCAATGTTTCTGCCAGGAATGTAAACAATAACAATGGGCAGAGTTTGGCAGGAGTTCCAGGAGCACAGGCAGGTATCCAAAATCAGAATGTTCCTAATGACAACGACAACATTGATAACACCAGCTCAGCCAGTTCGAATCCCCAGCCAGCAGACCAGAATCAGGGCCCTGCTAAATCTAAGGCAGATTTTAACTCACAAGCTCCAGGTCAGACCCCCAATAATTCAAACCCTCCAGCAGACACGTCCAAGTCTGTTGCTGCTCAGGCCTCTCGGGCACCTGCTAAGGCAAAAGCTAAGACAAAATGTGGTTCACAGGAGGATGTAAGAGAGGGGACCTCTGGTGATCAGCAAGAGGAGGAAGAGGAGGCAGTTAATCTGCAAGACCTCGCAAATGTGCTGAGACATCAATACTCAAATGAGAGGGCTGCTGTGAGGTTGGCTGCTGAGAGAGGATGGTTCCAATGAGTTTAGGAGTGCTATGAGGAAGATTCTGTTTGGCCAGGGACAACCAGGTCAAGAGGAGGAAGAGGAGGAAGATGACATCCAGGACTCAAATGATCCACTCAGACAGGTCAGGGAAGTTAGAAAGGAATATGCAAGAGAATCGGGTGAGCCAATCCTAAGCTGGCTAGTGAGATGCCGTGGTATTGGTGCTAATGCCCTGCAGGTAGGAGACAAGTCTGCCAAGCAGCTGGGGCCACTCACCAAGGAGAGTGGAGTGGACAAATACCTAGCAAGTCCTCTTGGTAGGGTTAGCTTGTGGACACGCCTTCTGTTGGCTGTGGCTATGAGATATCCTTCCCGAGATGATTTGCCATGGGCTGCCAAGAAGTGGAACAACATTGAGCAGGGCCTTAAGCTTCTGAAGGAGTTTGCTGTGAAGGAAGTGCTTTATGGAGATCATGGCCTGATGATATTCCTCTTGGAACAGGTCTCATGAAGAAGCTTATTAAGCTTGCTCCTTCATCCTATGCTAGCATCTTGGCCAGTAAGTTTCTATCAAGGAGTGATAATGGAAGGTCTTTCACTGTTGGTGAATTCACTGACCAGCTCAGGCAGATTGAGGACAGCTTGTCCCATTCTGGTATAATCTGTGCCGTAAAGACTATGACTACAGAGCTTAAAGATGGTATTAGAGATGGCATTAAAGAGAGTATGAAAGAACTGAAGGAGGATCTTAAAAACATTTCCAATCTGGTCAAGGATACCATTCCTGCATCATCAGAATGGGTGCATGTTTCTGCAGTCAGGAACAGACGCCCACCTCCTGCAAGGCAATTCCAGCCCAGGGGGAGACAAATTCCACCCAGACATCAGCAATCACGTGCGTCACTTTGGATACTTCTGCGTGACACATATGGGGAGAACATGAGCAAGTGGGATGGTAAACCTACTTCAGCTCTTTCAAAGAGAGTCAGGGATCTGCAGACTGGCAGAAACAGAGGCAATAATGCCCAAAAGGTAGCTGTCACTTCTTCAGCTCCTAAGAGCAACTGCAATTATTCCAATAGTCGCAATTTCTCTCACAACAATACCAATCACTGTGTACACCCCACATGCCATGTTCAGCATTAGGGGTGCCCTGCCTCCAGCCAGGAGGAGGAAAGGGACAGTGGAGAGAATCAAATCTATTGGAATGTATTCGTTAGGTGGCCTGGCAGTTCAAAAGTTCGGAAATACAGGGCTTTAGTTGACACAGGTGCTCAGTGTACTTTATTGCCATCCAATTGTAAAGGGACAGAGTACATATCTATTTTTGGAATCACTGGTGGATCTCACGAGTTAACTAAGATACAGGCTGAGATCAGTTTAACTGGTAAAGAGTGGAAGACACATACTATTGTAACTGGTCCTGATGCGCCTTGCATTCTGGGAATTGACTTTTTGAGACAAGGTTGTTTCAAAGATCCTAAGGGTCACAAATGAGCTTTTGGAATAGCATCTGTAGAGATTGAGGATGGTAAATTGAAATTGTCCATTAGACCTGAACTTTCTGATGAATCTGCAGTTGTGGGACATCATGACATAGAGGATCTGGAAGTGCCAATTGCAACTCAAACTGTTCATCACAGGCAGTACAGAACTAACCATGACTCTTTGTTGCCCATTCATCAGCTGATTCGTCAACTGGAGAGTCAGGCTGTCATCGAGAAAGCTCATTCGCCTTTCAACAGTCCCATCTGGCCTGTGTGCAAAGCTAATGGTGACTGGAGACTCACAGTTGACTTTCGTGCCCTCAACGAGGTGACACCACCCATGTGCGCAGCTGTCCCAGACATGCTGGAACTCCAGTATGAGCTGGAATCGAAGGAGGCTAAGTGGTATGCAACCATAGACATTGCTAATGCTTTCTGCTCTATTCCCATAGCAAAGGAGTGCAGGCCTCAGTTTGCACTCACCTGGAGAGGAATCCAGTATCAGTTCAACCGTTTGCCTCAGGGGTGGAAACACAGATCAACCATCTGTCACTCAGTCATCCACAATGCACTGGAGAAAGGTAGAGCTCCAGAGCACATCCAGTACATCGACGACATCATTGTGTGGGGCCAAACTGCTGAGGAAGTCTTCGAGAAAGGTAACAAAATCATTGACATTCTGTTGCAAGCAGGTTTTGCCATTTAGAGAGACAAGGTCAAAGGACCTGCCAAAGAAATTCAGTTTCTGGGAGTGCGGTGGCAGGATGGTCGCCGTTACATTCCTCAGGATGTGATCAATAAAGTCTCTACCATGTCAGTTCCCACCAGTAAGAAGGACACACTTTCTTTTCTTGGTGTGGTGGGATTTTGGAGACTGCACATTCCTGGTTTCTGTCAGATTGTCAAACCTCTGCATGATGTGACTCGTAAGAGAAACAATTTCGAGTGGGGAGTTGAACAACAAGCAGCCTTTGATCAAATTAAACGAGAAATAGTCCATGCAGTGGGCTTGGGACCTGTGAGATCTGGTCCGGACATTAAAAACATTCTGTACACGGCTGCCAGTGACAATGGTCCAACTTGGAGTCTTTGGCAGAGAGCTCCAAATGAGACACGTGGTCGTCCACTTGGTTTCTGGGGACGTTGCTACAGAGGTTCAGAGACAAATTATACCACAACAGAGAAAGAGATTCTAGCAGCCTATGAAGGAGTGAAAGCAGCTTCTGAAGTGATTGGAACTGAGTCACAATTGCTTTTAGCTCCTAGACTGCCAGTTCTTAACTGGATGTTCAAGGGCAAAGGTTCATCACCACATCATGCCACAGATGCAACCTGGTCTAAATGGATGGCTTTGATAACCCAACGAGCACGAATGGGTAATCTTGACCGACCTGGTCTGATGGAGGTGATCACCAACTGGCCAGAAGGCACAGACTGTACCAAACCTCCAGAGGAGAAAATAACTCGTGCTGAGGAAGCTCCTCCCTATGGTGATCTCTCTGATCAGGAAAAGAACTATGCTTTGTTCACAGATGGTTCCTGTCGTCTTGTTGGGAACAAGCGAATCTGGAAGTCAGCAGTTTGGAGTCCAACCAGGAGAGTTACCGAAGCGAGAGATGGCGAAGGAGAATCCAGTCAGTTCGCTGAGGTAAAAGCTGTTCAACTTGCTCTTGATGTGGCTGAACATGAAACTTGGCCTATCCTTTACCTCTACACCGACTCGTGGATAGTAGCCAATGCTCTATGGGGTTGGCTAAAGGACTGGAAGAAGAATGGTTGGCAGAGGAAAGGAAAGCCTATTTGGTGTGCTGATCTATGGCAGGACATTGATGCATGGCTGGAGAGAACTCCAGTGAAGGTGAGGCACGTAGACGCACACATGCCTAAGAGCAGAGCCACTGAGGAGCATAAACATAACCAGAAGGCAGATCAAGCTGCTAAGATTGCTCAAGTTGATACCAACTCTGACCTTGACATAGACCTTGATTGGAAACACCGAGGTGAACTGTTCTTAGCTCGGTGGGCCCATGACTCATCTGGACATCAAGGCAGAGATGGAACATACTCATGGGCTCGCGATAGGTCATTTGACTTGTCCATGGATGCTATCACCCAAGTCATCCATGACTGTGACATTTGTGCTGCTATTAAGCAGGCTAAGCGAATCAAGCCCTTATGGTATGGTGAGAGATGGTCAAAGTACAAGTATGGTGAAGCCTGGCAGATTGACTACATCACTTTACCTCGATCACGTTCTGGCAAGTAGTATGTGCTGATGATGGTAGAAGCCAGCACTGGATGGCTGGAAACCTATCCAGTTCCACATGCAACTGCACGCAACACCATTCTTGGCTTGGAGAGACAAATCATGTGGAGACATGGAACTCCAGAGAGAATTGAGTCAGACAATGGCACTCATTTTAAGAACAATCTTGTGAAAAATTGGGCCAAAGAGCATGGTATTCAGTGGATCTATCACATACCCTACTATGCTCCAGCTTCAGGGAAGATTGAGTGCTACAACGGTTTGCTGAAAACCACCCTAAAAGCCATGGGGGGTGGAACTCTGAAAAACTGGGACAAACATTTAGCACAAGCTACCTGGTTGGTAAATAGTAGAGGTTCAGTAAACAGAGCAGGACCTGCACAATCGAATTTGGTCCAAACAGTAGACGGTGATAAAGTTCCTGTTGTATGTGAAAAGAATTTGTTAGGGAAAACTATTTGGGTATTTTCACCTTCGGGTGAAGGGAAACCTGTCCGAGGGGTGGTATCTGCTGAAGGTCCTGGTTATACATATTGGGTAATGCAGGAGAATGGTGAAATTCAGTGTATTCCACAGAGAAATCTAACCTTAGCTGAGAGAGTTTAAATTCAGAGTGTTTAATATAAGCTGTTAGGAGTTTTCTGTTCTAGGTAACATCGGCGTCCAACACTGAGAGAAATCTACAGTACGTGAGCACGAATCCAATGTCACCTGGGAGTCCCTGTTCTGAGCTTTTGAATCACCTACATCCGATTGAAGTGTGAACTGAACTTGTGTACATATATATTGTTTTAGTGTAAATATTGGTTTAGATTAGATTGGATAATTCTCAGCGATACTCTGAGCGAAGTAGACAAGGGGTGGATTGTGCTAGTTTGAAGCAAGCTGGAATGTTTTGGTAAAAAGAACTAGATAATAGGCTGCGAAAAGTTAAACAATGGTTGTGTCTCCTTCCCTCATCAGTCTCGCTGAGAGTTCTGGGGAGAAGAAGGAAAACATTTGATAACATTCTCCATTTTGTCTTTCATTCTGCCTTTGTCTTCAGACCTAGCCACATCTTCTTAACCCCACTGCCACTAACCTTCCTTCTTAACCTCTTGGCTGCACCTCTATTCTTCCTGGGAACTGGGGTAAGCTTGAGAGGGGCCGGGGAAAGTGTTGGGGTGGTTTGAGAGCCCCTCCTGGGGACTCAGGTTTCTGGGAGGGGAGTTGTGCTTCTGTATTGTTTATCCTTTGTATATTTCTGTATATAACTGTATATACTGTAAATAGCTGCTTGTATATTTGCTGCTGTAAAATAAATAGCTTCATTTATATTCCCAGAGGCCTTCTGAGTTAGCCGGGACAAATTCAAAAGTGGGGGGGGAGGGAGGGCGGGTTAAAAGCCCAAACCACCACATAGCCCCATAATCCACACATCCCCCAGGGATGGACTTGATTTGGAGATGGCATAAAGGGAAATGACTTATCATGTGACACAATATGGTTGAAGGAGGAGTATCTTTGTCACAGGACACAGTCCTGGCAACTGTAAAAAAGTAGCTACCCCCACAAAATCTCAGGACTGAATCCTGCCCGGACATGGAAGCTGATACTATCCTATCTGGGATCCATCAAAATTTGCCTAGTGAGGAAAAGACTCTGATTTCTCATGCTGGTATACCATATGTAGCAGTGGTACTCTCTGAATAATGCCTACAGTTGCCCACATTTCGAAATCTGTTCTGCATGAT
Organism: Pogoniulus pusillus; assembly: GCF_015220805.1. Taxonomy (NCBI): domain Eukaryota; kingdom Metazoa; phylum Chordata; class Aves; order Piciformes; family Lybiidae; genus Pogoniulus; species Pogoniulus pusillus. The sequence continues at coordinate 25,955,204 of NC_087267.1, read as the reverse complement.
TCATAGTCTAAAACCTTGCTTTCCACTTACCTGGAAATGAATCACTGGACTCCATAGGAGAATTAACAGCTTTTGTGCTTCTGGGAAATGAAACTCAGTAGTGTACATACACTGCCAGGCAAAAAAAAAAAAAAAAAAAAAAAAAAGCACAAAAGATAAATGGAATCCATATTTGACTGGGATTTACTAATGAATACAGATGACTTACAGACCAGAGGCCCTGCTTTACTTGGGCAGAACAAAATCTGTTTTCTTCATGACATTACTAAGTGAGTAGTGAGCAGTGTTATTTCTGGCAGGCATAGCAATTGTTGCTGTCGGGCAATGGTTCACAGGGTAGATAAAATGCAAAAGAAAGATTGATATTCATTCTTTGTCTCCCTTCTTCTCATGCTTCACACACATGAATACATACACACCCTTCACAAAAATTCACAACCATCAGATTAGACATGGGATGGGAATTGTGGTTGTGAACTATTTTACAATGAACATTCTTTAAGTGGCTCTTCCACTTTGCTGCAGTTTTTCATAATTCCCTGAAAATTCCTATTACATTTAAAAGCAGTTTATTTACAGACCTTAATATATAGATAAGGGAATGTTGCTATCCTGTATGCTGTCCTATACAAACATATCTCCACGAAAGACTGGATGCAGTGGATCTTCATTTCTGTGAGCTGGGGAAAACACTGGAGTATTTAATGAAGAGAGAGAATGAAATCTTGTGAGACTCTAAACCAAATTAGCCTGTAGTGTTTAAGTCTTATAAAATACTAAAACATAAATGGTGGCTTACATTCTTCAAACACAGTCACTACTTTTCACCTGTAATGATGACAGAGTGTTGCTAAGCTGGAGTACAGTGGAGCATCCGTTCAGGAACCAGAGTGATCCTTCATCTGCAGCAGTGACACAAAGGCAATTTTTGTACAGCTATGTCCCATATTAACCAATGTCTCCACATGAAGCAATGACAAGTGATAACCAGCCTCCCAAGTACAATTTCATTAGCTTCATGACCTCTTCCATGGAGTAAATCCTAGTCTGCAATGCCAAATTGTGCAGACTGTGTTGTGTATATCATGTTCCGTGGCTCTTCCAAGAGCAGACTGGCTGTACCCACCACTGCCAAAGGGAGGGAAAATACCCTGGAGTCTAAGCTGTGCCCATGCTTTGTCTCGGGAAAAGTTGGTTTGCTCCAAATGAAAGCTCAGGAGTGAACTAATATGTATGCAATGGGGATTATTAGAACCCTGGAGCAACCTGGAATAACAAAGTTTCACCCTAGGGATGATAAAGTATTTTTTAGACAGAGAAAATAGCAAAATATCAGTTTGGTGTTCCCCAAAGACTAAGAGTCATTGCATAATTCCTTTTCAAACCCAGTTTCCTAACGAATTGTCTCCATACACTTTTAAGTGCCTGATAAGACCTTGCAGCAACTGGAACACATTTACCTTAGCATCCTGTTGGTGTTTGTCACTCCTAAGTACTCCTTTAAGTTAGCTCCAGCTGGCTGTGACTGAAAGAGCTGCCTCTTTAGAGGCATTCCACCTCATGGAACACAAGGAAAAACATAACAAGAGAGAAAGAGAAAAGCTCATTGTTAACTTTGTTCATTCAGGAGCAGATCTCTAAAGCCATTTCAGGACTTGAGAAAGGTAGAGAAAAAAAGACCTCGCTCCCAAATTCAAGAGTTCTGCTCACAGAAGTCACAGAATCACAGAATGGTAGGGGCCAGAAGGGACCTTGAAAGATCATCCAGTCCAGCCCCCCTGCCAGAGCAGGACCACCTATACCAGATCACACTGGGACACCATGTCTGTCCCTTTCTCCCCCTACCCACCCTACTTCTTTCCCTTTTCCCCCTCCAAACCCAGAGCACCTGGGCTCTGTCGAAGTCTCCTCCCACTCCAGATGTGGCCACTCTGCCCTCCCTGCCTGCTCCCCTTTTTAATCACCCAGGGAAAGGCAGAAGCCCCAAGCTTGCCCAACTGGGCAGAGGGATCTTCCTCCTCTCATCACTGCTGAGTCCCCACGGTGTGCACTGGGTGAATGGTGGAGGGAATCAAAGGCTGGGGGGCCTGGTGGCCCCCTGGTTACATAGAAATAGGCTTGATGATCACTCCAATGTGCACTCATAGAATTGTCAGGGCTGGAAGGGACCTCAAGGATCACCTAGTTCTAAGTCCCCTGCCACTGGATCAGGTTGCTCAAAGCCCAATCCAGCCTGTCATTAAAAATCTCCTTAAATACTGAGAAGTCTGAATTATGCTTATTAAATGTGAATACTCTTTTGCATTCCTTTCCAAAGGCAGGGAATACCAGGAGGCTAATCTTGAGTATTTCTGACCATCCCATCCTGTAATTCACCACAGATCTGATGAACACCTCTCCTGAGAAGATTTGCCATCCAGCTTACCCTAGCTGAACCTTGAGTGCTGATAAAACTGCTGTCTGCAACCAAAAAAACCCACACAAACAGGTCAAGCAGGAACCAAGTGATCCACTGCTAGCAAAGCACTTGACCACATCCCCTGATGCTTTTTATTTTGTAGACTTTCATCCTCCTTGCAGCATGCATCTCTTTTTCCTACCACACCGGTTCCAGCACTGCTTCAGAGCTTGCATCAACTCTATTTGGGGAAAGTGAATAGAGAGTGCAACATTTTTGTGGGGTACTTCAGGAGCTATTCACCAGGTGGTAGATGGCTGGCTAAGGCAAATATTCCTACATTTGTGGTAGCTGAAGAATGGGCTGACTGGAGGACTTTCAGTGATGTATTTTGCCCTTGTGTTGAAAAGGTTTGTTTTGAATGGAATGTTGCAATACTTAAGCATCTGCTCCAGTGCTTTCCTGCATGAGGTTCTCTATTTCCCAGTGTCTGGACTTATTTGATTTCTGGTCAAGTCACAACATCTTTACGTTTCACTTTCTCCATCTGTGAAATGTGGAAAATGAAACTTAGCTGCCTTATGGTGATGCAAAGAGTAATTAAAAACTGTCAAGCACTTTGAGATCACAAATTGTACTATTACAGCATTTAGCAACTGTGATTTTGTCCCACCACAGAAAACCGCATTATCAGAGAGTGTCCTGGAGTCCTGTATACCGCTAAATTGTTCTCTCTGCGTGGTTTGAAAGGGAGAGGGAAAGCCACCTGGTTCCCCCCACCTCGCCTGCCCTGCAGGCATGAAGGGGGTGAGCAAGGGGTCCTGCCCGCATGAGGAGTGCCCTGTGCAGTGCCCGCGCTGGGATCTGGCTGGGATTGGCTGTGCCTTTCGCACCTAAGGAAGTGGTAACTTTGCTCTTTGTCTAGAGAGGGTATAAATATTGGGGGCTTCCTACCTTTGGGGGTTCCCACCTTGGAGTTCCTTACTGCCTGAACCTTCCTGCTTGCCTGAGAGTTCTCCCCTCTCCGCACGGCTGGATACAGAAAGAGCTTCAAAGACTGCTTCACCTATTGACACCCTTTGTAAGCCTAACGACCCTTAACGACCCACCTGCAGCTGCTGAAAGGGAACGAGAGACAGACCGCCCGAGGAAGTCAGCCTGATCGTGAGTTATTTTGGCTCAACTTTATTAGTAAGAAAACACTATTAATTAATAGCTAAAGCCTTTTCCAATTTCTGAGTTCCAAAATAGTCAGATTATCGATGGCATCCCTGTAGATATTCTCAAGCAACTGAATCTGTTAATTAAACTAAATCAATCTTTGTATATATAGTTTTGGGGGCAGGTTTTGGGAAAATAAAAATAACTCTATTTTTGTATAAAAATTCCTGCCTTGGCCACATTAATTCCTGCCTCTACAACAGAGAGATCATGGTGTAGTCACCAGGTGCCTCTTCCACTCAGAAACACTTTGCCGCATCAGACACGTACAGCAATCAGGAAACTTGTGTGCATTTGAAAGGCTGTCAGGAAAGTTTGGTCTAGTTTCCCATTCCCCATAAAAGATAATTGCCTATGTAAGGGAAAGGAAGAGAGAGGTAAACAGCACTTTGTGTCCTTTCTGGCTGAGAGCAGGATGCTAAGGTAAAACAGGTTTTGCCACTGCCTCTCGGGTTATGTTGGATGTTAGCAACTGTTACCCTTAGGCTGAGGCTGTGTTCAAAGGCTGGGTGTGAGCCACCAGGTGTTGTATGGATGGAGCAGGTTGGTACCTCACAGGTCCTTACCATTCCATCTTCCTCATTAACCACCATTTATCAACTAAAAAAATAAAACCACAAACAAAACCAAAATAATTAAAAAAAAAAAAAACCACAAACCAACAACAAAAAAGAGACAAAATTAAACCAAAACAACCAACCAATACCACAAAAAGAAACAGCACCAAGCCCCTTAAACAATACAACACCCCCCCAAACCAAAAAAAAAGACCAAAAAAAAACCCAAAACCAAACAAACCCCAAACTACTACTACTACAACAACAAAACACAATCCCACTTCTCTTATGACTTGAAATCAAACCCAAGTTTTGAGCATCAGCTGATTTAATCGTCATAGGAATAGCAACTGACTTTATCTGCCTGAGTTTCCCTATCTTTATGCTGGGAATAGTTGTGCTTCCTCTTCAAATAATAACCAGGCTATTTTTCAAGTTGCTAATTATTATTCTCTAGATAGATAAAAGCAGTGAGCCATGGGAGCGTTTTTCTTCTTTTTTTTTTATCAGTAATTAATTCTGCTGAACTTTTCTGCTGTTTCTGCAGGACTTTTAAAAGTAAACTGAAACAATAATGTAAAAAGTGGAAGAAACAGCTCTGTCAAATTTCAGTACTTTTAAGAAGGGAAATAGTTGGGAAAGGACTACTAAAGTTGTATGGCTGTTGTATAACCCAGCGTTACTCCTTTGAATCACACCTTTGCTCTCCCTCCCCATTGTTAGGACTGTTATTATTGAAGAAGAAAGAAATTAAAATCAGACAGGCTGTTTCCACACTCTAATTCACGTTCTGCACTTAGAAGCTGAGGCATAAGGGAACTTGCTGAGGACCCAGCATACTAGTTCCTTTTTACAGTAAGAAGCTTTTAAGCATACTGAAGAGGACTCCTTGTCACAAAAGTAGCTTCTGGGCCTGTTTGCCTCCCACTCACCATGGCACTGTGCTCCATGAAGGAGCGGACAAGGCAGCATAGAACAGTGATACTAGTGAGAAGCAGTACTTGCCCAGTTACCCTCCACTCACGCTCCTGTTTTAATGGGAGGTTCTGAGTGAGGGGTAAATCTGTACTGGCAATGTGAACCACACCTAGGCTGGCTGACTTTACCTCCCCATTCCCGCCCCCATCTTACATCCTTTCATCCTCTCCAGATCACTTCCCCTGCCTCATCTTTAGACATCCCTCACAGGCTTCTTTCTGCAGGAAAGACACTGTTTCCTGCTGAGCACTTCTCTCTATCTGTGCCCACAGATGGCTCTAAGTACATTCTTCCCATCTTTTTTTGTCTAGTTGTCCTATCTCTAGGCCTTCTTTAGCATTTTATCTCTGTTTCCATACATATACCATCAGAGACAACTCCACAAAAGCTATTTGTCAAGCACAAATTCCACTTCAGAATGCTTATAAACTACAAAAATAAAATCTGGAAAGCTCTGCAGTGGGTGTTCAGCCACTGAACACGTGCTACAAATCATGAAATGTGTGAGAATAGAGGTTCTTTGCTCCAAGGGAAGGTTTTGGGCTTTGTTCTGTTTTTTAATTATATCGGTCACAATATGAAAATGATTGAAACCTTATAGCACTTATATGAAGACAGCAACATGGAATATAATCCCATTCCAAGCTGGTTTTGAAAACTGGATCTTTAGAAGTCAGATAGGTACTTCAGTAGGTTTTGGTTTAGATTTCACTAGCCAACAAGTACCCAATGGGAGGAAATCTATCTTACAAACTCCACCTGTTGAAAAGCACAGTGTAAAGACATTATTATCTGCTTTTCAGTAGATAAACTATGCTGCTTATACTGGATCAACCGCATATTAAGGAGTCACATAGAATCATATGATTCTGTGTGACTCCTTAATATGCGGTTGATCATATGATTCTGTGTGACTCCTTAATATGCGGTTGATCATATGATTCTATGTGACTCCTTAATATGTGGTTGATCATATGATTCTGTGTGACTCCTTAATATGCGGTTGATCATATGATTCTATGTGACTCCTTAATATGCGGTTGATCATATGATTCTGTGTGACTCCTTAATATGTGGTTGATCATATGATTCTGTGTGACTCCTTAATATGCGGTTGATCCAGTATAAACAGCATAGTTTATCTACTGAAAAGCAGATTATAATGTCCCATGTAAGATGGAGAGTAGATGAGATCTGTCTTGACACTCTACAAATTAACTGTTCCTACAGGAAAGACTTTCCCACTGGAGGGAAGTGGAGAGTTATGTTATGATGCTGTCCCAGCTAAATGACTGAATGTCTTGTTTCTGGCTGCAGTCTGGTGTATATTAAAAGAAAACCAGATGTCTCAACAGATCAGTGCTCCTATTTCACAGCAAATCAAGTAACTGAATGCTTTAGGAAAGCTGCTTTGCCACCTTCACTTTTGGAGCTGTAACACTGTTTGGAATAAGAATATATTTAATAGATCAGCAGTCTACAGAATGAAGCATTGATATCAAAGGAGCCAAGAAGAATTCATCCTCTTTAGGGCACCTCAGAAAGCTTGTGTATCTCTTACACCACATTTGTTTTCTGGAAATTGTTCTTTTGAAATAAAATAATGCAAAAACAAAACAACAAAAAAGGGCACAGTCAGACAGAAAATACCTTTTTTATTGATGAGCTTCTTGTTCCAGACCCTCACTCCCCACCCAAACTCTTGCTCCCATATGAGCAATTCCACATGGTTTCAGGATTTGCTATTAGCCATCTGACATCAGCTTTTAGTTGATTTAATTTCCTTGTTATGCAACAGGAAGCAAAGATGTTTGACAGAAATATTCAATGAAATAAAGGCCAAATGTTTGATAACCACTACAATGTGTAATATTACTCGCAATAATTGAGTATAAATACTGATATAATGGGAAAAAAATGGTTCAGTTTTTTCCACTAAACTAATTCTTTCTAGACTGGATTTCCTCATGACAGTTTTAAATAGCTATCAAACGAAGCATGTGTACCTGCCCAGACAAATAGGAAAGTTATCTCCAAGTCAAATACAAATGCAAACACAGAAAGCAGTTGTTAAATATGTTTAAGGAATATGGCCTATCATGGTGAGGTCATCAGAATGGCATCAGAAAACAGAAGAAATTATAGAGAGGGACAATGTAACAAAGCTGAGAGAACTTCCTCTATTTGTTTCTCCAGAAGTTTTACTTATGGTTTCAAACCATAGGTTACAAATAAATACTTGTTCTATAGGTACACAACATATTAAGGAAGTTCTCATTTCTAGCATATTGTACATAAGATATTAAGTTAGAAGAAAAAAGTGAATGTGATTCTTCTCTAAATTATCTAAGACATGTCTTGTTTTGAAATACTGGCAAATGAGGAATCATAATCCAGCTTCTTAGGCTTAACTTGCTAAATTCTTCACTCATGAGAATAATCTCACAGTAATTAGCACAAACTACAAACACATTGTAGAGAGTTAAACATAATTTGCAAGTTATACCAAAATTCAACCTGATGTTGAGAAGATACTAAGGACCTTGAAAATGTGTTGTTAAATTCAATGCAAGGAATGCACACTCTTCATTCTAGGGGAAAAAGAGAACAGAAAAACATTGGCTTTTTCTCACTGACATGAGAGAGAATTCATTGCATTCATACGCAGCTGAAGTTCAATAACAAATCTAACTGCTTGTATACGGTTTGGTTGTGACTATCACAGTCCAAACAACACTTAGATGAACAATTATACAGAACTAAGATAGTTTATTCTGAATGGTATCATCTGACAAAGTGAAAGCTACACACTGCCTTGAAGCAAAGCTGGTAGCCCGTTCTCAAATCGCATGACTTGCAGAACTTGTGCAAGGTTGCATCTCTTTCCTAGCTTTCAACAAAGGCTTTTCAGAGCATCTCTACTCTCTGGAGTTCTAAATTGCTGCCCTTCTTCTAGGTTGTCTCTGAAAGAGTATCAGGAGAGGAGGACTGTTTTTAAGAGCTCAGGGTCCAATAAATCATACTTATGGTCTGCATGATTTGTTTACAGTCTAGGAATAAGTGTTTTACAAAGGGCACAAAAGAAGCATTGGAACAGCTGAGCAGATACATGAGTGAGAGAACAGAAGAGTCTGATCTACCACAAATATCAGGGAGAAAGCAGGGGACAGGTGCTAATAATGAGAATGTCACATGCAGTAAATCTGATGATTGTTCCAGGGCTCTCGAAAAATGTCTTGCTACTTTACAAATATCTCACTTCTACTGAGTATTTGTCTCTCTTTGTCCTTTCTCTTTGGCAGAAGGGCAGCTACCTCTGATGTCAGGCTGCGCTTTTGTTTACCAGAGGGAGAGCAAGAGAAGAGAAGCAAGAGGTGTCTTCGGTGTAGACAAAGAGGAGAGAGCAGAACCAGATACTCAGGACTGAAAACTTTCAGTGCTTAGAGACGTCTTAAACTATACGTTGAACTGATACCTGTGTGCCATGGCCTTTGCTGAGTTTCCATCACCATATGTATGACCAAGAAAACCTGAAGAAACAAAATGGCAACCTACATTTGAACTGGCTTTCATTATGATTCACACATTTATTCTCACACTGCCTGATCTGAGTTATTGTTTCATTCAGAAAAAAATAAGTTTCCTTTATAATAGGTGAAATGATGTCTTGGAATGTTTGGCTACAGTAAATGGAATCCAGAAAAGAGGCCAACAGAAAAAGAAAATTAAAAAGATAAAATCAAGTTTTTCCCATAAATCACTAATCCAGTACTATTAAATGGGAGGGGGATTCAGAATTAAAATTCTATTTTCCCATTTCCATCCTCTGTGAGCAAGTAAGGCAAAGCCATTCTAATTCCTAGGCACCGTTACTGACAGAAAGAAGCAGTACATTGCAGTATAATGCACTCTACATGCCAGAAAACTCCTCTTGCAGCTTCCTCTTCACCTTTACACGGATTGTTCTTCTTAAATTTATTAATTCAAACACGGCATCATCCCAGCATGAGATGTCACCCTTGGTGACATGATTTTTAAGAAACTTTCATAACCTTCTGGTTTTAAAAAGATCATGCTTGAAGAAGTAACTTTGTTATAGAAAACAGCATTTAAGAATATGAAAGTACTGCTACTATTGTTGCATTAAAGATCGCGCAGGTGCTAGTTTGAAGCTAGCTAGAATGTTTTGGGGAGAAGGATTAAATCACAGGCTATAAAAGAGAAACAATGGTGATGTCTACTTTCCTCATAGGCTTGCTGAGATGTATAAGAACAAAAATCAAAACATAGATAAAGCACTTCTCCTGGGGAGCTCTAAGCTGCATCTCTCTCTAAAACCTCACCCTCTGTTTCTCTGATTAATCCACTTGCTTCCTAACCCCTCTAGCCGACCTTCCATTCTTCCTTGGGGCACAAGGCAATGTCTGGGGTAAGGTAGAGGGGTGGGAGAAGGTGGAAGGGTGGTTGGGAGCCCCTCCTGGGAATTGAAGTTTCTGGGAGGGGAGTTGTGTTTCTGTATTACCTTTTACCTTGTATATTTCTGTCTATAACTGTATATACTGTAAATATCTGCTTCTATATTGTGCTAAGCTGTAAATAATAAGCTTCGTTCAATTTGCAGAGCTGGCTGAGTCTAGTCTGGGTGATTTCCAAAGTGTGGAGGGGGTGGGTAACACCCAAGCCACCACAATACACATGACAAGCTGTTGATGGATCCTGATGAGTCATTAAGAACACATAAACTACAGCAATGAGTGAGACCCACCTATTTCACTGTCCCAGTTCTGACACTGAATTGCACCACTGGCCTTGGAGGGTGGTTTCATAAACCCCCTCCTGGTCAGCTGACAGAGATGGAATTCTGCACTCACTAACATGGGCTGCATTATCCTCAAACTATAAATCATGGCAGAATCCATGAAGCATGAGGTTAATACCCTCTATACAACCATAGTGATCACAAATTACAGAGTTGATCAAGATATGTTGATACTCTTGACATGTGCAGAAATTCTCATATTGTTTTCTGAATCTCCACAAATTCTTTATCAAAATCTTTTGACCAAAAGTTCCACATATAAATCAAATACTGTGCCCAAAATACTCTTTAGACTGCTTTTGTTGTTCCACTGTTTAAAACGACCATTCTTTCTGTTGTAAGGTAGAGGGGAATTTCCAGATGGCCGTCCCTGAAGCCTTTCATTACTTTACATGCTTTTGTCATACCCTTTCACATTTGTTAAAAGGAAAATACAAGTAAGGAAAATGAATCCAGACTCCATAAACCACAGCACTCTGATTATTTCATTGATTTACTTGAGTGGGCTTGTTACAACTTGTTAAGTGGAGAAGAAACCTGAACTAACATTACACAAGTGCCTGCACAGAGAACTACATTCAAGCCCCTTTCTCTTTAATAAACAATCTCCAACTCTGAAGCTACAGTTAAGTGGCAGATATTTTTACTCAACAGAAAAAATCTGTCATAGGAACCATTATATTTACAATGAACTGGGAAGGGAGGTTGAGTGGGTGGGTAGGTTTAGGGAGGCACTTTTGGCAATGTTCAGACTGAGCCTTCTTTCAGCTTGACTTCTTTTAGGCTTAGTAGTTCAAGTCAATCCACTCCTGCGCTCTTCACTTTAAACCCCACAGCCTTAGTTTGCTCTGAACTCCTTCTACAATACCTTACTTTCAGGTATGGGAGTTTTTGGAATATTCTGGCCACACAAGCCTATCTGAGTGTGCCTTAAACCTCAGCACACCTCTGCAGTGGAGGGAAGTACTACTCTCCTGTTTACAGAGGTGGGGAATTAACAGTAAGGCTGTGCTGCAATCACAACAATGACAGCACCATGTGTCTACTCACCAAGGATTGTTTTGAACTAGTCACATCATGCACCAACAGCAAGGTAAATACAGGTGTGGCGTGCAAAACTTGGAACACAATGGAAAATTCTCCCAGGAAGCAGAGAAAACAGCCACACATGTTGCTCCTACAGTAGCTAATTAAAAGCTAGTTGAAGTATATGAGTTCACTGTCTATAAAGGAAGCTAAGTGTATCTAGCTCATGAGTAGGTAGCCATCCTCAGGCTGGTGAATCCCATCTCAGTTTTCCAAGGAAAACAGACCACGTGAGATGTTTTCTTCTACACAGACAAGAGCTAATTCTTCTGACCATACATACTTACCACAGTTGATATCACAGATCTGCAATGGGACTGAATATTCTACATCTGTCCTCCAGCCCTTATAAAAGAAAGAACTGAGTCTTATTCCTCTGCCAGCAGAACTGTTACTAAACACTTGTGTTGGCAAAATGAGATTGCTTTCTTAATTTACTCAAAATACTGCATTTTTTTAACCTATTCTAAAATAAATGCATATGGAGACTACTGGTCTACTTATACTTAGCGAGTTGAACTCAATTTTAGGTTTCTAAATGATAAAGCACAGCAGATTGTTTGGGGAGAGGAGAACCGTATACTGACAGATAATGTATTAGCTACAAAATAAACTGTTTGTGCGGGAAAACATCAATTTTGCCATTAAATCTGATTTTTCACTAGGGAAAAAGACAGAAGGCTCTTGCCAATGTCACTTTTATCTTTCTCCTTTTTTTTTGTATCAGAAAGTGAAGTTGTCAAAGGCCTGCCAGGGCAGCTGCTGCAGCCTCACAGCTCCAGCAGTCACTCTCTCTCTCTGGTGTCTGCAGAGAAGCTTAACTTCAGAGAGAAATAAACCTAGCAGTCTCATTCTCATTTTCTATTAGTGTTGTCTTAATAAAGTTCAGCTGCAGAAATAATGTGTAAAAATGTCAGAAATAATTTGCTTTCAGGAGTGCTAATTCCAACATACTATATAATTTCTGTGCTGTTTTCTACCCGAATAACCTTTTCCAAATAGTGCTAATTCTGGAAAAATTCAGCTGTGATTTACTTGGCTATTTCAACACCTTTAAAGACAGGGTTAAGAATTTCATTATGTTACCCCCACTGTATCTCCCACTGACAAAGAAGCAAGATCATAGAGAGCAACTTCTCTGTTAACTAATGTCATCTCAACAAGACGTGATGGCAGCACATCAAGATATAGACAATGCTCTTTATCAACTCCATTTGCACAGTAATCAGATTTGTCTGGGAGGAGAAAGTGGTAAGAGTGGCTGCTGGGTTTGTTTTGGTTTTGTTCATCACTTGGGTTTTGTGTTACAGAGTATCTGGCAAAATGAAGACACGTACCTGAATGCAAATCATTGACTCGCACATTTCCCGTGACATAGCGATTGACACAGAATCTCCCTAATGAAAAGGAAAAGCAAATTTGAAAGCTTTTATTTTCTATTCTCTGGAACAATGAAAATGTACTGTGCCTCTCCAGCTCTTTGGTTTGTTTGCCAAAAATGCTACATGTTTTACTGTGTCAGAAAAAAAATAAAATCAAGTATATATTCATTATGGAAGGCTATTTATTTGCAGAGACATCCCCAGATCTCTAAGACAATAAGAACTTGGTGTAGCTTTACAAGCACAACCTGAAGAGCACAGTAAGAGGGCTAATGTTCTTGCATTTTGTGAAGCACCATAAAGCAGAGCATTCTCTCTGCCACGGCTACTTACACCACCTTAACCAATGAGCGTCTTCACTTCCTTCCCCTGGTGTACCTGAGCTGGAGGAATGGCCCTTTCTTCAGAGTTCTTCTGGACTTCCCATCACATTGTATGCTGAGAAAAAGCTCAGCCTTAGGGTAAATGGTCCTAAATGACTGTTCTGGCATTTAACATTTGGTCGTTCGTGGTTTGTCCACAAAATAACATTTAGTTGCTCCACTAATAGCTATGAATCCTACACCACCCTCTTTAGTGTAACAAAATCCTAAAACTGTTTAGGGCAAATGAGGTGAATATGTTCTTTTTTGATTACATCTCAACAGAGATAACTAGATCGAGAATGAACATTGGTTTCTGGAAACACAGAGCTAAGTCCTGTTGAAAAGTCTGTGTATATTGCTCATACTGTTGAGATAGGAGCTGTGTGTCAGTTATGTGAGCTCCCATCCTGTTGCAGTAGCAGAGAACATAACAGCTTCGTACCAGAGGGAAAAAACAGCACACATTTTTAAATGCATCAGTGCCCTTCATGAAACATGCATTTAGAGACCTACCTCTGATTTATTGGTGCTCCAACATCACACTTCTTCTCACATAGCAATTCACACAAGGGAACCTTTAAAACTCCATAGATTTCATGGGAAATAAACCAGTTGAAGGGAAGTGATTCTGTAAGTGTTCACTGAACACAGTGTTTGACAATTCTTTTAGCACACGGATCTCCATTTCTTCCAGCAATAGAGCATTTCCCCCAGTATCTTGCCCCATTTTGACAGACTCTTGATAGCAATGCCCTATGTGGTCTATGTTGATTAGGATGCCATGTTCAGGGTTTTTTGGGTTCTTTTTCCTAGGCCTTTAACAATTATTATTCATCTCTGGGACCTCCTGCAAGAGCAGCTATGCTCTCCTTAAGCATGTCCTCAGCTTGAGCAGCAAATCTGAGTTGAGAAATGCTGTTTTTATCAGCTGTTCTGTAATATTCAGCACCAGAGATGTGACAGGCCTAACCTGATTCATTACAAATTAAATTCAGCTTACAGTGTCTACCTCCTTAAGTTTCAGAAGTCCTCCTTGTCACTTAGCCCTGGTGTGTTCATCCAGCACACTAAAAGCATCAGAGGTACTTGAAAAAGTCACAGCTGCAGCATGTACTCACATGCAGTGGCAAAAAGAAGTACAGCTGCAATATATCCTAAAAAAAAGAGGACAAGTGTAGAAGCTATCTCATGCTTGTGTCTTTTGAAGTACATCCCCTACAGAAAAACTGTCAGTGGGCACAGTCCAGAATAGCAGTAGAAATCACACATCTGGACTTCTCACCTTTCTCAAAATCCACCATATGGCATCTCATACCTCAACAGCAGAGCAGAAGGAAGGAGCACACATTTAGGGTGAACATAAGATCACTGAAAACCTGTCTGCTGAGCAAGCAGCATGTCTTTCAGCACGGAAATCCCAGTAGCTCCTAGGACCTGTCCTGCTAGCGTTCATCTATTTGAAAATAATGCTACAGCCACTCTTCTGCTCTTTGACCAACTTCCCAGATGTACCACTCAGCAGACCACAGCTCAGGCCAACAAGGTAATTCTGGTAGGCAAGGTTTGAGAGCAAAGGCAATGCATAATGCTGCACTCAAAACATACAAGAATCAGTCGCAAGAGAGGAATGAGGCTCCCATATCTTGACAGAAATCTCACCCATCTTTTCCTTCTCTCTTCCCAGCTTGGCTAGGAGAAGCAGCTGTGTAGTCACACAGTTCGCTAACACAAAAAACTGATTTGGCTGAAAACTTGCTTTGCTTGTGTGCTGAGTTAGTTTTGGCCACTCTGAGATTTACCACGGCTCAAAACTGTCACAGAAGTATGCCTCAAGTCTTACATTTCATGATATAATATTTGCAAGGTCAATTAAACCCATATATGAAATACCAACACCTAGTGTTTGTTGTATATGTAACAAAAATACTGCACCACAAAAAGTGCTAAAAGAACATTGAGGTTCCACTCAATAGTCACTTCCTTGGGTGTGACTCATTGGATTTCAGCACCCTTATTTATTTATTGCTTCAGTGTGAGATCAGAATTAGAACTTTAAAAAACATTCCAATAATCATTTCAGTATGAGCATGTATGAGGTTAGTAATACTTTCAAGCTGCAGAGCAATAAATGGAATGATAAAATTAATGCAGTTAGATATGTTTAAAAGTCTTTAAATGCTTAAGAAATAATATGTACAAACCACGGAGACTGAATGGTGGATCCCAACTGCTTGACATGAGGCCAGCTGCGTCCTGTTACACACAAGCACTGAGAACTCCGCTTTGGTTTGCGATGTGAAGAAAACTTGTATTTTTCCTGCAACTGCATCAGTTCTCATTTTCCAAGCTGATATGAGGGGAAAAGATTCACTTTTAGATGCACAAGAACTATATACTATATTATAAAGTGATATGTTTAAAATAAATGCCTTTTTAATTAGCTAAGTGCCATCAAATAATCTGCAAGTAATTATTTTGATCCTCACAAGTTACTTTTAAGAATTATAAACACTTAACCTGCTGGGGATAACAGAAGTAGCAATCTTTTCAACATAATTTACAAGCCACGGTTATGTGGACTCTTCTCACTTGTTTGCTGGAGAAGGTTCATATCTTGTGAGTGATCTACTATTTTTCACTATTTAATATTATGTAATTTTAAAACATATATTTACCTGGAAATTCTCCATGAGCAAATGGGCATTTAACCCAAGACCCTTGCTTTGTTGTAAACTGAAAGCAGAGAAATCTGTTAGGAAAACTGATTTTTCAATTTCAGTCTGTGGCTACAGATTCAACTAGAGATGATCAGTAAATTCCAGAAAGTTGCAGAAAGTAAGTTCACAGCTTACCTGGTCTATAGTATGTTCCAACCCTTGCTTTAAATTAGATCCCCGAGTTCTTCAGATATTTATGCACATGCATATTTTACAGAAACATGTAGCTCCACTGACTTAAAAATAATCTAAACTAGTTAACCTTACTGGCATTCTTTTCTCAACTAGAGTCATAAAAGGTACTCCAGTAGATGTAGTGTGTCAATACTTTTCATTACCAAATATTAAACATGGAAATACTTTAAGTTTAGTGCATGCTGCAAAGTTTGCATTGACCTAAAACAATTTTTCCCTGCTTTTTCTTAAATAGAGACAGAGGGCAGAATCTGACCTGTGTTCTATCATCATTGCTGCTGCAGTTCTTGTCAACCTAATGTTTTGCATTTCCTTCAGTCTTACTTCTCATTCATCAGAGGTATGAAACAAAATATTGATCCTAAAGAATGTTAGGAACTCATGTTTATAGCTGACAGAAAGAATGCAGTTAACAGGTGCTTTACAAGGAAATCCCTTTACCTTCATGCAAAGTCTTGGGTGAGTGTCCACACGAGAATATTTAACCTGCTTGAAAAAGAAAACACTCAGCATGAGCTAGTTTCACAAACTCAGTTACCCGAAATTTTCCACAGTTTGATTACTGAGAAAGGAACTGGGTTGTTTACTTTATAAATTAATGACATTAAATGATAAGAACAGAAAGAACCACAACTTTGAATTAATCATCAGTTTGCCACTTTTTATCTGTAACTCTTAGCTCTTGGAGCTGAATCAATTGATTCTGTGGTGGCTTACATGCAAAATTCTGGTTACACAGCTGTCCTGTTTCAGCCTCTTATTTACTATTCATCAACAACTCAGCAGAACATTTACACATATAACCAAAAGCATTGTTCCTCCTTCGGTACATCAGTTTGCCAATTTTACATATCTCTATTCCAGAAAGATTTAAACTGAGTTTTAGACATGTACTTAATTACTACAAAATGTTGCTTTCTTGATTACCCACCAAAGCCCTCAGGATAAGAAGCCTTGTCTCACATAAACAATTACCGCCCATGTTAAGTCATCTTACTGAGCTCAAGTGACAGACCACAATGAATCCTACACACAAAAAACAGTATCGCAGCCAAAGTCACATCTCTTTCCGCTAACTTTTTGAGAAGAACGTAACAAATGTCCTTGGGTAGCTCTACCATAGGGTCACGAAAGGTAGCTCTGCATGAGTTTGTCTGAGTGTCAGATATGGAGACAGCATTGTCATCAACAGAAAAAGACACACCCAAACTAGAGAGAAGAGTTAGCTGTGGGGCGTAAAGCAGTACACGTGCACAGTACCAGAGAGTGTTGTACTGTGTGGATTTACTGAAGAAACTGGAACTATGTGAAGAATGTCCAGTAGTCTCTAGCGCACAAGAGATATGTTCTTCAGGATTAAAGCACAAGTGGACCAAATACAAGATCAAATATTTTAGGATGAATTAGAAAACAACAGGAAAATTCATCCTGTCCAGGAATATTAATAAATACAGGAATATTTTTTTCCTTTCCTGCAAGCAATGAATTGTGCTTCTTGTCAGCAGATGATGATTTCCACATGGCCCAGTCACATGTATAAAATTAAATATATTTCCTTTTGCAAGATCTAAGCTTTGTTGAAACCCATGAAATGGTGAATCTGAACAATCAATAAACACTTAGCCAGGACTTTCTAATCAAAAAAGCATTCAGCAGTCTTTAGTCAGCACCGTCCCCAGCCCCTGCAAAACATCTCATCAGAATAATACTCATAGAGTTTCAGAAATTAAGAATCAGTCTTTTAATTTGCTTTTCCTGGGTTTACTGGCTTGTCTCCACAATCAGGAAAGCCTGGAACCTATTTTTCAAGATGAAAGCCTATCTCATAAATCCAGTGTGCTTAGTATCATGAGACTTCAGCTTGAAGTATTAAACAGATCATAGAATCATAAAATCAACCAGGTTGGAAGAGACCTCCAAGGTCATCCAGTCCAATCTAGCACCCAGCTATATCCAACCACTAGACCACAGAATCATATCATAGAATCATAGAATTAACCAGGTTGAAAGAGACATCCAAGATCATCCAGGCCAACCTATCACCCAGCCCTGTCCAGTCAACTAGACCATGACACTAAGTGCCTCATCCAGTCTTTCCTTGAACACTCCTGAGACAGCAACTCCACCGCCTCCCTGGGCAGCCCATTCCAATGGCAAATCACTCTCTCTGGGAAGAACTTCCTCCTAGTATCCAGCCTATACCTCTCCTCCAGCACAACTTGAGACTGTATCCCCTTGTTCTGTTGCTGGTTGTCTGGCAGAAGAGACCAACCCCCACCTGGTTACAGCCTCCCTTCAGGGAGTTGTAGACAGTAGTGAGGTCACCCCTGAGCCTCCTCTTCTCCAGGCTAAACAACCCCAGCTCCCTCAGCCTCTCCTCATAGGGTTTGTGTTCCAGGCCTCTCACCAGCTTTGTCACCCTTCTCTGGACATGTTCCGGTATCTCAATATCTCTCTTGAATTGAGGGGTCCAGAATTGGACACAGTGCTTGAGGTGGGGCCTGACCAGTGCTGAGTACAGGGGCAGAATAACCTTCCTTGTACTACTGGCCTCTCTTTCCTGGTACAGACCAGGATGCCATTGGCTCTTCTGGCCACCTGGGCACACTGCTGGCTCACATTCAGATCAAGCTATATGCCATGAAAACTCCTTTCAACTTTAGAACATGAGTGCTGGAAACACTGAGGAAGAGCATCAACATTAACACCAACAATTTCAAGACAGTGAACCAGTTAGTGGGAGGGTCTTCAAAGAGCATGAAACAATCATGAGCTACCAAGGTATTGTTATGTCTCCAGTCAGATTTAAAGACATTTAGCTTTATTTCACTTACAGTTCAGGTGTCTAAATGTTGAATATCTAAATACAATCTCATCACAACAGACTCTTATCATAGTGAAAAGGAAGCTACCTTCACAGAGAAATCCTTCTCAAATCTTCAGATGAGAAGCTGAGTGTCTGTTTCACTCACTCACTTTAAAGGGAATGTGAGATGAATAACACAGATTTGAACACGTACCATTTAGACAGTAAAGTCAAGGAAGATGAATCATGCATTTACTATAAATGAAAGGCAGACCCTATTCACACCAAAGAATTTAGCAAACATTACTAGCTTCACAGTCATCTCCACTTTTTATATCTTAATAGTGAGTCAGTCAATATGAGGTCTCTGAATAAATCATGTGGTTAGTGTACAAAACCACATTGTGTTACCAATAGTTTTAAGTATCAGAAAAGAGAGAAATGTGCAGCTGCTCTCATTCCAAAGTCTAGATTTTCACATTATGCTTTTGATTATGGACTTCAATCTGAGTTGGAATAAATCTGCATAGCTCTTACTTTCTCAGGAGACTTTTTGGAAGTGTTTTGTATATCTTCACAGTGGTTGTTAGACTTCATTAACCTGCAAAGGTTAACCATGACAAGCACGGGACAGGCTGGCTCCCAGGCTAGGGTTTGTGTCAATGGGTTGTAAATAATATTATTCCACAGCATCTTTGTATCTGTGCACAAAGAGTGGAAACATTATTCAGAATGTCTCAAAATCAATCAAAATTCTCAATAAATCTGGTACCTATACAAGTTCTAAACCCAAAAGCACTGCTTTTCTGTTTCATTTTCATTTTCACCAACCAGAACTGCAGTGTTTCACATATTGACCGTGTTACACTTGAATTCGTCCCATCAATGTGTTGGGGTTTACTACAGGTACTCAACCTGAGAGCTTAGTCTTACCAGTCTCTCACTACACGACAGATAACCACCACCAGGGAATGACTTCTTCTCCACTCGTACATAGGCTGCAGTGGAAGTGCATTAATCACAGAAGCAGTGTCAAGCAAGTAAATTCCTAACCAAGGACCTTCATTTAACTGTGTATGGTGAAGTGGAATGAATCCATACATGCCATACATCAGTGACTGGAGTCAGACTATGCATGTGTCTCATGTAGCACTTACATGCACAAAACATACACGTAAGAGGGAAAGCCAATTTCAGAGGTAGTCAACATATACTCAAGAATGTCTTAAACAGGCAATATTATAAAATAAAAGCTGTATATTTATTTAATTGGTCAAATTAGTCACTTTGTACTGACTTTCTTTTCAATTTAGCTACATGTGGATGAAATTTTCATCATGAAACACAAACTGATATTTTAGTTCGTGGAACCACAAAGAATCACAGAATGGTAGTAGCTGGATGGGACCTCCAGAGTCATCTAATCCAACCCTCCACCCAAGATAGGTTCTCCTAGATCAAGTTGGGCAGGAACACATCCAGCCAGGTTTGACCATATTTAATGGAGCAATTTGGAAAGATTTACCTTTACCTTTTAGAAGTTTGAAGTAGGAGAAAAATATACTTCTGCAAATATTTGTGATGCAAAACTTGATTATGCAGCTAGTTGGATGATCAACTAGTGAACGGACAATGAAAATATAGCAAAGTAAAGCACAGTTTACATCAGAGTGGAAACACTAGGTGTCCAAATTATAGAATCACAAAATCATTTCAGTTGGAAAAGATCTCTGAGATCATTGAGTCCAGCCATTGACCTAGCCCCACCATGCCATTAAGCCATGTCTTGAAGAAGTCATGATGGTGCTAGGTCAACTGCCATAGAGCATAGCAATAACTCCTATTAGTATTTCTTCTCTCAGAAATGTCCTGAAAAAAAACTTTAGATATTTTCTTTAAAATCCTTCTAGACCCTTTAATTCTTCCAAGTCTCTTGCTGTCTTAACTTTGTGTTCCAACACTGACATTAAAGTACTGAAACCTTTCTAGGAAGTTTTTTATTCTACTTTAAAAAATACATGGAAATTTGATTTTTTTTAAAATGCTCATTTTAAAAAATGGACTTGTAAGGTAAACCCAATGTTTAGAGAATATTTAACCTAACTGCAGAGTCCTAGGTCTCAACATTTCCTACAATTTTCACAACTACATTTTACATGTGATAGGAGTGTATAATAATCTAGATATAGGGTAAATATAATCCTAATTCTCAAAACAATAGATCTACCAATAAGATTTTTCAGGCCTGTTCCTTGACAGAAGAGATAGAGATGATAGAGACAGAGACAAAGATAGAGACAGAGAAAGAGATTTAGATGATATAGATACACCTGCAAACAGAGATGTCAGTTAGAAAACAGAAAGATTTAAAAAAGAAAACAATGTGGCTCAAAAGCTGGAACTCCTTTGTAATGGTTTGGGAGTTACTGACCCCCCCATTCTCATGAAATCACCCAGACTAGACTCAGCTGGCTGGAAGTTAAGGAATGAAGCTTTATATTCACAGCTTAGCACAATATATAAGCAGATATTTGCAATATTTACAGCTATATACAGAAATATACAAGTTAAAAGTAATACAGAAACACAACACCCCTCCCAGAAATCCCTCCAAGGAGGGGCTCCCAAGCACCCTTCCACCTTCTTTCCAGCCCTCTACCTTATCCCACAGTTTGCCTTACATTCAAAGTGAGTTTGGAGGATCAGCAAGGAGGGATTAGAAGCAGAAGGATTAGTTACACAGAAGCAGCCCAGGGAGAAACACAGACTCCAATAGAGAGACACACTGTGTATTACCTATGTTTATATTCTTGTTTCTATACACGTCAGCAAGCCTATGAGTGAAGTAGCCATCACCATTGTTTCCTTTCAACACCCTATAATCTAATTTCTCTCATTAAAATATTCCAATTAGCCTCAAACTAGCACACTCCTTACATATTTAAATAAGTGTGAAGTGGGCACTAGAGTGTGAAAAAATTGCTTGAGATTTCTGCAAGGAGGGTAGTTGAGTAAATGACAGGTATAGCTGTAAAAGAGTATTTCTCACACTCAGCAAAGCTGTACATTTTGCAATGGAGCTCTCCATTGGTACTTCTTATATGGACAGAAATAAGCATCAGTGTGCCAAAATTTGTGCTCCCTATTGTCTGACAACACAAAGCTTTGGAACTTGTGCTTCAATTGGTGAGCAGTTTGGTCTGAAAGTATGCTGTCTGTCTGCCCACAGTATAACAAACCAGTATGAAGTTTCCTTGAAATGTTGCAATGTATGGTTTTGACCTTAGATGGATTTCAAAATGTGACATACTACTGTGGAAAATCACCCATATAAAGAATAATAACACAATACTTGCCATTTTCAAAGGGGCAAAGTTGTATTCTCCTTGCATCAGGAATTGCCAGCCAGCCCTACAACCCAAAAGTGGCCATTAGATACAGATTCTCAGATACACCAGCATTTACCATTTCAGACATAAGTGACAAAAAAAACCCTTCCAAAAACATGCTATGTTTATTAGGAAGTACTTATTCTTAAGGATATTTTGCATTAGACATCTAGTTTATTGTTCATCCTTAGGGAGCACTATATTCCAACTATTTCTGATTCATATATTTAGCCCAATTTAATTTGGAAAGTCTTCCAGATTTATTTTCATTAAGTTTCTAACAGTGTCAATACTTTCAAGGAGTAAACATAAGACATTCAGGTATCATAACATCAGATCTCCTGGCCTTTGCTATGATAAAAGATACATCTTTAAAGTCTGAGGACTAACACTCAAACCCATCTGCAAATATATATGCATGGCTGTTACCATACCCTAATTGTTTGGATTCATATGAAAATCTTTCTATTACTTACAGTCACCATCTGTTTGCTAAGGAGATCCCTTGACTTGGAAGAGACCTTGTAGTACAACTTACATATTAAGGTATGTGATTTAAGATGTCTACAATGTACGTATCTGAGTGATTAAAGTACTTAAATTACCATTACAGTAGCCACTGGAGAGGTCCCCAAAGACTGGAAGCTGCCAATGTGATGCCCCACAAGAAGGGTTGAAAGGAGGAACCAGAAAACTACAGACCTGTCAGCCTGACCTCAGTGCCAGGCAAGGTGATGGAACAGGTCATCTTGAGTGCCATCACAAAGCACCTACAGGATAGCCAAGGGATCAGGCCCCAGCCAGCATGCTTTTAGGAAGGGCAGGTCCTGTCTCACCAAGCTGATCTCCTTTTATGATCAGGTTACCTGCCTGGTGAATGTGGGGAAGGCTGTGGATGGAGTCTACCTGCACTTCAGCAAAGCCTTTAACACAGTCTGCCACAACAAGCTCCTGGCAAAGCTGGCAGCTCATGGCTTGGACAGATTCACTCTGATATGGGCCAAGAACTGGCTGGAGGGCCAAGCCCAGAGAGTAGTGGTGAATGGTGTCACATCCAGTTGGCAGCCAGTCACTAGTGGTGTTCCCCAGGGATCAGTGCTGGGCCCAGTCCTGTTCAGCATCTTTACTGATGATCTGGATGAGGGGATTGAGTCCAGCGTGGCACTTGGTGCCATGGTCTAGCCTTAAGCTCTGTGGTAAAGGGTTGGACTTGATGATCTATGAGGTCTCTTCCAACCTTGGTGATACTGTGATACTGTGAAGTTTGCAGATGACACCAAGCTAGGAGCAGGTGTTGATCTGTTGGAAGGTAGGAGAGCCCTGCAGAGGGACCTAGACAGGCTGGATGGGTGGGCAGAAGCCAATGGGATGAGATTTAACAAGGCCAAGTGCAGGGTTCTGCACTTTGGCCACAACAACCCCAAGCAGCGCTATAGGCTGGGGACAGAGTTTAGGCATTTAATTCAAATGTAGGTATCTACATCTGGACACCTACACTTACGCATCTTAAACCACAAGGTAAATCTCACCCAAAAATCCACCAAGAAACTAGGTCACATAGTATCTTTATATCTTGCCAATATCATTTTAAATTAGTTTGGAGATATTTCTATTGCTTTTTATGAAAGATATTTCAAAATCTCACTTCTCAGGATATCAGAAAAAAAATAAAATCTATAGATATACTGAATATAGTAATGGAACTAAACTTATATCCCTTCATTCTTGTGGCATGAATGACTAGCTTTAAAAAATATCTTCTTCTTTGTAAGTGACCCTTTTGACATGTGTTTAGACACCAAACATATTTTCTATTTACATGTGTTTTACCAGGCCAATAAAAACATGTTCTTTGAAATTCCTTTATAAGGCAATCTCTCCATTCCACAACCATTGTAGATCTTTTTAATGTACACCTTCCATTTTAATTTATCTTTCATGAAACAGGTACAAGAATCACCTTGCTTGTCTTGGCTGTTAGCTTGGAACAATCTAACATCCTATATCTCTGTTCACATTTACATCACGTAATCATGTTACTTCAGTCACTCTGTGATGAGCTAATACACCCAGACCTTTTTTCCTCCACTGTTATTTCTAAATAAGAATTGTCATCTTACAGTAAGAACTCTTTTTATTAGAACAAGTGCATGAACTTGCACATCGTCCTCTTTTAGCTGTTTCATGTACGAAGGTCTCTAGTCTTTTCCAACCATCCTGATTCTCTTCCAATTTGATTACATCTCTTAACTGTATTATCAGTAAATTTCATTAACATGTCCTCACTCTATACCTATGTCACTAAAGAAAACATTTACAAAAGAACTGCTCTGTCATCCTTGAATAGCTTTCTTACTAGCACAGTCCCATTCAACAGGACTAGTGAAATTAGCCCTCCAACTTGATATTATCCACCATGCAAATCTTGTGGCCACCCTCAGCTTCCTCAATTCCTCTTTTAGTTTCTCATGCAGTGTTATATCAAATCCTATGCTGAAATTTAGTCAGATTAAATTTTGTCTTTTCATTGCTTATAAAAAATCAGATTAATCTTACAGACTAATTTCCATAAGTGAATGTGAATTGCATCCCATTTTCTTCTTACCTATATATTTTAATTAGTGTTTCCTAAAAAATCCCTTCCACATTTCCACAATCATGAGGGCAGACAAGTTTTAGTAAAAATCTTAGATCTGAAGCCTGTTCTATGGATTTTTCCCCCCTTTCTTAGCACAAACCCCAGATAAAATTTCTTTAACAAGGGACATAAATATACACCAAATTCCAAATTGTATTACCTCAATGCAAAGACAAGGGAGTAGCTGAGAATATTTCAGAGAAACTGATTTTAAAGATTCCTTCCCTTTGATCTGAAATGAAAGAGATGGTCATTAATCCAGGACAGAACATTACTTAAATAAAGATCTAGAAAGGCATTTCCTGTAACTGTAGTCTCAATGAACATTTCTACCTACCAGTCAACCCCTACCAGTGAGCATTAACTCACCACAGCAAATGCCCCTGCATCTTCACAGGTAAACCATTTGTGGCACAGGCGAACATAATAATCTTGATCTCGAAGAGAGCTGGATACATTTACTGATATCATTTTCCTTGCCTTGTCTATGTTATATTCAAACTTTCCAGCTGAAAAAGAAAATTCAAGCACTAAATTATCACATCTGTTTCTTTATTACTTTGTTATTTCTGATTTTGTTGTTTCTTTATAAAAGGCAGAGGATCTATTTCATTACTTGATGAGGATGAAATTTGACCTTTGTATAGTCTTAACTAGGATGTTTTAATTATTTATTTTTTAAAAATATCCTGGCATTTCTACAGATGTTTTTATTTTTATGAGATATGATAGCTTTCATGAGAATAAATTTTAATATTACTCAGCTTTTAAATTATCACTAGAAGTATTAACAGGCCAAGAGCGCTACAGATTGTACCTCACCCTTCTAACTTGAAATGCTACAGACTGTACCTCACCCTTCTAACTTGAAATGTGACATACGTTCATGCAAAAATACTGAAAATATACAGTAACACCACTACATGAACAAATTATCCCAAGGTTCCAATTTTGTTGCATACAAAATCTATGCAGCTATACTACAGAATGTGGGCGGGGAGTTCAGGGATTTTTAATGCATGGGTATACCAAAATTGGAATATCATTTTGTCAAATTAATGTATTTATGGCAGCCAGTCACTAGTGGTGTTCCCCAAGGATCAGTGCTGGGCCCAGTCCTGTTCAACATCCTTACTGATGATCTGGACGAGGGAATTGAGTCCAGCATCAGTAAGTTTGCAGATGACACCAAGCCAGGAGCAGGTGTTGATCTGTTGGAAGGTAGGAGAGCCCTGCAGAGGGACCTGGACAGGCTGGATGGGTGGGCAGAGGCCAATGGGATGAGATTTAACAAGGCCAAGTGCAGGGTTCTGCACTTTGGCCACAACAACCCCAAGCAGCACTACAGGCTGGGGGCTGAGTGGCTGGAAAGCAGCCAGGAGGAAAGGGACCTGAGGGTACTGGTAGATAGTAGGCTGTCCGCGAGCCAGCAGTGTGCCCAGGTGGCCAAGAGAGCCAATGGCATCCTGGCCTGCATCAGGAACAGTGTGGCCAGTAGGACAAGGGAGGTTATTCTGCCCCTGTGCTCAGCACTGGTCAGGTCACACCAGAGTCCTGTGTCCAGTTCTGGGCTCCTCAATTCAAGAGAGATGTTGAGGTGCTGGAACGTGTCCAGAGAAGGGCAACAAAGCTGGTGAGGGGCCTGGAACACAAACCCTATGAGGAGAGACTGAGGGAGCTGGGGTTGTTTAGCCTGGAGAAGAGGAGGCTCAGGGGTGATCTCGCTGCTGTTTACAACTACCTCAAAAGGAGGTTATAGCCAGGTGGGGGTTGGTCTCTTCTCCCAGGCAACAAGCAATAGAACAAGGGGACACAGTCTCAAGTTGTGCCAGGGGAGGTATAGGCTGGATGTTAGGAGGAAGTTCTTCCCAGAGAGAGTGATTGGCATTGGAATGGGCTGCCCAGGGAGGTGGTGGAGTCACCGTCCCTGGTGGTGTTCAAGGAAAGACTGGATGAGGCACTTAGTGCCATGGTCTAGTTGACTGGCTAGGGCTGGGGGATAGGTTGGACTGGATGATCTTGGAGGTCTCTTCCAACCTGGTTGATTCTATGATTCTATGATCTGTCTACAGAAAAAAATAATAATAAATAAAAGCAGCCATCCAAGTCCATGAAAAGCACACAAATTACTTCCAAAAGTATTAAGCATTATTAAACAGGTTGTCAATAGGTTCACCTGCTATTTATCATTTCCAAGTCAAGATATATTTTCCAGGATGTTATCTATCAACTACGTGGTAATTAGAAGTAGTGCCAGTTTTAAATTATATTTCTTTCCCTGCTTATTGAGCTATGAAAACATATTGCATTGGTCACCAGAAATCTCCCACAGCTTCAAGTTTTATAGAAGATCAGCTTACCCAAACAAGATGGAATATATTTTCCCACATCACTGTTCCTGCAGTCTGCAAAATAGAAGCCAGAATTTTCTTCACTGCTGCCTTATTTATAGAACTGTGTAAATAAGCTACCAAATTATCCAATAGCTTCCCAACAGGCAACCCATCTCTTATACTCCTTTTTAAAGGCAGATTTTAATCCACTTGTAGATTTAAAAAAAAAAAAAAAAAGGCACTGTAACCACACACAGAGATTATATCACAACTTGCCTTAAGGAGCTCTCTCAACAGTGTGCATTTCCTACTGGAAAACATCAACAGTGGTTTAAGGTGGTAATCTGGAATATAACACTGCACTTCTTTACCTAGTACCTAACACTATCTTAAATAGTAATAATAATAATAATAATAATAATAATAATAATAACAGTAACTGCAGTTGTGCTTTCCTTGAAAGCTACTGCTGTTGTTTACCAGGCTTACTCCTCTGTTATAAACAATTGTATTTTCACTATTCTGACTCTGCTGTAGGTGTACAGAAAGCTCCCAGGGAGCTTACCAGAATTAGACCTTGGGTGACCCTTGCAGAATATCTAAAATTTGTATTCTCAAAGCTTAGATCTTGACTTAAGAACACTAAATCAGTTCCTAATATGCTGCCTGGTGTTTTCTCCTCTCCTTCCTTAAACCAATATTAGAGCAGCACTTTGCTCTCATTTCCTCACACAGTTCTTTTCCCCAGATAAATATTTCCTATTCTCATTTGTTTATTCAGCCTTGTAAAATGCCTTCAAATCAGGCTTTTTAAAGCCTTCCTCTTTATTCACAAGGTATATATCTACTTCAACGATGAACCAGAATTTATCAAGCAAACAAGAAGATTTTTAAATAGCAGAAGGCTTTACTGCTGTGGAAGCATGAAACAGCCACAATGTGTCCAATACTATGTGCAAAGTATGGTACTGTACCAAGGAGTCAACAGCAAGAGCCTCCCACCCACAGGCTCTGGGAGTGGGAAGGCAGGACAGTGAAAACAGGTTATAGAACATTTAGCTAAGGAAAGCAAAGAGGAAGCTTTTCACACTTTTTCATTAAGCTTTCCTTAATCTCTGAAACCACCAGTGGCCTAACTATGAGGAGAAGCAGAGTCTCTGTCCTAAGCAGCTAGAGCACGCAGAACTAAACCTGCAGGCAGAGAGAGAGCACATGCCAATCACAAGAAGGCAAATCAGGACAAACATAGAGTGTAGTTCAGTTTGCCATCAGATAGATTGGTGTATCCCAGAACAAGATTTTGCTTTGCTTTTTTTTTTTTTTTTTTTTCAATTTGTTGTTGTTTTTTTTTTTCCTCTTTGCAAAGACGTTTCTTGAAAAATGTCTGGCTTAAGATGTTTTCTTACCTTCAACATAATATTCCTGTCTCAGCTTGACTTCACAGTAATTTGGTACTGTTCTCATGGTCACATAGATGTGTTGTGCTACACTGACTTCAAAGCAATTGGATTGTATCTGTACCTGTTTAAAACATTTATAAGATCAATTTTGTTTGTAACTGCCAGGCACGTAAAACATTTTCACAATAGGAAAAAAAAATCTGTTTAGACATTTAATGGCAACTTCAGCAAATTTATCTACCCCATTGACAGTTTGTGAGAGATAAAGTAATTTTGGAAGTAAAAGCTGAGGTCCAGTACAGCAAGTCATTCTCTCACTGATACCAGCAACTGTTAAATTATATATAGGCTTTGATGTTGGGGGTACTGGTTTGGTACAAGGTATTTGGAGAGTAAAGGAGATTTTATGTTGCCATGCTAGTCACTGAACTGAAACTAAAAAATGTGTGCTAGTTTGAGCCTAGGTAGAATGTTTTGGTGAGAAGGATTAGATCATAGGCTGTGAAAGAAAAAAAAAATGGTGATGTCTACTTCACTCATAGGCTTGCTGAGATGTAAAACAACAAGAATCCAAACATAGATAAGGGAGTCGTTCTGCTTCTTCTGGGAGAAGTGGCTGAGCTGCATCTCTCTCTTTGGCCTCTCTGCCGTTTCTCTGATTAATCCACTTTGCTTCCTACCCCCCTGGCCAAACCTCCATTCTTCCTTGGGACTGGGGTAAGGTTGAAAGGGGTGAGGAGAAGGTGAAAGGGCGGTTGGGAGCCCCTCCTGGGTTTCTGGTTTCAGGTTTCTGGAAGGAGAGTTGTGTTTCTGTATTACCTTTTACCTTGTATATTTCTGTACATAACTGTATATACTGTAAATATCTGCTTGTATATTGTGCTAAGCTTCATTCAAATGTCCAGAGCCAGCTGAGCCTAGTCTAGGTGATTTTCAAAGGGGGGGGGGAGGGCAGGTAACACCCAAACCATCACAAAATGTCATTAAATATGTTTGTTGACTCTTTCCTATAAGCTTACTTTACTCTAAAAGCTACCAGTTGTTCATTGCTGGCCTCTAGGGGCATTTGATCAAGTGATAGAGAGCACAAACTGCAATTGCGGTTTAGGGAGAACTTTGTTTCACATGTGTAATCAATATAACATTTCCACAGCACATGAAGTAACACATTGTGTATGGGATTAATAACAGCTCTCCACCAGTAACTGAAAACAAAAACTTTCAAAAACAGTTGATCAAGGATGTTTTGGAAGGGGTGCAAATGTTAACAACAAGTACTCCTGAGTTCAGTTTGGTAAAAACCTGTGCTCTGCTGTTGAAATTATTCACATGAGCTCAGGGCAGATGTGCACAAGTGCTCAGGCATTTGGCTGTCTTCTAGATTTTACTGAACTGGTTGTACTTTTATAAATCATAGTTATGCACTTAGAAGTCCTGTGATGTTGCGATTCTTAGGAATCTGAGTTATAAAAGCTTCTCCACAACCCACTGGGCACAAAAAGAAAGCTAGCAAAATTTATATGAAACTTAGGCTTTGCATAGACAACTCAGCTTGCCAAAAGGTAAGTGAAAGAAGTTTAAAAAAAATGGGGAATAGGTTATAAAAAGACCTTTTGTTATGGAGCTTCATTTAACAAATGCTGAAGCATATATTTCATTGTTATTTCCCACAAAGTCAATAAGAGAAGAAAATAAGAGAGACACAAAATAAGTTGTTTTCCAAAGGCTCATAACATTTAAATGAAAAACAACCCAAAAGAGGAGCCTACCTTCTTTCCATTCTTGCTTTTTTTCCTAGCAAATCTCACACTTATGCACTGAGATTGCTGTGTGTCCAGTGAAAGAGTACATATTTCCAGCCCACGTATATTCTCTGAAATGAGTTAGGAATAGATTTCAAAAATATGAATTTGTCATCTTTAAGAAAAACAAAGTAAGGATTAAAATACATCATATCATACATTTTTCTTATTAGCAAAAGGCATAGGTATTTTATCTCTGGGGCATTATATATAACACACACATGAGGGTAGAAGCAAGGATTTCACATAGATTGCTACAAAGCTTTAATTATGCAAATTTTTTTTAATAAATCTGTTAACTCTGAGTGACAAACAGCAGGAAATGTCTCAGTGGTAACATACTAAGCACCTGCATGGCAGAGTATTAATAATTATAGACTTTGCCCAGAAAGTTTGAGTACTTTCATTTTATTTTAATGCAGAATTGTAAGTTCAGACACATTAAACCATTTCCCTTTCTGCTGAGGCAGTCACGCATGTCTGAGTTACCAGAGCAGACACAATTAGTATTTGTGTACATGCACATGTCTCAGAGCAAGAAAAAAAAGGGCAACAACATGTTTGGGACACTGTCAGAGAACAAATTAAGCATATTACATTGGGAGCAAAAATCCATTTTCCTTGAATTCATTATCTCACTTCTCATTCCTCTGAGAACGGTCACAGTTTTATCTGGATTTGTAATAAAATGGTTTCATAAAAAATTACTTTCTGATATAATTGGACACAAATACTATGACACAGACTGAGAGATAAACAAAAAGTAAACAGAAATTATTCAGTAGCAAATCTGCTTCCTACCATCTAGACTCAGAGTTCCTTTAATGTTTAAGTGAAGAGAGCATGGGCTTCCTCGGACACATTTCATCACTGTTGAGATCTTCATGCTTTTCAGTACCACAGAAGATAAAGATGCAGGAGCATCATGGCAGAAACTGTTAAAAATGCCACCTGCAATTACAAATACAAAGACAGAGAAATATCAATGTGCACAGTATACCTGGAGGAGAGAAAGCACCAAACGTGAAGTTCCAGCGCTACTGAAATCAGTAGGAAAGTTGCCATTCTCTTCAGCAAAGCCAATACTTTATGTAAGACTTTCACGAGGTCAACATAGCTAGCTGGCTTCACTAGCAAGTGTGGAAATTGGAAAGAACTACATTGCAGTTGGGGCTGGATAATAAACCCACAAGAGAAAGGAATCCCACTTCTAACAGTTAA
Source organism: Pogoniulus pusillus (assembly GCF_015220805.1). Classification (NCBI taxonomy): domain Eukaryota; kingdom Metazoa; phylum Chordata; class Aves; order Piciformes; family Lybiidae; genus Pogoniulus; species Pogoniulus pusillus. The sequence continues at coordinate 25,923,897 of NC_087267.1, read as the reverse complement.
GGCACACCTAGACTAACAGTGTTTTCAAATAATCCAATCTGTTAGATCATAACTAGTCTAATAGTTCATTTAAGCTTTCATTTTCCCCCCAAAACTATTGCCTGTATATTGTGAGCACTCTCGTGGGTAGTAACTGAATTTCAGCATTGCCTGATGGTCTCAACTGCTGTTAAAATACCACTTTCACACAAGAGGGCACCATTGCATTCCTAGTCATGGACAAGTCCCTCACACCTATAGGATTTCACTGTGTTTCCTACCAGAACAGCAAACCCAGAGTATTATCTAGGCCTTCTTCAGGATGTAAATAACAGACACAGAACACAGCTATTATGTTTGGTCTAATTTTCCTTTAGTCATCTCAAAGTCTTAGGATACCAGTTCAAACAGCTGCCAACGGTAGGATAATGTAAAAGGTGGGGGAAAGGGAAATCTTAAGGCCCCAAATGTCATGGGTTTTTTTGCTTCTTAAACTGCCTTACACAGAAATCATTTCTTATTTATGAATTTACATTGGTGAAGTAGATTAAATCCCCTTGAGCTTCTCTACCTCACATAACAATAGCCCTAAAAATTTAGGAGTTCAATAAATTAGCAAAATAGCCATGGAACTGGGATTTGTCCAAGGCAGCACAGCTCATTTTAGCTGTAACTACACCATCACAATTTCTTTGAATCATTCCTTGTCCTTCTCACTTTGGTACATAGCATGAAAGTTAAAAGGCACACAAGTAAAACAAGTTATCTTCATGCACATTCCCCCAAGGAGAGGCTGGAAGAAGAGAAAGACATTTGACTCTTATTAGTCATACTCCTAGAAGTAGTTCAACTAATATGGCAAAGAGCTGTATGAAACAGCAGTGTAACAATACTGAACTTAGCCTAAAATACATCATTTCAATCATCAGGAAAGGGCAAATCCCTTGATGTCTAGCCAAGGACTGTTGTCAATCATGGATGTTCATTGACTCACATGGAAGACAAACCCACAATTCTAACTGTGAGCAGGACGTGGAGAAATATGCGCAAAGTTCATCCATACTTATGCCTCCAGTGAAGGAAAATGCTCTAAATTTAAAGACAAAAAGTGTGTTAACCTGCACAGGACCTCTTTCTATATGATAGATCCCCACTTTCATAGTATTCAGTTGCAACTGAAGCCCAGCATCAGGAGTAAGATACTACTATGTGCAAGACTTTAAGAAAGGCTGACATAAATGTGACACCTTGGCTTGAATCTGTCAGACTGTAAGGTATCTTCACACTTGGTATCAGCAGATCATGGTCCTACTGTTGTGGTATGCCTGATAGGCCCAAAATAGGCTTATATACGTCTTGCCTTGCCTAGGCATGCTTTTCTGCTCCACCAGAGAGGCAAGTGTGGGAAATGGACACAACAGAACCTGTAGCCACTGAGTCTGGCCTGCCCAGGGTCCTGTGGTGTGAGGTACACACACTTACCTTGTGCCTGCCTAGTGCAAGACCTGTGCTTTTCCCAAATTAGGGAAAAGTGAGCCTGTGGCTTTGCCTAACATGGTATGGTTTGGCTAACTGCCATCCTGATTGGCTATGTCCAAAGGGCAATTAATCTCGGCCCACATTGATAGAAGGAGATACGCAGGTGAACAAACTGCTTTTGCTTCCCTGCTTCGCTTGCCTGCTCTTTGCTGTGCTCTCTCTGCTGTGTCCAGCCATGCTGCTATTGCACACTGCTTTATTGCCTGCCTGGTAAACTCCACTGCTGCGAGTTACCAGGAGCAGACCCTGGATGCCTGCACACGATTGGCCTGTGTGGCCAGCGTGACATGGTGCTGAGACTGCACGACATCTGCCTTCTGCACCTGAAGGTCCTGCCTAGAATTCCTGGACATATACACAGATCATCCAGAAGAAGCCAGGAGAACAAGGTCAGAGATTGTCTGCATCCTTTCCCCAGAAGCCAGCAAGATTCAAGTCCCAATACCCAACAAGACAGAGTCCCCTGAAAGCATCTGGGCACTGTCTGGACTGTGGCTAGCCCCTGTGAGGGTAATAATAATTTGCAAGTAAATGCTTAAATGCCTCTTTCTAATTCTCTACTGCCTTCTGTCATAGAGCAGAAAGAGCTTGAGCCCAGCTACTGGGCAAGTGGCATATTGACCACAAGCGGCATTTGACCGTGGAACCTTCTCTTCCAGTCCAATTAGTGTTTCTATATTTTGCTGGTTATTACTAGACCTAGGTATTACCCATAGAATGTTTCCATGAATGTGTAAGAACCAAAATATTATTAAAATTAGTGGTCGGGGGTGGCATTGGAGTTCTGAATAGCAAAATTAATGAACAATATTAATTTTGGAACTTATCTCACATCAATTAATTTCCCCTCTGCAATACCTACATGATACACATCAAAAGTCAGAAAAGACAAATGCTTCACATCTGAATCTTCCCTCCGTTGCCCTAGTTTTGTGCCATTAAACATGTTGAGAGGCAACAGGATCAATCCGCTCACAAGCAATTGGGAAGTTACTGCTCTTTGCTCTAAAATACACTTTCCTGACTGCATCATATGACTGACAGGAATTCTGATTAATTCCTTGGTTGTTGGTGTGAATCTCTTAATCTAGGCCTATAATCTTGTCCGTTACCATGTCAGTGCAGGAATGATTCAAGGGAAGATCCATATACATACACTGTCAAAGCTGACAGTTCTTTACAAAGTATTCTGTTTAGATTAATTTTACCATGTTATTTGACTCTACTTACTTTTAGGAGAGACTGTCAGGACTCAATTTAATTTGGTCCTTAGGTATGGTATTGTCAGATGTCATAGGCTGGGCACTTTTTCAGGAGGATTCTAAGTCATACCTAGGTGCATTCCTGATATTGGATTAGTACCAGGCAGATGCAGTTTTAGAGACTACTGTCAGTCCATAAGCAGGGACGCTGTTCTTGATCACAGTTTCTAGCTTCAAATTGAGAACAAAACTGGATAAAATTAAATCACTCTTTGACTTTGGATGTTTTTTACATTAATTTTATGACACATTCTCAGAATTGCACAAGATGCTGCTAAATGGAATGGGCTGCCCAGGGAGGTGGTAGAGTCACCATCCCTGGAGGTGTTCAAGAAAAGACTGGATGAGGCATTTAGTGGCATGGTCTAGTTGACTGAATAGGGCTGGGTGCTAGGTTGGACTGGATGATCTTGGAGGTCTCTTCCAACCTGGTTGATTCTATGATTCTATGAAAACTCATTAGTAATGATTTAAGTGGATCATACCATGCATGAGGCTATTAGTTTTGGATCACAACAAATATATGATACAAGGAAAATCTAACAAAAATAATTTTCATTCTTTAAATCATCATAGTGTGAGGCTCATTTCTGACTAATTCTTTAGTAAACTCTTACATTATCATTTGTTAATCCCCACCCCTAATTTTCTCTGGAATACACACCTCTCTCCTTGTTCTTACAAGTAGCTTGATCTGTATCCCAGAAGACATCTTGCTACACAAACCATCTCCTGAATAAATCATGCCTAAATTTAATGTTTATGAAATATAACTGTAATTAGCCCTGCATGATAGAGGGATTGTTGCTGTAATAAAAGATTCCGTAATTATGGACACACATGAGCCCAGGCATAAAGGCTTATTATTCAGCATGTAGACACTTTTCTTGTACTTTTGCCACCAGCACAACCACAGCAGATTATTTTTTAATCTCACGATGAAGCAATCAACCCAGAGCTGTCACAATAGCAAAACACACCTTATATACACTTGGGTAAGAGGAGCCAGTGGTAAGCAATGTAGACACATAGAAATTATTAGATGGATAGTTTAAAGCCTTAGGCAAGAAGATTAAATTGGAGAACACAAAAGAAATGCAGAAAAACTCCATTAATAACAGGCCTAGGACCAACCAAGACATCTTAACTTTGGTGGGGTTTTTTTGTTTGCTTCTTTTTTGTCTTGCAAACTCTTAAATACTCAGGACACTGACAGTGCTAGACCTATGGGCATATCTAAAGCACACTAAAATTGCTTCACTGGAGAGTCATTCCATGAGCATAAATTACAGTAGTATTTCAAAACTATTTACATACAATTTACCGCAGTATCTGCTGTATCTATGAATTAGGATGATTCAACAAAATTCATAAGCAAACTACACATGTTCTATTACGATAACCACATGGTGCACTTCAGTTAATAAATACAAAAACTTTACTACTTAAAAGTACTTACACCAATTATGAAATTCATTAAATTTCAAACCGGCAATCTCTCTTTAACAACACCTTTCAGTGCACAGTAAATTAGAAGAGTTTCACAGCTGTGGGTTCAGAAAATATTTCAAGGATAATAGACAACATGGTGCCAAATAAATTTTCTGACTTTTTTTTTTTTTTTAAAATCATAGTTATATTGAAATCCATGTCTGGATATATTACAGCGAATTTCAAATGCTACAGTAGACTTTGTGTACCACGCATAATCTAGAAGAGCAACAGGGAGAAGGCAGAGCAAAGCTGTTATCAAATACTAATGTGCTGATATCTGAAAGATCTAGGAAATAAAGCCATCTCTTCGTTGCAGCTAAAAGCAATGACTACTGCAAAGGTGCTCTATTACTCAGTTAAGTTATTTCAAGGTAATTTTACTTCAAACAGTATTTTTTTTAAATTACTGTAGAAAAGGAACTATGAAAATTAGTACACAAATATTGGTGCATAACTGATTTGAATGAAGGCTAAAAAAAGTGCTTTTTCATCAGCCCTATAAGGCTGAGTCATCCTACATGTTATTCGCATCAAAGATAACTGATAAGTCATTTTGAGGCAGCACTGAAAACCTACAACTGTCTCTCCTTCATGTACATCATCTTGAAAGACAAGGATCTTTAGTTCACAAAATTTTCAGTGTTCAAAGTCTATATTCAGCTAAGAGATCTAGATCAACAACTAGACTAATTTTATGTGCATCATCTAAGCACCTCTGGCTGTCAAGTGAGAAGGAGAACCCTTCTCCCTGTCTCCTAGCACATAAATCACCTTATACTAAGATAAGTGGGATGAATCACTGCCTCATGGTACCTGTAGAGAGTCTCTACTATCTAGATCTGCACTGTAGAATATCGAGCACAGATTTTTAACTCGTAACTAATAGTGTTGCAGGTGCCCTTTCCTTTAGGAGCAGAGTTGAAGAGTTTGGTTTCCTCAGCCTGTGTTGCCCGAGGGCATGAATACAAGCTTTAGCTAGGTAGGACAAAGGTCAATGTCCCTGTTTCTTCTTTTATGTTCCACTTAGTTTGCCTAGCAGCTCAGCTGCTTAAACCTAAAAAGATTCATTGGCAGTCCTTGGGCTAGCCACCGATGGTTCGCTCTGCTCACCAGCAGAAGACTAGAGATTTTTTGCAGGTGGGACTTTCAACTGCATTCCTTCCACTGCTATGTTCTTCCTCTCTGCCTCAACACAAAGCCCATTGATTCATGCTTTCAGACAGTCCTAGCTGGAGACTCAGCTTTAAGCACTGCATGTTTCCACGATGCCTTTCCCGATCTGTGTGCCATGGAACCCACAGACAGGGAGAATCTACAGTGCCGAGGCACGAGCATGTGAGATGCTGATGCAGTGTCCTCTCAGAGGGGACTGCTTGCAATGCAGCTGCCTCGTACTTGCCTCTCCTGTGCGTGCACTGGAGGAATAATTGATGGATGCTTCGAGGTTCAGGTAATTCAAGTGCCTGTAATATTTACTGTAGGCAATAAGTAGAAACAATAAAAACCATGTGGAATAAGAAAATTCTCCCAACAACCATCTACAGTAACAAAAGTCATAAACCACTAATGCACAGTCTATACAATAACCTATCAATTATCAGAAACGACCGATTTTCAGCGTTTTGTACAAGGAAGCTGGTGGCAAACACCGTCATGACAGCGATTTGATGTCACCAGGAAAGTGGCTTTATTACCTGCAATAAATTCTCTTTGTCTTGCAAAAAACAAATGTAATAATGTGAATGAGGTATACTCACTTGAAGGTTTGCTTTTACAATGAATCCCCTGCAAATAGAAACAAAAATACTATAAAAGCTGAAGGAGTGTTAGAAACAAATATAGCTTAGCCATTGTACACAAATAGAAATATACCTTAAACAAGTCAACACTTTCACAGTCCACAACAGAAATAATTTTCAAGATTTTTAAAAAAAACTGTGAAAATTTACATCACTACTGTATTTGACACCCTGATACATATTTGGGACACAAGATCAGCATCATCTTTATTTTCATCTATTTCTACTGAGGTGTTACTGTTCTAACAATTATCACAATTCCATCAAATAGGTACATCATTTTATGAGGTTCTGCCACGTACACTGACCAATAGCTTTACTGTAGACTGCTTCATACCAAGGCAAAGAAATCAAGTTATTTTTTAAGTAAAAGATATCTAGGACATTAATAATTATTAAACAATATGATATGCTTCTGAGCACTGAAATTCATCCCTCTCAGAAAATCATAACTTGAACTGTGTGCCTTGCAGTACGAAATGGACTGTACAGTACTACTAGAGCCACAAACTCATAAGTTTGATAATTTACCAAACCCTTTCATATTTTTAACATTTTGCAGCCAGACTCATTGCTAAGGTAACTTCTGAGAGTTCCCAACTGCCAGCCAGAATTTTTTAGAACATCATCTTGAACCTCTGTAATTTTTTTTCTGGTTACAGTCACAGTGTAGAAGCACCTTAGAAAAAAAATCAAAATCTCATTCAATTGTCAACAAAAATCTGACAAAACTCAGAGGACTCAGCATTTAACTTATAGAAGATCACTGCTTTGGAGCCCCTTTCTGGGGGGCTGGAAAATGCAAATTGTATGTGAGCAAATTATCTTAAGTTATAAACATGAAAAAAACCTACTCACTTCTGTGTTGCCGTAGGATGGTGCAGAAATCCTCCTATAGGTTCTAGTCTATCCTAACTAATTAATTGTTTTTCAGTGTTGCTCAGACGAATCCTACCACCTGAGCATTTTCCACGACCATCTTGCATTTATCTTCTCATCCACAGTACAAAAAAAATATATCCATTAGCGCTTTCTGTTCTGGCAGGCAGATGTTTTCTCATTCTAGGGCACTTGGTTTTGCTGTGGGTGAGGAGCTTTTGGGGAGGTTTACATCAATAGTCAAACATTTCTCAAACACTAGTCAGTTATAGTGGGCATTTGGTTACAGCTCAATTCTTTCTCATTCTTTTTTTTTTCCATTTATTTTAAATAAGTATTTCTTTTTATTCTGCAGTACCAAGGAGGCATGGGGTCCCATTTTCTTTGAAAAATCATTTTGCAGAGTAGCTGAAAGAGATCAATTGTCTCAAAGAAGAAGTCAAAAAAACTTACCAAGTTCCTCTCCTGCTTTCTATATCTTTTGTTTTCAGGAATTCTCAGTGATGAATGCAATAGAAAAACATAACACACTAAAACCATAATGGAAATTTTCTTCCTCTTTCACAAATGCTGTGGGTGTCTTTTATGCAAAAATGAGATTCCAAGCATGGTAGTACATTTTACTTCTATGCAGAGAGCATCTTTGACTCACATCTGCTTTGGCAGAGTGCCTAACCAATATATACTTACACAATGCACAGACAGTTAGGGATTTTCCTATTTCTCCAGGGTTTTCCCCATTTGTGGTTTTACTCAACTGTATCTAGAGGTTATCTGAGCAGACACCACCAACATTCAGCATTCTGAATAGAAGGTGTGGCGCCAACATTTTAGCTAGCACAGCAACTTCTTCTCAATGTAAGCCAATTGTAACATCACATCGTTTTGTCTAAAGACTGTAGAGAAGAAAGTGAGATCTGAAGAGAAAGACTTGAATTTGAGGACATAGAAAGTATTTTAATGAATTAAAAATCCCAAGGAAAATAAACAAAGTTTATACTTGCTTTCCATTTCTTATACTATGTCCAGGCACTGAATCAAGTGCAGAATTCTGGAATTTTTATCCTGCATGTTCTGTCACACAGGAAAGAGTCTGGGGCAAATTCAGTTTCATAGTCTGCATGTTAGCCATATTGTACCTTGCTAGTAGTAGAGTTGATGGCAGCTCTTCCACAACTCCATAAGGAATAGTAATACACCCAAAACTGCCTCAAAATATGTTCATTAATTTGGACTAAGTTTCAGAAACTTAGCATTCATTAACTGAGTGAATTAAAGCCATTGAATTAGGGTGACCCTAAATTAGAGACATCAAAGTCAGTGAATGTAGAGTGAACAGTTTTCCTGCTTTAGAGATCCTCAGTGGCAGTTATCACCTACATTCCTACTTTAGGTCCAACTGTCAGGGCAGAGAAAAAGGAACACAGCCATATTCTGCTGTCTCCCTCTATTCCAGCAATTCCTGTTCTCTGACAGCAATTAAAAGTAATCATGGGACTGTACATACTCTTACAACACAGGAAAAGTGCAGTCTTGCAGTAACTGATGCTCAAATTATAGTCAAAAGGCTGATAAAGTAGATTAATTGATTCATGTTCTTTTTTAGACCCAGTCAGGAGGAGATGCTCTGCATAAATCCATCTTATTTTGCACAGAATTAGAAAGGATCTCCAGATCACCAGGCCTAGTCACCTGGAAACCACAGGCACCACATCATCTTTCAAAAACCAGTAAAGCTTCATTTTGAAATCAGCCAGGCTTTCATATGTGCTGCCTTAATAGTCGAGGCCACTCCAGAATCCCTGGTCTCAATCAGCAACAAACACAAAAATGGTTAGCACGTGTTGACTTCTGATTGTGGTCTTTTCATTTAATAGATATTTCCATCCTGGAATTTAGTTTCTGTTTACCTACAAACAGTAATATAACTTTTCTCAGCTTTTATGTAAGACTATAAAAGCCAAACTCTTTTACTCCTCTGTAATAAAAACAGCTTTCTTGCTTTCTTTCTTACCATCACTCTTCTCAGCAGGTATTTCTTCTTTAATGTATCTGTCCAAATGGAAAGACCAGAACTACACACAGCTCTTAAGACAGTTTCCCACTAGAGTTTATTTGGTGCCTTGTAAAGCAGTAACATTCTTTATCTCTGGGAGCACCACAAGCATGTCATATCAAAGAGGGAGCTACTCACTCCTTTCTGCACAAGCAATCCATCAACAGTCTTCTCTTCTCCATCTGCTAACGCCACTCAGTTCGGGCAGGTAAGACCATACAGAATCCTAAATGATTTCTCATTTCTCAGTGAAAAAACCTGACAATGCTAATGTGATCTCAATCACTTCCATAAAGACAGAGGTCTCTGAGCCATGGACAGCCACAGTCAAAGTGATATGGGTCCATACTTAAGAACTTTGTATGGAAACAGAGCTCTGAGTCTCTCTCCATGTGTTCCAAGCTGAACAAAAACCATTTGGTCACATCAGTACAGTGTTGAATCTGAGAGGATAAGTGCTACTGAAAAGTAGGATATTAAGCTCAGCACAGTGCTGACAAGGTCATACACGTTCTGGATGAGAGCTCGCTTGTGTCCCACAGAGTAAGGTAACATCCGCCTGCGTTAATGCCATGTCGATGTGCTCTCAACTAAATAGTGACCTGACAGTGAACAGTGAAGAGATTATTTGGTTTATTGAAAATTATGGGACAATCTTCAGTAAGGCTTCACAGTGGTCAAAAGCTTACACAGCCTTGCACCAATTTTTGCCATTGCACATGTACATGCTAAAGTATGGACTTGGGTCTTCACAACCTGCTGCTTATCACAAGACCAACACTTCCACTAGAGTCTAGCAGTACTTCAGTGACACAGAGCACATGAACAATACAAGACATTCAGTTCCTTTAAACTCTCCTCCTCCTCTACCTGACACTATTCAGGTATAACAGTGATTTCTGACTTTAAGTCAGTGTGTATTCCTTCCTGCACTTTATGGATATAGACGAATCCCATTCTCATATTGTAACTGGACCATCCAGTATCCCTATTACAGAGCAGAACAAGTGAAGCAGTTGGCAGCGCCGTAATTATACCTCTGGGAACCCTTTGCAGTAACATGCACTTACTCTTTAAGCAAATGTCCAGTCAAAACAATATTTTTTTGAGGTCTCACAATTGGGAAGAATATTCCCTCTTGGTAATTTTTTTTGTCAGTGAATTGTATGCAAAAATAGTGCTGCCATACAAAAAGTGCTTACACAGAATCACTGGACTTTAAATTTATTGGACCAAAGGGAGCTATGACAGCCTGAAATAAAATATCCTTATTCTATTGTATGCTTCAACTCCAGCACTCGATGCAGAATTTGCTTGAAGCAACAATATGCTCTGGTTTCTTTTTTTTTTGTGTGTGGATAAAAACAAAGAAAACAAACAAACAAAAAGTCCATCCTTTTGATGTCCTGTTTCCTAAAATATTAATACAAGTTTTTAACAAAAAGGAATTGCATATGATAGGCAAAGTATAATTAAAATGGACTTTGAATGCCATACCCTCAGCTGGTACAAATCAGCACCATCCCATACATAGAGTGTCAAAAATTTCAGACCGCTCATCTGCTCTAAAGGACAGCTGATCTGCCAAAGCAGCGCTTCTAGTCTGACAATGGGACAGGAGCATTCTAACACAGCATTAATGGTTACTTCAGTGAACAACTGGAGACGTCATATAGAGCACGACAAAATGGAAGTTAAGGTATTTAGGATGGAAGGGGCCTCTGGAGGTCATGAAGTCAGCCCTCCAGATAGAGGCTGCACTGTCACCAACACCAGATCAAGTCAGCCACTTCCTTGTCCATTTCTTGAAGAACTGGAGAACAAAGGTTCTACAAGCTTTCTAAACAACCACAGATAATCCCATGCTTTGAAGTTGGGATGGTATCTATCTCTGTAGCATAGAAGAAGCTACAATAAAACTTCATCAAGATCCCTCAGCCAAGTTAACAGCACTGAGAATTGTCATCTCAAAAATGACTGGAACCAGTGGGCAGGGAGATTGCTATAGAAAAGGAAAAAGAAAAAAGACAGCAAGAACTGAAATGAAGATTACAAGAAGAGATCCTCCAGGATAAGTGTTGCTCCTCCTGCTGCTGCTGGAGGCAACTGGAATTATCTCTTCCTTTTGGCCAGAAGATCTTCTATTCCAGCTACTGTTTTCTCATACACTAACACTATTGCTCAGCAAAAGAGAGATTATATTGCTGGCCTGGCTTTCCAGTGCTCTGGCATACACAGCAAGGCCCTCACCATTTTGCTCTAGCAGAATAGTGACCTACTAGACATTAATAAATGAAATAAATTAAATAAATTAAATAAATGAAAATGCAACCCTGCTCACATTCATAGATTGTGGAGGACTATGGGTGAGTGAAGCCCTTTCCACTGATTTAAATGAACTTGGAATCAGGTGTGGAAAAGCTTTTAACCCTGGATGGGTGCCACAGGAATGCATTGCTCCAGTGTGAGTACCCCACAGAGTCACAAGTTCTGCCAGCAAACCTGCTGCAGCATGGACTGCTCTCTCCAGAGGTCTAGCCAGAAGCCTGCTAAAATGTGGGATTCCTATGGTGACACAGCTTGGTTTGAGCATCCACCTGCTGCAGCGTGGGTTTCTCCATGGGTGGAAATCTGCTCCACCATGGACACCTACTAGCTGCAGAGGGACAGCCAGTCTTACCATGATGGTCACCACAGGGTGAAGGACATTCCAGCTGCTCCAGCACCTGCAGCGCCTCCTTTCCCTCCTATTTACCTGGTCTTGGTGTTGCAGAATTGCTTCTCTCACATATTCTTCCTCCTCTCTCTGGTTGCTCTTCTCCAGCTGCTTTTTTTTGCCCTCCCTCTTCATAAATCTGTTATCACAGAGGTGCTTCCACTGTCACTGATGGGCTCAGCTTTGGCCAATGGTGAGTGTGTCTTAGAGACAGTTGGTATCTGTTCTATAGGACTTTGGGGAAGTATAGCAGCTTTTCACAGAACCCAATTTCTTCATGTGGATTTTACCTCACTACTGGCAGTGAAATGAAGCTAAAGTTTGGAAAATAAGATTTTGCAAAATTAGATTTACGCAGACAAATCTGAAACATGATTTAAGCAAGCTGTGGTAATCTCAGTCAAACACCACAGAATCATAGGATTGTTTAAGGTTGGAAAAGACCTTTAAGCTCATTGAGTCCAAACACTACCTAACTCCACCAAGTCTGGTGCTAAACCATGTCCCATAGCACCCCATGTATGTGTCTTTCAAACACCTCCAGAGATGGGAATTCAACTACTTCCCTGGGCAGCCTATTCTAGTGTTTGATAACTCTTTCAGTGAAGAAATTTCTTCTACTATCCAATCTAAACCTCCTCTGATGCAACTTGAGGCCATTTCTTCTTGTCCTATCACTTGTCACTTGGAAGAAGACATCACTTTTCAGGGCTTTGAAAGGAAGGGAAAAAATATGGAATAATCATATAGCTTGGCTTTATCTCATGTATCTTCTACTAACTGTGGTTGCTAAAGTTAGCACAACGCAGTTAAAAGAGGCAGACGTCCAAAAGAAGGGCTTCCAAAAATTTCTACCAACTTTAAAACAGCAGCATTGTTTTGCCTGACTCCCCTGATCATGCTGTTGTCCTTAGAGGCAGCAATAATTCCTGGGCATGGCCTCAGATCACTAAATCTGTCATTGTTCAGTACCTTCATAGGCTGATTATACGTTGCTTCACTCTGTGTCTCATTTTTAATGATAGCACTTACTCACTAAAAAACACCTACACCACACCTTCATCTAAGAAGTGTGTAAGGGGTTTTTTGCCCCTTAGTGGAGGAGAAAATAAGATACAGAAGGTAGACTGAATGGTAATAGAGATGTCACCAGCTGAAAAAGTTTTAACTTCAAAATAACAGGAAAAAAATTAAAAGAGCACATACTACAGACAAAAACTAAGCACGAAACATGATAAAATGAGAATTGCAAGTGTAAACTTAAAGAAAATTTATATATATAAGGAAACCATAAATGGGAAAAATTACAATACTAAGACATCAAAACAGAAACTTAATAGAGAAAATTGTAATTGCAGTCATGGAAGGAAGCAGGTGTTGATCTGTTGGAAGGTAGGAGAGCCCTGCAGAGGGACCTGGCCAGGCTGGATGGGTGGGCAGAGGCCAATGGGATGAGTTTTAACAAGACCAAGTGCAGGGTTCTGCACTTTGGCCACAACAACCCCAAGCAGTGCTACAGGCTGGGGACAGAGTGGCTGGAGAGCAGCCAAGAGGAAAGGGACCTGGGGGTACTGATAGATAGTAGGCTGAAGATGAGCCAGCAGTGTGCCCAGGTGGCCAAGAGAGCCAATGGCATCCTGGCCTAGATTAGGAACAGTGTGGCCAGTAGGACAAGGGAGGTTATTCTGCCCCTGTGCTCAGCACTGGTCAGGCCACACCTTGAGCACTGTGTCCAGTTCTGGGCTCCTCAATTCAAGAGAGATGTTGAGGTGCTGGAACATGTCCAGAGAAGGGCAACAAAGCTGGTGAGGGGCCTGGAGCACAAATCCTATGAGGAGAGGCTGAGGGAGCTGGGGTTGTTTAGCCTGGAGAAGAGGAGGCTCAGGGGTGATCTTATTACTGTCTACAACTACCTGAGCCAGGTGGGGGTTGGTCTCTTCTCCCAGGCAACCAGCAATAGAACAAGGGGACACAGTCTCAAGTTGTGCCGGGGTAGGTATAGGCTGGATATTAGGAGGAAGTTCTTCCCAGAGAGAGTGATTTCCCATTGGAATGGGCTGCCCAGGGAGGTGGTGGAGTCACCGTCCCTGGAGGTGCTCAAGGAAAGACTGGATGAGGCACTTAGTGCCATGGTCTAGTTGACTGGATAGGGCTGGGGGATAGGTTGGACTGGATGATCTTGGAGGTCTCTTCCAACCTGGTTGATTCTATGATTCTATGATTCTAAGAACACCAGGTCAAGAAGGTGAGGAAGTAGGAAAAAGATCAAGGAAGTTTTCTTACGTAGGGATGAAAGGCAAAAACAGAACTGGAGAGTGAAATGTATTAACTACTATAAACTATTTCCTTAAGTTTTCCAAGAAAAGACAATGAATGCACATCTAGTCCTGTACAGTTCTGCTTAGATGATTCATACTTTCTCAAAACATGCAGGCAAGTGGAGGCAACTCCAAGACAATCAGCTTTGCAGAAATTATTGATATTTAACACAAGAAATTGAAACATTTTCTTGCAAGAGAGAATTTGCACAGATAATTTGCAAAGTAAAACTAAAACCAACTCTCCACTTTTGCACAGACACTTGCTGAATGAGATTGCCTGTTCCGTAAGTGCTGACAGTGTATGTTCTGCATGCTGAGAGGACAGGATATGCAGTACAGTAAGGCAGATCTTTGGGTCTGTTAACTATTCCAAAGGAATAAGTTAACTATTACTTGAAATACTGCCTTTAGATCTCACAAAAATAAAAATTATGAATGAAAGCAGAGATACTATGGATAGAAAAGAACTCAAGATGCTCTCTACTCTGCATTTCTACCTTAGGAAGAATGAATGACCTTAATCTGAGACATATGAGAATTTTTCTTAGGCAGAGATCTCCTTAAGCTCTGCAGCAATCTATTCCAGTAGTCAATATCATTATTTGCTGTGACTTTACAGCTTATTCATGTCCTCAGAAAATTCTGGCCCAGTGAATTCCTAAAATTGTAAAGTCAGGCTCAGAGCTGTGATATGTCTATGTCACATCTGAGTACACACAAATTTGCTGCTCCCACAGTCATTCCTAGCCAAGTAGTTCAGAGATGGTCTGGAACTTCCTAAGCAGCACACTGCTGTTTGGGGCATATTCCGGCTTTTCTTTCTTTTAGGACATGACAAAGTAACAGGTACAGCATTGCCAGCTGCAGCAAATGTAGAAATTACAGAATCACAGCATTCTTTGGATTGGAAGGGACCTTGAAAGGTCATCTAGTTGTTGCGGAGGGGTATTCTGCTACCTATGTCGGTTTTGGCAGAGGGGAGAAATTAATTGGGGTGAGATAATATTATATAAGAATATATATTTATTAAACTCAATATTCTGGACTCTCGCCACCCCCAACCACTGTATATTAATATCATTCTTACACGGTTATGAAAACATTCCAGGATAAAATATGCACAGTGACTTATTAATTAACTAGCAAACATTCAAACTATAAACGGAGAGAGGAGTTTTCCCCCGCAGCAAATACCGTTTGGGGTGTATATGCTGTTCGTCCAGCAGAGTGGGCTGGAAACTGATTCTGCTCTATGGCAGAGGCAACAGATATTACAGAGGCATTAAAGCTTTTACTCACAATTCTTATTTATCAATCATCACAGCCTATGCCAGTGTCCAGACTTCAGGGGATCTCTGCCCGTGGACTTTGAGGCTGGAATCCTCCTGGCTTGAGGGGAAAGGATGAATCTTCCCAGCTTCTGGGGAAATGACTGGTCTATGACTGGTTCTCCTGGCGATGAATGCAATCTCTGCCTTGGTGCTGCTGGCTTCTTCTGGATGCTCTGTTCAGGGACTCTCAGGCAGGCAGGATCTCAGGTGCAGGAGCTGGATGTCGTTCAGTCTCTAGCACGATTCTCACATGGCTAGCATGCCGATAGCGTGTGCAGACAATCCAGAGTCTGCTCTTGGTTATCTCAGTGGCAGTGGTGCTTACCAGGCAATGATAGGCAGCTCCATAGGTAAAGGCAGGCAATGCAGGATCTGGTCCTGATAACACCGTGGCGTGCAGATATGCACAGCTGGCTTAGGAGACTACAGGCTCCACATATATATATATATATATATATATATATATATATATATATATATATATATATATAGGCAGGCTTAACTGAGCTCTGCAACTGAGGTATGTAGGCAGGCAGCTGCAAGTAAGTGAGTCCGAGCGTGGGGGTCTGAGCCATGCAGGGTCTGAGCATGCAATGGAGTCTGAGCTAGCAAGGTAGCACCCAAGCAGGTGTCTGAGCATCGGGGTCTGAGCTCTTTGTTTACCTGTGCACCCCTATTTATTGAATGTGGGCTGAGATCAATGGGCCCTTTGGCCATTAGAATGACCAATCAGGTTGGCAGTCAGCCAAACCTTACCATAATAGGCAAAAGGCAGTTGCCTAGGTGATCCCCAAATATGGGGATCACATGGGCCTTCACCAGGGAGACACAAGCTGGGTGTGTGGGGGTTACACAACCTGTTTACAAACAGGGGTCCTGGCAGAAAAACATGTCCAGGCAAGCACAGGCATACATAAGCCTCTTTTTGGGCCTACAGGCCCTCCACAACACTAGTCCAAACCCCCTGCAATGAGCTGGAACATCTTCAACCAGATCAGATTGCTGAGAGCCCCATCCAACCTGGCCTTGAATGTTTCAAGGGATGTGGCATCTACCACCTCTCTGGGCAACATGTTCCACTATTTCACCACTCTCACTGTAAAAGATTTCTTCCTTAAATCCAGTCTAAATCTGCCCTTTCTTAGTCTAAAATCATCATCCCTTGTCCTGCAAAAACAGGAAGCTAAGAAGACCTTGACCTTGACCGCCTGGACAGATGGGCAGAGTCCAATGGGATGGCGTTCAATAGCTCCAATTGCAGGGTGCTGCACTTTGGCCACAACAACCCCATGCAGAGATACAGGCTGGGGTCGGAGTGGCTGGAGAGCAGCCAGACAGAGAGGGATCTGGGGGTGCTGATTGATACCTGCCTGAACATGAGCCAGCAGTGTGCCCAGGTGGCCAAGAGAGCCAGTGGCATCCTGGCCTGCATCAGGAATGGTGTGGTCAGCAGGAGCAGGGAGGTCATTCTGCCCCTGTACTCTGCACTGGTTAGACCTCACCTTGAGTACTGTGTTCAGTTCTGGGCCCCCCAGTTTAGGAAGGACATTGAGATGCTTGAGCGTGTCCAGAGAAGGGCGACGAGGCTGGTGAGAGGCCTCGAGCACAAGCCCTACGAGGAGAGGCTGAGGGAGCTGGGATTGTTTAGCCTGGAGAAGAGGAGGCTCAGGGGTGACCTTATTGCTGTCTATAACTACCTGAGGGGTGGTTGTGGCCAGGGGGAGGTTGCTCTCTTCTCTCAGGTGGCCAGCACCAGAACGAGAGGACACAGCCTCAGGCTGCGCCAGGGGAGATTTAGGCTCGGAGTGAGGAGAAAGTTCTTCACTGAGAGAGTCATTGGACACTGGAATGGGCTGCCCAGGGAGGTGGTGGCGTCGCCGTCCCTGGAGCTGTTCAAGGCAAGATTGGATGTGGCACTTGGTGCCATGGTCTAGCCTTGAGCTCTGTGGTAAAGGGTTGGCCTTGATGATCTATGAGGTCTCTTCCAACCTTGATGATACTGTGATACTGTGAAGACTGCCCATATACTTTCCTTTAAATATTGGACAGCCACAATAATTCTTCTTAGAGCCTTCTCTTCTCCAGGCTGAACTCCAAATCTCTCAGCCTTTCTCCATAGAAGTGCTCCAGCTCTCTGATCATTTTGTGGTCCTCCTCTGGATGCATTCGAACAGGTGTATATCTTTATTCTGCTGAGAACCCCAGAGCTGATACATAGTTCTCCAGGTGAGGTCTCACCAGCACAGAGGAGCAGAATCACCTCCCTTGGCCTGCTGCCACATTTCTTTAGATGCAGCACATTTCCTTTGATTCTTCACTGCAAGAATTTCAGCCATCGCACACTACATGGTCTTGTTAAAGTTACCACCACTCCTAAACAAATGTGCTTCCTATATTAATTCTTAGATAAATTACAAGCAGCTTTCCAACTGAAATCAGTCAGACTGCTTCATACTGCTTGAAAGAGTCCAGTGCAGAGCCACAGCAGTGATTAAGGGAGTGGAACATCTTCCTTACAAGGGCAGACTGAGGGAGCTGGGGCTCTTTATTTTGGAGAGGAGGAGAGTAAGGGGTGATCTCATCAATGTTTATGAATATGAGGGGTGAGTGCCAGGAGGATGCAGCCAGGCTCTGCTCAGTGATGCCCAATGACACGACAAGGAGCAGTGAGTGGAAGCTGAGGCACAGGAAGTTCCCTGTAAACATGAGGAAGAATTTTTTCACTGTGAGTGACAGAACACTGGAACAGGCTGCCATAGGGAGTCTTCTCTGGAGATATTCAAAACACACCTGGATCACCTGTGTGATCTGGTATAGGTGATCTTGCTCTGGCAGGGGTTGGAGTAGAGGATCTTTTGAGGTCCCTTCTAGCCCCTAACATTCTGTGATTCTCTGACAGCAACATCCTGCAGCTGTGAAAAGCACCTACTTCCAAATCACGATACTCACCACTGAGTTTTAGGTCCAAATGAAGTTGAAGTATATCCTCCCTCCCTAAGACCAGAGCTCAGATATAATCATGAGCTAAAATTCACTGCCTTTGTTTGTTTTTGTCTCATTGTATCTACCCTCTGTTATGGGTACTGATTGCACGTACAGTTTGAAATCTCATGGTGGTGAAGCTTCTAGATCTGCCTTGTGTTTCAGTTTCAGGACACTTTGTCAGGTGGCTTGTTACTTTCCAGATTGGTTACTTTTGAGAAAGACAAAAACTGGAGAAAAGCTTTTTCCAGTTTTTTGAAATAAGAATTAAAAAAAATAAAAATAAGAGTTAACACTGAATTTTTGCAAGTTCTGAACTGCAGGGCTCTCTGCATCTCCACCTCTCCTGAAAGAAGTGGTGGTAGATGCTGTAATAATGAAGAACATTGGAGAATTTTCAAAGTCCCTATTTGAACCTGTCACTGGTCTCATTCTTCTCAGGGGTTGAGGAAACTGGATGGCACCCAACTAGTGCCATAGGGGACAGCAGGAAACATGGAAGCTAAGCGTCTCTTGTCATGAGCTATTTTTGACCATAAGAGCTAAATTAAAACCAAGAGGTAAGTCAACAAAACTTGCTAAACTGTAGCTCTCCCGATTTTAAGTATGAATGCTTTGACTAATGAATACATAACATTTAATTATAGTAGTCAAGGCACTTAATTAAAACACATAATTAAAACATCATAGGGAAAGTTCAGCACTATTTTGCACTTACAAAAACCGGAGAAAGGAAATTACTTCAACAGGGCCACATGAGAGTCAGTGACATGTAGGGATGCAAAACTTAGGCCCTCTGTGTAGCACATACTCTCACGGATTGTATTGCATCTCAGCAAATATTAGCAAAGGGTATGCCTCCTGGTTTTATGCATCTCCACCAGTCACCAGGTATATCAATGTATACACAAGAAAGTCTGTGGTGAATCATCTTCCTATGTCAACACTGTATTTCTTTCTCTCACTCGATATCAGTCTCTGATCAGTCTCTGATTACATTTTCCCTGTCTAAAACCAAGTTTTTAAACAGATCTTGGAGAACAAATTAGTTATGTCACCTAGATCATCATGTCCATTTTTTAGAGGCTGGCAGCCACTTTTACGTACAGACTGCTCACCTTAAAAATGAGCAACTGCCAATTGATGTCAGTTGAGTCAGTGCAGCATGTAGTATTCATCAATGATGGACTGATCTATGGCATAAATATGCAGTATAGAAACACCACATACTGTGACTATGAATAGTATGAACAAGCAGCAGCTATATCAAGAATTTGCTTCCAGTAACTTTACTAATTGCAGGGAAACCCCAGATTCAGTTTAGTATTTCCTTCTTTATACATGGACTTTGGAAACATTTCTACTAATGGTAGACAATGCAAATACAATTTCATAGTTTTCTGGGTTGCTGGGGTTTCTAAAATGTAGTATTCTTGATCTTTACCAGCTGTTGAGTCCAATTTGGCACAGGCCTGTTCTTTTGTGTACAGCCTGCAAATAACATGGACTGTAAAATGAGTAGGGCACAAACCCAATTTCAACTGCAGGCTGGGATTCCCCTATGCTTTTGCAGGGAAACTTGGTTGATAACTGTATTTGCTATTGGGTGAGGCATGGAGACCAAGCCCATTGTATTTAACCATTAAATACCAGAATATCACGCAAGCTGCAAAGCCCAGTCATTAAAATAAGGAAGAAGAACTAAATCATACTACATAAAATGGCTTGGTTGTTCCTTTACCATCACTCAGCCCACAATTGTGTGTTTTCATGCTGTGTAAATCTTCATGTAGTACACATCCAAAGTTGGGTTGTTTTTTTTCCTTTCCTGTATTGAACAAAAGTAGAGTTTGTTCATAGAAATGAAGCCTGGACACTGCCTTACACAAAGCAGAGCAGGGATGTCTTGCTGAATACTCACAGTAAACTAAAAATTATTCCAAAAGCTGAAATAAGGTCCAAAATGTAAACAGTTCATTGTGAAGAGCTTTTACGTTACATACCTCAAAACAGTTATTTCACTATTTCCCTCTTAAGTACAACCAGTGCTCTGATAAGGAGTACCAAAGGAGGTCAAAACTGCTTAAAAATATTCAGAGGACATAGCCTTAAAATGTAGTTTGCTGCTCAAACTCAACAGTTTCAGTCTACTCAAAACCTCGTGACAATACCTACAGTTTGAGGTGAGAGATTTTAAAAAAAGGCAAATTAATTGCTTTATTCCCATATTGCTTTAGAAAGAGCCACACAACTTCAGGGCTGACTTGGCAGAAATCCACAAACAGAGGAAATATTCAGAAAGAAGTAATTTTCTGTAATACTTGTAGCATTAGCAGCTAGAGAAAGCTTCTGATAGTTTAGAAAATCTCATGATCACATTAAGAAAATTGCTTAAAAAAAAAAAAAACAAAAAAAAAACAAAAACAAACCACCAAACAACTATATTAATTCTCTGCTTTGTGACCTGAAGTGCCATAACCAAAGGCAGCACACCTATACTGCACACAAACTAATTGTTACCTCTGCTTAGTGCCCCTATAAAGGTCACTGAGATACAAATATTGGAGAAGATAAACTGATTCATTTTAAAGTAACTGAGGTAGGAACTGGATTGGGGCCATAAATCCTGGTCAGTTATGTAGAGAAATTGAAGTTACTTCAAATGGAAAAGAAGTTTAACAAGCTAGTCATGGGACTCTGAAGTTTATGCAGCTACAGTGCTTTGCACTGTGTTGGCAGTATTTTTTTGCATTGAGATCATTATTGTTCTCAGTGAGAAAACATTTTTGCCCTAAAAAGTCATTAATGCATTCAAGATTTTACTGAATAGAACTAGAAGAAACATTACATGAACTGAATCCCATCTTTACCATCAGAAACAATTGATCAATTGATTGATTCCATTATACTGGAAATGAGGCATTTCCCATGTACATTAAAAATAAATAACTAATTCTTTCTCAGTTATCCAACCTTAAGTGTTGGAAAAGCTGTAAGAA
Source organism: Pogoniulus pusillus (assembly GCF_015220805.1). NCBI lineage: Eukaryota > Metazoa > Chordata > Aves > Piciformes > Lybiidae > Pogoniulus > Pogoniulus pusillus. The sequence goes on along the minus strand of NC_087267.1, from coordinate 25,902,540 downwards.
TGGGATTCATTCCACCAAACCTCAGGGTTTTGTCTATATTTACAGCAGAATTTAATGTGGGAATATTGATTAAACTTTAAATATAGAGGAGTTTTTTGTCCTCCAATCTAGAATTTTATAAGTATCTTTACTATAGATATTTTCTGTAATACATATATAAAATAAAGTATAAATCACTGCAACTTAGATACTTAATATCTGCATAGTACCACTACATTCAGATAATCTGTCGTATGTCTCATTGCCTGTCCTTAACATTGGCATTTTCAAGCAGTAGTCTGTACGGTCAAATGCTTTCATGCTACCTATTCCACTCCTCTGTAGCACGTACATAGTTGTCCTCTACTAAACCTGCAAGTCAAAATCCCTATTGTTTTAACCTTCTTTTTTCTTTATCTTTCAGTTTACACTGTTCTCAGAGTTTGAGTGCCAACAGAAGCAGCGTATCTCCATAGCGCCCCTTTGTGGGGATATGCGGCAACACGCAAGATTCAGGGATACTAGATGCTACGTTTCACACTCCACTTTTATGCACATACATAAGTCATTAAATGTAATGCTGTAGTTACATTCACTCCACGAAATGAAAGACAGGTTTTACTTTCTCAAGCTTAATTCATTTATCCACGGGGAAAGTCAGGATTTTATGTATTCTTACCACAATTTGCAATTTCTGAAACTTCCCTTCCTCCCTCGTCTGCTGTTGTGAAACACCACTGCTGTTGTGAAAACTGACTCTCTAAAGTAATGTATGTTAACTGAAGCCTTTTTTTTGTTTGTTTTCAAATGCAAACGATTGATTTCAAAAGGTACTAACAACAGCAGCTGGAAATTAAGATGCATTTTCTTACTCCCCTCCTAGCACCTTTGCTACTTTTGATACTTAATTCAGCTGAAGTATTTTTCCATTGCTGCTTTCTTACTTTTCTGACGATTATTTTTTCCAGCATACAACTACTATACTAATAGATAGCAAATAGGAACAAGTATAAGATTACCTGAGAACACGAAAGTCCACATTCTTCAATCCTGGGAATAGTGTGACAATCAGAACACCAAAAAAGAATTATTAGAAGAATATGGACATGAATATTTATCATCCTAATTTGGGGGTTAAAAAAAAAGGGGGGGAGCAGGCAAAAGCTCAGAAGAAACCTCCTGCTCTGACAGTTTTCCCTCTCATGTCAAAACTTTAATATGATTTTTAATCCCTCCCACAGCACCTCTGAGCTCCTCCCTCTAAAACTTTCCAAGGACAGAAAACTACTAGTTGTGGGAAATACAATTCATGTTCAACTCATTTCTTATGTTTCAAAGTGAGAAATGAGAAACGTGAATTTATGACAAACACAGTTAATAGCCTTTTTCTTCTGGATTTCATCATGTCAGCTTTAGATCAGTATTAGCAAATTTCTTGCCTGTAAATTCTGTATATATATGGGAATTGCTTCCAGAGCAATGCACTAGGCAGGTTCACTGGAATCCAAATGCATTCTTATTTCTACTTATTTTCCTGGTTTTCTAATGCATTGAACAAAAGGGGGAAAAAAAAAAAAAAAAAAACACCACTTTGCTGAGGTGGGTGGTCTTGGATGACTGGTTTCTTGGGTTTTCAGCAGCAGGAATCTGTACCCTGAACTTATTTCACTTATCATTCATTTATATCAACAGAAGCCTCTTGTTCTGTAGACTATCTTCAGTTTAGGGATTTTTAATACACTTGGGAAGTCTGCACACTTTGCTAAACAAGCTGTATGTTATTTGACATGAAAGCACGGTACAAGTGAGTCAGAACAATCCAACACCTGTTATCACAACAAAATATCCAGGAACACCTCCCTGGGTGATATCTTACATAGTCTCACTACCCATCACAGGAGACAAGTATTGCAAAAAAAACCACTCTCTGGATCACACGGAGGCTATCTGTGGTGTGTATAGGTGGAATAGAGAGATCTTGTTCACAACTAAGCAAGATATCTTTCAGTAGGACAGTGTCAGAACTGAAGTCCTCAGGGCCCTCGCAAAAGCTTTTACATCAGCTAAAGTAGGGAGCACACCATCTGCCAGGATGTGGCTTTTCCAAATGGACATCTATTCTATCAGTGTTACTATACCTGTATTTTTAGATACTTACTTGTGAATCCAGTTATAAGGCTTCATTTTCAGAACATGTAGAGCAGTATCAATCACAGTACTGAACAATTTGTTGTTCGCTATTTTTAACCAATTTTTTTCACCTGTACATACACCAGATCAAAAGTCTACTCAGTCCACTCTCTTGTGTCTAACAGAATCAGTATCAGATGTTTAAGAAAAATAAGAAATAAATAGGCTACTTCTGTGGATTAATTTTCATCTACATGCTGCCAAGTTCCAATGATCCATATCTTTTGGATATTCTGAATTAAAAGTCATGTGAGCATTACTCTTTTTAACATCTGTTTCTGAACCTTTCTTGCATGAATATGTGCAGTTTTTTGCACCTATTTATCCTTTTGGTTTTCAAAACACAATTAAACAACTTTATTGCTATTTACTTTGTTTGACAGTAAGGTTTTTTTTAATCACCTGTGAACAAGCACAACCTACTTTTCCATTCCTACATAATTCATATCCTGGAAGTACAGTCCATCCATTACTTTTATTACATCAGGTTAGGGAACTCTCATTAGGTTAATATTCCCACTCAAAGCTGGGCAGTATAATAAGCCCATGCCACGTTTTTCAAAAACTGTAATCTATGCATATGAAATCCAGGTCTTAGGCTCCTGCTCAAATAGGACTCTTAATTCCTGGTAACAATTATTGGAAATAACTTCTTGTTAACATATTTCCATTATTTCTTGTTCCTCACACCTTAGCTATGTTTTAAGCAATGTTTGTCTTGTGTTTGACGTTTTAATTACTTCAGCCTTGAAGAACAGATGACGACAAATTATGTACTATCCTGCTTCTCCCAGTGTTCCCTCCATCTTAAGAAGAAAATACTCTTGGAGAAAAAGAAACCAACAAACACAACTCAATAGGAAGTACTTCCTTTTGCACTTTTGTAATATAGATCTTTTGTGCTTTAAAGATTTTTTAGAGCACTGGTCAAGAATACAGAAAATCCAAAATCTAAAAACTTCTGAGTCCAAGGTTTGAATTCATATCTTGCACATTTCAGGATGGCAGCCTGGCTGCTCTTTGTTTGTTTATAAAATGCAGATGTAAAGCCCAGTGCACAGAGAAAAAAAAATCATTATTTCCCATTCTCCTTTTTCTCTTGGTTCAAGCCTAATATGTAGACCATTAGCCCAGGTCCCTTCTTCTTAATTGCTGATTCCAAAAATTTTGCAGAATTGGATACACACTTGGCCCACTTCAAGACAGATCACTAATATAAATCTACCATTGGTCAAGTTTGTTCAAGAAGCATTATGTGGAAATAACAGTTATGACAGGTCTATCACCAGACACACCTAAGCAGGCAGACAATTTTGTGACTTGTCACTTAGGAGCTAAGGCACAGAACTTCACATAGGTTTCTACCTTGGCTACTTATTTACAGATGAGCATGTCAATGCCTAAGCTACAAGGCATCTCCCTGTCATATCCACTCTGGAGAAGTTCTAGACTTCTGTGGAGTACAAGAGCCACATTCTCACTACATTTTGCAAGAGCAGTCTGTTGGTCTCACCAACACAGAAATGTGTATTTTATAATAATAATTTGAGCTGTACTGAGATCATGAGCCATGGCCAACACAGTCCTATAGCTCCTCTTTTAGCTTAGTGTGCAGTCATACTGCCTTCACCAGGCAGCAGACATCATACCTCAAGGCCATTCACATGAACCACAGGACAGCTGAGTGTTTATAAATTAGCACCTTCTTGTCAATTTGGGCAAGCCGTGGAGCAGAGCTTTGTGGTGTGCTACTGTCATTACAACAAAAATATTCACAATGATTCAGAACTACTTGGGAGCTGCACTTTCCCAGTAGCGTGCCTACATCTCCTGTCCAGCATGAGACTGTGTGGCTCTCCAGGGTAGGCACTCAACAGAGGGTACCAGCAGGACACCTAAGTCCCACGGAGCCCCAAGACAGGTTAGTGAAACGGGAGCTATCCGATGTTCCTGTATACAGCATGTTAATACTTCGCTGTCCAAAAATATTCACTCCTTATTTCATCTACGTGATCCAAGGGGACTCCCACTCTCTTCCCCAACCCTGTCCCTTTGCTATAAAAATGACAAGTATTCAACAATGTCAAATATAACAGTAGATAGCACCTTAGGAGCACTGGAAAGAAAAACAAAAAGAAAGCAGGGCATTTGGCATCAATAGCAACTGGATTAAAACCAAATAACACACAACTTAGATCCTCTAAGCACATGAAGGAAAAGGAGGTTTTCAGGAGTAGTTAATATGGATTCACCAATGTGATAGCCTCATTCTCAGCAGAACTGGATGTTAGAAAACATTTATTTACTAAAAGAGTGGCTAGGCATTAGAATAGGCTGTCCAGGGATGTGGTAGAGTCACAATCCCTGGAAGTGTTCAAAAAAAGTGTAGATATGACATTTTGGTACTTGGTTTAATGGTCATGGTGGTGTTGGGTTGACGGTAGGACTGAAGGATCTTAAAGATCTTTTTCAGATGAAACAATTCTATGACTCAGTGAAAAATTGGCCCACTATGACTGTATAGCAATAAAACCCAACACTTTTACTAGGAGGGGAAGATTAAAGAGAGTTATCATGACAAATAGGTAGGTAACAAACATATACTTCAAAATAGAAAGCCTACAGACAGGTACATAACCTTACCATTAGATTACAACTGTCACGTGGTGCTTCTTACTGCAAGGTATTTTTCTTACTAAAAAAAAAAAAAAAAAAAAAAAAACAAACAAACAAACAAACAAAAAAGAAAAAAGAAAAAAAAAAAACAGTTAAATATCAGTGTTACACTATCATTTGAAAGTCTACCAGGGAAATCTGGGAACACAATAAGGGCAACTCTAGAGGACTAAGAAACAGGCAAGAGACTGACAATTGTTAAGACATTGTACAACAGAAGCTATGTGTTGCAGGTCAGTTCAGTGTATCTCTGAGCACAGAGAAGGAACCAGGCTGCTTTTATCATAGAGATGGAATGGGGATAACAATGCCTTGGCCAGACTCAAGCATTTTCTCTGAGGGGAGAACTACTGCTTGAACCCCTGCGTTAGGAAAGAACTACCAAGCAAGCATCCTAAACACATCAAATAATTTAGAGAGGGCAAAGATGGTGTTCTATGGCTCTGGAAGAAACACACACACCATGAGATCTGCTGTCCTATGTACATTTGCCTGCTTTGAAAATTAGAACTATTTTGCCTTGAAAGAGATATTAGGTGTTTGATTTTCCTTAAGACTGGTTCTGTCTACATCAAAAAGTTATACTGAAGGAAGAGACCAAATTCAAGTTGTGTGGTTTTACTTCTGAATCAAGCCAGGAGTATTTCACATATACCGTGTTAAGTCTTATGGTTTTCCCACGGAACAGTATGCAGATAAATTTGTTTGTTCTGAGTAACTCTTCTCTAAGGCAAGCAGATGTTTAGAGCAAAACTCATTTATTACCACTGACCTTCCCAGACTCTTCCCAACTGTGAAGATATTCTGTATCCTAGTCATCTCAGTTTTGCTTCCTAGCAGCTACTGTAGGATGGTAATGAGAAGCTAAACTACATTCATTGTTCTGTTCCTTCTATACCTTGTACCTTCTGTATTTGATTATGATATTCAAAAAAAAGGAGGTTAACACACAAGAAATACTGTACACAAAGACACCAGTAGTTTCTAGAACTGAAAGTAACCCTTAACCCTCTGGAAGGACTGAAATGAAAACTCCTTTCCAGGTATCAAAATTTCACTGAGGTCAGCAGAGTAAGATTTCCAATTTCAGACTGCATTAATACCAAAATCAAACAAGGAATAAAAGTTGAGTAGCAGAAAGAATAGAAGCTGCTTCACATCATGTTTTTTCTCATCATGTCTAGGAAAACCCTTTCCTAGAAAAGCATGGACCAGCAAATGAGAGTGACATGGGAAGTTAGATGCCACTTGTGTCAGTCTTTACAATCAATAAAGTGATGCAATGCAGACCTCAAAAAAGGGCTTGAAAATGTTTTAAGTGTCAATAAGACCAGTATTGGTAAGATAACAACATATCTGCTGTCCTGTGCTGTACCATCCCAATCCTTCAGCTGAACATGTCTATCCACAGTGTAAACTGAATAAAGAAACCAATGCATCTTTAAAACTTCTGAGCAAAGAGTGATTTTGTGTGATTTTTGCGATTTGGAGTTTTTTAGGCAGATTATTCTCAAGTATCACAGGTGTCCTGGTGGAGTTCAGTGTAGTAGCAGACAGTACAGAGTAGGCTCAGATTTTAATGCTCTTTTTTAGCTTCTCTTTTCAACCTTGAACTTCGGTGTTTATATAGTGCAAATAAAACCATTCTGATTTTATGTAAATGAGATGTTGGAAAGAACATAAACACAAAAAAATCTAAGATGAACCATACTGAAATAAATGAGACTCTTTCCATAGCCTTCAATGGAAATGGGTTAACGAGCAGCAGAATATGACGAATAATTTAAACCACGACTGTTGGCAGAGAGTATCCTGAGTTGAGCCTGAGTCAAGGCCTCTACCTAGAAAAACAAAATTGGACTAGTTGTTCTTAATCCGGGTTATTTGTTAAATAACAAGCTTGGGAACAATCAAGAACCAATCAGGATCCATGCACCATCAATATAGACCAACAGGAAAGAGAGGCTACATCCTGTACAGACAGCACAGAGGTACAGAGGCAGGAGACAGCAGAGGTAGGAGGCACTCCATCAGTATCTCCCCTCTGGTGGAACTTCAGAAAAGAAGCAATGCCAGGGCACCCTCTAGCAACTCAGCCCTTACAGAAGCACTCAGCCTCTTGTAGCTGCTGGAAAGCAGGGCTGGTAATACAGAACACATTTCCAAGTTCCTTCTGGATGATTTAAGTCTCATGGCATAAAGCACAAGGCTATGCAATATAAAAGAGAAAATCACCCAATGTATACAGACATTTAACGTTCTTATTTTTCCTCTCAAGAACCCTAATGAACTTTGGACATCTGGATTTCACCCTCCAGGGTTCACAATAAGGAGAACAGAAAAGAACAAGGCTTCTTTAAACCTAAACGTTTTGCACTTTGAAGAAATGGCTGCTACCAAGCACCTTTATAAAAAGTGTTTTTTGGATTGGGAGCTACATCAGATTTTAAACCTGACTCAGGGCATTTTTTTTTTTAATAAACTATTATCTGTTTCACAATTTTTCTCCAGAAACAGTTTATGTTTACTTGACAAAAAGGAATAATTATAACCTGTTCACTAAAGGGATTACAAGTTTTGAAAAAATGAAACAGAAACATTAAGTAGAAAGTAAATATAGAAAAAAAAAATCAAGAACTCTGATAAGTATTATGCAAGGGTATTTTATATCTGTAGACCTCTCTTTTCTTGAAAAAGTACAAAATGACACCAAGCTGGGGCAGATGTGGCTGGGTTGGAGGGCAGAAGGGCTCTGCAGCGGGACCTTGACCGCCTGGACAGATGGGCAGAGTCCAATGGGATGGCGTTCAATAGCTCCAAGTGCAGGGTGCTGCACTTTGGCTACAACAACCCCATGCAGAGATACAGGCTGGGGTCGGAGTGGCTGGAGAGCAGCCAGACAGAGAGGGATCTGGGGGTGCTGATTGATACCATGAGCCAGCAGTGTGCCCAGGTGGCCAGAGAGCCAATGGCATCCTGGCCTGCATCAGGAATGGTGTGGTCAGCAGGAGCAGGGAGGTCATTCTGCCCCTGTACTCTGCACTGGTTAGACCTCACCTTGAGTACTGTGTTCAGTTCTGGGCCTCCCAGATTAGGAAGGACACTGAGATGCTTGAGCGTGTCCAGAGAAGGGCGACGAGGCTGGTGAGAGGCCTTGAGCACAAGCCCTATGAGGAGAGGCTGAGGGAGCTGGGATTGTTTAGCCTGGAGAAGAAGAGGCTCAGGGGTGACCTTATTGCTGTCTACAACTACCTTAAGGGTGGTTGTGGCCAGGGGGAGGTTGCTCTCTTCTCTCAGGTGGCCAGCACCAGAATGAGAGGACACAGCCTCAGGCTGCGCCAGGGGAGATTTAGGCTGGAGGTGAGGAGAAAGTTCTTCACTGAGAGAGTCATTGGACACTGGAATGGGCTGCCCAGGGAGGTGGTGGAGTCGTCGTCCCTGGAGCTGTTCAAGGCAGGATTGGACGTGGCACTTGGTGCCATGGTCTAGCCTTGAGCTCTGTGCTAAAGGGTTGGACTTGATGGTCTGTGAGGTCTCTTCCAACCTTGGTGATACTGTGATAAAGCAGTTTTTGCTTATATTTGATGGTCATAACCCGGTATCAACAAAACACAGATTAAAATTAACTAGCCAACACTAGCCTGTTTCCACAGACATCTCTTTCTTCACTGCTTAAACCTAGCAGGCATGGTTTCCCCTCACATGAATCTGATTCATCATAACGTAGTCAGCTCTATCATTATTATTTCACTCCTTTGCTCTTTTTCCTATAAATATAGGGGAGAAAAATAGTTCACTGTGAAATACCTCACATTAGTATTAGACAGATAACACCAGATCAAGGAAGAGAAAAATAATCCAAATCTCAACTTCTGAAGACACTCTAAGATACTACTATTCATAAAATGGGTGGCACTTACATTTTCTTCTGTCAGCTTCTCCCTGAGGGACTTCCCACTCAGAAATGAGCAAAAGTACTTCTATCATTTGAAAAAACAGGAAATCATTACAAAACCACATCAGTTGCCAGGGAAGCCTGACTACTTTAGTTTCTGAAACTAATTTAATTATTTTTATCTCATGGACTCTCTTCATAAACACAAGAGACTCAGATCACAACACACAATTTTTTATTTCAGAAACTCATTTAACTCCATTTGTAACTGACAGTGATCTACATACAAACTGATTACATGGTCAATCTGAAGTTGTCATTCCTGGCATGGACCATGTAGAAATGCACTTTTTCAAACAGGGAATGGAGATGAGAAAGGGCCTAAGACCCAAAACATAGGCAAGGGAAGGCACAAAGGAAGTACTAAGCGAAGACAAGTACCATCGTCTGTTGATCTGTGCTCACTGAGGTAGAAATCCAATTCTACCTCGAGTTGGTATGAAATTATTGAAGAGGACCACTAGATGTTTACAGTGTGCTCAACTGGTTAACTTAACCAGCAGGCAACTATTCACTTTTTGTAATAGATACATCTTCTGCCAGTTTAATCAGACACCAGTCACAGCTAGCACAAGGAGAGAGGCCAGAGGAAACAAGCCCTTTCAGAACTGCGTTAGATCAGCTAGTTCACCTTGTAAAAATCTTTCTTTGCAGCTGCTGGAGACAAGTGGTAGGAAACATTACACCCAGCTTTAAAAAAGGGTGAAAAAGAGGACCTTGGAAATTATCATCCTGTCAGCCTCACCTCTGTCCCTGGGAAGATTCATGGAACAGGTCCTCCTGGAAGCCACACTGGAACATATGGAGGACGGGGAGGTGATTCAAGACAGCCAGCGTGGCTTCACCAAGGTCCATGTCCTTCCCGTGTTGAGGGTACCAGAGCTGGATGTGTTGCTCCAGGTCTTACCTGGAGTAAAGTGGCAGAATTACCTGCACACTCAGAAAAAAAAACAAAACTCTCCCCTTTAACAGCCCAGAAATGGAAACTTAGTGTAAAGAAATATTGTAGTTCTACCTCTCCAATTAGCATATTAATCCACATTCCTGAGTTTCCACATAATAAAGACTTTTTTTAATTTATATATTTATATAAAAGCAATGAGACACAAAACAACTTTACAACTCCTACAAAAGTGAAGTATAAGCAAAAATATCAATTATGACTTGTACTCATAACTTTACAAAAGCATTTATCAGTTACACTGACCGTGTAACTGCAGTTATAACAACCTCCTGCAACCACACAAAGCCTGCTACATACCGTCATATTTTACTTTGCTATCAGCATAAATCCATGTGACAAATTAACTTTTTTTCTAAAGGTTTCTTCTAAAGCAACACCAGAATACAGACATCAACAGAAAAGATAGATAAGTTAAAATATTATCAGTATACTTCAAAAGTATTAGAAAGGCACATTATTTACTGTGTTATTTCTTAGCTCCTTCTATATTGCTGTTTATAAATTGAAGACTTCTTAAGCCTTAGTTCAAACAGTTGATTTACTGTATTGGCTGCATTTGCACAATCCAAACTACTGAGCCATCTGTACCACAACTGCTTTCCAGGCCTTGTCTTTGTCAAAATCCTTTAAGGTGTTATTGGGAACCTAAAAGTAAACAAGTTTCAGACAATGGAAACACAAAATAATGTTTTGGTTAAAAAATAAAGTTCAAGCAACTACATATCTAAGAGAAGCTAAGAGAATATAAAAACAAATAATTACAAGTAATTACAGTCAGAGCAATTAAAATATTCTATTCTGTAGATTGTATGGTTTTGTATATTGAATCATATGCATTTATGATATAAAAAATAATAGTGTAAGTTGTGTAACACTTGAGATATGAGTCAAAGAAAATTGGCCAAATTCCTATTTTAAACCTGTTACTTAGGACATTTTCTCAATATTTTCATCAAAATGTGATGGAAAGCCCTAGCACCTAAATCACTAAGGCAGAAGTAGGCCCCTACAGTGCAACTGAAGCAAGATTTGTCCATATGTACTCAAACTAAGATCTTTCCTAAGAACAGTCCTCCAAGAATGTAAAGGGACCTAGAACTTCACCTGTATTATTTCTGTGTTCATATTGTTCGAATACTATGAAGCATGCAAAGAGGTGTTGCTTTTCTGGACAAAGTGCTTTTTTTAACATTTAACACACACTCAATTTCTCAGTGACTCACAAACTAGGAACACTTGTGTAAAAAAAATTGCTCAGCTATGCTATGACCTATGCTCCAAAATGTGACTTGCCAGAGTGAAATGCTGCTGTATTTCACCAATTTCATAGAATGCAACTCTAAGGACATAGATTCAGAAAATAAGCAACCTAAGCTGAGTACCCTCAGCATCCTGAGAGGACATAATCACTTGACCAAATTTCACTCCCTGCTCCCAGTGCTTTCTATTCAGCACTGTTTCAATGCAGATGCTCTTGCTAGAACAGGGCCTGAATCCAGCTAATCTAAGCTACTGTCTCCTTGTCATTAAGGATACAGCATTTCATACAGCAGAAGTGAGGAAAGCTGTAAGGACTACAGGGCTGTGATAGAAGACAGATGTATTTAACCTATGCAGGCTGATGAAAGCTGGGCTCCTCCCAATTCCTGAAATAGTATTTTAGCCCTGAATGAAGTGCTATTAGTAATACTGGTTCCACCATGCTTTAAAAATGTAGGTGCCACTTCTGTATCTGAAAAGCGCAAGAGTAGGAGAGAAATAGCAGTTCTGATCTTTATCACCAACTTTGGTAGTATAGTTAGGACATGTAGAGACCTGGGATTCCAGGCACTTTCCTCTGCACACTACGTCACACCATCCAGCATGGGCACCCACTCACTAAGCTCACCAAACTTTGTTCTTGCAATTCAAGTTCTTAACTCTTCCCATTGAAAGTCTAGGGAACTTCAGAGAATCAATTGAGCTTAGCAAATTCATTTGTCTTTTCTATAACTTTAAACACATAAATAGTGATTAGCATTCTGTGGAGTACCATTTTATCTCAGTACAATGCTGAACCTTGCCTGTGATGGAGATAAACAGAACCAAAAAGGGCTTTAACTTCACAACTCTTCACAGGATTTACAGATGCTGCATTTGTTACTGTCATTTAACCAGCAAAATATGATCTTTTTATTACAAAATTCACCACTGCCTTAACATCTTTGCAATTATAAAGAGTTTTTAATTGTAATCTAAATCAAGTAACACGAAACATTAACAAAAAAAATCTTCTAAATATAGATTTAAAAATTTTATATTGGGTACAAATATTTACCTCTGTTGTTCTGTATTCCTGCTTTTTAACCTGTGATGCTGTCCATGATGCATCATGTAGTTTCATTTTTGTCTTGTAATTTACACACTGTATTACAGTTCCAATAGTAAGGCATGCTTGAATTAGTAGCATCAACATCAGAAGCAATAGGAGTACATCATAAGATTGCTGAAAATACAGATATTAATATACTGTTAACTACTTGAGTATTTTCTGCAGCCCCCACCCCCATATCCTTGGGATTTGTATCTAGATTTCTTGTTAACTCAAATTACAATTTAAAGTTTACATCAGCATGAAGCTAGAGTTAATTCATTTCAGTGCCTGAGTTTGCTCAATGTAGAACAAATCAATACTTTTAAACAAAATACTCATTTACCAAATGGTCTTTTCCTCTAGAAACAGAACAGAATTTAGGAAACCATCCTTTAAAACACAGATCTTCACTACTGGTTATGACCTGAGCAACGTCACAGCTATGTCTGCATCTGGTCTGCTGCCTTGATGGCTCTGACCTTGCCCTGCTGACCTGAATTCCTGGCTGACCTTGCATCTGCCTCACTATTACAGACTTGTCTGGCAATCACTGAACTACTGGCTGAACCTGAATACCATGGCCAGACCTGTCTTTTTTCCTCTCCCCTCCCTCCCCAGCCCCCTCTCTTTTTTGGGTACTGTAGTACTGCTCTCCTTGCCAACGAGAACGCTCTGCCTTGATCTCACCTTCTACTCCACTGTTCACCTTCCTTCGCAGAGCAGCCCACTCTTGCTGTGTCCAGACACAAAGGAGCATAAAAATGTAAGAAATGCCCTGCAGGGTCACGCCAACTGTCTATATACAGTCCAGTCTCCTGTCTGTGTAACAGGAGACGCTATATCAAAAGGACATGTAAGCTGTGACCACTTCCTGAGGTGCAACAACATATTATGCTCTTCCAGAATCAGAACAGGAATTCATACCCAAAAGCTAGTTTTAAGTCACTGAGGCCCCAGTTTAATAAACATCTTGCCTCTCTTCTAAAAAATCACAAGACTACTTAAGGACTAGGAGATACTAGGAATCAAGACTCTTATTGACATTATTTTAATCCACACAAATGGTCATTTGTGCATCACCACAGACTGCTGAACACCTGGACTATAAAGTCCTAGAAAGCTCTTCAGCAATGCACTGATAACACTTCATATTGAAATGCAATATGATCTGCTATGATCTGCAAACCCTCTTTGTTCTCTGCCCAAATCTAGCTTTTGAATGAATCCAGGTGTAACCTTACAATCCCAACTGTTGGCAGAAATCCTAAGAAGTAAACCCAGAATCTTTAATTTATATACTACAAATGTATTAAAACATACAGAAGTCCAGCGTATTATCTATTATTTTTACTGATTATATGAAATAACATCCATTTTTTTCACTGTGATGGTGAGAGAACACTGGAACAGGCTGCCCAGAGAGACTGTGGAGTCTCCTTCTCTGGAGACATTCAAAACCCACCTGTATACGTTCCTGTGCAACCTATTCTAGGTGATCCTGCTCTAGCAGGGGGCGCTTGGACTCTATGATCTTTTGAGGTCCTTCCAACCCCTAACATTCTGTGATTCTGTGATTTTTTTAAAATACAATTCCAAGATGGTAATAGATTTAACATACTTTAAATCATAACTTAAGAGGTTTTAAACAATTTCCATAACATTTTATTAAGATTGCTTAATAAGGCAGCACCTCGTCCTCTTACACTTACTAACTCATTCTTGTGTTGCCACTGTAACTGACAGACGTTAACTTTTCATTTGCATTAACATACATACATACTTTAACAGCAGGCGGATAATTTTTAAAGATGTCAACAACTTGCATGATACTGAAGGATAAGTATGCAGAAGCAGTGAACAACAATGGAGAGGTAACACTGCTGATGGCAATCAGGACCTCAACCTAAAAGAAAAGGAAAAAAATAATTAAAAAGTTAAATAAGGGAAAAAAAAAACAAGTAAGTTAACACTGATTTGTGAGCTTTATCTCCCTAAAGCAAGCACAAGAAAGTGTGTATCAAATATTACATATATAAGACAGAATATTAAAAGCCATCCACACTGTGTGAAGATACAGATGCAAGCTTTGAATAAGCTGTTTCCTGTCCAAAATACCATTTTAAAATCAATTTTCCATTTAATACAGATGATGGGGATTTTGTCTGACTTTAAAAGTGCTTTTCATATGCAGACAGAGGAAGCAATACCCAGTTTAGAGAGACACTACAGAAGTATGACCTATTCTTCAATTTTTATGAAATAATGAGAGTTAATAGCAGATACTGCAAGTTTACAATATAAAATAAATATTGTGCCTTTCTACCTTAGTAGCAGAAAGGAGCCTCTCACGTCCCCTGGTGGGCAAGAGGTATAATTGAAACTAAGAACCTCGTTTCAGTTTTAATGTTTGCATCTGCTAGTTATTCCTGAAAGTGTTCTAGTTTTGCCTGTTCCCTACATATATAAACATCCAAACTGTGCATTTCGAACATTGTAAAGAAGTTTTCTGTTGAGATTTAATGTTAATAAACAGTTTTCATAGTTATTAACTATGTTATCCAAGTTATGCTTGGATATCAAAATTAATATTGATTATTAGTTTTGCACAATTCGTAACTATGCAAATACAATTTAGTGCTTTGAGGCAAATTTATTCTCATACAATAGCAGCCAAGGTTTCATTTAAGTATCATCCCTACTGACTTTCAGTTGTGGTCATGATTCATTATTGACTTACACATGGTTGCATGACTGTAGTGTAGAACAGATGTTTTAAGGAGTCTAAACTACACATCTGGGACAGTCAAGGGAAAAAGGCATTCTACTGAATATTCTTAGTCCTTGTTGCTAGTCATGAAATCAGGAATTTAGTTAAAATTGGCTCCAGGTCCAATGCAGTCTACACATCTAATTTTCCTCTTACAGAAACCACAACTCATAATGAAAAGGACCTCTCTGGTCAGAAGCATGGAAGCAGTTCCAGGCATACCACATGACAGATGTTATTTTCCTACAGTAATATCCATTCCCAAAGACTCAGAATGAAAAACCCACCAATTCACCCTTAATCATTTTCTAAAATCGGTGGAATTAAGTCTCCAAAGATTTCTTTCCTTTCAGCTTTAAATTATGCTTCATATTTCTGTTACGCTTTGCTGCAGGTAACTGAATACAAGTAAATACAAGCAGTATCAAATAACACAGACAGGCTTTCCCAGCATTATTCCAGGAATTTTACACACTTACCAGACATTTACTTGGATATTCAGCAGCTACATGACTTGCAATAGCACTTGGAAAGCACTAAACACAAAAGCACAACAAAAGAAATATTTACCTACTTCAAAATTACAAAAATTATAACTGAGTTAGAGTGATTCCCACTAGTCACAGAACACATCTTGAATTTCCTAAAAAGGTAATACTGTACAGACTTGTTATGACAGTGTTAGGAATCAACTAGTCAAATGGAAATAAAATTAATCCTCATTTAATTTTCATTTAATTAGTAGTGTGTATTAATTCTATACATACTGAAATATGATTATCCTCAAAACTTGACACTTCTACATAAAAACCTAATGGACCCTACTGAACTTTGGGAATTTCAAATGCTGAAAAACTTTTTCATTATCTTTTTTCCCCTTCATGGTGAAGGATTTTTCAGATATAGGAGCCATACATAAATATAATGTTCATTGTTTTCTCTCTCAGCTGGGTAAATTTGCAGTAAGCAAGGGTAGCACAGCACCCTCTGTAAATCCATTGCTCCTAGGCACAGTGATAAGAGTTACCAGTTAATTTCAGGCTCTTAAGACAGTTAAGGCTAACAGACTAAAGATGAAATGCCAAGGATTCTACCATGCTGTTGCTAAACTGAACATTTTGTTTTGCAGCCCAAAACATTCTAAAACCTAGGACTTGTCTTACAAAGCACTTCACTTCTAGTACCTTTGTTTTATTACTCATTTCCATTGTATGGAATTGAGGCCTGAAAATATATCAGAACATTTCGTAAGAACCAAAGTATTGTAATTCAAATTAGAACAACATATTGCATAAATACATTAAATATATTGAAGCACTAATTCTTTTGTTAAGCTGGAATTGTCAATTAGTATTAGTGCCAAGTAAGTATTCCAGCAGGGAGGGAAAAAATTATTTTAAATTAAAATTTTATACATGTATAAATCAAATACAATGCTTTCAAAGAGTACCTTCATTCTGCACTACTTACAGCAACTAAGATCCAAAAGAATGTTACTGAAAGATATGGACCTGAGACTAAAACATCCATATTCAAAGCAATTATTCCACCAAATACTGATGAAATTCCAATAATCACCTCAATTACCTAAAACAAAGAAGAGCAATCAAGTTATTAATAGTGTATTTGAACACCAAATTTCCTATTTGCATATAGAAAGGAACTCACTGGAAAGAAACAAATATATTTATGCTGTTAGCTAGCATGAAATCAATATTTTTCTGATCTAAAATATGGCAGAACTCCAGCTGGCTTAAGTGAAAGCAAGAGCAGTTTCATTATACATATTTATACTCTCATTTATTAGCTCAACTGAACAACAGTTCAGTTTACACTATTTATCATTAAGTCATTAAGAATCTATTACACATGGCAGTTATCATTTATCCTGCAATATTCTAAAAGGAAACATTTTAAGATATAGCACTCATTTCCGTCTTTATTCTTCCAGCTCTTACCTACACTGATCTCTTCCTGGCTTTAAAGGAGCTTAGCACATAGCACTTAGAAAGATGAAAGAACAAATTGATTTGATGAAAGAAAACAACACACTTACCGAGTATGACTTTAGAATTCGAGTAGGAAAGCTGACATTGCTCAGAATGATGTTACTCTCATATGCAGCATTCTAAAGAATAAAAAATCATGATCAAAAAAATAACACAATGTAATTCATTTCTTTCTAATACCCTACACAACCTGTTAGAGATTCTAATAGTGGCACACAGTGTGTGGTTGGCCTGTCAGAGATGACAGTGACAAACTGCAGTGTTCACCACTGTCGGACCACATCAATCACATTAAAAACCAATGAGGTAGTCTCAGATCAGCTGTTACACACTAGCCCTTACACAGTGAAATGTGGTCATCTCGTTTCCCTTTTCCACATACTTCCTTCCTGAGCTTCCAAAGTTTATTCATGTGGGTAAGCAGTAACTGAGGACAGTACACCACGCTACACTTTATCTAGCAAGCAGTACTTTCTCTGAAACACAGAATGGCACAGCATGTTTACTTCACTGCTACCTAAAAGAAATGGTCTTGTAAAACAGTAAGGGTCAGATGTTGGAGAGTACCTGGGACTAAAGAAAATTTTATCTATGGCCCCAAACCCTGAAATCAATAGTCATTGTCCAGATATCATCAAACTGACAAATACTTTCATAGAATCATAGAATCAAGCAGGTTGGAAGAGACCTCCAAGATCATCCAGTCCAACCTATACCCCAGCCCTATCCAATCAACTAGACCATGGCACTAAGTGCCTCATCCAGTCTTTTCTTGAACATCCCCAGGGACAGTGACTCCACCACCTCCCTGGGCAGCCCACTCCAATGGCAAATCACTCTCTCTGGGAAGAACTTCCTCCTAACATCCAGCCTATACATACCTCCGCACAACTTGAGACTGTGTCCCCTCATTCTGTTGCTGGTTGCCTGGGAGAAAGGACCGACCCCCACTAGGCTACAACCTCCCTTCAGGTAGTTGTAGACAGCAACGAGGTCACCCCTGAGACTCCTCTTCTCCAGGCTAAACAACCCCAGCTCCCTCAGCCTCTCCTCACAGGGCTTGTGCTCCAGACCTCTCACCAGCTTCGTCACCTTTCTCTGGACACGCTCCAGTATCTCAACATCTTTCTTGAACAGAGGAGCCCAGAACTGGACACAGGACTCAAGGTGTGGCCTGACCAGTGCTGAGTACAGAGGAAGAATAACCTCCCTAGTCCTACTGGCCACACCATTCCTTATACAGGCCAGGATGCCATTGGCTCTCCTGGCCACCTGGACACACTGCTAGCTCATGTTCAGCTACTATCTACCAGTACCTCCAGGTCCCTTTCTGCCTGGCTGCTCTCCAGCCACTCTGTCCCCAGCCTGTAGCACTGCTTTCTCCACACAGGCTTGAAAAAATCATTGCTAACATGCATGAAGATCACAATATTCTAGTGTTTCATATGCCATTTGTTTTCATTCTGCAAAACAGACATAGAACATTTGCCTGTTCCTAAGATATGCGAACAACCCTGTGCTGTATAATTGCAACAGGTCATTTTACAGAGGGTTCATTGTACTCTTAAAAGAGGATAATACTGTTTATTACAGTATTTGTATTTATTGTTCAAATCTAGCTTTACCCTGTAGTATAAAGTTATATCCTAGAGTTGCCAGTAACATGTTAACATATGTAATACAGAAAAAATGCATTTAACACAGAAATAGCAGTTTTAATCCTTAATGGTACCTACTTTCTTTCTTGTACAGCAGTCTTCAGTAGATCTAGCTGAAATGATCACAGTGGTTGCCATGAAAATTTCCAGCAAAATGAGTAGAATCAAGTTGAAATTTATCTGTCAATAAAATCCCAGACACAGATAAGTTGCATCTTACATAATGAGATAAAAAGGATGGGGCAGTATTCAGCAGGCTATTTTTTGTGAGACTTAAGAAATACCTATTAATTACATAATTGTTAATTGGTTTGATTCTCTATGGATTTCAAGGATAATGCTTGGCTGTCCTCGTAATAGGCTGAGAATGCCTAAACTAAGAAAGAGACATTTACTTCACTTATGGGAATAATCTGCCTGAAGATTTTTATCACTGTCTTCCAGAGGAGCACTAAATGACAAAGGGATAATTGCTGTGTACGTCTGTATTTTGCAGGACTTTCCATGTGAAAGAAGAATGCTGCAGCAAATCGTAGGATATTCATAGGAACAGAAGGAGGACAAACAAAATGTGGTGCTTAGATGTGGTGCTTAGGTATATGGTTTAGGGTGAACCTTATAAAGTAGGGATATCGGTTGGTGATCCTGGGGGTCTTTTCCAACCAGAGTATTTCTGTGAATTTATGACAAACAAGACTGATTAGCCCAGGAGTTAAGGAAAACCACTGTGAACAGGAGGGCCCCAAGCACCCAACTCCTATGCTGCAATTCAAATGGTGATATACAATGTCCAATGCTGAATGAAAAGACACTCCAAATAATTGGGCCCAAAAATCCTAGCTCTGTGCTCTATCCAGTGCTAGTAGAGCACTGACAAACAGTCTAACAGACTACATTATTGTGCAAAAACACAGATGCTGCCATTCCTGCTGTCACTGCTCATCTGTCACTGCTCATCTTCAAAAGACAGGTAAGTGAATGGAATACTGACAATTTCTTTTTGGTTACTTCTTATCTCATGAAAAGAGGTAGATACTCACTATGCATGGCCTGAATCTATATCTAGGAACACACAGATTAGGTGGAGCGGATCTCTCTCTCTTCACAAGCACCATATCTTACCACTGGCAGCTGAAGAAAACATTTGGTGCTTAGATTAGGCCATTGACAAAGCACCAGAATTTTAGACACAACTGACTCCAGTCAGAACATACACAATTATAGAAAATGTCTATTCAGTAACTTAGAACAGAATTACATTGTTTCTTCTCTTCAGACCTGTTTTCTACATGATCAGATTCCAGTTTGAAGTTTCTTGCAGCACATGTTTTGAAAAAGATGATAAACAGCAGAATTGAGAGACTTTTTGGTCACTAAACTGGAAAAAAATGGACTTGATGGGTGGAGCACTCGCTGGATAAGGAATTGGCTGGATGGCTGCACACAGAGAGTGGTGGTCAATGGCACAGTGTCCACCCGGAGACCAGTGACAAGCGGCACCCCTCAATACTGGGACCAGTGCAGTTTAACATCTTTGTCAGTGATATGAACAGAGGAATTGAGTGCACTCTCAGCATGTTTGCAGATGACACCAAGCTGTGTGGCACAGCTGACTTTCTAGAGGGCAGGGATGCCATCCAGAGAAACCTGGACAGGCTGGAGAGGTAAGCCCAGGCCAACCTCATGACATTCAACAAGGGCAAGAGTAAGGTCCTGCACCTGGGTCAGTGCAATCTCAAGCACAGATACAGGCTGGATGGCGAATGGCTGGAGAGCAGCTCTGAAGAAAAGGACCTAGGGGTCTGGGGTGATGAAAGGCTTAACGTGAGCTGTCAGTGTGCACATGTAGCCCAGACAGCCAACCGTGTCCTGGGCTGCATCAAGGGAAGCATGGCCAGCAGGGCAAGGGAGGTGATTTTCCTCCTTTACTCTGCTCCTGTCAGACCCCATCTGGAGTTCTGTGTGCAGTTCTGGAGCCCTCCACACAAGAAGGACATCAAACTGTTAGAGCAAGTCCAGGGAAGGGCCATGAAGATGATCAGAGGGCTGGAGCATCTCTGCTATGAGGACAGGCTGAGAGAGTTGGGGCTCTTCAGTCTGGAGAAGAGAAGGTTTCGAGGAGATGTTATAGTGGCCTTCCAGTATCTGAAGGGGACATACAGGAAGGCTGGGGAGGGACTATTTACAAGGTCTCGTAATGACAGGACAAGGGGTAATGGGTTTAAACTTGAAGAGGGGAGATTTAAACTACATGTTAGGAAGAAGTTCTTTACAGTGAGGGTGGTGAGACACTGGGACAGATTGCCCACAGAGGTTGTGGATGCTCCCTCCCTGGAGGTACTCAAGGCCAGGCTGGATGAGATCTTGAGCAACATGTTCTAGTGGGAGGTGTCCTTGCCTATGGCAGCGGGTTGGAACTGGATGATCTTTGAGGTCCCTTCCAACCTAAAGCATTCCATGATTCTATGATTCTGAGCACTGAAATTCATCCTTTTTAGAAAACCATAACTTGAACTGTGTGCCTTGCAGTACAAAATGGACTGTACAGTAGTACTAGAGACACAAACAGCAATAATTGTTGTAGTGGTAAGTTTCTAGGGAAAGTGCTAGCATGAAGAATAAATACATTATTGGCAAAAGAAGAGGTGTCAAGCACATGATGTGCAGAACAATTTCATCTAGCCTGTAAATTCCCATTATTTGGACACAGGGCTGGTACTGACATGGGCTGGCAAGGACACACTACACAGTGCAGTGTATATACAAGTCTGAGTCCAGAAGCACTGTAATTAGCAGATGGACTAGCTCATTGTGTGAGGTATAAGAAGTAAATAACAGAAATTTTTAAAGTAATAGTAAATAAATTGTATTTTTTAATTTAACCTTTTATTTTCCAACTTTTTTTCCCAGTATAACACATCTAGAATATTTGATAGAGCCTTCCGCTTATAAAATTAATTCAATAACTCTATGCCAAAGAAAAATAATTTCATCTCTAGTTTTGGGAGATTAGATTTTTTAAACTGAAATACAGGTAAAGCTAGAAGTAAGTACCTGTTAATGCCATCTGTAACAACAGGAAATTCAGTATTAGATTTATAAGCACCAAAGAAAATTATCTCTACAGTCACTACTGCACATAATATCTATCACCAGATGTAGAGAATCAGGTAAGTTGTGTCCCTAATCACCTTTTGTGATTAAGGAACACACAAGTGCAATTGAGCAGAAAGTAAATTAGCACAACCTTAATTCAATTTGCTCTAGAACCTGCATCAAGTACTAAAAATGCAGTTCACTGAAGCTGTATGAAAAGGTTGAATTAATTTCAAAAATAAATAATAAAAAGTTCAATACAGTTGCTTAAATGCCTATTTTTAACATTACTTAAGATATCCTACAGACACCTGCACAGGTCTGACAAATAATGACAGAGGACCTAAAGAATACTGATGCCCTCTTGGACCTTGGACCAGTGGCTGAAGGAACACAGGACAAGCCAGCACATACCTGGTGGAGACATGCTTATGATTTAGGTAACCAAATCAAGCACCTATATTCCAGTATGTATGTGCATCCACACTGCCTATGCTTTCACAAATGTTAGTGGAGACTTACTCTATATAAAGAGAAGCAACCCCAAAAGCAACTAGGTAAATCAGTTGCTAGAGGTATGGTTTGATTATATTTATGCTACTACTGATGCTCGAAATACTCAAGCATACTGAACATGGCTGCATGAATGGGATGTATGACACAGGACTGGGACTCTCAACTATGTAGAGCAAAAGCAGCAGTCAAACAGAGTATCTCACAGCACTTCTGAAATAAGAGATGTCTAAATTCTGGCCTGAACTGCAGTAGCCATCATGAAAAAGTTTCCACTCGTTTTTGTTCATCAGCCTTCTTGCTCTGAGAGCTGGGAAGAAACAGGGTGCCAGAAATGGCAGTTTGCACCCTTTATGCATTGCATCCTTCACATTGATAGTATGCTAATGACAGAACTACACCCTACTGGAGTAGTGTCACAGAACCACGGTCTAGGACATGGCTTGTATTTTATATTCCAGTTATCTATGTAATGTAGTCCTTTCTAAGGGAGACTGGGGGAGGGGGGGAAGGGGAACTAAGTAAGAACTTTGCACTTGAACATAACTAAATTTAAGCTCTTGACAAAAGGCCAGCTCAAAGCTTCTCAAGAGCATAATTAAAAATTATTTTGTCACACTGGGGTTCATAACAAAGCAACTACTTATTATGGTGACAAGATGAGTCTCTTGGGCCTGCCTTTCCTTGGCAGACCCTAGCCCTCCACTGACCTGAGAGTACTGTGATTCTGTCTACCAGGGAAGGGAATGCAAAGGGCCTGGCAGTCTCTAGTCACATTTCGCTGTTGTTTTCTCTAAAAGTACTTGGATTCATTTCTAGTATTTGAACTCTCTGTCAAGGAAGGGAAAAGGAAAAAGGTAGTACCACCAGTCCCAACAGCGTAAGACACTGCAGCAGTTAATGCATGAGAGATCTGCTACACTAGCAGTAAGATAGCAAAGGCTGTGAAAAGAACTGACTGGTGTAAATGGATCTGAAGCCAAGGGGGCATGACATTATCCCCTCGAATGCCGGGCAAAGTCGCCCAGATCTAAAGCCAGTAGTGATGAATTCAAGTGATCTGACTGTCCAGAGTGTTAAATCTCCACAGCTCTGATTGACTGCAGTAAAGAGTGCTTCACAGAAATGTGAAAATAGGCTTAGATACCTAATTTTTGAAGTTGATTTGTAAATATTGGCCTAATATACTGGACTTCCTAAAGGAAAGTAAATACAGTTCAATAAGAAGCTCTGCATTACTGAAATCTGGAGCTAAATGGACAATATTAAAAGAGCATGAATAACTCCAAAGCAAACTCATCTATCTGTTTTTCCACTAGAAAAGGCATTTGTTAATAATGCTCATTCAAATCAGCTATATTATTATACAGAGCCATTGCTACTGATGTGCTCTCAGTATCACAATAGCTGATGTGATAGTGGAGGAAGAACTGAACATGAAAGCAGCCATCAATCTTGATACAAAATGTATGATGTAGCTGTATCAATTACTGCTATTCTGTGATAGTCTATCATTAATAGTCATCAATGGTAATCACAGTATCATCAGGGCTGGAAGAGACCTCACAGATCATCAAGTCCAACCCTTTACCACAGAGCTCAAGGCTAGACCATGGCACCAAGTGCCACGTCCAACCTTGCCTTGAACAGCTCCAGGGACGGTGACTCCACCACCTCCCCGGGCAGCCCATTCCAGTGTCCAATGACTCTCTCAGTTAAGAACTTTCTCCTCACCTCCAGCCTAAATCTCCCCTGGCGCAGCCTGAGGCTGTGTCCTCTCGTTCTGGCGCTGGCCACCTGAGAGAAGAGAGCAACCTCCTCCTGGCCACAACCATCCCTCAGGTAGTTGTAGACAGCAATAAGGTCACCCCTGAGCCTCCTCTTCTCCAGGCTAAACAATCCCAGCTCC
This sequence comes from Pogoniulus pusillus, assembly GCF_015220805.1. Taxonomy (NCBI): domain Eukaryota; kingdom Metazoa; phylum Chordata; class Aves; order Piciformes; family Lybiidae; genus Pogoniulus; species Pogoniulus pusillus. Next base: position 25,878,471 of record NC_087267.1, on the reverse strand, counting down.
CTCAGCCTCTCCTCGTAGGGCTTGTGCTCGAGGCCTCTCACCAGCCTCGTTGCCCTTCTCTGGACACGCTCAAGCATCTCAGTGTCCTTCCTAAACTGGGGGGCCCAGAACTGAACACAGTACTCAAGGTGTGGTCTAACCAGTACAGAGTACAGGGGCAGAATGACCTCCCTGCTCCTGCTGACCACACCATTCCTGATGCAGGCCAGGATGCCACTGGCTCTCTTGGCCACCTGGGCACACTGCTGGCTCATGTTCAGGCGGGTATCAATCAGCACCCCCAGATGCCTCTCTGTTTGGCTGCTCTCCAGCCACTCCGACCCCAGCCTGTATCTCTGCATGGGGTTGTTGTGGCCAAAGTGCAGCATCCTGCACTTGGAGCTATTGAACGCCATCCCATTGGACTCTGCCCATCTGTCCAGGCGGTCAAGGTCCTGCTGCAGAGCCCTTCTGCCCTCCAACCCAGTCACATCTGCCCTCAGCTTAGTGTCATCTGCAAACTTGCTGATGACTGATTCCAATACCTGTTGCTATGTCACTTACATGTGTAATACTCTTATGTAGTATAGAGGTCTCAGAACATTCTACCATAGTTAAAAACAAAAAACCAAACAAAAATTTTAAAAAAAGACAGACACAAAAAAACCCCAAACAATAACCCCAAAAAACTACCCTGTACTTCTGTTTGTCTCAAACTATCAAAGGCAGATGTTAAAAAAGGTTATGCCTCAAATTCAGGGAGCAATTGCTGCATTCGCTTTGTTGACGATATACAAGAAAACCATAAAATATTCAACTGAAGTTGAACAAGAAGCAAAAATATCCATTAAAAAGGATCCAGGAAGGGATTTACTTAATCTGATGATGAAATGTGCTAAATGTAGCACTCTGTGGGACACTGCCTCAGTGCAAATAAACCCTACGAACTCTAATCTACAGACAAGCTCATTAATATTCATTTTTCTCCTCTGACTTTGCTCTTTCAAAAAAGTAAAACCCAAACCCAACAAAACTTGCTACAGTCAATAGAAAAGTAAAGTAGAAGGAACTGGATCACATTTGAATATCTAATTAATGGTTACTGCTAGATGATCTCACATCAAAGACCCTCATAGACAAAGCAGGAATGCAGAGGTATCAACAACAATGTGATTACATATGATCTCCATTCAGCTCACCTTCTTTTAATTTTTTTTTAGCAAAGGTAAGTGCAGCATAACTTAGTAATTGTTTTAGGAACTTACATTTATAGCTGATGGATTGAGGACAAGTTTGCATCCAAACCAAACTAAACACGTTGTTGTAACAGCAAATGTAGAAACAAACAGAATCTGAAAATTTGGTATCTGAAAAACAGTTCTGAAATTAGTTTCTCCCTCATTTTAATAACATAAAAAAAAAAAAAGTAGTGATTACCAATACATTTTTATACTTACCACATTAATTTTATTCCTGGCTATAGCAAAGCTCACAACTGCTGAAGGAATACACTGGGAAAATTAAAAGAGAAGACTAGTGGGATATTCTGCACAAATGATTTTTTATATATTTCTATACATGTATTTAATTTGGTCTGAATTCATATTTCAGTTAACTTAGACAAGCAGAAGATCAGAAACTCTGAGGAAAGTTTGTTACTACTGTCTGAGCTCATAATTTGCAACTGGTATCTGAGGACTACAGGAGGCTTAAATAGTCTCCCACATCTTGCTGTTTTGAGTAGCTACTCAGCACAATGTGATGAGTAAAGACAGTCTTTTCATGAGGCATTTCATGCCTTTGTTAGTTTGAATTAACACTAGAAGGCCAGAGATCCTTGAGTAGAGAAAGAAAAGCAGTGCTACTCCCAAACTGGGCCTCCACATTCCTCTAAACAAAGTCATGGCTGTGTAAGCTGGCTGGTCTCAACACAGTTCTGAAGGACCTTGCAAAAACTGCTCTGTCAAATTACCCTTTAAGATTTATACCGAGGATCTCCACTGTGTTCACTTGGAACCGTTTTTCTATACTTCAAAGCAGGGCTAAATGAAAAAATTATGCATAAATGAAAAGCTTCACAAAGTAACTTTTCTATCCCTTAGCTGTTCCCCAGCACAATAGATACGGTACCACTACAGATCTAACTCTTAGAGAAACACATAATGTTACAACATTCTAATAAACTAAAAAATACATTCAACTTAAATTAGTAAAAATGTTTATGTATTAAATAATTAATTACATAACAAGCACTGCATTTCTTTACTAATTATCTTTTCACACATCTGAGAACTGAAGGCTTAACAATGGAGCCATTATAACTAATTAAATATGGACGTTTAAAATTCTTGGCAGCACTTCATTAACATTTAAATTACCTGTATTTAACATAATTAAAGCATCCTTTTATGTCCCAGTACCCAAAAAGATGACATGACTATGTTTAGGCAACTGAACCCTACACAAGATGATTAAAAAAGTCGAGAGCTATTCAATTCATGCTAACTAGACACCTGGTGGTCAGTTGACTTTATAACTATCTAGGCTCTTCCAACTATGCTGACAACGGTATGTGTAGTAGGAGCTGCAACACCTTGCTTACACACAGACGCTCAAATGGACACCTCTTCGACCACAGCAAGCCTTTCAAATCCAATGAGATAACGTTTTGCATCTACCTGATCCTTGGAAATTCTCAACAAATAGAAAGTTCAAGGAGGCAAGACTTGGGGTACAAAAAGAAACATCTCAGTAACTAATGCTATTGTTGCAGACAATAACACATCAGTGAAGATAGTAACTTCAAAGGCTGCTTCACCTTTATTCTAACCGCTCTAGCAGAAACCAAAACGACAACTCATTCACAGAGCAACTCGTGGGACTTATTTAAAGTAAAGCATGAGTCTTCCACCCAACTTAAATCTGAAAGTCAAGTTGTGACACTAACAGTGACAGAATAGAATCCTGGCATGAACAAAGCAAGAACATCAGAGTCTTTTAACACACATGTATTTAAAGTGTAGGTTAACAATATACAATATAGTAGAAAATCAAAAAAAAAACCCACTAAAATATAGTAAAAATTACTGGACTTTGGGAAATGTCAGATATTTTTAATGTACAAAATAATATTCCAGAGAACTTTACTCTGCTTTGGTACTCAGATATGGCAAAATAAACTGAAAAAGTAATACGGTGAAGCATAATCTGAAACATATTTTAATAGTACTTAGTCAGCAAATTCCCTAAATATGTAACAACACCTTTTTTTTGTAAAATCAAGCACAGAAAAAACATTCATGCAGATAACTACTGCATGCAAGCAGGGAATGAAAATGGTAGCACAAACCAGTTGTCTTTATGACAACTGCTATTCCCTTAACATGAATGAACATGGGATGAAAACCCATTTAATGAGCTCTTAAAAAGAATTAAATTTTGCATGGATGTTGGGAACTGGCTGAAAAATGGGGGGCACGAGCCCCTAGAAGCTTGTACAATCAAGCCTTGGATGTGAGGTCTGAGCATTGGAGCTGCAGTAAACCACAGTGCTGTGTGTGAAGAAGTTCAGAGGAATTTGTCCTTGAGCCTTCTGATAAGCAGCTTCTGTGTAACTGTGTCCAGAGTAGGAGGGAAATAGGAGGAATATGCAAATTGCAGTATCTAGGTGCACTAAATGCTTTTGCAGTAACCACAAGTAGGGAGGATCATGCATATTCAAATATTTAGATGCGCCAAATGCTAGTGAGCAGTACCACGTTGCATGCTGCGTGTGCTCACTTTTCTCACCCTAACTGAAGTATGTGCTTTGTAATTTGAAGTCTGATGCTCTCAATAAACCACAGATTGCTTGGACAGCTAACTCACATTGAGTCATCTCCTTGCTTTCCCATTCCCTTCCACGCATGGATGGAATTATTAGTAAAAAGACAGAAGACAATAAATCCACAAAAATTTACTATTGGTTTTGCAAACTTCCACATCAAATAATTGAGAATGCTTACTGAACCTGCTGCACAACGTAAATAATCCATTTCAGATGGAAAAATATTTCCCAGATATAGTGAAAATCCAGAAGTAATAAGGAGGCAAGTCTGCAAAGCAACAAGTAAAATAAATTTATGTGAATAGAACTATTTTTTTTAAAAAGCAACTAGTCAGACAGAAACCAGTAATGTCTTGCAAATTAATCTACCAATGAACATTTTTAAATGGGGTCTTTTGAAGAAAAATGTAAAAGCTCTTAAGTTGTTTCACTCATTTCCAAACCTTAATATTGATCAATACGTTCAAAATGTTTGAATCAAGCATTGTGCTATGACTTGGCAAAATATTTAATAAAATGCTCAAAAGGTAATCACAGTGATCAGTGGCAAAAATGTTTCAGAAACATCAACTAAGCCTCTATTTTGCATTCTTTGCTTGGCTCCACCAACATTCATTATGCATATGGAAAGAAGGGCACTCACCAACTACAACAAAGTAACAAAAGTAGTGTTAGGATAAATCGATGAAGATTTTTCCACCTACACTCCTGCCTCACTTCAAACCCTCTTCCTGCTTTGGTCTAGTGGCATATACATAAATGTTCAACTCTTTCTACTCCTTTGCTAGCTATTTGTTTTTTTCATCATTATCGAAGTCAAACTCTCAACAATAAATTATTAGCATAGCTAGTAAAATGTTTTCTTTTTGCTTGTCATCCCTCTAAGTAGGCATTTCTTGGAAGGAGCTGGGGAGAATGAGAGAGAATGACTCTTATTTTATTTGGGTGTTGTTTTTTTTTTTAATAGTACAAAATTATGAAAGTCTTTGTCAAAAAAAACCAGAAAATAAGGATCGCATACATGTGTTTATAAACACAGATACAGCAAATTCTGGCAAACCTGAAGAACAGTATTTGTAGAACACAACCTGAAACTGTGCTTGAAGCACACTGAATCATTCCTATGAAAGAACATTTCATCCTAGCAGCCACTTTGATGTCACTCTGTCACAGTTTGCAACTTTTCCCTGAAGCAGATGGCTCTGTTCACTATAACTTCTATTACTCAGCATGCAGATTGTCCTTTCTGGACAGTCTTTCAGAAGAGTTGAGAGAGCTTAACCACTTAATACTTGGGAGAAAAATCTGAATGGAATACTTTGGATTAGCTAATTAATAAAATTCCACTTTCATTTTTCCATAAAATTTGTGCTTAACACAGTTTCAGCAAATGATCACTAAACTTTAGTACTTCAAGTCATTCACAATTCAGAAAAAGATCTTAAGACAATTGCCCTTTCTGACAATTAAGTTTGAGAAAATTTAACGCAAAGAGAGACAGCTCTTCTTGTGCTCTATTTTTATATAGCAGTATACTTGAAAAGAAATCCAAGTTTTGCAGATTGCCAAAAATGAGAAAATCTTCAGCTATTTCCATGAAAATAAGGCAGTACTTCTATTCACTGTGAAGAGGAATATCTTATTAACACTGAATGATTTTTAGCTCAATAAAATATAGTCCTCAAAACACACAAGCTGACAGAAAAAGATCAAATTCTAATTGCTTTAATAAATTTTAACTTGGCTCAGAACACAAAGAAGCATATGATGTAAACGCAACATGTCCTATGACTCTAGTAGTGACACAGAAATTCAAATCACTGTGACATTCATTTAAGACACACAAGTATATACCTCACAACATAAGGATTTTACCAAATCACTACATGACTATTGAACCCTGAATGATACATGCGGCAACTCAGTACCATGTAAACTATGTCAAAGTAACTCATAATACATATACATATAATAATGCATGTTAAAGGAATATGTGTGATCAGGATACTTCACGTCCTTTACCAAAAGGCACTTCTTATACATACAGGTTGTTATTTACCTCTACCACTTAGTCTCTGTTTATGCCACATGATTAATATTCAAGATAAAAATCAGCCTTCGTATAGTATCTTTGATTACTGAGTAGAGAATTATCCAAAGAATACCATTAGTCAAGGGTTACATCCTAAAATTTCTATGTTCTTTTCTGTACAAATGTTTATATTCAATACTTCAATTTTGAGTCCTTAAATGATGTGAAACAGAACAGATTAGTGGGCACTAAGGCCTCACATACATTGTTTAATTTTGCATCATTTACTTTATCAATTACTTGAAAAATACTTACTCCCATCAGCAAAGAAAAGATCCATGTTCTGTACCTAAAACAAGGATGTAGCCTCTTTGACAGCTGAAGGTCACTGGATTTGGTATCTGGCATATAATTTCCATTCTCTTGTTTTCCCCGTTCCAAAGTTGGCATCCTATCATAGCTGAATTCTTCTCTGTAACCGTCTTCCCTGGTCATAACACTTCACAAAGGCAATTAAATAATAACAAAGAAATTGTAAATTATGAAGAAAGACCACATATATAACTTAGTTCCCTAACATGCTCAGATCAGACTCAAGCAGGATTTCTTCTACTTAAGATAAAATAAATAAAACCAGTATTTAGTTATGAACAGTAAATACATTTCAAACAGCAAGTATTTTAAGAACTTACTGGTATACCGTAAGTAAATGACATCCTCTAGCCACAGTTCATAATAAATATATAAATATCAACAAAATGGAAGTGTTTCTATCTATGATACTTCAATAGTCTTTTATTTCAAGATATAAGAATCATTTTGAAAGTTCTGAGTTTGACCGTAAGTCTATAAGCAAAACTCTGCTCTTGTGGTTTTTTTTAATGTGCCTTTTTTTTCAGTCTAAGGAAAGAGATTTAAACATTTTTAGATTTCAAGTTCCAGTTGATTTCAACACTTCTTATTAAGTAGCTAAAATGACAGACTTCACTACAAGTCCAGTGAACTCATAAATTCACAGTAACTCAGTCATAGCAAACTGTTTCTAATTTACCCAGTATCAACCATTTCTCTTGTTCACTTAACCCTTTTGCATTCATCTCACTGCTTGACAATCTGTTCAAATATCTTGAGGAGTATCTTATATTAAAACTAAGTTACTGTGGATTTTTCAACAATTAAAAACATTCGTACTTACCTTCAACTGAAAAGTTAACTGTCAGTTTAAAACAGTCCTGTGAACACAGCTGCCTGTACACTTTGTGATATTCTCACCGTTCAGTGAGTCATGCCGTCTTTGAAAAGTTCTCCCTTACACTTTGGCTTTCAACAACATCTATTCAGATACGGAACAAAAGCACAGCAAAAACTTCAGTTAAGCCAAGGGAACACGAAAATGCCTCCTGAATTTTAATTAACAGAACACACTAGAAAATGACTGTACTACATTCTCGTACAGCTGCTTCCAAATCCGACCAACACATTTTAAAAGTTTCCAGTCTGTTTCTCATTTGAGTACTACTCCTTACTTGGCATCTTAAAGCCTCCCTCACACTGTATCAGCTTTAGTTATTATAATAGCCAATGATAAAGTGTTCAACAATCCAGTTCTTGTTTCAAAAAAGCAAATGCTACTTACAATGCAGTATCCTCCTAGAATAAAATTACAGATAAAAACTCAAATACCCCAACAGATTGGGAGGTTAGAAAGTTGGAGGTTAGAAACCTATCAAGAAAATTGTTTTCACTGTAGAACTCTGCACTACTTTTTCCTACAAACTCTAGTTTTCTAAAGTGTTCAGACAAATACTGTACACTTTGATCACACTGACATTCATACTTACAGAACACTGTGATGACTAAACACATTTTAAATCTAGCAGGCAGCAACGACATGCAATGGGCAGCGTACATTGGACCTAGTCCTGCTTATTAAGCAGTGAAAAAAAGAAAAGAAAAAAAAAAAAAAAGAGAAAGAATGCTTTTATCTTGAAGATGTTGGCACCTTGACAACTACAGCAATGACAGGGTCTTTTGTCTAAACTTTAAATACTCTTGTAACCAAAACACAATTAAATCTTCAGTACTTTGAAGGGCATCACCTTTAAAGTATGCTAGAAAAAATTTAGAGCAGCATTACTTCTCCGTTTGTACACTGTAAATTCTTCTCTTCTCATAATGTTGGCCAATACTGAAAAAACATTAGAATGTTGCAGTTGTTTTAATAGACTGAAACATGGAAATGAATACACCATAAACACCAGTAGACTTATCTCTAATCTGTGCAAGAAAGGAAGAAAAAAAAAGGAACTGTGTAGCCAAGCAAAACGGCCATAAGTAATTAAGGCCTTCTGTTCCTCTGTTCACAGAAGAAATGCTCTGCAAATACGCCCATTACATGTAATGTCTCAAAGACTAGGATTTAGTGGAAAATAGGTAACACTTCACATCTTTTTCAGTGAATGTTAGGTACCAGTTTGGTGTAGTATCAACTACTGTAGATATAAAACAGAATCATATTTTATCCCTTTTACACAGATTTATGGAGATTAGCCTAATTTTTACATAAAGCTGATGACATATTCAGGCATTTACTTATCTAATCTTTTATTAGTAAGAAGAATTTAAGAAGTTCTACAGCACTGAACAAAGCAGGGTTCAAACTTATTCACAACTCCGAGTGCTTCGGCAGCGCACCTGAAAGCTCCCCTGTTAAGCATGGCACTAGAGTGTTTTCTCCGGTTATGCTGAAATTCCTTCTGCAGCCCCTGTGGTGCACTCTCAGTATTTGACTTTTTCCTCTTCATACAGTGATTCACCACAGTTCCTGCATCCTCTGTATTTGGCATTCACACCAAGAACATCCAGAAAATTCAGTTCATTTTCTATTCTAAAAACTTTCAAAGGCCCTTATTTTAGGCTCCTTTCATTTCGCATTCCTGATTCCATAAAAAGTCTTGAGTAATTTTTTGTGTACACCACAAGGCAATACCAGATAGCCAGAGTCAAATTCACAGGCCAAAACCTTATGATGCTAGCTGAAGTACAAACAGATTTCTCCCAATTCTAAAGAGTGTGTTGGAAATCCATACAAAGACTGCAGGAAATATAACGATGTCAAGAGAACATTTAAGGCTTCTATATTCACAAATCCACAAATTAAATGCTTTTACTCTAAGCTTGGCCAAAAGATATCATGGGATGACAAATCACATCAAATCATGAGAGGCTATGCAGAACCGCTGAAATGACCATCAAACAAGTTCAGACCGCCTGAAGCAAATATAGCAGATAGTAGGTCATTTGTCACTGCAGTGCCATTGAAGCATCACCTACCAGTAACTAGCAAAGATAAAAAAAACAGATTCACAATTATAACTGATCTGCCAAAGGATGATATGATAAAAAGGTTCATAAACTTCTACAGTGCCTACTTCTGTATCAGTAATTAATTTTAGAAAGTGCTTTTTTTCCTGGACTAGTTTCCCTAGGACTGCACCCAGGCTCATGCTTTAGGTGTTTCCAAATCTAAATGCAAAAAAAAGCATCTGAAGCTCTGGCAAAAGTTTTATTTACCATGCCTATCAATCCTTCTTCAGGTTTTTATTAGCTATACTACCTATATGTTCTCTCACACAATATATAACTACACTATTTTGGCCATTATCTGTATTCCTTGCTCAATATTTTAATCTCTCTTAAAATCAGCTCTTTGAAGCATTTTATTTATCTGTAACTGACTTCTCAAACCTCATTTCTCAACTCATGTTTCGAGGCAAGAGCAAAATGTAGGCCAAATAGCTCCAAAGGTACGTCATGCTCCCCTACTGTAATACAGCCTTTTTTTTTTTATTTAGTCTTTAATATGAAGAGTCACCTGAAGAGCTTAAACAGCTTTGGACATCATATATATTTACCATGGTATGCTACTAAAATAAAAAACCTTTCTAATTTTATGAATAAACAAATCATGTTAAGATTTCAAAGATTGAATACTGATCTTTGTTTCTTTTGCAGCAAGATTCCCTAGAAGCACAGCCTGGAAGGCTGTTATAAATTACAGGATCTTCATCCATGTCAAACCTCCAGAAAAACAATTTCTTTACCTGTCACATTTTTTGCTTACCAACATTTCTTTGCTAGTGCTTCACAAGCATCTTACATGGGAAAAAAAGCTGCAAGATATTTTAAATCAATGTATCTAAAATTGGAGGCTGTCGCTCCCTCAGCATTTTTTCTAAAAGGATCACTGACTACAGACAACTCTCATACATTTCTTCTCCCAACACCATCACCTCAACTACTTCAGAGCAAGGCATTAGAATATGGGTGTAATTACTGGCAACCAGGATTTCTTCTAGTCTAGAAACTACAGAGAGAATCATAGAATCAACCAGGTTGACCTCCAAGATCATCCAGTCCATCCTAGCACGGAGCCCTATCCAGTCAACTAGACCATAGCACTAAGTGCCTCATCCAGTCTTTTCTCACAGACCTCTGTAAAATTGTTAACAAACTGCAATCTACTCCTTGCCCCTCTTTGCCAAAATTAGGTAACCATATGAGCAGAAAAGGTTGCATGAGACAACAGCTACTGTAGTCTCAATTTAATTACAGACTACACTGTCTTTCCGCGACAGTCATATAGTACTTTCCCACAAAAGTATGGATCTCCCTGCCCAAATTCCTGAAGTCACATCCTCCAGCAGTATTATGTGGCAGTTCCTATTGAAATTACTGGGACGTGGAGCTTATCAACAAAATTATGCTTTGTGAAATGCTACTTGCTAAACAGAAAAAACACAATGGTTATACTAGACACTCAAAGTATATTGTGCTAAGAGTAGTGGCAAAATTATCACAGTATCACAGTATCACCAAGGTTGGAAGAGACCTCACAGATCATCAAGTCCAACCCTTTACCACAGAGCTCAAGGCTAGACCATGGCACCAAGTGCCACGTCCAACCTTGCCTTGAACAGCTCCAGGGATGGTGACTCCACCACCTCCCCGGGCAGCCCATTCCAGTGTCCAATGACTCTCCCAGTGAAGAACTTTCTCCTCACCTCCAGCCTAAATCTCCCCTGGTGCAGCCTGAGGCTGTGTCCTCTCATTCTGGTGCTGGCCACCTGAGAGAAGAGAGCAACTTCCCCCTGGCCACAACCACCCCTCAGGTAGTTGTAGACAGCAATAAGGTCACCCCTGAGCCTCCTCTTCTCCAGGCTAGACAATCCCAGCTCCCTCAGCCTCTCCTCGCAGGGCTTGTGCTCAAGGCCTCTCACCAGCCTTGTCGCCCTTCTCTGGACACGCTCAAGCATCTCAATGTCCTTCCTAAACTGGGGGGCCCAGAACTGAACACAGTACTCAAGGTGTGGTCTAACCAGTGCAGAGTACAGGGGCAGAATGACCTCCCTGCTCCTGCTGACCACACCATTCCTGATGCAGGCCAGGATGCCACTCGCTCTCTTGGCCACCTGGGCACACTGCTGGCTCATGTTCAGGTGGGTATCAATCAGCACCCCCAGATCCCTCTCTGTCTGGCCGCTCTCTAGCCAGCAACAGGTTCTCTTCAGAGCCACAACAGCTCCTACATTAAGACATATTATTAAGCCAAAAAACCACCCAAAAACAGCCTTATTTTTGCCGTTAGCCAGGTTTACAATGTTCCAGTTTATTATTTTGAAGCTGGCAGCTACTGAGCTACTAGGGATTTAACAACATGCCACCTGCCTGTGCATACTCCATTTCATCGTGCCGAACTCCGTGCCAGACCTATTCCCAGGGCCACTGAAGCGCGCTGCGGGCGGTCAGCCCGCGTAAGACGGCAGCCTGCCTCGTGGTTTATCTGCTCAGTACCCCTCGCTTTCAGAAACGTGGGAAACGTTTAATGTGTCATGGACAGAGATGCAGACAGCAGCTCCATCCAACAAGCTGCATCCTCTCCTGTAACTTTTTTTCGTAAGGGTCAGCGCGGGGCGGGTCAGCGACAGAGCGGCTCTTTCGCGGGCGGGAGCAGGGGGCTCCGCGGCTGGCGCGCCTCGAGCCTGAGAAAAGGCGCTGAGGCGGAGTGAAACAGCGAGCGGCCTCCGGCCGACGCCGCGCCGGGGCGCGTCCGCCCCAGCGCAGTACGAGGGCCGCCGCGCCCCCGTGCGCTCGCAACCCGCCCCGCAACCCGCTCCGCAACCCGCGCACCGGCGGCGGCGAAACACCAGAAACTTCCCCTCCTCGCGGCACGCGGCGCGGGCACTTTCACGTGACCAGAAGCGAGCAGCCCAATTGGCCAGCCGCGGCGCAGGAGCTTGAAGCGCGGCTGCAGGAGAAGGCGCCGGGGGTGCGTCTAGTCGTTTGCTGAGGCTCGGCGGTGTCGCTGTGGCGCCATGCTTGGGCTCTTTTCTAGGGTGCTCTCCTATTTCTGGAGACGTGCAGACGACAAAGAAGAAGAGGAGAGGTGGGCAGACTCAGGTAGATTCCTGGGCTCGTTATGGGCTTGCAGTGCCATATGCAGGGCTTGCGTGTAGCTTCAGGACTCTCAGAGTGTTGGTGGTTTCGTTATCCACGTGAGTGGGGCTGAGTGAAGACCTGTTTCCTTAAGAACGGAAATCATGAAAAGAAGACAGTTTATTTTACTAAAGAGCATGTGGGATTGCATCTAGCAGCACTCTTTTTGCTGTGCTTTGTGAGTAGACAGATTACTGTTACTGCCTAGGATATAGGGCAAGATACAAGAGAAGAACTCCGGTGGCCTGTGAATGCTTTGGGTCTCCTTTTGTACCACTGTCTTTAAATTAAACCTTCATCTTTCTTAGGTTCCGGAATGGGATAAACCTTCATCTTTCTTAGGCTCTGGAATTGAGATAATAGTGTAGCTTTGATATTTTGAGGCTTCAAAATGGTCTATGGTCAAGATTCTTTTAGTAATGTTATTCAGTGTAGCAAAAACTGTGGTTTATGTTTTTTAATACAGAAAACAAAAAATATTACTTGCTCTAGTAATCGTTATTGTGTGTGTAGCTAATATGTTAGAAGTTTTAACTAGCATACTTTAAGCCTGAAGTTGCAGTGCTGTACTGTTGAATAAAGTCTGTGTGCTATTTAAGTGGAGTCTGCTCCAAATCCAGAAGACTCAAAATGCCTAGTTATGCAGAGAAGCAACACCACATCTCTGTGAACCCGAAGAATTACTTTTTTTTATAATTTCTTTACCTTTCCTGTGTTCTCAGTGTGAAAATCTGAACTCAATGCTGAGAATTTTCTTTTGCTGTGAAAAATCTGAAAAGTAGTTATTGACCCAGAGGCTTTTCTGGAGAAGCTGCTTAGCTAGTTGGTATACTAATTCCATTGTGTGTGTGTATACATACACACACATATATTCTTTCTTTATAAAGAATCATTTCTTTATAAATACACTAACAACAAAAGGAGGGCTAAGGGTAATCTTCGTCTTCTATGGGATGAGGGGAGAAATGTAATGACAAAGATTGAGGAAAAGGCTGAGGTACTTAATGCATGCTTTACTCCAATCTTTAATAGTAAGATTGTGTGTTTGCTGTGTTCCCACAACTCTGAGCTGGAAGACAGGGAGGAGAATGAAGGCACTATTAACTCAGGGGAAGTGGTTAGTCACCTACTGCACCATTTAGGCGTACCCAAGTCCGTGCAGTCCATCCTAGGGTACTGAGAGAGATGGCAGAAGTACCAAGCCACTTTCCATTATTTCTCAGCAGTCCTGGCTAACGAAGGAGATCTTGGTGGACAGGAGAATTACAGCCTTCTCCATCTGATCCCAGTGCCAGGGAAGGTTAGGGAGGAGGTTATGTTTTAGCCATCTTGTAGTACCTACAGGACAACCAGGTAATCAGGCCTGGTTAGCATGGGTTTATGGAAGGGGAGGGCTATATCTTTTGACACTGTCACACACAGCACCTTCCTAGGAAAACTGGCTGCTCATGGTTTGAACAGAGGTACTCTTCACTGGCTAAAAAGAGCTGGATGGATGGCTGGGCCCAAGGCGAAGTTTGTGAATGGAGGGTAAACCAGTTGGTGACTGGTCACAAGTGGGGAACCCTGGGGCTCAGTACTGGGGCCTGTTCCCTATCTTCATTGATGAAGGTGATTTAAATTCCCTCATCAGATCAGTTTTGCAGTTTACACCAAGATGGGAGGGAGTGCTGATCCACTTGAAGGTAGAAAGGCTCTGCAGCATGTTTCAGACAGGCTGGATTAATGAGCTGAGGCTAGTTGTGTGAGGTTTAATGAGGCTAAGTGTTGGGTCCTGCACTTGGGTCACAACAACCACATGCATACTGCATGCTTGGGAAAAAGTGGCTGGGAAGCAAGCCAGTAGAAAAAAAAATCTAGGGGCATTGATCAGTAGCCAGCTGAGCATGAGCTAGCAGTGTGGCCAGGTGGCCAACAACAGCTTGTCTTGTATTGGAAGTCATATGGCATTAGGACTAGGGAAGCGATTGTTTCTCTGTACATGACATTGGAGAGGCTGCACCTTGAGTACTGTGTTTAGTTTTTGGCTTCTTACTAGAAGAAGGACATTGAGCTGCTGGAGTGTGTCCAAAGAATAGCTTAAATGTTTAAGTAATTAGCTGGCAGCTGTTGGTATCTTAGTGGAATAAGAGAATGACTTTTTGAAAGAAGGGATAGCGCTCTTAGTAGCATTCATTTCTTGTTGCAGTTATTTAAACAAGTGATTTGCGTGTGTCAACACTTTTCCTTTGGATGCAGGTGACAAAGAATTAAAAATGGTGCAAGGAGTAGTGACTAGATTTTGCCACGATTATGGGATGATAGATGACATGATCATCTTCACCATGGATGCTGTTACAAAAAACAAGCCGCTGGCTGTTGGGCAGGAAGTTACTGCCACTGTTGAAGAGGATAGAACATCAGGTGGCTTGAAGGCCATCAGGGTAAGCTGTGAAAATGCATGGTAGTCTCAATTTTCTCTGTAAATTCTGTCAGACCTTTTGGAGGTTATTATAGTTTAACCTCAAATTCTACAAGACAAATTCTTGTGTTTGCAGAGGGCTTTTTAAGCAAGCAGTTTGGGGTGGTGATAGGGAGGCTCCATAAAAAGCATTTCTTTGTATTATTGTTTTAAATCTAATTATTAAAGAATGACTAAGGGGCTGTGAAACACATAGTGTTTGTGAATAGAATCGTGAAAACTTGCTTTCTGCAGTGATGATGTTCTAGTTCCATTTGTGTACAAGCTGGTTGCTGAGTGGGGGTATCCTCTTGTCAGTATGAAGAGAAGTCTTAAGTAGACGTAAACCAAGGGAAGCATGAGAAAGATTTAACAAATCAACATGTAATTTAGTAGCTGTGAGTGTTGTAGCACACAGCAGACCTCTTAAAAGAGAAATTGCTGTTTGTTACTCATGTTTTCTGTGTACAAAAATGAATAGGTACAGTGAGGGTAGAGTTGTCTGATGAGGTGCTTAACTTCCATATACAGTTGAAATTCTGATATGTATTGTAGGAGTAGATGTTTAACTTGGAATTCTAAGACTCAGCTGTTTGAATGTTCATTTGTGCTAATAGGTAGATGCTGTCCAGAATACGTGGGAAAGCTGCACTTCTACTTATGATGCTTCTGAACTAAATATGAAGATACTAATCGGCAGTATTACCTCTCTCTCTAAGGATGGTGGCTATATTAATCAGAATACTTTTTTTGCAATGGAAAACGTCTGTGAAGGTGTGTAGGGGCTTTCTTGTTTGCTTTTCCTTTATTTTTTATGTATGATAGAAATATCTTCTTATGAACTTGCAGTCAGCATCCAAAATAGGTTCCAGTAGAGTATACAGAGTGAAGCAGAGGGATTTGAGTGAAGAATGCTACCTGTTCATTCTCACTGAGCTTATGTTTACATCACTACATGAAAATTGTTACATGTAAGCAAGCATCTCTTGTGTAGTTCGTCATAACCTGCTGGAGGAAGAACTGCAAAGGGAAAATTGAATTCAGTGGATTTGAATAATGCATGGTTCTGGCTAGAAATTTTATGTAACTTATGTATGATAGTTGCACAGACTTCATCAATAGCAATTCAGCTTCAGATATGTTCTGTTTCACTTAGGCTTCAAACCTTATGAAGGTGACTGGGTGCAAGCCAAGTATTTTATTAACCCAACAACGTGGAACAGTGAAGCAGTTGATGTAAAGCCTTTGAGATACAAGCGAGTAGACAAGGTAAATGTTCTGTTCATTGATTTTTGGCAAGAGGAATCTCGCGGGAGGTGATATTTAGAAGGTGGATTTAAGTTGCTAAAGTTGGTAGATCTTCTATAACGTGTTTAATTAAAATGTTAAACATATCAACTCAACTTTTTATAGGATTATTTCTAAAATACCAAAACTTAAAAAAAAAAAAAGATACATTTTGGTTAGAACTTACTAGATTGTGGACTGATATGCTTACTGTTGGACGTTAACTGCTTGTAATGAGGATGCATGGGTTTTCAAAATGTTTTAAAGAACTAATTACTGTGGAATTTAGTATTTTTGTCTGCTTAAAAACAGCCATTGTCCTTATAGGTAACAATTTACTTTCGTTAAAATATTAGATTTATTATATGTTGTATTTGACTTAACTGTGTAGATTGAATATTTGCATGTCAAACATAAGAAAAAAAATACCTTGTGACTGTATTGAAGTATAAATTAGATAAGTACTTGTGTTTCTTTACACTTTTTTAAAATCTAAAGGCAAGCAGGGTGATTCCTAGCTTAGAGCTGTATGTTTATCTCCCATGAACAACTGAAACCACAGAATTCAACTCTGTTAATGCTAGAATGACTTTTGCAGGGGAAACTATGTAATGGTCATGTGTGTGTTAGCTTAATATCAAATAACACTGAACAGCCAACTGTTACAGGTTCGGATTTCCAGCATCTGGGGAAGAAGTGGTACAGTAGATGAGAGTATGTTTTTCACTCTGGATTCACTGCAACTTCCTGATGGCTATTCACCTTGTAGACATGATCTAGTGAACACGGTTGTGGTGGAGAGCCATCGGTCCTGTTATATTTGGAGAGCTCTTTGCTTGGTGCCGGTCAGCCAGCATGGGTAATATTCTTTGATTCTTTCCACTTAACTAAAAATTAATTGTTGCAGCTTATATTTTCTTGTGTCATAAGTAAGAAACACTGTGAATTCTTCACTAGTTGAACAGGAAGCATTGATAGATTATTTGGAAGACAGTGTATGATATGACATGGCCCTTGCTTTTTGTTCCTTTCCATAAGGTGGGGACACCTGTGCTTACTAGCGAGGCAAAAGTAGTAGCAGCTGAGTACAGGGCTATCACTAAGAGAGGAAGCAAATTCACCTACTTTTCTTAGAAAAATGCCAGGCTTGCATTCTTTCTTCGGTTTTCAACATAGATTAGAGGAAATACATTCTCAGCAAAACTGATGTAAAATGGATGTTTCTTTAATCCATTTTGCTTAAATCATAGTGATTCTTCATATACCTCTCCTAAACAATTATTTAATGACCTTAATAGCAGAGGTTCATTTGGCTTACAAATACCAAACTGCAAAGATCTGCAGGTGTTTTACGTGGTATATGTCACGTGAGGAAGATCTGAATACATTGCATTAAAGGTTGGGAAAAGTAGATGATACTCAGAATGATGAAGCAGCAGAATTTTGTGAAATAAATTACTGCTCAAATGTAAAATGGACAGTAGCAGTTCTGCAACAAGAATCCAGAGTTGAGCTTAAGTGACACACTCAGACTTAAGCACTGAGAGTGACAGTATCTGCAGGTAATAGCCCTCTTTGTATACTTTTGAGCTGTATTTGTATATTTCACAGGGTGCTTGGCTCCAACAGGGCTTTCATAGGATTACCAAGTCTGATTCTGCAGGAACTGTTGACTAATTGGAAAGTCCAAAAAAGAGCAAAAAGGGTATTTGAATACCTCTCAAATACTGTCTGTGGAAGAACTTGCCTTGTTCCATCTCTAGAAAACACAGTACATTTCAGAGGAGCTATGTAGAATGAAATAAGCTGTTTTTCACTGGAGATAACATATAATATATTGAAACTGTAGCTAGGTGAAAGTTGAAGTCTTTACATGACTTTGCATAATTTAGTACAATTTGTTCACCTGTTTTATTTACTTATTTTTTCAGTTGGACCTATTTTTCATTATTAATTTTATATAGATTTATTATTACTGAAGCCAAGTTACAAAAACAGACCTTGGAGTTGATGTCTCACTTCTAGCATATTTCCTACTATATCAGAAAGTTGAATCCGGTTCAGCTGTGCTGAGAGACATCTAGTGGGCTTTGTTAGGAAATTGAGGCAGCTGATAAAGAACAGCTACAGTCATTTTCTACTTTATTAGATTAGATAACTAAGGAATATTTAAGATTTGTAAATACTAGAAAGATTATTAACATATTTCCATGCCCCTTTAAATGAATATTTTCTTAATTGTAGAATAGAAACCATTTTTTCAAATGGTTTCTAGATACAGCTGACACTAAGGCTTGGAGTTCTAGTCACTGTCTCTGATAAGGAAGACCATTTTGTTTAGCTTTCATAAGCATTTTTCATCAATAGGGTGTGTGATAGAAGTCTCAAGGGTACTTTTTGCTTTTCAGCTTTTTAAAATTTCTTCTGTGTTTGCTGCCTTCAGATGGTATCAGTAAGAACACAAGTGCTTGGTACATGTTGGAACATTTCCAGTCTAGTCATTTTATCTTTTAAGCTCCAGTGCTAATCAAGTTTCTTGCTAAGAAGCTACTCTACATTGTGTCTTGGATCAGCTCCCGGAGAGATCCATCACATTCAGCTCTCTGTGATGGTTTGGGTGTTCCCCGCCCCCCCCACACTTTATAAAGCACCCAGACTAGGCTCAGTCGGCTCTGGAAATATAAGTGAAGCTATTTATTTACAGCTAGCACAATATACAAGCAGATGTTTACAATATATACAGTTATATACAAAAATATACAAGGTAAAAAGTAATACAGAAACACAACTCTCATCCCAGAAACCTGAGTCTCCAGGAGGGGCACTCAACCACCCCTGCACCTTCCCCCTGCCCCTCTCAACCTTATCCCAGTCCCAAGGAAGAATAGAGGTTCAGCCAAGAGGTTAAGAAGCAAAGGTGAGTGGAGGGTGTGTTAGAGAGATGTAGCTCAGTCAGAAGCCCAAGGCAGAGAGAGTGGGGAAAAAAAATGGTGAGAGTGTTATCTGATGTTTTCCTTTCTTCTTCAGCAAGACTCTGAGGGGAGTAGGCATCACCATTGTTTTCCTTTCACAGCCTATGATCTAGTTCTTCTCACCAAAACATTCTAGCTAGCTTCAAACTAGCACACTCTCCAAGCCAGACTAACTACCTTCTCAATTTTAGCTTTTTGCCCAAAGTTTTTTGAGGGTTTATTGTGCTGATGACCAATTCAGCTGTTTAAGTTAGAAAAAATAATCTAATTGCCTTGGAAGAATAAATAGCTAAGAAAAAGACGAACCCTCTCACGTGCTTCCTCCTAAATACTGTGACTGTGTGTTGGTATAGTGTTTCTTAAACTTAGGATGAACCGAAATCTATTTATCGTTCAAAATTGCTAGCTAAAATTCTTTTTGCAGACAATCTCACTCTAACAGAGTCAATTTGGATGACCCCTATGAAATCCTAAGGAGAGACAAAGGATTGGAAGTACCAAGAATGACTGATTTTGGAACACTGAAGCAGGGGGAATGTAAAAGAATGATCATTTGGATAGAGTAAGCCTTTCTGATTTTTTTTCTGAGATAGCTTTCTTTCCATCACTTTAGAAGGTACCCCAGCTAACTCAGACGGGCTCTGGGAATATAAACGAAGCTATGGTCTAGCCTTGGGCACTGTGGTAAAGGGTTGGACTTGATGATCTGTGAGGTCTCTTCCAACCTTGGTGATACTGTGATACTGTAATATACAAGCAGATATTTACAGTATATACAGTTATATACAGAAATATACAAATGAAAAGTAATACAGAAACACAACTCCCCTCCCAGAAACCTGAGTCCCCAGGAGGGGCTCTCAACCACCCCTGCACCTTCCCCCTGCCCCTCTCAACCTTACCCCAAATCCTAGGAAGAAAAAAAGAGGTTCAGCCAAGAGGTTAAGGAGCAAGGTTAGTAGCAGTGAGGTTAGGGAGATGTAGCTCAGTCTGAAGCCAAAAGCAGAGTGAGAAGATGGTGAAAGTTATCTAATGTTTTCCTTCTTGTTCCCATACATCTCAGCGAGACTGTGAGGGAAGGAGGCATCACCAATGTTTTCCTTTCGTAGCCAATTATCTACTTTCTCTCACCAAAACATTCTACCCTGCTTCAAACTAGCACAACTTGGTAGTCTTTAAACCTGTCTCTAATACAGAAGCCTCTCACAGTTGAGTTTTGTAGTTCATAGTCTTCAGGTAATCCTCAAATACTATGAGGTTAAAGACTGTTTTTAGGATAGTATTTTTATGGATAGTGCTTAGAGACTCACCATTCCAGTATCTGTTTTCAATCCTTATAAAATCCTTTCTGAAATGAGAATTTAAGTAAATGTTTTACTTTGAAGCCTGTTTAATGAAAGATGACAATGTATTTGTGGTTTTAAAGGTCCCTTGTGTTAAGAGCTGACCACATTTTTTTTTTTCTATTTGCTTTGGGGTTTTATTGGTTGCTTTGGTTTTGGGGATTTTTTTTTTTCAACATCGATGCGCACAGTTGTATTTGACTTCAGGTGGAATTACACCTCTCAAGAGCATTAACTACATATTTAATTATGGAATAAATCATGTAACTACTTCTAGGAATAAAGGAAGTATTCCACAGTCCTTAATCTGCTGCAGATTAGCTGGATGGGTGAAAGACAAGCAATTCAGTTTTCAGATTCCTCAAAACTGTGAGAACAGTCCAGAGGCCCATCTCTCATCTTTTCCAATAAATGAAGAAACCCTTTCAAAAGCTGCAATTAATTCATATAATGTCAGTGGAGAAGCAACATATGAGTCATCGAATAATGAATCCGTTATGAAGAATGGAGTCATTCCAGGTACAGCAAAGTATTGCCATTTGAAGCTGTTATCTTCTCAGCACCTATAAATTTCAGAAGACTTCTTTATGTTAATGAAGCAATTGTGGTAACAAATTTTTATCTGTTAGCTACAGGAGGAATTAATTCTCAGGATACACATTTATCAAGTGCAAAAGAAAACTTCCCCATGGTGAAATGTGAAAATCTACATGATGAAAACAGTGAGCAAAGAGATGATGTGGAACAGCCAGTAAAACATGTTGATATTTCCAAAGAAGTTGTTGTACCACCAGGTGGAAAGATACCCATAGTGATCATATGCACAGCTGTGTAAGTATCTTCCCATTGGTTCTGAACAAGATAATGACAAGAAGTCAGAAAAGCTGACTTGGTTCACATACTGTGGGCACAGTTCGTTCTGGTGTAGGATGATTTAAGCTAGTACATAATAGTAAATTACATGGAAACATTAGATCTTGAAGTTAGTTTTTAATGCTTGATTCTGACTTTTGCTGAAGCAAAACTATAGTAAATGAAGAAATAACAGAGTGGATAACTTCTCTGAATTCCAGAACTCATTGCTCCAAGAGCCATAAAGCTAATATGAGGGCTGAGCCCAGAGAGTGGTGGTGAATGGTGCCACATCCAGCTGGCAGCCAGTTACTAACGGTGTCCCTCAGGGATCAGTGCTGGGCCCCATCCTTTTTAACATCTTCATAGATGATCTGGATGAGGGCATGGAGTCACTCATCAGCAAGTTTGCAGATAACACCAAGCTGGGAGCAGATGTGGCTGAGTTGGAGGGCAGAAGGGCTCTGCAGCGGGACCTTGACCGCCTGGACAGATGGGCAGAGTCCAAGGGGATGGGATTCAATAGCTCCAAGTGCAGGGTGCCGCACTTTGGCCACAACAACCCCATGCAGAGATACAGGCTGGGGTCAGAGTGGCTGGAGAGCAGCCAAACAGAGAGGGATCTGGGGGTGCTGGTTGATACCCACCTGAACATGAGCCAGCAGTGTGCCCAGGTGGCCAAGAGAGCGAGTGGCATCCTGGCCTGCATCAGGAATGGTGTGGTCAGCAGGAGCAGGGAGGTCATTCTGCCCCTGTACTCTGCACTGGTTAGACCTCACCTTGAGTACTGTGTTCAGTTCTGGGCACTCCAGTTTAGGAAAGACATTGAGATGCTTGAGCATGTCCAGAGAAGGGCAACGAGGCTGGTGAGAGGCCTTGAGCACAAGCCCTACGAGGAGAGGCTGAGGGAGCTGGGATTGTTTAGCCTGGAGAAGAGGAGGCTCAGGGGAGACCTTATTGCTGTCTATAACTACCTGAGGGGTGGTTGTGGCCAGGGGGAGGTTGCTCTCTTCTCTCAGGTGGCCAGCACCAGAATGAGAGGACACAGCCTCAAGCTGCACCAGGGGAGATCTAGGCTGGAGGTGAGGAGAAAGTTCTTCACTGAGAGAGTCATTGGACACTGGAATGGGCTGCCCGGGGAGGTGGTGGAGTCGCTGTCCCTGGAGCTGTTCGAGGCAAGGTTGGACGTGGCACTTGGTACCATGGTCTAGCCTTGAGCTCTGTGGTAAAGGGTTGGACTTGATGATCTATGAGGTCTCTTCCAACCTTGATGATACTGTGAATATCACACAAAAACTTTGAGGAAATCTGTTTCTTCCAGTCTTGGTACTTTGATGTCACATTCATATTGCTTCATGCCTTGACCTGAAGCATGTCATAGGTCCTGACATATTAAATGGAGGTTATGTATGCTGAAATGATGAAAAAGCTTTATTCCTTGAAGGCCTAACTTATGGAGGAAGTGGCTTATGGATGTTAGAAAAAGCTTGAAAACCAAGAATCCTTTGTACAAATTACTTCATGGATTTAGTTAAGAATAAGAAGTCTTTGTGGGAGCTCCTTCAGAATTCAAGTAGGAACCTCATGCTGGAAAGCTCACTTTCATGTACTTTTCTGTTGCTTTGAGCTGTAACTCTACAGCCACTGATCATAATGTAGAAGTTGAACGGAGGAAAATAAGGTCCAGTGATTTAGTTCATCAAAGTAAGACTGCATTAACTTTCACACTACTTTTGTTAGTATTTTTAATAGGTACAGGGTAGAAATTTTCTAACAGAAAAATCTAGTACAGCACAATCCACAGGAAACTCCATGGGAGGTTGCACCATGAAGCTAACAAGTGCTTGCTGGCCACTTAAGAGACCACAGAGACTCCAAATTCAGGCCATAATTCTGGACAGTTCAGTGTCTGTACTGAGTTTGTGTATCAGGGTAAGCTAGGATATATCTTTGACCTGACGTGAAAAAGTGGTACTCCTGACAGAGTGGAATCCTTCTGGGATGTGCTTGTTTCTGGCACATAGTAACAATGTTGGACCGTGTAGTTAGCACTGAGGAGAGAATTGGGCTCTGGGTACTCCTGAGATGAGTTATTTTTTTGTGATTTCAGAGCAGGGAGTCTGTTAGATGTCTAACATCTGAACAACTTGTTCCCTCTGAGTTGTTTTTCCCTCTGTCACTCCCCATCACTGCTTACATATGTAATGCATTTTTCAGAAATAAAGGATCTTTCCTAGTTCCTCTACTTACATGTTTACAGTCACTGTTCAAGTCTGTGTAGCCTTAGGCAAGGTGGAGCAAAGCTGTTGCTGTAGGAAGTGAAGGCCTATGCTTCAGGTTCATTTGATGGAAATGTTTGGATAATCTTTTACAGTAACATTAATTCCAAGGTACTCATTGGGAAATAAGTATTCGTGCTGTACCTGGTACGATGAGGGAGTTGGACCTTGCTGTTTACCCAAGATTTTGATGAAATTGGAGTGGATTTTTTTTCATCTGTTTGGGTTTTTTTGAGTTTTAATTATTTTTTTTGTTGGTTTTAATTATTTATATCTGATTTGAACTCAGGGTGGAGAGCAGGTATCAGGAATTGCCCTACGTTACCATTTCTCATATGTTACTGAAATAATCTACATTTTTATTTAAAAAAAGAAAAAAGTTATAGGTGTAGAAAATCAATTGTGAACTTGATGGTTTTAAGAACAATTTCTGCTTACTTGAAGAAATCCTGGGTACAGTAAAGAACTCCTGTTGCTTGGTTTTTCTGACGTTACTGTTGGACACTGTATTGAAGCCACTGTAACAAATGAAGAGGAATTACTAATAGCACCCGTGAAACCATTTGCTCTGAGAAGGCCTAAAAATAATCCAGAACCTCAGCCAAGCAAGACAACAGTGATCGCCCCTAAATACAAAAGGTACTATGTATTAGAGGAAAAATAACACTTACCTAATATTGGTGCATTTGATACTGTTATATCAGTGTAATGCTGAGAGAGAATGTAAAATTGGGAGACTGTAAATTGTATATTGTAAACAAGATGATCGTGGGCATTACTGATAGAAGAGAATGTTTTAGTAATGAACTGCTCGATTTCATGTATAAAATGATACAAAGTGTCTCAGGTGCTGCCTTGGTGGAAGGAAATTGATGCTTGCAGAAAGGAAAGAGATTTTAAATGGTGGTTATGAAGCAAAGTCTTAAGTGAGGGAACTGCATTGCCAACAGCTTTCTGTGGTTTTTGTTGTTTTATTTAAAAAAGTAAATCTGCTGGCTCTTCAGATATAGAACTTCAATAGTGATTGTAACAATAAAAGCAATAATGGAGACCTGTTTAATCTAGGTCCGAGCAAGCCCATCTGAACCAGAAAGTGCAACTGAATGCAGTGAAGGAAGGCATCCAGTGTGTCCAGAGATCTGCCATTCTTCCTATGGCAGGGAGATTGAAGTAGATGATCTCTAAGGTCCCTTCCAGCCTAACCTGTTCTATGATTCCACTGAGGAAATGTGATAAATAAGACTAACACTTTCATAGTAATCGACAAGAAACAACTGTGTAATTAAGAAAATAAAGGAAAAACAGAAATAGTTTTCTGTGAGTTAGTGTATTAGCTCATAACTGTGTGAACTGTTTACAAAGGAAGTTTCTCAAAAATGTAAAAGGTATCAGCCCTTAAAAATATATATGGAAAAAACCCTAACCTTTCCAATGATGCCTAAAAAAGTGAGAAAAAGAAGAATCTTTGATTAGCTTCTGTAACGTCCCCGTATTAATATATTTCTACTCTGAAAGTGGAAGTGAGAAGTGACACTGAGAAGGTGTCAAACTTTTATCAGATGCCAGTGTTTCCTATTTTTCATTCAGAACTTTTCCTTTTGCAAATAAGCTTCCATTATATCTACAGTATTTGCTTAGTTAGGAAAATAACCCTAAATTCGAAATATAGGCACATATTGTACTGGAATGCTTTATTTTTCTTCCTGATACAGCAAATTTCTCAGTTGTCACTTTAAAGAAATTATTTGGTCTGTCATGTTTCATGTGGTTTGGTTTTACAGCCTGGTGAAGCAGCATGTTAAGTAACTGGGTTGCACATATCATTCAGCATTCTGAAGTTGTATGTCATATACTTTTTCTTTCAGAACTTTCAGAAAGTTGCCAAGCTTCCTCCCACATTATACCATACCAGATGAGTTAAGAAAATGTGTGGAGCAGAGGTTAGACATACTGACCTTTCAGCCTCGCCTAGCAGAGGTATGCGGGTGTAGGTTTGTACATTTTAAGTATGTTTCTTCAAGCTGACCTTAATTTAACAAAAACTCCTAGCCCTTACTGTAACAGAAGATAAGTAATTCCGTTACCAAGTAGATTTAAGACTTGAGTCTGTATCTTGTAACTTCTATGGCTTTCAGTATGTCACAGGATCCAAGCTTACAAGAGTGTGGAAGAGTAAATGAACAACTGAAAACAGAGTAGAAATATACTAATACGGGGGATGTTACAGAAGCTAATCAAAGATTCTTCTTTTTCTCACTGTTTTAGGCATCATTGGAAAGGTTAGGGTTTTTTCCATATATATTTTTAAGGGCTGATACTTTTTACATTTTTGAGAAAGTTCTTTTGTAAACAGTTCACACAAAGCCTGAGTTCACAGCATTAAGGTAGCAGATTAAGTGATCCTCCTTCAAAAAAGAAATATAACTCTGCAGGTGCTGAAATACTATACTGATAGCCTGTCATTAATGGTGGCATTTTTTAACAATACCATGTTCTGCCTAGTACAGAAAGCCCGACTTACTGGCCTTGTGTTTGAGTGAGAAGGTGTCAAATAGAAAGCATTTGGTTCCAGTAGTCGTCGTTTAGATAGAGCTTTTGTACTGTTGGAGAATGCCTCCTCAGAAAGATGCATTGATCTTTGAGGGAGCAGGTTCCGGTTCTTTCAGGTTGCTGTAAGTTGCATAATCATCAGCTAGGGCAAAGACAGACAACTCTCTCTGCCCTGTGTATATAGATTTCTGGGATTGCTGAGCATAGAATTCACTTTGTAGAGAGCTCCTGGATTCAGGTGTTGAAACCTGCCATTGGAATAGAACAGACTTTCCTAACTCTTCAGCTGACTGGCTATTGTGTCTGAGATCCAGGGATGATGCCGATTCGACTTTGACTGCTAGGGGAGTATAAAATATTAGCTAGTGTATAAATCTGTGTATTTAGGTGCATTAATTGTCAACCCTGTTGTACAGTCTGTCTTTAAAAGGTGTTTTGCATAGTGTTAAAAAGAACTGATTCCATATCTTGGTGTGGAAGCTACAACAATGTGTACTGTTCTGTTTTTCAGCATCTTAGTCTAGACAATTATAAACCCAACTTTTCTACTCTCTTGTGGCTTGAAGAGATCCGTGCAGAAATGGAAATAAAAGACTTCAACATGAGTGGGGTTACTCTGAAAAGGAACGGAAACTTCCTGGTGTTGGAAGTGCCAGGAGTGGAAGAGGGCAGACCTCACTTGGTAACAGGTAGTAGAGATAAATGTGAGATGAAACTAAATGTCACTGAGGCACTTGGAGTTAGATTTCTAGCTCAGACGTTAAAAAAAAAAAATTGGAACAGAGAAACTTAGAAGTGGAAGAGTATTGGAGTCTCTGAATGGAGAGAGAAACATTCCAGGGATAGGCCATAAAATGGCAGCAATGGGTAGGTTAATATAATTTCATTGGAGCATCAAAAGCTTTATGGGGAAGCACAGCTTGTACGTGCTTTTGCTGCTTCTGCTACGCCTACTGCTGTCTTTCCCCACTGCTGTTTTGGCTGCTGCTTTGCTGCTTCGCCACCACTTGACCCCATCCCCATCTTCTTTAAGGTTATTATATTCTGTAGTAGTTTATTGTCCTTATACTGTTATATTTAAATTGTAAAAAAAAAAGAATATTTTTTTCTGACTTTCCAAATTCTGAGTTGTAGTGAGTTTACTGTACTGGGAGGGGGGGGCCTCTAACCCATCTCAGGCATGTAGTAATTACTGTGAGATAAAACTAAATGGCACATTGATCAATATTTTCAGTGCAATAAAACTTCCTTATTCACTTTTTTAAGTAAGTCTTTCACAGAGTTATTAATCTAAGCTGGTAGACAAGGGAACTGCACTTAGTATCTCAGTGTGAGTCTTACTGGCAGCTGTCTCAGGCAGCATTGCATGTGTCTGTCTCTATGCATGTTCTAATACTTTGGTATTTTTTATGTACAAAAATCAAGACTATTAGCGAAAATGTGCAATGTAGCAATAACTTAAAAGACAATATGTTTATCAGACAACCTGGGAAAGTAGTTAAAACCAAATTGAAAATCTCAGGTAATGTGCAAGATACCGTTTTCTTGCAGTGCCAATATTAGGTGCCTTTTAAAATGCGGTATACATCTGTATATGGCATTTCAGAGCAGGCACTTGAGGCTGAAGTAACTGGTGATGTTAGTGAGCATCTCTCATCCTGCAAATTCCTAATTTAATCATGCAAAAGTGCCGCAATGAGAATTGTACTGCTCCTTTTAACAGTATGCTGTCTTTTAACTTTGTTTGCAATTAGGTGACAAGGTGATACTGAAAAGTCAGGTTTACTCTGAGCATGCAATAGAGTATGTTGGCTATATTACTGAGGTAAGCAAGGTGTATCTCCTATTGAAAATACTGTTCAGAGATTACAAAGGGCTGGCAGTTTATGGATCTGAGTAGTTTAATCTGACTCTTGAAACTGGATTTGTTTCATCTATACTGAGTGATACTTTTATAGTAGTTTTGACTTTTTAAGACTTAGGCTTTCCTGTTCTTTCTAGATCATAATCCTTACATGATCTGAAAGCACTCAATCTAGATGTGTAATTGTCATCAACTAAGTTGAGCCTGCTGCTGTTATTCATATGTGCTGCAGTCATATCAGCTTCAAAAAAATGAAAGTACTAACTGGAGCAAAGTATTATGGGGCTTGAAGTTCAGATTGCAACATGGGAGGCTTTTTGTTCTGGTTGCTTGGTTTGGGTTCTTGTATATTAGCTTCTTTCTGCAGGCATGGTGGCAGAGCAGGTGGAAGTTGGGCAGCCACTTTTGGATTTCTGTTTTATGCTGGGTTTTTTTCCTGTATTTCACTATGTTATTTCAGCATATAGGCTAAGATAAGGTAATCATGCATTGTATTAAAAGATTAATTGATTAATTCAATTATTAGCCAAGGTAATGAAGTGTTGTGATTTATGACATCTCTTGTTACATTAAACTTTTATCTCAACTCTGAGTTTTCTGTGTTACTTTTCCCCTCACTTTTGTGTTGGGCAAGCAGGGAGTTTAGCCCTTGCACTAAACCAATACAGTAATATGTTGCTAGCAGGCAAATCTAGATATTCTTTTTGGAGATGTTGGGGGAGCTTGATGCTTTCAGAGATTCTTCTTTGTGTTTAAAGCAGATTTTTTTTTTTTTAAATGTTTACAACAGATATGTAATGAAGATGTTACTCTTGCACTTAATGCAGACTTTGAACAGACTTACAACTTGGAACCTATGGATGTAGAATTTGTTCATAGCAGGTATTTTTTTTGTTTCCAAAAAGCATTTAATGATTCCTCTAGTAAAGTGTGGTGGTTTGGTGTTTTTTTTTTTATGTATGTGACTGTCAGCTGGTTGGTTGGATGGATACAAACGGTGAAGATCTTTCACCTGTTTCTCTCAACACATTTTTGCCGCTGCATTTATTGGTGAGAGACTGCAACCATAATCACTATGTACAAAGAATTCCTCTCATAATCCTTTCTAGATGATTATGTGAATGCCAGGCAGTGAAATTGCAGGGGGAGGGTGGAGGGATGATGAGGTGAGATGTTCTCTTCTTGGATCATTTTTGTGGTGTTTTTTTCTTGTGGGAGTTACGGAGCACAAGAAGATGACTATGATGCAACAGTGTGCCCTTGTGACTAAGAAAGTCAGTGGCATCCTGGGGTGCATCAAGAAGAGTGGCAAGCAGGTCAAGGGAAGTTTTCCTCCCCCACTACTCTATCCTGATAAGGCCTAATCTTGAGTACTGTGTCCAGTTCTGGGCTCCCTGGTTCAGGAAGCACAGGGCACTGCCTGAGAGGGTAAATCAAAGGGTTGCAAAGATTATTAGGGGACTAGAACATCTGTCTT
Organism: Pogoniulus pusillus; assembly: GCF_015220805.1. Taxonomy (NCBI): domain Eukaryota; kingdom Metazoa; phylum Chordata; class Aves; order Piciformes; family Lybiidae; genus Pogoniulus; species Pogoniulus pusillus. The sequence continues at coordinate 25,849,075 of NC_087267.1, read as the reverse complement.
GAAAGAAAAAGCTGAGAAAATTGGGACTTCTTATCCTAAAGAAGAAAGACTAGGGTAGATCTTATAAATGATTATAAACACTTAAAGGGTGGATGTCAGGAGGATAGGGCCAGGGTGTTTTTAGAGATGCCCTGCAACAGGATGATAGGATAATGGGTACAATCTTGAATATAAGAAGTTCCATCTAAACATGAGGAGGAACTTTACTTTGAGGGTGGTGTAGTCACAGTCTCTGGAGTCATTCAGAACCTTCTTTGATGCCATCCTGTGCAACCTGCACTAGGTGACAGTTCTGCTTTAACAGTGGATCCCCTCCATCCTCAATCATTCTGTGCAAGATTAAGTCCAGAACACTGGTCCTTCTTTGTCGCACTGAAGAGCAAGAGAATATATCTATCAGTGGTTTTCACAGCAAAGCTGTTTGACACCTGTGTCGTGTATTTCTGAATAGATGCTTCTTTAAAGAGTTGAGTGTTTTCATGCAAAACTCCTATATTTATATACACTGGCACACAGTAAAAAATACCAGATAGGTTGTAGGTGTGTGCTGCTGTAGTTTATGAAAATGTAAGCTTGTACTTTAATCTACAAATTTATATTCTGACAACAGGCTTCCTAGCAGGAGATGCCACTTGGCAGTTGAGCAAGCCGTCCACCTGGGTGAAAAAGGTATGCTTCAGTTGACTTAAGCTGCCTAGAGGAATTTGTAAGGAATCTTGTTTTGTATCGCTTTTGCATCAGAGTATAAGGAGAAGGCGACGTTGTAGCTTGTTCTTAGAGGAGTTTTTTGTGGGTTTGGGTTTGTGGAGTTTTTTTAGTAAGTGTAAAGTTGGTGTCATCAGAATGATTTCCTTTGGCGATCATGGGGGACAAGAGTGGAAACAAACATTTGAAAAATGCTTGAGCTAATAGTTCTGTAAAAACAGTACTGTTAAAATAACAAAGTGGCATGTGATGTTTTGTTACGTCAGTTTATTAAAAAGCACTGACTTCCTCTTTTTATGGTTGAGTGGAACAATCTGTGTGAACTTCATGGGCATTCACCAGTTTCACATTCTAATGAAACACTTTTGGTGACTTGAACAGCCTGCCCTGTCAGTACTAATGTGGTCAGTGAAATATGAAAACTGTTTGTGTGGCTTTCACATTTATCTGCTTTCTCATTTCTCCTCTAAATATGAAGTGTTGTTTCCAGAAAAGCTTGTGTTAAAATCACCACAAGCTGTCAAGACCCAGAATACTACTGAGTATTGTGGCATTGATGACTTTCAGCAGTGTTCCCAGCAAGAAAGTAAGGTATCTATTTTGTAAATGTTCCTTAAAAAGCTGAATACTGTGCAGATGAGTACACATGGCCTCTGCAGCAGTCGTTAGAAAGGAATTACATAATGGAATATCAAAGAACCAAAGTTGTATGCTGCTACTTTCTTACATGCTTTCGTTTGTTGCCTGGGGACAGCAATGTTGATGCTAATGATGATACAATATGCTGCAGTTCACTAACACTTTATGTTTATAAATGCATTTATCTTCACTTGCCATTTTCAGGTCAAAAAAATGCAGAACAAACAGGCAAAATGCATGGCATCAAGGGAGATGGACATAACAGACGTGACAAGAATAGCTGCACAAGAAAACCAGTTTGGTATGCTTCAGTACTTAAAGTATTAACAGTTCAAGACTGCAGTCACTTCAATAAGCCAGGGCTGAGTAAAATACCTTTTAGATGTCCTCATGCTGTCTTCTAAAGCCAGTACTTTTCTAGAATTTGTCAAGTACTCCTTGGAGATTTTTTTTTGGTAGATTATTTAAACATCTCTAGGTTACATAGTAATAGAATAGTTTGGGTTGTAAGGGATCTTTGAAGATCAGCTAGATCCAGTGCCCCTGCCGTGTGCAGGGACACCTTCTGATAGAACAGGTTGCTCAAAGCTCCATCTGACTTGGCTTCAAAACATATGGGGAGAGGCCAGCAAAGATCTAGTGATACATTCTGTACTCCTAATTTATCATTTCCTTGCCCTTTACTTGTAAATCTTTGCTCATGTTCAAAATTATCAGTTCATAACTGGAATGCTGGCCAAATAAGGTAATTTTTATCACTTCTTAATTTCTTTCAACATCCTCCTGCTGTAGAGTGGGTTACCTAGAATGTACTTCTGTTCAAGGGTTGCGGAATACTGAAAGAAGACAAATTCAGACAGGATTAAGAAAAAAATGTCAGTAGTTCTAAGTTACTGCTGGTCATCTCATACTGGTGTGATCCCTGAGGTGTACCAATTACTGAAAGTTATCAAAACTTTGCTGTTCTGTGGCAAAAAAAGTGAGTTTGATGCTAAATTTTTTGAATACAGTTTTTACAGGTGATTGCTTATGTAATCAGGCCTTTTCTGGCTTTCAGTTTTATTACAGATTTAATGCACTTCTGAGAAGTTAATACAGTATTTTCCACATGCTAGTCTATGAAATTGGAGTTTTTGAGAATTTGTTAGTTGTTACCACAATTTTTTTTTTTTTAATTTGATGTGAATTGGAATTGCTTTAATCTGTGTATGGTAAATATTTATGTGGAGTTCTTAGTGGATGCTTGTCTTGATTATAGTTGGTGAAACTGTGACACTTAAACAGAGGAGTGGTGAATTTTTCAATCCTTTGTTGAATGAGCAACAGAAACTGGCAGTGAAAAGGATCTTGAGTGGTGAATGTCGTCCAATACCTTACATTCTCTTTGGACCACCAGGAACTGGGAAAACAGTAACAGTAATTGAAGCTATTTTACAGGTAACAGTGGATGACAAATCTGTCATCTAATTTTTTCAGTGGTGGAACATTTAGAGTAATTCTGCAAGTATTGTCGCATCTTATTCCCAAGGAGTTTTCAAAGTACTCTAACATAAGTTTTTATAGCTCCATGAAAGGAAAAAAATTTGTGGATTCGACAGAACTGCTGAATGGTTTATGTGCAAGTCTTTTTGTCTTTAAGGCTTTAGTATCTAACATGATTATAGTAGTGCATGATACATTAATGAAGCACAGGTACGCACCAACGTGGTAGCCATGAATAAATGCTTCTGTCTGTAGTCTCAGCTTCAGACTACTTAGCCATGACTTCCAAGACTGGTGTTCTCGGACTGCGAAAGGATGAATGACCCTTATGTTTATGCAAAACTCTTTGGGTTCTGTGTTCAGTGAAATAAAATGGGCATGTTTGAGCTATTGCTGCTGCTCCAAACAACCTTTTATATATCCATCTTCAATGTAGATACATCATAATCTACCAGATAGTCGAATTTTGGTTTGTGCACCATCAAATGCTGCAACAGATCTGATATGCTTGCGTCTGCATGAAAGCAATATGTTACAGCCAGGAGCTATGGTCCGAGTTAATGCTAGCTTCAGGTCAACAGAGGTAAACATTACTGATATCTACCACTTAATATTTCCATTTTGCTCTTAAAGTACTAATTTAGTAATTAGACTGGTTAGCCACCTTTAGGATTCAAAATACAAACATACTACTTCAGTTTTTCCAAAATATGAACTGGAAAAAGTTGATTATAGTCTCCAATTTGATTGTATGAGCTTAGAATCTTAACCTCTTCCCTGCAGTGCTTAACTGTGGTAAGGTGCTTTAACTTACAAAGCAATTCCAGAATCTGTTACTGAAGTCAAGCCTTTGTCTCCAACACATCAAAAATTAAGCAAGTAGGCTTGTCGTCCTTGTGTAGTACAGGCATTTTGTGGTTCTTTCATGTATATGTATAGATTTATATCTGTATATGAAGCACGCAGATCTTCAGATTTCATCCTTACAATAAAGAAAACACAGATGTCTTGCATATGTACTACTTTGTCAGGCAAACTGAGAGTTCATTTTGGCATTTTAAGTGTGTTGCTCAGCTCCTAAAACAGTTTTCAGTGGGCTTTTTTAAAACTAACAAGTGTTTGAGTAGAAAGGGGGGTTGTTTTACAAAACTTTTTTTTTTCTGCAGCAAATCGATGACAAAGTGAAACCTTACTGCAAAGATGGTGAAGATATTCAGAAAGCATTGTTGTTCAGGATAATAATTGTCACATGCAGCAGTGCAGGAATGTTTTATCAAACAGGAGTAAGGTAGAATACTATAGCTATGCCTATCACAGAGATAGTTGGATGCTACAAAGTCTGGAGTTTTTGGATAATATTTGTGCTGTAACTTGAGCTGGTTTAATACAGTTTGTTGCATGTGCTGCCTCTGTTTTGAAGTTGTCTTTCTAGTAAACCACTAGGTTTTGGTAATGCTTAGACACTCTCCATGGTAAATTTAAGAGTTATTTTGAATAATGATAAAAAATGTTGATACTAACTTACCCTACATTACCAGTGGGAGCCTTGGAAATATATTGTTAAGTGTCACTTCAGCTCAAAACGGTTGTTACACTAAAAATTACATTGTGTTTGGCTTTTTTCAAGTCATCTTTACTAACTGTAAGCAATCACCATGTCAAGTGCAGTTACCTGAAGATTCCTCTAATTTTAACTTTTTTAAAAGGAGACTGAAGCCTAACAGTCGTTTGTGAGAAGCAAAGCTTGGAGATTGCCTTTGCTACTCCAAGTGTATTCTAATTCAACAGCTCAAGAAAATTGAGTGTGAGGAAGGCTTTTCTTAGTGTCTTAACATTGATATGAATCTTGCTCTAAGGCACCAACTAATAGTGTATGTCAGAGTATGTAAGCAAAATCAAAGTTACTGTGTGTGCTTTTTATGTTATCTTGAAAACACCCATCTTTCTTGGGTGGTGGGGTGGAGGCATGCATGGTATACTTGATAAGGGAGTTAACAGAATTGCTCTGAAATACAGGGTGGCAAAATGAAATAATCTGCAAACAGCCCTGTTTTGGGTTCATGTTACTTAATTCTAGGCTTGGACACTTCACTCATGTGATTCTGGATGAGGCAGGGCAAGCAAGTGAACCAGAGAGCTTGATTCCTCTTGGATTGATTTCAGAAGCTAATGGACAGGTAGTTATTGTCTACTGGTAACTGATATGAAAAAAAGTTGTTTCATGTTTTTTTGGTTTTGTGTGCTATTGTGCTAGTTTGAAGCAAGCTAGAATGTTTTGGTAAAAGAACTAGATAACAGGCAGTGAAATGAAAGCAATTGTGTCTCTTTGCTCACAGTCACGCTGAGAACTCTGGGAAGAAGTAAAACATTCTCCGTTTTGTCTTTCATTTCTGCCTTTGCCTTCAGACCTAGTCACATCTCATTAACTTTGCTCCCACTAACCTTGCTCCCTAACCTCTTGGCTGCACCTCTATTCTTCCTGAGAACTGGGGTAAGGTTGAGAGGGCAAGGGGAGGTGTTGAGGTGGTTTGAGAGCCCTGGGGACTCAGGTTTCTGGGAGGGGAATTGTGCTTTTATATTGTTTATTCTTTGTATATTTCTGTGTATAATTGTATATACTGTAAATAGCTGCTTGTATATTTGCTGCTGAAAAATAAATAGCTTCATTTATATTCTCAGAGGCCGTCTGAGTTAGCTGGGGCAAATCCAAAAGTGTGGGGGGGCGGGTTAATGCCCAAACCATCACAGCTGTGTAAAATGCATGCAGTCATTTCCTACAACTGCATATGGAATTTTGAATGCTTAGTAATAAGTAGTACTCCTGCACAACATCCATGTCCCATACTTAAATTGTTTTGCATGTTAAATGACTGCATTGCTAAGACATGATTTGGTGTGTGGGAGATGTCAAAATAAAAGTAGCCTTCAGAATTTAAGACAACAATGTACTTCTGTCCTGGGTCTAGCCCTCATTGCAAACAGATTCCTCTTTCCTTGAAACATGTCATACTTGATATAAATTGACCTCGGAATTATGAAAGGTGTATGTTATTGAAGCTACTTTTTAAATAAATGTTTTAATGAAAGATGTTTTTTTAATTGCATATGCAGGTAGTTCTTGTTGGAGATCCAAAGCAGTTAGGGCCAGTAATAAAATCTCAAATTGCACTGGCTTTTGGATTAAATATATCCTTGCTGGAAAGACTGACTTCAAGAGAGCTGTATCTGAGAGATGAGGATGCTTTTAGTACCTGTGGAGCATATAATCCTTTGTTGGTGTGTACAGTGATTCTTTTTTTTTTCCCCCACCTAAATCAAAAAGGAGAAACTCTAGTTTCTGCTGTTTCTTTACCACCTTTTTGTTTCCTGATGCTTAGTGATGAGACTAGCCTAAGCATTAGTTCTCCAGGAAGTCTTGATTATCTCGAATATATCCTCTGAATAATAATACTGAGTCCTTCAGCATCTTAAATACCCCTCTTTGAAGTAATTTTCTATTAGGCAGGAGTCAAATATGGTACACTAAATAATGGCTTAAAATTTTCTTCCACCTCTGTCCACTTTTACCATTAACTTCATCACTTAATTTTCCACAAATAAACAAGAACAACAAAAACAAAGTCTTTTCTTTAAAGAAAATATTACTTCTGCAAATTTGGTTCAGAAAGGGAGAAATAAACTGTTTCTTTAGCACCTCTTCCTCTGAAGGATAGCTTCCCAAAACTCTTGTGTAATGAAGTATCTAAAGTCTGTGGGAAGTGGCAGAGATAGCGTAATATATCAGTGAACACAGATGTTTCATCTGCTTTTAAGTTTTGGCTGAGTCTGAAATACAAGGCTACAGGTAAACTACCAAGATGACTAGATAACCAGAGAAGTCAAGTTCAACCTTCTGAAAAAAACTGATGTGCTTGCTCCTAAAATCTGTTATCGCAAACTTGAATTATTTGGTCTTTATGCAGTGCGTAAGATGAATTAGCATAAATGAAGGCAGGAGGTGTGAGGGCTTTAAGGATGCCATTGGACTTGAGTATCATGTGTTTCTCTTTCAAGGTGATTATTACTTACTGGAAGGCTCCTTTCAAGGCCATTCTTTTATTTAAAGGCAAATACATTTCTGATTTCTAAGGCTACCTTCTGTCAGCCTTTCGAATGCTCTTTGTCAAGACTTCCTCAAAAAAAAGTTTACATCCATGGAAACCACTTTTTATTTGGTATTTGAAGATCACATCTGTGGTTTTTGCCTCTAAAACAGTTCTTCATCAGCTTCAGAAAAGCGTTAGAGAATTATAAGATAGTATCACTTGGGAGCTATGTACTATGAAGTCTCATGTGTAATTATTTGTTTCAGCTATGTGTTTTGTTTTCTGTCTCTGCAGATCACAAAACTTGTAAGGAACTACAGGTCACATTCTGCATTGCTTGCCTTGCCATCTAAATTGTTTTATCATAAGGAACTGCAAGTTTGTGCAGACAATTCAGTAATAAATTCTCTGTTGCACTGGAACAAATTGCCCCGAAAGGGATTTCCATTGATTTTTCATGGAATAAGGGTATGTTAAATGTTCATGTAGTGAAAGTATGAATAAGGAGGACTGATAGATGTTTGATGATGATGTGGATGAGTTAAAGGGCTAGGAAAAATGAACTAAATTTGTTTTGCAATATTGTAATTTCCTGACCATCTAATCTTAGAAACCAACTATTTGAACAGCTGCCCATTGAAGTGTGTTGTGGAGCCATTTTGATACAATTTTAAATTCAAAGCACTTTGACCAAGATGGAGCTACAGTAACCTGCCTTTGGATTGCTTTTGATGAGTTTGTTGTATTAGAATGGACTCAAGCCGCTAAAATTGGAAGATTATTAAGTTTTAAATAGGTAGGGCGAAAATAGCACTTTAGGAAAAGTTTCAGTATTCCAGTGGTAATACTTGCTTTTGAATTCTTCTACCTTGCACAAAAGCAAGATACCAACTTAACCTAACACTTTTAAATCTCAACTCTGATTAAGCTCCTTTGCACACTTAAAGTATTATTGCCATACAAATTGCCCAGCTTAAAAAAAATTTAGGTGATGCTTTTTTTTGTCAGAGTATTTAGTAAAGAACAGGATGTAATTTATTAATTTATTAATAAATATGTAGTCATTTCTGTACATGGTCTTCATCATCTTGTTTCCTTTCCTCTCATACAGGGCAATGAAACACGTGAAGGTCGCAGTCCCTCGTGGTTTAATGCAGCTGAAGCAGTTCAGGTAATGCGGTACTGTTGCCAGCTTGCTACAAGTGAAAATGCTGCAGTGTCAGTGGCTGATATTGGAGTGATTACACCATATCATAAACAGGTATAACTGATGTCTAAGACCTTCAGAGTTGCTGCATTTCATCTTGTGGTTTTATATTGTGGCTGTGGTTTAAGGCAGGGAGGCTTATCTCCAAACTTCATTGCTACATGTTGTATTACAGTGTATTCTCAATTATAAATGATGTTTCTATTGAAACCTAGAAAAAACAGCAATGGCATTCTACTTTGTTTTAAAAAGCAAATCTTTAGAGATCTGCTGGCCTTTTTGGAGATGGAAGAAGATTTTTCAGTTGTTGGGAGTAAGGAGTGCAAGTCAGGAATTTATTAGCCAACAGCTTGAACAGCAATCTGATTCTGTCACTTTCTGAACTGAGGAGTGGAACAAAAGGGGAATGTAATGAAGTAGGTCTCATGTCACCTTGTTATGGCTTTGAGGAAACTAGAGGAATTAGGACTTCTTAGCTGTTGTGTAGTCAGACTTGCGGTTTGTGCTGCTATTTAAACTTGTAGAGGATGTTGAATGTCAACTTCAAATGTCATGCTTTGTTTTTTAAAACAGTCATAGAGTGGTTCTATTACATATGAGATGTCTGCTTTCATTTTAAACAGAAGAGTAACTCTCATTTTCATAGGATGCTCTGGACAGTGTGCATATTGATTTTCTTGATGCTCACATTTCCATGTTCATAACATTGGATGCTTGGGGGAAACAGGTGTGTGGGAAAGATCAACCCCTTTTGATGAAATTGCACTTGCAAATTAGTGAACTCCTTCACCTATCCTATTGGTCAGGTGTATGCACCTGCCCATGTTTACAGTTACTTGTTTTTCCAAATATTTTGTATAGTATTAATGTGACTGAACTGTTACACTCCCTAAATATTTCACAATATGTGGTAGGATGAGCCTGTCATGTAAGACAGATAATGTCTGCTTCACGCAAGTCAACTTGTGTTGCAGGAATGCTGGTTAGAAAGTAGTCATTGACTATAGTCCTCATCTTGCAGACAGGCAAATTCTTTGGTAAATTCTTTGGAGCGCTTAATGTACAGTCTCCAAGCAGCCTGTAGCAGATGGCATGCTGATCCTGCACATAGCAGCATTCCCATGTGCAAGACTCCTTGTTTTCCTTCCTTTTGGGGAGGGTACTTGAGGTCACATCTTACCTCTGCCTTCCACTCAGCATGATGCAGCTGGCAAGCAAACGTAGAATCTATGCAGAGACATCTTGAGGGGTTGGGGATAGCTGCCTGCCTTTCCATATGTGGTAATCAGCATTTGGATGCAATGCACACTAAGATCTGGGTTATTAAAAGTCTGATTTTCTTTAGAATGTGAAGTACTCATATTTATATTTGTGTGATAGTATTCTGGAAAAGTTACTGCTTTAATTTACACTATTACTAGTGAACGATGGCTAACCTTGCTGTGGGCGTTGCCTGTGACATCTGTATTATATCACATACTTGTCAATGTGCTCTGTTTTCAGTTTTGAAGGAATTTGCTCAAATAAAAATTCCATCTCTTTTCTTTTTTTTTGCTAGGTGGAAAAAATTAGATTTCTTCTGAGAAGTATTGATTTGGCAGACATTAAAGTTGGCACAGTAGAAATGTTTCAAGGGCAGGAGTATGCAGTTATCATCTTATCAACAGTATGTATATTTGTTGTGGTCCTTAGAGAGTTTTTGTATGTGTATAATTGTTTTGGTTTTGATATAGGACTTTGCACAATGAAAAGCTCTATGATGCAGTCTTCTGTGACATTTTGATGGTGCACTTCCACTACTGCTCTGGTTGTATTACAGGGATACTAAGTCTTTTCTACATGCTGTGTTTTTGAATGTGGAGCTATCGGTGTGTTTGAAAAAAAAAAAAGGGCCTGGAGGAAAAGAAAAATCCATGCTGATTTTTCTGCTCCATCAGTGCACTAGTCACAGGCCATCATTTTAACAGTATGATTTAGACTTGGTTTTGGTTGAGTACATCTATATGAATATGGAGGTATAAGGCCATAAACTGCATCTCTGGAGATTTTTAGATAATCACACAAATGCAGAGGCGTTTAGATTCACTCGTAATAAGTGGCTCTTTCCGAGAAGTGCTGACAAAAGGGAGCATTCAGGAAATATGGGAAGATGCAGGTGTTTGGCAAGATGTATGTGGATTTTTGTGGAGCCCATACCTTGCATTTGACAAAGGGGAAAAATGCGGTTATGTCACAAAGTACTGGGAAAGAGTTGCTCTTTGTGGAAGTTGGCAGCCCTTGTCTCTCACCTTTTTGCAAACTTGGTAACCAATACGCTTCAGCAGATTTCTGTTTCCTAATGTCAGATCGAATGCAGATGAGACAAAGATGTAGTCATGGTTTTCAGGCAGTTGACTAGAGTATGGAAATCCTGTCTCTAGCAACTGAAAAATTATGCTTCTGAAGATGCAGAGATTAGATGCAGATGTGTGTCAGCAGCCTCTCAGGTGCTAGATACTGTTCCAATGTATGCATACATCCCTTGTATTTGAATTCACATGGAAGCCCTATAATGGGAATAACTACAACAGCTTCTTTATGTCCCCTTTTTCTGTCCTTTGCATTCTCAGGCACGTAACAATATTGTCTAGGGCTCCTGGTGGGGTTTTATTTTGTGCTTCTAAGGAGGAATCACTGTGAAGTTGAGAAGTGTAAGCAGCTGATAAGTCAGCTGGTAGCCACTGAGGCTTACTGCAAATAGCGTCTTGCTAACAGAATATGTGATACTAATCCTTCATGTTCTGAGACAACATCCATCAAATATGCTGTTGTAGACACACTGAGCTCCTGGATGTGAGTGAAAATCTCTTCTGGATTAGTGGAAAAGACAGTTTGGGAAATTAGAGAAAGGCTAACTCTTCATCCTTTTGAACATCTGCAAGTGATACCAGTTCAGTATACACAATTCTGTCTGAGGATTTAGGCTTTCCTTGGTGGGCATTATTGGCCCAACACAGCTGTGTTTCTGCAGTGTGGAATTCAGTTCAGAAGGCAGAAGTCTGCATACACTAATTTTACAGATGGTAATGTGGTTTTGGTGCAGTAAGTGCTTAGAGCATGGAGTTCCAGAGATGTTTGTGACTGTCCAAAAGTGTACAGTACAGACAAAGCCTGTGTAAGACTGATGGGAAATAACTAGCTGGCTGTCATTTGGGCTATGAAGCTAACTTGTGCATTGCTGACACTGAGCTGTGGATTAATACAGTAAGCAAATACCATATTACTTACACTAGGTATGTTGCTTTCTTACTCTTTCTAAAATTATTCATAATTAATTTTAGGTGCGATCTCAGGGAGGTCTACTTGGCGATGACAGACGCTGTTTGGGGTTTCTCTCTAACCCTAAGAGATTTAATGTAGCAATTACTAGAGCAAAAGCTTTGCTGATCGTCGTGGGAAATCCTCACGTTCTTGTGAAAGTAAGTTACAGGTTTGGATCTTTGAGAGGCATGTGGTGTTTGCCACAGTAAAGGCATGGTTTGGAGAGTTAATCTGATGTGAGGGAACATCGGGCTAGGATACTAACAACTAGTATGCTGTCCTTGGTCTGCATTTGGGAATAGCCGAACTCCATATGTTCCTATGAGCATGAACAATTCAGGCACCCACACAACAGGCTTTCAAGCACAAAGAAAATCATAATGCTTATCTGTGCGTACAGGGTCCTGCCTTCTTTTTCTGTAGAAGGGGTCAGACCCTCACTGCTGAAATTCAGAGGCCTGTAAGTCTCATAAGCATGTCCTGAATAAGCTTAGGCAAGCAGATTCTTAACAAAATGCAGTTGCCCCTTTTTAAATGGAGGGCGGAGGAGAAGTGATTGTTTCTAATAAATACGACAGTCTGCCAGTGAGGTGGTCTCCTTTTGAGCCTGTCCGGGGTCCTGCCATAAGAATAAGGTAAGCTTTTCATAAGCCATGACACATCTTATTAGATATTAAGTTGTTAAACCCACAGAAAGCTGTATTCCAGAAATTGTCTGAAGAGAAAGTTTAGTCTCCTTGTATCTATGTGCAACAACTGTAACTTAAAGCAGCCATAGATACCTTCTTCCCATGGCACGCCACACTTGCACCATTTGTTCTGGTTTTGGAAAAGATCTCCTGAACTCATGTGCCATGTCAATCGTTTGAAAATTGCCTTCAGAGCAGTGTGATTTAAACTAAATATCCTTCTTTTGCAGGATCCCTGTTTCTGTGCACTGTTAGAATACAGTGTAACGAATGGAGTTTATGTGGGTTGTGACTTGCCTTCTGAGCTGCGACACTTGGAGCAGTGAGTGTCTGGTCTTCACTTTGATAGCTATGGATCAGTTAGCAGTATTTTTAAAGCGAGTATCCCTTGAAAGAATGATAAATACAATGACTTGTGATATCACAGTAGATTTGATTTTCACATTAAGTATTGTAAAACATAACATGTAATGTAACCATGTTTTCTCTCATTCCATAAGAACTATTGTTGACTGGTATTCCACATATCCCTAAATAATGCATTATGTATTTGACAATAATAATTGAGGAGAAATTTTTTTGGGGGGTGGGGGAAGGAGGAGCAGGGGAAAGGTTTATGGTAACTTTATTGTAATGAAGAAAGTTTACTTAATTAGAACATGTCACTAAAAGGGACATTGCTAAATGGGTATTGTCTACTAGATGAACCTTCTTAATCAAAACTGCTGTTCATGGCAAGGTAAACAACATTTTTATCTCATTTTCTTTATTTGACAGGTGTGACTAATTTTTCAGTGTTAAAGATGTATTCAGTCCTCATCTGCATTGAAGCTACAAATACTTGACAGAAATTCAGTCCTGAGCAAATCCAGCACCTTTTGTACTTGGGAAAAGGCATGTGTTCTGCCTCCTAAAACTGGACTGTGCCAAGTATCTTGTAATTATTTTATAAATTCTTATCATATGTGGCATTTATTTTTCTGGAAGAGCTCTTAGTTTAAAGGGCAAGTAAACATTTTGAGGGGAAAAAAATGGCTGGAGTTGAAACTCAGAAGAACAATGCTTTAAAGTGCTTCTAGAGGAATGCTTGCCTCACTGATATGGCTGCACAAACAAGCTTACACTGTCTTCATATTGAACACCAGGAAGAAGGAGCATTTCTGTTCTTGCTTCTATTGTAATGCATTTAAAACTAATTTTGTGGTTTTCTAACCCTTTCACTTCACCCTGTGTGCTGCTGCCTATTAATAACTGAAAACCTGAACTGTGATACGAAACAACATTGTCATCCTTCTCTTGCAATGTTTCTCATCTTTCTGCATATCCAGATGCTACTAAAAACCTTGTTTGAAGAGAACTACCCATTGGAATCGTACAGCACTCGTAACTCAGAACAATTTCTTCTGGCAGCTTGATGGGCAGGCAGAGTTGGTTGTCCCAGAGGTGTTAGCTTCAATATGCTAGTCATCTCTTTCATGAGGACATATGGGCTGATGAGCTAGAATTAGGAAGAAGGGAGAAACCAGATTGAGTTCTTGCTATTGGTTAAAATCATCTTTCATTTTTACAGTGACAGAAATTTACATAAATTTCATTTAGGATATGTGGGGGGTGGGGGGGAAGAGGATCAGCTACTGAGTGCAAAAGTAGCAATGGAGTCACAGGAGAGTCTCTTTAAGAGGCAGTCAAATTAAGTTTTACTTTGCATGAAAACCATGTTGCAGTTACCTAGTTCTGTTTTTCTGTTTTCAGGAATTAAAATAAGAAATACATCAACTGTTGTCATGTCTGTCTCTGATTTATTAATTCTTTGTCTTACTAAGTAATTACAAAAGAGATAAGGCCTATGTCTTGAGGAGCACACCAGAGGTACATCAAGGCAGACAATACAGGAACACTATTACAGATTTTCCTTCCCCTGCTTCCCTCTAAATATTTGTATTAGACATAACAATCTTCAGAAAAGCAAGAGACTAAGAAAGAGGCAGTCCATAAAGCTGACAATTACTGAGCCAATTTAACATAAGCACTTAAGAGTTTAAATACCTTCAAAATACTTGTCAAGCCATTGGAAGAGCCCAGAGATTTCCGTGCCAGAATCAAAGCATGTGTTGCTGCACCTGTTTCAAATGGCTCTGAAGCATGTATCTGCATTGTAATGGTCTCAGCCTTACAGTGATCTCAACAGAACAATCCTGTGCCATGACAGCAAGAGTTCACTTGGATTGTCTTTGCTTTTTGAAAGAAGTACCTTAACTTGTAGGTGGCTGCATTTAGATCACAAATAGAAATATGCCCTCCTAATAGTATTTTAGAATATGGAGACTTTTCTGGTGTCTTCATCTTTCTAATTACATTTTTCTACTGACTGTTTTTAATGTTTAAGTGCCTCCTAAGTTGGTGTTACCTGACCATGTTGGTGCAATGTAGGTCAGGTTACCCTACATCACTATTTGATGCAGGAGTTGCTGGGCAAATATTTTTGTTTAATTTGTTATTTTCAGTAGTTCCACATTACTTCCAGCTGTTTAACTGTGCTTTATCTTAAAAAATATAAAAGTTACGTCCCTACCAACTATTTAGCAATATTCTGAAGGTCAAACTGCAACCCTATGAAGTGAGCCTAATGAAAATCACACCAGCTCAGTGCCATGCACACCAGACTTCATACATAGGGTATGTGTATTTTTGCATGTAGTGGGAGCTGTGTTAGTCCTTCCAATTTTCATAACCCTGAAAGGAAAAAAAGAGGCTGTAGCTGCAACCTGTATTCAGTACCTTGTGTGATCATGTTTTTTTCCATAAGGCACATTACCCTAGTGAAGACACTAGCTCAGGGCAAGAAATAGAATTTACAGTGTGCAGGCAACTACACTTGCCATTTACTGTCTTCTGCAACTTTCTTTGACAATGTTAGGAGAAAATG
Source organism: Pogoniulus pusillus (assembly GCF_015220805.1). Lineage (NCBI taxonomy): Eukaryota > Metazoa > Chordata > Aves > Piciformes > Lybiidae > Pogoniulus > Pogoniulus pusillus. The sequence continues at coordinate 25,834,042 of NC_087267.1, read as the reverse complement.
TCTGCTGTGAAAGTAAACCGATTTACATCTGCTCCCTGAAGACTGTTTAGATCTTACTATAGAAAAGGGCAGTAGTTATCAGCTCTGTAACTCTCCAGAGGTGTATTGCCATACTTAAAAGGGCATGCTGCTCTTCATAGTCAGCCTACCTCAGCCACTGACCCAGCAGTCCATGCTGGAAGGGACAGGTGCTGGCATCAGCAAAGGCAGGAAAGTTCAGCACCTGCAGCACTGTTCTCATGCTATCAACTGATGCAACTCATTTGACTCTTCCAGATACCTGTAGTCTTGAGGTTGTGCTGGAGTGACCTGGTATGAGACTTGATGTTTGTCAGATGTGGTGATTTTAAGGTCTAGACCCCAAAAAATTGCTAATAGTCTAGTAAACAGCATGGGACTTGTTTGCCAGTGTCTTCAGTCATATTTCTTCATCCAGTGTAATACTATTAAGCTTGTATTTTAAGTGTGTTGTACTGAGCATCTCTAATTACATAAAAAGTCATCCTAATTGCATTCCAGGTAAGTGTTACTGAAAATGGTAACTGTAATGTTACCCCTTTGCATTTCAGAGTGTCCTGAAATTAAATAATAAAAATGATCATGTGCTTACTCTAAGCATGTGTGGCTTTTGTGGTAGTGTCCTGTACATCAGCCTCATTTGTATGTGGAGTCATTGCTACCGTGACAGAAATCTAGCAAGAGAAAATTTAAAGGATGAGTTTTAAGTGACTCACTGCAGAGTAGTACCTGTAGTAAACAGATTATCATAAACCCCTTAAATTTTGGCATAACTTATTAAAAATATACTCATTATAGGCAGATTAATGCTGTCATTTGTAAATTGCTGTGTAATCTTTATCCAGATTAAACTACAGATCTGCCTGGGATTGAAGTTAACAAGATTTAGTCTGGGCTCCAAAGCCAATCTCTATTGTCCTGCAGTCTGTCTGTAGAGATAACCCAAACCATGTTTCCTCAGCATGAGAGGAAGTGTTAACAGTTCAAGATAGCTTTCCCTGCTCCTTCATAGTGTTTGCATCAATCTGTATAGCTGAGCAAGAGCAAGTGCTGCTACCTTTAGTCATAACATCCTGAAAAAAAGACTAGCACGTGATGAACAAAACCTGGCCCTGCATGCACCATGCCAGACAATATATGCTAGTGAACAGTCTCTTGGCAGTGGTTTGAACTGCATGTTAATTTACAAAATCAACATGCTTGAGACCACACTGTTTCCAACGTTTTAACAGTAAGTTATTCAAGGAAACAGCTGGAAATCATCTCTTATCTCCCACAGTAGGTACACTTAATCTCAGACAATTCATTGCTCTAAAAGTACATTCTTGCTTCTATTAGTCTCAAGTGCATCAAGCTCATCATTACTTCCTATAATGTGAAATAATTTCAGATCCTGGAACAACTGTTCCAAAAAATCTACGTTTGGGGAATTCCTTGTGCTCTTACTATAACAGAAGCCTAGCATTTCTAGGTCTCTCTATTGGTGGGTTTTGTACTGAGAAAATGTGGCTGGAAACCCATGACAAGCCATACTTTGTCTACAGGTCTGAGGTAGCAGGTGTCTGCATTAAAAAACAAAAATTCCAAATAAAGCTTGTGTCAGCAAGTTGGTTGTCAGACCAACTGCTCAAGAGATTCTGATGTCATCTGAAGATAAGGCCTAAACCCAAAGAAGGTAATTCACTCATGTCATTGGAATTCAGGCACTCCATGCTTAAAGAACACTATGACTTAAGCTTGTGAATAATCTCACGGACTTCAGGCTTTTTGAAAGTGATTTGAGAAGCAAAGGGAAACTATTTGTTTCCTTTTTTTTTCTCCCACATCTTTCTGTGCTGCAGGTAAAGGATGTTTGTGGAAGTCTCAGTGCTGTGAGTGTCTCAGAGGTAGGGAATTCATGGTATGTGTCATGGAGGCAGGGAATTAATGTGCCTGAGTCAGGAATTACAGAATTGTTTTATTTTCCTGTAGCCCTGCCCTCAAACTATATACAAAACTAGTTAGGTTTATTTACAGATTCAGTTTGGTAGGGAATTTCTTCAAAAGGATGTTATAGACAAATTTAGAGGTTTAGGAAGTCAGGAAATGGAAAAGGCTAAGCCATAAACATGGCTTTACCCCACTATCAATCAGGCTGAAGCAGAGAATTAGGGGAACAGCAGGTCTTACTCATGGAGATGAGATAAGGATTCAACAGTGATCCTGGTTGGATTCCTCTGCAGAAGCAGCCTTCTGATGCTGCAGGCAATATCCAATAGTATAGATCCATGCAGCAGAAGCCCAAGGCGAGTGGCAGAGCCGCCAAACTCAAAAATGTCTTGAGCACTTCTTCCATGAGTGGGATGATTGTGGAATGATGTTGCCTTGACAATGGCAGGGGAGAGCCAAACTGTAAGTGTCTTCCCAGTTCAGAATAGCAGCCAGGAGGTTGGCTGCTGATATGGTCTGAGAGCAGCCAGTTTGGGTGCTACTGTCAGCTCTCTCAAAGGAGCCCTGGGCTTGCCAAGCCTGCAGGTTTGCACAGAATGATGCAAAAGTGGGGAGAACCATCCACAGGCAGGGACGGTGTAAAACTGAGAACTATGCAAAAAAAGGTAGGTGCCATCCAAAAACAGGGCCAGTCCAAAATGAGAATTCTGTCACGGCAGGAGCCTGTCCTGTTAGGCATTTTATCAAGGTGGGAACCTCATCTCCCTTGCTCTATTTATGCTTTTCTAGACAAAGTGTCCATTTACCATTTTATAATAGGTGCAAAAACCCAGCCACCCACCTGATTCCAGCACAGGCTTCCACGTGGGTCAGTACACGTGAAAAAAGACACCTTTTGCTGGTCCCCCTTCAAGCCTGCAGGGTGGGGGGAGAGGAAACAGTTTCACACCTTCTCCTCATTCAAAACCATGGGGTGGGAGGGGGGTGAAGAAAAAGGGAATTTGGAGTACTCTGGAACAGTACTCAGTGAACAGTGTGAAAGTTCCATGCAGCCAGATCTGTGGGACTGTTGTTAAACACTGAGAACTGCAGAACTGAACATGAGAGCATGAGAAATGAAACCATCCTAGTTTCCAGTTAAGAGTTATCCCAACCATTACTTAAAAATAAAAAAAGGTACCTGTATGCTATTTGCAGATGGAAAATTCTTAGTATTTTTGATGCTTTGAAAAACAACTGCTTTAATACAGGTGCAGTCTCTGCATAAGGACATTGTCCTCCCTCCACTGACTGCAAAGGAAGGAATTCCATTAATGACTCAGGAATATATATATATATATGTATATTTTAATTCAGAAAGTGCATTGTGTACACATCAATGTATATTTGCATGCATGGGACTGAAAACTTTTAAATAATGACTTCTGGTCAGGTACTGATCAAATCCCTCCCCTTGTAGCAGTCTATTACAGACTGATGGTGAATTTTTTAATAGCTGCCTGCTTATTTTGTGGTAGATGTTTGCAGTGTAATAATCTATTAATGGCTGAGCGCTTCCATTAGCACGGACAGAATGAGGCAGAATTCCTCAGCGATTCTTACACCTCACTGATACCATCTGTGTCAGCAATATCTGGGGAGGCATGTACCTCCCTTTCCCTAGCAAAGTAAGACATTACCCTACAGACTGCAGTGCCTCAGACTGACCAAATCCATGGCATTTGAAGGAAGTGCAGACTTACTTAACTCCCACAGCCAGCAGCTTCACGGACAGAGTCACTGCTGCTTTCCACTGAGTGATGCAGAGCAAAGTTTACACAAGCACCTTGTTTGTTTCCTCAGGTACCCGTCAGGTTTTTGCAGGTTCAATCAAGGTAATCCTTACAGATGTTTGCCACTATGACATTTTAAATATTTTTTTTTCACTTTCATTTCTTATACTAATTTTTAAAAGTGTGTTCATACTGCAGTCAGATAAAAAAAAATACATCATGATCTAATACTGCAAAAACTACCTTTCCTTTTGTGGCTTTAGGATCATGATGAACAACTACAGCCCACAGATGCTCAAGCTGCATGCCCAAAGGGCAGCATCAGACTTTCTGCAGATACTACCTGTCTTGCTTGACCTGTTTTTCGCTTGACTTTGTTTTCTGATGTGAAATTGTTATTATATGCTAATTTAATTCTGCTCCAGCAGAAGCTTTGTTGAATAATGTAAGCCTGTTTTTTCCATCCAATATCTGTGCTGTTGTCATTGTGCTATATCTAGCAGCTTGTGAATCAGCATGACAGTTATTAGTATGATGTAATTTTCAGTATAAAAAAAAAAATACATATTTTCTGTCTTCTGTATGCCTTCAAAAAGTCCATCAAGCAGTTATTTCAGTTTGTCAACCAAATTTGTACCTTTACCCAACTGTATTTGATATGATTTGCTTCAGATGTGGGTTTTGGAGTTCCCAGAGTAACACCTGCTCTCAGCAAAATCCACCAGTTATAATAAGCTGCAGAGGCAATATGGCAGAGCCACTGGATCCTGCCAACAGAAAATATTCCATGATCTGACATTAGCAGGGTTAGGAAGAAGCCTCCCTACTGGGTAGTGCCTGCCCTCATCTTGTTGATTGGCATTAGTGATGGTACTGTATTCAGCCTGTAGTTACCCATGTCAGGACAGTCACCCATTGTAGCTGTGGATAAAACTGTAGTGTTTTTTCTAACTACATGGATTTTTTTTCAGGGCTCAAGCAGTTGTTTAAGTTCAGAACTATACAGATTATTCTTAACTCCTCGATAAACTGTGTGGAGATTAATTATTAGTCTCAATTTGGTGAGTTTTTTTCACACAACTGGTTACTTTTAACAAGGTCTAGTAGGTAACTACAGACCCTTACTCCACCATCTGCCTTCCAAAGGAATTGCTAATTTAGTGCAATTCCATTTTCTGCATTATATTAAACAGCTTTGCCCTCCCTACACACTCTAGTGTGCATGGCTCTTAGGGCTTCATCTATTCCAAATTTATGTAAGGAACTTCACCAGTTGTCTTCATCTCAACAAACAAAAGAGGGTTGATCAATAATTGTATCTTAGAGTATAATCTGACTTCAGCAGTAGGGCATTATGCCAAAGTCAGTATTATATAATATAAAGCAGCATAATGGCAAAATATTCAAGCTTTGGTCTTCTCTATTCAGAGGTAAATAGCTCTGTACAGTCAATACTGAAGAGCTCCACATTATTACAGCCAGATGACAACAGCACCCGACAAGAGCTCAATCGGCCTGGAGCCTGCTTCTGCCAAATGATCATAGAGTCACAGAATGGTCTGGGTTGAAAGGGACCTCCAAATGTCATCTAGTCCAACCCTGTCTGCAGTCAATAGGAGCATCCTTAACTAGAACAGGCTGCCTAGAGCCCTGTCGAGCCACACCTTGAATACCTCCACCTCCCTGGGCAACCTGTTCCAGTGTTTTACTACCCTCATGGTAAAGAACCTGTTCCTAACATCCATTCTAAATCTACTCTTCTCTCATTTGAAGCCATTGCCCCTCGTCCTATTACCACAGGCCTTTGTAAACCGTCTCTCTCCATCCATTTTGTAGCCCCCCTTCAGGTACTGGAAGGCTGCTATTGGGTCTCCCCAGAGCTTCCTCTTCTCCAGGCTGAACAACCTCAGCTCCCTCTGCCTGTCTTTGTAGCAAAGGTGCTTCAGCCCCCTGATAATTTTTGTGGCCCTCCTCTGGACCTGCTCCATCAGGTCCATGTCCTTCCTATCTTGAGGGCTGCAGACCTGGACACAATATTGCAGGTGAAGTCTCGCCAGAGCAAAGTGACAATCACATCACTCGATACGCTGGCCATGCATTGTTTGATGCAGCCCAGGATGTGATTTGCCTTACCAGCACACGCAGGCTTGCCAAAGCTGATAGCACAAGAATTAAAAATGTTTTGCTCAAGGCTACATCTGTTACATTTGGAGGATTACAAGAAAGCCCTTGTTATGTTGATAGATGAGAATCCAGCTCTTCAGGAGCTGTGTTGCATGTAATCCTACCTTAATAGCTCTTAGGGGTGATATCATTTACAAACAAAATGTAGCCAGGAACGTAGGGACATGACTTGCAGCAGCTATACAGCACTAACACTACAGTAGCTCTCAAAGGCCTCTTTTCCTTCTAGGTTTGGGCATCTTTCCAGATGTAACAAAGACATAAAATGCTACCCATGTAACATAAGGTTATAAAATAGGTTTAGCTTGGAAGCAACCTGTGGAGATCATCTAGTCCATCCTCCTTTCTCTGAGCCTATCCCGCAGGGTCAGCTCAGGGCCATATGCAGCTGGGGTTTTAATAGCTCCAAGGATGGAGAGTCCACAGTGTTGTGGAGGCAGGGAATTAATGTGGCCGAGTCAGGGATTTATATAAAAACAGAGTTATTTTATTTTCCCAAAAACTCGCCCCCAAAACTATATACAGAAATTAATTGAGTTTTAATTACCAGATTCAGTTTGTTTGAGAAAATCTACAGGATACCATAGATAATTTGACTGTTTTGGAAGTCAGAAGTTGGAAAAGGCTTTTAGCTATTAAATTACAGCATTTTTCTTAATAATAATAAAGTTGAGCCAAACAACTCACAGTCAGGCTGGCTGAAAAGGGTGGACTGCTGCTCATCCTCTCGGGTTCTCATTCAGAAGCCGCAAGAGGGTCGTTAAGACCTTGATAGGCATTAATGGGTGAAGCAGTCCTTTGGGGCAGAGAGCTGGGCTCTTTCTGTAGAATCTATCCAGGCCAGGCGAGGAGTGGGGGAGAAGTCTCAGGCAGCATGAACGCTCAGGCAGGCAGGATCTCTAAGGCAGGAACCCCAAAGGCAGGAAGTCCCCCAATATTTATACCCTCCCTAGACAAAGAGCAGAGTTACCACTTCCTAGGCACGAGGACCACAGCCAATCCCAGCCCGATTCCAGCGCAGGCACTGCACAGAGCACCCCTCGTGCCGGAAGGGGCCCTTGCTCTCCCCCTTCACGCCTGCAGGGCAGGGGGGAGAAACAGGTCTGTTTGTGCCTTTTCCTCTCCCATTCAAACCACAGAGGGAGAGGAATTCAGGGGTACACAGGACTCCAGGACACACAGTTTCTCTGGGCAGCATCTCCCAGTGTTTGACCATTGTTACAGAAAGGTTTTTTCTCACACCTAATTAGAATTTCTGTTGTTCAAACATACCTTCTTATAGGAAGGTAAAAAGAAGAATGTTTCTTTAATAAACTAATGAAAGAAGATAAATAAAGCCAAATTTAAATGTTTGGGGTTGTTTTTATGAACTATCCAGAGCAAGCAGCAATTGCTTATGACCTGTCTGGCAGGATCTGTTTGCAACTTTGTCCTGTAGGGGAGGACTGATAACTGCTGACTTACCTCTGGAACAAGACAGGATAAGTATTACTTCAAACCTTTAACAGGTCAATTTAACTTGTGGTAATTTTAGGCATGAAATTTGTTTGCACACCATTTTTACATTGTCAGTAAGACTATCAGGGGATGTAAATTACAGAAGATATATTTAATATTCAGGTTTTCAAATGTAGTTTTGCTTAGTTTGGGAGCCTAAGAAGCTAGAATACTACAGATAGACCAAATATCTAGGTAACACAGATGCAGACATCATGGCACTGCATGCCCTGCATGGCATTGCCCAGCACCCCAGATTCCTGGGATTCTAGTTCCTGTGCCTCCTCAGGAAAACCCAGGCAGGTTTCTTGCCTTTTCCTGTGATGGTTTGGGAGTTACCTACCCCCCAACTCTTATGAAATCACCCAGACTAGTCTCAGCCAGCTGGAAGTTAAGGGATGAAGCTTCACATTCACAGCTTAGCACAATATACAAGCAGGTATTTACAATATATTACAAATATATGTAGCTATATACAGAAATATACAAGTTAAAAGTAATACAGAAACACAACACACACACACACACACACAGAAATCAGTCCCCAGGAGGGGCTCCCAAGCACCCTTCCACCTTCTTTCCACCCCTCTACCTTATCCTCCAAACTCACCTTACGTGCAAGGTGAGTTTGGAGGATCAGCAAGGGGGGGTTAGAAGTAGAATTAGTTGGGTTACACAGCCAAAGCCCAGGGAGAAAACTGCAGGCACTGACTCCAACAAATAGAGACTCTCACACTCTGTCTTATCTATGTTTGTGTTCTTGATTTTATACATCTCAGCAAGCCTATGAGTGAAGTAGATATCACCACTGTTTCCTTCTCACAGCCTACAATCTAATGTTTCTCATTAAAATATCCAAATTAGCCTCAAGCTAGTACAGTTCCACACCACACCTGAGCTACTAAGCTCAGTGTAGAGCTGGAACAAGTCGACTGCATGGAGTAGAAGGACTTCACTGTCATTTACTTCTAAGTGATGGGTACTTTGGTGGCAGCAATAGTTCAGATGCAGCTCCTGGACATCCTGAAGAAGACTACTGGACACATGCAGATCAGATCTGCAACTGGGAACACTGAGTTTGCAGGTGCAAACATCATGAGGTAGTGAACAGACAGCCTGCTAGAACATACTAAATCTGGCTTACGCAGGACATACATCACTGGGTAGGTAATAGGCACAGTGTGCACACAGAAGTTGTGAGGATTCTCATCTGTGCCAGATTTCATGCACTTCTGTCAGGGCAAGAACAGGTACGCAGTGGTCCTACCATGGGGTGCAGTGTAGGTGATTGCTGCTGCTGGACTCAAGCTGGTCCTGAATGGTGCAGGAGTGTCTTTTCATTGTGCTTGCCTAAGGTAGTTGTGACAGTTTGGGTGTTCCCCCCCCCCCCCCCCACTTTAGAAATCACCCAGACTAGACTCAGCCGGCTCTGGGAATATGAATGAAGTTATTTATTTACAGCTGGCACAATATACAGGCAGATATTTACAGTATATACAGTTAGATACAGAAATATACAAGGTAAAAGGTAATACAGAAACACAACTCCCCTCCCAGAAACCTGAGTCCCCAGAAGGGGCTCCCAACCACCCCTTCACCTTCCCCCCTGCCCCTCTCAACCTTACCCCAGCCAGTCCTAAGGAATAATAGAGGTTTGGCCAAGAGGTTAAGAAGCAAAGTGGGTTAGGCCAAATGGAAGGTGAGGTCAGGGAGTAAGATGTTGCTCAGCCAGCAGCCCAAGCGAGAGTGAAAGAAAATGGTGAGAGTGTTAGCTAAGGTTTTCATTTCTTCTTCAGCAAGACTGTGAGTGAAGTAGACATCACCATTGTTTTCCTTTCACAGCCTGTAATCTACTTCTTCTCACCAAAACATTCAAGCTAGCTTCAAACTAGCACAGTAGTGTCTGTGGCATCAATGCCGATCATTGCTGACTCTGTTTCTCACATGTTTCTGGATTCTAATATTTTTGAGAAGTGATGGAAGAAGTTTTCCTCCTCTGCTCTTCACTTCAATCACTTCTGAATCTCTGAGCTGAAACTTAAGACAAAATACTCATGATAGGCAATAGTCAAAGCTCATTCAAAGGGGGAAAAAAAAGATGACTGTGAGTTCTTGCACAGTAAACCTAGATGATTTCTCTATTTTTATTCATTCCTTTTGTTGCTATATTAAAACCAGCTTTATTAGCTATACTAGGCAAAGTACTGGTTTTATTCAGAGGTTGTATTCAGTCTTCTTCCAAAATTTATGCTTTGGCATCCATGAGAAAATATGCCTACAACTAGAAAAAAATGCCAGAATATCTCCCATTTATATGTGCCCATTTGCAAACATTAGACAGAAAATGCCACTGAAGATCATATTCTACTTCTGCATTGCATTTTCTGTGGTGTTTTCTTCTAACAATAAAGAATGTCGCCAGCTAAAGTCGTCTGGACACTAAGTCCTTCCATTATCTGGTTCAGTTTACACTGGAACATCTCCTGAAGACAGTACTCAAATATCTAACATCATCTGCCAAAAGATGTGATGAAGACTGCCAGACTCCATAACTAACTATACAAAAAACAATTTGCCTTTTGAGGCAGGTGCATTTTAGGAAGTATCCACACATCTGCACCACATATATGCTGAGCTTGAGACAAAATCCCATCACTCCAATGCATGTTGTCTTGCCTATCAGGCCCAAAATAAATGTTAATGGTGCCCATGCTGTGTCTTATGGCAGTTGGTAGGGGCAAATCCACCCTTTCCATGTGAATGCAGCACTGTTCCCAGGACACTTCCCTGTGGTGCATTGTGAGACTGGGATTTTCTTAGTAGGCTCAAGGGCAGAAGTTATGTAAGTCTGCCAAGACATATGGCTTTTCAGGGCCTGCACACTGTTTGATTCTGTCTTTACTGGCAGTTGTGGTTTGGAACACTAGATCAGAGAGACAGTTCATCATTATGTGAAGGCATTGAGTATGGAGACTGAACACAGCATCTGATAAATCTGCTGCATTCCCATTGATCAGCCCTTAAGGAGCAGCAGAACAAGAGGCAGCATTGTAGGTGGGATTTTATTGCCTTGGTGATATGGGATGAGCAGTAATGGCTCCATAGTGTCTGGAGAATGCCATGGTTCTAAGGCATTCTAGTCTTTCAGGGCCCTGGCACATGACTGAAGAAATCCATTCATTGCTCAGCAATTTTACTTTCAATCTAGTACATTTAAAAGATTCAGAGTAGGCTTGACCTGTGTATGTGGAACACGAAACCAAAATGGCAGTGAATTGAAAATCATACGGGCATTAAGACTGCAAAACTGCATCACAACTTGCTTTTGTCACAGTCTGTTACTGGAAAACTTGAGGTGGTTTAGATTTGTTGGTTTCTTTTTGGTGGTGCAGAGCCTACATATTGGTGGATCCCTTAAACAATGTGCCCTCTTAAGAACTATAGACTTAAGGGTAAAGTAGGCAACAGAAATTATAGATGCCATATGTGCTTAAATTCATGCCATACCTGACGGTTCTAATGAGTCATTACTCCCTGCAAATGTGTGGGCTGCTTTGTGGATTGTGAGCTATTGTTACACATGTGCTGATAATTTACAGATTTTGCCATTTGGGGCTGTTGGTTTTTTTCAGTGCTCCTGAGATGAGGACACTGTTAATCTTTATGGAGTATTTTGTGTCTAATTAATTGCAAGGATTTAGGTAGTTGAAGGCTTTTTTTTTTTTTTTTTAACAGAAAAAATACCAATTAAAATGTAAATCTCTGTGATTGCTGGCTTGGGGACATGGGGACCCCTATAATTGAACTGTGTACATTACTCATTGTTTCAAGTATATTAACAATAACATGTTGGCACAGCTGCTCCTCATTTCTTTACAATTAAATGGACAGTACCATATGCTAAAAATAATTATGGCCTGTATTAATTTTATCAATGTATGCAAGGAGGTAAAATAGTTGCAAAGTTATAATAGCTGACTGATAACACTAATTTACAGTCCCTAACAAAAAGACTACAACCCGTATAAAGAAAAACTGATAAAAATGCAGGAGTTTCACTTACCTCTTTGTCTCTCTTCATCTCCTTTCCCTTTCATGTCTTTATTTGCACATGTGATGCAGGGCTAGGTAGAGACTACCCAGATGAGAACTATTTCTCCCCTTCATTTGCTTGAGTGGAATTGTCTTCACTCTGCAGTAGCAAAAATGGAAAGCCCAGATTAACTCTGTGAATCATCCGCAAAGGAATCTGCAGTGAAAGGTATAAGCATTGCTCCAGAACAAAACAGAGATCTGACCCATGCTGCAGGGAGAGGACAGCTGTGTACTCTTAACCCTGTTAAGAATCACAGATCTACAAGAAAACATGCTGGAAGTTGCTTACTGAGGTTGTGAACCAGTGTTGCTGTCCCTCACGGTGGACACTTTCCTTCTTTTGCTACAGACCTGCATGAAGTTTTCTGCTCTGTTCCTCCCGCATTTTTTTACATCCTGGAACAAGGCCTCTCTCTCTTGTCACTGCAGCAGCATCTTCCACACCTCTCTTCTGGCAGGGCAGCAGAAGTATGCCTTCTGGCAACACAGCTTCTCTTCCAGATCTCAGAGCTCTGTGCAGAACCTTCCCAGCTAGAATTCCTTAGCAAACATGCAAGAGAAGGAATCCCTCCAGTACATCCTTCTTCTGCACATCAAGATGTAGAATTAAGGAAAGCTGATGCACAAAAATAGCAAGAGAACAACGGAGCATAACTGAGTGCTCTGTGTCACTGTAAAATTACATTAGTGTTCCTTTTTTTTTTCATGAAAGAAAATTTTGACATCTTGTAGCAGAGTAGGCAACATGATAATCTAGGGTTTAGAACACTTCCCCGAGAAGTGAAAAAATCTGAACTTTAGGTTCTCTCTAACCTGAAGAACCTAAATCTGTACTTCTCAATCAAATGTCTAATCATGATACAAAGTAGGCTACAGCAGTGATGTTTTCCATCCATCTTGCTGAAGCAGAGCCAATGTGCAGCAGAGAGTGCAAGATTAATGGGACCCCAGAGAGGGCACAAGCAATCAGGCACCTGTGCATAGCACAGCAAGATGAGAACTCTCAGCAGTTTATGATTTCTGGAGAGTTCTGTTCCTTGCTCTAAGTGGTGTTTATGTATTTTATCTTGTGATGCTCAAACAAGTAGGACTAGAGGCAGAAATCAGGGCTCTTACCCCTTTGCTGAGGGTTTAATGAAAGAAAAATAAAGCATCATTGTCTCATCTGGACTCCCTTGTTCACATGCATTTGCATTACAGGTTTACTTCAACTTCAAATGCTCTTTGCTACACTGAACTGGCATTATGATGGCCTTCCATGTGATACTTAATACCACTGCCTAGCAGGACAAAGCCTTTGCTTTGCAAGCTTCAGAGTGGAATTTGAAGAAATCTTGCTGACTGCAAGCCACGCTGAGCAATTTTATTGTTTTTGTTTTGGTGAAATAAGAAATTCTGAAGTGAAAGACAAGAAACAAGCCATCCTCTGGTGACAGAAAGATACAAGCATGAAGACACCCATAACTCAACACATTTATCTCTTTAGTCTCCTCTGAGTAGTACAAACTGTCTAAATTCCAATACATTTTTAAGAGGCTGGGTTTTTTTCCTTGGTGATAGTTTCTGTACTTGGTGGATTCCATCTGAATCTCTTCAGTCTTGTGTTGCCAATTTCATCTCCAGGTTCCATGAACTATCATGCCAAACCTTTCTAATAATGTATGCATTTCCTCCCATGAACAAGATGCATGTGGTTGCAGTCTTGGCCATGGAAGTGTTTCAGCAGCATGCCTCACTGTCTTCGGCTGCAGTAAAGAGCCCCCACAGAGCATCCACATTTGGACTCCACATAGCCTTTTAGCATGCAGCACTGTAAGTTCTCTTTACTCCACAATTTTTAATGCCACAATGACATTAAAATAAAAGCACAAAGTCAATGCTGCAAAAATTCCCATGTGACGACAGGACACAAAAGAATTCCCTGTTTGGTTTTCTTGGTTGTTGTAGCAATCTTCAGAAAATGAACTGAATGGGTTGCCCAGATAGCTGGTAGATGTTCCATCCCTGGAAACGTTCAAGGTCATGTTGGATGTTCAGAATGTCCCTACTCACTTCAAGGGGATTGGGCTAGATGACCTTTAAAAATCCCAATCCAAACCATTCTAAGTAAGGGTTTTAGCTTTTTGTATATAAAATAGCTTTTGAAGTAATGATCATAGTATATTATGTATCTGACTCTTCTTTAGATTGGAAACCTAACATGTAACTGATTAATAGTTAGAATGTTTATTGATCAATTAACACACCCCAGCCACTCAAGTGCATATTTGCACATGGCAAATAGACAGTGCAGAAGAACATTAAGAGAATGTCCTGATACTTCAAAGCTGACATGGTAATAAAAAAGAGCCCAGGCCACATGTCTTCCTGAAACACATCTTCTTTCCTCTGCACAAGAGAAGCTGAAGCAGAAGCAGGCAAGCAGACAGGAGAGCAAGCAGACAGCCAACCCAGTACCTTGCTGTCACTGGCCAAGCTTGCAGGGTCAGCACCATCTACCGCCACCTGCACAAGCCTCCTTTGCTGAATGTGTTACTAACACTCATGCAGGAAAAGAGAAAAGGCCCTGGAATTGGTTCTCCAGGTATTTTAACAAAGCTATGTGCATAATCCCCTACCTCCTCACTTCATCTGAAGGCAGGGAGCAAAATTTGCTTTTGATCACTCACTTCTGCTTCAGAAATAATATATAGCACAATTATCTGAAACTTTGACAGTCCAGCTGAATGGAATTCCCCTGGGAACTGTGAGGACAAGAGACAGAAGGTCTAAAGACAACATTAGACCAATACTTGTTGAAGACGGTCATCTGAGTTAATAGGGATGAAGAAAAAAGCAGAGGCATTCAATACTTTTTCTGCTTTACTCTTCAACAGTGCTGATAGACCTTGGGCTGCCCAGTCCCCTGAGCTGGAGTGCTGTATTACCTGAATGTTCACAAGTCCATGTAGCCTGATGGGATTCATTGTAGAGTGCTCAAGGAGTTAGCAGACGTTATGGCCGGACACCTACCGATCATCTATCAAAGATCTTGAGAGTCTGGGGAGGTCGCTGATGACTGGAAACCAGCCAGTATTAGTCCCACCTACAGAAAGGGCATGAGGGAAGACCCAGGGAACTACACACCTGCTAGTCCAACCTTAGTTTCTGGGAAATAATATGGAGAAAATGATACTGCACACAATTGAAAGATGTGTAAATAATAATGCCATCATCAGGCACAGTCAACACAGGTTCACAAAGGGAATGTCCTGTTGAACAATTTTAAATCCTTCTATGATAAGGTCACTTGCCTCATGGATGAACAGGAGGTTGTGGATGCACATTTTCTAGATTTTAGTAAGGCTTCTGATACTGTCCTTCACAGCATCCTTCTGGACAGATTGTCCAACTGTGGGATGAGTGAGACCACATGCCACTGCAGGAAGAACTGGCTGAACAGGGGACAAAGTGTTCTAGTGAATGGGGCTGCATCTGAGTGGTGGCCAGTCACCAGCAGTGTTTCTTGGAACTCAATTCTAGAGCCAGTTCTGTTCTGTCAGTGGTCTGAATGCAAGCATTGAGTGATGCAAGTGTTGAGTGCACCATTAGCATGTTTGCTGATACCCAAGTGTGAGGTGCTGTTGAATCTCTGAAGGGGCAAGATGCCTTGCAGAGGGATCTATTTAGAATGGATGACTGAGCTACGATTAATGGGATGAAATTTAGCAAGACAAAATGCCAGATTCTGCATCTCAGAGAAAGGAGAGAGTAATGCCGGGCACAGGTATAAACTGGAAGAAGAGTGGCTGGAGAGCTGCCCTGCAGAAAGGGACCTAGAAATGCTGGTTAACAAAAGGTTCAATACAAGTTGTCAGTGTGCCTTGGCAGCCAAAAGGGCAAACCCCACCCTGGGGTGCACTGAACACAGCATAACCTGCCAATCAAAAGATGTGATTATGCCATTGTATTCAGTCTTGGTGCAGCCTCACCAGCTGTGGCACTGTATGCAGTTCTGGGCCCCACAATTCAAGAAGGGTGTGAAGGTCCCTGAATGTATCCAGAAAATGGCAGCAAAGTTGCTGAAAGGGCTGTGAGGGTTGAAAGGGCTCCTGTAAGGAGTGACTAAGGACTTAGTGGTGTCTATTTTGGAGAGAAGGAGGCTGAGGGGTGATTCCATTGCTCCCTACAGCTTTCTGAGCAGGAGAGGTGGAAAGCAAGGTGGTGATCTCTTCTCCCTGGTGTCCCGTGACAGGACACATGGGAATGATTTGAAGCTGTGACAAGGTTTAGACTGTGCACTAGGAAGCATTTGCTTTCTGAGAGAGTGGTCAAACACTGAAACAGGCTTCTTAGGTGGTCAATGCTCCAAGCCTGTAGTGTTTAAGAGGCATTTGGATAATGCCCTCAACAATATGCTTTAGTTTTTGATCAGTCTTGAATTGTACAGACAGTTTGGACTGGATGACTGTTGTAGGTCACTTCCAACTGATAGTCTGTTCTAAACAATTTCAGAAGAGATCCATTAGAAAGGAGACACATACTGCTGCAAAAAAAGTATTTCCCCAATGTCAGCAACAGTATCACATCTTGCTGTTCCAAATCACTTTTTCTTGACAGGGAGCATAAATCCTCTTCTGTCAAAGCCTCATCTCAATGCCAGCAGCCATAACCAGACTGCATTGTCAGCTGCCACTTTTCACTTATCGTCTGGCATCTCACTTCACTTTACTGCCAAAACCCTCACCTCAGTGTTAAGACCCACTGTCACAGCTCACTGCCATCTGCCATTTCCCATTGCCAACCCTATACAGTCTCATCTCACTGGGTGCATCTGCAAAGGCGTGACTATTCTTACCAAAAGCATGACTGCTGCTCACATAGACAGACCTGTAGTACCTGCAGAGCTGTGGCTCCACTAACTGCAAACCTAGCCTAGCGAGAGCATATGTGCAACCACGGATCTGCACAAGGGTCACACTACCCACACACCACTGCTTGGTGAGCGATGTGACTCCCAAGCTGGGCTAACGGGGTAAAGACTGTGTGGATTAGTGTCACAGCTTTGACTGAAAGCAAGAAACACAGCTGCTTAACAGGCTTTTGCTCTTCCATGATTTTACCAGGAAAGCTGCATCCTTTCCATAAAAACATCCTGAGAGACTGCATGAAGGATTCATGTGATTGATGTTAAACCACTAGATGAAAAGGCAGCAATAGCCTTGGGCACTGTGGTAAAGGGTTGGACTTGATGATCTGTGAGGTCTCTTCCAACCTTGGTGATACTGTGATACTGTGATACTGTGACTAGCAGGTGACAAGGACAAGGACACCATGCAGTCACCCTTGTGGAAACAGCTAAGATAGGACAAGCTGTAATGTAAGAGACAGTGCATGGGGTGTGTGTGTGGGTGTGTGTGTGTGTGTGTGTGTGTTAAACTTTGGATACGTACAATATGGAAATGATTTCATCTCAGTTTGAAGAGGATATCTGCATTTGGTCACACTGCACTGTAACATTCAGTTACTTCTCCTACATGATTCAGGAGTAGTGCTCTGCAGTATCTAAGCCCAATGCTTTCATGTTTGGATAAATAAAACTCACCCCACATCTTGAGTAGTGAATCCTCTGCTTAGAAGGCAAATCCCTGATGCTACAGGTCACCCTGTCAAATTTTGCAATCAGTCTCTCACTTCTACTCTTTTTGTTTTAAATTTGCAAATTTTCAGAACTTCAGAAAACAAGATATTAAAAAGGCACACACTTTACTTTCAAGAATCTATATATTTCCCTATGATAACACCAAATGATTTATTCAAATTGTCTAAAATAATATTCCTTTCTTTATCTTTTCTTAGAGGTAACAAGAATTCATTAACATGACTTTCCACTTTGATTTGTAAATCAAGTTATGACCCTATCATCATCTCGTGAAATATTTATTAGCTCAGGATTATTATCACAGCCTGATTATTGTCTAGATTATGCAGCAGCATACATGACAGCATTCTGTAACTGAGAAACCCAGCAATGGTGTTTGTCTGTAAATTATGACAGAAATTTTCCATGTTCCAGTTTCTGCCCTACTACACACTTCTGTTTAGCCACATTTTGGTCTGGCAGCACTGTTACATCTTGACTGTCTCTTTGGCTTGCTGTACAGACATACTCTTGCCAAGCAAGATTACAAAATCAATATGATTAAATCCAATAATGGTATCATAATGAAGCAAGCTTCAAAAGAAATATTTAAATTACACGTGGATGTCATATTTATTTTACAAGCAGTGTCTGATTTATGGTTATTTTTCTATGCCAGTAGGATTTCCTGTATATTAAGTATGGAGCTAAATATAATTTAGGAGGGAGATATATTTCCATGATGCACATGCTTATGTAGATAAGAGTGTCTCATGAAAATTAAGTATGTTTGAAACAAACTGAACAAGGTAGTTTTGATATGACAGGCTGTAAATGTGTGAAATTCCTTAAAAGAAGAGGGTGTGGATACCAGAAATTCATACAGTCTCATCAGGAGACCAGAAAAAATACTCTAAGAGACTTTCTGGGAGTTATTACACCATCATAAGCTCAGGAAATTCCCCAAACGTAGTTGGAAGTTAGGACAGTGTTAGGGAAAAGCATCAACACAGGGTGCCTCATTTTTACATTTCCTTAATCATCCAGTTATAGCCACACTTGGAGAGATAACAAGGAGCTAGATGAACAGGAGATGGCTGCTCCTGTGTTCTTAACATTTACACCTTCCTCAGAAATGGTTACTAGAGGCTGGCATTATTTGCCCATGGGAAAACTTGAGGAAGGAGCTAGAATGGTGGCCAGCATCTAAATAGAAGGCAAGGGCTTAGGCAGCAGAAGATAGGGGGGAAATACCACAGGAAGCATCTGAAAACAAAACAAAACAAAACCCCAGCTTGTTCTGAATTAAGTGGATGGGTAAAAGAGGAGACTCAAAAAGGAGACAACAAAGTCAGGATTAGGAAAACAGCCTTTCAGCAACATTCTCAATGAGAAGGACAAGTTGTTAATAGCAATAAAAGCATAGTGAAATGATTACAATGTTGAAAGTCTGTGTGTAAATTTTGCAGAAGATTAGCTGTATTCAGGTTGCCAGTTCACCCTGATCAGTATCATCCCCCTCACAACACTAACAAGTGTGTAAGGATTTTCAGTTGTTTGCTGTTGGAATGGAAACCTTGTTATTAGGGGCTGATAAAATACATGAATACCCCAAATACATCTATGACAAGAGAATTTGGTGCATCTGTCCCTCCATAGACAGGAAGGATGGTTGGCTTGAGACCTAACTCAGCAACTGTCCCTCCATCTCATGTGTGGGAAAGACCTGTACTCTGTTCTCACACCACTCTACACCACTCGCTGCTCTGCCTGCTCTCCTACCTTAGATACAGTTGGTAACCACAAAATCTCTGCATTGCAAGTATTCACTGTACCTGGACAAGGGCATGACAAGACAACACCTCTTTTCCCTATCTTCTGGCCATGAGGCAGATACTGAATACTGAATCAACAAGCCAGAGCCTAAGAAGGGTGAGGAGCAAGGAAAACAAAACCATCATTTGATAGTGACAGCTTCAGGTTTAGTACTTCCTGGAGCCTTCTCATCCTCAGTACTCTTCAGGAGCATGCGGTACTGACAGCTTTGTGTGTAGTTCCTAGGATCCTTCATCGGGGCTGTCACTATCACTCTTGCCTTGCATGTTAGATCCCTGCCTGAATAGGACCCCTGCCAAGAAGTATTGTTTAAAGCTTAAACTTGAGTAACAAGCAGGACCATATTGCTCATAGTGAAAGGAAAAGAAAGTTTGAAGGCAGAGATGAAAATCTCTGCCTCATGCTGTGCTGTAGATGACAACTGCAAATGTTTGAGGAAAGTGCCAGCACTATTTGTTTAAGCATATCTCTGGTTTTCATCTAAGTACTGCTAAATATAAAACCCATAAACAACTTGAAAAGAAGGAACAGTGACCTGAAGCTAACATCTGAACGCCATAGCTGTTGGCTATGATGCACCAAGTATGTCTTCCTTTGATCTTGTGTGGTCCAGCTTTTGCCCAGAGTTGTAATATATGCTCTGTCCTCAGACCATTCCAGACGTAGACAGCAAGGTCTGGTCACCTTTGTGAAGATACAGACCTGAACATCATTAGGCTGAAGAAAGCTGAAAGCTGTTCTATGCATTTCTGGCAAGCTCTCTACCCCTCGGGCTGCTTCACCAGACGTGACTAATCCCACATCTGATTTAAAATCGAATGGTTTCTAGTGAGCGCACCTAAAGCCAGGAGTGAGCGTGTGTTCAAGACCTCCAGAGAAGGGCCCGTTTGGGCGAAGGTTTCCCTCTTCCGCACCCCCACACCACCCTTTGCAGAAGCCACGGCCCTGGAGGAGGCTCCACCGTATCCGGCGTCGTGGGCTGCGGGGCTGCTTGGCAGCAGGAGGGAAGAGGGCAGGGGAGCCCGGGCCTCCTCCTGCCAGGGTCATCCGCCTCGGTACCCCCAGGACCCCTCCCGACCTTCCTTTGCTCTCCACCCCCTCCGGTCTCGGTGCCCCTCACTGCGCGACAACTACAGGCACGCCCGCTCGGCCCCGCGCGCCCCCAGCGCTGCACTGGCGCATGCGCGCTGCTGCCGCGCGGTGCCTCCCGCGAGGACGCGGCTGCCGCTGCCGCCCAAGGCCGGGTTTGGGGCCGGCGCCGCAACGTGTTGCACGCCGCAGTCTCGCATGTGTTGTGCTCGTACCGGCTGCTTGCGGCCGCGCCGCTCCCGGTCGCCGTGCTGCGACAGCAGGTCCCAGCTCAGCAGGCTCCAGCTGTTCGCACTAAAATCTTAAAAGACCTCTGAGTTCTCGCAATTGATTCCGGTGCTGCTCTCGCCGCTTTCCCACGGCTGCTGCAAGCCTCTTCTTGAATTGCTCTGTACGCTACTGCTGCTTGGTGTAATCGGGCATTTGCATGCTAAGCGCCAGCTACCCGCTGCAATAAGAAGCGCCAACACATCATTCGCCTCCGATCTGGAACGATTTTATTACTTCTGGAGGTGCGAGGATCCTTTGCCGGCCTCGGTCCAGTGTAAGTTTATTTGCGGGTTTCGCTGTTATTTACAAGTCACCGGTTTTGCTCTCCATCCCCTGGGAACCGAAGTTGCCATGTAAATACCTTTTCCCTTGTCTGCAGCACTTTTAAGAGAGGCATCTCCAACCTGTCTTGTTGCATGGGTATTGCACAGCATTAATCGTGAAGTGGGGGCAGCATTTAATTGCATAGCTGTCACCGGGCAGCTCTCGTCGTTGCCCGCCTCTCATGACATTTCTCTGCGCGGCTGAGGGGAGGGGGAGGCTGCCTTGTACTGCACAGCTCCCGCTGCACTGCTGCTGGAGTTGCGGCCGCCCAGCTGCAGTGTTACTCCATCCCGCTTGCACCGCTGTCCCCAGGGCTACAAGGGTGGGCGGGGGAGCTTCCCGCAGGGCTCGGCGGGGGGCCGGGGGTAGCGGGAGGCCCCGCAGGGGCAGTATCTCACCAGCCCGAACATGGTACCGCTGCGGCAGAAGTGCCCGACCGCCGCCCCGTCGTTACCGCTGTCGGTGTTGTCCCCGCAGGCCGGGCGGGCGCTGCCCGCAGCCAGCCCGCCGCAGCGCGCCGCCCGCCCCCCGGGAGACCCGGTGGCGTGAGGCCGCCCGCCGCCGCTTATGCAACACATCATCGATAACCACCCCGACATGGCCACCGCGCTGCTGGCGGGCGAGAAGCTGAAGGAGCTCATCCTGCCGGGGCAGCAGGATGACAAGGCCGGCGCGCTGGCTGCTCTGCTGCTCCAGCTGAAGCTGGAGCTGCCCTTCGACCGAGTGGTTACCATCGGCACCGTCCTCATCCCTATCCTCCTCGTCACCCTCGTCTTCACCAAGAACTTCGCCGGTAAGGGCGGTGGGGTGCCCTCGGCGGGCGGGGTGGGGCGGGCGGGGCCGTAGGCGCTGAGGGGACGGTTGCCGCTCCTCGCCTTCGCGCCTCAGCGGGCAGTAGCCGCTGCCTTACAGCCGCCAGCGCTGAGGGCACCAGCTGCTAGTCTCTTGACGCGGGCAGGGGAGCACCTTCCACTGTCGTTGTTGGAAGGGACCCAGCCGCCGCTGCTCGGTGAGGAGCCCTGAGTCGCTGGCCTGCAGGCATGAGCGGTGTGGAGAGGTGTCCACGTTAGTGTGGGCAACACGGGGTGCGGTTTTATGCTCCTTAAGGTGGATCCTGGACAGGTGCCGAGCTGGACTCGGTGACTTAAAGCATTTGTTATAGTGTTAATCTAGGTGTCTGTAGCACGAGTGTTTAACTGGCCTGCTAGAAGGCAGATGCTGTCGTGGAAACTTGATACAATATATGGAGACCCATGCACGCTGTGCTTCACCATATTGTGGTAGTGGAAATCGCTGCTGTCTGTTGAGAGCCTACATCTTACATGCAGCCATTAACAGTTTTAAGGGCCTGGTCTGATTGGCCATTACCACCTGTGCTGAACCCTTCCAAACTAGGAAGGTCAAGTTTTTATGTCCCTTGAAAAGTACTGACCCAGTGAACTTAGGACACGTTTTGGGCCGTTACTGCATATGTAAATATTGTTTTACTTTCTGAAGTGCAGACTTGATGATGGCAGCTGTCAGTATGTAACTGCTTTTAGGGTCCCATGAAGCTCCATGCTAAAGATCCACTTGAAATTATTAGTACTTTAATGTATAGGGCTGACCAGGTGGTCCTGCTTGTGACGGTAGTGGAAGTTGGCTGTATTCAGTCTAAACATGTGAGAATTACTCTTGCTTTTGCACACTGCTTTGGGATTGACTTCCAACGCTTACGTATCCTTAATACGTTTTTTCATTATGAGGCAAGGTTAAATTGCCTAGAAGAATAACTGCTTGCAAATGGTATCTTGACATTTTTCTTAATTATAGTTGAAACCTTTTCAGTCTACCTCAGTGTTTAAGAAGACAGTTATATAGCTCAAGATCTCCATCCATAGTTAATGTCAAGAGCCTCATTTTTTTGGACAGTCATCTGGAGGAATCTCAAAGAGACTGCATTTTCAGGGCATGTTGAGCTTGCTGAACCTTTGAAAACTTTCTTCATAGTGTCTGAAAAGCAGCATTCAAGGTCACTTTTGGTGGTACTCTAGAACACAAAAGGTTGGGGATTTCTTCCTCTGGTGTATAGAGAAGTAAACTAACAAAAAGGCAATCCTATAGAAACTCAAGAGTGCATACCTACATAAATGCTCATGAAACTGCATGCCTCCATATCTTCATGCTGTTTGAGGTGTATGGATTTGAACTTCACCATGCCTAAGGATAACCTTTGGTGCAGGAAAGGTCATGCCCCTTCATGTGTGTTCCTTTATATTCTGTAAGTTTCCCAGCAAAAGCCCTTTGGTGACTGTTTGTGTAGACAGCAGTAACTTGTTCTATGTGAACAAATCCTCCAAGACTGCATATTGCAGAGGAAGCCTCAATTCTGAGAGACTCAGATAAATACAATTGATTTCCCTTTCTAAGTCTAAACTGAGGTCCACACAAGTATGCAGAAGAGAAGGGAGTGTGCTGAACTCCATTTAAGTGTATGCTGTGGAAGGATTTTCTCCAGGCTGATGGTTGTGCTCCAGATTTATTTTCCAGATCTACCAAAAGCAGTATCATTTTTGTCTGCTTACAGACCATGTATGTGCATTTGACCTAGTAAGGTAGAAGTCTGTACTGTACTGGGGCAAAGCTTATAAGACAACACAGAAAACACCCTTGTGTCTGTGGAGAAATATGAGAAAACAAACATCTGTCACATGATGATGTGTGGGTTTTTTCAGATGATTTGCAGTTAAAAAAATTATAAAAAGGGGAAAAAAGATAAAAGGGAATGTAATACAAATGCTCTAAGGGTATGGTGAAGCTAAATAGATTCCCTTTTGAAACTGTGTTGAAGAGCTCAGGATTAATGGATTCAGTTCAATAGTAGAACTCTGCTGTTAACTTTTATCTGAAGAATCAGGTGTTGCTGTTACCAAAACAATGTGTACCAAAGTCAAGCTTGTCCAGAGACACTCAGGATGGCTATACCAACAGTTCATCTGGATACATTCTTATTCCTGATCCTGTAGTTTGTGTCATGTTTCACTCCTGCACTGCTGTCTTTGCTTGCTTTGGATACCGCTCCCTGTGTGCAATTTAATTAATAGGTATGAAAAGTGCAAATTTCAGTGACAAAATTGAATAAGGTTCCTGCTGCTCCTTCAGCTGTGAATATCATAGTACCTTTGAAACTTTGCTTTGGACCCTTGTGTGCATCAGTTACTGCTTCAGAATAGGAAATAAAACTAATAACGCTTAGCATTACATCTGTTTACAGCATCCAGTGTAAGCCATGGAACACTTACACTTTACATCATGCCACTAAACTGACAACAACCCCCTGGTTTGGGGTCTATACCATCATATTTAATCAATGTTGGTAATGATTTTGAGACAGTGGTGTGTGCTCTTGAGATACAAAAGTGTAGTGATCAAAAAGCAGTGGTTTCTCAAAACGTCTTGCTTTGGATTGGAAGAAGCTGCATGATTAGTGCATTGAGGGAATAAAAGCCCGTGTACTTCTCTGATCTACCTTTGAGTTTGTGTGTGGGATCAAGCACAGCTTAAAGCATAGTCAAGAGCAACTGTACAGTCTGTGCAACAAGTGTAGTGAGGGCTGCTTCATGGCCAAGTAGTGTGGGCATCCTGCTCTGGGAGTCTGCAGAAGGCACCTGGGTGTCACAGGAGTCCCTGGGGATGGAGGCTGTGGTGAAGCATGTATGAAAGCAGAGTTCAGCCCCACAACAGAGGACAAAGACTGTGTTGTTTGTTTAAAAGATTAACAACCTTAAAAATCATTTTGTTGGTAATATAGTACATTGTATGCTGTAGTTCGTCCATGGGTGAAAATAAAGTTATTAAATTAATTACATTGTTCTTGTGCCATGGACAAAGTCGTTCTTTAGGTAAATGCATTTGCAATTTCATGTAAGTGATTTGTTTGTCTCTGTAGTGGAGTGTCCTGATATTTACATTGCTTTTGAGAAATTAAATCACAAATTTCTGTCTCAGTAACATAAAGGGCAAGACCTAATTTTTTAGCAGATACTGTGCTGATTTTTTGAATAAATCATAATTCAGTTGAACTTCATGTATTACAAAAGGCTTTAAATTAAATTTAAATTAGGTATTGCAGTTTTCTTCTAATACATATACCTTAGAATCATAGAATTGTGTGGGAGGAAAGGGACCTTTGAAGATCAGCCAGTTCTAGCACCCCTGCCATACGCAGGGACAACCTTCACTAGTTCAGGTTGCTGAAAGCCCAGTCCAGCCTGACTTTGAACACTTCTGCTGATGGGAAATGCACAACTTTCCTGGGCAACCTGTTCAAGTGTCTCACTGTCCTTGTGTAAATAAGTTCTTCCTTACGTCTAATCTAGATCTGCCCTTTTAAACTGAAAGGTTTAAAACCGTTGCCTTTTGTCCTGTCCCTACAGGGCCTGGTAAAAAGTCTTTCTCTGTCTTTCTTGCAGGCCCCCTTTATATATTGAAAGGACATAATAAGGTCTTCCCAGAGCTTTCTCTCCTCCAGGCTGATCAACTCCTATTCTGTCAGCCTTTTGTGGCCCTCCTCTGGACTCACTCTAGCAGATCATTCTTTTATCAGATCTTGACTACTGATTTCAGTGGAGACAGAACTTTGCTCTGATAGCTGAAGTGAGATGCGATTCTTACACTGGCCCCTCTGTGAAGAAATGCATACAGCCTTTCTTTGCATTTCCTAAACTTTCTTTAATAAGAGAAAAGACAGTTACTTGGCTACCCATTAACATTACAGTTTCCACACCTTCCAGTTCTCCTTTAATATTCCTCAAGCAAACCAGTGTGATTTCAGAAAGGACACCCCCAGAAAGTTAAGTAAAATAAATCCATGTGCTGTACTTATACTGGGCATAAGATCATCATAAAGCCATTTAGAAGCAATAGTCAGCTACCCCACATGAAGAAAGTCTACAGGAGTACTCATAAAAGAATGAATATTGTTCCCCTTTCCAAATGTTACCCATGGACAGTCTTTATATAAATCAAGGACATCCTATATTTGGGAGTCACTTTTGGAAGAAGTATTTAGGGGAAACTTTTGGAGATGTGTTTCTCTAACTCATTGGATGTATCTATAATTGGTTTTGCAGAATCACAGGTCTCAGAAGAGAGTACTTACAGTGAGGCAGCATAGGCTAAAGGAAACCTTTCCCTTAGAAGTGTTCTCGTTGAGAATAACAATGTAAGCAGTTCATAGTCCCAAGGGGATTTAGATATACTCTGGTTTTGTTTGGAAATTACTGCTTTAAATGTAGAAAATTGTTTTTTATTTAAATATGAACACTAAATGTGTTTTTATTTCTATGAGAACCAAGACATGATCCCTGTTGTGCCCTATCTATTATCAGGCATCTTCTGGAGCGTTCATGCTAATGTATATGCAGTGCTTTGCAAAGCTCCGTGTTTGTATTTAACTTGTTACAGGTTTGATTTGTCATACCTGAAGATGTAGAAGCCTGAGTTTCATTCCCTAGCAGCAAAGTAGAAGTAAAATACAACCACTGTGAACAGGGAGTTCAGATTTAGTAGTACTGTGAAGGCCCAATGCAGGAATAGGTGACTATATCAGGTATTGGCTTTTATAGGAGCAAATTGTAAGCCCGTGAGTATAGGTTGTCACTTTTGTCCTTCCATTTTGTCTATGTTGAAGCCTAATGAATTGTTTGCATTTCCACAATAAAGGGTTTGATGTGCTTTTTCTTTCTTTGTCTATCTTTTTTTTAAAGAAAGCATTTAAAGTGTTTTCAATCTGAAGAAGCCTAGCTTTAGATTGCTGTTCAGTTAAAAAATGGTAAAATGCCAAACTTCATTTACATGTTAGCAGCTAAGGCTCTAAGATACATTATTCTAGTCCATCTAGCCTGTGTCAGTGTCCAACAGTTTATTTTAGTGATGTTTCAGTATGTCCTATCAAGTCTGAGGAGGCCTTAATCTAGATTAAAAGGAATTTCTCTTTAGTAATACTACCCTTTCACTTTCACAGCCTTTCTTAAATACACAGAATGCAGAGTATTGTTAGACTGCAATGTTTGTTACTGCTTCAAAGTGATTATTTGGTGTTTCATGTGGTTTTCATGTTTTCCTCTACCCTTCCTGTTTTTACCATGGAAATAGTGCACACAGATCACAGCCATGCGTGTGATGCTGTTTGGTACTTAATAATGGTCTCCACCAGCAAATCCTGTATTCTGTCCTCCTTGAGTGGCAGTGATGCAGCTGGCAGCAGCCTGGTTCAAGTGAAACATATCATGGCACTTGCTGAACTTCCAAGACCGTGTTCTACAGTCCAGCAGAAGTTACTTGGCTTTCATGATGTGTTGTTTAGTTTATTTGCGTAGTTTAATATTCTTACTAAGTGATTTAAATATTCCAGTTCAATGTTGTGGTGTGTTCAGAAGCAACACAAACAGTTGTGTCTTTGGGAGTTTCTCTGTGTCAAGCAAATCAGAAAGTGGGGACCCCAAGGGAGAATATCTTGCTGTTTCTGTTAAATATTATCTTCATAATACTGAAATATTTCGGTTTCCAAACTTTCAAAGGCTTTAGGACTGATGTGGTCAACTACAGGAATTGCTACGTTGCATTCCGCTTGTATAATGCCTCTTACCTTCTATTCACAGTGAATTATTATTTCTGTATTGCAGTCATGTTTGCTTTTCTCACAGATGTTAAATACCAACACTTTATTAAAACAGTCATCCAGATGATTTTTATTAAAAAGCCAAGCTTTGGCATTGATTTTCTTGATGGATTTATAAAACAGTGCCTACGAAATATCAGAAAGTTACTTATAAATACTGTTATTTCTATGTCTCTTAGCAGTTATGTAGCTCAGCCCTCTACCACTCTTCTGCTAGAAAATTCTCATGAGGAAGTAATGGAAGGAGACAGTAAGTTAAATGACTGAAGGGTCAGTTCAAGTTTTTCTGTTTTCTGATTTGTAATCATTTGGCATAAGCAATGCTTACTTCACGGTGTAGTACAGTCTATGTGTGAGTTCAGTGTCTTTATATGCACTTCATCCTAGAATATGTTTGAAATAATATTTCTGAAAAGTTCTCTATGATAAGATGGAGTTTTCCTTTATATTTCCAGTGAACTTTTCTATTCTCTATTGCTGCTTCAAGATGTGGACAGCATATTTATATGTGCTCACTTACATGACTTATCTATTAGATGGCTTCCGAGCATTTTTTTCTCTTCAACTGTACTTAAAAACAACATGAAGTAAGAAAAGGAAGGTGATATTTTTTCAAGTGATTATTGTAGTGCTAAGAGTGCAGGGCCAGGTTGTTTGCTGTACCCAATGGCACCAGTGCAGAAATTGTTTCTGAGGTGGAATTAGCTCCAATAAGAGAATTTAAGGATTGTTAAAAGAACCAAAACAGTATAAGCAACCACAGGCTGGCTGCAGTTCAGCTGCTGACTATTTGCACTGCTGATGAAATTTTTCCCAAAGGGTAAGAGGAATTCATACACACAAACATAAGGTATGCACAAGATACACAAGCTGACTTTTCCATGAGTTTTGGTCATTTAAATATTTGCAGTTACACAGCTGAATGTTGAATAGGAAGGTAATCTTGTGGAAATGCATGAGCCTCACATGTAACCATTCCACTGCAGTTCCTAGCAGATACAGATACACTTTTGTCATTAATTCAATTTTTCAGACTTCATTGACACATACATTTTTTCTTTCTCATATTACATTTAATTACCCTGTTTTCACTGTTACACCCTTCATCTTCCCAAGCATCGTGTATGTGAGGAGGTCCAAAATGTGAATGAGATTTATCTTAGTACATGCTTTCAGATAACTTCAACAAATGGAACAGATGGTCAAAAATATTTTTGTTTAGGAGCTACTTCGCCCATCTTAGTCAAGATGCTTTGTGAATGAATAAAAGTAAGGTCAAGACCATTTTTCAAAGTGGTGCTGGAGGGTTTTTTCTCCCTAAACTGGGTAGAAATGAAGCATCTATGTTGCAGAATAAATCTAAACTTGTCCTGTTTCTTAGAACTGTAAAATCCTCCAAGAAGAATTTGCCTTACTACCAAGTTCCTTGGGTTCTGTCAGCAGTACAGATGAATGCACTGGGTGCCTCCTTAGGTATTTGATTGTGCAACTGGACAATTTTGCAGCAGACTGGCATGATTCTTGTAGAGATTCACTTTGTTTTCCATGAAACAGGATTTATTCTAAGGAAAACACTGAAATCTGTGCATATATTTCCATCATCAGGGATTTTGTCCAAGGCACGTATTACATCCTTGCATTTGAATTGGGAAATAGAGCAGTTTGTTATAATAGCAAGATTTGGGAATTGGTTTGCTTTTCTTCACTGGCACCGTGCCTGTCATGCACATTTTAAGTACCAGAGCAGCAGTGCAGCCAGGTGCTGAGATGCGTGGTACATTTTTTGCAGCTTAGGAACTCAGTGACTATTTTGGGAACATTTTAGTTCCCGAAGTAATCATCTGAGCATTTTGAAACTGAGGTGTTTTATTCTCTGTGGGATCCATGACCTGTTGAGGAGAGCAGGAGGCCTCCACACTGAACTGTCAGAGCCTCTGGGAGCCTTTGGAGACAGATTCTCCTGGCTCCATACTGGTGGAACAGAATAGTTCTGATACTTAAAAAAAATTAAGAAAAAAATTCTCTACGCATGGAGGAACCAGTTTTCCAAAAAGCAGTAGACTAGCTATCTCTGCTTCCAAAATAATGTGATTAAAATAGCATCATTACCTAATAAGCTGACTATTGGTGAGTTTGTTTTTTTAATAAGTTTTCTGGGTGCTGTGTTAATGCCAAAAGGTGCTTAATAGAAGACTTCTTTAGGGTTTCTTTTAGTTGGTTGTTTGGTTTGGGTTTATTTTTTTGTGGATGTTGTTTTTTGTTGTAGGTTTGGTTTTTTTGTTGTTTGGGGTTTTTTTTGTCTAATAATTAAATAAGTCATGCAGTAGAACAAACTTGCTGTTTCCTGATGTTTCCTGTGTTTGCATTTTGCTCCTGACCCTTGAATTAGGAAGCCAACCTTGTCTACACATCAGTTCCAATGGATTTTCATAATTCATTTCATTTCGGCATTTACATTTTCTTGCAGTTTGCTTCAGCTATTGTTCTGGTCCACATTGTCATAGCGTCCAAGTGCTTGTACAGTTCCTTTAGGGTTCCACCTCTAGACAGGAATTTTTGAGTTGCCCAAAAATATTTTTTTTTTAGAGAACATTAACACACTTATTTTCACACATTACTTCTTCTGTGCAGATGATCTGTACATCACCAAAATTCCATTCACCTCCTCATGTAAAGACTATATAATAAATTAATATTATTCAGATCTCTTTTGTGGGATTGTCTGCATGGCTAACATTAATTTATTATATTTTGATGAACAGATGTTTTTTTAATTCAGACCTAACCTTCTCTCAAACCTTACACAAAGTACCATTATAATATATAAGCATACCTCTATGTACAAATGTAATCCCTTCCAGGTGTTTTCTGTTTTCACCAAATAGTCAGGGTTGGAAGAGATCTCAAGGATCATTTGATTCCACCCCCCATGCCAAGGTCAGGGATACTTTCCACTCGATTGGGTTGCCCAGAGCCACATCCAGCCTGGCCTTAAAAACCTCCAAAGTGCCACCACCACCTCCTTGGGCAACCTGTTCCAGTGTCTTGCCACCCTAGTAGTGAAGAACTTTTTCCTAATGTGTAAGATAAATAGAATCATAGAATCATAGAATCAACCAGGTTGGAAGAGACCTCCAAGATCATCCAGTCCAACCCATCATCTACCCTCTTCTAGCTTGGATCCATTCCCCCTAGTCCTATCACTACCAAACACCCTAAAAAGTCCCTCACCCAGAGTCAGAGTTCTCTTGACCACAAGGAGACATGCTCCTAGTGATGTTTAACAGTACAGTCACTATAAAGAAGTTCTCTTTCTAATAGTGTTACTACCATACTGCATGGCTATCATATGGTGGATGGTAGCTCATCACTGAAGAAACATTCCTCTGTATGAGCAGTTTAAGAGATTTCATTTAGGTGTTTCCTCAACATCCTTACATCAGCTGCTGTTTTTTAATAACCTTCTCCAGCAGACTTCAGCATATCAACCAAGTAGGAGTAGTTATTTTGTCTCCTGAATAACCTGCGCAGGCATTGCTTGCTGGTAAGTGAACTTCAGCATACCAGCTCATTTTAGAAGAGCCAGTGTTTATTATATACAGGGAGAATAGTAAATTTACACATACACTATGAAAGTTCAATACTAATTCAGCAGTTCTGCAGATCCAGAATATGTGCAGTTCAAGCAGCAGTCTTACAAGGAAACAGATCCAGCTTGTAAATAGGGGGACATCTGCTACTGCCCTTAAGTTGCAAAATTGCAGTTGTGTCTGTGGGGAACTTATCAGTCTCGGAAAATGGTTATCTACATCTCACATATTACAATTAATCATTGTATAGTATGGGCCAGTAAAACTTATTAACAGCAGTGGTTTCCTGATTCATTTCTTTAGGGACTTTCTTTTCAAGATTTTTTTCTTAAACAGGACAAGTGGTTTCAGAGAGTAAGCAAAAAAGGTTATACCTTACCTTGTTGATCTTGGAGAAATTTGTACCTTAGGAAGACCTCATGGGCATGGAACCTATATTCAGATATGAAAAGAATATTCCCTAAGAAAGGTAAAGGTTTTGTCTTTTTGGTTTGATAAAAGTAATAATTCTTAATAATTAGTTTGCTAAGTTAAGGCTTAGTTTGATGATTGTTTTCCTACTCATATGAATAAACCAAGACAGTGAAATAGGCCTGTGTGACTGTAGTTGATAGACAAGAGTAATTTTAGTAATCCATCCTCATGCTGTACTAATTTTGACCCTTTAAATACCCTTTTAAGTACAGTATTTGAAATAAAAAAGCTGGTTTTTCCCTTTGGCTGTGGATTAATTTGAGTATTAGCCAGCATTTGTTAAAGTCACATTCATAGAGGGTTAGGTACTACTTGTGGACTGTGTGGCTGAGATGAAAAACTTGTATACTGGTTAGATAACATTATACTTCCTTAGAGTACATTTCCAATCTCAGTAACATGAATGGTTTTTGTGCTTTTTTTTCCAGGGAGAAGAGGATCCAGGACATTTCTTCTTTTCAGTTCAAAAATTACTGGAAAACTACTAAATAAATTATTTCTGTTTCTCAAAATAAACAGTTTCCTACCTGCTTTCTTGTGCAGTCCTTTTAGTACCCCAGTGAGTGAGGCATATGTGTCTGATTGCTGACACATATACGACACGTTAGGAGAGCAGTATGATAAGGACTATCCTTGTCAAATACTGGTAATTATTGCTGAATTCAGGGAGTTTCTCATTTATCTTGGCTTTTAGAAACTTGTGTTCTGGCATCCAATGGGCAAGGAGATTTAGAGATCCTACCTAAACACTGAATTTCTCTTTAGGGTCAAGTGGAGAGGACTGTTAAAAAAGGAGTACGTCAGAGAACTTGTCTGGCATACCAGCTTTTTTGCATAGGCAGGGTGGGCACCAGCATGAGGATGATTTAGCAGCTCTCTTCAAGAGGGTAGAAAGGCAGCTGCTAGGAAGCACTAGGCTCAGAGTGAGTCTGGAGTACATTTAATTCAATAAGTATACTTACCAGTATACTTACCTGATACTTAACTCAGGTCTCCAGCAGAAGGGTTTAAGCACTTGCCCAGGAGCTGGGAGATCCAGCTTGTTTGGCAGCATCTAATCACCACTTCTGCTGCCTCTACCCAATGTTGGGCCATAATGTTCAGGCTGAATGTTTTCTTCCAGATCTTTGAAGAATTTTTTGCACAAGAGGCATAACAGGCATAACCTTTGTCTTGGTGTATAAGCATGAGGTTTTGGGGTTTTTTAATACTTTCTGAAAACTATTTTTTTTCTGTCTGGCATTATAGAATTTTGCTGTTCTTTCTGTGTTATTGAGTTCTTGCACTGGAATGCTGAAACTGCAATTCAGTTGGAAGATTAATGAGGTGTGATTTCTTTTTTCAGAGTAAATTCCAAAAGTTGGAAGTCACAGGAGATATACAGAATGTATTATGGTTTATACTTTGGGTGATTTTTTATTTCACTGGGAATACACTAAGTCTGAAAAGTTACTTGCCCTTCTATGTAGGAGTATATACTATTACTAGTATTTTCCTTTCTTACTTTTTAAGGTCTACCAAAAGTC
Organism: Pogoniulus pusillus; assembly: GCF_015220805.1. Classification (NCBI taxonomy): domain Eukaryota; kingdom Metazoa; phylum Chordata; class Aves; order Piciformes; family Lybiidae; genus Pogoniulus; species Pogoniulus pusillus. The sequence goes on along the minus strand of NC_087267.1, from coordinate 25,801,157 downwards.
ATTGTATATGTGTTATCCATATATATTGCAATAACTTCTCCTTATAATAACGTTTTAGAAGCTTGAAAGTGACCCTTTCTTCAGAGACACACACATGCCAAATTTTATGCACTGTGAGTAAACCCCTTGGCTTCAAGGGAACTGCCCAATTCATGAAGTCACTTAGGAGCTGGTCTGACTTTTTACAGTGTTGAATACAAAGAGATTTGCATTGTTATCTTTATTTTGAAGGGGCAAGTGAATGTTTGTGTTGGCTGACATTTGAATTTGGTATAGTAGGAGTGGGAGCTTCTACCCGTAGGAAGCATACAAGCCTTTCTTGGAGCTTTTACTAACAGGCAGCAGACTCGGTAGTTCCTATGTTCCATACTTTGCCTTCACTCCGTCTTTTCTTACTGTTCAGGTTCTTTTTTTTTTTCAAGATGTTTTTTGAGCATGGCCCCTTCATTCCTCTTCCTACCTTGGCTATCTTCTTGCAATCATTTGCTCTCTTTTGTTCTCCTAAAGTATGCCCTTTGTGCTACAATACCTACTGCAAGTAATTTTTCTCCATTTAAGTAGTACTGATGGGATGAGACAGTACAGAATGGAGCATGTGAAAAACTTAGCTATCAAGGGATTTTAATTTTTCAAGTGACATAATCAGTTCTATTACACAACTAATTCTGTGTTGTTTATTTCATCTTTGCATGTCCAAAAAATAGTGAGATGCCTTTCATATCTTACCCATGAGACTAATTTTGTGGACTTCCAGAAGCTACGTATGTGCACAGTGAGCAGGATAGAGTGTATATTTCTGTATAGCCGTTGAAAACATCTGATGTAGTGGTCCTGTGAGGACCTAATAGTACTGAAGAAGGAAAAGCTATGCTTCCTAGTATACATCTTTATGCTCAAGTTGGTATAAGATAAAGCACAATATACCTTATAATAGTAACATCAAGGACTCTTTTTCCAATGTGGTAATTATTTCTGCACAGCATTAGTATGGTGTTGCTTAGTCTCTTTAAAATTATTCAAAAGGAACATTTCCTGGGAAGGTAGGTAAGTAGTCCTAAAGACAGGATTTGTTCTTAAATATTCCTAGTGATTTTCCTCTAAAAGTCTGTTGAATTTCATGTTCTGGCATGCAGCTAAACCGTTTGTGTAAGTGGACCTAAGGGCAGACCTTCAGACTTTGAACTTACTGAGATTTTACTCTGAGCATCAGAACTAAAAATCTTGCGGTATACCTCAACGCACAAAAGATGAGTTTAGTATTCCAGCCACCAATAATCATGGTACATTAGTTATCTTACTGGTAGTTTTTCATCTTTCATGGGGATGCATGTGTGGAAATCACAGATATGTCCCCTCGAGCCACATTTTCATTGTTTGGAACTGGCAAAAGACTACTTCGGATATGATGATTTTGCTCTCTGGGTATACTGGTAGGAGATTCTGTCTCCTGGGCTCACAAGAATGTAGCTATCAAGGACAATGGAGAGAGATTATACTTATGGGTTTAAGCCTAGACAACACTGAGAAGATGATTATTCCTCACAGCCATAATAATATCTCCTAAGCCTTTAAAAGCAATTTTCCTTACAGCATCTTCTCTTAACTGTCTTTTCCTACACAATTGAACAGCTATACTATATGCAATTAAACTGCAGAGTCTTGTGGAAAAGTTGTGTTTCGTGGTGGCTGGAGTGGTTACATGAAGAAGAAACCTAAAATGCTTGAGGGTTTTCTGGGTGAAATAACAGTATCAGTAGAAACTTCCTATATTAAGTTAAAAGCAAATACTTTCAACTGTATTGAATGATCCAGTGTCAGACCTATGATTTTAACTCTCATCAACCTTTCTTTAATGCTGCCTACCTATCAGGAGAAGGCTGTAAAATAAAAACAAAAACCTACATCTGCTGTGATGGGGATGCAATTGACTAAATGCTTATATGCCTTTAAGTTACAATTAGCAGACTTTTTTAATAAGTATTAAAAACATTGCTTTTGGCTATATCTAACATTTCTCTATTTAGAAGTATATTTAGCTAGGATGAACCTTAAAATTCACCTAAATGAGCCTTTTAGCATTTGCATGTAACATCCTCAGCTACTGCAGAGTGGTTATCTTGACTTTTTATCTCTACAGAGTTTAGGCCACTGTTGCTTAGGATACCATTCTGAGAGAGGTAGTTAAACTGAAATACATATTTCTTACTGACATTTTTAGCTCGGGTTAATTTTAAAACTTACAAGTAAATGGCTTTGCCTGGGGGCTTGTGAAGATGTGTGCAAGCTGAGCTCTCTAATAGACATGAGGGATTTAATGGTCATGTAAAGATACAGTAAAATAAAATTCATGTAATTTGAAATGTTTATTTTCCAGAGCTCCTTTTGTAGGTTAAATGCACAGCAGTGACTTTTCTCTCTGTTATACAGAGGAGCCAATATACTGTTATACACCACACAACTTCACCCGCGATCAAGCCTTGTATGCCAGAGGATATTGTTGGACAGAATTAAAAGATGCCTTGCCAGGAGTTGATGCCAGCCACTGGCCCTCCTTGTTTGAGCATAAGTTCTTACCTTATGCACTGCTGGCTTTTGCTGGGATAATGTACATTCCAGCTCTGGGCTGGGAATTTCTGGCTTCCACCCGACTGACTTCAGAGCTTAATTTTTTGCTTCAGGAGATCGATAACTGCTATCACCGTGCAGCGGAAGGGCGGGCACCAAAAATAGAGAAGCAGATTCAGTCCAAAGGCCCGGGGATCACAGAGAGAGAAAAGAGAGAAATCATTGAGAATGCAGAGAAAGAAAAAAGCCCTGAACAGAACTTGTTTGAGAAATACTTGGAAAGAAGAGGACGAAGTAACTTTCTAGCTAAGCTGTATCTTGCGAGACATTTATTCATCATCTTTTTGAGCATCATACCGATTACATATTTATCCACCTACTATGCTACACAGAAGCAAAATGAATTTACATGTGCACTAGGAGAGCCTCCAGACAAAACAAGCAGCTCCAAATTACATATCAGAGTGAACTGTAAACTGCCATCTGTCCAGCTCCAGCGGATTATTGCTGGTGTAGATATTGTTCTCCTCTGTTTCATGAACTTGATAATCCTCATCAACTTAATTCACCTTTTCATATTTCGCAAGTCAAACTTCATATTTGACAAACTGAATAAAGTTGGAATAAAGACCAAAAAACAGTGGCAGAAGTCCCAGTTTTGTGATATCAATATTTTGGCCATGTTTTGTAATGAAAATCGGGACCACATAAAGTCATTGAACCGTCTGGATTTTATTACGAATGAAAGCGATCTGATGTACGACAATGTGGTGCGCCAGCTACTTGCAGCATTGGCTCAGTCCAATCATGATGCCACTCCAACCATGCGTGATTCCGGGATCCAAACAATAGACCCAAGTGTTGATCCAGCAGACATTGATGCTAATGAGCAACTCATCATTAAGAGACCAAGGAAGAAGATGAAATGGATCCCCACAACCAATCCTCTTCCTCAGCCATTTAAGGAACAGTTAGCCATTATGAAGGTTGAAAATCATAAACCTGAAAAACCGAAGCCTGTGCGGAGAAAAACAGCAACGGACAGCCTTATAGCTCCTTTGTTAGAGTCTGCTGCAAAAACCTCACAGCAATCCTCCACTCATAAAACTGAGTCAACTGCTATCCCAAGCACAAGCACTGAAAAAAAACACACGCGACACTTTTCCTTGGATGTTCATCCATATATACTTAGTAGCAAAAAACCCAAGCCAGAGGTTCAAGCCATCCCCTCAATGCCTACGTCAAAAAGCCAAGAGGGTGGATTTTTAAACCAGGAAGAGAATGTCGTAGTACATGTTACCTCCTCTCTGAAAGGTACAGTATGCTGTAATGCCCATACCACCTCCACAGGCCCTTGTTTTCATAGCAATCTTCAGGAACTTAAAGCTTATCTGAAGTGTTTGACCTGCCTTGCTAGATTTTGAGAAAGCTAATAATCTTAGGTCTTACAGGCACCAGAAACAGAAGTTCTTTCTCTTTAACAGCTGTATGAAGGAAAAGGATTATTACAGGCAGAGCTGTATAAAAGAGCCTGAAGCTGTTGGTGCAGGTAATTATTAAGATGTAAGCAGATTTTCACAATTATGAATGTGGTCATGCCTTGCCAAGGGCTCCATGATACCCTTCCTGCTCCACTAGCACCTGTCATGTTTCAAACCTGCCTTAATTTAAAGTCATATGGAAGCTGCCATGTCTGGTATTCTGACCAGAAATAGCCACTTAGAAGTGTGTGAGAAACTGGTAATGGCAGTTAAAGCTGCCTATAGAAAAAAATTTAAATTGCCTGTTCTTAGGGGCTGCCATGTGTTTGTCACCTAGGCAATCACAATTCATACCTTTGATATTAACCATGTTTTAAAACCATGCTTTAAATTGCCCTTTGTCTCATGTGGACCAGAGAATGGATGGTCTGAAGTGTGGGTGCTGGTCAGGAGATTCAGGAATTCTGCTATTCCCTTCCTGTGTGACCCCACAGGAGATGCTCTTTGTGTGCCTCAATTTCCTCTTTGCATCTTGGAAACCCTGTCCCTTTCTTACCTCAAAGGAGTGTTTTTAATATATCAATAAGCATTAGGTACTAGAGTGATGGGGAAAGCCATATGAGCATTAAGAAAAGTGACAGATCAGTAGATAAACTGATAGACAGATACTTTGTTTACTTTTGCAAGTTAAGCTACTGAAATAAGAAAGAAGCACTATGCAGTTGAAGTTACAGAAAGATTTGTACGTACTTAAAGCAATGGCTCTCATCTCATTACAAGCCAAGACCTCCCCCTGGGCTTCGACAGACTGACAGCTACCGTCACCCCACTGCCCAGCAAAGAAGTGATTTGAGGTATAAAAGTTTCTGTCACTTCCAAATCCCTACACTGCTTAGAGCCCTCCAACTCCCCAATGTGCATGTGAGCTGTTCTACAACATTCCTTATCTAGTCACCTGCTCTGATTTCAACTCCTCAAAACTACTGGGGTTTTCTGGTCTTAATTACCTTCATCTAAATTAGTGCTTGAGATATTTTAAGAGCAAAAATAATAACTGTAGTTTTGGGGCTCTGTTACTCCCTATTCCCATTTAAAAAAGAAATCAGCTTTGCTTTTGAGTTAGACCTACATTGCAGTCCATCAGGTAAGGCGATGCATAATTTCTGGAAAGAGACATCAGTTAATGACAAATTGCTGAGTTCTTTCTGAAGACAGGTGGCTTACAATGTGTAACCACTAGTTTTTCCCATCTAAAGTATCAGTGTGTTTTGTATTCCATCCTGTGGATTTCAACAGTCATAACGTTTGTCAAAACATTAAATCAAAACATTTAATTAAAGAGAAAAACCTGCCAGACTGTAGAGGAGAGTAAAAGATGCTTCTCAGTTGGTTTTTGTTTATTTTACAAAAAATACCATTCATGTAAGGAAGCATGAGCATGCATAAGTAAGAGTGAGATTTACAAAACCCATTTGTTTGTCCTTTTTCCCTGAGCTTACAACCCTGTGGTTTGGGTTTTTTTTCAAACAGTCCTGCTGAATTTCTTAAAGAGTCCCAAGAAAATTAATTTTTGGGTCCAGTCCAGTTCCCACTGAAATCAGTGCCAAAACTGCCAATGACTTTTATGGGTTCAGGACACACCTCTCTGGTGGACTGGCAGGGTGACAGATGACTTATTTTGTAACTGTCTGTTTTGTTTTCTTTCAGACACCCCTCATCCTGCAAAAGATATCCTATACTCTTCTGAGACATGCAGAACTGTGCCTGCTGCTGGGGCTTTTGTCACATGTAACCACAATCATATAGCCACAACTGCTGCTGCAACGAGTATGACTTTGAACCAAGTCAAGCCAGAACCAACACCTGCACTTAACTGCAACCCAGCCCACCCTTTGCTGCATATCAACACGCTGTATGAGGATCACGAGGAGGAAGTATCAAACATAGTAGACAATGGTATTCACTCACCAACTGACACTGGGGAAATCCTCTCCATCCCTACTCCAAAGCAGATAAGGTTGGCAACATTTGATGAACCAATGGCAATTGTGAGCTCGGTGGAGTACTGAAGACCTCGGGCTCCACAGCTGCACCCTCGTGGCCAGGCCCAAAACCACTGCAGTGCGGACTGTGGTCAACTCAATGATGCAATTCACTGCATGAGCATGGAGAGTTTTCACACAGAGTATAGCTTTCAGTAATAACACCAAGTGATTTGTCAGGATCACATCATGAGCACTGTCAGTCATTTGCAAAACAGAATAAAGAAAATACAGTTGAAATAAACCTTTAACACCAAGACAACCATTAGCTCTAGCTCAACTATAGCTTCCTGATTTAAATGGGAATTAGCACAATTTATGAGCATTAAGAGTCTGATGGCATGCCACATTAATTTTAGTGAGTGTTTAAGTCCTTTGCAAATGGAACCAGGATCACTGATTAAAGTTAAAACAAGGTGGAGGTGAGGTATACTTTTCAATGGCAGCAGTTAAGTAAGAGTTTTTTCCTAAACTGAAGATTTTTTTTCAATTCAGGATTATGAAAAAGTTATATGCAAGCAAAATTTTTGTTTGTTTCTTTAGCTCACTAATGCTGGGCTTGATGGAGACTTACCTGAAAGGGCCTTACTACCACCAGCATTTAAGTGCAAAAAGATTGATACACTCAGTCTCCTGCATTTATAAATGGAAATATCTGAGGTATGCCCTGCCCTTTAATGTGCTTATATGTTTGATGGAAGATGATGAAATGAAGAGTTTATTTTTTTAGATATATTTTGCCATGGGAAAAAATTACTTTAATAACTTTTCAAACTTCTTCCTTTTAACAGAGTGTGTAGAAGAGAGTCATTGTAGCTGCTTATTTTTTCACAGTGTATTTATGAACCAAGTTAGAAACTTCATGGGTGCTTCGCTCATAGGAAAAATCTTACAAAGGTTTGTTATAAAATATCTCAAAACCAGCAAAATTGTTTTCAAATAACACAAAGTTTTAAAAATCTATGAATGATGTCTGCAGACTTGGACAGTCCTTGATACAGCAAACAATTAAACGCCATAGATGGCACCAGAACAACTCATATGTTTAAAGCCAAGCACACACTGGAATTACTTGCTGGATCTGGACTGTAGTGCAGGCAGACAATAATGCCATGGTATGTGCTGCCACTCTGATTCAATATTTGCCTTCCTTGGCTCAAAGCACATCTTCATGCCCATCTTCCTATAACTACGGTATGTGCAATTTAATAGAAAATTCTAGTATAACTAAAACATCTATTAAAAGTGTGTCATGCAATAACCATTCTCAGCAAAATTATAGTGAAACAAAAAGTGACTGTGTTAAAATAATATTCCTAGCTGCATCCAGAATTATGGGCTCTGTGTTTGCTTAAAAATTATGTATAATGGTAGATAAAATATGCAGCACAAATGTGGGACTGAGATCTTGAATTTACTTTTAATTTATTACCTCAGACATGGATATATTATACCAATATTTAATGAAAATAGCACTGAAAATAAATACCTATTATTCTGAATAATTTAATGTGTACTACTTCCTAGCTTAATTGCATACAACTGGGATTGTATTACAAGCAGTAGGAGGGACATGTAAAGCCACCATTTCCCCCTACATAACTTCAAATTCACCCAAGCTTTTTGGCCTGAACAGACGAATACCAAAAAGGCAGCACATCACAGGACACATACTATGGACAGGGGAGGGGGCGCTGGGGACAGCTGACCTGTAACACCCGATACATCATGATACAGGACAGCATAAAGCTAATGAGAGACATGGAGCTTGGTCCAGGGAGCTGGGAGATGATGGCTGCAATGGCTCCTGCTGGCTTGTCTCCTTCCATCCCTGGGGGCATTGAAATTGCCCCTGTAGCCTGCAGCAGAGCTGTTTGTGTGAGGCAGTTGCGGGACAAGCGGGGTTTGAGCAGTTTGTATGCTGCTTGTGGCTTTAGGGCTGTATGCTGGTCACCGGTCTTTTAACCCACCCTAACACAATCTGTAGGGTGTTGAGCATCACTGCCTGCATGACTAATAAATTGGTGTGACTTTTTAGTAACAAATCTTCACCCATGTAGTCAGGGCCTCATTCTGCCCCAGGTACAGGAGGAAGCTTTCTTCAGTGAGAGCCTAGGAGTGGAGCATCACTTGTGATGGTACTGCAAACAAGCTCTACCCAGCCTGCTGGGTAACTGCCATCCATTCAGAGTCACCTGAAAGCAATGACACGTGGAGTCTTTGGAGGTAAGCTGAATGTCGCACTACATCCTATTTCCTTAGATGAATATTGTAGTTAGATTTTTTTTTTTCAGGCAAATTAAAACCATTGTAGTTCAGTACTTGCTAAACAACAATAAATAATTAGAAAAAAATATGGAAAATTGCCTTCAGAAAATCAGGAACCTTGTAACAAAAGCAGAGTGAAAGACTAGGACCCTGAGGCCAGATTTAAAGAGATGTAACTCCCTTATGCCTCACTACTTTAAATTGCTGGAAATCAGCATGGTGAGTTGAGCTCCTGGTTGCAGGAGCTCAACTGACAATGTTACAAATGCATGGGGAAATCCTTGGGGGTGCCCCTTCACTCTTCACTTAATATTGCACATGAGCAGTATGTTAGATGAACAATAGGTCTGTAGCAAAAGTGCTGTACCAGTGAAGCTGTACATCACTGTCAGGCAAAGCAGACTTTGTGCTCAACTAAGGATTTGAACTCTGTGTAGTGCATTGCAAATAGCAGCATTCAGTAACTGGAGAGATTTTTATTATTCAGAAAATGTAGGGCTGGGTTCTCAGATAGGTACAAATACCATCCCTGGAGGTGTTCAAGAAAAGACTGGATGAGGCACTTAGTGCCATGGTCTAGTTGATTGGATAGGACTGGACTGGATGATCTTGGTTGGATAGGTTAGACTGGATTATCTTGGAGGTCTCTTCTAACCTGGTTGATTCTATAATTCTGTGAAATACCAATCTAATAAGGGTGGTGTCTCTAGGAAGTATGGCTCACTAAGGTGCACATGTCCCCTGTTCATTCAAGACCAGGACTGAAGTCTGTGTGGACACACCGTCATTCTCTGTAATAATTTTTCTATTGATCTATTAGAGCCCTTGTAGAAATCAATACCAGGCTTGACCGGACCAGCTTAAAGAAAGAAAGGAAAGCATATAGCTTTCCTCATCCCTGGGACATAGAATCATAGAATCAACCAGGTTGGAAGCTAAACTCAGAGAACACTCACTACTCACTTTTCCTATTGCACCATCCTCTTTCACAAGCTGGAGGCTGCAGATATTAGGCACTCAGTTCTAGGTGTAAACAAACCAACTACTTACTAAGGGCAGAATGGTGGCCCAGACACAGTATTTCACTGACCAAGCAAACAGAGCAAGTGCAGCTTAGTCGTGGCTGATGTGGGGTAGGTAACTTGTAAGCACACAGCAAACACTGCCTTTCTGGACTGAAAGGAAGATATTACTGTTCCACCAACCGAGAGAAACTTACCTAAATTAAATGGCTAAGATTCGAAGATTCACAGATTTCATTGGGTTGGAAGGGACCCTCAAATGTCATCTTGCCCAACCTACCTGCAATGAGTAGGGGCACTTCCATCTAGATCAAGCTGCCCATAGCTATATCAAGTTTGATCTTGGATATCTCTAGGGATGGGGCCTCAAAAACATCCGTGGGCAATCTGTTCCAGCATTTTACCACTCTCATTGTAATGAACTTCCTCTTTATGCCCAACCTAAATTTACCAGTTTAACACCATTGTCCCTCATCATGTCGCTACAAGCCCTTCTAAACAGCCCGTCCCCAACCTTCTGTAGGTTCCTGTTACAAATAAGGGAGAATAAGGCATGATTTTTTTTAAAAATTATTTTTATTTGTTTCTTTGGCTCTGCCTCCCTTGTAATGTGATACAAAGGTTATCAAGTGCGGCCATCCAGTGAGACTTGGACAGACTGGAGAGCTGGGCACAGAGGAACCAAATGAGGTTCAGCAAGGACAAGTGCAGAGTCCTGCACCTGGGAAGGAATAATAAACTGCACCAGTACAGGCTGGGAGGTGATCTGCTGGAGAACTGCCCTGTAAAGAAGGACCTGGGAGTCCTGGTGGATAACAAGTTATCCATGGGACAGGAGGGCCAATGGAATCCTGGGGTGTATTAAGAAGAGTGTGTCCAGCAGATGAAGGGAGGCTCTCCTCCACCTCTACTCTGCCCTGATGAGACCCTACCTTGAGTACTGAGTTCAGTTTTGGGCTACTTAGTTTAGGAGGAACAGGGATCAGCTCAAGAGTCCAGCAGAGGACTACGAGGATGATTAGGGGACTGGAGGGCATGCCTTATGAGGAGAGGCTGAGGGACCTGGGGCTTTTTAGTCTGGAGAAGAGAAGGCTGAGAGGGTATTTAATAAATGTTTATCTGAGGGATGGGTGTCAGGAAGGGGACACACAGGCTCTTCTCACTTGCTCCCTGTGATAGGACAAGGAGTAATGAATATAAGCTGCAGCACAGGAGGTTCCACCTCAACACAAGTGGGAAATTCTTTACTATAAGGGTCACAGACCACTGAAACGCACTCCCCAGAGAGGCTGTGGAGTCTCCTTCTCTGGAGACTTTCAAGGCCCATATGGATGCATTCTTCTGTGACCTGAGCTAGATTATGGTCCTGCTCTGGCAGAGGGGCTGGACTCAATGATCTCCTTGGGTCTCTTCCAACCCCTGACATCCTGAGGTCCTGTGAAAGGTTCAGTAGTTCAGTTGGGGGTTATCTTCACAATAGGAATGGTTACAGATTGTTTGAGAATAGTTATTTGGAAAAGATAGATCCAAAAGTAGCAGTAATACCCCACTTAGAAAAGGAAGGAATTTCCCAGGGACTTAAGCATATATCAGATGCAACACCATTTCCTGATTGTGGGAATTCCTCTTTTCATTCCCTTTTTATCAGAGAATTATCCTGAACTGCTACAGCTGCTTAGTCCATGTGTGTGGTGAGGGAAAACCTGAGAGAAAAAGGTTGCTCACTCCGCAGCTGACCTGTTTTTAGGAAAGCCAATTCTAATTTTGCCGAGTGTCACAAAGCAGAGCATTCCCAAAGCCCAGACAGACAATAAAAGTGGGCACCAAGAACAGAGAAAGATCTTTCCTTTACCCAGACTTGAGGTCTGTGCCTTACGATGTCTGGCAGGACATGTGTCTTGGGGAGTGGGTTCATACAAGTCTGCTGATCCGCAGCCCTTGGTTGAGGGGAGATGTTTCCCCTCCCCCCCAGCTCCCTTTATCTCAGCTTCTCTGCTTCCCCCCATCCCGGCTTGGCGGGGTGAGGCTTTGGATGCACTGCCACAACTACCTTCAGATATTGAAATTCGCCCATTTCTTCTCTCCTGTTGACACCAGCTCTCCATTCTCACTCCTCAGAGGGGGGAGCACTTTCTTTAACCTTTCTCTGATGGTCGGTGTACCTGTAGAAGCCCTTGTTACTGTTTGCATCCTTTGCCAGCTTCAGCGCTATCTGTGCCTTAGCCTTCCTCATCTTTACACATTTCTTTAGCTTTAATGATATTAGCATCTCTATCTGCCTGGGCTCTGCCTAAGGGTTTCAGCTTGGCAGATCAGATGACTCTCATTCTCCAAGGCTGCTTTCCTATTTACTTCACTGGGAAATGACTGCGTGTTGAGAGCACAGAAACCCCTTTCTTCAGGGTACACTGAATAAGAATGTATTTGACAACCAAATAGGAGAGACAAGTGTGTCAGAAGCATCTTTTGAGCTTTCTTTAGGCTGTCCAAACCCAGCAGGACATTAGCCATTTCTGTCTCACAGCCAGCTAGTGAAGTACTTCTGTTGGGATTTGTTTTAGTACTGTTCAATACTGATGTTTCTAACATTTAGCTGTACCGAATAAATGTGCTCACACAGGTTTTTATATATAGCTATATACCTACAAATTCCCTATACACATGTAAATATGTATCTGTTGCACAGAAATATTCATCTCTTATTCTTTGTGAATAAGCTATACTTAGTAGTTTCATTTCTCTTCCCTTAATTTCTCATTATCATGCACTAGGCCCAACCCAGCAACATGTCACGTGGATCAATCTCTGCGCTGAGAATGCAGCTGACAGCTATTTTGCACATCCTTTGTATCTCCAGAGCTGGCTCCCAAAGCCACAAATGAACCCAGGGGCAAGTAAAGCAGAGTTGAAGCTCCTTTTGCTTGTCCCTGGTTAACAATCACCAGGTTATCTGCCAGTTAAAAGTACAACAGGGATAGTACTCTCAGGCTCTGTCTGAGAAAGAGATGCTGCACTAAGGTTATTTCATCTCTAGCTTTAGGAAAGTTGTTCAGGCTTGCATCAGAAGGAACACTAATGAAAATCCAAGTCTGAGAGCATGAGCTCAGGCTTCTAAAACCACTCACTGAAAACTGGAGACAGCCTTATACACACTTCACCTAGTGCTGTGTAGGAGAAAATTATTCCTGTCATATCACAGTCATGAAAGAGCATTAATAGGAACAGTGAAAACCAAACCTTAACCTTTCAGCAGGAAGCTTCAAGAAACTAGAAGAGCATGTCATTGTTCCCAGCTTATAGATTCATACTCTGAAGCATAGGAAAAGAGAAACAAAACCCCATATTGTCCTGAAGAAACTTGGGCTGTGTCTGTACTACCTAATCTAAAACAGACCATTGCCAATATAAGCACATGAGGACATTTTTCAGTGATGGAGGAAACCTCTCTGAATTCCCCAGCAGAAAATGTCTTTCTTTTTAAATCTACCAGAAACATTGTAAGATAGCAGTCAAAGGATATTTTTCCTTAAAGAATTAATGAGTTTTCTTATTAAAATCATACTCTGTGACTTTTAAATAGGACAATTAATTTTCAGCCATCCTCCAGTATTTTCTGGCTTTTAATAAGGATTATTCCACTCCATCTGTAAACACACTGTAACTAATGGGAAAACGTACTGCGTACATTATTCACTATCAACAAATTTTCAGCTTTTGCTATTCTCTGAACAGTTTAAAAGTGTTTTTTAGCTGTTCTGCAACATTGTACCAACAGAAAAAAATATTAATTACTCTGCAGCTCAGATTCAAGGAAGCGCTGGCCTGCCAGTCCTGTTGTTCTCAGTGACTATTGATGTTTCTGACTTGATGTTTTACTGACTTGCTGTTCATTCACAGAATGGATTTGCCTGGAGTTGGAGCCAGCTTAAACTGAAAGAAATTGTTTGGCCTCCTGCTGAGCTCTGGAACAAAGAAATTTACTGACTCTTTTGGTTAACTAGAAATAATGTTGCTTTGTAATCTCAAGGCTCATATAATTCACCAGTTTAGCTTTCCAAAAACATATCCATGGAGTGCACTGAATACAATAAATCCCTGGCAGAGGAGCGCATGATTCACAAGTGAAATACAATGTCTTGCATGAAATGGACAGAAAATCCCATCTCCTCCACTGCACATGCCTGCCTTTAAAGAAAAATTACATGCCTAAAAGATTATGCCAGGTTTTGCTCTTAGCGCTTTTCTACTCTGTCAATAAAGCTGTGGTAGTTTTCAACAGTTATTGCTCTGGAATAACAAGCTGAGACCTGGGGGCACACAGCAGAGATGACAGATGGGTACATTTTGTTGCTGAGGGAAGGAGCTTCTGAGAGCAGTTCAGGAACTTGTTTTGCAAAGTGATGGATGTGTTTATCCACACAAGCTTGGAGAGAAAACTGTACTATTTGTCCTCTCTAGACAGTCCTGCAGACTTCATGCTGAGAGATTTATTCTGTTATTGGGAAGGCCAAAATGATGCAAAGGGGTGACAGGATGCACAGAAGAAATTAATAGCTTGGAGAAGGCTCCAGGGAGACCTGATTGCAGCCTTCCAATACTTAAAGAATGTTTATAAGAAAGATGGAGAAAGCTTTTTTATAGGGCCTGTGGTGACCGGACAAGGGATAGTGGTTTTAGACCAAAAGATAGACATAAGGAAGAAATCATCCAAAACTACACAGCTGAGAGCTCGAGGAACCAGTTATCTCAGCAGAGCAAAGGGTGCTTCATATGACAACAAGAGTGGCAGAAGAATCAAAGGTGCTTCTGAGAGAACTCTTAAATGTCATAAGAATGTCTCCAAGGCAGTGGCAGAGAATACTGTAATGCCTGGCAAGACCCTGGGAGAAGTGGCACAGAGATCACAGAGGTACTAGAGCACCTCTCCTATGAGGAGAGCTGGGACAATGTATTTAACTTGTCGGGTAGGCAGGTGGTGGCTGTAAAAGGAATGGTATTCAATATCTAAGCTATCTGCCTCTTGCAGAACCCTGATTCCAGGCTCCCTAGCAGCCTAGCTGCTCTCCTGGACACTCCTCTCAGACCATCTGAAATCAGGTGTATGTTGTGAAAAGAGAGCAGCAACCTGGGAAGAGGCAGCAATATAATATATATGCAGATATGTATTTTCCCATCTATGTTCCAGATTTTTTGCAAAAGTCTGTTTAACTCTTCTACCCACAGATTTGTCAATGTCCCTCAACAGCAGGCAAAGAGTTTCTCTACAAGCCTGTCTTTACTTACAAGAGTTGCTGGCTCAGCCTGCCACTACCTGATTTGTTCTAAATCATCCGTTTCAACTCAAGTGCTGGGAGGCCTGGTCTCCTGCCATAAGTCCTTTTGTTTAAACAAAGTCTTATATTAAAGTAACCACAGAATGGGAACCACGAGCAGATCCAACAGCAGTGTCTTGGAAAGAGACACTTGGACCTAAAGTAAAAGCTATTTATTTTCCTTGTTTTTCTTTTTACCATCTAAATGCAGGTTTAAGTTACAATGAATCTCTGGGAAACACCAGAGAAAATGTGGGCTAGCATATGAAATGTCTTCTGCAGGCACAATCTTTTGCCCTGCAGACCAAGTATCAGAGTATCAGAGTATCATCAGGGTTGGAAGAGACCTCACAGATCATCAAGTCCAACCCTTTACCACAGAGCTCAAGGCTAGACCATGGCACCAAGTGCCACGTCCAATCTTGCCTCGAACAGCTCCAGGGATGGTGACTCCACCACCTCCCCGGGCAGCCCATTCCAGTGTCCAATGACTCTCTCAGTGAAGAACTTTCTCCTCACCTCCAGCCTAAATCTCCCCTGGTGCAGCCTGAGGCTGTGTCCTCTCGTTCTGGCGCTGGCCACCTGAGAGAAGAGAGCAACCTCCTCCTGGCCACAACCACCCCTCAGGTAGCTGTAGACAGCAATAAGGTCACCCCTGAGCCTCCTCCTCTCCAGGCTAAACAATCCCAGCTCCCTCAGCCTCTCCTCATAGGGCTTGTGCTCGAGGCCTCTCACCAGCCTCGTCGCCCTTCTCTGGACACGCTCAAGCATCTCAGTGTCATTCCTAAACTGGGGGGCCCAGAACTGAACACAGTACTCAAGGTGAGGTCTAACCAGTGCAGAGTACAGAGGCAGAATGACCTCCCTGCTCCTGCTGACCACAGCATTCCTGATGCAGGCCAGGATGCCATTGGCTCTCTTGGCCACCTGGGCACACTGCTGGCTCATGTTCAGGTGGGTATCAATCAGCATCCCCAGATCCCTCTCTGTCTGGCTGCTCTCCAGCCACTCTGACCCCAGCCTGTATCTCTGCATGGGGTTGTTATGGCCAAAGTGCAGCACCCTGCACTTGGAGCTATTGAACCCCATCCCCTTGGACTCTGCCCATCTGTCCAGGTGGTCAAGGTCCCGCTGCAGAGCCCTTCTGCCCTCCAACCCAGCCACATCTGCCCTCTAGAGATTCTAGCCCTAGGCTTTACACAGTTTGAACTTTAGCTATGTACTTCTATTGCACTGCAATATACACCCACCTGTACACATTAGAAGAGGAATGACATTTCCACACTGTAAATGGGAACTTGGCATTGAAACCTAAATCAAACCAAAAGATTATCTAGTTTCTGCAAGTGTGAAGTTGTAGGATTATGTCTGTAAGTTGTGTAGTGAATTAAGATGTGCAAATCACTAGGGGCTTTTTAGACATTTCTTGTTTGGGCTAACAGTAAATTTCAAAATACGTGATGACAGACTTCATTTGCAAACTCAAGGCATGACAATTCTGATGAGATAATATATATTCCTACCCAGTGTTTGAGCAGCAGTAATGCTTGGGAGCTGCTGTCATAGATCAGTAATACAGTGGCAACTCTGGCCAAGAATCTAGCAGTCCTACAGACATTGTACTGCTCCTGTTAAGGCAGCTCTGCTTGCTTGCATGAGCTTAGAGCTTGGAAGGCTCCTAGGCAAGCACTGAGCAGCCTCAACCCTCTCTCTATTGTGGAAGGTTGCCCACTTCTTTGTTTCTGCAAATCAAAACATTATCCACTGAGAAAGGAAAGCTGCCTTGGCTATCCAAGGCACAAGGGTACACAAAAGGTCACTTTGCCTGCTGACCTTTGCCAGGAGTGCAGGCAATGGCAGAAGCAGGTGAGTTAGGGCTCCAAACTATCAAGGGCAACAGTCATCCTCTGGGAAATGAGATGCAGCCAAAGGCTGTGCAACCAGGTCTTGTCCTTGGGCAGGTCACCAGCTTATATCTGCTCCCCTACCTTCACCCAGAGCTCACAGTCTGTGACATCCCTGTCTTCTGAAATTCTGCCTTCTATCTCTACCATTTACCTCTTTCCTTAATCCTGTTCTTCTAAAGCCAGTTCTTACAGATAGTGTGCCTAGGTTACACTGGCTACTTATTCATTAGCCAGTAACGCAGTACTATAGGAACAGAGCAGTAAATTGAAAGTACTCAGTGATGCTTTCCTCACTGAACCAATATATGTGGTCTGGGAATTTAAGTTCAGATGACATTTAGTGTGCTGCCCTGGGCCAGACATTCCTGTCAGGTATGCATGTGAGACCTATTACATGTCTTGACCTTTATTTCTGTATCAGGGGCTGGTTCATACCTCAGGTGGAGCTTCTAGGGATGTTTCTCCTGGAGAAGCTGCAATCACAATAGATCCACTCTGCACAAATGAACCAGTGTTCAGCTGGCAGGTCCATCAGGGAGTTATCTCCCAAAGCACACTACTCCAAGCCAAAATGCCAAAGCTGATGCCATTGGTATACTCATCTCCTGTATTGTCCCTCCTCCAGCCATCCTCACAACACTTTCCTTGTAGAGCTGCTGATCATATGATGGCTGAGCAGCACCTTGCTCTGCCTCTGCCTCACCTGAGCACCTGCGCATCACCACAGCTGGCACAGAAGCAGCTGTAGAACTGTTTCCTCTGCCAGCAATAAGGAAAATAAGGACCAGCAGGCACTACTACTGTTCACCAGTCCTGAGAGCCAAACTCAGTGGGATTCACCAGTTCATGTGCAAGGTGAATTCTGTCCAGAGGGTAAGATTATGCACAGGAGCCATCATAATGCTCAGCTCTACCCACTGAATGTGGTAACATTCAGCTACCATGAACTAAAATCTGACTATTGATTTATAGTGTATTGACTACCTCTGTGTGACAGCTGTGCATGTGTGTAATCTTAGCTTCATACTAAACGTAAACTAGATCTGCCCTAGAAAAGCCCTGCTTTACTGTTGGGTGGACTTGTTACCCTAGAGCACCTAACTCCTCATAAATCCATGTCCTAACCCTTCCCACAGCTTTTTTTATTCTGTGCAGTTCACTCCATTAGGAAACTCCTTAGTCTCCATAGTAATGTTGAAATTCTAAATGTTTGTTTGTTGGTGTCCTGGAGTCCTGTACCCCTAAATTCCTCTCCTGCCTGGACTTCGGGGGGAAAGGGGAAAAGCCGCCTGGTTTCCCTGCCCCCTCGCCTGCCCTGCAGCTGTGAAGGGGGTGAGGACTGCCCCGTGAGTTCCCGCGCTGGAGCCAGGCTGGGATTGGCCGTGCGCTTTCGCGCCTAAGGTGTGGTAACTCTGCCCTTTGTCTAGCGAAGGTTATAAATATTGGGGGTCTTCCTGCCTTTGGGGTTCCCGCTTTGGAGTTTGCCTGTGCCTGGACGTATGTGTCTGCCTGAGCTCACACACTCCCCTGTGCCTGGACTGCAGAGAGACCAAGAATTCGCTTTCCTATTAACACCTTTGTGTGCCTAACGGCCTTTAACGATTCACCTGCAGCCGCTGGAGGAGGAAGACAGACCGCACGAGCCAGCCTGAGTGAGTTATTTGGCTTAGCTTAATTTAGTAAGAAACCGCTATTAATTAATAGCCGAGGCCTTTTCCAACTTCTGACTTCCAGTATGGTCAGATTATTGATGGTATCCTTGTAGTTTAATTCTCATGCAAGTGAATCTGCTTATTAAACTAAATTGAACTTTGTATATATAGTTGTGGGGGCGGGTTTTTGGGAAAATAAAAATAACTATTTTTGATAAATTCCCAACTCGGCCACGTATTAATTCCTGCTCTCCGCAACAGTTGGCTTTGCTTAGGAAGCCAAAGACCGTGTGGTAAGTGATACCAAATGTGTCTAAATAAGCCAATTGTGAGCTGAATGTGCTGAGCAATCTGTCAGGTTCAAAGTAATACATGGCTACACAAATAGCTAACTTTGGTGATGTTTCCTCTGCAGGTTTATAGTATAAATAAAGCACCAAAGCATTCGGCACCCAAGGAGGACTGATGAGGTTTGTTTAGGATGGATGACTGAAACAGGCAGATTTTATGGCATGAAAGTTGCTACACCTGTGTGATGATTTGGGAGTTACCCACCCCCCCACACTTTAGAAGTCACCCAGACTAGTCTCAGCCGGCTCTGGGAATATAAATGAAGCTATTTATTTACAGCTAGCACAATATACAAGCAGATATTTACAGTATATACAGTTAGATACAGAAATATACAAGGTAAAAGGTAATACAGAAACACAACTCCCCTCCCAGAAACCTGAGTCATCGGGAAAGGGCTCTCAACCACCCCTGCACCTTCCCCCTGCCCCTCTCAACCTTATCCCAGTCCTAAAGAAGAATAGAGATTCAGCCAAGAGGTTAAGAAGCAAAGGTGAGTGGAAGGTGAGGTTAGGGAGCTGCAGCTCAGTCAGAAGCCAAAGGCAGAGAGCGACAAAATGGCGAGAGAGTTATCTAATGTTTTCCTTTCTTCTTCAGCAAGACTCTGAGGGAAGTAGACATCAGCACTGTCTTCCTTTCACAACCTATGATCTGCTTTTTCTCACCAAAACATTCTAGCTAGCTTCAAACTAGCACAACCTGATTGCACACTGAGGATTTTACAGTATCATTTCCATTTTCTTCCCCCTGAATGCTAATGGAGCAGCAAATGTATGAATAAGGTAACACTGATTCTGTTAGCAGACTGGCAGTCAGGTAATTGGTTTCCTCTGTGCACTAGGTAATGTGTATGTACTGGCACAATTATCTTTTACTAGTGGAGAAATAATTCCTAACATTGAGCAGAACCATTATTCCAATGATGCATTACTTCCAGACGTTTTTGTTAAAATATCTTCCTCTTGATAGCTCCCTTAAATGCCTTCTAAAATCTTAATGTGTGTCTGCCCTTGTGTTGATATATTAAATGCATTTCTTTTAATTAGAGAGTTGAAAGACAAAAGCTTTACAAATGAATTGTAGTCAACTCACCTTTACATTAACCTGGATCATTTGTTTTGCAATCACTTGGTTGGACCAGGGGCTGTTCCTGCTGTCTTGCCAAGTGAAATCCTGCTGGGCAGTCTGGGTGGGCTCACTCATCTTCAGCAAGACAGAGGCAGCAAATGTCCTGGCCCTTGTCCTCAGAAAGGCTGTGATTGAAAGGCCACCTACCTATGGAGTGCTCTTCACCACAGCAATCTTGATCAGCTGAAGCCTGTACTTCGGTGGCATAACTGAGCTGCTAATCCCATGCCACAGAAAAGATGGAATCTAATATATTTAACTGCTTTACTCTGATGCAACCAATACAGGGCTTTTTAATAGTCAACATTATTTTCACAACTTATTTATTAAAGTTAGCAAGATCTGACAGCTCACTACTTTTGTACATCAGGAGAAAAAGAAGATAAGCAAAAACACAGCTCTGAAATATTTTCTCAAGTAGCGTTCTGACTTCTGCAAAAATGCTGGGATGAAAATGCCTAATACAGATACAGAAAAAGGGATGTACAAGACTGAGACAAAGGACAGTAGGTACATGCATGAAATTACTACATGAAAACTCAAAGATAACATAACAAACCCAGCTTGCATTTTCCTGTCATAAAAGCAGCCTGTGCTTACCCACTTTGTTACACTGGACAAGTAAGATAAAGAAATGCTGCATGCTATACCTAAACTAAATGTCAAAATCAAATACCAGGCTGTGACACTCCTCTATGACAGAACATGGTGTTGACCTTCCTGCATCGCCTCTCTTCATTAATTTTCCCTTTCAATGCAATGCAGAACAGTATGGATAACAACTGCTGCTTATAGGAAAGGGTTTTAGGGGGTGGATGCCCCAAGAGGTTTTGCTGGGATAGTAAGATCGCAGCCTGCTAGGTTTTATTATGAACATGTCAGACACAAAAAGATTCAGCTGGGCAAGCATAAATGCTCCTTCTCTGAGGAGGTTAGAATTTTGCAATTCAAAAGTAACACCACAAGCTGAGGCATACCTACAACCCAGTCCTGCAAGCATTTTCAGTCAATGGCATCTACAGGCTTGCACAAATCAGGATCCTGCCAGGCTGCTTAGGAGACCTCAAATGTGGATTAGATACCTGTTTCACCTGCAGAAGCCACTCCAGCAATGCTCTGGCTACTACCATAGAAACACAGAATGTTATATTTTGGAAGACACCTTTAAAGATCGTCTGGTCCAACACCCCTGCAATGAGCTTTTACGTTTTATCTTTCACTAGATCAGGTTGCTCAGCCCCAAACAACCTGACCTTGAATGTTTGCAGGAATGGGGCTTCTACCAACTCTCTGGGCAACGTGGTCCAGTAAGTTTGCAGATGACACCAAGCTAGGAGAAGGTGTGGATCTGTTGGAAGGTAGGAGAGCCCTGCAGAGGGACCTAGACAAGCTGGATAGGTGGGCAGAGGCCAACGGGATGACATTTAACAAGGCCAAGTGCAGGGTTCTTGGCCCCAAGCAGCGCTACAGGCTGGGGACTGAGTGGCTGGAGAGCAGCCAAGAGAAAAGGGACCTGGGGGTACTGGTAGATAGGAGGCTGAAGATGAGCCAGCAGTGTGCCCAGGTGGCCAAGAGAGCCAGTGGCATCCTGGCCTGCTTCAGGAACAGTGTGGCCAGTAGGACAAGGGAGGTTATTCTTCCCCTGTACTCAGCACTGGTCAGGCCAACACCTTGAGTGCTGTGTCCAGTTCTGGGCTCCTCAATTCAAGAGAGATGTTGAGATACTGGAACATGTCCAGAGAAGGGCAACAAAGCTGGTGAGAGGTCTGGAACACAAACCCTATGAGGAGAGGCTGAGGGAGCTAGGGGTGTGCAGCCTGGAGAAGAGGAGGCTCAGGGGTGACCTCATTGCTGCCTACATCTACCTGAAGGGACACTGTAGCCAGGTGGGGGTTGGTCTCTTCTCCCAGGCAGCCAGCAATAGAACAAGGGGACACAGTCTCAAGCTGTGCCTGGGGAAGTATAGGCTGGATGTTAGGAGGAAGTTCTTCACAGAGAGAGTGATTGGCATTGGAATGGGCTGCCCAGGGAGGTGGTGGAGGCACCGTCCCTGGAGGTGTTCAAGAAAAGCCTGGATGAGGCACTCAGTGCCATGGTCTGGTTGACTGGATAGGGCTGGGGGATAGGTTGGGCTGGATGATCTTGGAGGTCTCTTCCAACCTGGTTGATTCTATGATTCTATGGTATCTTCATATTACATTAATTATACATTCACACAGTGACAGAAATTCAAGCCTTACTTGAAGGTAGACTTAAGAATCAACAAATACATTTTTAACAGCTTAAAGCTAAAATTACCTTCTATGTAATATCTTAATACAAGACAATCATAACATCAAACTTGAAACTAGCTTGTGGACATGGCCATTTATTGGATTTTTTTCACCAATGCCCTTTTTTTTGTTGTTCCCATTTGTTATTATCTATTGTACTTACTCCTCTTTGCCTAGAATCTTGTCTATGAAGAGTTTTATAATCAGATTTTCAGGAAGAAATCTAAAATCTTTAATTGCAACATTAAATGCAAAATTACTGCAACATTCAATGCAAAATTATTGCAACATTCAATGCAAAATTATTGCAACTTCAGATGACAGAAATGAGAAAATATGTCTCCACAAAGCTTATGTAATAGAACCTGAACTAATCTTAATGATGGACAGGGAGCAGAAATTCTTCTTTTAATAAGCCCTCTGCAAAAAGACACCGTCCTACCAGCAAGCAGCAATGTTTATTCACAAGTCATATGTAGCTGGAAACATTCATCCCTCACTTGTGAGCCTTTGCTTACAGCTTTGATAAACAGCATATTAATATTGCACAGAAAGAACTTGGAAGAGTTTTCCACATACCCATCATGTGTGCTTTGTGTTTATGCTAATTTATTTTATGGATTTAGAGTGCTCCCAGTGGTATTGCAATGAAATCAGGGCAGTTATTGTAATTGAGTTCACCTTGCCAGAGGAAAGGTCAGCTTTCAAAGAAGAAGGAATTATTTCACCTTTCCCTTCATCAGCTGGTGAAAAATTACCTGGGACTGAAAGCTAATAGAGGATCTCTTTTCAGGTCCCATGGGAATGGTTAAGGGGCTGAATGCAGCAGAGAATTCCCATTGCTGGACAAGGGCAGATAAGGTGCAAAAACAAACGAGCAGGTCTGCTAAAGGGCCAGAGATGACAAAGGATTTGTGCAATCATGTACAGATGCTGAGGCTGGCTCTGTGTGAGCTACCCCCATAAAGCTGAGAGAGATAACTGCTGAGGCATGATACTGCAGTTGTGGTTTGGGCTGTTTTGGGTCCTGAGAGCTCCTCTTCGTGGCCCTGCAGCTCCTTGCTTGCTTGCTCACATCAGCCCAAGACAGCACATACTTGGGAGATGCAGCATCTCCATACAGTCTGTCACATTCATGTCCTCTAAGGAATCTGAACAAGTCCATTTACAGATCTGCAGGGACTCTAACAGTTCCCAAGGAAAGTAACATCTTTTTCTAAAGCAATCTTTGTTGAATCAGTCTAAAGTTAAACTTCTTTTTGGAAAACAGTGACCTTGTACAAACCAAGTGTATACCAGTGTGCTAGGACAGCTGTTTCACAACTGCCACGCATGGCTCCAAGTAAGGCAACGGAGCCCAGACTGACAGCTCAGCCCATGCACAGGATGCGCCTGTAGTACACAGCAAACACACCCCTGCTGGATCCGGTCTTTCTCTCAGGTCTCTGTGTCTCTGGCTGCAAGAATGATTAACATTTTTCACTTGTATATTTTCTGATGGGCAAGGTCAGTCTCTGAAATGATGGGTATTCAATCATGTCATGCCTGAACACAAGCATAAGTGACCCATGAAATTAAAGGACGTTTCCTGGCATTCACTCAGGACAGCTCAAGTTTCCCAAAGGTAAAGCAGCCTGTGAAGTCCTAGCAACAAAGAAAAGATATTCATCTCTAGGTGGAAGAAACACCTGAAGTGAAAATACATAAATTTGAGTGCAAACAGAAAAGTGGTAGTGGTTTGGGGTTGTTTTTTTCATGTCACAGGAGAGAAAAAAAAAAAAAAAAACCCACAATCAGGAAAAAATAATTATAGAGATTGACATATATTAAAATCTTTAAGGAACTGATAGAATATAGCATAGTGATTAGTCTCCATGAGGAGGAAACAGCCTGTGAGGAACCACTTCTACCCACAGCTGCAGTCACAGTGGAGCTCCACTGATAATTCCCCTCATTATAGGGTCCAAGACTGATGTGATGTCTTAGAGAGATACAAATCTGCTGCCCTCTGAACCTGAAACCGTCTAGATTTGGTAATGCAATGAAGCAGGGGTTTACATAAGACAGTTGGGTCAGCCTTTGTTCTACAGGGCTTTGAAGGGGCTTCCCACAACTACCAAAGCATACAACATGGTATCCAGCCACTTGATCTGCCTCTTGAAAAGCAACTTGCCAGCTTGATATCTACTGTCCTTTGTATTTCCCTATGCCCACTGCATTGTTAAAAACTTGCTGGAGTGCCTGCAGTCATATAGGTACTTCTGTCCTTTTAATAACACTAATAAGGACATTTTCAGAAATTCAACATAACAGCATTAACCTGTAACAGCCTCATCTTGACCATTAGATAAACACTAAAAGTTGTACAGTTACCAGATGACCAAAAATTGCTCAGCTTGATGATATCTAAAAAGGAAGACAACAGTTACTTTCCAAACACAAAAGCTGCAGATGATTGTAGCATGTGCTAACTTTCTGGTTGCTAATACAATTACATCAAGCACTGACTTTTTTTTTCATCATGTGAAAAGGGTGGTCTACAAGAATACATCAACACATCATACCAATCTGAATGACAAGCAGCACTGCCAGGCACTGCAGTGGTTTCTCCAGCCTAACACACCTGCTTGGGACTTGAAGCCTTCAGCACTACTTGTGATATCACCACACGGTAACAGGGTACCAAATGGAAAAGTTAAAAATAGCTTAGCATGAAACTGCACTGTGCAGTTCTTGTTGCCACAAATGCCATTAATAGTAGTGACACACCAGAGATGTCAAAGTTCAAACATTTTCTTACAGTCAATGGTAAAACATGTAAGATAATCTGCCCACAAATGGGATGCCTGGGAGTAAGATGAAAAACTGACTCCTTGCCTATTATTTAGGGGCTTTATGTCCCATAGTTATTTTTTTTTTAAGGTAGATTTTGAAGATGCTGATTGCATAGTTTAAAGGCAAAAGTTTATTTAAAATGCAAGTGATAAACCAGGAAAATTCTTACATAAGGGCATTGGGAAGGTTTCTGGCGTAAGTTACAGAGTATTGATGTTTCTCTGGTGTTCTATAATGTTTTCAGAGCTTATTGAATTACTCTCTTTGTTCCAGTTTTGAAAGAGTGAGCTATATTATTTATCTTCTCTTACTTCTTATTTCCTACCAAAACAGTGCTAACTGGATTTCACAATTTAGCTTTAGCCACACCCAGTGAATGCAACAGGGCACTGTCAGACAGTAAAGGAATTAGGAATATGGTGCTTTGTGCTTTCAGATTGTTTAATTTTTGAGCAGCCCAGACTTTCAAGCACCGCATCAGAAGACATGACATCTATAAGAACAAGTCTATCAGAATGAGTCTGATTTTCAGTGATCTCTTCATTGCTCCCAGGGAAACTTGTGATCCAGAACAGCGAAACCATTCCCTCTTACATTCTCAGCATCTTCTTTTTAGTCCACTACAGATGAAGTTTATATGAGTAGTGGGCATGTGTCTGCTATTTCTGACATAGAAAATTACTCTTACCACTCTTCCTGTGACCTTAATGCCTCTGGCACAGACCTGTGAGTGAGGTCAAAAATGTCCTTATTGCCATTCCCTTTCCCTAAGAGACACTTGAGACATTAACAGCCAACAATGTGCTGGTAATGTAGCATTTACATGCTACATGATACTGTGATACTGTGATTTACTGTTCTTCCAAGTACTTGTCGATTCACAAAGCTCCTCAGACACTACTCACATTTTATTTGTGTTACAAAAACAGCTCTGCCACTTGCATCACTGGACAAATAGAAAGATCAGGCTGCCATTCTTACACTGAACCTTTGACAGATGAAAACCGATTTAGAAATGACTGATCAGTTCTGGACATCAGTGACTTTTTTATTTGATTTTTAATTAACTGCCACTATGAAGTCAGTAATCTTTACTGATCATCTGAGAGCCATCAAAAGTACTTAGCCCCTGAACATGTGAGAAGAGGTGACTGTATCACTGCCTCCTGTTTTGTACATGGACACAAATGCATATATGGCAGGTATGAATCTCTTTGGAGCAATGTTTGCCCTCACAGAGCCAAGCTTCATGTCAGTGGTCAAAAATAATGTTATTCTCTGAATTTGCTTGCAGCTTGCTGAGGTACAAAGGACTTAACTGAAATTACCAACCTGTCTGTAAAATTCCTATATCCTTAAAAAATGTTGTCCCAGCAGGCAGTATACTTCAACAGAAGGCCTCAGGGTACCTGCTGAAGTGCTACCTTTGCTACCAACCTATAACCTCAAGGCATACTGCTTAGTAAGTACAGTACCACGGTGTAAGCATCCAATCATTCTACTGAAACATACCATAAATAAAATGCAGGTGAAAAGCACCCAAAAGCATTGTAGCGTATTTTAAGGATCAAGTTTCTCTTAATCAGGTTAGAAATGGTAGAATCATAGAATCTTAGAATCAACCAGGTTGGAAGAGACCTCCAAGATCATCCAGTCCAACCTATCACCCAGCCCTAGCCAGTCAACTAGACCATGGCACTGAGTGCCTCATCCAGGCTTTTCTTGAACACCTCCAGGGACGGTGCCTCCACCACCTCCCTGGGCAGACCATTCCAATGCCAATCACTCTCTCTGTGAAGAACTTCCTCCTAACATCCAGCCTATACTTTCCCCAGCACAAGTCGAGACTATGTCCCCTTGTTCTATTGCTGGTTGCCTGGGAGAAGAGACCAACCCCACCTGGCTACAGCCTCCCCTCAGGTAGTTGTAGACAGCAATGAGGTCTGCTCTGAGCCTCCTCTTCTCCAGGCTGCACACCCCCAGCTCCCTCAGCCTCTCCTCATAGAGTTTGTGTTCCAGGCCCCTCACCAGCTTTGTTGCCCTTCTCTGGACACGTTCCAGCACCTCAACATCTCTCTTGAATTGAGGAGCCCAGAACTGGACACAGCACTCAAGGTGTGGCCTGACCAGTGCTGAGTACAGGGAAAGAATAACCTCCCTTGTCCTACTGGCCACACTGTTCCTGATGCAGGCCAGGATGCCACTGGCTCTCTTGGCCACCTGGGCACACTGCTGGCTCATCTTCAGCCTACTATCTACCAGTACCCTCAGGTCCTTTTCCTCTTGGCTGCTTTCCAGCCACTCTGTCCCCAGCCTGTAGTGCTGCTTGGGGTTGTTGTGGCCAAAGTGCAGAACCCTGCACTTGGCCTTGTTAAGTCTCATCCCACTGGCCTCTGCCCACCCATCCAGCCTGTCCAGGTCCCTCTGCAGGGCTCTCCTACCTTCCAACAGATCCACACCTGCTCCTAGCTTGGTGTCATCTGCAAACTTATTGATGCTGGACTCAATCCTCTTGTCCAGATCATCAGTAAGGATGTTGAACAGGACTGGGCCCAGCACTAATCCTTGGGGAACACCACTAGTGACTGGCTTCCAACTGGATGTGGCACCATTCACCACCACTCTCTGGGCTTGGCCCTCCAGCCAATTCCTAACCCAGCACAGAGTGAATCTGTCCAAACCATGTTTGTCTGGGTGATAGGTTGGACTGGATGATCTTGGAGGTCTATTCCAACCTGGTTGATTCTATGATTCTATGATTCTATGAGCTGCCAGCTTGGCTAGGAGCTTATTGTGGCAGACAGTGTCAAAGGCTTTGCTGAAGTCCAGGTAGACTCCATCCACAGCCTTCCCCACGTTCACCAGGCAGGTAACCTGATCATAAAAGGAGATCAGGTTGGTGAGACAGGACCTGCCCTTCCTAAACTCATGCTGGCTGGGCCTGATCCCTTGGCCATCCTGTAGGTGCTTTGTGATGGCACTCAAGATGACCTGTTCCATCACCTTGCCTGGCACTGGGGTCAGGCTGACAGGTCTGTAGTTTTCTGGCTCCTCCTTATGACCCTTCTTGTGAATGGGTATCACATTGGCAGCTTCCAGTCTTTGGGGACCTCTCCAGTGAGACAGAACTGCTGATAAATGATGAAGAGTGGCTTGGCCAGCTCAGCTGCCAGCTCTCTCAGAACCCTAGGGTGGATCCCATCCAGTCCCATGGACTTGTGAGGATCCAAATGACGCAGCAGGTCCCTTACTTCTTCCTCATGGCTTAGAGGGAGACTATACTGGTCCCTGACTCCATCCACCACTTCAGGAGTCCAGCTGTCCTGGAGACAACCTGTCCCACTATTGAAGACTGAGGCAAAGAAGGTGTTAAGCACCTCTGCCTTTTCCTCATCCTTTGTCACTATATTCCCCTTTCCATCTAATAAGGACTGGAGGTTGTAGCACATTTGTAACTGGCATTTATCCTGATCTCTTCAGAATGTGTAACACATTCCTGTGATACAGAAAATAAAAATGCAGGACTGCATTTACCTATATTCTATTCCAAAAGCTGCTGCATTCCAAGGCAATGTCTCAAGAGCACTTGACTGATCTAGTCACATCTGTTACTAGTCAGTGACACTTGTTTAACATTTGGTTCTATTTTTCAAAAGGTTTCATTCAATCCCCCTATGAACCAGTGGTTTGACTGCTGTACACAGAGTCCAGACTCATCCAAGCTGGTAACCACAGTGAGTAAACCTTAGAAGTGGCATGCAGAGATGCTTCAGTTAGCTCTGTGGGAGCCATCACTGCAACCAGAAACAGGGTTAGCTGTGCCAGTAGTTGCTTTGCCCTAGGACCTACCAGGAAGATTCACAACACAGACAGGCTGACAGATTTACATGGTGCTCCACTAAGCCATAGGGACTCACCAGCTGGGATGTTTGCTCTGGGCTCCTCTGTGTTTCTGCTTCTGGCTATGCTGTGCTTCATCAGTCCCTTCTAAATGGAAAACTTCCTCAGAATGGGTGAGGGAAGGACAACTGCACAATAGGAATTCATCCCACTTCTTCCCAAGTGCTCCCACTCAGCACAGCTTTGAGTCAGTCAGCCCATCCAGAGAAGAATAGGAGATGATGAATGATGTATGAGACCTCTGGACATAAATATTAAGTGAGTTGTCCTGAAATGGCTGGATACCATAACGAAAAAAGATCACTGCTTCTTGTCTCCAACATAATGGGACTGAAATTCAGCATTCATCTTCTTTGCAAGTAAAGACAGATTGCCAGGATCTATCTCAAAGTGCAATGCAGTGACTGCCCATTGGCTATGTTCTACATACTCTCAGTTGGTGTAATAGTTGCTCTTTCTCTCTCAATTTTGTTGCAACCCTGAACTTTTAGCTCTTTATACACACTATAAAAATATACCAGCAAAGCTGTATCAGCAGGAGGATACTGCTCCCACAAACCCTGCCTAAATCAGCAGCTGTGATGGGATAGACAGTGTGGTCTGCTTTATCCTTGCTGTTCAGCAGAGGCAGATGCATTCTCCACAGAAGATGTCTGTCCGAGACAACTGGTCCACTGCAAGATAAATACAAGCACTTAATTCTCACTGTTTTCACCTATGTTTAGCTCAGTAGCACTCCACTGCACTGACTGATTTAGGAATGACTGAAGGAGAACACTTTGCTTTGACCAGCAACAGTGATAGAGTAAGGATGTCTTTCTGGTTTTCCTTTTTTTCCTTCTTCTCCTGTTATGACGTTTTGCCACAACTGGATGCATCTTAGATACACCAGCTATTTTGTCACAGCAGCTTTATTGAATGAGGTGTCAAAAAGCATGTAGGAAAATTCCCCTCATTTTTAAATGCATTTTCCATGAGAAGAAGAACACAGTTTGGTCCAGTCAATCAGACTGACATCTGCTCTCCTAAGTGGCATTGCTTGGATGATGTGGCACTTAGGGCCATGATTTATTTGATTACAAGTCCACCACTAAATTGCATCCCTAAGTGTGACATCTACACATCTTTTAAATACCTCCAGAGATGGCGACTCAAATTGCTTCCCTGGGTAGCCTGTTCCAATGCTTGACAATCCTTTCAGTGAAGATTTTTTTTTCCTAATATCCAATCAAAGCTTCCCCTGGCATGACTTGAGGCCACTTCCTCCATCCTGTCAACTGATACTTTGGAAAAGAGACAGACCCCCACCATGCTACAACCTTCTTTCAGTCACAGTCTATGTCCCAGGCAGAAACAGGCACCTTAACAGAGCCAGGCAGCAAATGACACTGCTTTCCATAATAAGGTTTCTGTCTGAGCAAGGAGAGCACTTTGCTTGCATAGAGATTTCCACAGCACTCTACATAGGCACACGTATCAGCATTCCATACTCAAGAGTTACAGGTTCACATGAGCTTTGGGTTTCAATAAGCAGTGTCTGACATTTCTGCAATCAACAGTGCACAAGGTACTGATAACAAAGCACACCACAAAATTTCTGTAGGCTAATGCCTGATGGGTTAGTGTCAGCTGCCCCCACTAGTCAGCCCTCACTCTGTTGGGCTCACCCACAGCGTCCCTCCAGGCTCTGAGAGGATGAATGACATCAAAAATACCACAGGGCAATAGTGGCCAATTCCTTGTGCTTTAATCTGAATTAGCAGTGTCCTTAGTGACATTGTTCAGCTTCTAGAAGGGTCCTGGCCCTACTGTAGAAAAAGGGCAGACTTGATTGAAATGGTATTTCTCCCAACTCAGTCATAATATCTAACAGTTGGGTCTGAGGCAAATGATATATGGATATGTGCAAATACTACTGTTTAGGTTGCACAGTCATGCTTTCTATGCTCATGTATGTAGGTCTCCATAAATAGTGCTATAAAACAAAAGAATGACATTTTTTTTTAAATTCCCAAAGGCTTCCAGTTTTCTGTCCACCAGCACCAGAACAGAATCCCAGGACTCAGTTTTGTAGTAATTTGTATCAAGTTAAATATTAAATAACTGATCTGACATTTAGGGCATCAAATGCTTTTTAAAACTCATTTGAAGCAGAACAGTACGCCCTGAAAACATGCAAATACCAGACAGAAATAATTAATATGATAAAGCCCAGGTTGAAGAACAAAGGAAATGCAGTTCCCAAAAAAATAACAATGAAGGAGTTGACCAGCAGTCTGCTGGTTCTCCTGCAGCATCATAATTAAAAGCTGGGGAGGAAACAGCATCGAGGGAATTACATTAATGAAGTTTAGATTGCACCACTGAGCAAACTCTGAAATAGAAGGCTGAAAGGCAAGTGATGCTTGTTTTATCACAGAAAGCTCAGTGGGAAGAAGAATAATTGTTGCAATCTGTGTAACATTATAAATTAGAAGCAAACAAGCTATCAGATAGTGTAAACTCAGTGTACTGTCTGTTTTGTTTTGTTTTGTTTAAAGGATGAAACATGCAGGAGATGCTGGAGAAATCTTACTGGATCTACTTGCAGCAACCAAATGGTGTTTCAATACTGCTTCTAAGCCTCCGGCCAAAGGAAAAGCATATGATGGAAAGTATCTTGAGCCAAAAAATGAGTAATAAATAAGTAAATGAGAATGTCATAAGCACAGAAGGACCACCATAAAGAATGGCAATAAAGGATGACATTCCTGACACACTAGAAGCATGACTTAAAGAACACTACAAAGCAGGCTTCAAACAGCATTCAAATTATCTCCATCTCTACTTGTCAGGGAGAGGTGTGTTAACCAGGTATATATCTCAATGCCCTCTATCAGCTTTCAAACCTTGAAGGTAATTTTCTGAGAGTATACCTGGAAGAGAGACCTGAATTCTACCTCTACTTTCTCCAGGAAATATCTAATGATGCATTTATCTTCTGATTAGTTTCCACAATGGCACCTTCTAAAATTCATTAATTAGACTATTAACATAATCACTAGAGGTGGTCCAAACTCAGGTTTTCCTTATGAAATAATTAGTTGAGCTTCTACCTAAGTTTCCCACAGTATTCTCATCACAACAAAACAACAGCAACAACAAACAATACCATCAAGCCAACAAAGATGGTACACAGGATGTGGGTGGTGTTGATGTTTGTGCTGGTGAGAAACAAATATTATTGAATAGAAAAACAGTTACCTGACATTTTTGTTTACTTATGGCTGGCTGACAAAATTTTCATATAATTAAGAAACATCTAGGTAGCTACTAGTCCTAGAAGGATGCTGATAATAAAGCCAGGCAGATCAAGAGGCTTCTTTTCAAAAACCTCAGACTTGGAAGGCCTGTCTGACACCTAGGATGGGAAGCTACAAAAGAAAAGGAATTGGTTCAATGCCCCAGCAGGAAACTAGCAACTGAGTTGAGCAGTACAGATTATAACACTCTGTGAATAAGAAGTGGAGTTACAGAGCAGCTCCTGGAAGGACAAAATGGGCAAGTGTGAACATGCTATACTGTTGGGAAATGTTGCAATATTAATGACTTTTCAGTTGTGCTTTTTATGTAGCCATCCTGGTGTATTCTTTGCTAGTGTCAGTGAACAGATCTATTTCAAATCATAAGATGTGTATATTTATCTGTTGGATTTGGGCTTTTCTTTCTTGATTATTTTGTTTAAACACTGTGTCAAAACTTATGGTTCTACTGCAGGTGACAAGCATCCACCTCTGTCTCTTCTGAGAGTTCCTAGGCAAGAATGACAGTACCTGGAATAACTGGGACACAAGTACAGTAAGTCAAAGAACATGATGTAATATTCCAGCACAATTACTGAGAAAAGCATATTGTCTAAAAGGTGGTTTCAGGAAACCAAAGTGCTGATGAACTCCAAAGTCTGCTCAAGGCAGTCCCTTCTCAGCAGTAAGGTGCTACACAAGGACAGATGCCCACTGCAAAATTCAGTACGGCAGAAGCTGACATGAGCAGATGGGACACCATCATTGCAGTTCTCCAAAGGAAGCTCTACCATGTGCAAAAGCTTTCACATCTTTCAAAGATGTGTTTATTACCCTTTCAATAAACCAAATAAATTTCAAAATGATAAAACAAAAGTAATGTTTACAAAATCATAATAGTCCAAGATTCAAGCTTCAAACACTAAAACTTTGTGGCTGGGAAGCCATTCTAAGAATGACTCAGACATTAGCACAATGAGAGAACAAGAGAAGCAGGGCTTCACAGAAATCACTTCAAGCAGATTAGGGAAATCTTTATAGAATTATAACATTTAAAACAATGTTTAATTTGACAATTTTAACCCTGTAGCCCAGATAACTCTACTAAATTTCATTACGTGGATTAAAATCATTAACAAAAGATTTCCTCTCTGTGAAAGACAATGCTGTGTGTTCATCACAAATGAAAGCTAATGCCAAGGATAGAACAGCTTATTTCTCAGATAGCTTCATTTTTTTTCCCCTGTCACTGTGTCACCCATAAGCAAATCCATGTATCTGACCAATAAATACAAAGCTTCTGAAAAATGTGTGTGTGTGTTCTCTTTAATATAACAAAAACGTTATATCCTCTGATACCTGAATTTTACTGGCCCAAAAATTAGATCAGGACAGTAGAGGGCACAAGAAAACAAGGTTAAATTGTGCTACTTTTAAACAGCTTCTCAGCAAACTACAATGGCATATTGAGTACTTTGAAATGTATGGGTATCAATCAAGCCAATTTAGGTAGAAGCATGTATTTTTAGTACTTTGAATCATGACCAATGAAGTATAAACTGAAGTAAAATTGCACGGATAGACATGTACAGTCAATTAACATACCGGTGTCAAAACTCTTAACTTACAGAGATGGTCAGCATCTGTGCTGGTTTGAGGCTAACTGAAATATTTTACTGAGAGAAATTAAATCCTTAGCTGTGAGAAGAAAGAAAACAACATATGCCCTGTATCACCCATTCTTCTGCTGAGGAACACAACTAGACAAAGTATAGATAAGACAGTCACTTCTCACACACTGCTCAGCTCTCACTTCTGGCTGTGCCTTCGTTCTGGCGATCTGGTCTCTCTGGCTGCCTCTGCTTTAACTCTTATCCAACCTAACCCTTTTTCCTTTAACTTCCTTGTCATCTTTTTTTTTTTTTTTTTTTTTTTTTTGACATCTCACCTCAGATCTCCAGATTTATCGTGTGAGATATATGTGGGTTGATCTGGTTATTTCTGAGGGGAAGGAAAGAGGGAAGGGGAATAGGGGATTGAGTCGGGAGCCCTCGTGGGGGCTGTTTCTGGGAGGGGTATTGTGTTTCTGTATTACTTTTAATATAACAGTATATATTTGTGTATATATGTCTGTATATTATACTAAACTGTAAATATAGTTTCTTTAACTTCCAGCCATCTGGGTCTAGTCTGGGTGATTTTCTTAAGTGAGAGGGGGTGGGTAACTCCCAAACTATCACAGCCTCTGAAACAGAAGGAAATAAAGAAGAAAAGGAGGTCCTACCACTAGGTTGTCACTTCTTACCTGGGAGAAGAGACCAACACCCACCACACTACAACCTCCTTTTAGCTAGTTGTAGAAAGAATTAAGGTCTTTCCTCAACCTTCTCTTCTCGAGACTACATAATCCTAGTTCTTTCAGACACTCCTCACAAGACTTGTTCTCCCTGCCCTTCACCAGCTGTGTTGTCCTCTGTACCCACTCCAGCAAGTAAGTGTCCTTCATTACATGAAGTTGATGTTTTGAGATTTGGTCCTGGCCACCATTTAAATAAACAAACAACCTGGTATACTTAAAACGTGGGTCTTCTCATTCAGGCTGGATGTGGCTCTTACCAACCTGATGTAGTAGAAAGTGCCACTGCCCATGGCAGGGGAGTTGGAACTAAATGATCATTGAAGTCTTCCAAACCTGACAACTCTGAGATTACGATATTCCTAGCAACTTAGAAAGACAACAAACCCACTGATCTGAATCTACACAAGGTTTTAGGTTGAATGTGTTTTAACAGCATTCCTCATCATGACTGATATAAAGTAACCAGAATTACGACCAGAAATACTTCCAGTAATCAGTGGAGAAAAAAAAAAGGAGCAATGTCATATTATTGTCAGTTTTCAGTTTATTGATTCAATAAAGATCATTATAATTAATCCAGTGTTCAAAATGTACAACATAGCATTGATCTCCAGAAAATAACAGGAGTTCCACTAGTGCATCACTCAAAACACAAAGTGTTAATACAGTGACATTTACAAATTAAAAAAATAAGTCATAGATACTATGTAAAACAATGAACATCAGCACTAAAAAACAAAGCATGTTTTCTCTATAAAGAAAGACTGCCAATACATTTCCAGAGTTCGTCTACGCAGCTAAATAGTGAAAAAACTGACAAGCCTGTTCACATTGCACTTTGCCTGGAACATGGCTATCATAGTTACATAGCACCTGATATTTGGGGGGGGAACCAACAAACAACAACAACCAAAAAAAAACTGTTAAGGGAAAACCACAGCAAATATCTAAGCACAGCATAACTGAAAATGCAGAATACTAAGCTTCATTCATGTAGACTAGACTCACTCTCTAAAAAGGAAAACTCATTTTCTGTTCTTGGCTTTCAGTCTTGTGAGTTTTGGTTGCAAGAACTGACCCTAGAGAATTTTTCCTATGAGCAAAGATCATTTTCATAAAATTCATAAAATCAGTTTATGTGTCTGGACTCCAGCAAGCAGCGGATACTCACTTCTGGTTCTTGTAGATGTTTTGCTTGTCAACAGCATTCTGGATTCAGCAGGCCCCAGCTGAAACTTCCTGTAAATTTAGACTATTTTGCATATTTGTAGAGCAAAATATCATTTTTCCACAGAAACACCTGTTTAGACTCTTTTGGGTTTGTTTGTTTGTTTTGCACTCTCAAATACTAAGAAGTTTGTGCAACTGTTAACTGTCTTTAGGTTCTCTGGACAAGGCTGCTTTGCTCTGCAGGAATACTACACCGTTATGAATGCAGTACAAGAAGGCAGGATGTTATGAACAAGTCAAATTGCAGCGCTGTCCTCAGGTGAGAAACAGTTACAGTTCTGCAGGTGGAACAAATTTACCACAGAATTAAGATGATCCTTCTCCTGAAAATGAAAATTTGTAGGAAAAAAAGGAGAAGGGGACTTCACCATCACAAAAGACAGAAAAGTGGTAGCATTGCCTGGTACTTTTCAATGGTATAAACCATTAAAAACAGTAGATACCTGAAATCAGAATCTTTTGGATCAAATACACATTTTGCCCTGGTTTCACTCCCAGGAGCATTGTCAAATGAAATCCTAGAAGCTTAATTTTCCACAGAGAGAGAGAACAGAAATATTAAGGCAGTGATGGGTTTGCTCTCCCTTTGCCTAACTCACCAGGGTAAGTATGCACAGCTGGCCCAGAGGGCAGGGCCAGCTCTGTCTCCCAAAGTGAGCAGGAGAGGCTCTTGCCCCCCTCATCAATGGGACAGTGACTCTGCCTAGCTCATTCTTGCAGCTAAGCAGTTGCTCTTTGATAGGAGGAAAAGAGAAAGCCAGGAAAGTACTAGAGTTTCACTGCTAATCTCCCTTCCCCCAAGGGTACTCCACTTCTCCCAAGAAGCTATTAATCATCATTCAAGATTTCTTGTGTGGTTCATATGTGTTGGCATTTGACCACTTTTCACAGCTTTGCTAGTCACGTTCCTAAAAGATGTCACATCCTGCAGCTCCTTCATGGACCTTGGTTCTTTCTTGAAATCCTCCTTTCCCAGTCTGGTGGGTAAGGGAGGTATTCAGTATGTCTTTCTGATGAGAGTCAGGAAAACATGTAAAAGTTTAGTTTCCAGATTTTAAAGAAGTGGGAAGAAGCAGAGATCAAGCTCTGACAGGACCTTCCAAAGTGCAAGGCTTGTTTTCCCTGAAGTTCCAAATGCAAGCCCAGAACTGCTGGGAAAAATAAAATCCTGCAGATTTATATTTCTGTTTGTTCTGCATACACCAAGGGTTACACTGCAAGTCCTGGGATCCTCTGTTTTCTCTCCAATTGTATAAATCTGGCAGGTGGAAGCACACTTCTGAGAAAAATGCTTTGAAAAAGGAAAGCTGTACAAGAGTCTAGGTGCTGGTTTTTATGAACCCTTCTATAACAGAGTCTGTTCTACTCACCCTGAAGTTAATATCAAATGTCCAAAACAAACTTCTGGAGGACAATGTGTCCTTCCCTCCTCTTGCCACCCCTACTCAAGTCCAATCCTACAGCTTCTGCCATCCTCTTGTATGACAGGGACTCGTGATTATAGTCTTCTAAGCCCTTTAAAGACATAACCAGCACAGCACTGGCTAAGAGGATAGCAACATCCTGAAGGAGGGAACAGCACTTCGAGCTGCAGCTCCACCTTTATTTGGAGATCATCCATGGAAACACTGCAGCGGGAAAAGCACTCCTGCTGCTGGCCAGCTTGAGTCTGCACAGTCTTTTTGCAGCGAAGTGCAAGCTGCTGGGAAGTTCTTCAAGCAGATTCTGATGGTAGCTGCTGGCATGGCTTTCTGATCTTCACACCGGACCTGCCCCTTATGCATACCAGTAATTTTACAACAACGTAATTTCTGGTCTCAGAAGAACACTCCTCCAGTACAATGCTGAGACAAATGTCTTGCTCTCCCTGACCCTCTCCTCTTTCCTGGTCCCCATTTAAGCATCTTGGGATGTTTACATCACCCAAGAATTTGGGCAGCCTCGATCCAGCTGTCCTGACTGCCCCAGAGGGCAATGTCTGTCCATGTTGCCATCACTCTCTATAGATGCAGTCTGGAGGCTGCTGCTCTGCAAATGGCACAGCCAGTCTAGGTGGCACCTTTCCAGCTCTGAGCGACTGTGGAGTTGTGGCTTTGGGACACCTGACACAGGCTTCAGAGGAGGAATGGAGCCTGGGGGTGGAAGCTCAGGTGGAAGTGGGGAATATGAAGAAAGGATTTTCCCAGATCAGGGGGAAAGAAAGGAGATGAAGGGGACAAAGGGGCAGGGCAAAGAAGATCTCAACAAGGGGTGGTGATGTCGAGTAGGTGGGCAGGGATGCGGTTAGCCAGCAGGCACGCCAGCACAATGCCGATGAGCTGCAGCAGTGCCAACCCCAGAGCAGCCGTGCCAACATAAAACATGTTGCTGCTGATGAAGGCCGACACTTTGCTGAAGCAACCGTCGCGGTGCAGCCCTTGTGTGTTAGGCGGGCTGTGCTGGCAACCCCGGCGGGCCCGGCAGCAGCTGAGGGGCACCGAGCCGTTTTGCGCCAGCACCCACGGCGACGTGAGCCAGTCGCGGTAGCTCTCAACGCCGCAACAGGACAAACCACGCTGCAAGGCGTCCAAGGAGTCCGCCAATCCTTCGTCCTCCCCGTAAGCGAGTAGGGCCTGGCGCAGTCCCGCCTCGAAACCCTGCGCAACGTGCTGGCGGTAGAGGAGCGCCGAGAGCCCCGCTGTCAGCCCGGCCGCCAGCACCGCCGTCAGGAAGGCGCTGTAGGTGCGCAGGAGACCCCGGTGCTCTGTGGCGGCGCCGAAGCAGCCCAGGAAGCCCCAGATGATGACAGCGGCACCGGTAGTCAAGAGGACGGCAGGGGCGCTGGGGTAGTCATTTGCCGACAGCTCCAGATAGTTCCCCAAAGCCACCTTGGCCCAGAGGCCGATGATGAGCATAGTCAGCCCCGCTGCCCAGAATATGAAGCTGAAGGCCATGAGGGACAACTTGAGCACGGTCATGGTGCCCTGAGGCCCAGGCGCTGACAGGCGGGCTGTGACAGTCACAGTGATGGGGTCCGTCGGCTGCCGGGCGATGAGGGGATCCCGCGGCCGTCGGTGCCACTGCTCCCCGAAGGTGCCGGTCCGCGGCCGCGTCGATCGGTAAGGTGGAGAGGGCGTCTTGTCAGTGTTCGAGGTATGGGCAGCCCTCGGTGCCAGGCCCGGCAGCAGCTTCCCCGCCCGCGGCAGCCGGTGCGAGTCCCCCCCTGCTCCGCACCGTCCCTTTTTCAGGGCCCGGCGCGAGGGCGCGGCTGCCGGCGGCGCCTGTGGGCGCTGCGGGGCGCGGCGGGACGAAGCGAGACGGCTCCGGCGGCCGGCCGCCCGGGACGGTCATTCCCTCTTCTCTCTCCCATGCCGTCTGCTTTTAAACAAGCGGTTGTCCAGCTGACAGCGACACCCTGCGGGAGAAGCACATACTCAGCCCCCATCCTCGGCCCCCTTACGTTCCTGTCCCAGATCGGGGGCTATCAGAGGGTAGGTAGGTGTATGCGGACTGTGGCAGTTCCCGCTGGCCGCTGCTCTGTGGACCCTCAAATGAAAAAGTTCTACAGGCGGAAAGCTCGAGATTAACTTTTACAGCAGCTCAGATTCACAGTGGGCAACAGACTAAACTTCTTGTAAGCATTAGATGCAGCACTTTTAAATCCCACAAATAATCCCCAGGAACCATACGAAATCTATTAATAACAGTTTCGTTTTGACACAACTCAAGACGTGAAATCAGAACAATTTTTAGAGACAAGCATAAATCTGCACCTGAATATTAACTAGCTACATAGCCCTGCAATCAGTTAGCCAGCCTGGATTTTCCCAGCTAGAAACTGTTTTCTGGGTCGCCTGACTCTGTTAAATATTTACTTGATTTAGCCCATGATAACACTGAGCCGCAGAGAAGGCATTAAGTGGCATTGCAGAAATGTCCAGGAGTTGATAGCTGTTATATAACAAGTGGCTCAGGAGTTCCACCATCCATAGTCTCATTGCAAAACACAAGCTACTCCTACAAATTGGATAAGAAAAACATAAATAAGGCAGGATCTCAGGCAGAGATGGAACTAATCCTTGGTGGCAATTCATTGCTTAGTGAGTCTTCAACTATATTAAGTGACCAATTTCCCTTGACAACACCACAAGAGGTGTGCATAACTTTTCAGTTCAAGATCTTGTACTGTCTTCATTAGTACAAGTCTTTGTACTGAATACAGAAACTATTCAAAGGCATTGTGACACCTAGAGTTTCATAAATCTTCAGGTAGTCCAGAAATTTATTTTATTACATGCTAACATACTATCAGACTTATAAACCCTGGATGTGTTTAAAAGTCATTTGAGTGGGGTGGGGTGGGGATTAGGTTTAGGGCAAACCTTGTAGAGTAGGGTTATCAGTTGGACTTGGTGGTCCTGGGGATCTTTTCCAAACCTGGATGTTTCTGTGATTCTGCCAGACAGGAACAGACAAAATATAGGGCACATAGGCAGATCTGTTGTCACCCAGGTTCCCCTAGCATGTGTCAGAGGTGAAAGATGATGCTAAGGGTAAAGAAATCTAGAAGTATCTTCATAAAGATGTTTTATGATCTGTCAGCGCTGTTGTGATGTATTTGGCACATAATAACTATAGGTCTCACTGACAGTTAAGTGCTGAACTTCCTGCAAATCTCACGTTAAGTATTCAGTACTGGAAGATGCCAGATGATATCAGTGTTTGTGTTGTTTGTTTGTTTCTTTTTTAAACTAGGGTGAGATGTGTATACAAGACTAAATTCTGCCCATTCTCCTACGTTATGCCCTCGGAACACTTCTGGCTAAGTAAAGGAGGAAGAAATGGCCTCTTCAAGTTTATGCGAAGCCATAAATAATGAATGTCTGGAAAAAAAACTCACTAGAATAGCTTGATTTTTCAGACATTGGCAGTCATAAAATATGTTTACACCTTAGTAAGAAAACTGTTACAGAATCTCATTAATCAAAGCCATGATTCATGATACTGTATGTGTTGGACTGACAGTTTTATGAAAGAGAAGTGGCTTTCCTTTACATGTAATTTTGGAAAGTGAAATGTTGCAGAAATACTGTAAGAAGTGAAAATTCAGAATTGCCTAACCTGCTAGGGAGACCACCAATAGCAAAGAGCGGGTAAGAACATGGGCAGCAAACACAGCGAGACTGACCTTGAGTGGAAAATGTAAACTAATGTATTTTGACCAAAAGGAGCCTGCCAAGCAGTGCATCTGAAGAACATGTGGGTGATAGCAGATAGCTAATTAGGCAGCGCTTTGCAACACTATTTGGCAAAGAAAAGCAGTCTGCTTGAAAGATGATTTTTTCTTTTCCTTTACTGTTTTGGTTTTGCTGTGCCTGAAGTGTTGTTTCTCTTTGCTGGCAGAGGCAGAATGATATTAATATAGTTTTCTATCTCTGTTTTCTGTCATGTTTTTGCCTGAGTTTACACTTGCAGTTCTGAAACGACTGTTTTTATTCAGTCCTTAAAGAGAGGAAAAAAGGTGCAGAGATTCTTCATGGCTTCTCAAGGAAACAGAGTCCTTCTGTTGTCCCCAG
Source organism: Pogoniulus pusillus (assembly GCF_015220805.1). Classification (NCBI taxonomy): domain Eukaryota; kingdom Metazoa; phylum Chordata; class Aves; order Piciformes; family Lybiidae; genus Pogoniulus; species Pogoniulus pusillus. The sequence continues at coordinate 25,759,996 of NC_087267.1, read as the reverse complement.
TTCTTGGCCATTTAAGGTAGCCCTGGCTAAAGAGCAAGTGGCAGCACCGGCACAGAGAGCAAGATCAGGTAGATAGGAGCTTTACCATAAAAATATGGGTAGCAAAAGTAGTTTCAAAAAAGCAGTGTTAGTTTGATGTTCACAAGTATACTTTCCTTAGACACTTGAAAGAGATTTTTGTGTCATGACTCATAAAGAGGTAGCACAGCTAACCAAATACCTTCAATTACTTAGCTTGGTGAAAACTGAAAGACCTGTGATGTCACTATAGTGTCCTGCTGATGTTATACCAATGTACTTTTGATGTTGTAACTATTTATTATTGGCATTTTCTTGTCTGGTGATAGACTTAGGATCTCCTCCCACAGTCAAGATGCTTACTGGGTGGGATCCTTGTGAATACAAAAAATATTAGTTATGTTAAAGTCTGATTTTGTGATGCTTTGTCATGTTGGATGATCTCTTATATGATAAATTCTACTAAATTCTGTAGAACTGTTAATAGGGAAAACAGCTATTCAGTGTAGGGAAAGTTACCAATTTAAATTATTTTCATATAAAACTGATTTCTTTCTTCTAAATGGAATTAAATGGAACAGAAGTTTTACACTCTTCCAGTGCTATGCAAGATGAATGTGATACAAGTCCAGGCTGGATGGGAAAAGAAAATGGACTTGGAGAAAGAGAGAATTCTCCCTTAATCTTCCCATTAACTCTGGAAAGTAAATGTGCTAACATTTCATAACACAACTCACTTCCAGCTGCAGTTCCCTTCAGGGAAAATTCCTAGATTATGAAATACCATCTGCTCTTGGCCCCTTTGCAAACTCTTGGTCCAAGAAGAAATATTGGATAAACTGCTTCTGCTGTATCAGTGACACTGAGAGATGCAGCCTGAATGAGCAGACTAGAGTGGCATTTGGCTGGAAATCCCACCAGCTTGCATAGCTGAGCAGGAGATATCTTCTCCTGCAGCAAGTATGACCCTAAGGCAGAACTTAGCCTGCTGTTTTTTGGAATATATTTTCCCAGCAGTAATAGCATGCATGCTATTTTTTTCACACTGAGTTTATTTTAGGATCTCGGGCATACAATCTCTGTTATAGATCAGTTAATTTACTATTAATAGAAATGATGAGAACTCCATTGGTTTAATAATTTACTTCTAATGTGTTTTTTAACCTTAAAATAAAGCACCACATTTAATTTTAGGAGTATCTTCCCCATAGCTAGAGAGGATAATTCAATCCATGCCTTGAGCAAATCTCTTGAGGACTATGCATTTTCCAGTTACCCCACAGAAAATAACCATGTGCTGAACATCAGATATATTTCAGCACTAGCATATCCAAATAACATGCAGGCCAGATAGGTGGGAGATTGCCAAAATTCCAAGTCAGAGAAATTAAAAAATAAGTAGGTCTTTAGGCTTTTAATTTCAGGGAGCAATAGGAAGACAAGGCAAGGTTAAACATTGCCAGGTTTTACCCTTGATCTTAAAAGGATTTGAAGATATTACTGCTAATTCTTAGTTTCCACTTGTTGTATTAGGAGCTCAGGGTATTAAGTATTTCACACATTGGGATCTATGTAATGTGTGTACTGACAGCAGTTAAGTGCGCTTAGCATGTTGTCTCTTGTGTAATACTTACCTGCACTTACCAACACAGATTCCTACGAGGGATATTTCCAAGACCTGTAGTAGCAAGAATCTACAGTTGGCATAATTTTGTACCATCTTTGCTGGTTTTGAAGACTAAACACCATACTTCTTTAAAATCCCTTTTTTCTCTATCTTCTTAAAATGCCATCATGCCACTTGTGGACTAGTCAATCCAAAACAAATAAATCAGGGTAAATTGGCAGGACACGTAGCATAGTACAAACACCTCTCTAATTTGATCACAACACTGGAGGCTTCCATTTCACGAATGTAGGATATTGCTGTATGTGAGAAGACTCACTCTGTGAATGCGTACAACAGACCATAATGCACCATGTAATATTACTTAATCAGTGGACAGTAGACCTTTTAGTAATGTTGTTAAGTGTAGAATGAACCATTATAGAATGAATCTTCATAGAATATTAACATCTGTCATTGCTGATTATATTAAAATTATTAAGTATACAGCCTGAAATAGAGAGGTGACCGTATGTTGCCTGTAACATATATACCTACAAATACCTACCAGTAGTTGCTTGCTTCTTGCTGTTGCTTGTTGCAAGGTTAGTGGTGAGAAAGAATATCTATCTACAAGTGAGCTTCATGTTTTCTGTGTCCCTGGGTTGAGAACTGGGAAATCCTGTGGATAATTACCACATCTGAGGCATCTAGCAAAAAAATGAAGTCCAGTACAAGGGCAGATATTCCACATGCACCTGCTGATTCATATCTGTACATATATCTTCTTTATGTTTGACATGTTTCCAGGTTTTGGCACATAATGTCATCACAGGTAGAGGACAAGCTGACCAAACACTCTCTGTGGACTGATTAAAGAATGCCTTGGGGCACAGACTGTTATCTTGGGTTGCTGTAAACCATGTCCTTGCTGAGGTGAATGGGTGATTTTTAGAAATGCACCAGAGGATTTTCCAAGCCTTGGGGGTCCAGATCCATGAATTGTTCACATGGAGTATGCTGTTCTCTTACCTGCTGTAAAGGTCAGGAAAGACTTATTTAAAGGAAATAGGCTCTATGCGAAAAACACACCACACTGGCATCATTGGCTTAATCAGGGCAATAATTTGTCAGCCTGCTTATCTTCTCTCATATTCTCCACTATGAAGAATCTTATTTGGCTCTTCTGTGATAGTAAAATCTTAAACATTCATTCATACTAGGATTTTCTTTGGAAAACACCTGTTGCACTATTTATTAAATTATAGAGCTTGTCTGAATCAACAAGGCATTAATCAGCATGATAGTGAACATAACAATTACAGGCAGTTTTCCTGATATTTCCTGTAGAAAGGATTGATTTTTCTTTTTCTTCATGTATTTTAAAGCTACTGGTCTTCACAAGTTCATGAATTGAAAGTCCTGATAAACTAACTTTATTTCCTTTTATGACAAGGTCACCCGTCTCATTCACCAAGGGAAGCCAGTAGATGTGGGTCTGTTTGGTTTCTTTTTTTAACTTTAGCAAAGCTTTTGATACTGTCTCTCATAGTAACCTTCTGGAAACTATGTCCAGCATACAGCTACACAAGTCCATAATACACTGAGTGAGCAGTCAGTTCATAGAATCATAGAATCACCCAGGTTGGAAAAGAAGTCTAAAAGTCATCTAGTCCACCCCCCATGCAGTCAGCAGGGACATCTTCAACTAGATCAGGTCACCTAGAGCTCCCTCAAGCCACCTCTCTGCACAACCTATTCCAGTGCTCAACCACACTAATTGTAAAGAACTTTTTCCTAACATCCAATATAAATTTACTCTTTTCTGACTTAAAACCATTGTCCTTTATCCTATCACTGCAGGCCTTCATAAACAGTCTCTCTCCAGCCTTCTTTCAAGCCCCCTTCACATACTGAAAGGTGGCAACTAGGTCTCCCTTAAGCCTCCTCCTCTCCAGGCTGAATAACCCCAGTTCCCTCAGCAGAGGTATTCCAGCCCCCTGGTCATTTTTATGGCCCTCTTTTGGACCCACTCCATCAGGTCTATGTCCTTCCTGTATTGAGGGGTCCAGACATGGATGCAGTACTCCAGATGCTCTTCAGTGCTTTTCTAAATAATCTGGATACAGGAACAGGATATGTAAGTTTGATGATGATACTAACTAGGAAGAGCTGTGGACTCCTGTGAGAGTAGAGAGGCCTTACAGAGAGATCTGGATAGACTTAAGAGCTGAGCAGTTACTAACCACAGGACTTAACAAGTGCAGGATTCTCCATTTGGGGGGTGGGGGAATAATTCTGTTATACATACAGTCTGGGGCAGAAGAGGCTGGAGAGCTGCTATACAAAAAAGATGTAGACAGGCTGGAAAGGGTCCACAAAGATGATCAGAGGAATGGAAACCTACCATATAAGGAAAAGCTGAGAGAAATATTTTTTTTTTCAGCCTTGAGAAGGCTATGGGGAGACCTTATAACCATGTTCTAGTATTTAAAGGGTGGCTAGAAAGAAAATGGAGGCTCCCTTTTCACACGGAGTCACCTGGAAAAGAGAAGGGGTAATGGATGCAGGTTACTCCGTTATTCCAAGGGAGATTCCAGTTGCATACAAGACAAACATTTTTAAGGAACAAGAACATTGGAATAATCTCTCCCGAAAAGCAGTGGGTTCCCCATCATTGGACCCTTTTAAAATTCAGCTGGAGCAGGTGCTGGACCATCTTGTCTAGACAGTGCTTTTGCCAAAAAAGGTTGGACCAGATGATCCTTGAGGTCCCTTACAGTGTGGTATTCTGTGACATAAATCTAGCTCAATCCCAGGTCAGATAAATTCTGTGGAGCTACTAAACGTTCTGGCTGCCTTTCTGCTACTCACTTGCCGTCTGAAATGAATCGTGTCTTCGAAAACTGACGTTAGAAGAGTGAAGCGGGGTGTGCGGCTGCTTGCGCCAGGATCCTTGAGGTGCGCTGACGGCCAGAAGGCGCCAGAGGGCGCCCCCGCTCCGCACCCCTACTCGCCGTGGGGCGGCGGCGCAGCCTCCTGGAACCGCGCCCCAGCGCGGTACCCGTCCCCCCTAGCACCGAAGGGCTCCATGCCTACGCGGCCACCCCTTCGACTTGCAGGTTAGTCCAGCAGGACCTGCCTTTCATAAAACTGACTGGGCCTAATCGTCCGGTTTTCCTGTATGTGCTGTGTGATGGCACTCAAGACAATCTGCTCCATAGCTTTCACCAGCACTCGGGTGAACTGGCAGGCCTGTAGTTCCCTGGATCCTTCTTCTGGCCCTTCTTGTAGATGGGCATTACATTTGTAACTTCCAGTCAACTGGGTCCTCCAGAGTTAGCCAGACTAATAAATGATGGAAAGTGGCTTGGTGAGCACTTCCTCCAGCTCCCTCCGTACCCTTGAGTAGATCCCATCCGTGTGTATCTACGTGGCGTAGTGGGTCACTGGCCATTTTCTCCTGGACTATGTGGGCTTCGTTCTGCTCCTTATCCCTGTCATTCAGCTCAGGGGGCTGGACACTTGGATAAGAGCTGTTCTTACCATTAAAGGCAAAGAAGGCATTCCATATCTTGGACTTTTCCTCATCCTTGGTCACTATGTTTCCCCTGCATCCAATAAAGGATAGAGATTCTCTTCTGCCCTCCTTTTGTTATTAATGAACTATAAAAACCTTTTTTTTTTTTTTAATGGCACTAGCCAGTTTAAGTTCTAGTTGGGCACTTTTCCCCCTGCATAACCTCATAATACCTTTGTACTCTTCCTGAGCTGTCTGCGCTTTCTTCATGGGGCACAAACTTTCAGTTTCTTCCTGAGTTCAGCCAAAGCTCTCAGCTCTCTATTCAGCCAGCCCAATCTTATTCCCACTGACTTGTCTCGTGGCACACCTGAATGGCCTGCCCCTGCACTCAAAGATTTCCTTCTTTAAGGACTCCTTTGTTTTTTAGGACTGCCTCCCAAAGGACTCTGCAAACAGTCTCCCAGACAAGTCAAAGTCTGCTTTCTGGAAGTCCCAAGTGACAGTTCTGCTGATCACCCTCCTTCCATCCCCAAGAATTGAAAACTCTACCATTTCATGATGCCCAAGACAGCTTCCAATTTTCATGCCACCCACAAGTGCTTCTCTGTGAACAACAGGTCTGGCAGGGAGCCTTCCCTATCTGGCCCATTCACCATTTGCATCAGGAAGTTATCTTCCACACACTCCAGGAACCTTTGAGACTGTTTTCCTTTCTGCTGTATTGTATTTTCAACAGACTTCTGGCTAGTTGAAGTTCCTCACAAGAGCAAGTGGTAGGAATTCTGAGACTTCTCCCAGCTAGTATCCAATACCAGTGTCTGTGCTGCTGGCAGAGATGCAGAGTTCTGCACCCCTGGGATCACTGCACGTAGAAATAATTAAATTATTATTTCATGAGTCTGGGTTGGAATAGACCTTAAATATCATCTAGTTCCAAGCCTCTGTCATGGGCAAGGACTTCCACTAGACTAGGTTGCTCAAAGCTCCATCCAACCTGTCCTTGAACTCCTCTAGTGATGGTGCATCCACAACCTCTCTTGGCAACCTATTGCAGTCCCCCATCATCCTCATAGTGAAGAACTAATTCCTTACATCTAATCTAAATCTACCCTCTTTCAGTTTAAAGCCTTTCCCTCCTGTCCTATTGCTACGTTCCCTGGTAAAAAGTCCCTCTCTAGCTTTCTTTCAGGTTCCTTTGGAGCTGGAAAGCTACTGTATGATCTCCCTAGAGCCTTCTCTTCCCCAGACTGAACAACCTTAACTCTCTCAGTCTGTCTTCATAGGAGAGGTGCTCCAGCCCCTTGATCATCTTCATGGCTCTCTTCCAGACTCACTCTGGGGGTTCCAGAAGCTGGATGTAGTATTCCAAGTGGGGTCTCGCATGAGTGGAGTAGAGGGGGGAAAATCACTTTCCTTGACCTGCTGGTCACACTTCTTTGATGCAACTCAGGATGCAATTGATTTTCTGAGCTGTGAAATGTCTTCATGGTTTGATACACTTCCTCCTGTTTCAGCACTCCTTCTCCACTCTTAGAAGTATTGTGCACCACAAACCAGGCTGAAAAGCAGAGGCAGAATCTCAAATCATGCTGCTTCATGTCAATGGAGACCTACATTTTACCTTGGTCCTTGTAAAGGCATGCTCGGTCACCACAGTTCCCACTGAGCCAGCAAAAGAAACACTGCCTGAAGCAACTGCATGCAAAAGTACCAGCACTGTTGATGTAATCAGGGTGCACCACTATGAGCTAAAGTAAAAACAGGCTAGTAAGGTTCCCAGAATTCTAACAAGTGGAGGATTGGCTGAGCAGATCACATCAGGTGAGGTCTTTCCTCACTGCAGAATAAGGCAGTACTACAGCTTTGACCAAAAATCCTTTAACCTTTGCAGCTGAACCAGTGGGAAGCTTGGGAACACATCAATGGTCTGTCAAGGGTCTCACAAAGTTTGCACAAAGCACCAGTAGCAGAAGGAGCTGCAGCTCAAAAACTGCTAAACTATCACTCAGGACATACCGCTTGAACCAAGCACATTACACTGCAAATAACTGGAGCATGAGCCTGACGTGCACTGATAGTTCAGCAAATCTGAGAAGATAAAATCTGTGACTGGCTGTGTAAGAGGCACTAGTGTGACTTAAGATTCAGGTTGCTGAGCAGCAGGACCTCTGTCATATGCTGCTCAACCAAAACTACATAGTGTTACACCTGCTGTGTGCCATACTACAACCCCTTGGTGGATCCAGTGTCATAGGAAGCTTGTGACTGGACAAGGCCAATGCCTACATGAAGTGGGGTTTGTAGAAACAAACTCAGAAAGGAACAGCTGCAGTCAGCACAGAGCAGCTGCACCCAGAAATGGCAGTACTTGGGGCAGGGCTGTCCTCAAAAGCCAAGAAAGCCATCTGGCACAGTCCCCAAAAGCATCAACCAACTTGCTGTTGTGGAGTACAGTGTCCCATCTTTCTCAGTGGCCTTCACCCACCAGTTGTGAAAACAACAAAAAAAAATCTGAAATCTGTGGACTGCAGATTAAAATGCTCAAGGGAAATTTTCTTATCTGTCAGACACTCCTCAGGAGTGAAGGTCTGCATAGCCCACACTTTTACTTGATGATAGGTGTGTTAAACGTGAACACGTGAAATCCCTACTCTGTGCTTTTATAGTATTGCACAAAATGGGAAGTGAATTCCCAACTACCTCAACGTGCCTCAACTTGATTTCTACACATCACCTAATTCCAAAGCTCAGCTCAATCATAAACTAGCCCTAGCTAGAATGTATCTGAGGAGTAAAAGTTAAGAAAATATCAGAAATTGTACCCTCAACTCGGTTCTAATGAAATGCATGTAGATAAGCATGTGTTCAAACTAAACAGGTGTTTTAGCCATGCTGCCATTGAACTGTGACCCATCACAAACAGAGCAGAGATGCTGGGAAAGGCCCGGAGACCATTTCAGAAAGTAACGGCAGCTATAATCAACTCTTGGTTACATTTTTCTTAGGAAAAAAAAAGTGTTCTTGATCAGTAAAATATTTGTGTCAGCCTAATAATGGGAAGCATCATCAGCACGTGCACATGTGTTTGGACAGGTGGTGTAACATGGACTTTCAGGGATGAAACAGTAACTGTTCTTCAGCTGCAGAAGGTCGGTCCACCGGGAGAGGAAGCTGACAGCCAGAAAAACAGCGGTAAGCAGCAGGACTGCAGGGCGAGGAAGTCGGGGGCCTCTTCGGAGGTGACGTAGTTTGATTTCTTCGTGTCTCCTGCCTCCATTAGACAAACGACCAAGGCACGTTTTCACATGGACATCGGGTGCAGTCCCACCCGTAACCGACTCCTCACACGTCTACGCGCTTCCAACAGCGGCCATGCGACTGCCATCATGACAGGGCAGGAGCCTTTTCGCTAGCGGCCACGACACAGCCATGTGGAAAGCAGTGCAGGACTGAAAGCCCAGGACTGAAAGATCAGGACCGAACTAGAACCTCCTGCGCCGACCTCGGCGGGCCTGGTTCAGGACGGAGGGGTTACGGCCGCTTTAGCTGACCCGGGAAAAGCAGCCTCAAAGAGGCCGCGGCTCAATTCTCTGCCAGAATGGTCCCTGTCCCCAGGACACGTGAAAGGGACCCGCTGCTGGCAACCCTCCACTCTCCCCGCTCTGCCACGCCTTTCCCCGCCCCAGGCCTCCCACAGAAGCACCACTGTACTCCAAGAGGCCCCTTAAGTGGGGCAGTCCCAAGCGGCGTTCGTGAGCCAGCACGCACACCACGCCACCCATCTCCCGGCCCAGCGCAGCCACCTGCGGAAAGCAGCCGAGCCGGGCAAAGAAGCACGCAGAGCGTGAGCAGCTGCCGGACCCCGCGGCCCATGCGCTCTGCCCTGCGCCCTGGGAGCTGTAGTCCGCTGCCGCCCGCTGCCCTTCACCACCACGAGGCCTGGTGCAATGAGGGACTACAGGGCCCAGACTGCCCAGCGGCGCGGGGCCCGCCCTCCATTATGAATGACTAATACAGCATGTTGTCCGGCTAGCGTACCCCTGGCGCTGGAGCTTCGCGGCGCCGCCGACGCCTCTCTTTGCAGCGCCACAGAGAGCGACGGGACCCGCCGACCAGCACGGGAAGTGAGCGAGGCAAAGCGAGGTAGGGGGCAACCGTGGTGCCCAATTCCTGGCTGGTTGTAGACTGGTGCCATGTTGGGGTCGAGCCCCAGTGCGGACGGGCGTGTTGCGAGGGGCACAGCGGTGGGGGGGTGTTTGTCGTGTTTCTCCCGTGCCCGGTGCCCCACGGGAGGGTAATCGGCTGTGAGCGGTGCGGCCGCCTCCTCTCGCTGTCTTGGCCCTCACAATACACACGACCCTGCCCTTACAGGTGGCCTGCCCCGCAGTACTGCTGGTCAGCAGGTGGGAAGGCGGCTGGGGCGCGGGGCGAGGCGGCTCGCTCCCGCCGCTGGAAGCGCTTCCCGGGCCTTGCGCCTGAGCCGCTCGGGCCGAGTGCGCCTCGGCGTCCGGGAGCAAGGGCGGTTGGGGCCGGTTTGGCGCTGCCCCGCTGATGACTCTGCGGGCGACGGCTGCTGGGGGGTCTTCTCCGGGCAGGAGCGGGCGCCCTCCAGGCGGTCGTTCTCCGCCTCGGAGCGGGGAAACTGAACCGTAAATCCCCGCTCCGGAGGGGAAGAGGAGGCCGCTGCTGGTCCCCTTCCTGCCGGAACCCTGCACGGAAGCCCGACTGGCTCGACAGCTAACTTGGGTACGAGTCTTGACGAAATGCGAACGCGTCCTTTTGGGGCCGTTTTTAGTGCCGGACCCGTATGTCCGTGGTACCAGGAGCTGCCACACCTCTCAGTCACTTCGCAGTGGCTGTTTCCTGGCGTGACGGTTCATGGAGGAGGCAGCGTGGTGTAGGCAGAGTACTCGGCACTATTTTACGTTTTCTAAGTGTTCCGTGGTATGAGCATGGGATTTGTTTGTGGGTTTGATTGCGACGGTGAGCTGGAGAAAAGACTTGCAAGTTGGTGTGGTGTTTTTTGTTTGGTTGTTTTTTTGCGGGGACTCGAAAGAGTTTGTGATTTTTGCACACTTTCTGCGTTGTGTATCACATGCAATAAACTTCGAAATTAGGATTTTTAGTTCTTCTTTGAAAATAGTTCTAAACAGCTTAGATATCAAAAGTCACTCCTGTCCCAGGTGTGGCCTGAGCCTTCCTCTTGAGGAAAATAAAGAATCATAGAATCAGCCAGGTTGGAAGAGACCTCCAAGATCATCCAGTCCAACCTATATGTACTGAAGATCTTGTACACTGGAATCTGTACAAAGAAGGTGTTTATTTGGCTAGCTTTCAGGAAGAAGGAGAATGGTTTTTGTTTGGTAAAATCTTTGCCCGAAGTTGCCAGCTGTTGCTGCTGGGTTGAAAAATACAGAGAATGACTTTTAAAAGTGATGGTAGTAGCAGTATCAAGAAATATCAAAGGTGCTGCCTTCATTCTGTAGAGATATGTGTCAGTGCCCCTACTGTTTGCCTCATTAGTTAACGTATCCCTTCTTGGAAAGCTAACAGAAAAGTTAAAAGGATTTTTTTAAACTCAAAAACGTTTCAGGGGCTTCCCTGCAGTATTATAGCAGAAGGTAGACCCTAGGCAGTAGGGAAATAATACTCATACATTTAATTATCTCAAGATAAATGAGTTCATTAATTGAAAATGCTGGGTTGTGATTGCAGCACTGGTTTGTGCCCTGCTGTTTGTGGCTTTTGGTAGACTTTAAAGTTTCAGTAATTAGAGTCGCTAATTGGAAATGTATCAGCATTACAATGTCTGAAACTCTTGTGTCTTATCTGTAGACTCAGGTATGGTTTGATTCAGTGCTAGGGGAGTTACATGCATTTTTTTCAGTACCTGTTTTCTTCCATATGGTAAGTATGATGAAACATTGCCGCTGCTGCCATGACCACAGCTGTGAGTAAAGCAGAGTGGTATTGGCATATTTGTAGGAGAGTCGTCAAATTGCCCTTTTTTTTTTTTTTTAATTAGCACTTTTCAGAAGGCATCTTCTTTCTCCTTATTTGCTGCTTGGGAGAAGTGAGGAAAGAGATTTGTGGCCATCTTAGAAAATGAAAAAATGAGAATGGGCCATATGGGCCATATATAAGTGTGCTCCAGATTTAATGGGAATGTGTGTGCTCTGCCACTGTCAGTACGATTCTGCTACTCTCCTTGCCCTGCCAGAAGGTCCATGCCAGTTAGCAGCACTGGTTGTCTGTCATAGATTATTTAATACTAGATATTGCCAATAAATTCTGTTGGTAATGGTTGTTACTAGGTAGACATTTGCAAATAAGTTTCCAATGTGAATAATTTCTCAGATCAGACCCTCAGTTAATGAAGGTTTTTGTAAATGACCACTCGAATTTGAGATGCTATGAGCATGTTAGTTAATACTGTGGTTCTGCATTTAGACTTAAACTCTGTAAGTGTGGGGTTTTTTCCTGCCTGCAAAATTAGTTGGTGGCATATAAGTTTAGTACAGATCTGTATGAAAACATGCATGCATTTTGGTGACAAACACTCTTCCTTTCCACTTTTTTTTTTTTTGGAAGAAAAAGTTAAAAGGGCCGTTTTTCACTCCTGCATTCTTTGCCACTTGCGTTCTCCACAGGCAAGGATCTAAGTGTTCTGATGATGCCACAGTTCAGGCTGCAGGAGAGACTACACTGGAGCTCCAAAAGTTCATGTTTCACAGTGGTTAACCCTTGAAGGCTGTCTGCAACATAACCTTGTCTGTACAGACAGTGCGGTGTCGTGCATGTGTGTCATGAGAGGTCTGTGTCACTGGTCAGGAAGTGTGTGCACACTTGTGAGAGGGAGCAAGAGCCAGCACCACAGCTGAACAGCAACATGAACACTGTTGAAGTTGACGAAAGATCTCCAGTTACCTGCACAATACATCTGCAGATCTCATCTTGCCTTGGTAGGATATCTGTCCTGCATGTTGCACAACTCGGAGCTATCCTTCAGAAGGACAATAAAGGCAGCTAATTGCAGGCTGACCAATAAAGAAGGCTGTGAGGTGTGAGGAAACAATTTAGTGACTTGAAAGGTTGGAGCAAAGAGGTGGGCAGCCTCTTCTCCCTGGTGACAAGGGACAGGTCTAGAGGAAATTAATACAAGCTGAACCAGAGGAGGTTTAGGCTAGGTATTAGGAAGTATTTCTTCTCTGAAAGGGCTGTCAATGCTGTACTCAACACTGGTCAGGCCACACCTTGAGTACTGTGTCTGGTTCTGGGCTTCTCAATTCAAGAAAGATATTGACATACTGGAATGTGTCCAGAGAAGGGCAATGAAGCTGGTGAGAGGCCTGGAACACAAGCCCTATGAGGAAAGGCTGAGGGAGCTGGGATTGTTTAGCCTGGAAAAGAGGAGGCTCAGGGGTGACCTCATTGCTGTCTACAACTACCTGAAGGGAGGCTGTAATCCAGGTGGGGGTTGATCTCTTCTGTCAGGCAACCAGCAACAGAACAAGGGGACACAGTCTCAAGTTGTGCCGGGGAGGTATAGGCTGGATGTTAGGAGGAAGCTCTTGCCAGAGGGAGTGATTTGCCAATGGAATGGGCTGCCCAGGGAGGGGGTGGTGTTGTCGTCCGTGGAGGTGTTGAGAAAAAGACCAGATGGGGCACTTAATGCCATGGTCTAGTTGATTGGCATTTAAGCAATGGTGTGTGGACCTGGTGGTTTAGTTGGTGACCTTGCAGTGCTGGGTTGCATGTTGACTGGATGATCTTGAAGGTTTCTTCCGACAAAGATACTCTGATTCTCATTTTTGTGAAGGGCAGTGGATGAACATGGAAATGGGTATTCTTCAGGGGGCCTTGTCCAGCATTAATAGCGTAACACATTGCATGAGTGATGCAGCAGTTGAATAAACTTGCAAGCGTAGTGACCTCCCAGGTTAGTGTGACTGGGTTTTTAGTACTGAATGGTTAGTGCCAACATGTGGGGCTCATGTCTGCAGGCTGGAATTAGCTTGTTTTCCTGGGGCTTTGTCTCTCTTACATGTGTCTTGAAACCTGACCCTCTTTCTTCAGTTCCCTGCCACAGTAGAGCTGTTTGTCTTTGCTTGTTGCCAGCACCTGGGGCCGTGTCATGTAACAATGTCTTCGGCTTTTGTGATTTTGAAAAAGAGATTAGTTTGTTCCCGCCTACTGTTTTGAGACTGGAATGGCAGGCAGAGCACTGAGAAAGAATGTGTTTGGCAATCAGACAAAATTGTATTCTTCGAAATCCTAATTTTAGCCTCATAAAAATTGCATTTAAAATAGTTTGTAACAAAATGAGTAAATATGACTGTCTGACAGTACTCTTGAGGCCCAGCTTCTCTAATACCACACAAATGTATGTGTGGTATTAGAGAAGACTTCTGCAGCAATTTTGTAAATCACAGTCACATGCCTTCTAAACCACTGGTTAGCTGTCCGCAGGACAATTTCCCTACTCGTCTCCTTTGCTGAGTGTTTGTAGGTAATGAACAGAGGGTGAAGTTTTGCTTCTTGTAGAACTCCACAGAAACTGTCCATGCAGCTGTGCTCTTTTCCTGCTGCTTTGCTGGGGACTGTTTTGCAGAGGGCTTCTCAGAATCAGAAATATCACTTGGTTCATAGCTTTGAGTAGTCTAGAGGGAGGAGATGCGCTAAGTGGATATCTTCACCCAATTTGCTGCTCTCAGAAGAGTCTTAATGAAATTATTTTGGTTTGAAGTCTTCCCTGAATTCACACAATTCATATTGGAATAAATGGGTAATATTGGAATTGGTAAAATGGGTAAAATTGGAATAAATTGGGCAGATATGTAGACTCTGAGACAGTGTGAAATTCTGAAAGGCTGGACACACTTGGGCTATGTCCCTTTGATCTTTCTGTCCCATGTTTCTGAATTCAGCAGTCTCTATAGCCTCTTAAAACAGCAAGAATTTGGCCTGTCATTTATTCTCAGTTCTGTTTTGCATTAGCATCAGGATTCATCTCATGATTTGTTAATCTAGTAGTCAGTGGTATAGGAATAATTTCTAAAATCCCAAAATATATATGAGTGTGCCTTCTTGTTTTTCCATGATCAACATGTTTTCAGTGCATCAATATCCCAGGGTAAACATTCTCATGTTTCAACACCTCCTTTCAAACAAAATTGTTTTAGTTGTCTGTGACTTTCAGCTTCCAAAGTATGAAAATGCATATTTGCTCCGGTGTGCAGGTACCTCAGTTCAGGCAACATATATCAGCACAATGTTGCAGGGACATCCCATTGATGCTCAGAGAGTAAAAATCTGTGTTTTGAAACTTACGAACTTCTGAGTCCTGAGAAACCAGAGCCATGATCTGCAGCCTTCTGTGATGACAGAACCAATTGCTCAGTTAAGTTTCAAAGATGTAGGCTGTGTCAAAGAGGTAGAGTAGGTCACCTTGGTGATGTTTTTGAAATACATTCTAGTTTCTGAAATTGTGGCAGTTGCATTAAATGGCAGTCAAACTTCAGCTGATGTGTCCTTCAGAGTATCAGCAGTCCATCAACACAGCATAGACACCATTTAGAGCTCATGATGGTTTGTACGTGAACATTCATAGTATTTCTTTATACAAGCATCATCACCCTCATAAATCCCAAATACTCTCTTTCTGTTGGAAGGGACAGTGCTGAGGCATAAATTTGGTATCTATTGATTTGATTTTGCATTCTTAGTAGATTAAATGTTAGGCATAGAAGGTATATTAAGTATTCCAGAGAGCAAGTAATGAGTGCAGTGGTTTGTCAGTTGTGTGTATCTTCTGAAGTATTAATATACACCTTCTGTTCACATAAAATACTTCTGTTAATGGATAGCAATATTCAAATGAGATGTGCTTATGCAGAATGTAATATTAATCTCAAGTGCATGGGTCGTACCAGCTAGATCAGATATCTGTTGCTAGTTAAATTGCAGGTTTGGAGGATAAAAGGAGCATGGCACAGTTAGCACATGTAGATATTGATACATTTTTGTTACTGCATCGTACTGAGTGGATTGAGACTGTGTTTTCGTCAGGATTACTGGTATTCAAGGACTGGGTCAGGAGACTGTTCACAAAATAGTCATTTGTTTGTGTCCATGGCTTCCATCGCAGGTCAGTTCAGACTTGGTTACAGCATGACTGGTGTGAGATGTGCTGTATTTTCATTGGAGAACACCAACTGTGTTTTTTGACAGCTTGCTATTAAATCATTCTTTAGCCAATCTCTCATCTTTCCCACAGTGACTGTAGAGGACCAAGGATGAGTGATGCTGGCATTTTACTATGAGGAAGTGCAGTCCCAGGGGATGTGGGAGAAATCTTCCAAAGGGCCAATGATTAAAACTGAAGAATCCACACTGCATAACCAAAATGCTTTGAAAGCTCCAGTAGCATCCTAACTACTTGCTTAGATACCAGAGGTCAGGTTTGTAGGTGTATTTAAGTACTCAAGCACCTTAGTTTCTTTCTGGTAATACAGGGAAGATATGTATAATCTCATCTCAGAGGCTGAAGGATTAGTACTTCGAAGTAATGAGAAATGTGGATACATTCTGCAGTGCTAGTGAATATTACAATTATTGAAAACAGTAGTACATGTATTTAGATTGGGCAGGGGCAGAAATCAAATGTATAAATTGTTAACTTTCACTTTCAATAAAAGGAGAAACAAGTTGTAGTTTTACGGCTCCTAGTTTCTTGCTAGTTATTCCAGTGTGCATGCAGCACACAGAAATCACAGAGCTGTAAGACTACAGAGGACTTCATTTGCCTCTTGCAGTGTTAACATCTTGAGGAAAGCAAATGCTTCTTCTGAATGTTTGTATAGTTCAGAAGGAAGAAAGTATTTGATAAAAAACTTGTTTTCAAATAATATCTGACCAGGTTGTTTTATGCGTAGGAGCATGAGAGGTTTTTTAAAAGCTTTTTTATTGATTCAGTTGAATCAGTCTGAAGGAAGCAAATTTAGACACAAGACAAAGGAAGAAATTCAGCTCTGCAGAAGGAGGATACCTTAATGAACTTCCTATCCTCTGTGTCATGCCTCAGTTTTCTCACTGAACTTGGAATCAAATGAGGAAAGGTCATTTGTTCTTAAGCAGTGCCTCACGTTTTAGCGTTTCTATCTTGTCTTGATAGAACCCCTGACTTGTGAGTGTACTTTGTCTTATTGTGACTGCAAGCTGAGAGACTTTGAGATGCAGAAGTATGCAGCTAGAACTGGAACATGTTGGTCATCTAAGACTACCAAGTATGAAAATTGTGACAGTAATTCATGAGGAGATTTCATGGGAAGAGGAAGCTCTGCTGAAGCTGTTATATTTTAGGGAAGTTGGAGGACTGATGTGAAATAGCATGACAGGGAGGTCTTTCTGACTCTGCTTTTGTTAGCCACGGTGCAAGGTAAGCATTACTAGAAGATGTTGCACTTAGCTGTGTGTACCTTTCTGAACTATTTGTGTTGGGAGGATGAGAATAATTTCCAAAATGCAGGAGAAAAATACAGCCTCTTTTCCACAGTGCTGTTGCCAGAGTGAATGGCTGTTCTGCATGCGCTGTGTTGGGACAAGGCCTTGAAGAGAAATAGATGTGTGTGTATATAAAAATAAAACCTGTTTTTAGTTGCCCTGTGAATAGTAGACCTCCTAGGATTAGTAAAAATGAAACAAGCACAGGAATTCCACTCATTGGGGGAAAAAAGGCTGTTGAATTGAGGATTGAATCAGGGACTTGGTCATCAAAGAATACTCTCTAGAAAATTCCAGAAGCAAATCCCAGTATTGCTGGGAGATAAGGAGCATGATCGGACTCCTTCCTGTTTGTTCTTTCTCCAGGAATTTTATTGGTGGTAATCTCAATAGGAGGAGTGAATCCCAGATTAAAGTCTCCTGTCACATAAGAGAACAAATGTTTTCTAATCTCTGATCTATGTGAGAACCTAGAAGCCACATATCCTGTTTTTTTTCTGAAAGAAATGTACTGTCATATCTGAGATTTTCCGTATATGATTTATTTCATGAGGGACTCTTCCAGGCCTTTGAGCAGCTAGAGGAGAGATATTTCATTGCTTTCACACGTTTGCACCAAATCCCATGGCGAGCAGAAGAACCTGAGATTATGAGATGTTGTGGTATACATATTATGGAATGCAATAAATATCTCTGAAGCAGTTTCTTTTGCCTGTGGCTTTATAACTTGGGGTGAGATCTCTTTCTGTTCTCTGACAGGTTCTACCAGCCTCCTTTTTCACACGCATACACCCCACTCCCAGTAATCTTGCTTTCCTGGAGGAGCAGTGCTGTGCATTGCACCCTTGAATGGCAGTGAAGCTTTTTATCTCCCTGCCAAGTTTGTTTAAAATTCATCTATGGGTTTGCAAGCACAGATGAATAAGCTGTGCCTTGTTACCTAGATTCATTTCTTTTGGAAGTCAAACTTTACTTGAAGTCAAAGGGAAAAAAGTAAACAAATAACAGAACCCCACAAAGCTGAAAAAATCAAGCTCTAAAAAATTTGGAAATGCTTGGATTTAAGTTGCCCATATGCTTGCTAGGGTTTGATCTGAATCAGCACCTTTTCATGCCGTTGTTGGATGCAGTGGGAGGAAGTAGATACAGATGTACATAACCTTTCAGTTCCTTATCTGTGTAACGGCAAGGAACTATGCTGTGGTGGAGCTGGGAACCACACTGAGCACTTTTGCATTCTCCAAAAGGGGTACAGATCTTGTGAAAACCAATGCTATTTAGCATGAGTAAAGTTCAAAGAAGATAGCTCCTTTTTTCCAATATCAGATACATTGTTTACCTAGTGGTGAGAGTGGGATGAGTTTTTCTAAAATGTTGCTCAATAGATGAAAAAAAAAATGGCTTGGTGCCTCTGTATAGAAAAAAAACTACGTTCTCCAATTGAAACTTGCAGTTTGTTATTGTTAGGAGTACTCCCATCAGTAGGAGACACGTTTTCTAGCCCTGATGAGCCTCAGCCAGTCTAAGAACTTCAGTTTGTATTTAGGGCCAGCTGATTCACTGTCAGAAAAACACTGATATTTTGCACACTAACCAATTGATGATCAAGCCCAGAGATGTACATCAGAGTGGTGGTATGCTCTTAACTGAGGTAGATTGAACAAATGGGGTTTTTTTTCAGTGTGCAGTGTTGGTTTCAGCATCTCCGTTCCATACTGTCTCTTCAGTTTTGCTGCTGCATCTCTTTGGCCATCTGAGCTTAAAATGCCATGGTAGGGTGTGGGGAAAAGCATTATTTTTTAACCTTCAGACTGGTTTGCTACACAAATCTACAAGTAGTTAAACCAGTTTAACAGAGAAAAGACAGGATAAAAACAGGGGCTGGATTCATCAGTTAGTATGTACCACCACCGGACTACTCCAGTCAGGCTATTCCGTGTGAGAGTGTCAAGAGGTTGATGTGTCCCTCTTCGAGTCATGGTTCTCAGGACAGGGTTTTCCTTCTGCTGTGCTTATTTAGAGCAGTCAATACTGCATCTAAGTTATGGAAACACATGGAAAAGAGCAGTTCAGCTTCACTTGCCATTTCAGTTTACTCTGAAACCCAGGTTTCCTTCAGGTGATCCTTTGGAAAGGGGAAGACATGGCCGTGGTTTGATATTATGCATTGTAGCAGAAACAATGGAGTACTCCTGTTTCTTGTGCAGACTTCTTACATCTTTTTTGAGTAGTTTGTTACTGAACCTCTTGAACTTTTTGTAGTGTGTAGTTTCTGTTTTAACAACTTTTTCCTTGCAGCTCAATAGCAATGTCTGTAGATGTTGCCTGATCAGGACATGGGGCTTTATTTGGTTTCACAAGGCTTTTTTATCAGAGAACATGCAGAAGCCAGACTCTTGGACACTTGTGGGTTTTTGGGTTTGATTTTTTTTTTTTTTGGTCCAGCCACTCTAGCTGTCATCTCTGTTTTTTTGGCCAACCACTGGCACTAGACAGTGTGAAGGTATCAATTGCTAAAGTCCCTCCAAAGGCTTGTGTCTGAGTTGCATTGCACATGTGATGCTGACCAGGCAAACACTCATTTTGTTAGAAACATATTTAAAGCAAAGCTGGAAACCAGAACGACTTGCTTGAAAGCAAAGGCCAGAAACCAGGAAGCAAAGTGCTCCTCAGATTCAAGGTGACTGCTGCATTTGGCCAGAGGAGACTTCTGCCAGCACATTTGTGTGTGGGAATATGCTGTCACCCAGGTGCCAGCCAGGTTTCCTTTAGGCTCACTTGAGTATAGTGTAGAAGCCTAATTTGTCCCTCTGCTCCTCAGAGCAGGACTGCAAACATGTTGTATGAATAAGTTGGTCAAGATTGCATTCCAGTCTAGGAAAGTAAAATATAGCTCGCATGCCAGAGAGGTAACCCAAAGTGCCATAATAAAGAAATTAATGAATTTTAGTGGGATTACAGAGAGAGTAATCACACTTAGCACCGATCATGCATTCAGTGTCTTGTGCAATCCTATTAGAGTGCCGTCACAGTCAAACCATAGCACTCTGCCAGCTTCAGGGCAGACTCGAACTACATGAACAGAAGAAATCCTAAAACTTAAGGCATGGCACTCATTAACTAAGGCTTTGAAAGCCTGATTCCTTGGGTTTTGCACACAGATAAGATCTTACTTGATGTTCTGACCCTTATGTATTTCTAAATGTATCAAATGTCATGGTGCAGGTCAGATAACAATGTGTTTGGCTCTTTAGTTGAACGTTGAGACCATGACTGTTCTCTTTTTCCTTGTAGCAGTGAATTCTGAGAAACAGAAATGATTCCTAAACTTTGCCTAAAACCTGTGTATGTTTGGTTTATTTGGACAAGACAGAACTTTGGGTTGTGCAAGATTTTTTGGTGTTGCTGAAAACATTTTGGCAGCCTCTGGTATCAGCCACACCCAGAGGATGGTGGTAAATGGCTTCTTTTCAGCCTGACAAAGGAGGTCCCACAGGGACCTCTATTAGGCCTCGTGCCGTTTAATATCTCTTGAGTGATTTGGATGATGGAGTGAAGTGTACCCTGATGAAGTTTGCTGATGATGGTAAACTGAGTGGGGAAGTGGACTCTTAGAGACTGCAGAAGGACATGGATAGACTGGAAGAGTGGACTAACAAGAATGTTATGAAATTGAACAAAGAGAAATGTAAGGTCTTGCCTTCTACAGACAGCTGAAAATAGCCTCACAGTCACAGGACTTGGTTCTCATGGAAGTCTTCAGTCACCCTGCTATCTGTTGGGAAGGCCATATAGCCAGGCATGTACAGTCCAGGAGATTGCTCCAGTGGGATCTAGAGTCCAGTTCTGGGCTCTTCAGTTCAAGAAGGACAGAGGGTACAGTGACAGACTACAAAAATTATCATGGGACTAGAACGTCTCTTTCATGAGGAAAGGCTGAGGGATTTGAAGGAGGGAGGATCTTCTCAGTGTTTAGAAATACTTGTCAGGAGTCTTTTCAGGGCCAGTCTTTTCAGTGATGCTGAGTAAAAGGACAAGAGGTAATGGGCAGAAACTTTAGCATAGTAAGCTCCATCTAAACATGAGGAGGAAGTTCTTTACTTTGAGGGTGGTAGAGCACTGGAACGGGCTTCCTAGAGACGTGTAGAGTCTCTGTTTCTGGAATCATTCAAAACCTGTGTGCAAGTTGTCCTTTGCGACCTTCTGTAGGTGAACCTGCTCTGAAGGTCTTGGACTAGATGATCTCCAGAGGCCCCTTCCAGCCCCTATCATTCTGTGATTCTCTTTTGTGCCTGGGAAAACAAAATCCAGGAGTGCATCACAGGCTGAAATTTACCTGTCTGGAGAGCTCTGTGGAAAGGGACTTGGGGGTTCTGGTGAACAACAAGCTCAGTATAGGATCATGGAATAGTCTGGACTGGAAACAACCTCCAAAGGTCATCTGCTCCAACCCCATCCCCTGCAGTTAGCAGGGACATCATCAAATAGACCAGGTTGCTCAGAGCCCTGTCAAGCCTCACCTTGAATATCTCCAGGGATGGGCCCTGAGTGACCTGTTCCAGTGTTCCATCACTCTCATAGTAAAGAACCTGTTCCTAACATCCAATCTAAATCTACTCTATTTGGAAGCTGTTGCTCCTTGTTCTATCACCACAGGCCTTCATAATCAGTCTTTCTCCATCTTTCCTGTAGGCCCCCTTCAGGTACCAGAAGGCTGCTATTAGGTCTCATCAGAGCCACTTCTTCTCTAGGTTGAACAACCCCAGCTCCCTCAACCTGTCTTTGTAGCAGAGGTGCTTCAACCCTGTTGTGGGAGACGTGTGCTGGCTTGCCCAGACATGATCCTATGATTCCTTCCCTTTGCTGGGGGGGAGGAAGCAGAGTGCAGGGAGAAGACAAACTGCTTGGAGACACCCACTTTGAAGGTCCAAGATTTGCCCAGATTTGTTCCTCCCAAATAAGGGAAAGTAAGCTTTTGACTTCACCTAATATGGTCAAGTTTGGCAAAGTGCCATTCTGATTGGTGGATTTGTGTGGCCAAAGGAGCCATTACATTTGGGCAAAGCAATAACTAGGCCCTGCCACGTGCATGCTTTCTCTTTTGCTTTGCCCTGCCACATTATGCTCTGCTTTGTCCGCAATAACTCTCAAGACGCCGACAGAATTCCCTTCAAGCTTTGAGTACTGTCTGATACTATTTTGTGAGTAAATATTTAAAAGCCTGTCTCTAAGAAATTTTGTAACTAGATTTCATTGTGCCTTTCTGCCTTAGTAGCAGAAAGGAGCCTCTGAAGTCCCCTGATGGGCAAGAGATATAATTGAAACTAAGAACCTCTTTCCATTTTTAATGTTTGCATTTGCTAGTTATTGCTTGAAGTGTTCTAGTTTTGCCTGTTCCCTGTGTGTGTAAGTATCCAAACCATGTATTTTGAACATTGTAAGTAAGTTGTCTGGTGAGATTTAATGTTAATAGACAGTTTTCATAGTTATTAACAATCTTTACCTGGATATAAAAAATAATACAGATTATTAATTTTGCATGATTCATAACAACCCCCCTTATCATTTTCATGGCCCTCCTCTACGTCCTTCCCATATTGAGGGCTTCAGAGCTGGACACTGTTTTCCAGGTGAGGTCTCAGCAGAGCAAAGTGTCAGAATCAAGTCTCTGGATCTGGCCACACATCTTCTGATGCACTCCAGCATGTGATTGGCTTTCTGGGCTGCAAGCACATGCTGTCTGCTCATGCCCAGCTTCTTGTCTGTCAGCACCCCCAAGTCCTTTTCCACAGGACTCTTTCTGTTACCTCATCCCCTATTCTGTATCAAGGATTGTTCTGGCCCAGGTGCAGAACCCTGCACTTGCTTGCTCTTGTTGAACCTCATAAGATTCACCTCTTCGGCTTGTCTCTGGATGACATCCTATCCCTCTAGTGTATTGATAACACTGCTCAGCTTGGTGTCATCGGCAAAGTTACTGATAGTGCACTTGATCCCACCATCTGTATCACTGATAAAGTATTAAACAGCACAGGTCCCAGTGGGACCTCCTTTGTCAAGCCAAAAGGAGCCTGGGTTACATCAACAAGACAGTCTTCAGCAGAGATCCCACTCTACTCAGCACTTGTCAGGCCAGTCCTGGAATACTGCGTTCAGTTTTGCTTGTGTTACACAAAAATTATGGAGACAGGTTGGAAAAGTCCAGAGAAGGGCCACAGAGATGATAGAAGGACTACAAATCCATTAATATGAAGAAAGCCTGAGAGAAATGGGTTTGTTCAGTCATGAGGAAAGAAGGCTATGGAGTGACCTTATTGCCATATTCCAGTATTTAAAGAGTGGCTTCAAAGAAGATCATAGAATCAGCTAGGTTGGAAGAGACCTCCAAGATCATCCAGTCCAACCTATCACCCCAGCCCTAAACAATCAACTAGACCATGGCACTAAGTGCCTCATCCAGTCTTTTCTTGAACAATTCCAGGGATGGCAACTCCACCAGCTCCCTGGGCAGCCCATTCCAATGACAAATCACTCTCTCTGTCACAAAATTCATCCTAACATCCAGCCTATACCTCCCCTGGCACAACTTGAGACTGTGTCCCCTTGTTCTGTTGCTGGTTGTCTGGGAAAAGAGACCAATCCCCACCTGCCTACAGCCTCCCTTCAGGTGGTTGTAGACAGCAATGAAGTCACCCCATAGCCTCCTCTTCTCCAGGCTAAACACCCCCAGTTCCCTCAGCCTCTCCTTGTAAGGTTTGTGTTCCAGGCCTCACACCAGCTTTGTCGCCCTTCTCTGGACATGTTCCAGCACCTCAACATCTCTCTTAAATTGAGGAGCCCAGAACTGGACACAGTACTCAAGGTGTGGCCTGACCAGTGCTGACCACAGGGAAGAATAATCTCCCTTGTCCTACTGGCCACACTGTTCCTGATGTAGGCCAGGATGCCACTGGCTTTCTTGGCCACCTGGGCACACTGCTAGCTCATGTTCAGCTACTATCTACCAGTACCCCCAGGTCCCTTTCTTCCTGGCTGCTCTCCAGCCACTCTGTCCCCAGCCTGTAGCACTGCCTGGGGTTGTGGCCAAAGTGTGGAACCCTGCACTTGGCCTTGTTAAATCTCATCCCATTGGCCTCTGCCCACCCATCCACCTTGTCAAGGTCCCTTTGCAAGGACATCTCCTTTAGAATGAAATGCAATCTAGAGATTTATTTCAAATCCTTTCATTACTTCAGGAACTGAAAACACAGGACAAAATTACACCTATCCAGCCTGTTTAGGTCTCTCTGCAGGGCTCTCCTACCCTCTAGCAGATCAACACCTGCACCTAGCTTGGTGTTATCTGCAAACTTATTGATGCTGGACTCAATCTCCTCATCCAGATCATCAGTAAAGATATTGAACAGGACTGGGCCCAGCACTGATCCTTGGGGAACACCACTAGTGACTGGCTGCCAACTGGATGTGGCACCATTCACCATCACTCTCTGGGCCTGGCCTTCCAGACAGTTCTTGACCCATATCAGAGTGAATCTGTCCAAGCCACGAGCTGCCAGCTTTGCCAGGAGCTTGTTGTGGCAGACAGTGTCAGAGGCTTTGCTGAAGTCCAGGTGGACTACATCTGCAGCCTTCCCCACATTCACCAGGCAGGTAACCTGATCATAAGAGGAGATCAGGTTGGTGAGACAGGACCTGCCCTTCCTAAATTCATGCTGTCTGGGCCTGATGCCTTGGCCATCCTGTAGGTGGAGGCTCCCTTTTTACAAGGAGTCACCTGGAAAAGACAGGAGATAACGGATGCATATTCTTCTTGGGGAGATTCCAACTGGGCACAAGAGGAACATTTTTGACAATGAGAACATTGAAATAATCTCCTCAGGGAAGTGATGGATTCCCCAACATTGGATCATTTTAAGATTCAGCTGGACCTGGGTTTGGACCATCTTGTCCAGACCATGCTTTTGCCAAGAAAGGTTGGACCAGATGATCCTTGAGTTCCTTTCCAACCTGTTATTCTGTGATATGATTCTATGGTTATGAATGATCTGGAGGAAAAAAGGTGTTTTTGCAGAATCTAAGACAAAAAAAAAGGCAAATTCTTGGTTCCACGTGTGATTCCACCCTTCTTTGTCAGAGTTAATAGAACAACTGGATTGGAACAGGCTAGTTTTAACCTACTGATGTAGGGGGAATGTATTGGGGGATTTTTGTTGTGCAGTGGAGTTGAAAAGGTAGCATATATGTATATTCAGTTTACCATTTCTGTTACTTTCACCTTATGGATTGTAGAGGCACCTCTGCACTTCCCCCATTCCCCACAGCCCCTCTCCTCTCCTTTACAGTTCTTAAATATTCTGGGTTATGCCATTAAATTTTAATTTCCTTCCATTTTTTCCACTTCTTGCAGTTCTTGTGTGGTTGGTGAAAAAAAGCCTACGCTGCACGGATGCAAAAGGAGCAACAGCCTGAGGTAGGGCTTGGAGCTAAAGTGTTTTTTTTTTCTTAGTGGAATTGCAAGGAGGATGAAGACTGAGTCAGGTTCTCCTACGCATACTGATGGAAGGTCTGCAAAGTCAAAAGGCTAAGATGACTAGTGTGAGATCCTTTTTAAAACAGAGGGATAGTGGGAACTGAGCATGCTTTTTTGGCCACATTTAGTTTTTTTTCACGATTCTTTTCCCTGTGATTATGAAAGCTAGAAAAGGTGTTTTGTTATTAATTTATTTGCAAGTGGAGAATTGCAGAAGATAGCCTAACTTATGAGCTTAAACCTTTAGGAGGAAAAAATGTCTTGTGAGCAAATTACACAAATTGATTGTATGCAAATGATGTCACCGTTAAGTAGCTTGCCAAATTAAACATGAGGTGATTATTTTTTCCTATCCTTTATGTTCCTTTTCTTCTCCTTTTGTATACAAAGATATCAAACCCATTTTCTGGTGTAATAGGTGAAGCTGAGGAAATGTTTTTCTTGAGAGGTCCAAGTCCATTTAGTTAATCACAAAACAAATGAAAACCAATCGAAAAAAAAGGCTCCAGTGTTGTAATGTTGCTATAATGACAAAGCCAGCATAAGGAATAAATCCTGCCACTTACGTTACAGATGGGTACCTTTTTTTTCCCAAATATATTTGTGACTAAAGTTATATGTCCAAACTATATGTTGTGATCAAAAGCTGAGCTGGTGTAAAATTAGGTTTGTGAATGTAATTGCAGTTTGCGGTGTAATCACAGTTTGCAGTTGTCACTGATCAGCCTTTTGCTTTGTAGTGAAAGAATGATATGTTGCTGTGAATGTTTTAAGCTTTGCACCATAAAGCTGTTGTACTTTCTGGTCTTGCTTCATGAAATGTACAGTAATTTTTGCCGTGCCCTCCTTGGGGCCAAAGTGAGACACCTAGTATTTATTATCTGGAAATTACTGTTTGGCATAATGGAATGCAAGGAGAAATTAATCACTATTGTTGAAAGCTCTTAGCAATTGGATGTGCTTTGTACAGTCCTGTTTTAAATGTTGCCAGGTTAAGTACAAAGTAAATAAATCAATCATTCTAGCTAAGAAGCTTACACCCTTCAGGAAAGGTTGGCTGCCTGCTTGCTAACTCTATACTGCCTTTCATTTGGAAGGTTCTCTCTCTTTTTTTTTTTTTTTTTAATTTATTGTGATTCAAGAATTCAAAATTCTACCATCAATCAACCTGATTCAACTTCAATTTAAAAATGTTGCCTAAGAACAGTTTATAGTTGAGCTTTCCCTAGTTCTTAAGTGTTTCTTTCCTGCACTTACTGTACCTCTTTGGCTAGGATGACATAGGCTGAATCACTGGGATTGGTTGAATTCTACACATAGGTTTGGAAACTTGCCTGCTAGTTAAAGATTTTGTTAGTCGAAGACCTGCCTCATTTACCTCTTATGGATAATACCTAAAAGTCGGTCTTTGGGAATCTTCTTAATGCCCTTCTGATTTGGAGAAGAAAACTGTGCAGCAGATGCTTTGCATCTTTTTTACTTTGAATTTGAATATATATATATATATATAATATAGTCAACATACACAAACTTAATCCCTTTGGGTTTGCTTATTGTGTTATTACCCTACACTTATTGCAAGGGAATGAAATACTTAAATGCAGTGTTCTAGAATGGACGTGTATATTCTTGTGAGCGATGACTCCTAACAGACTAATGTTGGCTGGTAGTTGAGTCAGATGGACCATCTAATAAATGGCAATGGTATTTATTATAATCAACGTGTGGTTTAGCTTCCAACACAGAAAATGCTAGTGTTAGAAATAAATGTATGATTTTTATACTAGAATCATTTTTTTTTAAAATTCCATGTAAGGTATAGATACTACCTTTTAAGTAAGTTAAGATAAGATAGATTTTAACATGGTTTTTCTCATTCTTACCCAACTAGGAGAAAAACAATACTAAACTCAGATATTTTGAACTGTTGACACTGCTTTTAAATTATTTACTTACTTGAATATTGTATGTAGATTCAAATTGAGAAAACTCACAAGGGGAAAGAGGTATTAAAACATTTCATTATAATTCCCAACCTCCTTTTGAATTTGTTTCACACAGGCTGCTGCAGATCAAATGTCCTCCTCTGATGCACCAGAAGATGGCCCAAAGGAAACATCAAATGTATCGCAGAATATCTGTATGTTTCTGGTTTGGCTGGGGCGGGTATATCATGTTGGAAGTATATTAAGCTTAAAGTCCATGATTTTTCCTTGCCTAATAAGAATGTGGCTGTTAGAACAAAAGGGAGATGTGAATGAGGTTATATCTGATTAAACTAGTCTTGATTTGCAGAAGAGCCCAGTTGCATAAACCAAATTGTCAATTTTCAGTTTGCTGTGCTCATGTCTTCAAAAAACTGTTTTTTTTATGTAATAGATCTTCCTGGGTATTGTTTTAAGCTGAGTTGTTGCTCTGTAAGACAGAGATGTACAAGGATTTGCTTTGCTTTTCTGGCATCCAGTGTTGTGATGTTGAATCAGTTGTCCCAGATGGAATAGTTTGCCTGTGCTAGCACGATAGTCATTTGATATGGAAGCCAAAGCTGCAGCACGCAGGAATAGAAGTATTTCAGCAAATACTGTCTTGTGAAGCCTGGGAGGAATATCAGTCCCTACCATTCTTTCTCTGAGAAAGGAACACTTCTTAGGATTTACTTTGCATTTATTTTTATGTCATTGTGTTGTTAATGTATATGATGCTTATTTTGAACATCAGGAGCATTCAGGTTGTGTCTTCTGGCAAGTAAAGTTCTGAACCACCTTAGGGCAAATTAGTGTGTAACAGCAACATTACTGTAATGCTGAAGTTGCTGAATAATCCCTAGAGATCACAAATTCCAGAAATAACAATCTTGGGAGCAAATAGAGCCTTGACTAAAGCTATGGGAAAAGCATTCAGATCTAAAAAAAGTAGATTTTTTTTTTTGTGTGTTGCCTTTTTCTCCAGATAGAGAGGTTGGTTTAATAAAAACTTTAGCCACTCCTGAGAATGTTTAACTTGATCATGCCCTTAAATGATAACATATGTTACTGCAGTGTTGCAGCAGTTTTTCTTCACATGAAACATTATTCGGACCAGTTCTGAATATATGTGTGAGGTGAAGACTTGAAAAATTAATAGACATTAAATTCTTTTAAGAGTATTTGGGAATACATAGAAACTACTTTAAAATGGGGTATCTGTGCTATAAATGACTCTAGACTGTGAGAGTATTTGGGGAAGGTATGATTCACACTTCCCCATTTCTTACCTTCTTCATTAGATACCCACTGCTACCATTGTGGGAAGCAGGATATTTGCTTAAGTAGATTCTGGCTCGTGTACTGTGACTGCTTTTATGATTGTGTGACTTGGACTGTACTAAAATGCAACAGCCTGACCTCCTTTTCTTCCTTTTACAGTCGTGTTTTCCCCACCCCACCTCCCCACCTTAGCATTACTGTTTTGGCAGCAACGTGGTCTTAGATCAGACCATACTGACTGCAGCTCAGATTCTTGGGTATTGACCATGAAGTAGTATGCTGCTAAAAACTAAGAAGAATGTTGGAGTGTGGATTTTTGGGGTATTTTGTGGGTTTTTTGACATAAAATCTTGAGATGAGTATTTGCGGGACAGATTTGGGGCCAGAGCCACGCAGGTCAACCAGACTGGTGAAACGAATAAATGTATGGTAGGAGGCTGTAATTTATCTGCGTCTTTGACATCCTGCCTGCAAACTGTTTACTAACCTTTTTTTTCTTTCCTGGGATTATGATCCTATTCCAGGCTTCTGGACCACTTGAGACCTCTGCTAACTTGTGCAGCAGCTTGCCAAAGAAAGAGAGTTGGTTGGAAACAAAACTCTGCTTTCCTGCTTGATCCTTTTTTCCTTTTTTCTTAAGATACATTACAAATTAAAGATGACGTAATTCAAAGTTACTGGTTTTTTCTATTGATGTAAAACTGAAGCTTCTCTATCTCAGTTGATGAGGCTTTCTGGCATTTAACAAGCAACTGTGATGGAGCTGACAGATCTTCCAGTTTTCCATGGCAAGTTTAACATAGATAGGCTAAACTCATGTTGTACTGTTTAGTCTTAAATAGTTTGTTGTTGAAACTAGAAAAGGAGTGTTTGGTTTCCTGACCTGAATACCTCCTAAGATTTAATTTTCAATTGTATACATATCCCTAATATGTTAACCACAGAAAAGACTAAGATTGGTAGCCCTGTAGGTGCCCTGTATTTGCCAGTATGTGTAGGTGACTTTACCGGGGTACTTACACCACTGTACATGTGTTGCTGTTGTTTATATGGATTAAATCCCCAAACAGATGGTTTTGGTTTAGAATTTAAAACATGCTATTTCATTTTTCCCCTTTAAATTTAGTGTATACCTTTTCTAAGTACTCTTTGCTTCTCTGTCCGCCTCACTTGCCACACAGCTTCTCTCTTTCCCTTACTGAACTACGTGGACAACCTGTCCCAGTGTCCACAGGGTAGGAAACCTGGACTGAGACCTATGCTTGGAGGCAGCCTCTCCAGTGGTGGCACTCTCAATGATGTAGCCTCAAAACTGAATGTAAGATTACAGTGATAAGTCAATGGCCTTTTAGCTCTACTCTGATGTTTAGTGGTGACAATTTTTTTTTCTGTTTTACTTACCTGCACTTTATAGTCATGGTTTTTTTCCTATTTTTCTTTACATTATAGCTGATGCAGATGCATTTAAAATTCTCCTGGAGATGAAGATGAAGAAGAGGCAGAAAAAGCCTGCTTTACCAAGCACTGTGACTGAGCTCAGCACTGAGGATGGTTCTAAAGTATATGTAGTTGGGACAGCCCACTTCAGTGACAGCAGCAAAAAGGATGTAGTGAAGGTAAATAGTAAGCGGAAGCCCTTCAGCAGCATATTTAGGATGTTCTCAATTTACCATTAAGTAGAGTGAAGTCTGTCTCCCTGACTTGGTTCTCTTCTGTAACCTCCAGACTCTTTCTCGCATTGGCTGTTAGAGGGCTAACAGCCCTGTGGGATTAGATAGGAATAGTATAGTAATTTATTTTTTGATAGAATACATTGCTCTCTCATGTAAAATACTTTTGTTTGTCCTTAAACAGCCAATACAAATATAAATGTTACAAGTCGAAGATTGCTAATGAAGATTACATTGCCTGACACAATAACAGTATCACATTGCACCAACAGCACATACTCTGGTTATTGTATACTCACTGTGATGAGGATGTGCTAAGATGCAAATTCTAGAACAGAAACAAGTTGTTTGTGCCTGGGGTGTATAATACTGAGCTGTAAAACCATGCCTCCCCAAACTTGATTTCCTTCTCAAGATGGAAATAGCTCCAAAGCTCTGGTGAAAGCAGAAACTGTTTCATACTGTACTTTACCCAAAGTCTGCAGTTTAGAGTGGCTTTATTCTCTAGAAGCAAGAGATGGAGGAATCTTGTGCAAGAACATTCAACCATGGTTCTTAAAAGCTTATTCCAACTCAGACTGCAAATGATTGCAGAGTATATTCAAAGGAACTTTGTGAAATGTAAAGAATTTTCTCACCTCTTCCCAGCACAATGTGTCCTCAGTCTTGCTGTTCCAAAATATCCACTAACTAAAGCATTTTATTGTCTTTTTCCTCAGTGTTTTTCTCAATACATACCTATTTAGAGAAGCATTATTTACTCTTTCTTGTTTCTTTTAATTTAAAATGATTGCTGGAATGTGCTTTTATTAAGTCCCTTTTCTCATTAAAGTATTGTTGTTGGCTGCATTTCTGTTTAATCTTTCCTACTGGTGTAAATTATCTTTTTCAGACAATACAAGAAGTGCAGCCTGATGTAGTTGTGGTGGAACTATGCCAGTACAGAGTTTCCATGTTAAAAATGGATGAAAAGACGTTACTAAAAGAAGCCAAAGAAATAAATCTGGAAAAACTTCAACAAGCTATAAAGCAGGTATTATTCCCACAGTGAGAATGCAGAAGTTTCTGTTAAGAGCAGCTTGTCAAATTGCAACCAAAACTACTGTTTCCACTAGCTGGAAGCATAATACTGTTCACCTAAGTGGGAGTACCATTACAGTGGCAAACTTTATTTCAGCTGAAGTATTGAGTGATTCTGTTCCACAACAATACTGCTTGTGCAGTTGTTTGCATCAGCAGGAATGCTTCTGGATTTAACAGTTGCTCCATTTGTGGGACACAAGTCTAACTTCGTTATTGTAGTGCTTTTTAAGATATTGCTACAGCTATTGAAAGCTTGTATCACAGCTATTTATAAAGCACTTAATTTTTACATAGTCTGTCATGGTTTGTTCAGTATTTCTTCTTCATCCTAGTGTGTTGCTCTTTTTTGAAATTCTCATAATACTTTTTTTCAGTAGTTTCTAATTGACAGTAGGCCTTGAGAGAGATTTTTAAAAGCTTGGGCTGAAGAGTGTTGTATTTGATCAGATTTTAACTGCTCTGGCAGTTTTGATATGTGGGGTGTGTTCTGTATTTTTTGGGGTTTGTCTGGTTAGTTTGTACTTAGGTAATTTTAAGCTAGACACAGTGAAACAGCACAAAGTTGACTTAAAAATGACAGGACATTTGATAGGAACAGCAGTATGTGGTCTGTTCTAAGAACAGAACAGTTTCCAGTGTGCAGTTGAATGAGCAGATTAATAGGTTATTTTGGTTGTGTGGTAGTTATATGCTGGAATTGGTTTATTGATGCAAGTGGGGAATTACCAGTGTTGCACCCCTCATAAGAATGTAATCCGCATTCATGCGCAAGTGCACCAACTAGGGACTCATCTACTTGTGTGTTTGTGCACATAATGTCTCAGAGCAGGCTTTCCGACTCACAGAGTTAGGCAATAAGGTCTTTCCTCTTTTCTTTATTTATGCTCTGTCAAAGGAAAGAACATTGCAAAACATTTGCATACTGCATGAATTGCTGCATCCATCTTTTAGGTACAGTGTCTAGTTCTGATGCGTGTAGTGGAAAGGATGCCTGTTCACAACAACTGGAGCAGCATAGCTGGGGTTGTCTGACCTATTCAACAAGCACAGAAGCCTTTTCTCCTTTTTTTTTTTTTTAATAATATCAGAGCTAAATGAAATGTTTCACTATTAAGAAAAGAACTGATATATTTTTTTTTCTCTAAGGTAAATTCATGTCAGTGGCTTTGTAATTAGCACTTCCTACCAGGACTTGAAGTGCTCTTATATGCAGACAGTAGGAAACAACTATGTTGACTCCAAAGCCAAACCGTAATGCAAAGATCCTGCCTGTTGTTGCAGCTCAATCTCAGCCTCCTTTGTCGCCAGGGACAATATAGATAGCAAAATGTGGGTGTTGCACTTTTTTAAATAACAGTTCCTAGTCTGTAGCCTCAAATAAAAAAAATCACCAAACCCTGAAACCCAAATGAACAAACAAATGATAACAAAACCGCAACACCACAAAACCGACAAAAATATATATATTAAAAAAAAAAAAAAAACCACAACCCAAACACATAACAAACCTCCCAACCCTTCACCTTTGATTCAGTAGCAGCATAGGTCATATAGGGAAAACCAGGAAAGGCAACTCTTATGATAAATTATAGTGCCTTTGTCTTTCTCTGTTTAAAAGTTGGTTAGTCATGCTTCACTTGTCCTCTCATTGGAATATGCATTCAGGCCCAAAAGTTACACCAGAAGTTGCAACTGTTTGTGACTTTTATCATTTAGCATCAGATTTGGAAAAGAAAACTCCGTCTTCTCTACTCACTTGTACAAATCCTAAGCAGTAAAATTACATTTCATTGATCTGAACTTAAGTTGGATCACAGGATGTTAGGGTTTGGAAGGGACCTCTGGAAATCTTCAAATCCAACTCCTCCTGCCAGAGCAGGACCATGTAGTCTATCCCAGGACACACAGGAAGGCATCCAGACAGGTCTTGAAAATCTCCAGAGGAGACTCCACTTTACCCTTACAGTAAAGAAGTTCTTCCTCATGTTGAGGTGGAACTTCGTGTGATGCAGTTTTACATCTGTCGCCCCTTGTCCTATCACAAGGTGCAAGTGAGAAGAGGTTATCCCTTCCTTCTTGACAGCCAACCCTCATATATTTATGTATCTCTATTAGATCCCTTCTCAGTCTTCTCCTCTCCAGACTACAAAGCCCCAGGTCTCTCAGCTTTTCTTCATAAGGCAGTGCTCCAGTCCCTTAATGATCCTTGTAGCCCCCCACTGGACTCTCTGAAGTAGATCCCTCTCTGCTGTGTTTTTTAGAGAGCCAACAGAATAAGACTCTCAGGTGAATTGTAAAGAACAACAGAATTATATTTGAAAAGAAAGATACAGAAAAATTACAGAAAATATACAGCAGTTCATAGCAACCCCCTTAAGTCTTCCCCATACCTGAAACTAAATCTACAATCCCCAGTGCTCCTTTTCTTCCCTCACCAGTGCCTCTGCAGCCCTAACCAGGCCTACTCCCTACATGTTTACCTGGATACGTAGCTCCTGCCAGAGACAGCAGGCAGGAGGGATAGAAAAAAGAGCACGAGCTGTCCTCGCCGTGAGCTTCATAGAGATAGCAGAATTATGGGATTGGATAACAATTTTACAACTCCTCTAGGCCCTAGAGGATTTTTTTAACCCTTTAGTTCCTAGCCTACAACACTGTCCCTCTTGAACTGGAGAGCCCAGAACTGGATGCAGTATTCCAGGTGAAGCCTCACTAGGGCAGAGTAGAGGGGGAGGAGATCCTCGATCTGCTGGACGCACAGTTTTTAATACACCCCAGGATATCATTTGCCTTCTTGGCCACAAGGGCACATGGATAACTTGTCCACCAGGATTACCAGGCACTTCTGCATGAGGCTGCTCTCTAGCAGATCACCTCCTAACCTGTACCAGTGCAGTTTATTGTTCCTTCCCGGGAAGTCTGCACTTATCCTAACCTCATAAGATTCCTCTTTGCCTCGCTCTCCAGTCAGTCCAAGTCTTGCTGAATGGCCACACTGTATCCAGGTGTGTCATGCGAGCCTCCCAGCTTGGTCTATAGTTGCCCGGAACCCTTTCCTTGCCCTTTTTGAAGATACTGAGCAGAGTGTTAGTATGAAACTGTGACACGATTGCAAAGGGTGGTGATATTTACAGTTTATCAAGAAGCTGTCACAGGTTTAAAACAACCTTCCTTCAGTCCCTCCTTGTCTTTCAAAACAGTTGTTTGCAGGGAACTACCTCTTCGCTTTCCATTAAGCGAAGCAATAGTGTAGACTGGTATCTGGTTCAAATGCAGATTGCTGACTTAAACCAAACTAGTAAGACAGGTTTTGTCTTGTATTCTTTCATGGCTTCCTGTTTCCACTATCCCTTCTGTATCCATACCATGACTATGTTGCAAATTGAACACAGCTTGCTATTTTGGCAGCATCATGCCCCTATATGACTGTATGATTGCTGGTTCTGACAAAGAGGAGTTGAGAAACCTTGTCCTGGCACAAAAGAGAAAATGGGCTGGTGAGCAAAATCTTAGCTCAGCCTTGCTGTTTAAACCTACTCCATTATGTTGAAGTTAGGTAACTTCAGGAATATATTTTAATGTTGGGCTTTTTTAATGCTTCTGGCCAGTGAAAAAGCTCTCATTTTGCACCATATAATACAGCCCTTCATGTTTAGGTACTGTACAGGATTGTCCCATTACATAAAATAGACATAATGTGAATTGGTAGATGAAAAGTGCATGCAAATGTGGAAGAGTGGGCTGCTATCGCCTGCTGCCTTCACTGGCACTTTAAAGTCTGTCCTCTATTTGCAACAGTAAGAAAACTAGTTCCAAATGGACATCAGGTGGCAAGGTTGTATTTACACAAGGCTCTAACAATGGAAATTAGGGATTACAAAAGAAAAAAAAAGCCCAGGGAACTAAAATACAAACGGTTTGTTTCTGGCCACAGTTGAGTAGTTAGTGCTGGATCTGTGACATGTTATACAGTTGAAGAATAGTGTCAGGGTCTCCTCCTTAGGCTGTATTCTCATATGTAGTACAGCCATTTTTGTGCTGAGTCCAGTGAAAGATTTATCTGCTTCAGAAGCCCTATGACAGCTACCAATAGCAGATTACAGCAGGCAGTCATACTTTGCCTGAATATTTTCACTTCCTGTCCTTTTCTCTGCCTTCATGCTAGCCACATCGTCTAATAGAGTGTATCTTTCTCCTTTCCCAAGCTTCATGAGTATTTAGTATGTTTAATCTTTGTTCAGAATTTCTTAGTACATTTTATAGTTTAAGTATCTTGTTTTCAAGACAGGAGTCAGCTGAAGATTGCACAGCAGCACACTGATGTTTCTGTTGTGTTCCTTTCCTGTTAGTTCCTCTCACTCTTCTTGCTCTCTGAATAGTATTGAACCTTGGTTTAATAAAACTGGTAATTTGCCTTCTCTTGTGTGCTGCATCCCTCTCCCTATGTCATTAATCATAGAGTACTAGGTTGGAAGGGAACTCAAAGATCATCTGATCCAACTTTTCTTGACAAAAGCACGGTCTAGACAAGGTGGCCTAAGACCCTCTCCAGCTGAGTCTTGAAAATGTCTGATGTGTCCACTGCTTTCCCAGGAGATTATTCCAATGGCTGATTGACCTCCTTGCTAAAAACATTCCTCTTGTGTCCATTCAGAATCTCCCCAGGAGTAACTTGCACTCCTTATGCTTTGTCTTCTCCAAGTGATACTTTGTAAAAAAAGGATCCTCAGTCTTCTTTTTACCCACTCTGTAAATTCTGGAATATGACAATAAGGGGACTGTGAGGTCTTTTCTAAGGTCTCGCATGCTGAAGTCATGCAAGCAATTTCTTGTGCAACACCAGATTCTCTCTGTGTCTGTTAACCTAACCCAGAATTCTGGAGGTGCATTTATGATTAGACCACTACCTATTTCCCTTTTGATATCCCTATAACATGGCATTTACTGCACGTTCAATTGGTTGTGCTCTCCTGGCCCTTTTTTGAGGTGACAAAAGCAAGAAAAGCTGAATTCATGGTGTGACCTGTTTTACTGCTCAGTTGTTTAGACACTTTCTTGGACAAAGTTGTGTAAATATATTCTGAAATAAGTCCATTTGCCCTCCTTTGTTTTCTCACCTTTGCTACACATTTTTGTGAAAAGGGAGACTACTTTGGCCACACGCTGAAGTGTTAAGCTGCTTCACAACACAAACTGAAATAAAAGAGGTAGCCTCAGTGCTGCTTCTTCGCTATGATAATTAATGTGGGTTTTTTCATGAGTGCAAACAATGTGGTGTTCTGAGAAATTCCCACAGCTTGTTGATTTGTTTATTTGTTTGTTTTGTTTCTTTCTTTCCCTCTTCTGCCAGAATGGAGTGATGTCTGGATTGATGCAAATGCTGCTTCTGAAAGTCTCTGCACACATCACAGAACAGCTGGGAATGGCCCCAGGAGGAGAATTCAGAGAGGCTTTCAAAGAGGTGTGAACTTGAAATGTTTTTTCTGAGGTGAAATTACTACTCTTTTGCTCCCAGAGTCAACCATAATAAAACCATTTGTTAATGAGTAGAAAGGAGCACTCTGGACATAGTTGTGCATATGAAGTACTATCATCTTTGACTTCAAAATGTACTTGAAAGTACAGATGTTTGTACCCTTAAGTGCCATGAAAGTAATTCCAAAAAGGCTTCAAATGATAAGCAGTTTTCCTGATACTGTTTTCATATGATGACTAATTTGTTCCTGTTAAAGAATTGCATTTGAATCCTGGATATGGATTTTGGTCCCCCTGTTGGTGCTGTCAGGCTGTGAAAACCATCTTGATAAAGCAATCATAGAATCAGCCAGGTTGAAAGAGACCTCCAAGATCATCCAGTCCAACCCATCACCCCAGCCCTAAACAATCAACTAGACCATGGTACTAAGTGCCTCATCCAGTCTTTTCTTGAACACCTCCAGGGACGGTGCCTCCACCACCTCCCTGGGCAGCCCATTCCAATGGCAAATCACTCTCTCTGGCAAGAACTTCCTCCTAACATCCACCCTATACCTCCCCTAGCACAACTTGATAATATTTACACATTCATCGAAAAGATTACTTAGGGAAGTGAAATTTCTTACAGGTCTGTTAATCTTCTCTGGTCTTTTCATGTTCCCTTTTGTACTACTTGCAAATGTGATATACTGGGAAGTAAATAGTGACTGAACTTCAGCTGTGTATCACAGTTACTCTTTGGGATATTTTTGGCTTTGGGTTTTGTAGTTTTTTGTCTGTAAATATCAAAACATTATTTTCATTGTATGTGTCCATCTTGCAGAATGTATCTTGATATTTTTATGTAAATTAGGTAAGGAAATATGAACTAACAGAGCTGTTACAGAATCTGGAATAATTTGGTGTATTTGACAAAAAGAAAAATCTTTCAAGGCTTATTTTCCTGAGCATTCCAGACCTGAGGGAAAATTCTTAAGTGTTTTCCTTTTTGAGTAGGAAATTAAAAATAAATATCTACGTATTATCTCTTGTTCCGTTCTAAAGTGATTGTTTTGAAATTCCTAATCAGGCAGGTGTGCATAGGAAACAATTTTCTAGAAATTATGTGCTGTGCTAAAATTTGTCAGTCTGAGCCTACAGTGAAACTTCATCTTGCACTGTCGTATGGTATCTGCTATCTGTTCTTGTTTCATAAGCTCCTCCTGGAATGTATTTATTTTACTATGGCAAACTGATAGGCAAGTGATCGTGACAAATTTTAGGTTAAAGCACACTCATTTCATTCAAACCCAGTTAGGCACTGGGTCCCATCTGTTCAACTTAAGTAGGTGTAGGAGTTTCCTGAAGAGCATTGCATTGCAGTTTAGTGTTTTTAATGTAATACCTACTGCATCTTACAGCTGATGAAATAGTATTTTGGAAATTGTATTTATAGCAAAGACAGTTTGTTGTTTTTTAATGTTGAAGTATGGCACTACTTACTCTTTTTAAAGATAGCTTGTGTAACGTTAATGATGATGTACTGTGCTGCAGTATGAAATGCCACACTGACTAGTGACTTGTGTCTTCTCTTTCAGGCCAGTAAAGTACCTTTCTGTAAATTCCATCTTGGAGACCGACCCATCCCTGTTACATTTAAGAGAGCAATTGCTGCACTTTCTTTCTGGCAAAAAGTCAAGCTTGCCTGGGGCCTTTGCTTCTTATCTGACCCGATCAGGTATGAATGAGTATCCTGTATATTTGTTGGGGTGAATTGTTCAGTCCTGCTACCCAGCCTGATGCAGTGAAATTATGGAGTATTTTTGCTAGTCTGATACCAGCATGAAACTGTGTGCAGGCTTTTGAGGGGCATTGGAGGATCTCTGCGTTCTTTTATCCATCCTAAGATAATTACAGTATATACACACTAGCTTCCCAGTGAAGCTTGGACATAATAGCTCAGTTGTTGTCACACAACTGTTTTGTGGTTGGGTTTCTTTTTTTAAATAATATGAGGGTGGGAGTTGAAAAAGAAAGGTGTTTATAATTGGAAGCTCTTGGGAAGAGTGGGATGTTGTGCACCCAACTGTCAGCATGAGATTCTGTGCAAAATGGCATTAATTCAGTATCAAATGTGTGTCAGTCTGATAGCTTTTCTATGATTTGTTGGAAGGACTTGATCTCAGAGATCTTTTCTAGCCTCAATAACTCTGTGATTCTGAGCAATGCATTTCTTCTTTCGGTCATTACTGTTGCCATTTGCAGTACCCTTTTGATCTTGAAAACCAAAGAAAGCATGTTTGGCATCATTCTTCAGGAGACAGTGATGCAAAACCAAATGATTGTATAGTGCTGTAGATACAAACAGCAGATTAACAGCACCTATGAAAAAATTTTTTAAAATCATTACATTTCCTCCTGCAGTTTGCATTTATTTCCTGCCGATTTCCTATTCTTCTCTTCAGGAAATTGATTTATAACTTTGACTTCTCTGCTGATGACCTGCGATTGACACTAGGAACCTGCAGAACTCTTTCCATCTCCTCAAACTGTGCCTTGTGTTGTGCTTTTTTTTGTCCCCTAAGTAGAGCCTCTCTGTGTCTCAGGAGTGCTCTGTGTTGCCTCTTCTGAGCTTATTAATACACTGAAAGTAGGACACCATGATAACTACTTTCTTTGAAGACCTAGTGCTTTTTCTCTGTTGACCTGTCAGCTTTCAGACTGGGGAGGGTGAAAATCCAGTTGCACTGCCTGAAGGCAGGTGACCTCTCTTCTTTCCCTCACTGTAGAGGCATTGTTAGGTATCCAGTTCTTCAGGTTTATGGAGGTTGTTTGCTTTTGGAGAGAACAACTGAGGGAGGAGAAGTGTTGAGTCGGTTGCTGAATAATGTATAATACTGAATTGTTTTTGTTCATTGGTTTGTACTGGGCTTTAAAAGCATAACAAGTACTGAGGAAGCTCTCCTTTCTTTCAGTAAAGATGATGTGGAGAAATGCAAACAGAAGGATCTACTAGAGCAGATGATGGCAGAAATGATTGGAGAATTCCCTGATCTTCATCGAACAATTGTCTCCGAACGAGACATTTACTTGACCTACATGCTGAAGCAAGCAGCAAAGCAGATTGAACTACCTCGAGCTTCAGAAAGTAATTGTTTTAAAGCATATATAACCATCAAGGTGTTCTTTGTGTACTAATTCAAATTTCAGTTCTTCAGGGAACATGGGATGTTATGTCTTGTGTGCATAAAATCAGAAAGAGATACTTCTGTTGCAACCACCTAGAGCACTACACTCCAAAATACAACTTCTTTTTCACCATGCTATTTAAAACTGGAAAATACTAATTACTCTGTCAACTTGATAAAGGAAGGCATCTGGGATTACAGTGCAGCATGGGACAATCTAGCCTCATGTCATCTGTCTCACTCTTCTACTGTCTTATCTTGCCAAATTCTTTGTCATCACTTGCTGCTCAGGAGCACATTTTTTGCTAAATTAATTACCTCTAATGTCAATATTTTTCATATTTTGTCTAATACAAATTGGGCTGCTAGGAACCCTGATGTCAAAATGATACTGAAACGTGACTGTGTTTCAGCAAGGCATAGGCATACAGAATGTTTGCTTTTCTATGGCCTTTGGAAGTACTTTTCTGCCAAATGTGGTCTGCATGCCCTTGCTCTCTATATATATACATACTGAGGTATAGGTTCCCTCTTTGCTGTCTTAAGATACTATTTACAGTCATTTCAGTGCAGACTTCTGGTGCTGTCTTGTGACTGAAAACGTAGCAAGGGGATTGCACTTACTTTCTTGCCTCTCGTTTGCCTAACAATATCTTAGTGTGGCCTTCATAAAGTTTGTCCAAACACACAGTGTTTCCTGTAAGGGTAGTTGATAAGGCTGAAAGAGACACAGATGCATTCAGTTACTTGGTCCAAAGTGCAGGCCAAAAATTTAGGTGTTTTTTTTGGTCATGGCTGGGTTGTGAGCCACAAAAGGAATATACTGCTTTAAAACTACCTTCTTAAAAGCTCAGTCTCTGGATCACTGTTTTAGTGAATGCCTTTGAAATTGAAAGGTACTTAAAATAGAAGTTGGGACCATAAAGTGACAAGAATGTGAGGGACTACCTGACTTCTAGTAATGTGTCTCTTCGTTTAAGGACAGTATCAAGGAGTTTTGTTTAGAAGCTGTGCAATTTATATATATGTGTGTGTGTGTATATATATATATATATAAAAAATCTGTTCTACTATTCATTCATGCTCATGACAGGCAAAAAGAAAACGGAGGGGGAAAAGGCAAATTATATACTTAAGATTCATAAGCAAACCATAAACCACCACAGTTCAAATGAGCAGAAGTAGGGCACTGTCACTTTTTTGTCCAATCATTTCCTGTTGTAGGGATATTGTAAGGGGATATTTCTGAATACTGTTTTTAGGATTGAGACACTTCTAGTCTGATGTATTCCTAAATGAGATCTGATTTATTGCTGGCCTTAGACTATTTGCCTGAATGA
The DNA here is from genome assembly GCF_015220805.1 of Pogoniulus pusillus. Taxonomy (NCBI): domain Eukaryota; kingdom Metazoa; phylum Chordata; class Aves; order Piciformes; family Lybiidae; genus Pogoniulus; species Pogoniulus pusillus. The sequence continues at coordinate 25,718,837 of NC_087267.1, read as the reverse complement.
ACTTTTCCAAACAGCTGGCAGATGAAACGTTCACATTTAGTTTTTCATTCTATCTTTACTCCATACAAAATGCTCTGAGAGAAGGATAAAAGGTTCTTTCAGAACTAAGATTAGGGCTTTAAAGGGCTTACTGGTATCATCTTTGAATCCTGCCCATCAGCAGCCAGGAACATACAGGTGAAGGCTGGAGTGAATGTGGTGTGCTGTGGACAATCCATTTTGCAGTGGTGCTGTGTTCTGCCACTGTTGTAACTGCAGCTCTAATTGAGAACAGCCCCTAGAATAGACTGAGAAAAGGCAAGTCCAAAGAAAGACATTTGAAAAGGTGTGTAATAGATCTAGTCTTTTCAATACAGTTCTGTTTCTTTCTGGGGGAAGCTGTTCTGATTTTTTTCCTTTTTACTTTCTGGAACAATCAAGTGTGGACATACAAAGCAAGACAGTGGGACTTGCTCATATTCAATATTTACATACTATATTTAAGTATACTTTTCTTCATGTAGGAAAGCAGCCTAATTACTACTAAAAGTTTTCTGTAAATTACTTTTATTGTGAGGTGATGACACTTTTTCAGTGAGGGAGAGAGAATCCCAAAACATTCAGGATCAATGTTTTAACTTTCACTATGTTGTGGAATTGGATGGTAGATGGGAGGTGAAGGTGAGAGCTAGCAGATGTTGCATGGCGACTGGTTAGCTGCTGTACATGAATGGTGCTTTTACTGTTACTTGGTGATGCCAGCTCTGTAACAATAAAACTAACAGGAGCAGGTTTGATCTCAGGTGCTACTCTCCAATTGTTCATTCTGCTTGTTAGCCCAGGTCTTGTCACAGTTTGGATGTGTACTAACTGCCACTGTCCAAAATGGTGGAGAAAGCTCTCTGTTCAGAAGACAGCAAAGATCATGGCTGTTCCTAATAGGCAGTGCATAAACACAGCTAGCACAGGGAAGGAATTAATTTCATTTAGGTTACATCTGCTGAGCCTCTTACCTTGGGGCTGGATTATGAGCCCTGGACAGGTCTATTTACTGAAGCAAGCATTTTCAAACATCTAGAAACTTTACTGATTTTTTTTAATCTTTTTTAAATTATTATTTTCAGACTTTCAGCATAAGATGCTGTAGGTGAGATGAGTACTAACTTCTAGTATTTAACAGAGTTCCGATGTCTAGTTGTAAGAGTTTTTACCTGCTGGAAAATTCAGTTTTGTAATTTCACACATTATTTATGGCTTGAAATTAGTTCCTTTGCTAATGTGTTTATTTCTCTCCATCTCTTTTTAGCTGAACCTAGAAAATATATCCCAGCTGTTGTAGTTGGTGTTGTTGGGATGGGTCATGTACCTGGAATTGAAAAGAACTGGAACTCTGACTTAAACATCCAGGAAATAATGAGGTAAGCATTGTTCATGCAACAGCTTCTCTTGCTAAAAGACAGCAATAATTGGTTTGTTTGGGATGTTTTTGGTGGTTTGTCACAGCTTGAAAAAGCATCACTGCTGTCACCTTTGCTGTGTCAGCTCACTGATTTGCTGTGCTTGCAATTGTACTTACAGCAAAGGAAAAGAAAATATCAAAGCAAAAAAAGTTAAATATTGAGGGAAGTAAAGATGAGAAGATGCCCTTGTGTAGAAAGAAAATTCATTGATACACACTTTTTAAACAATAATTCAGATGTGGGCTATAGAAGATGGTAGAAACAAAACCAAGCTTCCAGTCTGGCTTAGGTAAATATAAACTACTGAAAAGTTTTTGTTGTCAGCACTCTGCTGTCCCTGACAAGCTTATCATGATTGCTCACAGTCTTTACATATGTAACAACATGTTTTAATGTGCATATTGGCTGATATAAGCTACATATTCAGTGAACTTCTGCTCCAAAGCACCTATGTGCATGTGCTTTGTAAAAGAAGGAATTAAAGAACAAAAATGTTCAGACTGTGTATCCTATAAAGCCAGAAAGGTCAGGAGTTTAGAAATGTAGGAGGGCTTGTAGTATGACCTGTGATGGTTTAGGCTAATAGAGCTCTTCAAATATTGGCATTTTATCTTAACATACCTATTTACTGTGTTTATGTAAGTATCTCACACATCTCTTCAGAGACTTTTGAAAAACAGAAGAGACTGCACCTCACCAAAGTAGTGTATTTAGACATCTAAAATATAATTAAAGAGGTTTCTGGTGTCTGAATCCAACAATGCGCTGTACAGAAGCCCTGCACAGCCCTTTAAACGTCTGTTTGAAAGCCAAGGCTCACCTGGAGTCACAGTGCAGCTGTCCGTGTTTCTCTGCTTTCTCACAAGTAACACATGGCATGAGGTTGTCCCAGTCCATAGTCCTATGGATGACATCATCACGGACATAGCAGAACTGAACAGCCAAAAGCCTGGCTGCATGTCCTCCAAGTCTACATGGAGGGCATTTTTCATCAAAATTTACACTCTTTAGTTTGGTTGTCTTTACTGTGCCAGTGCCATACCTAAGTGGAATGGTTGCCAGACTTGGGCAGACTGGAGGGCTGGGCACAGAGGAGCCAAATGAGGTTCAACAAGAACAAATACAGTCCTGCACCTGGTTAGGAATAATGAACTGTGCCAGTAGAGGCTGGGAGGTGATCTACTGCAGAGCAGCCTGGTGGAGAGGGACCTGGGAGTCTTGGTGGATGACAAGTTATCCACAGGACAGCAAAGTGCCCTTGTGGCCAAGAAGGCCAATGGGATCCTGGGGTGGATTAAGAAGAGTGTGTCAAGCAGATCAAGGGAGGTTCTCCTCCCCCTCTACTCTGCCCTGGTGAGACCTCATCTTGAATACTGCATTCAGTTTTGGGCTCCCCAGTTTAAGAGGGACAGGGATCTGCTGAAGAGGGTTGAGCAGAGGGCTATGAGGATGATTAGGGGACTGGAGGGCATGCCTTATGAGGAGAAGCTGAGGGACCTGGAGCTTTTTAGTCTGGAGAAGAGAAGACTGAGAGGGGATTTAATAAATGTTTATAAGTATCTGAAGGCTCGCCAGGAGGTGGGGGTCAGGCTCTTCTCACTTGCTCCCTTGTGATGGGACAAAGAGCAGTGGATGTAACCTGCAGCACAAGAGGTTCCACCTCAACACAAGGGGGAACTTCTTCACTGTAAGGGTCATAGAACACAGGCACAGGCTCCCCAGAGAAGTTGTGAAGTCTCCTTCTGTAGATACTTTTAAGGCCTGTCTGGATGCATTCCTCTGTATTCTGTGCTAGATTGTGTGGTCCTGTTCTGGCAGGGGGGGTTGAACTCGATGATCTCCTTGGGTCCCTTCCAACCCCTAACATCCTGTGATCCTGAAACATCTGAGTTGCAGTGTAGGTGTGCTGTGGGTGCAGGGCCAAATGAGGTACTGCAGAGCTTACTAGTGAAGGTGCAGGGCTGTGAGTGCATGTGGCTGTGCTTTCAAAGAGTTTTAACGTGAGGGTAATATTAATGGTTTTCTTCATACAATTAATTCACTTAGATTACTTTAAGGCAAGCATTGTGCCTGTTGTCCTCTGCCCTCCTGGTTCTAGAAGGCCAGTGCAGAGACTTCCACACCACTCTGTGAAGGTCTCAAAGCCAGCAAAACCTATCAGAGTGGAGACAGCCTCTGATTTGTCTGCACTGTCATTTGTGGAGATGCAGAGGCTGAGAGCACTGCAGAGACTTGCCCTCAACATGGTTATGCTGGGAGCTGCAGTTAGACTAGTAAGCCTGGCGTCCCCAAATCTGCACAAAGGCCAACCCATCTCCAGACTTACCTCTTCTGGATGAGCAAACCTGATCGGGTCCTGATGTGTGTTATCCAGAATATTTAAGCTCTGTTTCCCTCCACCGCCCTGAATGACAGCAAGTTGACTGTACAGGCATCTTGGGCTGTGTCCTGTGTTTCTTCTGTCTCTTGTGGTGGTTTAGGATAATGCAGCCTTTCAAATAGTGGCACTTTGCAGAGATGTGCAACAGTGATATCATCAACAGTGTGACGAACAGTGTTAACTTCCAGTATTCTTCAAGATGTCCTGATGTTCTCTTAGTTAGTGTGGTGGGAAAGCCAAGGTTAGTAGCCATTAAGAATGATATTGAACACGAGTAGAAAGGGCTCTTCTAAATTATTATTCTTATTTTTATTATTTAATTTGGTTGCAACCCTTAAGCGTGATAAGAGTGTGGTGTTCATTCATGCCATATCTGTTACCTGAATGTTTTCTGCACTGTAAGGGAGGATGGGGGAGTAAAGACCTGCGTTTGGATTGGAAGATGCCTGTTCTTTCCAGCTATGTGGATGTTAACATTGCTTTTTTTGTCTTTTGCTTCAGTGTGCCTCCTCCATCAGCTTCAAGTAAGATTTTCAAATTTGTCATAAAAGCAACAGTTTTTGGACTGATGGGATATGGCTGCTACCGAATAGGTCAAAGGACAGTTCAGTTTATCCTCTCAATGCCAGCAGCACAGAGCTATCTTCAGAAGCTGACAGAAATTAGATCTCAACATTGAACATCGAGTGGAGGCACTATGAAGAATGTGGCTAGGTGGCTGAAAAAGGGTGGTAGAGGCAACAAATGAGAACTGGAATGAAAGAAGGGTGAGTGAGTGTTCTAGTCAGAGAAATGATTGATGCTGAGCAACACTGAATCACTGTATGATAAAAGATTTAATACTGAAGTTACACCAGCTATGTTCTAATGAATAGGTTTGATTCCTGGTAACTGTGTTGCATGAAGCCATGTGATTCCAGATTGAGGTAAAAGATGTACACAAATATATTATATATGCATACTGTATATATAATATATATATTACTGATGATGTAGTACAGACAGCTGAAAGAGTGTATGTTCATGACTTCTTTTTCTAGAGGAACAGAACAATATAAAGTAACCTAATTGGCTGCATCTACTCCAAAGTTCAGGGAAACATGTCTAGAGTGATCCTCTGTTTTCTCCATAGGTATAATAATACCTAGTGGTCATTTCTGGTGCCAGACACTTTTACACATAATTTAGAAGGATGTCTTCTCAATGTGTGTTTTTATACTGAAAACATTTAGGCTTTTTTTAAACTTGAGCTTTCAAGAAAGTTTCAGAATTGTACAGGCTGTCATATGTACACTGCTCAAATTTTTTACAAGCCTTACTGAAGAACAGGAATGTTGCCTTTAGCTTACATCCCTTGTTACCACCACCAGTTGAACTCTCTTTCTCCTGCATAGAGAAGGTATAGCCACACCATCAAACGCAATGTGGTTTGTGTCAGATGTTTACAGGACAGTCTGTTCCTTTAGATTAGCTTATTTAAACTGTATTATTTAGCCAAATCCTGCTGGTTTCAGTATTGTAAATTTAAGAGACTAGAACTACTGTACAATTTACTTTTGTTTCTCAAACCATTTGTTATTAGGACAAAAAAAGTTTGGAATTAATAATGCCTGCCCATCATTTTTCATACACAAAAATATTTATCAATATAATTTCTCAGTAAATTAATATTTTAACCTCTTTAATAGAAAAGCAGTGTTCAGTTTCATTTTTCAGACTAGCTGTAGCATTTCATTTGGATTTCCTGCTATTTGTACACAGAATTATGGGTACTTCAGACTGCTCTGATTTTTTTTTTTTCTTAATTATCCAGTACAGCCATCCATCATCAATCCATTTTCTTTTTTTTTTCTTTTATCCTAGGTTCATATTTGATTGGATTTTTTTTATGCCCTTTATACAGAATTGTCAATGATTGTAAAGCACCCACTGCAATCAGCTAGTCCTGGTTCAACAATACAGAGAACTGTAATTGGCATGTCAGAGTTTTAACCTGATGTATTTCCTCCTCAGGCTGATATACAGTTGCTCATAGCTTAAAGTTAAGTTTTTATCTGTAATTAATTTCTTTTGGGAATGAAAGATAGGAACCATTGCGTGGGGCAGGATATAAAAAGAGGTGATACTGTGTTTTGTGTTGTTTTTGTTTAATAAAATCAGAAAACTGCTTTTAGTAGGGTGTATTTCCAAAGCCTTGCACTGGAAATCACCCCACAGAGTCTTTTGTTTGCTGGAAGTATGTATATGTACCTTCTGTGCAGTATTTTCTTTTTCAAGGTTTTTAAAGGAATTTAAGGGTCTAATGCTCCTCTCTGATGGTATTGACCCTGCTGGGAGCTGGTCTGTCCATGCAACCTGTTGCTTTCTGCCTTGCACTTTGAAAATTTTGTGAGTCCTAGTGCAGAAAATTGTGTAAGTGCATGTTTTATCTTTAAACCTAACCTGATCCTGCAGATCTCTTTAGATGGTGCTAGGTGATTTTCAGAGTCTGGTCTTTGCAGTTGTGCAGGAATTAAAACTTCATAAATGAGAATGGCAGCAGTTCACACTTCTTGCACGGAAAGCATAAATGATAATAGGGAATACAATGGAGGCAGGTCCTGTATATTTTGCATCTACCAGTGTTTGGAAACCACCAGCTGTCTCTGACAAGAGGAAAAGCAGCATTTGTAAACAATTTGTAGAAGACTAGTGACTGCCTGAATTTTGATTCCTGATTGATGGTTTGGTGGTTTTTTTTGTTTCTTTCATGTGTTGTTTACAATTAAGCAGTCCTACTTCAATAATTCTATTGTATTTTATGTACTTTTTTTTTTCAATGAAAGCAAAAGCTTAAGCTTGTTCTGCTCCTGGTTTTGCCGACCTACCAAAATATTGTTTGGACTTTGGAGTTTTTTTGAGAATTTTTAGCTGATAGAATTCAATATATCAGTGTTTTGCTTTAAGTTATCTACAGATTTTTAAGATATCTTCACATATTTTTAAAGCTCTGTAGATGTTTGATATCTGTGCTCAGGTAATTTTACACAAATGAAAATAAATCTAAGGTAAATTTTAGATGTGAGCCTTAAACTTGGGTGGGACTAATGCTAAATGATTGTCATGGAGCATTCTTGCAGACTGAATATTTTACGCTTTTTTTTTAAGCAGAAGTGATTACCATTGAAGTTGTCTGTTCATTGTTCAGTTATTCAATTAATACCTTAAGTCTATTGTTCCACTTTTTTTTTTTTGACAAAGCATATCAGTAGATTCTTCAGGGAGCCTGTTTGTGGACAGAATTTGCAATTTCTCTTCCCCCTTTTGCAAACTGGCAGGTCCATATGCATGCACTGTTCATTCAGTGGCACTGGAAAGCCTGATGAATTTGCAGAACTAACAATCCTATGAATCCATACACGAATGCTCAGTGTTGTGTATTCAATGTCTTGTACTGTTTACGTAGCATAATCAATGGTTTAGGTCCGTTCTTTTCCGTTTCGGTCAGTCCTTTCACTGTTCACAGCATCCTGTACAGTTTAAATACGGTGAATTGTCCCAGCCCCACCTCAAACCTTACAAAGCCATATTGTATTTTTTTGGCAACATGTACATCTGTTTTATGCATTTGTACATGTGATGTAAATTTGAAGTATTTTTAACAACGTGTGCCTTTACTCTAAATTGATTTAAAGTAAACAACCGTATGTTCTATGATATAAAAAATAAAATATTTTAACCACCATTTCTGTTGAAAGCATGCATTTTTATTGAGAACAAACACTGGCTGGCTAGAGCTAGTATATTAGAATTTCACTACATAACATGTTTCTCCGAGTAAGAATGTCAGTTGGAGTCAGTACCTCCTGCTGCAGAGACTTCTGAGTGTAATGCTGAGGTATGGAAACCAGTTTCTCTACCATATGATATGTAATCATTTGAGAGAATGAGTTTCCCCACTCTACTGCACAAGCAGGGAGACTGACTTCTCATCATGAGTACCTAAATCCAGAGTTAGGCATGGTGAGTGGACTTCTGCTGTTGTTTTTCTTTTAACATCTCTCCAGTGCTTAGTTGTGCAAGGAGCTAAAGGCCTTAGTCCCAGTCCAGCAAAGGGCTCAAACACAAGCCTAACATCAGGCACAGTCACTTGTGGTTACAGTGCTGTCCTCTGCAGGAGAATTATAAAGCCTTTAAGTAAAAATATGTTGAATTAGTGGCAAAGAGAGTTTAATCTTTCAAACTGAAACAGGTAAATCAATATAACCATTACTTTGGGGGAAAAAAAGTATTAATAAAAGAAGTATCTATTCATACCCTAAAGTGAGTATATACAGGTAATATATCAGCTAAACAGTCTGCTGATTGGGTCACCAATTGACAGAGCATACATACTTTTTGATTGTACATGTGTGAAGCAAAATGCAGTCCTGTTTTCCTTGATGAGGCAAAGTTCTCTCTGGCTGCACATGGAGCTGCATCTGCAAAGAAGTGCTGGGTAAGCTGTTTAAGTGGAAGAAAAATATTTGGCATACTGTTCATGGGACTAGCAGATGACTTGCTGTACAGCACATGAGCTGTCAAGCACTGCTCAGTCAGGCAGCCTCAGATGGCCCACCTGCATATATGGAAGGCAGCTGCCTGCTTTCAGAGTATGTTCTTCACCAGCATTCCATGCATACTGCTGGCCTAGGTCACATTTCTGATGCCTTTTCTATACTGAATCAAAAATATTTTTGAAGTGGATTAATACTACCTGGATTTCTACTGAAAGCTGTTTGTCTTGTGTGTATTGTGAAACATCTAAAAGGCACTGCAGAGTGTGTCGGGTTATCTCAAAGTGCCAAGCAATAGTGGGAATTGTGGGTGGAAAGGGAGCAACACACTGTCACTTGTGTAACTCTTAAGATACTCATGTACATATTTCCTGTTTCTAAAATGGAAATAAACTTTAATTTTAGACTTGAGTGTTTTAAGACTGAATTTCATTGAAAGTTTGTTTTTTTTTAAAGTATTTGCAGGAGAATGGTCTTTTCCAGCTCTGACTGACAGACTTCAATGAGCCTTTTCAGTTGGCCATGGAAATGTGCATGGAAGACATCACAGGACACAAGTGGCTCTAAGGATACAAAGTTGAAATCAGCCTACTAAGCATTCAGGGGAAAAAACAAAAGCACAGCATATCCCCACAGCAGCAGATCTTTTGTGTCTGTTTGTACGTGATGGGGCTGAAACAGCTATTCAGCAGGTCCCAGCTGAAGAGACTGGGTGGAAGGCTAATTAGCCTCTCCCATGCCGCTTGTCTTTTGTGTGCTACAGTCCTTGTGATAGGACAGCTTTCTGTACTCTGGGGAGGTGGCAGCTGGAGAGATGGGGATACACTTTACCCTCACTTCCCATAGGTAAAAGGGTGCTCTTTTCCTTTGCAAGACCTTGTCCTTGGATTCTGACACCTAGCTCTGGCTTTCTGTCCAGTAGCTCTGCTGGGGTGGCTGAGGAAACTCTCCCTTTGCTTGTTTGATGGTTTAATATTGGTTCGTTTAGTACTGTACAGGGAAGCTCTAGTGGTGTTTGAGCAGGGAAAAGATGTATGCTGCAACTTTCACACTTGTCTCATGCAAGATAGTTCTGATGTTCTGTCAGACTTAACAAGACCCAACTCATACTTTTTTCACTTCTGTCTCCTCCCAGCTAAGTGACTCTTCTTTCAGTGTAAAATGTCCCTGCTTTTGACTACAGAGATGATTAAATTATTTTGCTCTGTTTGTGAGAGTGATTTTTTTGTTGTTGTATAAGCATGGTGGTTACTAGTGCATCGTGTGTCTGCAGTGACTGAACTATGCACCTGGCATCAGGGCCAGCAGGAAGATATGTACAGTCCCCAGACCTGTGTGTGGTCAAAGCTTGCAGGCCCACTTGTGCTTTATCTTCCAGATGGTGCAGCAAGTTTCCACCTGCCAGTGAGCACCTTATCTCCACCTCCTTGCATCTCCCTCCCTGCTTCCATCCCCATATCTCTTGCGTCGTGATTACAGCCAAAGTTCTTCGCAGCTGAGTTGATTTAGCTAGAAAATATGAGTAACAGCAGTAATTCGGTGTGATCTACTGACTGCAGATGGTTTGCCTGATATGTCTAAGTGCCCTGAGGCAGTTCTTCAGAAAAAAAGGTATCACAGTATCACCAAGGTTGGAAGAGACCTCATAGATCATGAAGTCCAACCCTTTACCACAGGGCTCAAGGCTAGACCATGGCATCAAGTGCCACGTCCAGTCTTGCCTTGAACAGCCCCAGGGACGGCGACTCCACCACCTCCCCAGGCAGCCCATTCCAGTATCCAATGACTCTCTCAGTGAAGAACTTTCTCCTCACCTCAAGCCTAAATTTCCCCTGGCGTAGCTTGAGGCTGTGTCCTCTTGTTCTGGTGCTGGCCACCTGAGAGAAGAGAGCAACCTCCTCCTGGCTACAGCCTCCCCTCAGGTAGACAGGTAAATGCACATACCTTGGAAAGGATTAGGTTTTGACTCACCACTGTGGTACCTGGTATTAACTGAAATGGCACAAAATAGGAGCATCCTGAATAATCCGTGACTTGTAGTATGTGCCCTCTTACCTTCTTTCTGTGATTATAGTTAATGCTTGAGAGGCAGATTCTTGCTGAATTGCCACTAACATATTAACTGTTACTTTAAAAAATGAAGTATCTCCCCAAAAGCATGTTTGCATTGCTTCTGATATACTTTGGAAAGTACAGACTTGCATTACCAGAGAAGAATGTCCTCATTATACCTTAATTTTACTCTTTTGTAAGAAATGTGGTTTGAAAACTAGTGAAATCAGGGTCAACTGCTTCCTTTGTAGTATTTCAGAGATGGACTGGGTTCACGCATCATGGAACACTCAACTTCAGCAGATCTTTACCCTCGTTCTGCTACAGCTTAACACACTGTTTTCTGTTGTATTGAGGGACTGCTGCTATTATAAGGCAGCTGAAAACTCATTTGGCTTCTTTTGCAAGACGGCATTTACTGTGACCACCGTGATGGACTCTTGGTATTGCTCTTTAATGTGGGCCAGACTGGGTTAAGGAACACACAAGAACCCTGATACATCACCAAAGCTATCACCAGTTCCTCCCTGGCCACTAGATACATGGATTTCTGCCTTTCTGACTGCACAGGCAGGCCAGTACTGGCGGTCCTGAGATGTGGTGGTCACATCTTGTCCTACATGTGATCTTTGGGATGCCTAAGCCTGTAAGAGAAAGGCTTGTGGTAGCAGGACTCCCACAGTATGAACCACAGCTATGTACTGTGCTGAGGTGTGGCTTTTTTCCTAGTACCAGTAACCCAAGATGTAAGTGAGGCATATTTTATTGACTGGTGAACATGCTATGATTAAACTAGAAAACAGAAAAATAATACCAAGTTATGTATTTGTGCACAGTGTAAGGTGCAGCTCTGGTGCTATGCACTCTTGATCTCAGCTCTAATGAGTTTCAAGCATGGGCAATCCTCAGTGGCCCTTTTCTAAGTCCCAAGGTTCGGGTTCATTCCCCAACATTTTGATATACAGCCAGCATTGTAATGGAGTGACCCCAGTAAGTTATCTCAGGTACTGCCTTCTAGCTTCCCAGTCTGCAGGTTCATGTTGCTACTGGCCCTCAGCATCCACACTGCCAGCAGCAGAAACTCTTTGGTCATCATCAGTGCACTTCCTTCTTCAGCATCAGGGTCTACCTTTTCACCACCTGCTCTGCTCTCTTCCACCCATATAAGCAACCTGCTCTGGATTCCTTCCTCCCCATTGGTCCTGATTTTGCAGTGGCGGCACTTAATTGTGGTATTTCTGATGCAAATTACCCAGGCAGTCACAGCTTTTGTGGTGTTATGGCCAGACAGCCTGGCTCTCCAGGACTTCCTCCTGCCTGTCCTATTCTGTTTAAGTTACAGAGAATCACAGAATTACCTCCTGCGATTATTGCTGCAACTATTCCTTGGGAGCCTTGATCCCTGTGCAAACTGGCCAAATACTAGCAGGACCTTATCTGGCAGTTTACATACCAGACAGTAGCAGCAGAGGCACTTGTTTGTCACCCTTCTGCCAGCACTGCTGTGTGCTCAGCAGGACTTCTTGTTCACAAGCTTCCCCCTGGTCTGCCTGGCCTCCTCCAAGGACGTTCAGACTACTCTTGAGTGCTTGTAAGCACAATCCCTCCCAGCTGGAAGCCAAGGCTAGCAATGGACATAAGATACTAAACCAACTACATGAGCACACTCCTTAAACAAGCAAAACACACAAAGAAGAATAAAGAACAACATGACTTCTAGCATAACTAATAGCAAGTACAGGATTGTAAGTGTATTAAGTGCTGCATAGTAGTAGCTTTTGGAAACCAGCACATGGATATGTCACACCAATGCTGTTTATAGTTCACAGTTTCAGTCTCTAGCTCTGGAAGTTTCATATTCACCAAGGTGGTCCTCAGGCTTGCAAGTTGTCTGCTGTTTTTATGGCTCACTTTTGTATGCTGTCGTGCTGTCTGAACACCTCATCCCAGCAAGACCTATCAGCTCCCACATATCATTAGTCCCTCAGTCTGCTTTTGAGAACAAATCAATGTACACCACCAACAGCTATAATGCCACATCTGTGGTCTTCCCTTGGAGTCACAGAGGTCATGCTATCCTCCCACTCTCCGATTAGAGGAGAGATAATGCATACGCAGGCTACGTAGTTACCAAAGACGACCAGCATTCCCATGCTGACTTGCTTAATTGATGTGGCAATATATTCCTTTGGTCCACAGCCAACTGTACAGAACTAGTCTGTGTACTTTGTTTAGCTCTCCATTTGCAACAGCAGTTAGTGAAACATCCTTTGTAGTGCTACCCATAAAAGCAGAGCTAATCCATCTGAAAACACTATTTTAATAATTAACAGTTGAGCTTGTGTACAATAGCTATGGATGTTACTGCATTTTACCTCATAGCTTGGTCAGTTTTGTCTTTTCAACTTGGCAGCTGCTTTTACCCCATGCTATGTTTGGTTATCTCGGGTAGTTTTCATTGCTGTGGCATCAAACAACAGTCAGAAGTAATTTACATAGAATGAATCACAGAACCAGTCAGAAAGAACCTCTTGAGGCTATCTGGTGCAACCTTTGGCTCAAGCAGTCACTTAGAGCCAGTTGCCCAGGGCTGTCTCCAGATAGGTTTTGAGTATCTCCGAGGATGAGACTTTACAATCATAAGAGATGCACAACCTGTGTACAGACAGGTCACACTTTGGATGCATTTTAAAATAGTTCATGCCTGACACATAAACTCTCCATCTCTTTCACCATTTTGCAAGATTACTGCGGATGCTGTTCTACAGGGTTTGTGGATTCTCACAGATGGTATGATTCTAGTTTTGCATATTCTCAGCGGCTGAAACTAAATCTGCACCATCTGAACAATGAAGAACATACCCGGTGACACAACTACATCCCTCTATCATTACACTGGTTGCAAAGGTACCATTTGTATCCCATGCAATTTATGTGGCTGACCCATATTGAGATGTAAGCGTATTTATTAGTTCCATCCTCTTGCATGCACTCCATCCTCTCTTATGGGTGAAGTTCATCAATCTTGTAAGGACTACTAACAAATGTTTCTTACTGGGAAACCAAACATTTGAGGTCACTCCTACCATCTCCAGCTCTCCTTAAAATTGACATCTTTCCTGAAGAAAATAAAATTAGCAGTAGTAGTGGTGTTCTACATCCAGACTGTTGCTCTTACAACTAGACACCAGTGGACCACACTGAACATGGCCTGCAATACTTTAACACTGTTCCTGATGTTGTTTCAACACAATGACAAGCACCTCAAGGAACAGAGTTCTTTTTCAGGCTTTCTGTGGTCCACATGTGATCAATCCCATAGCCATATTTGATCCTGAACACCAATCTTACTTACACACATCAGTTAGAAACATTCTCTTTGATTTCCTGGCAGCAAGCCCCACTTACCCGTGAAACTCCCTTTTCTTTGTTTGCAATTGGTTCTGTATTTCCCAACTCACAAGCCACAATCACCCCAAATTATCTCTGTGCCTTCCCCTTCATCCTTGGGGTGCAGATAGAACCACAATGCCCAGAGGGAGTTGATTTTTGAAGTTGTTTTTTTACTGGCATGCTGCTCCTCAGCTGCGTGAAGCTGGAGAGAAGCATGCGCCCACGCTCTCTGCTGACTTAACTCTGCTTGCAACAGTATTGGAGGCACATGGCCATTTACTGACATTGCCTTAGAAGGTGTCTGTGGGATGGGGTTGGGTCACAGACCAGCTCATAAAAGCTGTGGCTGCACCTGGCAAGCTCTCTGTTCCCATGGCCCAGCACACAAATGGAAGTGTTCCAGATTACTTCTCTTTCTGTGACAATTAACTCTCACTCTGATGTGACCTAGTAGCTCTCTCCACTATCTTGGAAGAAATGGAACTTCTGGTGTATCTGTCAAGTGGTTGTAGCAGTAGCCTCACACACTGCCACTGTTTCTGACCATCTTGCTGTTGTGTCAATGGCAACAAACACAAATTGATACAGACCCTCCTTCAGCCTCTTGAAGGGGCCCACATAATCAATTCATCACTGTTAAGTGGTGTACACTCCCAGTGGTCAAAGGCATAACTTGATTGGGGATTTACAATCACAGAATTGTCTGGGTTGGAAGGGACCTCTAAATATTGTCTAGTCCAACTGCCAAGGCCACAAAGAATTTCCACCATCCACATACTTCACATACGCAGAAATTGTGAACACAAATTTTAAGTTCCCATCTATTACTGTTCTTTGGCCCCTTAAGCCTCTCTTCCTTTGTGGGGGCCAGTCTCTTCTCCCAGCTAACAATATGATAGGAAACAGTCTCAAGTTGTGTAAGGGGAGATTTAGATTGGGCATAAGGAAAATTTTATTCACTGAAAGCGTAGTTAAGCATTGAAACAGACTGCCCAGCAAAGTGGTGTGATCACTGTTCCTGTAAGCATTCAAAAAATCATGTAGACATAGTGCTTTCGAACGTGGTTTAGTGGTGCACTTGACAGTGTTAGGTAAACAGTTGTACTGGATGCTCTTGGAGGTCTTTTTCAACCTCAATGAGTCTATGACTCTTCAGGACCATTTTGTCCTTCAGCACTGTATCAGTACTGGGACAGGGAGTCTCTGGCTAGAATCACCTCATACTCGTGGAGCACTGAGAAAGGAAGAGGGAGTCTCCAGCTGGAATCACCTCATACTCCTGCTTCTGTTTTACTTTTTTTAGACTGGCACTTCACTGACTTCTTGGAGACTCCTGCAAACACTTCACTTTCTGAGGCAGTAGCACCGTGCAGTTTTCCCTTTGACAGATCTACCTTGAACTGAGACAGGAAATCAATACCTAAAATACTTGCTCATCCCCCCCCCCCACTCCCTCCCTTTACCAGCATTATCAACCCATCCAGTTTATCCTCCCTTACCCAGAACTGAGCTTCTACTTTTCCCCTCTTTTACCTCTTTCCCACTGCCAATATCCAGAGAGATTTATCCTGAAATGGAGTGCCTTGATGATCTAATTACATTGTCCCCGGTCCTGTAGCAATTAACTTTTCATGTCCCTTCAACTGACACACAGACCCTTCCCTCTTCATACCAAATCAGTGTGGTGGAGGTTAACCCCACTGACCCCAGAGGATGTGGCTCCTAATCTTTAAGGTCCTCTAAGGGTGGATACAGCTTTCTCTTTGAGATAGGGGGAGGAGCTGATAAACTCATCTGCTTCAGTTTTTCCCAGATCTCCTCTTGCTTCAGCCCTTTTTCCTGAAGAATTTTTTTCATTTTGGCAAGTAAAACTCTGGTGGGCTGGCTATCTAGCTCTCCTTCACTGACCCCCTGGCTGATCAGATATCTCCAAAGGGTCCCTCTAGGAATGTATTTCCTCCACTTTGCCCCCATCTCACCCTCCTTCACCATCCCTTTCCCTTCGGGTCCCAACAGGGTTCCCATGTTCTCCAAGGTAGCCATGCATTCACGGAGAGGACGGCCAATTAAAGTAGATCCTAGGCTGATTAAAAACTCCTTGTGCATCTCAGGCGCACGGCAGGCCAGCACCACCACGTCCCCCTGCTCCACATTCACCCCAAAGATGTCAAAGTCTGGGGTCACCGGTTTCTCCCTCTGCTTTAACACTCGGAGTATGACATTCCCACACACGTAAGCTGATGCCTCCTGGACATCCCTCCAGGGTGCTCCCTCTGTGTTATCTTTGAGAGGCTCATATTCGCCCAGATTTCTGATCACCAGCCTCAAGATCTCTCCCCCCGATATCTCCTCGGCAGGCAGGGCTCTAATAATCGCCCCTACCTTGGGCCACGGCAGCCCGATGGTGGTCACCACCTGCTTTGCCGCCTCATGCGTGAAAGAAGTGCACTGTTCCAAGGTCCACACTCGGTTTACCCACATCGGCCATCCCTTCTCCTGCTTCTTCCAAACTTTCGCTTTCCTGGACGTATCCCTCGCTCCTCGGCCTCTGTCTCCCTCCGCTGGCTTTGCTTTTCTAGCACCCGTGGCAACCGCCCCTGGCAACGATGACTCTTCCTGTGCCTCTAAACTCCAGCTGTCTCCGTTCCACATCTCCGGGTCCCAGTCTGCCTTACTGAGAGCCGCCACCTTGCCCTGATCCAGACCTTTCCCCAGGGACATCAGGGTGCCCAAGCACTGCACCTTCCTCTTCAGCCGGGCGTTCTCGGCCGCCGCAGCCCTCAGCTCGTCTCTCAGCTTGCGCAGCTCCTCGGCCTGCTCGCTCAGCAACGAGCTGTCGCACCGCAGCGCCAGGACTTCGTTGCGAGCCACCTGCAGATTGCTTTGCAGGCTCTGGATACACTGATCCTTCTCCTCCACCGCTGCCTGCAAGACCCGGGCCAGATGGAACAGCAGCCACTGCAGGGCCGAGCACTTCTTCTCCCCCTTGGGATGGTAGATGGACACGTAGTTCAGCCAGTGCCTTTCCGCAGCTTTCAGCGTGGGGTCCTGTTCAACCACTTTATAGTCCCATGGGTCCCCACCGTGTTCTAGCATGGCCTGCACCAGCAGACCCCTCTCCTCCGGGACAGAGGAGCTTTCCGTCTCTTTCTCCTTTGATTTCCCTCCCCTCGTTAGCCAGGACATCTTCACCCCAGCTAGCCCGCGGCGAGCACCAGGCCAGGATGCCCTCGGGCAGTCTCACACGTCTCGACCCTCCGGGGCTTTCCCTCTTCAGACCTGACGGCAAGCTGAAGCAAAGGGACCGCTCCCTGGACAGCTGTGGCGACACTAGAACACCGGCAAAGCAGCACGGCACACGCCGCACTCCCTCCTGCCTTTCTCCGCGACTTGGTGGCGGCTCCAGCCGGCTACCCCTCTCGACGCCTCCGAACAGGCTAAGGCAGCCGGCCCCCAAGGCCAGTTTTCATAACAACCCCCCCGCAGTCCTGGCGCCGGTCCTTCGCCATGTGCCACCACGGCTCGGCCCAAAGTCCCGCAAGAGCCAGGTCAGCTGCGTCCCCGCCCCTCGACGAGCGGCGGGCAGGGCGCCCAGGGGCGGTGCCAGGCTGCTGCCGCCCCGCCGTGCCAGGCTGCTGCTGCCCCGCCCCTCAGGCAGGCGGATGGCCGCGGCCCTGCGTCGTGGCCGCAGTTTCGCTTCGCAGCTGCTGCCAGTGGCGACAGTGGCGGGCCCGGGTCGTCTCGGGCACCTGGGTGCCGCCATGCGGCAGCCCGCCGCTCTCTCGGCGCGGCCAGACGGCCCCGAGGGTGGCGCGCAGGCGGGCGGCGGGGGATGGCTGGACTCGCTGCGCTTCGACAACCTGGCGCTGCGCTCGCTTCCAGTGGACACCTCAGAGGACAGCGGGCCGCGGACCGTATCCGGCGCCTGCTTCTCCCGGGTACAGCCCAGCCCACTGCAGAACCCTCGGCTGGTGGCCATGTCACTGCCGGCGCTAGCGCTGCTGGGGCTGAAGGCGCCGTCGGCCGATCTGGAGGCGGCGGAGGCCGAGGCGGCTCTGTACTTCAGCGGGAACCGGTTGCTGGCAGGCTCCGAGCCGGCAGCCCACTGCTACTGTGGCCACCAGTTCGGCAGCTTCGCGGGGCAGCTGGGCGACGGTGCTGCCATGTACCTGGGCGAGGTGTTGACCCCTCAGGGCGAACGGTGGGAGATCCAGCTCAAGGGCGCCGGCCTCACCCCATTCTCCCGGTAAGGCCCCGCGGTGCGGCCTGTCCCGGCCCAGCCCGGGGAGGGGACGAAGCAGTGGGGTGGACGGAATAGCCCGGTGACGCTCGATTTTGGAGGAGCAGTTACTTCGGTGTCCCCCCACGAATCCACCTGCGCAGCGAGCTCACGGTGTAGAGCAGCGCGGGTATGGGCCCGGGCTTCTCTGCCTGCATTAGGGAGGTGCTTTCCCAGCAGATCCGGTGCAGTGGGTTATTCCCTAAGGCCGGGGTCATCATTTAAGTCCTGTGGTTTGGGATTTTTTTTTTAACCTTCGCTGTTGCAAATGTAGTGCTTAAATGCCAAGTCAGAAGGTGGCAACATTTTCCTTCGGAAGATAAGACTGACTGCATCTCCTTCAAATGGGGCATTACTTCTCTTCCTGGTTGTGCACCTTTGAGGGTTTTTTCCCCTTTTTAGGAGGATCCAGACTGTGGTGAAAGTCGAGACAGCATTTTGTAGTATCCACTGGACTGCCATGTCATCCCATGGCAAAAATGGCATTTAAAGTGTTGGTGTTTCTGGTCTTTTTACCTGCTGCCAGTACTGCCTTTCCTCCACCCTCCCTGGCTGTAGGAGGGAATGGTGGAAAAGCCCCTAGACTGGCATACTGACCAAATCCCTGCGAGGGATGGATGTCTTTGTTCAGTTTAGGTCAGTTCAGCCTGCACTAAGTCTTTCAGGCCCCATTTTTCCTACATACTTCCTATATTTTCTGTTCCAGCTGTGCACAAGCTCAGTAACATCTTAGTTTTATAGATGCGGTGCCTTCTTTAAGGAAATCACTTGAAAATCGTAGAAACAATGGTGCCATTGTAGGTCAGACCTGAGCAGCTGTCCTGCTTGCCAGTGGCCTTTGAAGTGTTGCAACTGTGGGCTGAGGACCACCTGTGCCTGCTCCTTTTACTTAGTATTTATTAAATAAGCTAGTTTGCAATTTTCTGGTCGTCGGTGGTGATTTCTTTTTTTAACATATCTGCCATGCATGAACGTATTTAACATATCATTTTTAGATTACTTATCCAGAAAGATCAAAGATAGCATTGTTTTTCAGGAAGGTCAACACTTGCATCAATAGTAGTAGCAGAGTTAACAATTAGAAGGGATATGTGTAACTAAGAGGTTTATTTTCTTCCATTGTATGGTCGTTGAAAGTGTGTTGTGACCATCTAATTAACTGAGCTTTGACAGAAGTTTGAAGGTACTTTTGTTTTCTCAGATAGGCCACTACTTTGTTGTGTGATCCTGAATAGAGCATGTCACTTCTAGGCTTTTTTTCTTCTCCACTGCTACCAGAGAAATCAGAGTTCTCAGCTTTATAGCCTGAAAATTGTCTGTGTCTTCTTGTTACAGACAAGCCGATGGTCGAAAGGTCCTGCGCTCAAGCATACGGGAGTTTCTGTGCAGCGAGGCTATGTTTCACCTAGGAATACCAACAACAAGAGCTGGAACATGTGTCACATCTGATTCAAAAGTTGTCCGTGATGTATTTTATGATGGGAATCCAAAAAATGAAAGGTGTACAGTTGTTCTGAGAATAGCATCTACATTTATAAGGTAGAAGCCTCCTTTAATGGAGTTTCTTATGTTTTTTTAAAGATAAGCACAGCAATCTTTTAAAATACCATTTGAAGTGTATTTCCATAACAGTTCCATTTGTGTGTTTCTTTTTCTGGATGTTTGGAATTCTTTTGCTGTCCTGTAGGAATCTGCTCTTCTTGTCCAGGAAATGGGATGAGCTGGTGTCTTTACACACAGTCAGATTGACACTAAAGGTGCTAACTTGATAGAAATAAGAACTAAATTCTGCAGAAGATATTTGTTCTGTTTATGACTGCACAGAATTATAGCTCTACCCTTAATTCCAAACCTATTATAGTGTAGTACTTTGGGTGTACTTTCCCTGCCAGGGACAGTGTATGAGGTTCCTGCTGCAGCTCAAACCAATAAGAGTTTCAGGAAGTTGCATTGTTTCTTGTAAGGTAACAGAATAATAAGGGAAGTTGAGGCATAGGGTGTGCACACATTTATACATGTGTATATATATATATATATATATGCATCCATATATATGTCTGTCTGAAAAAATGCTTGATGTACAGTCTTGTGTTTTAAATAAGTCCTATTCCTCTGTCACAGTATCAGAGAATGCTGGGGGTTGAAAGAGACTTTCAAAGATCATTGAGTCCACCCCTCCTGCCAAGGCAGAGCCATCTAAAGAAGATATATTTACAGAATCAACTTCAGAGATTGAAAGGGACCTCCAGAGATCATCAAGTCCAATATCCCAGCCAAGACAGGATCACCTAGGGTAGTTCGCTCGGGAATGCATCCAGGCAGGTTTTGAAAGTCTCCAGAGAAGGAGACTCTACAACCTCTCTGGGCAGCCTGCTCCGGTGCTCTGTCTTCCTCACTGTAAGGAAGTTTCTCCTCATGTTGAGGTGAAACCTTCGATGTTCCAGTTTGTAGGTGTTGCTCCTTGTCCTATTGCTGCTGACCACTGAAAAGAGATTGGCCCCATCCACTTGACACCCACCTCTCAAATACTTCTATACATTGATAAGATCTCCTCTTCTGCAGACTAAACAGCCCCACATTTCTCAGTCTCTCTTCATAGGAGAGATGCTCGAGTCCCCTAGTTTTCCTCATGGCTCTCTGTTGGACTCGTTCCAGTAGATCCCTGTCTCTCTTGAACTGGGGAGCCCAAAACTGGACACAGTATTCCAGGTGTGGTCTCACCAGGGCAGAGCAGAGGGGGAGAAGAACCTCCCTAGACCTGCTGGACACACTTTTCCTGACGCACCCTGGATGGCATTGGCTCTCTTGGCCACAAGGGAACATTGCTGGACCGTTTAGTCAGGATAACAAATATTCTGTAGAAGTGGTTGTGAGAAACTTAAACAAGCTGGACTTCAGTACTGGCTAATGTCTTGATCCATCAGTTTAGTTATGGATGGATATGTGTGTTTCCTTGAGTTGAGTCACTGACCCTTGCTAGGTTTTGTTTAGGAATCTTGTGAGTCGTTTCTGTCAGTCATTTGAAGAACTGATGTTAGACTAATGTGTTACTGCAACAGAAATAAATGCTTTTAATACAGGTAATACCAAGTGAATGGTATCAGATAATAACTAAGCTACGTTTTTATTATTTTAAAACAGATTTGGTTCTTTTGAAATTTTTAAACCTCCTGATGAGTACACAGGACGCAAGGGTCCCAGTGTTAACCGCAATGATATTCGAATGCAGATGCTTGATTATGTGATCAGCACTTTCTATCCAGAAATCCAGGAGGCTCATTCTGACAACAATATTCAGAGGAATGCTGCTTTCTTCAGAGAGGTAAGAAAGAACATATTCTTTTCATAAATCCATAGCTGTCCACTTTAGAAACTTCATCTGCAGGCACAGAAGACTGGAGCCAGTTAATGCCTTTTAGTATCTGACTGCTTCAACTATTATTTTCTTTGAAGAAGACACTCTTAATAGAGCTGCTTATTGATGAAAGCAGGTTGATACTGATCAAACCAATGCAGGTGGTTTAACCTTTTTAGTAGTTAATAATGAGTTCTCTGCTCAGAGAAAGCTTCCTAAGACATGTCTCTTTTGCGGAATGTGTGACTGCAGGGGGGAATTCTGGCCCTAACTGTGAGATGGTGAGTTGACAGTGTGGAGGTATCATCTTGTAAAATACCAAGAATGTTGAGTTGCTTCCTCCCTCTCATTTTTCACATTACAAACAAGAACATTGACTGCGAATCACTTCCACTTTAGGCTGTAGAATTGAAATGTTTAGTGGCAGTCAAGCAGTGTGAGGGCTTGCCAGAGGAAGCTGTAGACCTTCCAGCTTTGGAAATTATAAAATAAGGTGATATAAATATGCCTTGAATGTGCTGTAGTGTTAGGTCATTCTGCAGTGGCATGGAGGAGAGGCTGTGTGTCTTCTCAGAGACTCATTTTGGACTTGTCTTCAATTACTGTATATACTTGAAAAAATACTGGAGGTGTATAATAAAAATCGGAAATGTAATGTTAGTAAATGTAGAATTGCTGTATTTCTCTCTGAAGTAAAACATAATTAATTGGTATCTGTACTTTATGTGATAAATATAACTTTTGCCTCACTTTTAATACTGTATTGCTGTTCTCAACACTGAGTTTCTGTTACTGGATATGTTTTTTTTTGGGTGAGCAAAGAATTTGGGGTGCAGGAATAAGGTACTTCTATTCATGTTTTGGCGGGTAGTATAAGGTAATGCTACCGTTGCAGAAAGGATCCAGTTTGAAATTAATGTAGAACTATAATAAAGGCTCCCATTCAGATTACTTGAAGTTCAAATAATGTTACAACTCTAATAAGAATGTAATAACTAGCCAGTAAAGAGCATAATTAAAAAATACCACAGTTTAATGCATTGACTAGTCTGTGTAAAAGCAGTCATGGTGCTTTGAAATCTGAAATGATATGGTAGGAACTGGCTGCAATATGATATATGTTCACAGCAGACCAGTAAGAAGTCAAAAGGCAAGATTAAAATTTGACGTTCCCTGAATTTTGTGGAGGTTAGGTTTTTTGGTTTGCTTTTTGGGGGGGGTTTAAGGTTGGATTTCTGTAGGGTTTTTTGATGGTGGTGGTGATTTAGGTTTTTTTTGCTTTAGCACAGCCTGTGCTAACTTGCATTGGTTCTTCAGAAGCAAGCTGTGGCTTGGTTCACCAGTGGATGCCAAAGGGTTTATCATCACTGAAGAGGCCTTTTGTATTTAAATGATTGGAGTCCAGGAGGAGAACTATGCTTGTCACCCAGTGTGCACATGTCTAGCGCTTTAGCTGGTGGAATAAGTATTCTGATGAGAGAAGAGTCGTGTGACTTGAGGATCTTTGTGGATAATTTTATGCGCCCAATCCTATCTCTTTCTGCTTTTGGCTGCTTTTCCTAACTCACTACTGGTTTCCTCACTCCCTTCCTGGCATCCTTTCTTTCTTGCCCCTGCCTCCATTTATTTTTAGCTTGTTTGTTGTGCTTCTCCTGTCTGTGCCTGTCTGTGCTAGCATTAATTTTTCATGTTTTCCCTCCTCCTTAGTGGAGACTGTCATACATTTCTCCACATGAAAAGCACCCTAGTCCCTTACTTAATTTGACAAACACATCTGTCTATGTTAATGGCAGAGAAAGTGCTGTCAGCTCAACTCAAATATATTTTACCTTCTTTGTTTTGCAATAAGTAGAGGAAGAAAAATTCAAGTGATCGCCTTCAGCGGCACTGTCTAGAAAGCAAGAACCATAATTTGCACTACTCACATAATTTGTAGGTGTTATTTAAACTTAAATGGGCATGTCCTTAATATAGTGCTCTTATTTATATATACACCAGACTCGTTTTCCATTGTGGCTAGCAGTAGAAAAATGTGACAAAAAAGAGAAGGTCAAAGTGAGTGCAAAGCCATCTCTTTCTAATCCATATACCCATCTGCACCTGGTGCCCAAGTCTCATCTGCTTTTAGATGCTCACATTGCTGGAGTTTCTTCTTTACCAGAATACAGCCAGTTTGTGATGCATCCACACAAAGACATCCAACAGTCATGAACTGCCTTACCCTCTGGATGCTTCCATCCCAGTATGGCAGACAGGATTTGTTGTTTTTTTTTTTAAGTTTTGCCATCTTCCTGGCAGAAAGCCATTGCAAGGGGTGTGCCTCCCTTACTGG
Organism: Pogoniulus pusillus; assembly: GCF_015220805.1. NCBI lineage: Eukaryota > Metazoa > Chordata > Aves > Piciformes > Lybiidae > Pogoniulus > Pogoniulus pusillus. The sequence continues at coordinate 25,695,072 of NC_087267.1, read as the reverse complement.
TTTATGGTGTGCCAGTAATCAGGTTTGGACATATGTGGCTCTGTTCCAGCTGGCCCATGAAACAGCAAAAATTGGTAAAGTAAAGAATATTATAAAAAGCAGAAACATGGGGTCTCAAAGTGAACCCAGAAGCTTCTGTTCCAAGCATCGTTTTGTGGGTTTTTACTGTCTGCCACATTATCCCAGGACAAGATTTTTCTAGTTCTTCATCTTAACCTGATGGCGTATTTTTAAGAAAATGAAAATGGAAACATTCTGAGTTCAAAGACAGAAGCATAAAACTAATGTTTCCTCTGTTAACTAGGATCATTTATTAAATCTTAATAAAACATGCTTACAGTGCTGCCTGGAGATTGTAATTAAAAAAATAATTGCTTTAAATTCCCATACCATGTAGCAGTTTGGGAAGGTGAGTGACTTTGGCTATGAAAATAGTTAAGATTTAATAGTTTTAGCTAATGGGTACAGATTGGGGTTTTTTTACAGCAATTCAGTAAAGTACTTGGAAATAGCAGGGGCTTTTTCAAGGCATTATTAGCTTACTGAATTTCAGGTTTCATAGGTCATATCTAGTTGCAGTTGATAGATGATCTGATTTGTTTAGCTAACTAAACCTATTGCAAAATATTACTGTGGTTATTTGAACAGTGAGACACATTCAGTGATTGCAGTCAAGAGTTGCATAACAATAACTTTCAGTTAAGCACAGAAAAACTGGTGAAGCTTGCATTCAGTGAGGAACTGCATTTAAATGAAATTGTCATTCTTGGAATATTTTTGCTTAACCTCACAACTTTTTTCTACTCTAAGCAAATTGAGGGAAACTCTCATCAGTGCTGAAACCTGTTTGTAAGGAAACCTAACCTTTCTGTAAATCACTGAAGGAGACTAACTTTACGTTGAGCTTTGTTGCATACAGTTAATTTTATTTCTTGGACTTTACAGGCAGAAGAAAATATATAGAAAGTCTTTAGTAGTAAGTAAAAGAGTATGTTTGTATGACTTAGGACAGTATGCGAGTGTGGTATCAAACAGTTTATCTTATTTCAGCATTCTGTCTTCAGGACGTTTTAAAGCTGTCCAGTTGTCTTGCAAGACGAGCATGAAAGAAAGAAGCAGCAGCAAACAGAAATAGGAGACTATAAACGGGGCAGTTAGTAACAGGAGGAGAAAGGAAAGTTACCCGTAAGATCTGTGGGTGTGGCATACTGCCAGAATCTGCTTCTGCCTGAGCTGCAGAAATACCACTTCAGAGTAGGGAATGTGTTTGTGAGTATGTGCACGTATTGGCAATGCATTTTGTTGAAACATGGGAAAAACCTTCTCTTTCAGATAACAAAACGGACAGCGAGATTGGTTGCTGAGTGGCAGTGTGTTGGGTTTTGCCATGGCGTGCTGAATACAGATAACATGAGCATAGTTGGGCTGACCATCGACTATGGCCCTTTTGGGTTTATGGACAGGTCAGTGTGGTGTAGCTTTGAAATGTATGTATGTGTTTGCTTTGTAGAACAGTCCAGATGTTCATGGTTGCTTTAATATTTTAACTGTAAAGTAGATTTATGAACCTTCTTTATGGCAAAGTAGATGAAGTGAGTTCTGGTTGTACTGTAATTCATCTTTTCAACCTCTCTATATATCTCTATTCACAACATCTCTGCTACACTCTTCTTGTAGCCTGTGGTGTTTCTCAGTGTTGGAGGGGGCAGGAAAATATCTAATGAGATAGCTTCAGGAAAGGCATCAAGGAGGAATGTTCTTTTGATATTTTTGTTTGGTTTTGGTTTCCTAGAGAAGACTAAGATAATAAAAATAACATTTCTCACAATATTGGTGTCTAGATAAGTAGAAGAATGCTGACTATTTCTTTATTTGTAGATATGACCCTGAGCACATCTGCAATGGGTCTGATAATACAGGGCGCTATGCTTACAACAAGCAGCCAGAGATTTGCAAGTGGAACCTGGGAAAGCTTGCTGAAGCTCTAGTTCCAGAGCTGCCCTTGGAAATAAGTGAACTCATTCTGGAAGAAGAATATGATGCAGAATTTGAGAAACATTATTTGCAGAAGATGAGGAAAAAACTAGGCCTAATCCATCTGGAATTAGAAGAAGATAGTAAACTGGTGTCTGAACTCCTTGAAACCATGCATCTCACAGGTTGGTGAAGAGCACAGAAGGTTGTTATTTCTTAGCCCATCTGTATCTATAATCAACCCAAAACTTAGTTTATACCTTGACCTTACAAGGTGTTTTGTGCAACTATATTGTCATCTGAGAGAATAACAAAAGACAGGAAAAAAAAACCTGCTTTTGAATTGTGGAACAGTTGTTGCTTTTACAGGACATCTTCACTGAAGGTGCAGCTTACTTGCTTGTTTGGTGACCTGTACTGCTGTAAGGGGACTTAGGAGAGAGGTATAGGACTTGTTTTCCTACTGATTTATTATTTGCAGTACTCGTATAATTCACTTTTTCAGGTGGAGATTTCACAAATATTTTCCACTTGCTGAGTTCATTCTCAGTGGACTCTGATCCTTCAAACTTGGAAGATTTCTTAGAAAAGCTTACAAATCAGTGTGCTTCTATGGAAGAACTAAAAGTTGCTTTCAAACCACAGATGGATCCAAGGTAATACTTTACTTAAGTGATTTTGGCTTGTGTTTTTAGTTTCATTATAACCAACTCTGTATTCTGTGTAGTGTTTGACTAATTCTAAATTTGGAAGTGTTGTTACTAAGTAGATGCTTCATGATCTGTAGCAGTGCAAATTCTTGAGCTTTGTGACTGGTGAATGCTCAGCAGTGACTTGCAGCAGTTGGCTTTTGGGCTAAAGTTGTCTGAGTTTTTGTCTGGTCCTTGAGTTTTTTTTTCTCTCCTCACTGTGCAGACTAAGGCAATGTGCTGGATAACAGAGTGGTACAGAAAATTTTATAGAAGAAACTAATTTGTGTTCTGTCAGTATATTATTAGCAAACAGTCACCTTTCAGCCATTTTGTGGGCTAAGTATAACCTAAATGCACATTTCAGGATCTGAAAACTCTGTGGTGCTGTCCATGTCCCATTTGATGTGCAGTTCCAACTACTCTTAGCATGGAGAAGTAGTAAGTTTATTGAACTGCTGCTTTTAACGGTGACTGCAGCAGTTTTTCACTTCTTGGAACAGTGGGAGGAATGAGTGTGATCCATTAATTTGTCTCTTCTTCTAGTATCTTCCCAGTGCAGGTATTATGGACGTGGTTTTTCATTCTCTTTTTTTAATAAGTGGTCCATGAGGGTAACCAACCTACCAAATCTTTAGGTTTTTCTGTGAGTTAACACCACATTTAACTTGTGGAAAGCAAGATGTTGAGAAAATGGACTGATATGAAACTTGTTCATTCAAGTTCAGTGTTAAGCCAAGATGGTTGGCTGTAGCTATTTATTAGTCTGGAGACATTACTGGTTAAGTTTTTGTGGTGATAAATGAAAGGTAAATAAGGCGGTGGATACTGCTGTTTTAATAATGTTTCAGGGACTTTCAGGTAGATATGTGATATGAAGGTAGCTCATGAGAGAAGGATGAGACAATATTTTTTTAAGCACTGCATTCAGGCTTAGAGGAATGAGAAAAGTAGATCTAAATCATCATGAAGGCTAACTAAAAATAATTTAAATAAACTGTTGTCTTCTGATTTAAATGAGCTATCTTTCTGCATATACTCTGGGGTTTTATTAGTACTGGTAAAATTAGTAGGCATTAGATCCTTATTCTGCTTGCTGATACAGTATCAATGGTAGGGAAAAAATGGGAAAAAAAGCAAACACCTATGGATTCTGTGTTATGATGCCTAAGTAAGATCAAATTCCATATTCTAAGTTAATTTCAAAGTTCCCAGGGTACTGTGATGAGAGTTGCACTTCTAAATCCAACTGGTCATTCTGAAAACCTGTTGCCTGTTGCCTATGCTCTTCCAACCTTGGTGATACTGTGTCCAGAGAAGGGCAACAAAGCTGGTGAGGGGCCTGGAACACAAACCCTATGAGGAGAGGCTGAGGGAGCTGGGGTTGTTTAGCCTGGAGAAGAGGAGGCTCAGGGGTGACCTCACTGCTGTCTTCAACTGCCTGAAGGGACATTGTAGCCAAATGGGGGGTGGCCTCTTCTCCCAGGCAACCAGCAATAGAGCAAGGGGACACAGTCTCAAGTTGTGCCGGGGTAGGTATAGGCTGGATGTTAGGAGGAAGTTCTTCCCAGAGAGAGTGATTGGCATTGGAATGGACTGCTCAGGGAGGTGGTGGAGGCACCGTCCCTGGAGGTCTTCAGGAAAGGACTGGATGAGGCACTTAGTGCCATGGTCTAGTTGACTGGCTAGGGCTGGGTGATAGGTTGTACTGGATGATCTTGGAGGTCTCTTCCAACCTGGTTGATTCTATGATTCTATGATACTGTGATATTGTTAGCACTCTGCTTATGCACCACAGGAATGTGAATTTTAACACATCAAAGAAGGGGGAAGGAACAGTAAAACTAGCATGACTTATGATAAAAAAAAAGTTGGTAGTGATGAAGTACCTCTCTAGTTATTTAACCTCTCTAGTGAAATCCTAGGTTGTTGTGAATGTTCTCACATCTGCTTTGTAGTTACAAAAAGATGGTGCTTGACAGGCAGCTTGACTTTAATAGCAAATACATTTTGTTCACAGGCAGCTGTCAATGATGCTAATGCTGGCTCAGTCTAATCCTCAGCTGTTTGCATTAATTGGAACAAAAGCCAATATAAATAAAGAATTAGAACGGATTGAGCAGTTCTCTAAACTGCAGCAGTTAACAGCAGCTGATTTACTCAGCAGAAATAAAAGGCATTGGAAAGAATGGCTGGAGAAATACAGGTAAGATTTCTCAGCATCCATAGCAGTGTGTTTTATTTGAGAGCAGTGTGCCTGCCTCACAAAGTATGTAGGTTGAAAGGGATGTTGGGGGGCCAAGGTCAGTATCTGTGTTGCTGTGAAAGTTTTTGTTTAATAGCTTTTGTGAAGGGGTAGGGGGCATAGAAATTACCTAGTATCAAATCTAGTATTAAAAGTGCCTCAAGAATATTGACATTGATTATAGCAGACTTCTTTTGGTTGTGAGCAAATGTAACTGCAATTGACCGACTGCTAAGCATTTTATCTTTCAAAATTATTTTCTGAAAGACCTATGTGATAACATAGAAAGTGAATTAGAAGTATTCTTAAGCAAAGAATAACTGTAAAAGGAAACATGGCTAGATTATTATAATAGGCATAACTTAAAAGCTTGAAAATGTGTGAGGAGGAGGTTTTATCAAGGAACCCCTTTACTAGAGCATTAGTTGCTTCTGCTGCATGGATTAGGTCAGGACTTTTGGCCCTTACCTGTGTGCCTGTGATCTTCCTGTGCAGAGGGGCTGAGAGTATTCCTGGTAAAAGGTGCCTCAGCTGTATTGCATCCCTGTGCTTTTGTCAGAACATCAAAAGCTTTAAATAACAAACAAATGCAGAACAACTTAAAAGACTGGATCTGAAGGTGGTGTTTTTTGCAGAGCATTGCAGAACAGACCATGCATCAGTGTCTCAGTCTGACTTTTCAGTGAATATGCAAGATATGCTACTTCCTTGAGCCTTGTCAGGACCTGCTGATGGTGTGTAATACTGCTTTTAAATGAAAGGACACTTAGCGTGTGTTTGCTTTGTTCTTGTACTGCATTGTAAAACCAGGATGATTGTAGGTTATGTAACACTTGCTAAGAGCTGCAGAATAAAGATCCGAAGGCAAGGAAACATGTCAAGTGTTACATGTGGTTCTTGATTCAAACCAGTTGTTTTCAATTGCTTGATTTTAGAGTCCGTTTGCAAAAAGAAGTAGAAAGCATTGGTGATGCTGATGCCTGGAACAGTGATCATGTGAAGGTGATGAATTCAAACAATCCAAAATACATCTTGAGAAATTACATTGCCCAGAATGCCATAGAAGCAGCTGAAAAGGGGGATTTCTCAGAGGTATGCTATGACTACTTAACATGTCTCTAGGTTTGCATGGGTGTCTGGTGGTGCAGTTGATGACTGACATTGTGCTAGATGCGATTCATTCTGGCGTCTTGGGCAGAAAGGAGACTGGGAATTTAATTTTCAGATCTGTATTATTTTTGAGGGAGATGTAATTTTAGTCACTGCAGAACAAAGAAAGGAATTGAAAATCTGAATCAACTTCACCAACTTTTGCAGGCTGATATTAGGACAAGGTACTTGCCTAGGCTTTTTATATCTTCAGAATGGTTTTTGCCTCAAGAGGCAGTTGGTGGTTCATTTATATTTGTTCCTTGTTGTGCTAAGTATTATCTTCCAAAACTTAATGACTTTCACCTGTGAAGTTTAGCATATGGATTAACCAGCATGTGTGTTACTGGCAGAATATGGGAAAATTAAATTATTTTGAGAAATGACATAAGAACTGGTATTTGATACTTGTATTTTGCGTTGCTTGAGTTCCATACAGATACCATCTCAGATTTTACAGTTTTCATTTTATTTGATAGGCACATTGTTAGTCTACTTACTAGTATTTGTTTTCTTTGAAGTTTGTGTTTTAAGTACAGTATCCTCCACTGTTAGTTGGTGTGAGGGTCTTCTCTACATCGTTTTGCCTTTACTTTCGAAATTCCCATAACCATGCTGTTCTCTTTCTAGGTAAAAAATGTTTTGAAACTCTTGGAGAATCCATTCCAAGAAGCAGATGATTTTGAGGAGATAAAGGAAGGTGCAGAAGAGGAAGGAGCAAGTGCTGCAGCAGCTGCTTGTGCTCAAGAGACCAGAAGCAGACTACCATACTGCAGTAAACCTCCTCTCTGGGCTTCAGAGCTCTGTGTTACATGATCTTCGTAACTGCCTTGTTTTGTTTTTCACTGTAAACTGAAGACTCTGATTCTCCTTCAGCAGTGAAGAATTCAGCAAGGCAAACTAAGTGCTATTAAGTTATTGAAACAACCCTACATTTGGATGCATCTGCAACAGTCTTAAGCTCTGCTTAATATGAAGCAGTCATGGATCATTGGATCAAACCAATAACAACTGACAGTCCATATACATCATTAATTTAAATGTTCTGAGATTGCAAGTGTTTGCTTTAATTGTTCCACACTGTGAGTAGAAAGCAATATTTATACTGAGGCAGACTGAATTCCAAACATCCAAATGGAGTTGTTGTGTGAAGACAAAAGCAGCAAGTCAGGATTCTGATCTGGTTTTGTCTGATGTTTTAACTAATAGTACCTCTAACACTTATTTTCTGCTTTCTCTATTCAGGGACTTTATGTCCTTTTTAATGGAGGAATAGATTCAGTGTTGCTTGTTTGAAGCTATGTTTCATTTAATTAAGTAGTTCATTTCTTGTGAACCTTCAGATTGATACGTAATCATTAACTATTTTCAGAGAACTTGTGCAGGCCAGGGTCTAGGGGGGAGCAGTTGATTTTTTTTCCTAATATATTAAAAGCAAAATGAAGGGAGACTCTATACATTTGCACTTGAAAATCTTGGTGGTGAATTTTATTCAGGTTCAGTATGTTTGCATACCAGAGTGTAAGTATTTACTAAAATCATGGCTGCAGTCTGTAAGCCAATTAATAGGCAAGGCCAGTTAGCCTAGTGTGACCCTTAAACCCCTGCCCCCAGTACTTCAGGTTCATTGTTTATTTGTGTGCTCCTCACAGAGCCTCCTTGTTTGAGAAGCATGCAGGTGTGGAGCGCCTGTCTGCTCACACTGATCGGTGGGATTCTTCCATTCCCACTCTGGTCTTGCACCATTTAGTTTGTTTTCATGGTCTTTCAAAACCTTTGTGCTACAAGTTGCCATTCAGGAATGCCCTGGTTGAGTCTCTGTGAAAAACAGTAGAGGGTGTGGGAGGAGGGTGGAAGCTGACTTGCTTGCAAGTTCTAATTGATGGTGTTTCAGTTGAGGTCTCAGCGGAAGATTGGTTGGCACTATTGTCACATCAGCAAAAAAATGTTCTGTAGTTAGCTGTTACTTAGCTTTCTGAACTTCTTTCTAAAGGACTCTATTGCAGGTTCAGACACCTGAAATATTGGAAAGTTTGGTTTGATGCAAAGGTTTCTCTCTTCCAAAGAGACCATCATCTTACACTGTGAATGAAGAGTACTCCAGTAATTTCTTCTTCCACCTCTGTGCAAGCTTGGTACTAGCTCAGGTTGAATTTTAAGTCTTCCTCAAAATATGAGCTATTGAAAAACAAGGAGAAAGTTGTGTTACTGCTTATTCATCTGTACTAATAATGAGTTTGTCCTCCTTGCTGCCACAGTAAATAAGTGGCGCTTTGAATGTTAACATTTGTTCTGTCTTGCCTTTGACCTGGAGAAACTGATGCCAAGTAATGAATTTGTGACAAAGCAGAATCTCTGGCAAACTCAGAGCTTTCTGTGATATTTTGGAGTCCTTACAGAAAAGGGCAAACTCAAAGATGTATTTTCCTAGTCCATGGAAGAATGGTGTAGTTGAAAGAGAAATTACATTGATGAAGCAGGCTTAGCTGGTGAAGCTGGTCATCTGCTAGAAATAAGCCATGTTTGTAGGATTTGAGACTTTCACTGGGGACGATTATCCTTCCCCTGAGAGCAAAAGTGTTTAGTGGAGACATTAACAGAAAGTTAGTAAAAGGACTGCACCAGGCAATGGAAGTGTGCTAGTGACTTGTAACAGATCTGCAGAACAAGTGGTCTCTTATGGTATGCCTGCTCTTTGCTATTTCACGGGTCGGGAGGACCTCCAGGTAGGCAGGGGGGTCGGCAGGGTTGTTATCTCGCCGCATTGAGCGGGGCTGTGACGTGGGCCCGTGACGTCTGCCGCGGGAGGTTTAAATCCCGCCGGGGCAGTGCACACGATGCCACTTTGGCTGCAGAGCCTGCCCGCAGCTAGGGTTGGTTTTTGTTTGGTTTTTTTTTTTGGTCTGTTTATAACTGCAATACCACTGTGCACCACGGCTGTCACTCACACGATGAAGGGCAGAAAAAGTGTGTGCACCCAGACAGATTTGGCCCACCAACACACAGGAGTCCAGGCTACTGGCTGCAGGGAGTGATGGAGCCTGTCACTTGCCGTAGAGGGAGCAGGTGAACTTTCTCCTCACCTTGGTGGCAGAATTGAAAGATGAATTGGCTGAGCTGAAAGATGAAGTATCCAGGCTCAGGTCAATAAAGGGAAAGTGAAAGGGACCTGGATCTGTGGGAGCAGGCCCTGCAGATCACCCCTGCTAAGGGAACTGTTCCTGGAAACAGGGAGGAATGGGTACAGATCCCTGTCAGAGGCAGCAAGGGAAATCCACCCCAGCCCTCTCCTCCTCTTCCACTGCACTTGCACAACAAGTATGAGGCCCTGCATGCAGAGGGCAGGGAGGATGAGAGGGCTGAGGAGCAGCCATCTGGGATGATGCCTAGGGTGGAGCAGTCCCCACCAACTGTGGTGACTAGCTCCACAGAAACAAAGAAAAAGAGAGGGGTTATAGTTGTTGGGAACTCCGTCTTGAGGGGGACAGAGGGACCCATTTGTCGTCCCAACCCATCCCACAGGGAGGTCTGCTCCCTTCCTGGTGCCCAGGTTAGGGACATCACCAGGAGACTCCCTAACCTAACCCAGCCCTCTGATTATTACCCTTAGCTGGTAATACAGGCTGGCAGGGATGAGATTGAGAAGAAGGGCACCAGGGCAATTAAAAAGGAATTCAAGGCCCTGGGGAAATTGATAGATGGGGCAGGAGCACAGGTGGTGTTCTGCTCAGTTCCCCCTGTGGCAAGGGAGTTCACAGAGAGGAACAGCAGAACCTATGACATCAACAACTGGCTCAAGGGATGGTGCCAACGGCGGCATTTTGGGTTCTTTGACCACAGGGGAACTTTTACTGATCCAGACCTGCTCGATCCTGATGGGTGCAGTTGTCTAGGAGGGACAGGAGAGTCCTGGCACTGGAGTTGGCAGGGCTCATTAGGCAGGCTTTAAACTAGGTCTGAAGGGGGTGGGTGAGGCAATTACTCTCCCTGAGAAGGAGAGAGTGGGAAGGAAACTAGGGACAATTGAGGAATCGAGAGCCCAGCTGAAGTGCATCTACACCAATGCACACAGCTGGGTAACAAGCAGGAGGAACTGGAAGTCCTGGTCCACCAGGGTGACTATGATATAGTCACCATTTCAGAAACTTGGTGGGATGGCAGGCATGACTGGGCTGCTATACTGGGGGGATATAACCTCTTCAGGAGAGATAGGCAAGGGAGAAGAGGAGGAGGGGTGGCCCTGTATATTAGGGAGTCACTCCTTGCCACTGAGCTTGAGGTGAGGGATGAAGGGATTGAGAGCTTGTGGGTTAAAATCAGAGGGAGGACTAACAAATCTGACATCCTGGTTGGAGTCTGTTATAGACCACCCAACCAGGATGAGGAAACAGATGAGGTATTTTACAAACAATTGGAGGCTGTCTCAAGATAATCAGATCTTGTCCTTGTGGGTGACTTTAACTTGCCAGATATCTGCTGGGAGCTTAATTCAGCAGAGAGGAGGCACTCCAGGAGATTTCTAGAGTGCATGGAGGACAGCTTCATGACCCAGCTGTTAAGTGAGCCTACTAGGGGTCAAGCTCAGCTTGACCTGCTGCTCTCCAACAGAGAAGGGCTGGTGGGAGATGTGACAGTGGGAGGCTGCCTGGGGTGTAGTGATCACGAGATAGTGGAGTTTTCAATATGCAGGGAGATAGGGAGGAGCTATAACAGAACCCACACCTTGGACTTCCGGAGGGCAAACTTCATTTTGCTCAAGAAACTTATTTCCAAAGTCCCCTGGGCAGCAGTCCTTGGGAACAAAGGGGTCCAGGATGGTTGGACCTACTTTAAACAGGAGCTCTTGAAGGCACAGGAACTGGCAGTTCCCATGTGCTGAAAGATGAGCCGGCAGGGAAGGCGACCAGCCTGGATGAGTAAACAGCTCCTGAAGGAATTGGGGGAAAAAAAGAGAGTGTATCACCTCTGGAAGGAGGGGAAGGCTTCTCCTGATGTGTTTAAGGATGTAGCCAGATTATGCAGGAGAAAAATTAGAGAGGCTAAGGCCCAGCTAGAACTTAGGCTGCCACTTCCATGAAAGATAACAAAAAGCACTTTTATAAATTTATCAATGCTAAAAAGAAGGGCAAGAAGAGCCTCCACTGCTTACTGGACCAGGAGGGGAACACTATAACTGATGATGAGGAAAAGGCTGAGGTCCTGAATGCCTTCTTCGCCTCAGTTTTCAACAGTAAGGAGGGAGGAGTTCAGGGCAAGTGGCCTCTTGAACTGGGGGATGGGGTCAGGGAGCAGTGTGTTCCCCTGGAAATTCATGAGGAATTAGTTCAGGACCTGCTGAGCCACCTGGACACCCACAAGTCCATGGGACCAGATGGGATCCATCCCAGGGTGCTGAGAGAGCTGGCAGCTGAGCTGGCCAAGCCACTCTCCATCATTTTCCAGCAGTCCTGGCTCACCAGAGAGGTCCTAGGAGACTGGAAAATGGCCAACGTGGTCCCCATCCACAAGAAGGGTCGGATGGAGGAACCTGGGAACTACAGACCTGTCAGCCTGACCTCAGTGCCAGGGAAACTGATGGAGCAGGTTATCTTGGGGGTGATAAGAGCGCACCTGAGGGATGGCAAAGGGCTCAGGTTCAGCCAGCATGGGTTTAGGAAGGGCAGATCCTGCCTTTCTAACCTGATCTCCTTCTATGATCAGGTGACCTGCTTGGAGGATGTGGGGAGGCCTGTGGATGTGGTCTATCTGGACTTCAGCAAGGCCTTTGACACTGTCCCCCACAGCAAACTGCTGGCTAAGCTGTCAGCCCATGGCTTGGATGGCAACACTCTGTGCTGGGTTAGGAACTGGCTGGAGGGCCGGACCCAGAGAGTGGTGGTGAATGGTGCCACATCCAGCTGGCAGCCAGTCACTAGTGGTGTCCCTCAGGGATCAGTGCTGGGCCCCATCCTCTTTAACATCTTCATAGATGATCTGGATGAGGGCATGGAGTCAGTCATCAGCAAGTTTGCAGATGACACTAAGCTGGGGACAGATGTGGCTGGGTTGGAGGGCAGAAGGGCTCTGCAGCGGGACCTTGACCACCTGGACAGATGGGCAGAGGCCAATGGGATGGGGTTCAATAGCTCGAAGTGCAGGGTGCTGCACTTTGGCCACAACAACCCCATGCAGAGATACAGGCTGGGGTCGGAGTGGCTGGAGAGCAGCCAGACAGAGAGGGATCTGGGGGTGCTGATGGATACCTGCCTGAACATGAGCCAGCAGTGTGCCCAGGTGGCCAAGAGAGCCAGTGGCATCCTGGCCTGCATCAGGAATGGTGTGGTCAGCAGGAGCAGGGAGGTCATTCTGCCCCTGTACTCTGCACTGGTTAGACCACACCTTGAGTGCTGTGTTCAGTTCTGGGCCCCCCAGTTTAGGAGGGACATTGAGATGCTTGAGCATGTCCAGAGAAGGGCGACGAGGCTGGTGAGAGGCCTTGAGCACAGCCCTATGAGGAGAGGCTGAGGGAGCTGGGATTGTTTAGCCTGGAGAGGAGGAGGCTCAGTGGAGACCTTATTGCTGTCTACAACTACCTGAAGGGTGGTTGTGGCCAGGAGGAGGTTGCTCTCTTCTCTCAGGTGGCCAGCGCCAGAACGAGAGGACACAGCCTTAGGCTGCGCCAGGGGAGATTTAGGCTCGCGGTGAGGAGAAAGTTCTTCACTGAGAGAGTCACTGGACACTGGAATGGGCTGCCCAGGGAGGTGGTGGAGTCGCTGTCCCTGGAGCTGTTCAAGGCAGGATTGGATGTGGCACTTGGTGCCATGGTCTAGCCTTGAGCTCTCTGGTAAAGGGTTGGACTTGATGATCTATGAGGTCTCTTCCAACCTTGGTGATGCTGTGATACTGTGAAAAGGGAGTAATGGGAGGGGAAGTTACTCCAAGCTGATTGGCATAACCCTTATGTTGATATTGTTTCTCAGTTTACACCTTTCCTTTTGAATGGCAGAGATCAGTGTTTTGGAGCTCTGAGGAAACTTTTGGCTTAACAGAATGGGCTAAAGAGTAAGGATTTTACACCATACCTAAAGGATCAACTCCTTTTTACAGTATTCTGATATTAATTTGAGCACTTTGGACAGACCTTTATTAATGGTATGGAGAAGGCAAATTATAACTATTTGGACATATGGGAACTTAAATTAACGACTAAAAATGCTGCACATAAAAGTAGAAATTATTTTGCACCTATAATTAAAAAAATCATGAAGAGAGATAATTTCCTTCCTTCCTGACGAGATCCACCCACAAGTCCTGAGGGAACTGGTGGATGAAGTTGCTAAACCACTGTCCATCATATTTGAAAGCTTTTGGCAGGCTGGTGAAGTTCCTGCTGACTGGAAAAGGGCAAACATAACACCCAGCTTCAAGAAGGGAAAAAAAGGATGACCCTGGAAACTACAGACCAAGCAGTCTCACCTCTGTGCCTGGCAAGATCACAGAGTAGATCCTCCTGAAGGCTCTGCTAAGGCAAATGGAAAACAAAGCAGAGGTGATTGATGGAAACCAGCAATGGCTTCACCAAGGACAAATCATGCCTGACAAATTTAGTGGCTTTTTATGATGAAGTTACAGCAACAGTGGACAAGGGAAGGGCAACTGACATCATCTACCTGGACCTGAGTAAGGCATTTGACTCTGGCCCACATGACATCCTGGTCACCAAACTGGAAGAACACAGACTTGATGGGTGGAGCACTGCTGGATAAGGAATTGGCTGGATGAGAGTGGTGATCAATGGCACAGTGTTTACCTGGAGACCAGTGACAAGTGGTGTCCCTCAGGGGTCAGTGCTGGCACCAGTGCTGATTAACATCTTTGTCAGTGATATGGACAGAGGAATCAAATGCACCCTCAGCAAGTTTGCAGATGACACCAAGCTGTGTGGCACAGTCAACTTGCTAGAGGGCAGGGATGCCATCCAGAGGGGCCTGGACAAGCTGGAGAGGTGGGCCCAGGCCAATCTCATAAAATTCAACAAGGCCAAGAGTAAGGTCCTGCATCTGGGTTGGTGCAATCCCAAGCACAGGTACAGGCTGGGTGGCAAATGGCTGAAGAGCAGCCCTGAGGAAAAGGCCCTGGGGGTCTGGGTTGATGAAAAACTCAACATGAGCCAGCAATGCGCACATGCAGCCCAGACAGCAACCATGTCCTGGGCTGCATGAGGAGAAGCATGGCCAGCAGGGCAAGGGAGGGAATTCTCCCCCCTTAACTCTGCTCTTGTCAGAGCCCACCTGGAGTACTGTGTGTAGTTCTGGAGGCCTCAACACAAGGACATCGAATGTTGAGTACAGAGGGCCACAAAGACAAGCAGAGGTCTGGAGCACCTCTGCTATGAGGACAGGCTGAGAGAGTTGGGGCTCTTCAGCCTGGAGAAAAGAAGGTTTTGAGGAGGCCTTATAGTGGCCTTCCAGTATGTGAAGGGGACCTACAGGAAGGCTGGGGAGGGACTATTTACAAGGTCTTGTAATAGACAGGATGAGGGGTAATGGGTTTAAACTGGAAGAGAGGAGATTCAGACTAGATGTTAGGAAAGGGCTCTTTACAGTGAGGGTGGCGAGACACTGGCAGAGGTTGCGGATGCTATCTCCCTGGAGGTGTTCAAGGCTAGGTTGGATGAGGCCTTGAGCAACCTGTTCTAATGGGAGGTGTCCCTGCCTATGGTGGAGGATTGCAACTGGATGATCTTTGAGATCCCTTGCAACCTAAACCATTCTATGATTCTATGTAGACTAAATGCAAGAGGTCAAGAAAGCTTGAAATCATGAATGCAAAGCCTTGGTGTGACTTGCTTCTCCGTAATAGATACAGTGTGCTCACCAAAAAAACAGCAAGAGGATGTTCACACAGCTGAACTGTGCCGACACTCAGCTGCTTGGGTTCTCAGTGCACGCAACAGTATTGATGCTTTGCATTTGAGGCAGCTTGATGACCTGAAGCCAAATGGAATACTTGTGCCTTTGCAGCACTCCCATTTCAAAAGGCAGGTAGTAATTTCAACTCTGTCTATTCTTTTCCCTCAAGCAGGAAAAAAGAAAAACTGGACAATTAGACCATCTTTTGTCTAGGTAAGAAATTTACCTCTTAGCTTAGTTCTTCAGAGAGAAGGGAGTACACCTTATCTGGGTGTCTAAATACTTGAATCATAAATTCCTTCTTGATTTTTACAGCTTGTATTGGCAGTATTAGATAAGCCTGAAAATAGTATTTCTTATGGTCAAATATTCTGCTTGTTTAAAAGCCATGGACTTGTGCTCAAAATAAATTGGTGGCTTTTCATATCAACAGCTTTCTGTGGAATCACTTTGGTTAGACGTAGTCTGTGGCTATACAGCCTGAACTACCTTTGCATAAAAGCAAGTAGCATCAAGATTGTAAAACATAAATGAGAAGCTCCTGGAGACATGTCGCATGGTGGTGGGGCTCCTCTCGTGGCTTCCAGAGAGTTCACCATAACTCTGCTTCATGAACTTGTAAATGTACAATCACCAAATGTTTTACTGTCAGCTCTCACTTTGACATGTTTGTGGATGGTGTTTTGTTTTGTTGTTTTTTCCCCCCTAAACAAGTGCTTTCTTTGACTCTTTTATTAAAAAAAAAAAAGCTGTATTAATATTCTTGTTCATGCCTGTTTCCTAGAGGACTCTTGTTGTTAATAAGAAATGAAGTCTACAAACAGAATGGTTATTTGGTCTGTGGTAACATCACGTTCAGGTGGGATCACAGAAACCTCACTTTGTATTTTGCAGCGGTTTTGGAGAAGTGAATTGCCACAGGTACCTGTCTCCTGTGTTGCCAGCAGTTTTGGTTGTATGCTTGGAGCAAGGTGAGGACCTTACATTTCAGGTAACAAGATAAATGATGGTGTGTACATACTCTGGACCTTAGCGGTGGTGTGGTCTAAAACTGGTTGTAGGCAGAGTGGCACAGACTACATGTGGTGTGCGTAGGAGAGGTGAGAGACTTGGGAGTCTTGGGAGAAGGCAAAAGAGAAATGCCTTGCTGTGGACAATGTAGAGGTAGTAATTTCTTGAGAGAGCACAGTAAAGGGATGAGTTGCACTGAACACATTTGCAGTGTGGGAAACTGAGTCGTCTCTCTGCCCTTCCTGAGTGGCTGCACTCAAGTTTTACTGTGCAGAAAATCAGAGCTACTGCAACCATTCCTATCTGAAGGGCTTCTATAGCACCATGAAGTTGAAAATGCACATTAAGTTTTCCTAGTTTGAGGCCATTCCTGTTATCTTCTTACTGCCCTTAGTAAGAGTGCACTATTTTCCAAATCAAAATTAATTTTGCTTTGTGCAGTGTTTGGACAGGATGGAGTTAACCTTCTTTATTAACCGCCTGTATGTGGCTCTAGTTTCGATGTGCAGCTCAAGCAGGGCTGATATCACTGCAGTGTTTGTGGCTGTTGCTTGCAGTGTCAAAGCTGTCTTGCTCTGCCCTGGGGGTATGAGAGAAGTTAGGGTGGGACACAGCTAACCTGAACTGGCCAAAGGAGTACTTCATGCGATATAGCATCACATTCAGCAAGAAAAGGGGGGATATGGTGGGTGGAAAGCGTCATCACTTCCATACTTTCATTTTTTTCCTAAAGACTTGTGTCTAATAAAGCAGGTCATCATTGCAAGACTGCATCTAAAGTGTGCACCTAGGTGTATGAAAAGAGATGACTTTAGTAATTAGCATTACAGAGGTCAGTGCGAGTAGTGGGTGTGTGACACAAACAAATTCCAACAGCAGTATTTAAGCTGAAGCAAAAAAAAATAAATCACAGGACAGCTGAGTTTGGAACAGATCTCTGGAGATGGTCTAACCCAATCCCACCCCAAAAAAATCATTATTCTTTTTAAATGTTTGAAAATTTTAAGTGTAAAGCTGGCAAGAGGGGGTTAAGGGAAAAAAAAACAACTCCTAAAGATTGAAGAGGAAGTATTTGTTCCATGTCAGTTTAGTGTGTCTGTCACCAAGATGTGTGGGGAGGAGCATGTCACAAATGTAGCAGAGACATCACAGGAGGGAATGTTGCATTGGTATACATACAGTGGGGGGATTAGTATACAGGGGGAGGATGATGAGCAGTACTGATATCTTACATTTGAGAAGTCCTTGATTTTCAGCTATTGCTAATTCATCTTGCCTTTCTTTTTCTTCATCAGAGGACTCTTTCAGACCTCAAGGGAGAGCAAGCTGCTCCTCTTGCATAATGGTACCCAAAGTTTAACTAATTGAGGTGCTTTAGATTGCTTTTTCTCCTTTCCCTCTTTCTACCCTCATTTTTTCATGGCAAAGCTTAATCTTCGTCTTTCTACAGTCACACTGTAGTGCCAAGCTCCAAGGTCCCAAACATCAGCTGCTTGCTCCCTGCAGAAGCTATGTGGCTGCTCTCTAGCAGGGAGTCAGGCATTGGGACAATGCATCCAGCAAGCCTGCATGTAAGTGCCTGGTCTTTAAACTGCTAAAGTACACAAAACAGTTTTCCACCTGCCCAAGCAGTAAAAGAGCTCAATCTTCAAGCCACTTGATCCTTCAGCCTCCTGTTCTGTAGAACAGAAGGGAGGTAGTTCATTAAATACAGCAGAGATAAACTGCATAGAAGATGGATGTTAGAATTGTGCATTACCACATTTTTATATGTACTTTGGTACTACAGCAGGAGCAGAAACACTCAGGTCAACTTTACAGTTGGTAGAGGCTTAGTTGTTATTTCTGGGGGAAAAAAAACCTACCTAAGTATCATTAGAAGATAATCCTATTCAATATTTCCTAGCACTGGTAACATGGCAGCTGTGTCTGTACTTTTAAACAAGCGGTGACTAATCATGACAATGAGCTGCCAATTAATATAGCCACATTTTAAGCCACTGTGGCTTCAAGATCTCAAAATCAACATTTTTCAAAGCAGACTGCGTCTCCACAGCCATCCCATACCATGACATTTTAAGTTCAATTGTCTCTTTTCACAATATAGAAAATAAATAAAGCCAACCAACAAGCAGGGAAAAGGAAAATGATTGGCAAACTGAAAATGGGGGTCTCCGGTTGAGAGCAGCTGGAAAACACTTGGAAGCAGAGCTTTGTTTCACTTCACTAATTCTGAATTTCTGCTGTAGGTGTTTAACATAATCTCCACAAAGGTGTATAGCTTAAATCAGGGAAAAGGAAACTAAGTTTGGCACAAGTGATCCAACAGCAACCAAGTGCTTAAACAGTCAAATACTGCATCGCCTAGCAGGCCCCCTCATCACAAGGTGTCATCATGCCTTTTGACTGTAGCTAACAGCTAATTTTTAAAGAAATCAGTATAGACTGAGAATTAATACCAGTTTAAAATATATCAAGCAGGTACTTAGGTCTCTCTGAACATTTGTACCTCATAGTCTCAGCAATTTTAGAAAGCATCTGTTGATTTATTTCACATAGATGTATTTACATCGGAGGAAATTCACAACACCAAAAATACAACATTTACACATTCACAGATATACAGTTTCACACTCTCACCTCTGCTGAGACCAGGCACTCAGCTCTTGTCTCTCTTGAGTAATGACATCAACTCTCAGGCAGGTGTGGTGGATTTTAAGCATCACTCTCTGCACGTGATGGTTATATTCGTCAAGCTATTACATGGTGGGTTATTTCATTGCAGAAGAATGCCTCTTACATGGCATTTGCATAAGCTTCTATAATCACAAGCATATAAGTTTATCTGTTTCTGCTTTACCATGCTATCAGTGATCCTTACTCTATAAAGTTCAGTTATCCTTGTAGTAATTGTTGAAGTTGATGCGCAGTAGAAAGTCCTCCAGATGTGGCTGGTAGCCTCTATTTACAAGCTTTGTCACCACTGGAACAAAAAATAAAACAAACCTTAACTAAAATTAATATTCTGAAAGCAGCCTTGACAGTATGTGTGCATTTTAATTTTTTATATATATATATATATATATATGTGAAAAAGGCCGAATACAGCAATCTGAAGACAGCAGAAACAAACATGTATTTTTTGCATAAGAAAAGTGCAGTATCTCCTCTGTAATTAGAAAGCACTTCGTTTAAGACGCAAAATCAAGATCACACGTCAGGATCTAAGCAAAACTGTGTTCTTCTAATCAGAAGATGACTTCTCAAGGTACTTTCACAATAAGCTGATGTGTTCGTATGGTTAAGTTCAACTGACCAGAAAGCATGTTTAGGTCCTCTTGTGACCTCTGTGAAAGAAGAATCTCTGCTGAAGTTTTCTTGAGCAAAGTCCATTGTGAGAGTGAAGATCAAAGAGAAGTTCCTGGGACAAACCCCTCAAGCTCTATGAATGAACAACTAACTGCTCTAAACATCCTTAATGACACAGGAAAAGAGGCAGTAACTCCCTAAGCATCCCATGCACTCATACAAAGGGAAGCAGCAAGCAGTAGTAACATGCAAGGAAAAAGGGCAAGTGTATAGTTAGAAATGAGGGCCTGAGCCAAAGCCATTGAAGTCCATACTACGTTGCACTGGCTTTCAATGGATTCTGGATCAACCCATTGTGAAAGAGAGCATTTTACAATGCACAGTGACTGAAGGTACAAGTGTAGAGGAACAAGCACATGTTTACTTTATAGTGCTTAACAAAGAGGGTGTAAAGAACTAGGTCACTCAGCAAATTTCCTTACGGAATGGTCTATTAATCTCTGTCCATGAAGCAACCATAGATCTCGTAGTATGTGCTTAGGTGGCTCCCAGAGGTGTTCTGACTTCCTGTAGAATCTGGAAGCAGCCATTCTAACTCATCCTGAAATACCTGTCTTTGGTCCTTTGACACCACTTTTGGACACCCTTAAAGAATAAAAAGGGCAGCTCATTTCCTGAAGACTGCAGTCTGACTAGAAAATATTCTAGAAACATAGATCCAAGGGAAACAGTTGCACTTCCTTTAAGAGTTAAGAGTTCCCTCAACAAAATAACAAATGAACAAACTAAACCCACCAGACCCATGAACCAACTTTGGGAAGGATAACAGGAAGGGTAAATAACTTGTACTAAAAGTCACAAGCAAGATCTGAAAGAGAAATGGAGAGGAAAGACTAATAACTATTTCCTCACATTACAGACTAAGCTGAAGGCAAGAAGAAATCGTATTAAAGGAAAGAACATTTGACAAATAATCTGTACAGCTGAAAAACACTTGCCTGGAGCACTGCATATAAACTCCAGTGAGTGCTATGAGGCTCTCTGAGCTTTAGACCAGCATGGGAACCAGAGTTTTCAAATCTCTTACAGCTAATACTCATTTTGTGAAACAGCAAAAACTTATGGACAGTTCTGGGGTATCTGTTAAGATTTCTTGTATGGGCATTTGAATTGATGGATACACAGATCTTTGCAAACTGCAACACCACAGTTTTCACTTGGGAACTCCCTTTTTAACACAGGCTAAGTACACACTTCCTACTTTTACACTGCATTTCTAAAGCCTCTTCATCATTTTATCAGTTGTCAGGTGACTTCATTTCCTATTTAGAATTTATGCAATTTCTTACCTTTGAATAAGAAGTGGGAGTAATACTTGAAGGTATTGTATGACTGCTGCATCAGACCAAAGTTGGGATGAACAGCCATTTGCTTGCCTGCGTCAAAGCTCCATGACTGAGAGATCAGCTGGCTGCGGAACTTCAAAATAAGGCTGAAAATGCTGTGTATGATGTTCATCACAGGGGCTGCCTTCTCTGTCAACAGACCCCTGTGGGAGCAAAAACAACTTCAGAAATGTAGCTGACACAATTTATTGGTTGCAGGATGAAAAATACAAATGGGTGACAATCCTCTAGGGTTCCTCTCGAGTTGCTTAAAATTAAAACTCTGTAAGACTGCAGCCAACTGTAGTGGTGACTTTTTTAAAAGAGCCTAAACCTAACATACTGCGCTTGCTCTTCTGGGAAACTCGTTTTTGTACTGCTGTGCTCAGTTTCTAGAATGACATCTGCATTTGCCAAAGAGATGACATTCAAAACATTGCTCTGAGTCTCCTTACTCTCATCCCATCACCTGGTATCCAAACAGCAGCTTCAGGCAAGCTGTATCTAATTAAAACTGAAAAAGACAGACAGGAAAGGGTAGGATTCTTGTTTAACAATTTCTCATTATCATTTCTTCTCCCTCCATCACCCCACTTTATCATTCCTATGTATACTCTTTAAGTAGAAATCAAATAAACCCTATCTCTTCTCTTATTCACACCATGCTTCTTTGGTAACCAAAGGGAGAAAAGTTTGTGACTCCTAGAGGACACACACTGTAAATCTGGATATAGGCATCAGGCTAGATTTGTTCTTTCAAATGCACAAAAGGCACAGACAAGGCACAGAAGAAGCATTTCACAATATTCCAGCTAGTTACTTGTGCACACTGCTCAGGCTGAACGAAACAGCATTCATTTACAAAGGCCAGAACAACGATGGAGTGAAAGAAAAACACAACTGTGCCAAGTGTGCCCTTAGTCTTCAAGGTTAGAGCTGTCCTGAGTAGACTTGAAGCTTGCAAAGGTACAGTGAATAGGAGCTGGAATCAACTCCAAGGAGTCTGGGGAAATTAAGAGGATGGGTAGCTGAAGAAAAGCATCAAAGTATGGAACTCATAACATGTCAGAAAGTTTGTCTCTCTTACATAAGAATCCTTTCATATGTAAGCACTATTTGGTATGGCAGGTAGAACTCATTTTTGCACAAACAGGTGAGACTACAGTGGTCACTCCATTAACTTAAATACTTGAAGTAAAAACACATATGATAGCTTGCCTGAAGATTGCTTTGTTGAGGTATTCAGCATGTGTTCTATGAATTTCTTCCAGGTTGCCTACTGAAGACAGTTTGTTTCCAAATTCACACCATGTAACGTGAAGGATCTGATTAGCAATGTAACCTTGAATAACTTTCACAAAATGCTGCATTTCATGTTTATACAGCTGGAGCTGTCGAAACTGAACAGAATTTGATGCATGACTCACTAAAGCTGAAAACAAAACCAGAAATACATTAGTATCAGAACCCATGGAGACCATCTAAAATCAGCATTTTTAAAGAAATGAAAGTTTCTGATAGCAATAAGCAATTGTTTATAAGCAACTG
Source organism: Pogoniulus pusillus (assembly GCF_015220805.1). NCBI lineage: Eukaryota > Metazoa > Chordata > Aves > Piciformes > Lybiidae > Pogoniulus > Pogoniulus pusillus. The sequence goes on along the minus strand of NC_087267.1, from coordinate 25,672,871 downwards.
TCTAGCACAGCGCTAAATGCATTTTGAAGAGGGCCCTCTAGTTCACTTGGTATACTTGCCAGTGCGTTTTAAGTGAAACCAAATATCCTTAAGAGTCCACACCATGTGCTTCAGCTGAAGCAAAAAGGAGAAGATCTTGTTATATTTATTCATGCAGCTCTCAGTAATGACAATGTTCAGAGGCCAGTCAACCTGAAAGAAAGAACAGTGCTGATCACACTACATTTTTGTGTTAGAAATGTTAAGAATGTTTCAGATACAAGTATTTCAGGGAGGAACAAATGGATATATTTGTCTTTTAATCATGTAATGCAATGGTCAGGCTAAGGAAATCATGTCATTTCCATCACACATTTTTTTTTACTCCATTCTTAAAGGTCTTCCGTTTTTGAGAAGATACTCACTCCACCATGGTATAATTGCAGCATTCTACCTTTCTCTATGATTTCTTACCTTGTACCTTAGCTCTAAGCAACTCAGAGCATCAGGTGCATTGGGCTTGAACACTTCCGGAAGATACTTGAGGGCAAAAGAAAGATTGGAAGCAAGCTGGGTGTCACCATGAAGACTGTACTGTAATGCTTTATTTAGGATAGAATTAAGAACCAGTGGATTCAGCAGTTCACCAGGTGTTTGTCCTGATCCAAGCTAGGTGTAAAAACAAACCAAAAAAAAGAATTACATAGCAGTAACAAACTTTTGGCTCCTGAATACAGGCGAATTAAAGTAGTATGGCAAAGAGGTGAGTATCCTGCTTTGCTTCACCATTCTGCTTGGACATTTCTACTTACCAGCAGCACAGGGAGCAACTTCTGAAGTTTACCTTCATGCTCTGAACAGCAAAATCTCATACCTGCACTATTTTGACATGCTGGACTGCAGTTTACTGTCACTCAGGAGCTGCTACACATCCCTGCTGCAATGAGTACAGCATTTAGGATTTAGTGGGGCAGAATGCCAGTGACAGGACTGATACTAGCATCTGACTCCAATCTGCCTCTCATCAGCTCAGCACTCTCAGAGGTCTACAAATAAAGCTATCCATTAAGTCTAAATTTCCATGTGCTTTCTCTAGTTGGGCTTAAAGCATTCATAAGATTTAGAGAAATGTAAAACTATCCTACAGTCATATATCTCCACTGGCAACCACCTATACTAACCCAGGCTGTCCCTCCTACCTTGCCATCTTCCCCGCAAACACTGGGGTAAATTGTGAAACTACTGTCTCATAAGAAGGCTCATTGCTTTCTTCAGATGACCTCCCCTCTATAGGGTATTTGAAATGAGGTATTGTGCAACAGAGGCATTTCCACTGGATTTTATCAAAGGGCAACAGGCTCTTCCAGCCTTGCTACTGGCAAGTGTGAGAGAACAGAAGTAGTGCAGCGGTCTTTACAGGAAAGAGTGAAATACTTTCACATTGCTGCTTGTCTATCAAAGTCTGAAATCAACATCCTCAGTGTGCCAAAACATTGTACTCTATTGCTGGGATCAGCAGCAGAAAATATTACTCTTTTCCTTGGGACTTCCTTGGGCATTTCTTCCAAGCAAAGACCTTCTGCTTCAGTCCTTACAATGTTGCCGGCTTCCTGCTACAAGACTTCTCAAAACAGCACCAAATTAAAAAAAAAAGAAAATAGCACAAGACAAGACTGGAATTCCCCCCACTCCCTCATTCCCATGCAAATCAATCCAGGTGCTAAGCTAAAGCAGACAATCCAAACCCAAAGTGTAAGACAATAAAGCAAATACCTTCTCAAACAACAGGTCACTGAGTGACTGAGCAAACTCCCCATCTTCCATTAACAAAAAATGTCTCAGTGCTTCAAAATGCTTCTCTACATTCAGTTCCACAAAGTAGTAATCAACTATTGCTTTGTTCACAAGAGAAACACTAAGAATCAAAACACAGAAAAAGGTATTATTTTTGCAAGCACTTCATTCCTTACTGTTAACACTCAGCTGTGGCTCCATCAGATTAATCCTCCAGTACTTAACTCAGCTATCTAACCCAAGAGGATATTCACATAGAAAAAGGAAAAAAGAAAAAACACCAAGAAATCTCCATCCAGCATATACCAGAATTAAACCCCACCACTTGAGATAACTGGGTTTTGAATAGTACTGGGGAAGGATTTTTTTAAGACTGGCTGCATATAATCAATAACCTTTAGAACATGCTGCTGGGCCAGGAGCAGCATTTTATCAATAACCTTTGGTTTATGTCTGTCACCTACACAAACGTTAAGAAAAGCCTATTAAATCCCAGAGAAGAATACCCTAATTGATAAAGCTCTGAGCCTAGACATTGAGGGCAAGTCTATACTGTAGTTTGCAGTAAGCTAGCTTTAAGTAATTTAACTTAAATACCAGCAATAGGCCAGTTTTGCCAGCAACTTGGGCTCATTTACTTTGCTTTGCTAAATACCTAAATCTGTACACAGATCCTTCTGGATGTTCAAAACTAAGGATAATTACTTCTTTCTACATTGTGCCAAACTTTCAGTATAGCATACTCAGGGTCAGTAAATGGAAATCTAAGCTTACAAGACAGTACATTCCATAAAAGCAAGCATTTTGACACATCTGTTTCCATGAAAGAAGCCGATTTTGTACATAGTTAATGAAAACCTTTCTTTAAAATGCCATTAGATCTATTAATAAAAAGTTCCAATGTGTGTATGATTCCCTTATATACATCAATAGTAAGAACAGGTTCTATTAAACTTCTAGAGAGCCTTGAAGCTTGAGTTCCCACAGACACATAAAATATATCCTGATTGATACGCACGAGCTTGCGCATAATCAGAAGATTTTTCTTTTTCTAATCCTTATTGTTGACCTGCCAAATAAAAACTAGGACAAACATCATAAATAAAATCCTCTTTTAAAAAGAACAAGGAAACCAATGGTGTCAAAACAGCTGCTGCATAATCCATAGGTTCAAAAGCAACTTCAAAAAGGCCTTCAAAAATATAATTTGCACATAAAAACAGAAGCTTGTGTTACGATTTTTAATGTAAATCTGAACTTTTTGTTAGTAATGGACCGTTCCACTGAACCACTTCTGGAAGCATGGAGGAAATAAAAGAGAACAGATCTATGTGCAATTCTTGTGTCAAAAAATACACAAGAACACCTAATAAAGAGCATCTTATTTGTTAAATGATCAAATTTCTAACAAACACTCACTGAGAGACAAGTGGAGCAGTAATAGAACGTTTCATCAGCACTGGCAGTGACAAGAGCTCACTCAGCTGTACAGCCGTTTCATCCGTTGCTGATTGTACCATAGGATCCACAGGAAAAGTGTAAGACCTGGGTATCACATGATGCAAGAGATGGGAAACTGGGAGTTCTGCTGAATTAAAAAAAAAAAACAACCACTGTAAGTTACTATGTTTAAGCAATTTGATAACCTGTTAATATCAAACTCTACAAAACCCCTCTAGGTCAGAAAATCACAGTGTGTCAAAATGTGTCTCATCTTTATGCCTAGAAGTAACTTGTTTGGCTACTAAAGTCCATAGTATTGGTACCTGGAGGTATTTTTTCCTGGCACTCATCCTTTCTGCTCAGGTTTACCACATCCTCTATTAATCAGTAGTTCTAAGAGTTCTACTCACACATTAAATCATAACTATCTTGATATTTTTCAATACAGTACTGATCCGATAAGGCTTTCAAATAAGCTTGTTCTTTCTTCCATGCATCTCCCTCTTCCCCTTCCTCCTCATTAGCCTTGGGAGCATTAGCTTTAGAAAATAAACTTTCTTGAGGCGTAGTATCCACTGGAATTGTTTTTTCAGGTTCTTCTGCCTGAAACAAAAAAATGGATGAATTTTGTGGGAGATGCTGTCTTTGTTTACTCACACTTTGCATTCTTACAGGTAATTGGCTACTCCAATGAAAGCTTATTCACCTGGCATGTAAAAACAGTATCGATTAGGACAGAAACTAGCTTAACTACCACTACATTGATCCTTTGAAAGAAAAGGAAGCCTTCTCAACAACTACTTTGTTTCTTACCTGTAAGTTCTGTGAGGTATCTGGAGAAGGGTCCGTGCTGACCACATCTGCAATTACTGTAAAATTACAAATAAGTTAAAGACAGCATTTACTTAGACCTGCTTATAACACTCAGGTCATACTTCAGATCTGCTCCTGAATTTGTTCACAATTTCTCTACAGACTGCCACAGAAACAACCACTCCAGTAACAGTCCTTCCCCATAGCCCCACACAGGCAGTTTTATCTGTGCTCCCTACTCACAATCACACAAGGTCCAGTTTCTTGAAGTTTCAGACTAGAATTCTTTTCATGCTCTCTTTCTTGTATATAGGAGACAAGACCAAGTTCAAAATCTTTCATATGAACTCTAACAGCATCCAAAAAATTATGCAAGGATTAAATACCCATTTTGAACACAAACATTTACAGTTATTGTCCCTTTACACAAATGCTGATTGAAAAATTTATTTTACCTTCTTGCTTCTCTTCCATTGTATTTTCTTTTTTGTCATCTTTAATATGTGCATCAGTAAAGACTGGAATACTCTCAAGTGATTCTGTCTGTGGTAAAGACTCTTCCTTAACTTGTGAGGTTTTTGCTTCCTTTCTGCTCCCTTCATCAGGAGACAATTCTTCACTGTACAGAAGTGTCTGAACTGTGGAGTCAGATGAAGGACCTGAAATGGCTTTACGATGAGGTATTGGATCATTCTCTGTAGATGGAGCCCACTCCCCTATTTGGATGCTTGACTGAGATGCATGACCAAACGGGCTCCAACGAGACTTCAAAGGCTCTGTATCTGAAACCAGTCCTCCAAGTTTGATGTGCGACTGTGAAGCATGTCCATGGATGTTCCAGCGAGGTCTAGCTGAGACCACCTCTGACACATTTTCACCAATCTTGATACTGGTATCAGACGCATGACCATGGATGTTCCATCGAGGCCTTGTAGGAGCTACATTTGACACATACTCTCCAATCTTAATATTGGCTTCAGAAGCATGCCCATGAACGTTCCACCTAGGCCTTGCAGGCTGTACCTCTGAAGCATACTCCCCAATTTTAATGTGGCCTTCAGAAATATGCCCATGAATATTCCACCGGGGTCGGACAGATTCAACTTCAGAAACATAGCTGCTAATTTCTATATGGGAGTCTGAAGAATGCCCATATGGACTTGAGCGTGGCTGGTAAGTATCCACATGAGGTACATACTCTCCCACTGTAATGCTGGCATCAGATGCGTGTCCATGAATATTCCACCGAGGCCTTCTGCACTCCGTATCAAATACATTATCTCCAACTCTAACATGTCCCTGCCACGCTGCAGATGGTCTGAGAACTGTATTAAAATCATACTCATTTTGCTGATGCAATGGTGCATTGTCTTCTCCTTCCAGTGCTCCTCTCAAGACAAGCTGATTTTCACTTACTTGAGAAGTCTCAGAAAGATCTGAGTTAATGTTTTGGAATGCTTCATCTAGCAATGATCCTTGTGCATTAATAGCAACAGGTTGCTCATCTTGTGGCTTTGCTAGGAAATCTTCTATATTAATACTAGACTCAGGCAAGGAATCAGCACTGTGCAGAGGACTGCATGCTGTCTCAGAACTTTGGAGGCTGCTTTCACATCTCGCTGCTTTAGGCTGAAAATACTGATCAGCATTGTTATTTGTTAGCTTGGGCATAGACAGTGCTTTGTCAGTGGAAGCAGAATGTTGCACTTCAGGCTCAGATTCCTTTCTGTCTTCTGTCTCATAAGAATGCAGAGGTTTTCCAGAAGATGTCTGAAAAATAAATAATTATTACACTGTATTCACATAATCAAGCTACTTAGGAGAGTGCCACTTCATTACAATGTTCCACATTTTCAGATGTTCTACAAATAATGTGAGAAGTACTCACCCTGCAGTTATAGTGAACTTTGTGTCTACTGAAATGAAATTAACTCCCTTGAGGTAAACTTGGAACAGCAACCTGGAGTTTATGTAAGAAAATAAACTCACCTTTGAATGTAGATCTTTCACAAGTTTTTCATCTGAAGCAAACTGGCACTCTTTATAAGGAATAATATCTAATTTTCTCCTACAATTTCCATCTGGAAGTTTTTCAAGCATTTCCTGTAAGTAAAAATGAGAAAGTCCAAAGTCTTTAAGTAGCAATTACCAAATTCCTACATTTCCTATCTTAAGTCTTTTTCAGAAGATACCTCGATGCGTTTTTGATCTTCTAACAGAAATTTCAGACGAGCTGTTTCCAACTTGTGTCGCTGCATTTTCCATAATGCTCTTTGCTCCCTACGGGCTGCATCATCAGAAAGTTTGCTGTAATGGTCAATTAATTCCTGCCTACACGAAGGCAAAAAATAAACATAAGTAACAGATTTTTGCATACTGATTTTCATCACCTCTTCCAAAGAATAAGACATTTTTTCACTTCAGAAGTGAGAAGTGATTTTTTTTTTTAGAAGTCAGAGACTTCAATTACAGAAAACAACCCGGTGGAGAAAACAGGACTGAGTTTTTCAGTAACTCTTCTTAGTAGGTCATTCATTTATCTTAAGTATTTTCAGATGTAACAAAATAAAATACAACTAGATGCACAACAGAACAATTCAGATAATTATCAGTCTAACTTCTCTGCTTTTTAATTCTGTTTTGACACATGAGTGACCACTTTTGCTGTGGACTCAGATTTTAACTTCAAGACAGTTAATTTTTCTGACCATAACAAAAAATGGACTAGGGTTGGTGCAAATCAGTGGGTCCCCATTAACCATTGCTAAATCACAAAATCCCTCATATCTTGCCAAAACTCCTTACGTCCAATTTTCTAAAGCAATGTTTAAGAGCTCTTAGTACCATAGATTTTAATCTCCAATGATCTTTCCTTAGATCTTTATGATGGTTTTGGAGTATCTAAGCTTTGGGAGCCTACTCAGCTACATTTACCTTGCCTTTTTTTCCAGTTCTTCTTCTAAAGCTTTCAGTCTTTTTTCTCTCTCTCTGAGCTCTCGGGCATAGCTGAAATCATCATCAATCTCCTCTTGCTTTATTGCAAGGCGACGCTGCATAAATATTTCACACTTTAAAAAGCCACTCTCAGTATCAGCTCTAATGTACACATCTGCAAGAAGTTCTTTGTCATACCCCAACAGCTATTAATTCAACTCAGAACAATAAATCAAGACATCTTTTCAATTATTTGCCTAAGAAATACAGTTTGCCTTTAGAAACACACTGAGAAATACCTCCTGGTCTTTTGCAAATTGCTCTTTCAGCTTCTGAAACTGTTCCCGTTTCTTTGCATCCAAAGCCATCCGTTCTGATACTTGTCGGTCTGTATTACAATGAAGATACTGTCAGTTTACATTAACCAGCCCCTAGAAAACACAGAGACCACCACTGCAACTCACCATTAATGGCTTTTAGTACTTTGCTAGCAGTTTCTCGAGCATGAACAATTAATTCTTGTTTGGCTATTTCCATGCGTAAATCCTAAAAAAAAGGCAGAAAGAAAAATACAGATGGGATTTTTTTTGTGGTGTTGGTTTAGACTTGAAAATACACTACTGCCAAGACACTTCACATTGGTTATTAATATATGATTGCAGCACAGAAATATAAATGAAGCAATGAACTTTCTATAAACTAACACCGAAAGTTAATACTCCAGACCTTAAACCAAACAAAATCCATCTGACACATGCACCAAATTGATGGCATCTGTAACAAAGAGTTCTGAAAAAAAAAACAATTAGCTATAGAAATTAGTTTGTCACATTTGTTACATTAGAATCATAGAATACTAGGGAAAGGACCTCCAGAGATTGAGTCCAACTCTCACACAAAGCAGGACCACTTAAGGCAGGTCACACAGAAACATGTCCAAATGGGTTTTAAAGGTCTGTAGAAACGGACACTCCACAACCTCACTGGGCAACAATCTTTTCAGTACTCTTCAAGAGGAAGGCACATCTGCTGCAGCAAGCAGCTAAGATGGAAGTCCAAAACTCATGTAACATATGCCAAATGCCAATGCACCACCTATACTTTCAGAAGTTATACTGAGTAAGCTTGCTTCCTGCAATAACAATTCAAACACCAACCAACCAATGAAAACAACCTGACCATGAATACAAATCCTTTCAAAATTACAACAAGAATTAAAAACAAGTATTCAAAATAAAACATGCTGAGAGCATGGTGTTTATTCTTCTATCTGTTTACCTTTTCCTCCTTGCTTATGGAACTGTATCGGGCAATTCTCTCCATTCGACCTACATACACTGCACAATCTCTTTCTATTTCCTTGAGCTCCTCAAGTGAAAAGATGACTGAAATCCGGGGAACAGGTATATCAGACCAACATATATAATGCTGAAAGAAAGAAAAATATCATTTTAATTACAGCTTTTATATTGCAAAATGATGCATTATGAACTCACATTTTATACTTTCTCAGCTTAGCAACGCTTCAAGTTACTGAAACAAGCCACCACACAGGATCTAACATCCTCAGTATCCTCAGATGCAGTATTTACACCATTCAAAAGAGACAGAAAGATAATGTTCCTGCAAACTCTAGAAACATCAAGGGGGTGTTTCATTGTTAGACACAGATAAAGAAGAGGGAAGACAGAAATTAGTTTTACATGTTCCTCTTATCAAGGACAAGATTCATTCTGCAAAATAGGAATTAATAGAACTTTTTAAGCTCTTCTTGGAAATGTAGCAATAGAGCTGCAATAGAAGATCTCTGCAGAACTGAGTCAAGACTTAGTAAGTGAAGCATCTTTAAACCAAAAACACTAGTGAGAGTTGTGTGAAAAATAGAAGGCACTTGCTTGGAAGCCTAAAACATTTCTGCTTTTAATACAAAGGAAAATAAGAAATACAGCATATGCCTTGGATGTGATAAATATGACAGTTAAAAATTTGTATTTCTGTAGTAAAGTGTTAGCAAGCAGAGGGGATAATTAGCTCACAAGTATCTAAGAGCAAGTAATTAACTTTTCATGAATCAACATCCTACTTACACAATACCAGTTTTCAGTAAAGGAGTGAACTTGCTAAAAACCTATAAGCTTGCTCTGAAGAGACATGATTTTCTCACTGTAAAGGAAGGAACCAAACCAATACTTACCCTAGGACAGCACAGTTTCAGCAAGTTTATGGTTTTCCCACATATGTATACATCATTAGCAATATGTTTAAGAAATACAGGGACACAGTCTTCTACTTCTTTTGAAATCAAAACATAACCATGAGTCCAGTAATGTTTATCTAAGTATCAAACAAAAAGATGAAAGTATACATTTTTAGCTGTTTAACAGTACAATTATGTCAATTACAAATGCTTTATAAATATACTGTACCTCTGAAACAAAGATAATCCTCATTCACTTGGATCATGAATTCTCCATAAACATCTCTGAACACACCACTGTATACCCAATCATAGATAAATCTAAAAATAAATAAATATGTAATTCCATGTTATTGAAAACCACTCCCCTTGTCTTCTCAATTTTATTACAACCAGACAGCAACTATACTCTTTAAAAGATCTAAACACACAAGATACAGGCTGGACAAAACCCAACAATTATGTACTGTCACACTGACATTTAAAGATTTTGAAACCATGCTTATATGGAACATTTTGGTGATAATTAGTTAAGATGAAAAGAACATCACCTTAAGTTAAACAATCTTTTTATTTCTGTATATTAGTTTACTAAAAATGTTTAAAAAATATAGAAATCTTTGCAGCACATCAAAAGCACAAAGAGAAATACAAGCTTGATGAGAGGTAACTATGGCAGGGAGAAACTGAAAGGTCAAAATCAAAGATGCAATACCAAGCACTTTTTTCTCAGACCTGAAGATATTTTATGCACAATAAAGAGAACTACTATTTTGGACTATTTCATGCTTTTTCATATTTCCTAGTGGTGAAATCATACTTCTGAGGAAGCAAAAAAAAAAATATCTAAAATGAGAGATAAAAAAGCTCAGAGCTCCTTGAAGTTTATCTTTTCTTCTCCTAGTAGCTGCACCACTACTGCAGCCACAAGAGCACATTGCTGGCCCATGGTCAACCTCTCATCAACTAGGAGCCCCAAATCCTTTTTCTCTTTGCTGCCTTCCAATAGGTCAGTTCCCAGTCTATACTGATCCCTGGGGTTGTTCTTTCCCATGTACAAGACTCTACACTTGTCCTTGCTGAATTTCATTAAATTTTATCCTGCCCAAGCCACCAGCCTGTCCAAGTCTTGCTGAATGGCAGCACAGCTTTCTGGTGTGTCAGCCACTCCACTCAGTTTGGTGTCATCAGCAAACTTGCTGACAGTGCACTCTGTGCCCTCATCCAGGTCACTGATGAATATACTGAACAGAATTGGTCCCAGTACTGACCCCTGTGACCCACTAGTCACAGGCCTCCAACTAGACTCCGTCCCACTGACCACAACTCTCTGGCTTCTTTCCTTCAACCAGTTCCCAATCCACCTCACTACCTGATCATCCAGACCACACTGCCTCAGTTTAGCCAGAAGGATGCTGTGGGAGACAGTGTCAAATGCTTTACTGAAATCAAGATAAACCACATCCACTGTTCTACCATCATCAATCCACCTGGTTATGTCCTCATAAAAGGCTATCAGGTTGGTCAAACATGACTTCCCCTTGGTAAAACCATGCTGACTGCTCCTAATGACCCCATGGTCCTTGATATGCTTAAGGACAGCATCAAGGATAAATTTCTCCATTATCTTTCCAGGGATGGAGGTGAGGCTGACCAGTCTATAAACTAACAGTTTTTAAATCTATGTGCACTACATAACAAAATCATTGCCATCAAAATAAACCTTAATTCCTAATGATGGTTACATCTACTAAATGAATAACAGGATTTATGGTTTGTTTTAAGTCTGCTTAATGAAAAAAAAACACAAGAAAAATGCAAGAGAAATAAACACAGTTACCAGTTTCAGGATTTTACTACAAGTACAAGAAATAAAAAAACCCAGAAGTTTAAACAAGCCTTATATTCCAATACAAATTTCCAGGACCAGCAGTAAGAAAGAAGTTTTATTTACATGGATTTATTTCCTAATCTAGTAAAAAATAAAACCCTTCTGCTGTTCCTGAGCTGGAAAAGAGAAGGATTCAGCAAAATTAATTAATTTTAGCATGTATTTTGCAGAAACAGATACATCTTACATTTTCTCTGAAAATGTCAAAACCTAGAGTTAAATTACCAGAGTTACTCACCAGATTATGAACTCAGAGCTGCTCTTAAATATAGTTATGCAGAGAATGGGATGCACGTACCTTGTGTATGGCTCACAGCTCGTCTTCAACAAAGACAGAAGAACTGGATAATGCTCATTGCTACAGTTGTTGAGAGCCTCTTTGTACAGGTATGAAAGCAATTTAACACCCTAAAAAAAACCATTCTAATATTAAGCAGTAAACTTCAACACAACTTCAACTAAGAAAATAATAAAAGAACACAGATTTACTCAGTAAACACAGAAGGTCCCTTTCCTCTAGCTATCTACAGTTAGGATCACTTCATCTGAGCTAGTTACCTCAAGCTCACTTTACAGTCAGTGGAAGGAAACAGGTATGTTATGAATTCATTTGACTTGCTACAAACACAGAATTATAGAATCAACCAGGTTGGAGGAGACCTCCAAGTCCAACCTAGCACCCAGCCCTATCCAGTCATCTAGACCATGGCACTAAATACCTCATCCAGTCTTTTCTTGAACACTTCCAGGGACAGCAACTCTACCACCTCTCTGGGCAGCCCATTCCAATGGCAAATCACTCCCTCTGTCAAGAGCTTCCTCCTAACATCCAGCCTATACCTCCCCCTGCACAACTTGAGACTGTGTCCCCTTGTTCTGTTGCTGGCTGCCTGGGAGAAGAGACCAACCCCCACCTGGCTACAGACTCCCTTCAGGTAGGTATAGATGCAATGAGGTCACCCCTGAGCCTCCTCTTCTCCAGGCTGCACACCCCCAGCTCTTTCAGCCTCTCCTTGTAGGGCTGTGTTCCAGACCTCTCACCAGCTTCATAGCCCTTCTCTGGACACATTCCAGTATCTCAACATCTCTCTTGAATTGAGGGGCCCAGAACTGGACACAGTACTCAAGGTGTGACCTGATCAGTGCTGAGTACAGGGGAAGAATAATCTCTCTTGTCCTACTGGCCACACTGTTCCTGATGCAGGCCAAGATGCCATTGGCTCTCTTGGCCACCTGGGCACACTGCTGGCTCATGTTCAGCTACTATCTACCAGTACCTCCAGGTCCCTTTCTGCCTGGCTGCTCTCCAGCCACTCTGTCCCCAGCCTGTAGCACTGCCTGGGGTTGTGGCCAAAGTGTGGAACCCTGCACTTGGCCTTGTTAAACCTCATCCCATTGGCCTCTGCCCACCCATCCACCCTGTCAAGGTCCCTTTGCAAGGACATCTCCTTTAGAATGAAATGCACTCTAGAGATTTATTTCAAATCCTTTCTTTACTTCAGGAACTGAAAACACAGGACAAAATTACAAATTTTAGAATGCCTGAGGAGAGAATCATGGCATTCTAATTGGAGATCCAAAGTCCTATCTTTGGTAGCAGAAAGACCCAAACTAAATCTTCTATGTAAAATTCTATGTAACTTTGAAGAATATTAACATTGTGACCCAAAACAAACATAAAAAGATCAAATTATCACCGTAGGAAATGAAGCACCAGCTCCACCACTGATCCCCAGCGTTGTTGTTCCTATGCCACAAAGTTCAGCTAAATATCTAAAAAACAGTATTAAGACATATGTAACATTTTCAACCAGAAGCTCTCAGACCAGTGATGAACTTTGCTGACTATCATACAAAGACCTAACTCTATTGAATGATAACAGAGAGAACAAAGAAACTGAATAGAAAAAACTTACATGCTTTCATTGAGAATCCTCTGGACTTAAAAGAAAACTTTCTATTAAAATAGAGGAAAAAAACTGAAAGACTATATAAGTGCCTATGCAATATTATCTCTTCCAGTGTATATGACGAAACAGACTGCATTTTTTTTCTTCTATGAAAAGCTTAAATATTTAATATTATTCTCTTACCTCAGCTGACGACCTAGTTTTCTGAAGAGAAAGCTGATTGTTAGAAGACTTAAAGTAGGAGGTGTTGACAAAACACAGGCTCGGTAATATTGAAGATATTTTCTCAGTCCACTTGTGAATGCCTAGTATCAACAGAAGATATTTGAAGTCTTGATGTTAAAAGTCTGTCTATGTCTCACATCAATTGCATCAGCATGGAAACAAACCTTTCTCTAAACTAGTTTGCATGTGCAGGTAAGAGGCCCTCGTATACCAAAGTAAGGGGAAAATCAAAGTCCATGCAGTGGACTCCATGTAATTTGCAATCCACGCCTTCTGAATGTCAGACATCTAAATCAGCCAAATGACTTCTCTATACTCTTTATATATCCAATGCAAGAAGCCTATATAATGTACTGTATAATAAAGCATTTTAGTTCTTTAAATTTACCTTTGAGGAGCTGCTCCTTCTACAGCAGCTATAGTGTGAACCTAAGGAAACCCGTTTCCTTACTTTCATGCCTAAATGGGATACTGGAGAGAACTGTACAGAACCATTTCTAACAAGACAAGGACAGAAACCTTCTTATTCCATTCCTATTAGCATTGTTCTAAATAAAATACTCAGAAGAAATACAGTTTCATAACCAATCCTAACATAATTCTATGTATTAGAAAGAGATTAGTATCACCTGATATTACAGTGTACATACAATTGAGCATAATACACAGAAGAGAGGGAAAACATGCTTTTAATTCAGAACAGAAACAAAGTATTTTTTTAATTATATAACATATGCACACTGTATTAATAAAGTTTTTTGTGATCTAATTCCATATATGTTGATGTGTTAATAAACAATACTTTAAAACATCTAAATATTATATTCCTTTAGTCCTCAAGAGAACAATGTGACAAAACAAACTACTCTTCAAGTAAAACCTTCTACCATCCATTTCAGTGCAAGCAGGTGTCAAGTACGCACTAAACACAACGGCTCTGTTCATTGCCAACCTGGCATGAATATTAGCCTTAAAATGCTTTGCAGATTTGCAGAAAGCAAAATTTCCAGCTTCACACAAAATCAAAGTTGCCTTCTCTAGCTAGAATAGTTTGCCCTAATCTGGATGATCTAACACAATTTTTTTACCTGAAACACAAGTCCTTTGCTGTATGAAGAATCTATAACTGGCTGAAGAGAAAAACGACTTAGTCGTGTGTAGTAGGTTCCATACGCTGCAACTTCCAAGAGCAGGTTGTGCATTGTTTCTGGTGAAGTCCCAGATACATATATCCCCTCCTTTATCACAAATGTCTGAGCAGCCTAAAATGATATGAGGAGTAAAAAAAAGGGGGAGACTCGTGTATTTCATCACTGTATTCCAATTTACAATAGCAGACATTTTACACAAAAAACAACAGACAAATTTTCAGTTTAGCTACTTTGGTGACTGGGACTATTTAGCTAGGATAACGTGATAAATATAATCAATTGTAGCAAAACTTCAGAAGTTTGGATGGTATTTTCAAATGCACAGGGTAAGACTTCTCTAATCACTTAAAGAAAATCCAATTTTCAAAACTATTTATACATATCTATGGTCAAGTATTCATAAACCTGCTTTAACTTAGAAGGCTACAAATACTCTCAATTGTTATGTTATTATTGCACTATATAAATACTGCCTTTTAGCCATTAGGTCACACTCAACTTTGTGACAGTATCCACAGCTGCAAGAAATAAATGTATTACAGAGGAAACCTCTACAAAGCAAAAAAGATGTGACTAGGAAACACAGTTAGAAAATCCTCCATACCTGGCTGAGTGAAAATGTAGTGGATACCACACCAATGAGGACATTCAAGACATCCTTCACCAGTTCAGGTTCTTTCATCAGCACAAGCTGTGGAAACTGAAGTACAGTGCTACTAACCAGCTGCAATTCTCCTTCTCGAAGCCTGTAAAATTTGTCAAAAGCTTCTCTCCCAGCTTCAGTAAGGTACAGTTCCTCTTTTTTACCAGGTGGGCTGTGTTAAGAGTAAACACATTGCAAGGCAATTATGTGAAATGAAGGAAATCAAAAATAAAAAAGCATTTCTGAATTTTACACAGCAAGGATCAACGACAGAAGAAGCTACTAGCAATGTAGTGCATTTGCAAGGGAATGTGCAACCAATGAAACTGTACAATGAAGAAACAAGTAGGTAATTTGAACACCAGTTCAGAGACAGAAACCTTGACAGAGGATTCACGTCTTCTTTCATGGCCTTTGGTGATGCAGTGCTCACAGTGAAAAAAATAGGAAAATTAGGGGGGAAAAAAATCACCTTTCCAAAGTTCATGCAATACTGATATTCAAGTATTTTTAAGTGCAGTATGCTCAAAATGCCATAATGACTTGTATTTAAGACATTTCAGCTCTTCCCAGTGAGGATTATTATCCCCTCCAAAACAATTTCTCCTGCCAATTCTTCCAAAAATTCTAAATTCTAGTGCACATATTGTATGAAAGCTGTCAGACATACAGCCTACTTTTGACTTTAAAGATCCTTACAGTTCAAATGGTAGCAAGAAAATCTGTCTTCTACTAGGAACAAAGCCTGAGTGTGCTACAGTGGCTTTGAAAAATCAGATCAGGTAACTTCTGAGTTTCTGAGATTCTCAGGCTGACTTGAAAAGAACATTGGACTGTTGACTAAAATTACAGAAAACATAAAGCAAGTTTCTCCAAGAATCAGGCATGTCACTGTTGATCAAGAATGGAAGAAGATATCCGCCGTGCTTGCCTTTTTTTTTTTTTGTCTTGCATTTTAGGGAAGCTAGGGAGCTTTAACACGACTTCTCTCAGCAGATGCATCTTCCAATCAGCAGCTGAAAGAACTACAAGTCTAATGACATCAACAAGAAATCTATTATAATCATTTCTACATTGCTTACGGACAGGGACAAAGAATACAACACTGTGCAATACTGGAAGATGTCAGTTTAATTATTCTAGTGCTCTACAACTACTATGTTCTCATTTGAAACTGAAAACAAAAAATCACCTGAGACTGAAATAAATTGCATAGCGCATGTCAGATTAGTTAGAAAATTGCTGCACTTTGTACAAACAGCAAGTGTTCCCATAACTCCTTCAGGGGTTTTGACAAAGATAATTGGTTTACCTCTTCCTTTGAAAAAGGTGCAATCTAAGAACTAGCTTGTTGAAGGTGTATGACATTTCTTTCTTTCTCAGTCACTAATGCAATACACTGAAGTCTGAGAATTAAATACACACATTTCACTATTTATGCCAAGGTAATTTGGTACTAAGATGAAATGCACCTTCATACATTTGCATATGACGCATAGTAAGTTTGACAATAGGATCAGACACATACTATCCAATTCTTTCCCAGCATCTTCGTTTGCTGGGACCATATGTAAGCACTGCATCCCACAGGTCTATGTCTGGAGTTATGCTTGGCTCTGACTGAGAATCAGGAGTCAGATTGGATGCTGACTGGAATCCCTCATCTTCTGACTGGTCTATACTTTGAGGAACCTGTCAGAGAAAATTCAAAGTTATACATGAAAACATTTTACTGAAGAAACATGCTAATAAAGATGTACTATCCTTCATGAACAAGTGATGCTAAGTGACTTAGTCTGTAGATGTAAGTTTTTCCTGTAAGCACTTTTTTTTCATTTGCTACTCTTTTGCTAAGTTTCTACAGGTATTAATGCCTGTACATAAAAGAGCAATTGCCTTCAAAATAATTACTGAGTTTGTCAGTGCTGGAGCTGAAACTTACTCCTTTGGTAAGAATATAGTTCTACAAATTGAGAATTTGAGGTCTAGATATTTAATAATATGTAACACTAATAAAACCATAATGCTTAGTATTTGTTTTAAGCAAATGACCCAAGCCCTAGTTCTTCAGATTTGTAAACATTTTGTTAATGATGATTAACCTAGTTTGTCATTCACATGCCAAGAAATCTGCAAGTGTCCGAACAGTGTATATGTGGTGCTAAGATGAATGGTTAAACACCAGACCTGGTAGTCAGATAATAGTCAGACTCAATCTTAAGGGTCTTTTCCAACCAGAATGATTCTGTGCCAGTTGTATGTGCAGGATGTTAGTAAAAAAAACCGCAATGGCATCCACACTAAAAGCAGCATGTTCTTCAAGAAACTGCAGATTTTCCAGTCTGATAGAAAGCATACAGTGCTTACTCAAAAAGGTTCTGCCTTCTCTCCGTTGCAACTTACATCCATATGTGCACACTGGAGGGCATAGAGTTGTTTTTTTTAACATGTAGGAAATAGAAGAAAAATACCCCAAGTTTACCTATTACCTATATGAGAATGAAACATACCAAAACTAAGCAGAATAGACAGCAAAAGGAGAAAAAAAGATATATCAGAATTTGTACACACAGAAACAGTGAAAAGACAGTGGGAAGCAGGAGGTTCAATGAAATATAATAACCAGAAAAAATGTCTTCAGATACAACGCACCAAGAAATAGGTAGGTAGTGACATCTGAAGAGCAAAACGCATACATTCAAACAGGAGCACTTATGCAGTCAGGCTGAACAATAACAAGCAAGCACCAACGCAAAGTTCAATATACAAAGCAGTCAAAAACCCAACAGAAAATTGCTAGGGTGGGGAATGCACAAATACAGCTGATGGCTTAACTTCATGAAGTCTTTGGCCTCACGATGGGGTTTTACACACAGAGCAAGTCCATGGTTTTAGTTATCATATGGCTCTGTATGCAAAAAGATTATTTGGTTTTCAGCAAAGAAACGGATCCCTGCTCCATCTGAAATTCCAATACTGAATGTTTCCATTACAAATTAAAATATTATCTACATTTTAAACTATAGTTTCCAAGCGGCATATTGAAAGCATGCATACACTCTTAGGTCCAAAACAAATTATACCATACTTTAATGGCAAGTCCAGACAAATCTGCATTGTCAGGCACTGGTGGTAAATCCAACTTGATGTCCATATCATAGGTACGGCTATGGACAAGAGCACCAAAGAGCGAGACCCGTGTTTCTTTCTCAAACTTGTCACCAGCAGGATAGCTCTGTGAGAACAACCCTATAGCAGGGAGTCCAGTGCCAGGTGCAGCCTCCATTATCTGCAGTGTCTTTTGGATTGTGTCATTGAACTGGCATTCTTCGTTTGTTATCAGAGACTGTATATCAGCTTCAAATACACTTACATCATAATAATCATAACCCTGATATTTGACATTTCTCCCAACATATTTGTTGTTCAAAAAATAGTCTTTTTTTTGTGGTACAAGTTGAGGAGGACCTGTTCCTGCAAGCAGTACTAAGAGATCCAAGACAGAATTAACTTCAGTAAATGGTAGGCATTCAGCTGTTTCCAGTTCCTCCACCAGGTTCTCCAGTCTATCTGCTTGTGCACCTAGGCCAGCAACTCTCAAGTTAAAAGACAGCATCAGAATTTTGTTTTTCACTGGAAGCTTGGAAATATTTGATTGCAGCTTACAAGCCTCATCTTGGAAAAGGTTTATGAACAGGGTATTATAAGCAACCCTTTTCAGATTCTGCTTAGCCATTCTCTTGCTGATCTTCTGTCTGCCTAGATGAACCTTCCATGGCAAACCTGTCAAGTGAGCTTCACACAAATCACTGAACAATTGTGTGATACTCTCCATTTCAAATTAAACTGTCAGGTTACAGCAGACACAGTCTGGGTCTCTGGTTTCATGAAAACACCTGAAAAAAAGAAGAGCAGGAAAAGGAAGAAACGCTCATTACACGTATATGAGAAATTGATGAGTACGCTTCAACTGAGACAGTCCAAAATGAGAGGGAAGATGACTGACCTAGCATATATTTAGGACATAAGCTATAAAAATAACACAACTCTGATCACAAGCAAAGCGATGGTGGTGCAAGCTCAAATCCAGACACCTGATTTTGCTGGCAAACTGAAATAGAACAGAAAAGACTGACCTGATTTAATACAGGAATCATGTGGAAACACACCCAAAAGCTTTACCACTCCAGCTTTTCTCAGGAGACATTCGCCGCTTCCCTTCTACCTGCGCAATGCCCGCAGCAGAAGCCACAAGATGTGCATGCTGACGGTGCCAGGCATCGCAGGGCTTGCATCCATGGCACCAGACATCTCCGGTGAGGGTCTTAAGTACCCATCGAAATCGTACGGGGGGTGCGAACATCTCTCCCGGCGGTGGGGGCTTACCCTAAGGACCAATCTGGGCCCAGCCGTTCCACCCCTTAGAACGCCTGCTAGTCTGCCCCTCGTCCCCGCCACGGCAAGCTGGCAGCATCAACACCATTCCCTGCACCCGCTGAGGCTGCCCCGCCAACCCCAGCCGCCTCTAGCCTTCTCCCGCCCTGGCGCTCCCCACCGGCCCTGCCGTACCTGGGCTGGCTCCCCCGGGGCCGGTGGGCATGGGGCGCCGCAGCCGCCGCCAGCTCTCAGCACCGCTCCCCGCGCACCGCGTGCTGACGTCACTCCAGAGCGACAGGCCGCGGCGCCAGAGAGGCGCAGGCGTGGGCAGCCCCCTGGCATCGCGGCAGCCCCCCGGCATCGCGGCAGCCCCCCGGCATCGCGGCAGCCCCCCGGCATCGCGGCAGCCCCCCGGCATCGCGGCAGCCCCCCGGCATCGCGGCAGCCCCCCGGCATCGCGGCAGCCTGGCAGTGCCGCCCAGGCCCGCCCGCGCGGGAGAGGCGCCCGCGGCAGGGCGGTCGCTGGCCGTGGCCTGTAGAGTGCCGCGGGCCCACAGCGGGGCAGGAGGCATTGAAGCCTACGGGCCCTCAGAGCCCCGCTTTGGAAACGTCTCGGCCCCAACTTCGGTTTAGACAAGTAACGATTTTTAAACCATCCCTGCGATACTCACTTCTAACGCTGTCACTCCCCGTACAACAAATAACGCAATACTACCAGAGCGCAAAAAACCGCATGCTGCTAGTGTCAGTTTGCTGCCAATAACTTCAAACTAATTTTAATGACTAGGCGTTTTCTTAATCACTGTTTTAATACTTTTGATGAAGCTCTTACAAAAATACATTCAAACCACAACAATTCTGAGAAAAACCGTTTTCATTAAAAATGCTGAATTGTCAAAAAAACCCCAAACCTAAAAATCCTTGAATATCATTTTCCATCCAGCAATAATTAAAAACCAGTATGAGAAGCACAGGGAACAGTTACAAAGAGACCTATGAAGACAGATTGAATATTCAAATCATGTAAAGTTGATCCAGCAGCAACACCACTAGAAAGTGCTTGAAATCACAAGGTCACAGTACTGAAGTGAAAACCACAGAAATGTGCTCTTGAAATCGTGGAATGCTGTGAAACAAGGCACACTCTTATGGGTACTGCACTGCCTTGGGGTATTTAAGAGAATTCCCATGATTTTAGCCTTAGGCTACTACCAAGTCTCTGGGGTTTAGGGTTTTTTATATGTTATATAGAAAATTTACATCTGAAATGAGGGCATGGTTAAATCAACTTTACACTGCTTTACTCCTTATTTGTAATTTTACATATGCAACTGTTAGTTTGTTTTGTTTTTTCCTCTCTCATGTTGAGGAAATGAAAGCACAGGTGTGATGCAGGAAATGCATACACTATTGCTGTTCAGTTGCTTTCGTTTCTTCTTGCAATTGACAGTTAACTCATTAGAAAAAATAAAGTGACAGACCACATCAAGTGAATCCTTTAAATCTGATTGTGAAATTAAATTAATCTGAACAATCTCTTAAGCTTAAAATCTCAAAGAAGGAGGGGTGGTGGCGGCAGTACAAGCACCCTGGTATTACATTGAGTATTAAAATGTTTTTGACTATTATGATTGCTCTGATACCTGACTTTTGGGATTCTTTAACATTGATGTAGTCAAGTGCATATACCTGATTTTACAATGCCCCAGGCTCCAGTTTGCAGTAATGAGGTATAGGAATTGTTTTCAGGTTTCAGTCTGGCATAATTAATGCCAATATAAGATTTGGAAGCACAATTCTCTAGCTGAAAATACAAAGTTTAAGTATTTACAAAACAAGAAACAATTGTAAATGGTGCTTATTATATTTACAGGATTCACCACCTCTTTTCCTGATGACTTAAAAGACAACATGAACAGCAACACATTCTCTTTTTCTTCTGCTGTGTAAAATGATTCTGAAGTGAATTCAGTGTCTTGAAATCCCATCCTTCACTAAAAAGAAGAGCAATAAGAAAAAAGTTAGCACAATTCACAAACCCATAAGAACATTTTGATTGGAACCAGGCCCTGCTCTTGGCCATTTCTTTCAGAGGTACATACCTTTATCATTGCTTTCTCTATTGAAAATCAAGTTGTTCAGTAAAGAAATGCATCTTTACAAGTGTTCTTGAAACCACACAGACCTGCCTAACTTGATTACTATACAAATGCAATACCCAAGCCACAGCTATATGTGAATATATTTTAAGTATGATAATCTCTGCTGAGTGATTTGTGGACAAGTTAAATGCATAAAAAAATACCACCAGACTTTGCACTACATTGAGAAAACACACTAGCAATCAGAGCCAGGGCACATCTTATCAACAACTTTAAGCATGTCATATTTTGAGTAACGTTTATTCAAAATTCCCACAGGTACAGCTGCTGTGAAATTTTTGCTTTCTGGCTCCTCTGGCAGAATTAAAAGCATTCAGAGTGTCATCCTTTTCACATGAGTTCAAAGTGTACTCACTGACTTTAATATCCCACTGACTTACAGGATCCAGCTATATTTTATCATCTTTTCAGAAACCTGCATATATTAATAACTAAATACAGACCACTCACCTGAGCACTGAAGCATTTTCCATTCCTTCTGAAACTGGTCTCTTAATATTTTTATTTCATTTACTTTCTCTTGGGTAGGAGGTACATAAACTCCAAAATGAGGTGAGGAAGCACCAGCTAGTATTTTGGCTACACTTTGCATTAAATTTATCTCTGAGTCCTATATAAGAAGAAAAAAAATACTACTGGGAATCAAGCTTGATTTCAGTATTACATGAAGTATATTTAAACAAGCTTTTGTAATTAAATTGCTGGTATTAGTTGCAAAAATAAGCAATTTTACATTTTCAAATGTGGCAAAATGGGGAAGGTTTTTTTTTCTGAAAAAGGTAAATTAAATTTTATCTCCAGTAAAGCTCATTTATTCCAAAGTGAGAAAGAATTATTTCTATTTTCCATTTGTGGTTGAAATGGAATAATGCTGGGTTAGAGGTAGGAAATGTTAGGAGGGATGGGGAGCTTGCTTACTTCGTGCATCTTCTACTCTCCATTGGTAGAAAACAGTGATATATTTTGTGGTAGAAAACAGGGATATATTTTGCTTCATCCACAAGCAACTTTTTTTTTACTCCTGACAGCCTAAATCAATACAATTTGCTCAGAGAAATTATATTCTGAAGCACTGATAAAATATGAAGATTATCATCATTTGGAAGACTGTACCTCTGTTTTAAGAGATAGAAGTATTTTTTCAATTACTCTAAAAAGCCACACATGCATTCGAAAATCCTCATGCATCATATGATCCTGTTATGGACCTACCTGTAGAGTACCAATATAAAAATATTGGTGACTTTTTTGTTGTTTAAGATGCATGACTAAATTCCTTTTTATTTCTCCATTTACCTTTAAGAATACCAATAATTCTTTCCACTTTATACTCATAATTAATGTGCAAATGCATTATTTCTGTATACTATATATCATGTACAAATCATTTTATCTTGGACAATTTATATGTCAGTAAAACAAAAAACATTTGAGAAGATGACAGCGTAAAGTATGTCAAAACCTAGTTATTTGTCAGCTTAATAGTATGGTTACTTTGCAGAATAAAATTGGACACGCGAACAATTATTTGTTGTTTCTCATTAAAGAGCTAAAAAGCATAAAAACGATCGAAAGTTCCCATTTCACAGAACACTGAGAAATTGTGTTACAGCCACAGGATGCTGCAGAGGCCAAGAGCATAAGTTGAGTTCTTTAAAGATTAGACAAACTCATGGAAAATATGCTCACTGACACTTATCACACACTGGTCTGGATACAGTCTCCAAATGCCTAAATACAGAAATTCTTAATGTGGTAGTGTATGGAAACACTGGACTAGGGGAAAGATCCACATATACTTTATTTCCTTTCCCATGTTCTTTATGAGAAACACAAAGCTTGTGTAGGTCAGTCTTCAGTTATGTATCACAGCAATTCAGTTCCCTTAGAGGATATGTGCTGTTTTGTTTTCTGCAGGAAGAAAGTTGTGTGTGATAAAGTACAGCATGGGGGAGAGAAAATTTAGTGTTTTATTATAAATACAACAGTAGGCTGCTTTCAATCACATTTGATGGAAAGAGGCCATATAATTAACAGACAGCAAGTGTCTCTTTTCAGAGGACAGCTCTGAAATTAATCCTTAAACTGTGGCAAACTACCAGAATATGTACTGTCTGTAGACATAACCATGGGCTTGTATGCATGCCTCAGCTTCTCAGTCATGCAGGCTGCCTGTAGCTCAGTATGTATCTATGTCTTGTTGTCTTTCCAGGAAAGAAAGAAACTTAGGCTATTTACATCATGAACTCAGGGGTATGAAAGACAGTATAGATACAGCCAGTGTTTTCTACTGGACAGCCTGAAGCAGTTCATACCAAACAGCGTCTTTGAGTTCTGCCAAGTTCCAAGTACCACAGCTTAGCACCACTTACTTCAATTAATGCAAAAATTCGAGACTCAGCTAATCCTTGTAGTAAAGCAAAAAGTAGAGAAATCCCATGTACTCCGAGGCTCCTCTTTGGTCCAACAGCTATTACTGTCAAGTTAGGCTGGTAACTATATGCTACAGGAAGAATGAATCCAAGTACCGCAGAAAAGAAGTCATTTCCTTCAGCATCCTTAACAATAATGAGAAAGTCTTTAGCAAGAATGTAAAGCCCCAGATATAAAACAAAACAGCAAGACAATTCTCAAAAAGCTTTTGACTGAT
Organism: Pogoniulus pusillus; assembly: GCF_015220805.1. Lineage (NCBI taxonomy): Eukaryota > Metazoa > Chordata > Aves > Piciformes > Lybiidae > Pogoniulus > Pogoniulus pusillus. The sequence goes on along the minus strand of NC_087267.1, from coordinate 25,648,702 downwards.
CTACCTGAGGGGTGGTTGTAGCCAGGAGGAGGTTGCTCTCTTCTCTCAGGTGGCCAGCGCCCGAACAAGAGGACACAGCCTCAGGCTGCGCCAGGGGAGGTTTAGGCTCGAGGTGAGGAGAAAGTTCTTCACTGAGAGAGTCATTGGACACTGGAATGGGCTGCCCGGGGAGGTGGTGGAGTCGCCGTCCCTGGGGCACTTTAAGGCAAGATTGGACGTGGCACTTGGTGCCATGGTCTAGCCTTGAGCTCTGTGGTAAAGGGTTGGACTTGATGATCTGTGAGGTCTCTTCCAACCCTGATGATACTATGATACTATGATACTATGATCTGGGCAACAGGATACTGAGCTATTTTCACCACAACTTTTATATTAAACATGCAGATTATTTATCTTTTCCTTAGTGTCTTCATACTCTAACTCTGTCTTCTTGAAGATGAACTACAATAGCTATTGAATGTTTCCCCAAACCTATGCATTGTAATACACTCTAAAGACCCATAAGGGAGTAGCACCCTAGGCAAAGGCATGAAAAGGAAGTCTTTTCAAAGGTCACAACTGCAGTGAGGGGTGTAATTCTCAATGACATTTTAGGAATTTATAAATGTATTGTTTCTGTTAAAAAAGTTTTTTTTCCAGAAAGTGAGCCTTACCTCTTTCCAGTTTAAAGAAATATAGTATTTGGAGTTGTTTTTTCCATCCTGTTTTTTCTCACAAATATGTATAATTAGTATTTTTCTGTGAAAAAGAACCATATCTGAATATTTAACCAACAACTTCAAATGAGATAAAATCATTCTCTAAGTACTAGTTCATAACAGAGGAGCAAATATCTATAGGCTACCCTATAACTAATAATTGTTTTCTTTATTACATTTTCAATATTCTATTTTCAATAACAACCTGTATTTCAATTAAGATAGAAGGATCATACTTTAAACCTCCCACTAAACTTAAGAATTGGCACTAGAAGATAGTGATTTGTCTTTCAAAAATGTATTTGGGGATGTTTTGCATTTTGTCTCAAGCTAAACAATGAACATCATCTCAGGACTGATTCCTTAATGTAGATTTCACCATACCTATAGACACTTAAGAACATTTTTCAAGCCTCTGGGATTTGTGTGTCTGAAGTAAACAGAAATCTTACCCATCTTCTGTGTTTGGTACTATTTGCATATCTCCAACAAATACACAAAGCACTCTGTGGAAAACAAAGAAAAATATACATGCAAGTAATTTTTTTTCCAGTTAGTGCAACTTGCTTAAAGACTCTGCATGTAGATTAGATAAATAAAAATAACACATATTGTTTCTGAATCTGGTCCATTGGAAGCATAAAGAAAACACATTTGTGACAGGTCAAAGGAACTCCTTTTCTCCCATCAAAACCCAAACCAACCAAAACCAAACCAAAGTCCTCTGACCAAGAACAATTGCAATTGGACAAAGAAAACATAGGCTAGCACGACAGTCATCCTTACCAATGTTTTGCCCCTGGGAAGGCAAAAGGATTTTGCTGGCATATACAACATTGTCTGTATTATATACCAAAAATGTTATGCATATGGAAAAGCATTTTGTTTCAAAACTAAGTTTTCAAAGGCAATTTGTCATATTTAACACACTTATTTTAATATGTCGTCAAAGGGCCCCAAATACAAGAGGTAGAAATTCACCTTTGAAGTCCAAAATTAATAGAATGTCTTAGTGCAACAGCAACAGCAGCTGTGGGTGATTCTGTAATCCCATTGCATACCTGCAAAATATATTTTTCAAGATCATGTAATTTCTGATTTGTGACAATTGCATTTTCACAAAACTGCAGCTGTATGAAAGGGAACTTAAAGTTCTAGCATCATAGGGCTACAGAACTGCTCTTTATTTTCTACAGACCTGTGGCTGTGTGCTATAAGACAACTGTAAAAATAGTTTTTGCAGGGGAAGGTCATCTTCACTGGTTCTTTTGTTCATCTGCAGATTGGATACATTCAGTGTGCCAGTAGGCAAACTGCACCAGAAAAATGCATGCTGTGAAAAAGAAGGTTGTCCCTGAATTATTATTCTGACTTTTTATTTTAGCCTAAGTTAGCTATTCCTTTCTGGAAAATATGACAACAGCACTACTCAGTCAGCACTTCAGTATTCATTTGTGTTGTGTAGTGCTTTGAACTCAATATGAAAGCTAACCATAAAGATAATATGCACTCCACTTCCTCACTCCTCTTCATATTTGCCAACAAAAAAAGGCTCAGCTTATCATCTGCAACTCATGAAAGGTTTTGTTTCTTTTTTCCAGCTACCTTTTTTTATCTGATCTATTTATAGGTTACCCTAGAGGTACGTACATTAGGAAATTGTATCAAGATCTACACACGTGGTTTCCAACAGCAAGAAAATGCCATAGAAGAAAAAGGCCATTCTGGCAGTTATTTTTCCTCATTGGTCTGGTACTTTAAAGAGAGCTTTTCACTCAGAAGGAGAAAACTATTTATTATTAAGTAATATTTTTTATTTGTTTGCAGATTTTCCTCTTTGCTTCTCAAGCTTTTATACGTAAATACACACATGAACCCTCTGAGCCTGCTGCTTTTTTGTTCCTGACCTTGCAAGAGTCAAAATGCTGAACTGGAATCACAACATACATCTCTACTAAAGCAGGGAGGGGGGCAGAGGAGGGCAGTGAGTGTTTGGAAACCAAAATTTACTCTAAGGAAACTTGTGTACAAATACTGGTAAGTGGGTGCAGCTGCACACAGCATGCCATCTCACAATGAATGGCAATGCAGAAGTAAACTGCCCTAAGGACAAAAGGTGAAATTGTGCAGCAAGCAGGGTTTTGGTTTTTTTACACTTACTGTTCATATATTTCAGTGCTGCTCAATGATGCCTGATATACCAACTCTGCTGCCCTTGACTGAAAGAGTGAGAACCTGGCTCATCTGTGCGTCTTAAGAGTGATAAGAAGGTTCCCATTTTCTCACAGACTGTAACTGCAGAAAATCAGGACAATGTCTTGCCCAAAGACTGTTACAAAGACGTCTTAGGATTAACAACTATTTCTCACTAGTTTTCTCTCCTTGCATACTCACTTTTGTAGCTACTCACATTCTAGCTGGGATTAGTGAACAACACAGTAACTAATAGCTGGATGTCAGTAAAGTAGAAATCAGAGGAATCCAACTCTCCTCACTCCCCAAGATTAAAGTGGTTTATTACCTCCTTTTTAAGTATTTTATCTAAGACTGCCAACATACTGCCAAGAGAGAGCAAAGTTTCATCCTCTTTCACAAGGTCTGCATAAAAGGCACTGTAAAATAAATTATATGAAGAACAAACAGGTCATAAGCAATAATGCTTTCAAAAAGGACACTGATAATGGTATTTTGCAGTTATCATTGCCAAATTACATTTTGTATAGTTGCTACCTATTGGTTCTCAAAATCCTAGTTCTAACATGAAGATGACATGCTGCTGCCTTACAGACTTGAGCTCCCTAAGCCTGCCACTACCCTTCATTGGAAAGAAAACAAAAATATCTGATGATATCCAGGAAATAGTGTTCTGTCAAAATCAGACTAAGACAAAAATATCAACTTCTCAAATCAGACCAGTATGGGCTTTTTTTTTTTCCCCAGCTAAAAGTGAATGCAGAGGTTTAAGGCAGTTTCTAACAAAATCTCTCTCTAAATGAAGACATTTGCACTAACTGGTCTACCTTCACTGAAATTCTTTTCTCTGAAAGTGTTCTCATTAGTTCTTCAACGGACTTCAAGCCATGAGTGACAGCCAACACTACTGTCTTCATTTTTCAAAGGAAGAAACTCTGGCTGTAATTGAGTAGACTAAAGTCATCTTCATGTCAGAGACAAAGCTAGATGACAGTCTGTTGAGGGACCTGTCATCCTCATAATTATATGGAAAATTAGACAGGACTAACCTGACAAGAACTTTCACTTCAGTTTTGTCTATTTCTTTCACCAAGTGAACAGGGAGTAAATATGCTGAACCTTTAGAGTCAGTTGTTGCTGTTTTGATAGGAGGCACTGGAAATAGAACATTTGTCATGTGCATTTCCAAAAACTTTTCTATTTCGTCAGTTTCATTGATGTTAGTTATCTTAGAGTCATGCTCTGTGGAGGGCCTTGGACTAGCCGTCTTCAGTGAGTGCGATTTGGTACTCAAGTTTTGTAAAAATGATGTATCTAGGAGAAGAAAAGAAGAGGGATTGCATATGTATTGATTTCTGAGCAGTGTGTTAACATTTATTAACAACCCAAACTATACTGCATTCGTCATGGGAATTAGTTTCCATTTCCATGCCTTAGCTACTACTAGCTACAATATTTCATGCCACAGGTGCTATTTTTCAGCATTGTCAGATTTGTTCTGAACTAGAGAAAGGTCGTTATTATAACAAATCTTATGCCCATACTTTTGACACAGAAAACAACACCCTCAAAGATATCAAAGTGCTACTTTTTGGCATGATGTCTGTCAACTTCAAGAGTCCTTTTCAGACCAGCTGAAGACATGGCCTTGAACAAAGCCTCCAATGCTTCATCGGTTACTTGATTAATAACTGGTGGGTTCCATTCTTTTAATCCACTGGTATCAGTCTCAATAATTTTGACTTGCTGTATGAATCCATTTATCAATCACATTTGCTTGAAGAAAGAGAAGAGGAATTACCTTCATACATCAACCATTTCCAGTAGGGTTTATGTGCTGCTCTCACATTTTGAATAGATTCAACAGCACTATAAAAGAGACAGGACTAACAGTATCAGCAGTATTGAAAAACACAGGAAATGTAACTTACCTCAATAAAAAAGCAAAACCAAAACACTCTATTAAATGAACAAGCATACAGAACAGAAAGATAATGAGTCAATGGGCAGATTGCTTGGAGGGCTTAGATTGAAGAATCAAAAAAAGAAAAGTGATGAACATGTCGTATGCACCCATTTACGCACATTAAGGGAAATCCCAACCCTGCTGTTGGAGGAAGCACACCTGCCCCTGACTTCAGGAAAGCCATAATTTCATTGGTTTTCTGTACTCTGACAGAGATTTTATTTACACAATATAAAGATGCAATTAGAGTCACACAAAGGCAAGACAATCTGCTCAGGAACCAAATAAATCACATTCCCTGCCATTCTTTGTGTTACAGACTCCTTTTATCACTGATATTTGCAGCACTAGAGGTAAATGGTCCTATTGCATTAACTATCATAGAAACATACTTCAGATCATATTAATCCTGGACAAATCACCTTTGAGATTACTTGTAAGGCCTTGAGGAGTTGGGTTGATAAAACTGATAACTATGTAATCGACTCTTTTACCTAGGATGATAGCAAACTGAGATACTACTCTGAGTCTGCAGAAACAAAAAAGAGAAGGGTGGAGGGGTATGAGATTTGTTTATACATTGCTTCCTTGACTGATCTAAACTCTGAAATCTAACACAGCTAACTGGTAGGTGTGGCCACCAAAATTCGAGAGGAGCATTAATACTGGGGGGGGGAGGGGAAATCATAGGACAACTACCGAGGCTGTCAGAGAAACTGAGGACAGGACAGGGACATGGAGGCGATGGTACAGACAGATAGAAAGATGCTGTTTAGATATGAGACTGATTCAGACACAAGGTTCAGAATGCTTAACTAGGTCAGATTCACCACTGCACAAAGATGAAAAAAAGTTAGACCCAAAGTTTAATTATTTTGGTGCAGCTCCACACAGCTGATTGCTTTCACATCTCAGGCCTTGATTCTCTAAATTCCAGAAACACAAATAAGTCATCATGATGGGCTCTGCAAAGCACAAGCTCTCACTCATGAGAAAAAGGCTAGCTCCTGCTGTTGCTGTGCTAAAGCAACTGAAGTGGCGCTGAAGTCTGAAGAACTAATTCTTACAATTACAAACTTCCCCAAATACTGGCTGTTATTAACTGGCATTGCCTTGATTACAGCAAGATTGTCTCAGTCTTGAGATGGATCTCTACAAGATAATGACACTCAAGGATAAATAGCATAAAATGATAACCCATTAAGTTCATGCAACTTGACATAATTTCCAGGAAAAAAACATACAGGACCTCACATGACTTCTTTTTGGAAAGCAAGTTATCCAAAGCAGAACATTAAAATGCATCATATTAAAACCTTGCTTCATCAAAATGGTCAAAGGGTGTATATCTTTAGTCTCTGACAGATATATGGGTTGTTCTAAAATTCTTCAAACGCTTACCTTAGGCAAGGTGCCATTTCTCCGGTTATTTGAGGTATAGGATCTCCAAGCAAAGTTTTTACAGTCATGCAGACTGATTCAGACAACGACTTTAAGTGGTATCCACCCTAGAAAACAGTATTTTGTGTCACCTAAGGAACATTTTTTTTTCCAAACTGTGCCAGTTTTGAATTTACAGGGTATGCAAGTACACAGAAAACAGGGTACTTGCTGAACTTCACTGACATCCTATGAGTCAACTCACTTCACCATCATTACTGAAATCAATCCAATTAGTCATGACTTTGCCATGAAAACCCTGAAAATAGGCCTTCTCCATTCCTATCCATGATATGCCATCATCCTTGTGGAGGATTCTTTAGAAGGCAAATACTTTCACTGTCCTCTAAAATGGCTGTACAAGGCAAATCTCATACAGTCTGATCCTTCTGAGATATCCTCCAAATGGTTTGGCAGAATTTGGGGAACAAGTGAAGACAGACTTAAGACTGCTAGATTGCAGGTGACAGATTGCTTCCTGCATACCACTTCTGGAGCAGTCACATCATGTGTGTTAGGAGAGCATGCTTGTGGGACAGGTTGTCTCCAGGACAGCTGGACTCCTGAAGTGGTGGATGGAGTCAGGGACCAGTACAGTCCCCCTCTAATCCGTGAGGAAGCAGTAAGGGACCTGCTGAGACATTTGGATCCTCACAAGTCCATGGGACCGGATGGGATCCACCCTAGGGTGCTGAGAGAGCTGGCAGATGAGCTGGTCAAGCCACTCTCCATCATTTATCAGCAGTCCTGGCTCACTGGAGAGGTCCCTGAAGACTGGAAGTTGGCCAATGTGATTCCCATTCACAAGAAGGGTCGTAAGGAGGAGCCAGAAAACTACAGACCTGTGAGCCTGACCTCAGTGCCAGGCAAGGTCATGGAACAGGTAATCTTGGGTGCCATCACAAAGCACCTACAGGATGGCCAAGGGATCAGGCCCAGCCAGCATGGGTTTAGGAAGGGCAGGTCCTGCCTCACCAACCTGATCTCCTTTTATGATCAGGTTACCTGCCTGGTGAATGTGGCGCAGGCTGTGGATGTAGTCTACCTGGACTTCAGCAAAGCCTTTGACACCATCTGCCACAAGAAGCTCCTAGCCAAGCTGGCAGCTCATGGCTTCGACAGATTCACTCTGTGCTGGATCAAGAACTGGCTGGATGGCAGAGCTCAGAGAGTGGTGGTGAATGGTGCCACATCCAGTTGGCAGCCAGTCACTAGTCGTGTTCCCCAAGGATCAGTGCTGGGCCCAGTCCTGTTCAATATCTTTATTGATGACCTGGACGAGGGCATTGAGTCCAGCATCAGTAAGTTTGCAGATGACACCAAGCTGGGAGCAGGTGTTGATCTGTTGGAAGGTAGGAGAGCCCTGCAGAGGGACCTGGACAGGCTGGATGGGTGGGCAGAGGCCAATGGGATGAGATTTAACAAGGCCAAGTGCAGGGTTCTGCACTTTGGCCACAACAACCCCAAGCAGTGCTATAGGCTGGGGACTGAGTGGCTGGAGAGCAGCCAGGAGGAAAGGGACCTGGGGGTACTGATAGACAGTAAGCTGAAGATGAGCCAGCAGTGTGCCCAGGTGGCCAAGAGAGCCAATGGCATCCTGGCCCGCATCAGGAACAGTGTGGCCAGTAGGACAAGGGAGGTTATTCTTCCCCTGTACTCAGCACTGGTCAGACCACACCTTGAGTACTGTGTCCAGTTCTGGGCCCCTCAATTCAAGAAGGATGTTGAGGTGCTGGAACATGTCCAGAGAAGGGCAACAAAGCTGGTGAGAGGCCTGGAGCACAAATCCTACAAGGAGAGGTTGAGGGAGCTGGGGTTGTTTAGCCTGGAGAAGAGGAGGCTCAGGGGTGATCTTATTACTGTCTACAACTACCTGAAGGGGCATTGTAGCCAGGTGGGGGGTGGCCTCTTCTCCCAGGTAACCAGCAACAGAACAAGGGGACACAGTCTCAAGTTGTGCCGGGGGAAGTATAGGCTGGATGTTAGGAAGAAGTTCTTCCCAGGGAGAGTGATTTCCCATTGGAATGGGCTGCCCAGGGAGGTGGTGGAAGCACCATCCCTGGGGGTCTTCAAGCAAAGACTGGATGAGGCACTTAGTGCCGTGGTCTAGTTGATTGGATAGGGCTGGGTGATAGGTTGGACTGGATGATCTTGGAGGTCTCTTCCAACCTGGTTGATTCTATGATTCTTATTTGTGTTTCATCTAGTAGACAGACAACTATAATAACCTGATGGAGAGAAGGATGATGGAATAAAGGCCAGCAAAACAGAAGTGAATCAGTTCATTAACAGTTCATTCTTGGAGACCTTGTTAGCAATAATTATTTCCATACACTTATTATACCTGAAAAGCCACTATCTTTCTAACATGCTGCAGAAATAGGGAGTTGAAATACAGATTTCAAATGGAAGAAACAATGTTTTGTTTTTTTTAAAAATAAATTAAAACCAGCTCTTCAAAAAAGCTTGCAGAGGCTTAAATCAAAAAAAGAGGGAAGTTAGAAAGAGCTCTATCATTTAGAGTATGTTTAAATTAAAAGGCTTTTTATACTCTCCTGGAGTAAGACATACTTGTAGTATACAAGTACTACTCTTGTAGTATACAAGAGTACTGTACAAATCTTTCACCACTTCTGCACTCCTGATTCTCAAAAGAAAAATCTTAATAAAATAATTGTTTCTTTGAAGTTTCACTTCCTAGCTTCTCGCTTGTCCAATATGGCTTCAAAACAAAGATCCTTCCCTTGGGAGTATGTTTCTGAAATCTTTACCTCTAGGATGATGCACAGCTTTCCGTTAGCCAACTGCTTCAGGAATTGGGTAAGGTGGGCAAAAACCTCAGGAGTGGCATTCATCTGACCCTAAATGAAAAAAAAAAAAAAACAACAATCCAAGAACAACAACAATAAAAAAAACCAACACAAACAAACTAACAACCAACCAGAGATGTAACCCTGAATCAAAAACACTGGTAGGAAAAAGCAAATATAAATCTGAAATACAAGAGTTCCAGCTGGAATACTGGAATGCTTGCATCTTGCTGTATCTAATGAAATGCTGAAACATATGGTTTAAAGGAAGGTGAAAAACAACACCACCACAGTAATTACACCTATGGAATAATCTGTATTTAGATGTCTTCTTGTAGTATGTAGTGAGTTTGAGTCACCTTAAGGACTCGAGTGTGTATTTGCAGCTTGGTCAAGTGCACTTCACCTAGCAGTCGCAGGACATTCAGGAGATAGGAATATTTTGTGAACAAACTCATGACTGAGAACACAAAGGCACAAGTTACTTACTTCAGGGTCTCCAATTCCAGAATCATATCCAGAGGAGACTAGGACCAGCTGGGGATCAAACTGTTATAAAACAAAGATCATATTGTTATGTCCCATTTTCAATTCTGTGCTAGATTTCAATTGTACAGCGTTATTTCAGTTAGCATATGAACACAAATAAACTCTCCTTGAATGAATACTAAGACTATCCCTTCACACTGTTTTAATTTCTGCCGGAGCAGCTGCTGCAGATCATTGCATTCAATATTTAAAAGCTAACATGCCATAAATATTTATTAATTTGATTAGAAGAAATAATGTGTTAAATGTGCTACTGGCAAGTACTGCATCTCTACAAAAATATTCAATGGTACCCGCTTAAGAAGTACTTAAGAAATAGTCTTCAGTTTTGCTGTTCAAATAGCAGAGCCGTAAAAAATTACCTCAAAAGCCACTGGAAGCAGTACATGGAAAAACGCAGCAAGATAATCTGAATTTTCCATCCCAATCTGCAGAATATGAAAAATATAGGTTGTACTTTCCTATTGGAACAAATTTTCTAAGAGTTCTTTAGGGAAATACTGTATAAACAGGTGAGGCAATCTTATGAGGTCAATTAAGACAAACTCCATATGAGTAAAATGCATAAATATCCCCCATTTCCAGTCTTAACAAGGAACTTCGCTTTTCTGTTGAACAAGGATGGACGTAATCATCTCCCAAAATACTTTCTGACTTGATGGCTAAGCAAGATATTTCAAGAGAAAAGCCACATTTGATTTTTCATCCCTCTTTTTTTCAGTTTTATTTAGATATTACATTTTGAGTCACTTCTTTTTTAGCAGACATTCCACTGACAGGAAGGTGGTACACTGTACTAAGACATCTACCAAATAGGTGAAGCAGTGCACTTCTCAGAGTGTTACATAAAGCCTGAGATACTAAGCTGTTGCACTTGTTTTGTTGTGCTGTGAAAACATTTACCTTATTCCAAGGCAAATTTATGTTAAAACCTTTTCCTTTTCCCAGACCCACAGCATCATAATCAGATTCTTTGAGTGATGGCCAGAATTCCTGATGTTCATAGCGATGCCAGGAAAAATACAAAACACTGAAAGACATAAAACCCAAATTCAACTTGACAAAAATATTCTGGAACTAATTTTGTATTTGCAAAAAAACAGAGAGGTCCTTTTGCCTTAGTTCTCTTGAAGGACTTGGACTGTGAAACTTGGTATATTAGGCCTGATGTCAAAATTAACCTGCTAAATTTTTTTTGCATGCAAGCACTCTAGTCAGATCAAAGACAGGGCATATTCAGGACAGTTACAGTCTGTTTCTCTGGCTCTTCCAAAACCAGTAAGAAGATCAAGTATTTTATGCAACTACTACCTGAATACTTCGACTGAAAAGATTCACAAAATCAGAGGATGTAAGTATTGCCTGAATAATGACATGAAGAGATCTTACAACTGGTAAAGCAATGTAATTATATTGCTCACCTTGTGTTTGTTTGGGTTGGTTTTTTTTGTTGTTAATTGCTTTTTTGGGGGATTTTTGTTAGATTTTCTCCTCTATTTTATGACAAGTCAAAACTAGAGAGACTAAAATAGCAAGAAGAATGTTTTGTAAGATTCTAGGATTAGACATCTAAGAAATTTTATTCTCTACAGAGGCAAATGGTGTTTAACCAGCTAACATTAAAAAAAAATCCTTCAAACCTTGGATCTTCTTCAAAAATGTATTGAGTTCCTTGCCCATGGTGCACATCCCAGTCAACGATTAGGATTCTGCATAGAACAGTACAAGAACACATTCAGTGAAAGAACTACAGCATCTTGAGCTATAGGAGGCAGAGCTGAATAACATTTTTCTGACCCAAAAGGTACATGACACCCAGAAAGCTGTCAGTATTAAAATAATATATTATGACATAAACTATTATTAAAATGCACTTACCTTTGTAGACCATATTTCAGTTTGGCATATTCTGCTGCAATAGCAACATTGTTGAACAAACAGAACCCATTAGCTGCATTTCTCTGGCTGTGGTGACCTGGAGGTCTAAACCAAAGGTTTATATGGTTACTCACAACAAAAGAAATATTAGGAAGAAGTGAAAACTCTCACATATATTCTTACCTCACTAATGCCATTCCATTGCACACTTTTCCTGACATCACAGCATCCACCAGCTGCAAAGCTGCTCCTACTGCTAGCCTGGCACAGTGGTAAGTGTTCTGGAAGAAAAATGCATAGCTGTCATCACTCACTCATCAGCTTGTTTTAAACTAATCACATATGATGTGCTTTTGCACTCCAACAGCAAACTGTCTCAACACAATTCTACCCAACTAGGGATGTATGCAGACAGTTGAAGGCAGAATTTTACAAAACAGATTCCAAAGTGCTTTCTACTAGGTTTACCTGTGACCATCATACCCTTAATAGGGATGGTCTCCCTGGAGCAGTTAAGAAACAGGAGTTAGACACATTGACCTGACTAGTGGAATAACATGGGCATCTTTGAAAATAAGGAATGAGACCTTACAGAAACAACACACAAATGGCACTACCTGGCACAAAATTTAAGAGAGCTGTTGTCAAAATATGATTTACAGGTCACGAATGGTCTGCAGTGACAGTGAAGTGACAAAGACAGAGCTATACTGGCACAATACAATAATATAATAGATGACAGGTCATTCAACCAATTTAAATTACAGCCTTATACTAAACTTGAAACAGGTAACAATAATAGAATCATAGAATCAGTCAGGGTTGGAAGGAATCACAAGGATTATCTAGTTCCGAACCCCCTGCCAGGGGCAGGGACACCCTACCCTAGATCAGCCTGGGCAGAACCTCATTCAGCCTGGCCTTAACCACCTCCAGGGATGGGGCCTCAACCAACTTCCCTGGGCAACCCATTCCAGGCTCTCACCACTCTCATGATGAACAACTTCCTCCTCACGTCCCGTCTGAATCTCCCCACCTCCCAGTTTCCTCCATTCCCCTTAGTCCTCTCACTACCTAATGGCCTAAAAAGTCCCTCCCCAGATGTTTTGTAGGCCCTCTTCAGATACTGGAAGGCCACAATAAGGTCACCTCAGAGCCTCCTCTTCTCCAGACTGAACAGCCCCAACTCTTTCAGTCTGTCCTCAAAGGAGAGGTGCTCCAGCCCTCTGATCATTCTCGTACCCCTAATACCCTTAATAATATCATAAATAAGTTTACTTGAATAACAACAAGCGAGAAAAATCACCAATTTTCCCTTAGAAAAACACTTCTCAAATGCAATGACAGAAAAGCTTGTAACTCCCACTAGAGGAAGCAGTTCTAACTTACACACCGGATGAAAGAAAAAAGCGTCATAATTTCCAGAGACTCTTTTCAGTTCCTCTTCATTCATTGTCTGGGTGCTTTTAGCCACTTCCAAGTGTTCTGAACTGCAGAGGACAGAGGGATTAACTCAACACTCAAACAACTAGAAAGGTTTGCTTAAATGTGAAGTGTAAAGAAAAGTAACAGAAGGACTTTATGTGAGACTTCACAAGTCCAATAGGTACTCTGGAACATTAATTGCAGGATATAGACAAAAAAAGGGAAAAGAAAAAAAAGGATGAATACTATGAAAGCAAGGGTTCTTGGATGTCTCAGGAATTTTACATTCTTTTCCCTTTTGCAGTGGTGACAGTAAGTAGTCTTGCTTTCCCAAAAAGGTTCATTGTTCAACATGCATCAATTTAGTTTTCAATCCACACAATATATAGATACTACCCCAACAGGAACTGAACTAGAATTCTGAGAGTCATCAATGTGAATTATAACTGATAATGGGTATCCAGTCCTCCCTCTTCTATGGAAAATAAGTACTTGAATTAATCCTTTGTCAGGTGTGTACTAACTCCATCTTTGGCTAGTTCAAGAGTATAATAAGTACTACTGCACTAGCATCAACATCCCCCAGTTCTCTGTCACGGTTCTCCCCTGCCCTGGTGTAGTAAGCTGGAAATGGAGACTGATGACACCTCCTCTCCCATCTGTGTCCTAATCTGGAATACAGTGACAATATATGTGCTCCTCTAAGTGCACAATGCAACTAGAATTTCACAACAAGACAAGACACACTAGTGCTACCTAATGAAAATAAAGTTAAATGATGGCTTCAAAATGAAGGCATTAACAAGAATTTAAAAGCCACATGAGCCTGTGCCTAACTGGGAATACAAACATAACATTTACACAGAAGTGTTTTAGAAAGGAAAGAGCTCTTTTATCTCTAGCTTACCTATGGAAACTGAGACAAGACTTAGTGATTTGTCCCGAGTCATCTTGCAGGAGCAACTCAAATGGAAATAGCAATCAAGCCTCTTCCATATTCTGTCAGTAATGTATTTACTATGAGTGGGGTAAGTGCCTAGCTTACTGTGGCACAGGAATGTAAGTTAATTTTAGTGTGCTTCAGGACAAAGGTGATTCATAAGCAAGAGATATTCACGTTAAATGAAGATCCAAGAATCTGATCTACAAAAGGGGCTGAAGGAGGAAGTCTTGTGAAGGTAACATGCTCCTGTTTTGGCTAAAATAACAAACACCTAACATCAGAACAGATTTTGAATGCCAGAGTGCCCAAATGAAGACCTTTGCCTGATTAACTACAATTTTTAATATTAAAGTTGACACCCCCCAGTATGGCAGTGAGCCAAACTGAATACACGATAAACATATGACTATGTTAACCAACTGTGGTAGTTTGAGTTTCTCCCTCTCCATGATTCACTAGACTAACTCAGCCAGCTGGAAGTTAATGATGAAGCTATATTTTAAAGTGCAGCACAAATTTACAAGCCTACATATACAAGATATACAGCTACTTACAACTATATATAATTGTATACAAGTTAAAAGTAATACAGAAACTCCAAACCCTTCCCAAACAGCTGAACTGCTCAGTAGGGCTCCAAACTAACTCCCCTTCTTCTTCCAACCACCTCCCTTATCTCAGAAGACTTATGTGCAAGGGATGAGATATGGAAAGGTAACAAAAGGTTAGAAGAAGGATGATTAGATCAGGTTATGCAGGTTCAGACAGAGACAGTTAATACAGCAAGCAGCAGAGACAGACTTCGTTATTGCTTCTTGGTTTTAATATCCTTAAGCAAAACTAATGAGTGATATAGACGTTACTATTATTTTCTTTTCTCAGCCCATGATCTAATTTAACTGATTAAAATATTTTAAACTAGCATACCAACTCTCCACCCAAATCATGCCAATTGACACCTCGAAGGCACAGGCAGCCAGGACTAGAGTATAAAACCCATAAGAGGAACATCTCTGGGGACAACAGAGGTATGCTAGTGGCAGCAGCAACAGGTGCAGCAGTTGGTGAAAAAGCAGCAATAGCTGGGAGGGAAACACTGAGATGAGGACAACTGGTGGGCTGTGCTCCTCTTCCTTCACCCAAGACAGGGATATCTTTACTGTTAAGAATTGCACATTCAATATACAGCTTAACTTTTGCTGCATTTCTATTCTGTAGAGCTACAGCAAAGGTTTGCACCTCTGATGGTGTTGGATGTTACCCAGGATTTATGGTCCTGAGATCATCTTGCAGTCAGTGCATTTAGCACTGGCAATTCTGAATCTCTTTGTATCTATCACTGCAATAAATTAAACCATTTGATTGTTTTAACTTCCTGAACATGTATCAGAGCAAGTCCTTATTGAGCCATTGGAAAAAAGACACAAGTATTAATTTTCCCAAGCAGACACCAAGATCTTACCTGTAGCATGACATTATGAAAATAAATTATATTGGTCCACAGAACTGATTGCATTCTAAAGATTCTGTTCAGCAACCTGAACACTTAAGCATGCCTTAGAATCAAGCTATGGTCCTCATGAAAGGCGTCAGGGCTTTGGGTGTATCCCCTCCCTCCTAGAGTTTGGCTGCTGGGTTCAGAAAGAGCAGTGTTCACCTTGAAAGAGAGAGCTAGAAGGAGCCTCAGTGGAGGATTCCTCCAAACCACTCTGCTAGGAGGTCTCCCTCTACTTCCCTTGAAGATATGCATCTCACCCTTGACTACATTGTGATTGTGTTGCACAGCCATGTCTGTGTCTGGCCATGAACACTATTAATCTGCACCTCTGAACTGACTCTCCACCTTGATCTTAGACCTGCCATGCCACTACTGCCTGGTTGGGCAATCTAAACTCATGGCTGAACCTGGCCACCTTCGGTGGACCCGTGCTGCTCACCTTGCTTGGTTATTCTGTGATTGTGCCCTTGTCCATGAAGCCTCTGCCTCTGGCTGTTCTGTCATCATCTATGCTGTTATTCCAGCTGACAAGCAACTGCACAGAATCAGTCATCTGCAGATGGTTGCAGAATCATCACACCAAGGTGAGAAATGCAAGGCAGACTTCATTGCAATGACTTCAGAACAGGAAGGCTGCTGTTTCTCTGAACTGCCCTCATTTAGAATTAGGCTGCCAAGTTTTCTGTTTAGGTCACTCTATCTGAAAGATACTTGGGAGAAGGAGGAGGTTATTACCTTTCTAAATAGGTATATTTTTTCTATACTTTTAGAAGTCTTGTCTCAATTTTTATTCTAAGTTTACTTTCAAACCTATGTATTCATTGCTTAAGAGCCCAAAAGTGAGGGGATTCAGCACCTACACCACACTCAACATTATTTCTCTAACTTTAAGCACAACATATTTTTCATTGAAATTACTGGAACACCTCGAGGCTTGGAGCAGACTTTTTCAGATAGAGCAAAGTATGACCTAGAGATATGAGAACTGTTCTTTTATTGAATTAATTGGAACGGTGATGAAAGTGAATTTCAGACCTGTGAACCAGCAGGATCTCTTCCTCACTTCCTTCTCTGGCAGGCACATGGACACATCTTTCCACAAGATGATAACATTTAAGCTGCTCATAGGAGGATGACAGTCTTTCTGGAACTTCAATATCACACACAGGACTAAAAACGGAGAGTAACCAAATTACTATAACACCATACCAGCACAGCTAACAGACGCATTTCTTAATGCCTTGCCATTGTAAGAAGAGTCATTAGACTCACAGGGGACATATGAAAATAAAAGAAAACCAAAATCTTTAAATATTTTTTTCTTTGGAATTGAGCCAAAAATCAATTCCAAAATATGCAAGTAGAAAATTATTTATTTTTTTAAAGAGAGAGAAACACAATAGCATGATATGCTTGTTTCATCTCTCACCACTGAAAGTAGCAATGCTCAACTACAAAAAACAGGAATGATGAAAAGACATAGATTACAATGAAAGTGAAGGGAGAAGCAGGTTCAGGAGAGCACACCACAGGACTAGTACCCTGAGCACTGCAAAGGTCCTATTCATGTCAATTTAGACAAGTGGTATATATCAATCTCTAACTGAATTTAACTGACAGCTGAGTGAGTGTATCTACATACGTGTGGGTTTTTTTTCCCCAAGATCAATTATTCTTTAGGATTATAAACAATTTAATTAGCTTAAAATACAGGACTACGCACACACCTAAAGCTAATACCTCTTGTTAAGGCCTACCAAACTGGAGACCTATAGCTTCTCAAATGCAGCTTCAGATTGACATTATGGCGTTTTTATGCAAACTGGACTGGAGATTTTTTAAATCTCCAAAAGGAAAGATTTGTTATTTGCTAGGAAAACAACAAGGTATAACCAAGTATTTCCTATTATGCTTACAAAAACTGCATTCACTTGGTACTTCTCTCAGAAATCCTAATAAGAATCTATTCATAAAATGAACAGCAGTGACTTACTCACTCCAAAGCAGTTTATGAGTGGTCATTTTCTCATCGTAAATCAGTGCTGTTCCTGAAGCCATTGCTACAGATGGGAAAAAAACAAATCCAGAGACATACAATTCAGTCAATAAATAATATAACTTAAACCAAACCTGTGAGAAAATACAGACACAGGGTATCTGCTCGCAGAACAATTTTGAACTTCGGACTTTGGACTTACAGAATAAAATCCAAGAAAACCATTTAGGACTCCTCCCAGTAAGACTGCAAGGAGAGGCAGTAGTGTGCAGGTAATGGCAGAGAACTTGAAACTAGATGCACACTGTCAGGATTCACTGTTACCTGAATTCTCGAAACGCCGATGCAGGCAGTCCTGGCACAGGTGGCGGGGCCAAGGCAGCTCCCCAAGCCCCTCCAGTTCCCGCTCAGGGCCTTGCAAACACTGTTCAGGATCTGTGCACTGGTCTATTCCCTCTACCATGACTCACTGATACTTACTTACCTTTCACGACGGGTGTGAAAGGAAACAACTACTTGTGAGAACTTGTAAAGCCACAAAATAAGAAGGGCAGGCTTAAAGCACCACTGATAAAACAGTCAGACAGACCTCTCCTGTTTAAAACTTCATCGTTTCTTCAACCCCAAAAGACATTTGAGACAAAGACACAGATACGCGTCAAGAGGGTTACAGCGCGCCGCCAGGCGCCGCGCCACCTCACCGAAGCCGCCGCAGATCGCGTTACCGCTGGCCCGTTCCCCTTCTTGCCTCCCGCCAGCCGAGGAAGTCGGGCAGCCCCGACCGTGCTCACACGGCGCGGCCGAGGCCCCGGAGCGAGCCGCTGCCTGCATCCGGAGCCTCAGAGCGGGCCGCGAGCAGGCCTCAGCCTCCGGAGGCGACGAGAGCGGGAGGCCTGCAGGCCACAGCTGCACAGCTCCTCCGCTTCTTCCGCGGCGGCGGCGCTGGTGCAGCCGAGCGGCGTCCCCGCCCTGCGGCCAGCCCCGAGTGCAGCGGGCGGCGCGGAGTTTAAATTCCTGCGTTTAATTTTCGCCGGCACTAGTGCCTCTGCGCCTTTCACTAGCGTATGACCAGCCTTAGAGCGCATACCAAGAAAAGCTTGTACGTTGCTGGAGCTCCCTGAAGCAGACCGTTTGAATTGTGTCTTCGTGTCAAGGATAGTTCAACCACGGGTATTGGTTTAGTAAGTAACAAATCCCAGAGCAAACAAACCTTACAACCTCGGACCGTATGGTATCTTCTAACGTAAAGAGAAGTAAATAAATACTTCACCTAGCATGACAAGGACCTCGTTCTCAGCAGCTAACACCAGACTCCAGCTCACTCCACACCAAGCCCAGGTGCGAACGCTTTTCGTGCAGCTCCTAAGTGGGTCACTGGCTGCAGGGCTGCCCATGGCCTTGGGGAGCCGCCCTCGAAGCCCTCGTGGGGCAGCTGGCATAGCTAAAATAATGACAGCCTTATCCTGCAGGGACCAGCACAGACTCGGAGGCATCAAATGAACTAAGCTTTTGAACAGTCTACTTTTTTCTGAGCAGTGACCTCTTTACACAAACACACACACCCCACCCCCCCAACCTTCTGCTGGTTTTCCAGTTCACGTTAGAAAGTGATGGACCAGGTGTCTTCAGGAGCAGGCATACAAACCTGCACTTCAAGAGCCCATAGCGAGAACCCAGATCATTACAGGTGGGACTTTTAGAGAGCTACTAACCATAAACTTCTCTTATGCTTGTTTCAAGAAAATATGACCATAACAGACACTTTATTACTGAAATAGCTTCAAATGTACGTATTATCAGTTATTTTTTCCTGTGTCTATCACACATGATTATGAGACTAAAGTCAATTTCTGTCCATCTTCATGAGATCTGAATTGCCAGTGCATCACACAGACAATGGGAATTATAATAATGTGGCCACTGTAATATTGCACATTTCTTTACTATTATCACTCCGCTAGTTTCATGTGCACCAGTTAGACAAGGGGTGAAGTTTATACATCGAATTTAGTAATGTGTCTAGAAAAGAGGAAGGACCTTTCAGTGGTAGGGACCTGATTTAGATTCCAGTTGAATCATGTTGTGTTCAAGATAGTCATGCTCTTAGTTGTTACACTGAGATCTTGTAGCTGGTGCAAATCGCATCATGCCCAGTTCCCAGTTACTTACGCCTGTTTATCCCACCGAGATGCCCGTAAAAGCGACCAGCAGAGGGCGGCCTTCTGCTGAAGTACTCTAATGGGTGCTGGAAGCACTAAGCGAGGAGAATTGTAGGTAGCAGCAGAGCGAGTAGTATAGAAAATTACATTCAAAGTAATCAGACGGGTTTATGCCCATTTTTGCACACATTAGAAATATGAGTTTTTAAGAATAATTCCAAGAAACATTTATACATATTTGGCCAAGTTCAAACTTGATCTGAGTAACTGCAACGCTACAGAGGGGAGGCCTGTGCGTAAAGTTCAGTTTATAATACAGTTTGAAAGGAAATTAAGACTTTACATTCCACTTATAATACATTCTTATTTACAACACGGATTGAGCACAAGAAGTACAATCATCTTTTTACAAATAATATGATAAATAGTTACAAACATTTATGGTATCTCCACTTCTGGGTGGCCAAAGTCAGATGAGAGTCCCTCCTCTGCCAACGGTAAACCTGGGTTACTAAAATGATGCCCTCTTCAATATTGCCAACAAAGAGATACACTATGGGACGATGGGTTTGAGTCATCCTCTGTGTACAGTTTTCATTGACAAGCAACCACTGTTGTATCATACTCCGAGTTTCAGAAGGCAAGAATGACTCCTGGGTAATGAATTCCACTTGACATTCAATGTTATACTCATGGTCACCAAATGCTGTTCTTTTCTTGGACAGCTTTACTTTTACTGCTAAGGAGCAGGGGGTGAAAGGGAAATACATAAGTCATTCCCGCTATGTAAATGCAGAAAGAAACATTACTCATAAAAGCAGGATAATTCCTTAAAAATACTGTCATAATTTATGCTCATAGAGCTTGATGAGGCCTCCTCTGGCAGTAGAATACATTTCAAAGCTTTTTTTTTTTTTTTAATTAAGTTTGGTGTGGTTTGGTTTGGTTTTGTTGCCGTGAAATTAGGCAACTAAGAAAAAATATTTTTATAAAAAGGAGGATTTTTGCCATCACCATGTATGTCAGACTTTCTGGACAGTGAGATATTGTAAGCTACTGGAGCTGTTGTGTCACAAGGCTGCTCAGCTTGCCCAAGCAATTCTTCCGAAACTCCCTTTGTCCATGTTAGGAACTTCTCAGAAGAAATAGCCAGTAATACTTGCTGAGACCACCCTTTTAGGTACTCCCTTTTTCAATATAGGCATTTACTTATCCCACTTGATTCCACCAACACTTTGTAGCAAGAAATTTCTCAATACCATCTGATCTAAAACCAGCCAAAATTGCTGAGAGTCTCTGCATTGACACCAAAAGGGTTTGCAGGACATTTCTAGGACAAATTGAAAAATATTTCCTATCACTCCAATAAGACAACAGAAGTTAAGAGTTTATTTTACAGATATAACTTTCTGAGTTTTCTTTTCAGTAAGCTATGTATCATGAAAAACTCATGCGTGCAAGCAGGAAGGACATGCCATTCACTTGTTAAAACACCAAAAGCTTCCCTTGGGTTTAACAACTAACAATAGGCAAGCCTACTTATTTGGCTGCTTTTGCCAGAAACATTTTCTATAAAACATGTTGTACTACAATGTAGCCTACTAGAAAAGAGCTGTTAAGAAGTGTTTCTTGCAAAATAAATCCTCCTTATGTATTGATTAGAGATTCTGAAAACCAACAGAAATTTATCAGCAGCCAAAATCTTAATCCTCTGAAATCCCAGCAGAAACTGTCACTTACTTTAATCCAAAATTTAAAGCATTTTAGAGGAGCTGTTAGTCTCTATAATGGTAGCTCTGTTAGCAAGGACTTACCAAAGTTACTATTGCAGAAAACGTCTAGATTTCTTTTGTGCAGAAAGAATTCCTCCACTGCTGGGCAGGTCTGGCAAGCAGGCTTTGGTAGGACTGCTAAGAAATTACAAAGTTTCATCATTGTCGTTTAGAGTCTTTCAGCTTCGGTTTTCTGCTGTCAAGACTGAGAACCCACAGAGATGACAGAAAACATATAACTGGTCAATAATAATGAGAAAGCCTTCAGACTGCTCTGAAAACATGGCTAGGTATGAGTAGGAGTGTAATTTTCCCTGAGCATCCAGTTCTTGTTCAGACTGAGAAGTTCCATTATCAGCATCAAATACAGTGCTATTTTCCACACAGCTGTGGTGGGTGGCTGATTCTGTCAGTGACTGTGTGCAGCTGGACAGTAAATACATGAATTTGAGTGTGCTAGCAGTGACTGATCCCTAGTGTTTTCTGCAGAAGTTACTAAGCCTGAGCGCATTTGAGGATCTGAACATTAATGTCATAACTTGTTTTTCCCTAAGGACAATCAGGTAATAAATCATCCCAACTTTTCTAAGCTGATCTGAGAACCAGTTCATTGTATGCATATGTTTATCTATGATAAGGGCCATTGACATGTCTATAAAGAGACCTCAAAATAGACCAAATACAGTGTGCTGTTGTGCATATGATACTGTCCATAACTATGCAGGGTGGTAATCACCTTTATGTTTTTGAAGTGATACTGCTTTAGATACTGCATCTTATACTGCAAGTATTGGCACTTTCCCCTGCCATCTGCACAAACAGGCTGAAGCAGTACAGAGAGACATGACTCTCTTTATGCAGACTTTCTGGAAACAGTGTTCCTTGTATCTCCTTGATTCCCAGGAACACAGAGTATGACCACTCTCCCTTCTGCCATCTTCGAGATACCTTTATGCAAGTGTTTATATTCTTCTGTAAGAGATGCCAGGCACATGTCCTCATCTGCAGGGAATCGATCGCAGTCCAGACTGTCAGGCCAGGAGTGTCCATGGCAGGCGAGCACAGGGGCACAGCTGTCTCGGACAGCAACACACATGCTCCTGCAGGGATGGATAAACCTGTCGCCAGAGGAAATATCAGACTGAATCAGTTAAACTCACTGAGTGATAACAGAAACTGTTGCAACAGTGATTTCTGTGCAAAGCACAGCATCTTCACTGATACTCAGCACCTTTCAATAGTAACATAATTCTAGAAGTGGCAGCTGTACAAACCATGCAAGTGGTCTACATATGGACTGGAATGAGTTGACAAAACAATTAAGTGACAGTTTTTCAAATGCTATTATTACAACCTGAGAAAAGCTTCAGCAGGAGCCTGATCCTATGCACAATAGGTTCTTCCACCATAAATAAAAAATATTTAAACTTCAACTGTAACAAACTAAAACCTGATATACTTTTGACAGCAGCATTCATTTTCCCAAGGTAAACTAAAGTTTACATGTTTTCAGTACTTACCTTTCTGATGAGTACCAAAAAAGTTAATAATTATCCCAGAAAAAGTGGAGATCACCTTTAGATTACAACAGACATGCAAATTCATTTGACCCCTATTCTTGCAAATAAAGGGTGGAGTTCATGCCATCCTGTGGTACTTACGTATCTAAACAGATGGGTGCAAACATGGAGCACAAGAATGTCCTCACATGAGGGTGACAGTCTGTGTGCACAAGGCGCTGCCAGGCGTTGGATTTTAGGATAACCTCTGCCATGCTTGTGTGTCCCATCAGGTTGGGAAGCCTCATTTCAGAGTATCCGATCCTTTGGCACATGTCCATCTCCTTGGGTATCACTACACATTTTGTGGATAATCCAATGTCAAAGCCTATTGCCACTCCCAGGAAACCACTCACAGCAAAAACAAGTATTTTTGCAGTCGAGAACATCTTCCAGTGATTCCTGGGCTGCTGAGCAGGGGAGATGTCAAAGCCTCTGAGTGCAGAGCCGTGCTGAAAACCTTGCAGCTTATATATCCCAAGACCTTAATGAACTGTTGGTTATCAAGTGCATATCAAATCACTTGAGACAAGACCAGGTCTTATTGCCTATTCAAGGGATTGTTGTGATAACCAAGGAGGTGGATACAAAGTATAGAAGTATGTTCCCTAAAGACACCAATGTGGTGTAGCCTTTCTCATGACCCAGGGAGTCAGTTGCTGCAGCATGCTATGTGGCATATTAAATTTTGACACCTAGAAGGTTTGTTATGTGCTTTCTAAAACAAATTAAGAGATCCCCCAGAAAAACGGTTAGGCAGACAAGCTGTCTCCTGGGGCTGCTGTGTCTCCTTTGTTTTCAGATGCTGCTGACAGGGCAGAAAAAAACAGCCCAGATTGACTTATCAAGTAAAAATGTTTTGCTTGTGCTAATTGCCTGTCTCTTCCACTGTTTTACAATGTAGGAGAGCTACTTTCTTTGTTCAAGAGCTGTAAAAGTGACAGCCTCCTACTATTAACCAAGTATTTTGTCTGGAAATTTGGAACCCCGTGCTGTGACATGCTAAAGATCCTAACTTCTATTAATTTTAATAGGTACCTGAAAATACATAATTGTTTTACTGATTGGATTATGTTATGGTTACAGAACTTGCATCTTTCATTTATTCAGGTTTGGTGGTCCATTTAATATTGTAGGACTACGTGGTTTTCAGTATTTATTCAGAGTGAAAAGGCAGTTACACATATGAAGAAACATTTTTATTATTTCAGATCAACCTGGCTACACTTAAGATGGATCAAATAATGCAGTGTTTCACCTATTTATTAATAAATTGTAGTTACAGTAAGACGTGTGAAAGCAAATTATATGTACTTGTTCTGTTTGTACCACAAAAAAATAGTGTTAAATTTCTTAACAGCATTATTGAATACATTATTAGTATAGTCCTGCTAAGCAGCTTTTCACTATAGAGAAGCTGAGGAATCATTTAAGGTCACATAGGGTCTGTGTAATGTGTAGATTACCTATTATGAGTAGAAAACTCAGATTATTACTTAATTTGTGGAAATTTCTGGTTTGATGTAAGTATTTTTTTCCCAAATAGTTATAGGTATAATTTTTTTTCCTCACTTCATATTGCATGATTTATTAGCAGAAATATTTAGATATTAATTATAAGGAGGTGAATCTACTGTAAAATATCTGTCTTGATTACTAGGCTAAAACAACTACATATATGATAGTGTATTTTCAAGTACTACTGATGCTTGATTGAAGTACATTTTTAGAAACAGGAAGGTTTCATGCTGTTACCTAGATGCAGCACATTTAGGTAATGTGTTACATGTAAATTATATGTTTATACCTAAATGTTAGATTATTATTCCTAGTATCTTGAAACCAATGACAAACCTCCATGGACTCTTCAGCTGTCTTCTTTACTCCAAGCAACTTGGAAAATTCCAGTATCTGTTTAAATAACTCAGATAAAGGTGACAGCATGCACGGTTCCAGGAACTAGAGACATTTACAAGAATGATCAGGTGTTCACGTTTTGTTGCCAGCTCTGTGTTTGTTTTGTTGTTTTTTTTTTCCCCGAATAAATACAGTTTCTCTGTTACCTCACTTCAAAGCAGAAAACTGAATACCCAGCCAGGCTGATTTCGCCCTGATGGTAATCTCCCTTTGCCAGGTGTTCCATGTATTCCATAGGAAGTTGAAGAGCCTTATTAAAAGTCAGTAAAAGTCCCATTCTTGCTAAATCTATGTAGGTATCCCTGGGGGCCACACCTTCACTTGCTACCATTTTGCAATGATCTGACAGCACAAATTTGCTCAGAACAGTGAGAAGATAAACCCTCACACGTAGCCAACTATGCAGCCTTTCTGAATGGCTCCCAAATACCACCAGGCTCTTGTGCATGCTCAGAGAGAAGTTCTGAGCCTGACTTTCTAAGTACAGGCATAGCTGCTCACTGTGCAGAGCTCAATTTGCAAAGGATCCAGAGTTCTTGCTGATGGCTCACTTCGTTGTCACTTTGGCCTGCAGCAAGAGGAGTGAAGACTCCATGTATGAGTCTCCCTTATCCAGTAGACTTCTGCATCCAACCACAGTGCCAATATTTTTACTGAGCAACTGCATCATTTTATGAAATCAATCTAATTCCTCTCTGTCCCTAATAATATTCCTGTGTAATACTTTTCTCATCTGTTTGCTACCTGACAGTGGATGGCAAGATGTCTGGTGAAGGAAGCCCTTCCTTTGAGTCTGGGGTATGCTGTTACATATACATTTCTGAGGGGTATTATATACGAAGAGTATTTGTTTTCTCTATTATTTAGATGTTTTATTTTGTGACTTGCCTCACAACCTACAACAAAACTTCATTGATCCTAAAGCCTGACCAACTCCTTCCTCCAGATAACAAGAGGTTATCAACTCTGCAGCTATGCTCGTGCTGATCTGCCAAAGGGGCTTGCTCTGGTCTGTCCCACCTTTCAGTGCCTTGCAAATTGTCCTGTGCTGGGCCAAGCTCCAAATGTACCTGAGACCAGGCATGCTGGCTTGTGACACAGCATGTCTGAGTTTGAGCACTCTCTCTGGCCTACACTGATGAACAGAAGAGATACAGGTATAACAAGAGCACGTGAGATCAGGATGATCTAATACCTCACCTGACAAACTTACGTCTTCATAGGATCTTAGACAGGTCTTAGAAATGAACAACTGTGGTATCTTAGAGTCAGTTTCCTGCTGAGGCTTTGCAGGGTTTAGGTCATTTCTGACTGCAGCAGAGCTATAGTTGAAAGTTTCTCTTAGCCTCAGATACATCACAAAGGAGGCCAGCTATCTTTCAGTGGTTTGCTTTTGACAAGCTGACTTTCACTGGGTCATCATTATGTAACACTAAAGAAAATAATCTTTCTTGTAATCTTTGGTGGCTGAGGCCTAGCCACACAGGAGGGTTAGGACCTCTGCAAGGCAGGAAAGAGCTGAACTTCACTGCTTGATGATGTTTGGCACAGTGCTTCAGTGGGGAGCCTGGAGGATTTGAAAGTATGGAGTAAATTGTATCGGGAGAGTGGCAAGCCAATGGATCCACTTCTGTTTCTTCTTGTTTTCTTGCTGTTTTGGCTGAAGTAGCCATTCATCCAGAGAGTTGCAAGGCTTTACACAGTTGTCAGGAATGAGAAAGCTCACATCAGGGCTGAAGAATTACCACCAGCTCTGAGAGCAAAATGTGCACAAATGTCTTTGCTGGACATCTATGGATTCACATTTGGTTTAAGGCTGGATCTGAAACCAGAGCATTATCTGTGATTCAATCTTTTTTGATTGGCCATTTTCAGAAAAGAGTCATTTAAGGGAGCTTCTGATGCCTCTATCTTCCGACAGTCACTGGGTTCAAAGTGTTGGCTGGGTCAAATTCCTTGCCTTGTGCGGTTTTCAGTATCATTATTTACTAATGATTTTACCAGTTGGACACTTCTTTTTGCTACACTCACAAGCCACTTTCAAGCTAGAGAACTTTGGCTGTGCTTCTGTTTAGGCTTAATTATTTTAGTGTTCTCATGAGCAGATGCTACCTTGAAATTTGGCTTGACAGCAAGTCACTAGCATAGTTTTTAGCAAGAGTCTTGCAGGACACATTTAAAAAGAAGCACATAAAGTAGAGTGCCATTGCTTGGGGATTGTTTCAGTTCACTCAGATATTGTCTCCCTTCCGGAAGTGTGGGCTCCTGCACCAACACTTCTGTGCTATAGGTTCTCCTTTTCTGCAAGTTGATAATTGACATGACATATATGTAAAATAAAAATACTCAGACCAATATACATACAGCTTGCTTTTGGCAACACAGTAAACTGTGATTTGCTGTTGCCACAACAGCTAAACTTTAAAATTGCACCAGAGATGGCATGGGCACAGTATTTCTAATTGTAGTGATACATATGGGTGTAGAAATTGCTTGAATAAAGACTCACTAAAATAAAATACTTTAGCAAGCTATAATGATAATAGTAGTGTCTGCATACATTTTGAGCAGGCAGAATAAATGACAAGACCTGAGGGTTTAGAGCAATTTCTGTCTTGAAATCTGAAGTCCAGCTAATGCCCTTTGAGACTTGTGAAGAAAGCTGTGTGGTTGTTCCCTTAGTCATGGTCGCTATTTATGGTTCCTGAATATGAGTAACAGCCACCTGATGATGGATCCTGATAACAGGAACAGCGTCTGGAGGCTCCCTCCCCGCCCACCTCTGTGTCGTCTCCTTTGTTAACTAGAGAGACAGACAGAGATTAACCAGGAGCCACCCATCAGACCCAGTAAGAAATAGGACTGATTCTTTCTTCAAAGAAAGTAGGAGTTTGAGAACAAGCTAGCAGACATAGGGATTTGGGAGTTTAATCTAAACATTTGTTGCAATATTTGTCTGGTGTAATTTTTATCTGGAGTCTAACTGCAGAGATGCAAGCCCCTCAGACAAGGATCAAAGCTTATAACTCTGTACCCCAAGTTGCAAAAGGAGGCTGCAGAGAGGCAGTCTTCATTCTGATGACAGGTTTGCTGAGCCAGTGTCCTCACTCTGTGGGGCAGGATTTATTTAATGACATTTCCTTTGCTTTATGAACAAACACACCAACCTAACAACAAAGCAAAACAAAACCCCAAACAATTGGCTACGTACAGTACCTGTAAAACAGACGAGAAAAGTCATAGATGGTTTGAAAAGGTTCGTTAATTTGGCACAATGGCTTTAGCATTAATTGCTTTAATTTGTAAAGGGTAGAAATACTGTATTCCTTTTAAAAAATGTGTAATGGTAATTGCTAAACCCTGACTGCTCTGTCACTTGACTAAATGAGAGGAAAGTTTGTTTTAATAGTGAAAGATGATCCTTTAATTGTCCCAGACTTAGCTTCTGACTCTGCAAGAAACTTAGTGATGAAGTTTAAGCTCGTTGTGTGGTTCTCCTCCATACTTTGACTCTCCTGGTTAACAGTGCTGGGAGGGAAAGATGCTGGAAACTAGATGTGTTTGAACATGAAGCATTCGGATGCTGCAAAGGTGGGAAGAAGCATGTAAGTTCCTACACAGATTACAACAATATCACCTAAAAGCACAAGGGTGCTGAATTACTGCGTGAGAACTAGGAAAGCAGCATTTCCTAAGGAGGCCAGGTAAGTCAAGGATGGGAAAAAGGCATAAGATTACATAACCTACTAACCAGCTAGTGACTAACAACTCTGAGCTTTGCAGCCACAATAATCATTCGGATGTTTGGTCTCCTGCCCAGCAGTACTTGCTTTCAAGATGGTTGAGAGGAGAGCAGTACTGGAATGACGATCACCAGGGAAGTGCAATTTTGCTCTTCAATGCTAAGCAGCACAGCAGGCTAGGTTTTCTCTATGGGTAAACAAATTCTGAACGATGGCTTTCAGATATGAGCAAAATACAGTCTGAATATAGGTTTTTACGCTATTGTTCATGTACCAGATAAGCAGCTTCCACAGAAAGCCAGTAGTAACAGCCTGGCTTTCCCCAGGCAAAAACAAAATTAAACTGCTTAGAGTTGTTTTTCCTTTCTTTTATCTTTTCCTTTCTCTTATTTTCTCTTTTCTTTTTTTTTTCTCTTCCTTTTTCTTCTCTTTTTTCAAGGTAGGTATTGGCTTGCTGGTTTGACTAAGCCTGCTTATTTATTTTTTTTTTTTGTTTTACCCAGTTTCACTGGGTTTCAATTTAGCTTTGTTCTGGTTTACTTTTGTGGAACAAGGACCATTTGACAAATGGCACAACTTTCAGACACAGTTCTTATTCTGCAGAAATACTCCTTAGACTTAAGCAGTTTTTGCAGTCTTTTGGCAGCTGGGCAGATGCTGATTTTCCCTCTGTCAAACTCCTGTGGCAGCTGAGTCCATTCTTATGCATTACGACAAGAAACCGCAAATGAAATAAAAAGTAAGGAGACGTGGAGAGTGCCACAAATTGTTTCCAAACCCTTTCGTGAACAAGCAGAAGTAAAAGTCATCCCAAAACCGTTTCGTAGAAAGGCAGGGCAACAGCTGCTTGGGCTACAAGTAAACAACAAGTACATACCAACTATTTGTAGTCCATTGAGAAAATAAACAGGGTCATCTTGTCTATTCTTTCCTTGTCTGCGGCCTGTAGCCAGCTCCTGATCGCCAAGATAAGACGGAAACATTAAGTCTTCAAAATTATGTCTGGCTTCTGGCTGTCACTGGAGATAGCTCTATCAGTTAAGCACGTAAAACTGTGGCTGAGCGCTCCACTGACTCCAGCATGCCTGGAGTCCATCCCTTTTAAGTCGCTTGATGGCATTTTGCATCTAACTTCTGTGTACCCCAGCCACTCTGAGGAAAGGCTCTCAGCATCTGATGCCTTAACAGTACATGGCAGGGCAGACGTGCCTTATTTTAACACCCTTGGAGTCAGTCAACCCGAAGCATCTGTTTGAAAATCAAACTTCAGCCTATCTGCCTTGCTGAATAAGCAAAACTAAATAGTGCCTGTAAGGGTTCACAAATAAATAAAATGTTCTTGAAATATTCTCTAAGCAAAAATACTCTCAAGTGAATTTCTCTCTGGCATTGGCATACTTTTTTTCTTGAGTAATGATGGTAAAATGTAATCTCTTTCCAGACATTGCAAATGTATTTAAACCTAAATAATAAAGTGTTCCTGTTGCAAATGGCTTTTGTAAACTCAGATTAAACCAAAAATTTGTCAAGAAATAGTCAAGAGTCACTCCCTAGACATGAAATTCAGATTCTGGTCATTGGAATTCCAGTAGCTTTGTTTGGGTTGGTTTGGTTAATAAATTTCTCTTCGGGCTGTGAATTACATTGTTTTTAAGCATGTAGATTTACATTAAATTTTTTCAAGAAGAAAAACATCTTTTCTGGACAAAGCCTAGTCTTGACTTTTAAGTTTATACGTCAGAATGTATTTTAAAGTTTGGGGTTTTTTTAACTAAAAACATTTACAAACTTTTTCATTCAAGGCCACATGTGCATTCTAAAACTTGAGTGGTTTAACCAAAAGAAATAGCAGTGTCTAAAAGTCAGGGGTGTGTGTGTAGACAGAGTCAATATTAAATAAATGGTCACCTGGTCTAGCTGAGGATGCCCCTGCTGGCTGGGGGGGGGGTGGGTGGAGGTGGACTGGATGACCTTCTAAGGTCCCTTCCAACCCAGACCATTCTATGGTTCTATGACTCTCCAAGTTCAGATGGCAGGTTCCTTCCTTTTCATTGTGACTGGTGTCACACACTGCCTTTATTTAGATCAAAGACATTTGGTTTCTATTATCCTATCTCGAGGAAAAGTTAACTGATAAAGAAGTCTTCACCCTAATTATTAAACTCTTTGGATTTAAATACCCGGGCAGAGGTTTTCAGCCTGCAGGCCAGGATTAGAGGATCCCTGACTCCAGCACCGATTTTCTAATCTGGATGCAGACCATGTATAGCTTGCTTGTGAAATGTTATGTCATTTGCCTTTCACAACCCTTTATCCTCATCCCAGGGCAATCTTTCTCTTTCAGAGGTGCTAAGGTGAAATGAAATAGAGATGAATGCATCCTAAATAGCAGCAGCTGGGGAAAAAAAAAAGAAGGGCAACTCTTTAGAAATGCCTCCAAATTGAGCAGTACCTGAATGATCTTGAAAACTGTGGTTTACTTCTAATTAGTTTATGAAGTTCAGGGAGACAGAACTAGAGATTAATTAAATTTAAGGTTAAGCAGGTGAGGCTGATTTTTGTGTGTCCTAGGAACCATTTTAATTTAAATAGCATTGAAGTTTTCATGCTGGCTGTGGTGACCGAAGATTGATAATTGTATCCACAGGAGACTCTTTTCATTATGGAAACCATAAAGGAGCAAATAGTTTAGAGAGGAAGGTATTTAGGAATTAGACTAAGGAGCATCCAAAGACAAAAGATTTGTGATTGCAGCTCTAGTTCCAGACCTTAAAAGGAGCATATTTCCCTGACAGCTTCTTAGCTTTTCTCCCCTGGTAATGTCTGTCTGATAAAAGCTATTATCACTCCCTGTAAACCTTGCCTTGTTAAATCTGCATCTCCCCTACAACATTACTACTGTTAAATGTGCTAGGGCAGGACAGATTTTTTTTTCTTTGCTGAGGGAGAAAAATAGTTTTAGAAAATAATCCAGAGACTGTAACCTGAGTAGGTGGTTGTGTGGGTAAATGCCCCATTCATTTTTTGTTTTGGTTGGTTGTTAATTGTAACAATCGGCTGAGATTCTGCCATCCACCTTTAGGCTGAAGAGTATGTACCAGAAATACTGGAGTTATTGGCAGACTGATACAGTGCCCAAGGAAGGCAATGACAGTTTCCCAAATACAAGATTAGATCCTGCAAGCCAAGGTTCTGCCTATTTTGCTTATGCTGTTACAATGCATCCCGCTGATGTCAATACAGTTCTCATGGCCTATGTTGACGTGAGCAAGACTGACAAAGGTGGCCAACACAAGCAGCCCATCCATTCCACTCTTTGGGGAATTATCTCTCAGATTATACAAAAACGTTTGGTTTGGGATCATGATATTAAAAAAAGATTTGGTATGGAAGGTACTTCGCCCTCCCAAGCTGACTGAGTAAAACATCCTCATCCTAATACCTTGGCTCCAGGAAGTGATGCTGCAGGTGCATACACTAAGCTTTAAAGAGATTAAGTTGGACTCTCCTTGTGCTTACCAGAGTAATTGCACAGAGGTTCCCTCCCTGCACTCCAGGGGGAGAAGCCAGCTTTGGCCTGTGCCCACAGGCATGAGAACATTCACTTTAAACTCTTTTTTTTTTTTTGTTTTGTTTTTAGGATTAGTGACATTTGATTTACTTGGTAAGAACAGTTCTTGAGTAGATAAAGCTAACAGAAAAATGAGGGGAACTACTGCTTCAGATTCTGCCTACTTCCAAATTTTCATTTTTCATCTTTCCAAGAGGAATGGACCATTTCTGTTTCAGGCTCTTCATAACCAGCTTTACAGACGTGCCCAGATCTTCTTTAACCTACTAACGGATCATAAAGGATACATGGATCAGCTAATGATCCCAAATCACCATATCAGAGAATTCATTAATCCTAAGGGACCCCTCAGGCATCCTCTGGTATACCCTTTAGCATCTTAAGGCAAGCCAGTCTTTGTAGCACAGTGATGCTCTCTGCTTGCTCAGCTTGGCTCTTCAGACTTTCCTGTGCATTTTCTCACAGGAGGTCTTGCTTACCTACTGCTAAGAATCGAGGTTACAGAGAAAAGTGCCCTTTTACATCAATTATTTATACCCTGAAGCACATTAATGGTACCACCAAGTGCTGTAGAAAGCAATTCAAAAGTTAGGAAACATGCAGCAAGTTCATAATATTGATCTTATCAAGTCCAGGTGATCAAATCAACTAATCCAGCCATAAAGCACAAAATATTATAAAATCCATTGACAAATCTAATAAAAAGTACTTAATGTTTTGGTTTAGGGACTTAAATTTGAATACTGAGTAGCTACAGTAATCACAGCTATAGTAAACTTGTTTTAGGGTCTCCAAACAGTAAAATGTTTACATCTGATCATAGTTTCACACCCATTCTAATAATTTGGCAACCCTGATTGTCCCAGGTTGAGGCTATAGGGTTAAAAAAAAAATTCTGGGGACTAGAAGATTGTTATTCAATCCCATAATTCTGCTATCTCTTTACAGACTCACAACAAGGTCGGTTTGCTCTCCTTTCCAGTCCGAGAACGAGGTAGAGTGATGTAATCAATCTGCCACGCTTCACCCTATTTGTACTTTGCCCATTGCTCACCATACCACAAGGGCTTCAGACGCTTGGCTTGTTTAATAGCAGCACAGGTATCACAGTCGTGTGTAACTTGTGTTACAGCGTCCATGGAGATGTTGATTGCTCTATCCCGTGCCCATTGGTAGGTAGCATCTCTGCCTTGATGTCCTGAGGAATCATGGGCCCACCAGGCTAAGAACAGTTCACCTCAGTGTTCCCAGTCTAAATCCAAGTTACAATTTACATTGGTTTGAAACACCTTGGCAGCCAAATTTGCTGATGGTAGTGTAGAGGAAAAATTAGAGAGGCAAAAGCCCACTTGGAGCTCAGGCTGGCCACGGCTGCCAAGGAAAATAAAAAGTGTTTCTTTAAATATATGAATGGCAAGAGAAGGGCCAAGGACAACCTCCAGTCCTTACTAGATAGAGAGGGGAACATAGTGACAAAGGATGAGGAAAAGGCAGAGGTGCTTAACACCTTCTTTGCCTCAATCTTCACTACTTCCTATCCATGATATGCCATCTTCCTTGTGGAGGATTCTTTAGAAGGCAAATACTTTCACTGTCCTCTAAAATGTCTGTACAAGGCAAATCTCATACAGTCTGATCCTTCTGAGATATCCTCCAAATGGTTTGGCAGAATTTGGGGAACAAGTGAAGACAGACTTAAGACTGCTAGATTGCAGGTGACAGATTGCTTCCTGCATACCACTTCTGGAGCAGTCACATCATGTGTGTTAGGAGAGCATGCTTGTGGGACAGGTTGTCTCCAGGACAGCTGGACTCCTGAAGTGGTGGATGGAGTCAGGGATCAGTACAGTCCCCCTCTAATCCATGAGGAAGCAGTAAGGGACCTGCTGTGTCATTTGGATCCTCACAAGTCCATGGGACCGGATGGGATCCACCCTAGGGTGCTGAGAGAGCTGGCAGATGAGCTGGTCAAGCCACTCTCCATCATTTATCAGCAGTCCTGGCTCACTGGAGAGGTCCCTGAAGACTGGAAGCTGGCCAATGTGATTCCCATTCACAAGAAGGGTCGTAAGGAGGAGCCAGAAAACTACAGACCTGTCAGCCTGACCTCAGTGCCAGGCAAGGTCATGGAACAGGTAATCTTGGGTGCCATCACAAAGCACCTACAGGATGGCCAAGGGATCAGGCCCAGCCAGCATGGGTTTAGGAAGGGCAGGTCCTGCCTCACCAACCTGATCTCCTTTTATGATCAGGTTACCTGCCTGGTGAATGTGGCGCAGGCTGTGGATGTAGTCTACCTGGACTTCAGCAAAGCCTTTGACACTGTCTGCCACAACAAGCTCCTAGCCAAGCTGGCAGCTCATGGTTTGGACAGATTCACTCTGTGCTGGATCAAGAACTGGCTGGATGGCAGAGCTCAGAGAGTGGTGGTGAATGGTGCCATATCCAGTTGGCAGCCAGTCACTAGTCATGTTCCCCAAGGATCAGTGCTGGGCCCAGTCCTGTTCAATATCTTTATTGATGATCTGGACAAGGGCATTGAGTCCATCATCAGTAAGTTTGCAGATGACACCAAGCTAGGAGCAGGTGTTGATCTGTTGGAAGGTAGGAGAGCCCTGCAGAGGGACCTGGACAGGCTGGATGGGTGGGCAGAGGCCAATGGGATGAGATTTAACAAGGCCAAGTGCAAGGTTCTGCACTTTGGCCACAACAACCCCAAGCAGCGCTATAGGCTGGGGACTGAGTGGCTGGAGAGCAGCCAGGAGGAAAGGGACCTGGGGGTACTGATAGATAGTAAGCTGAAGATGAGCCAGCAGTGTGCCCAGGTGGCCAAGAGAGCCAATGGCATCCTGGCCTGCATCAGGAACAGTGTGGCCAGTAGGACAAGGGAGGTTATTCTTCCCCTGTACTCAGCACTGGTAAGGCCACACCTTGAGTACTGTGTCCAGTTCTGGGCCCCTCAATTCAAGAAAGATGTTGAGGTGCTGGAACGTGTCCAGAGAAGGGCAACAAAGCTGGTGAGGGGCCTGGAGCACAAATCCTATGAGGAGAGGCTGAGGGAGCTGGGCCTGTTTAGCCTGGAGGAGGCTCAGGGGTGATCTTATTACTGTCTACAACTACCTGAAGGGGCATTGTAGCCAGGTGGGGGGTGGCCTCTTCTCCCAGGCAACCAGCAACAGAACAAGGGGACACAGTCTCAAGTTGTGCCAGGGTAGGTATAGGCTGGATGTTAGGAAGAAGTTCTTCACAGAGAGAGTGATTTCCCATTGGAATGGGCTGCCCAGGGAGGTGGTGGAGGCACCGTCCCTGGGGGTCTTCAAGCAAAGACTGGATGAGGCACTTAGTGCCGTGGTCTAGTTGATTGGATAGGGCTGGGTGATAGGTTGGACTGGATGATCTTGGAGGTCTCTTCCAACCTGGTTGATTCTATGATTCTATGATTCTATGATGTTCCTCGGTAGCTTTGCTCTTGAGCATGTGAGCGTCTATGTGTCGTACTCTTATAAGGATTTTTTCTAGATGGGTAGCAATGTCCTGCCATAAGTCAGCAGCCCAAATTGGCTTTCCTTTCCATTGCCAATTATGTCTTTTCCAGTCCTTTAGCCAACCCCATAAGGCATTAGCCACCATCCACGAATCAGTAGAGGTAAAGCATGGGCCCATTCTCGCACTCAGCCACATCAAGAGCAAGTTGGATAGCTTTTACCTCTGCAAACTGGCTCCACTCACCTTCTCCAGCCTTTGCTTCAGCCACTGCTTGTAGAGGGCTCCAAACTGCAGCTCTCCATTTTTGCTTGTTTCCAACAAGGTGACAGGAACCATGTGTAAATAAAGCATAGTTCCTTTCTTCTTTAGACAAATCACTGTAAGGAGGAGCTTTCTCAGCCTGAGTTATTTGCTCCCCTGGAGGATTTATATGATTAAAAAACCCCAACACTAATGCAAAGTGTTAATGGATTGTTTCAAAGCTGTCGAGGGGTGTCCTATTTAAAGTCTGACATGGGACTGGGAATCTATTTGTAGCCTGATGCCTTAGCCCTCCTGCTCTGCCAGCAGGCAGGACTCAGCATTCACGTTATTCTGACTCTGTGGATCTACCTTTCTGGCAAGTCCGCTTGCTTATTTAAGGTATTAGTAATGCCTTCTAAAATCCTTTAATGTATTCTTTTCTTTCTTTAGAAGGAAATCTGTGGTGTCTTTGCAGGTATCTTCTTTATATTGCATCACTAACTTTTGCACAAACACATCACGTATAGAAAAACTTTAGTAGGTTGGTGAAATGATGTTGACATGATATTTACTTAGTCAAAATCCTGTTAATAACAAATGGTATACTCATAGCAACTTATAGTAGATATGCCAAATGGCAGGGGAAATACATATTGTTTCCATTTTATTTTGAGCACTGCCAATAAATCTTTTCAATTGGACCCTAGTTTCACATAAACCATGTCCAGGTTGTCGCAAAAGGGGGAAGGCAGCTGGGAAGAGCACCAGCCTAGCATGTGGGGCACCTTTCTGGGGATGGGTACAGGCCAATCTGGGAGATCAGCCCATGGCCAGTGGTGGTGGCTCCCCATGACCCATGTCTGGGCACACAGCTTGGGGGCAGTAGGGACCTGCAGCTCAGGCAGTGACAAGGTGAGAGCCTCATCTGGAAGCAGTTCCCTAGTCAGGGTTTAGCCTCTCCCCAAGGTTATCACAGGGAAAGGGCTGCTAATGGCTGCACTGACTCTGGGCTGGCCCCTAACCCTGTGTGCCAAACCTCTGGGTTCCTCGGGGTATGTTCTTACAACCTTTGCAGCAAAGCTTACCATCACATTCTTCCAAACAACTCCTGCACAAAGGCTGGTTTTTATTATTTTATGATTAGAGAGGACAAGAGCATAAAGAGATTGGCAGTCATATGCACCCATCAGTTAGGGGGTGAGCACCATTTTCCAGGCACTGTTAGCTCTGTGGCCATGTCTGTGCTATTAAAATTAACCATGCCTAGATCAGTCCATGTGGCAAGAAACCACCCAACTCCATGCTACAAAAGCCTCTCATTCTCCAAAGCTGATGGAATCCCACTGTCTGTTAAGAGCACTACCCAGCCACCACGAACTCCTTAGCTGTGCTGGTGGAGTTGCAGGAAGTTGCCCCAGGCCTAAATTCTTAGTGATTTAACAGAAAAGGCAAGTGATGGTGAGCACCTGGAAAGACACCCAGCCCTAGTGAGTCCATCGGTGCAGTCTACACACACAGCTCACACTGGCTTTCATGTGCAAGTAGGTATTAAGGTCTCCAGCTAACCAATCAAAACAGCAGGAGCAGCTAAAGGCAGCGGGCAGGGAGTAGAGGCATCTACAGCTTCTACAGGACATCATTTTGGATAAAAAACCACGACAGTGCTTTCATACCCTTTACTCTGCCTTGTCTTACTGAAGTTGCCACCTTCTGGCAAGAGCTATAAATCACTTCTGCTAAAAACATCTTAACACATTCCTAGAGAAGATACAGTCATTACCCTACATGAAGAAAAGTAACGAAAACCTATGTGATAAAACACATAGACAAGGAACTCACCATCACCAAGGTAAATTATATTAATGATGATAATGATACAGACAGATTTAGACTGTTTGGACTATGATGAACTCCTGAGATGAATCCTCCTGTTGCTACATTTTTGCCAGTAAATCTAGAATTAAGAACCCAAGCTAACTACTCACTGGAGATTTAATGTAATAATTTGAATAGCATAAAGCACAGCAGGTGCTGCGAACCCCTATTCTTTCTCTGGTACTTTCAGGGACCATCTAAAGCCCTACATGAATATTTCATAAAGATCCAGTGAATGACAGAAATTCTCTGACAACTCTAGCTGAAACAGACCAGAAGCATCTGGTACTTGTATCTGAACAGCAGATCAGAATCCCGCCCAACTCATTTGCCTGGTAGTTCCAAATGAAGCACAAAGCAGACCTTCTGGACACATTACTACTCATCTCAGTGTTATCTGTAAAAAAAAACAACAGGAAATAATCAAGAGGTGAAATTGTGAGCCACATCCAGCCCACAACACCACATTAGCAACAGGAACAATAAGTCTTCAATGTGATGAAGAATAATACCTAAGAGGAGAACCTTGCTTTAAACCAGTCAGGAGGCATATGGGTTTTCAGGGCAAAGATCCCATATATTCTAGAACTTTCTTAACTCAAACTTCCCTAACTCAAAAGCTGAAATAATGAGACATGGCAGTAGTACAATTAGATCAACTCTATGGCTGACGTGAAGTTTGGAAAGTGAGAAAAAGGTTAGCAGGTATCATCTGACAGACTTGAAAAAGAACTACATCAGCAGCTCATGTTACATGAAATCTACCTTTGATATTAAGTTCCACACTGTTCCTTTATTCCAAAAAGACTATTTTTGAGAGTGACTGAACACTTGGGAATACATATGGGGAAAACAAGACCATTATTGTGTAAAAAACAAGCCTAAAACTTTATTTGTCACAATACATTTCAAGTTCATGCAGAATGTATTTACATTTCCCTTTAAGGCAAACAGAAATTTGGTTCTTAATCCTGAGTTGCTTAGCACCAGTAGAAATAGCAAATAAAAACTTCTCTCCCTTTGAAGCAGAAGCTGCCTCACATGGAAAATACTCCTGCTTTTACCTCACATTTATTTTAATGAGCCATTTATACTAATAATCTCTATTGTTGTTTGGAGTCATTTCTGCTGATTTCAAACTCTTCACAGCAACATCATGCCATGATAAGACAAACTTTCCATGTTATTTCAACTTACAGACTGTTTGCTGTCTCAACAGCACAGCAGTGCCTCTGCCTTTGTTGGTGCCTGCATGAAGGTCTTCTGTAAGTTTTACGAGTACTCTATTCTTACAGTTCCTAGAAAAACTAGGTCCTGTCAGGTAGTAACAGGACTAGGGGGAATGGAGCAAAGTTGGAGGTGAGTAGGTTCAGACTGGATGTGAGGAGGAAGTTCTTCACCATGACAGTGGTGAGACCCTGGAATGGGTTGCCCACAGAGGTGTTTAAGGCCAGGCTGGATGAGGCTCTGGCCAGGCTGATCTAGGGTAGGGTATTCCTGCCCATGTTAGGGGGGTGGAAGTAGATGATGCTTGTGGTCCCTTCCAACCCAGACTGATTCTGTGATTCTAACTAAGATTTCATTCTTATGTCATTCTGCTGTGGGCTAGTTGCTTCTCCTATACTAAGTTAAGAGAAAGAAAATTTCACCTCGGATAGCAGAGTTTTAGGGCTTGATTTCCCTAAAGCTAAAGGAGGGGTGAAGTGAAAATGCCCACTGGAGTAATGGCATATATGAAGAAGATGCAAAGCAATTTTTCAATGAAAAAAACAAAATTTCCTCAAAGTGTGACTAACTTCCAAGCCACCTGCATTACCTCACTATAGATACTAGGGTGTCAACATTCTGTTTACAATATGAAGGAAGCATCATCAAAGACATTTCCAACATTTTCCATTTCCTGCTGCCTGCTTTTATCAAGCCTGCTAATTCCAACAGGCCCTTGTCTCCCATGACTTTTAAAGAGGACCATAACGCATGACCTTAAGGGAAAATGTGTATTCTGTAAAACGTTAAGTTCCTTTTTAACATAAAGGTGTAGTCCAAGCAGAAAGTCAATTGTGCAAAATGGAGTCTGACTCTTAAGTGTGCCTTCCTCAGTGATCTGTAGCATGGAAAAATGTTTTGAATTACAATCTGTCCATTCTTAAAATTGTAGTTTTTAATGACTTATCAAATACAACAGTAACTCAAAATTTCTGTTAGTCTCTCTAGATGTCTGTCTCAGCTAATCAATGCTCATCGTTAAATCTTTTTATAAAACAATTCCTAATATCTACAAGTGCTTAACATAAACATTAATCCAAAGGAACAGAATAACTGCCTTGATTTAAGCTTTGTTTTAAATTGGTTATTAAAGCAAAAAATCACAAGTAATTTCTTACTACTTTTCCAGTTATTTTCTGCCATGTCCGAATGTCTTCCTTCACAATGATTCCACTTAGTAGCAACATACAACACCGTATTGCACTGGGAATAATCTGCATCCAAATAGTCAATTGTAAAGACGTTAACTTTAACAAGGACAAGCCATCTCACAAAGAAATACTTCATCAAAGGTTTGCCAGTTTCTTTTTCCTGACAGATTATTTTGAACTAAGCACCTAGGAAAATATACTAAGAGGACAGTAGGAAGAACTCAAGAAGCGTCTAACCAATTTATCCCATCAGGAAGCCAACTCCTCTGGTAAGGCATCTCTTCACAGAAGGTCTGAGCGTTTTTCCAAGTAAGACAAGTTGAAAAGGCTAAAAAAGGAAATGGTTGCTATTCTGCATCTGGCAACACCTCTGTACATTGTGAACAAAACAGCTTGCTACAGGTACCCCCAGTGAACAGCTGCAATGCAACATTTTTATCCTCTGTTTATTTTCTATATTGTAACCTCCATGCAGCTTCCTTTCTAAATTCAGCACTGCTAATTCTATAACCAGGTCCTCTGAGAAGATGTACTTTCTCAGTGATCATTGGCATACAAAGATGCTAGAGAGCTTGCATAACTTCAGAAAGTCTTAAGAATTTCTCCCTGTAAATCCTTGATTCCCAGTCTAAAAGACTGCACTGTATTTACAGGAAAATACTGTACCCCCTGATAGTGATTCCTTATCCAGGGACTGTTCACCTAGTGCATTTGTGAAATCTTGCACTGCTACACTGAGTACCCTAAAAAATATCTAGGATATTGACACTTCTCTGCTTCTCGTCTCTTGCCCAGATCTGTCAGAACTGCCTGGGAGCTTAGGTTCTCCTTCACTCACACAGCACAGGGGACATAGGCATTCATGCTACCTGTCACAGGCAGAAGCAGTTGATTGCCCTCAAGATGAAATATTCCAGAGGAACTCATGCAAATACTTCTTGCATTCAATATAGTTCAGTCACCATGGAGAGCAGTTACAGCACATTCTGACGTATTCTGTGTCTCAGCTTGCATGAGGTGGTAACTTGCATGCTTCTTATCTCTGAGCTGAAGAATTAGTCCTATTTGCTCTTTTGAGGATGGCACCATAACAACAGTCTGAATCCTTCTGTAGAAGTTGTAAGCAGGAATAAGTTTTTGGATAGTTTTGAAATACTCCCAAAGGCGTGAACTTCCACATGCAGAGTAAAAGACATTGCTTTTTCTTACAGTGCAGATGAAATGGATCACATCCAGTTTATTTACAAATGTTTTATACACCTGGAATGTCAGAAACATTTACAACTTTCCTGCTTTTTCCAAGTTCTGAAAAGACAGAATCATACAATTACACCGCAGTCTCCTTCGACTCTGACGCCTGTGGTGGCTTGAAGTTCAGTATCTCTTTATATGTAATGCCTGGAAAACAACAGAATAAGCAATGTGGCCAGTCTAAGCTGAAAAGTAGCTGCAAGGCACGGGTTAGGTTCTAGTCTAGGTCAGGAAGAGAGAGACCTCTTCAGGCAGAAACAGAAAGAGCAAAAAAGTAAGGGAATAAAGGATCGCTTTTTGACCATGTCAGGGTTGAACAAGAATATCAATATTGAAATGTTATAGGTACTTTCAAAGGAATGCAAGCATTAACTTTACAGTATAGCGGGCAGTATCCTCAGAAAGAGCTACTGAGCAAAGCACCTTTAAAAGCCAAGTTCTCACTTAAAAGCCCAAACCCAAACCTCTGACATAAGATAAAAACTGGATTGAGAGTTAAATCTTTGAGACAACCTACCTTAAAATTTCGTTTAGGCCAGCAACCATTGCTGGAGTCAAACATCAAGGAATTTGTTCACCTGTCCTAACCACTGGGAGAACAGGTTACAGAAAGGATTTCTTTCCTATGCTGCAGAAGATGGGAGAACAAATGCATGGAGGGCGAGAAGAAAGAGGAGGAGGGCCTCTTTTAGAAAGCAGAGAAGAAACCTTTAGAGATCATTCTCCAGAATTCTTTGGAGGACAACACATGAGGAACTCTAGCTTATCAATAATGTTTATCTCAATGCTGTCTGCTTATTCTATTCCATCAAAAGGAGAGAAAGTAATTAATAAAGGGGAATATTTCTATTTCTGATGGCCTTCATATCTGGTTATTCTTGAGTAGATCACAAAACTAAACTCACACTTCCACTCATCTAGAGGAAGATCCATGTTATCAAATGTGTCATCATATTTCTCAGCTTCAATTTCTTCTTCAGGATCATGAATCGATTCAAAGTAAGGATGCATCAAAGCCTCAGCAGCTGTGACTCGCTTCTCTGCATCCAGCACCAGCATCTTCTCCAAAAGGTTTACAGCTATTGTGCAGAAAACAAACA
Source organism: Pogoniulus pusillus (assembly GCF_015220805.1). Classification (NCBI taxonomy): domain Eukaryota; kingdom Metazoa; phylum Chordata; class Aves; order Piciformes; family Lybiidae; genus Pogoniulus; species Pogoniulus pusillus. The sequence continues at coordinate 25,606,213 of NC_087267.1, read as the reverse complement.
GTGTTTTCAAATCACAGTACTGATTCAAGCTTCTACACATTAACATTGCCTGGGAGATATTTCAGATAAATACAGCGTTATAAAAACAAAATCACTGGATATCATTCCATAGCCAGTGGGGCCCATCTGCATGAGAAAATAATGCTGTGAGCAAGATGGAAGGTGTACAAAGCCTGATGCAACTCAGAGGTGCTCCCTTGCTTCTGTATGTAATACAGTCACATCTCCTCAGTTAAGTATCTCCCAGCTCCTGGCTCCAGGACCACTGTACTTGAGGGTTTCCTAGGTGTCTTTCATCACTGCCACCATGTCATGGTTCTAAGGTAGATCACATACAACCTGACAGAAGCAAAATGAACAGGTGGCTGTAGAGTTAGTAAGAATTGCTCTGTATGTTACCAAATTCAAGCTGAAGCACACTTGGAAGTTTGCTGACAAGGCAAGTTGTTCACGCTCTGAATCTCAGTACTGAGTTTACCTGCTATGTGGTTTTGATCTCAACAAAAACAGTCCACGAAAATCCTTTATGTTTCTCCCAGGTGGATTTTGGATCAGGTCCATTAATAGACTGTCAAAATGGTTAGTGTAAATGCTTATGATGAATGATTTGTTTATTCTCTGTTTTTCTATTCTGAACAAACGTTCCTGTGTTGGGTGGAGCAGCTGATGGGAAAAGGGACAGCAGTGCAGTACAGGATGCTGTGACTCCTGCTTGTCAATCTTCTCTCCCAAACCATGAGCAGTTGTTCTCCATGTAAAGAGCAGTCAGATGTCCACAGAGGTAATAGGAAGAAACACCCTAAAAACTAAATGGAAATAGGTAGCCTGCTGTAGCTGAGGATGTCAGTGAGCTAATGTGCTAGTTTGAAGCAAGCTAGAATGTTTTGGTAACAGAACTAGATAACGGGCAGTGAAATGAAAACAATTGATGTCAACTTCTCTCACAGTTACGCTGAGAACTCTGGGAAGAAGAAAGACTTTTTCTCCATTTTGTTTTTCACTCTTGCTTTTGCCTTAGACCTAGTCACATCTCATTAACCCTGCTCCCACTAACCTTGCTCCCTAACCTCTTGGCTGCACCTCTCTTCTTCCTGAGAACTGGGGTAAGGTTGAGAGGGCCGGGGGGAGGTGTTGGGGTGGTTTGAGAGCCCCTCCTGGGGACTCAGGTTTCTGGGAGGGGAGTTGTGCTTTTGTATTGTTTATCCTTTGTATATTTCTGTATATAATTGTATATAACTGTATATATTGTAAATAGCTGCTTGTAAATTTTGCTAGCTGTAAATAAATTGCTTCATCTATATTCCCAGGGTCCGTCTGAGTTAGCTGGGGCAAATACAAAAGTGTGGGGGGGCGGGGTAACCCCCAAACTATCACAGCTAACTGTGCAGCCAAGGTAAGAGCTGCTTGTTACTCACGAACAATTGTACACGAACGTACAATTTAAAACTTCTTAAATTGAGAAGAGTCAATGATTTTAATTTGTATTCTAACAAAACTGGCTTGGTGAGCGTTCAGGTCATTGGGGAACGAATAAGGTTTGGGCAGAGCCATCTCAGAGCTCTAGCTGCCACAGGTCATGTTACATTTATGCACATTTGGTATGCTCTTCTGGCTGCTTATATCTACCAAATCCAAGCCAATGCTTCTCAGGAATGCACAGATGTTTCTCAGGAAATATTAATTCCATGACTGAAATGTCAGCTTTTCATTTGCTTGCATTTCTATTGTATATCGGATTGAGCTTTTGGAATTTTATTTCCAATAAAACACAGAGAAGAATTTAGCACATATATTTAAACTCTCAGGGCTCTTAGAAAGCTGCTCTAGTAAAACCATTACGTAGATGCTGGATTGAAGCCTAACACACAGATTCCTTCTTTTTTTTCCCCAAAGCTTAAGAAACATCTGATTCCTGGCAGTGTCTAAACTTGGCAAAGTTCAGCCACTACAATCAAAGCAAGAGATAGAAAAGAATGAGAACCATCAAGTATTTGTCACATGACTGACAGTGCTGCTGCCTCCAATGCAAACACAAGAGCAAGACAAATTGCACAAACTGTCCACACAAACTGTCTTACCCAAAGGACTCGCATACTTCAAGATCGAGGCAAAATCTTTTTTCTGGACTTTTGGGAGGCTTTTGATGTAGTTTTTTGCCTTAAAAGAAACATGGATATTATATTAGACTTCTGCCATGTTTGTAATGGGACAATATTAACTATATGCCCTAATAGTAACTCAATGCTTTGATAGCAAATCGTACAAATTAATTGGTTTTGGAGTCATTAAGCCTCATTATATCCTCCTTGTTGAAAGAAAACAATTATTTATTTAATTAATTTTAAAATTAGGCCTTAAAACTGTAATTAAGAAATGGTAATGTAAAGCTTTAATTATTGGTCCTGTGTATTTAATACATTAGAGTAAATATGTATGCATCTGAAAAGGTATGCTTTTGGAAAAATGACATGGTTTACAGGAATCTCTGCAAGTGACTTTATACAGTTACTCATTAGTATTTAAATTGTACAGTTAGTCTAATGAGTAATTTTAGGTTCTTTGTAGTAGGAGCTTAAGGAGTCTAAAGGGACATCAGTGTGAAAACAAGGAAGACAGAGACCTCTGCAAACAAGTGGGTTTTCTGAACAGGTTCACATTTTCAGCATGCTCCCAATAGACATATTGGTGCATTAGCTTAACTGTTTCTATGGTACACACTGGAAACATTCAATTATTTAAATATAAGGAATTTTCAAGTGTTCTGATCATTCTCTGTCCCACGCTGCTTAACCTTCGGTAGCTACTCTGGGTGTGCAAAGCACTTCAAGGCAGAGATATATTATCAGCCATCATTTCAATAGCCAATACATACTATTTCAGCCAGTCTAAGAACTGAATGTGGTTTAAGTAAAATTAAGACATACAAAAGCCATTAACAAAGTAGAATACTCACATCTTGACTGTGCAGTTTTTGAACAAAATCGTGAGTTGGTGTGCCTGTTATCTTCATTATTTCTGTGAGCTGGTCCAGATCTGGATATCAGAAATAAGGAACAAAGTCTTTCACCACAAAAAAACCTAAGCACCCTGAAAACACTGTGCATTACACAGCTGTTGCAAAATACAGCCACAGCTATAATGCAGTGACTGAAGATTTATAATAAACATGATGAAAGCTTTCCCATTTTCTTGTATGAGGCTTGCAAAAGAGCTGAAATAAAATATCCTATACATTTTTGTATACATAATTGTATCATCTGCAAACTCCTCTAATGTAACCAGGCCTCTCCAGTACTTTTGACCAAAATCAGTTCAAATCTATTGCAGAACAATCAACACTTGTACTGCATGCATTACTCTGGTCTGTAGGTGATGCAGAGGCATGAGACGTCACAGGGAACATCAAATGGTATGAAAAAACAGAACAAAAATCAGAGGAAACAAGTCTGTGTTCTTCCCACACTAACGAACTTCAAGAGGAAAGAAATCAGTTCATCTCCCCCTCACTTGCCACAAGCTTAGTTTGATTCCAGATGCTGAGATGTTGGAGACATTGGGGCAAGGCATCAGAATACTCCCTTATGTCCCTGTGGGGGAGGGTTGCACAGGCCTCAAATGACTATGTTTACAAATCTATTCACGTCCGGACATGTCGTCCCCCCGCAAAGGGTGTTGCCCTGCCTAAACTTGGGGTAAACAAGTTAAGGGGGACAAAGAGGAACAATAGCACTGGTGCCTTCGAGTCTGGGTTGCCTGCTCGAAGGTTGAAGTAAACAGGTTGTGTAAGTTCACGCACCTAGGGTGGGGAATCCACCTGAGCCCTCTCCATATTTTGGGGTACCGGACCCCAAGACTTCACCTTATTTGGTATGTTTGGGCCTGTTGCCAAGCCCCTACTGGACAGAATTGTGGCCAAGGACCATCAATCTCGGAATCAAAACTCATAAAAAGGGACAATTCAGTGTCCCTGCTCTCTCGCATCTCGCTCCTCGCTACATCTATCCTGCCACCCTCCTCCACCTACTGTCTCCAGACGCTTTTGGGGACCACCGCCGCTGCATGACTTCAGCCCACAGCACCAGCCCAGGGAACTGACCAAGGCACTCCCGGCCAGCCGCCGCTCCAGCTGCCGTTCCCAGCTTGACTGTGCCTGTGGAAGCTCCAGACAGCGCGCCCCAATAACCCCTGAGCTAATCTATTCAAACCCACGATATTTGGGACCATCGAAACTGACTCCAGCCAGTGAGTAACTGAGCAAACTCGAGCTAAGACAGCATAAACTTTCAATAATTTTACCAGTGGCACTATCATGCCACAGACTCTCTTCCTAAATCCTTTCAAACCTCTGCTAAGTTCCCAATTTTACTACATATAGACCTTCTTTAATATAATTTCAGAACCGCATACAAAGATAGCTGTAAATAAGTTTGGGGAAGGGAGGGGTTCCTTGTGTATATAATATTAAACCCTTTTAAAATTCGGCCTCATATTTCATTCCCCCAAAACCCAGACGAACCCCTTCATGACAGTCCTAAACCAGCACAGGTAAATCAGCAACAATAATAGTTGTTCCAAAGCAGAAACACTTTATTTACAGAAGGCTAGCACTGCAGAGAAGAGCCTTATGACTCTCTCGCTACTCTGGGAAGAGCAGCAGATGAGAAGAGCTAGGTCAGAACTCAGGGCACATGATGATTCCATCAACCTCTGCAGAAAAATGCAATAGTGCATAATGCTGATGAAACAAATACATAAAATCCCCTATCAAGTTTGTAGGATAACCTATTTCTGATACTGAAACAAAAATCCCTTAACTAAGCTGTTTTCTTATTCACCTAGCTACAGCTGAACCCACAGCTGCATGTCTCTGATTCATATAGTGAAAGGTGAGCAAAGACTATTACACTGGAGTAATTTCCTTCCTAACACAAGACATAGAACTTTGGCCAACCTCAAAACCCCAATGACTAAAATACATTTACAGTGCACCTTCAAAATTATGATTCATTAATCTTCTTTTTTATGCACCAGAATGCATAAAGTAGCATTACTTGAGAAATGCCATGTGTTAGTCAACAGTGGCTCTTTGGTAGGCATTTTAGTATTTTCTGGTTAGGAACTAACTCATACTTAGAATCAGTACAGCTGAAGTAATTTGTTGTATTCTACTTTTTCATAGTGCCTGTCATTTTTTTTGTGGATGAAATGTTCCTCTTTTAGGTTTTGCCTCACAAAATGATAATGATACGATCCACAATGAAGTCCTAATCTTATATGTAAGGACTTAAATACAAATATAACTAAACTGAAACTATTGTGACTCTGTAAATATGTATTTGCAGAGAAGCATATTGACTGAAACTCTACCAGGGAAAAGCAGTGGGAGAAGATTAGGCTGAATTGCCAAACATACAAAGCTGGGAAACAAACAAACACACACTAAAAAAAAAATCTATTAAATTGTCCTCTATTAATTATCACAACTACTACTGCCAATGAAGTACCATCTGAGTATCACCACTGAATTATGGTTCTAACTCTTCCTCAGTGAAATGATAAGACTGTTTTAAATATGTAGTATTTTGCTACATGTTACTTCACGTATTTTGATAAAAGTCTGAAAGAGCATGAAATGGACTAGCACGTGCACATAGGTCTGTACAACTGTACAACAAAGCAGAATCTTCTGTGCTTGTTCTGCGATTGTGGAATCTATTACTAACTAAATAAAGCAAAATATGCCTTTTCTATTGTCACACAACCTTCTACTGATGATTTGAGATGTAAGTCAAAGACCATCTATCTTTCTTTATTGAAAGAGTTCAGTAATACACATTTTAATTGGAAGTGGTACACATAAACAGCAAATAATGAGAAAGGTGCAAGCCATTTTACTATTAATTTCCATTTATACTTAACAGGTTTTGAACAGACCCACTGTATCACATAAGGACTTCTCATCTTTTTCTTATGTTAGTATCATGAATTCACTGAAGGATACGATCATTTCCTTTGAACAGAGGCCTCCCTGTTATCATCTCTGCCATTATACAGCCCACAGACCAGATGTCAACTGGAAAAAAATACCAATAGTCACATGAAATTGCTGAATAGTTTTCCATTTAAATGTACATAAACTTTAGTTCAAAACATGTTAAAGAAGTATAAAATTCACCTATATAGCCTATTACAAAGTAAGTTAGTGCCTTGCCAATTACAATGAACAGTATAGGTAAAACAACCATGCTAATTAGCAAACTGGACTGGTAATATGCAGAAACAGTAGAAAGCAGGTGCACGTGGGAAGGAAATTTTTAATGCTTTCAAAAACTTCCACAGCTATTCCTCCTTCTGTAACTTTGCCTTGTTTACTCAAGTTAAAATCAGCACGAAGATGATAGTGCAGAACACAGACTAGGCTCTCACATCTGTGCACATGTATACCACTTTTTTTCAACCACTTTGGCACTTTCTTTACTCTCAAAAATATACATAAAGACTCCCAAACTCACAACCACCAAATGATTATGTGCAATTCATGTACAAAAAAGTTTTGCGTAATTATGTCATTGACACCTCCAATTTTTCACTTGCTTCAGAAACAAAGACTTGTTTATGTATCTCTGGATTCAATAAATGCTTTAGCTCTGTTAAGGCTTTTCTGAAGAGATGCTAACCTGTTTGTGTATAATGCATCCAGTTAAGTATGACCTCTGGGGCTCTGTACCACCTTGTAACCACATAACCAGTCATCTCACTGTCTGTATGCCTTGCCAATCCAAAATCAAGAATCTGTAATAGAAGCACAAAGAACATCCTGGTCAGACAGCTAATTACCTATTTCGTACAAACTTTACAAATGTGGATAATAAAAAGAATTGAAGCAATGTGCAGAAACTGGTGTATTTTTGCATCTTTCTCTCACTGAATTATCATTTTAAATTTTAAACATGAAGACAGAACTAGCAAATGGTTTTAAAACTCTGTTTTCCAATTTAGATACTCCTGTGGCAACACTGAAAGCTGTAAAACCAATAAAGAAAAGCATAAATTCTTTAACTATTAATTAAAAAAGACACAGGGCACATGCAGTGCAATGCATTCCATGACCATGGAATCACCATCACATCATGTCAGGGCACAGCACTCATCTTAGATGGCATTCATTGCACTCATAACACAGGCTGCACAATTATTCTAGTGTGTGTCCCAACAATATTCGGAAGTAAGGAGATATTCTAAGTAATGCATTGGAGTGGTTCTGGGAGTCACCTGCCCCCCTCCTCAAAATGAATTCACACAGACTAGAATCAGCTGGATAGAAGTTAAAGAATGAAGCTTTATATACACAGCTTAGCACAATATACAATCAGATATTTTCAATATCTTACAAATATTTACAGCGATACTCAGAAGTATCAGTAACTCAGAAGTTAAAAGAAATACAGAAACACAATAACTCCTCCTAGACAGAGTCCCCAGAAGGGGCTCCTTAACACCCTTTCACCTCTTTGCAACCTCCTCCTTTTGATCCCAGAGTCTGCCTTAAGTGCAAGGTGAGTTGGAAGAATCAGCAAGGGGGTTAGAAGAAGAATGATTAGTTGGGTTATGTGCAGGATCAGGCAGAAGCAGTTATTATGGCAGAAGCCAGGGAGAGACTGTGTTATCTATGTTTGTGTTCCATTTTTAATACCTCTCAGCAAACCTATGAGTAAAATAGACATCACCATTGTTTTCTTTTCACAGCATATAGTCTAATTTTTCTCATTAAAATATTCCAATTACATTCATACAAGAGAAGCCTTCCTCTAGGTCACATGGAAAATCTACAATATGAGCAGGGAATTACCATTATTTAGTCTCACTGAGTTTTCTTCAATCTCCTGCATCAACTATAAAAAACCTTCTGTGAGGAATGCAAGGTCAGTGCAATTTTTAAAATGATCATGCACAACTCAGTTTATTTCTAAGACTCTCAGATATTTATCTTTTGATATAGCAATGAGTACAGCAGCAAGATTAAAAGTGAATACTACAGCCTTTTGGCAGCTTCTACAAAATTGGCCTAACAGGGCTCACTTGCATGGACCATTAAAAGGTGATGCCAAAAGATGTGGCCAACAGCAAGAAAATTCTACTCCTAGAATGAAAGTCAGTGTCTACTTATCACAAATTTCATACCTCTAACAAGAAGCAGGGGGTTAGATAAGTAAAATCTATTCAATATAAATCATAATCATTCGCAGATATTTCAATACGTAGCTCTGCATGAACAGTCACTGGTTTCCATGCATATTGGGTTTTCTATATATACTGGCAGGGCAGAAGTTTGCAGTAGGAGCATCTGCACATTACTATACCAAGAGTTTTTTAATGCTCTCCATAATTTGACCCTTGAAAACATTGCAGGAGGCAAGCACTCAGTGGCAAACATTTTCACACACAGAATGTTAGGGGCTGGAAGGGACCTCGAGAGATCATCTAGTCCAACCCCCCTGCCAGAGCAGGATCACCTATACCAGACCACACAGGAACATGCCCAGGTGGGTTTTGAACATCTCCAGAGATGGAGACTCCACAACTCCCCTGGGCAGCCTGTTCCAGTGTTCTGTCACCCTCACAGTATGAGAATTCCTCCTCATGTTTACATGAAACTTCCTATGCCTCAGCTTTCACCCACTGGTTCAATCCTCCTGGCACTCACCCTTTACACATGTATAAAACATTGTTGAGGTCACCTCTCAGTCTCTTTCAAGCTAAAGAGCCCCAGATCCCTCAGTATCTCCTTGTAAGAGAGATGTTCCATTCCCTTAATCATCTTTGTGGTTCTGCACTGGACACTCTCATGCAGTTCTATGTCTCTCTTGAACTAGGAGGCCCAGAATTGGACACAATGCTCCAGATGTAGCCTCACCAGGGCAGAGTAGAGGAGCAGGAGAACCTGTAAAGTATTTCAGGAAACTTTCATCATTTATTGGCACTAACAGAAAGGGAAATTATATTTTCATTCATAGATCAGGAGTATAAACCATTATGTCTTATCTTTATTGCCATATTTGAAATATCATTTCCACATTTCCCCCATAAGCGCTGATTACCTACCAATCTAAAAAACAGATAGAGGATGCAAAGGGAGAGATTTTTACTCTTACAGATAAAATGCACTTGATTACAGCCAATTCTTTGGGTGCTGAAGATTTACTGGATTGAAGATATTTGCAATATGGAAATACAACTTTCAAATTTATTCTTTATATACAGCACACACTACATTTTCCCAGTAGACATGAGGAGGGATGGAATCAAAAAGAAAATTCTACAGAATAGGCCAAAACCCACAGGGTTCTGTCACAGCTTTTAAAGCATTTTTCATATCAAGCCTTGTGGCACTTGGAGCTAGAAACAGCTAGAATATAATTTGGGGGGTTATTTTTGTAAAAGCAAAAAACAAGAGTGAGAATTTTCATATGCTTTTCATTCACACATTCATTAGACTTAAGTCCAAGTGTATCATGTTAGCACTTAACATGACACCACCTCAACAACAATCTTCACATGATACTATTATTTTCATACTCTAATCTTCAACTTCTCGACTGCAACTTGCAAAGCTAATTTTCAGAGCAAGTCTGAAAATCTTTTTTACAATGCAGGAATTATGAGAGAGAGCAGATTCCCCTCAGCTCCTTACGGATAAGCTCATCTGCTACTCAGCAAACCCTATCTTGCTTCACTGTCAGTTTTCTAATTACTGTGTAGCAGTTGAGAGCACCAGAAAAGGGATCCAGAAATCTCATTCTGAACTCCCAACTTCCCTACTGCCTCATCACGACTGGAGCCGAGGGTAAAGGGCACAGACGCGAGGGGAAAAGAGTTGGCCAAGCCATGGCAGAACTGTCTTGTGTCCACATAAAGTGTCTTTGCAAACTTGTTCTATCAGAGCAGGGTGATGTCCTGCCCTTTATACCTGAACTCATGCATGCTGGGGAAGCCATCTTAACTCCTTTGCAGTAAGCAGATCCAAGTTAAATCCTTGCTTTGATACTCTTTATGCATTTGCTTTCTGTTTATAGACTGGAGCTGCCTTTTGACAATCAGTATTTCCTATCTGCAAATTTGCTTGTTTCTTCTGCATGTGATATCAGAGCCCATGCTACGAGGACATTATAATTTTACTCTGAGAGTTAAAAGAAAGCTTAATGCTACATTTAAACCTTGTCACTTCACAAAATTGTGTTCTGATACAGAGTTATTTGCTTCAGTTTACCTAAAAGCTTCAAAATGTCCAAGGTAACAGAACAATAAGTTGTGTTAAATAAGGAGATACAATGATCTTATAATGGGAGAATGTCTTAGACCTGGGCTGCATCTCAAAATACAACTGCACAGTTGAGGTGGTAGGGAAGAAAATTATGTAAAATTATTTTTTTTCTATATTCTCTTTTGTTCCACTGGAACCCACTTACCATCTGGTTGCCTACAAGACAGGAGAAGACAATGACTTTTTGTCTTCAAAGAGCAAAAAAGCCTTATCACAACAGCTACATGGAAGTATATAGTCTGTGTATGATAAGAAACATTTTTTTGGAGCACTGCAACAACTTTTATTTTATTTGAGGGAGTGATTCACATCCTTTGATCTTCATCCATATTTCCCAACTTGTACAGTTATTTTTGTTAATTCAAAGCTGGAATTCTCACATAACTGAACTGCTCCCATGAAGTTGTGCCTCTTTTAGGCCATAGAATCATAGAATCATAGAATCAACCAGGTTGGAAGAGACCTCCAAGATCATCCAGTCCAACCTATCACCCAGCCCTAGCCAGTCAACTAGACCATGGCACTGAGTGCCTCATCCAATCTTTTCTTGAAGACCCCCAGGGACGGTGCCTCCACCACCTCCCTGGGCAGCCCATTCCAATGGGAAATCACTCTCTCTGTGAAGAACTTCTTCCTAACATCCAGCCTATACCTACCCTGGCACAACTTGAGACTGTGTCCCCTTGTTTTATTGCTGGTTACCTGGGAGAAGAGGCCAACCCCCACCTGGCTACAATGCCCCTTCAGGTAGTTGTAGACAGTAATAAGATCACCCCTGAGCCTCCTCTTCTCCAGGCAAGATCTAAATGTACTTACATATAAAACCCCCTGCTTAAATTTACTATTGTTTTACGAGGATATATGGGCCAGCCACAATTCAAGCACAGCATTGAAGATGGAGCTTAATTTTGCAATTGCTAGAGCTAATATTATTGCTAGCACTAATATTACCCACTCTAAAAGGCTTTGGAATATTTCAAATACATATAAGAAACTGCAGTCAGAACTTGTCACATTATTTCAGTCCCTTATAAGTAACTGCACCTTCTGAAATTAACAGCATGTTTTTGCAGTGTCGGCTTCTAGCAGTGTAAAGCTCTTTGCTTCTAGCTAGTACCAAGGATTGGTTTGCCAATCACAGTCATTGCTAAATGCTGCATACCACGTTGCAGAGCAGAGTAAAAAGCTGCACCTGCAGAGAGGAGCAAACAGTTCAGGCAACCTTAAACTGATCAAAGTATCCATACCACATATATCATATTTAGTATAAAGCTCTTCTTCAAGGGCCATCATCTGAGAAGGACCTTGTTTGTTCTGCCTTTGATCCTGATCCATGAGTTCCTGAATCCAGCTCACAAATCTGCTAAGTCCAGTCTGGGACTTCTGCCAGAGCACTATTGATGATGGTGACTAATTACAACCAGGGGGGTTGGGTTTAATATTGGGCTTTTACACACTTGTAGACATTTTATTGTTGTTATTTGCATTACTTTTAATTTCCTTGTCCTTTATTCCCTTTCTCTTCCCTTTGGGAAGGGAGAAGAGCAGATAGTGTCTATTACTCATTCAGTGGCCAGCCTAGCCCTAATCCTTGACAAGTATTCATTGAAGCATCACACAGGAAAAGGATGACTAATACTGCCGCACATTCATACTTAGTGTGTGCGCACAGCTGTGGCATGGGCTACTCAAACCAAACTCATGGAAGCAGTTTCAGTTCTTACACTGCCCTTCACCCACATGGAAGAACTCAAGTCAGCAGCTACTCCAGTGATGCCATAAATCTAATAACCTGCAGCACCAACTTCCTCACCAGAAACCCTCCTCTACATCTTGAAGTCAAACTCCATCTCTGCCCCATTAGCACTAGGTGTCAGCTCCCCAGAATGTCCTATTTGGACTGAATATTTTCAGCAGGGACACCCTGGGCAATGTTTCTAGTCTTAGGCAATGCCATTCTTTCTCCAGAATGATTTAGAAATTAATCTCTGTCATTCATTAAAAAAATGCATTTATGTCAGTCTAGGACATAAAATAGGAGGTGAATATGTTCTCACTATTTAGGGCTTTATTTCTTAAATAAATATTTAATTATTCTTGTGGTGACTGAAGTCAGACAATCAGGAAAATACTTTTAAGGAGCAATTCCTTGCAATATTTTTCTATATTGTTACCACTGCCCATCTAATCCTCTTCCCTTTAATTTTCCAGTGTTCTATTTCTCTATAGCTCTTGAAAGAGCCTGTGCTGAAAGCCTGTCCCATCACTAAAAGCTGCCAGCACATCTACAGCTGTTGCACCTTCTGTCTTCTGTGGAACATTTCTAATGCACCTGACTGTTTTCAAATAAACATATCCTACCTTCAGTTCACAGTCTTCATTTACTGCCAAGTTTCCAGGCTTTAGATCCTGTAATCAAATTTGAAATGCATGTTATTTACTTATTTTACAGCAAGCACAATGAAAGACACTTTCTTGAATTTGGGTTTAGTGGTTTTCATACAACTACTTAAGACAGAAACAGGTAAAACAACATCATAAATCTAAATTTGAAATTCAAATATAACAAATTACAGAAACTAAGCCAAAAGCTTGCATATGTTTGGCTTTTATCCAGTACATTTTCTGCCTAGTCAAATCAACTTTTTTTCAGCTAGAAGCCAACAAAATACTTGCCAGGGAAGAACTCATACATCTTACTGTGATTTGGGTTTGGACACAAATTTGTTGCACTTAATACACTGCGAAATTGAGGATTCACATATATAATTCTGGATTGTACATAGTGCATATCAAAATATACTTTAACAAAGGTTCCATACCCTGATGGACTTAAAAAAGATTACTGAAGAAATCAAACAAGATTTTACTCGAAAGCCTACACTCTCTCTTCTGTGGGAAAATCAATTTCCTAATGAAGTCACTTAAATGGAAACTGCAACATGAAAAAAAAATCCCTTGAGCCTCTTTAGCTATTGATCTAATGATCTTCAAAAGTACTCCTAAGTTAAGCAGCAAAGAGGAGAGTACTGGCAATGACTAAGAAAATTTGCCAATGTCAGTGACACTTAGGCATGTACAAAGAGAAAGAAAACAAATCACAAAGAAATTTTCTCTCAGCTTTTTCAAACCTTTGACGCATGCTAGCATTAGACACTTAAAAGAATCTTTTCTCTGAATATTTAACAGACATCAGCCTGGTTTATATAAAGATGTTTTAGGATCAGAGAGGGATTAGAGAGAAAGAAATTGGTGCAAATGTCCATAATAGAAAGAAGAAGCTCAAGAGCCATCAAGAAGGAGGTTAGAAAAAATCCGTTTAAATGTAAATTTAGACCAGGATCACAGCAGTTTCAAAAGTAATTTATTATATTGCTTTGGTAGTTTGTATAGCTCATACACTATGCGATACGCGCTTTATGTGGTGATCCTGGTATTTTATAACAAACAGTTTCTTCTGTTCTCATACAGTTTAAGTGGAACTTATGCTGCTTGCTCCACAACAACATCATTCAAAACTCCTCTACAGTGCAAAGCGATTTGAAATGGACATTTGCAGATGCAGCAGGGATTCAAAAAGAATCAGATGCCTAACTTCTCTCAGAAGGAAAAAAAAAAGAGGTCTCAAGGCTCTAAAATTTCAGACTATCTTTCAGTTTCTATGTTTTCCCTGCTCCAACTCTGAACACTAATGATATTTAAACAACATTTAAACATTATTTATACAAGATTAATCTTGATTTTAAAAAGTCAGAAATTTAGATGCTATTTCCTTTTGTATCAGATTCAAAGTAATTTAAGAAATCATAATCTAAGCCATATTTAGTGCAACCTGAATGCCTGACTTACACTGGTGTAGCCATACCATGTTTTGTTCCCAATGAAAAAGAAAATAGAGACATCAAACTATGACACCATAATCAAAATTCCAGGTGTATTTATGAGCATGTTTATACACAAACACCACTCACTTTATCAAAAAATAAAGATAATTCATATTGCTTCTAACTTACCCTGTGAATTATGCCTGATGAATGAATATACTGTAAAAAAAAAGAGAGAGTGTTTTTAGTTAATGAGAACCTGACTTAGAAGTTGCCTTGGGCCAATGTGAAAGTAATTAATTATGGTAATAAAGTTGTCTGAAAATAGAAAATGTTTATTTTTTCCATAGAAGATTTTTTTTTAATCTGGATTTGCAGCATTCAGATAATTAAATCAGCATTCTGCCTGTCCCCAACAATGGGAGAAACTAAAACAGTTTGAGCACAGCATATACTTTTTTCCTCAGCCTTTCCATACATAAAAATCTCATGTATTGGTAGGTATGTATAGGTCTCAAAACAGATCCTGCTATTTTATACATCAGAAATGCTCTCTTGCAATAGACTTTTCTGGTATGCCATAAAGTTTAGATTCAAATGCTCCAGCTGCACTGAGTTTTAAGAGTAGCATAAAGGCTAGTCAAGCTCTTCGGTGAAGAATCTGGCCACATGCTTCAATACTTACTCAATGAAGCATGGAATGGTCACGTTACAGGATATTCTCCTTCACCTGAATGTTTTCACCACCCTTACTGTGACCTATTTAAGGTACTGTGAAAGTCAGAACAAACTGGACACCTAGGACAAGTTCTTTGGGGAAAATAACTGAGTAAATACAGATGCATGCATCTGTGACTGTCACTAAATGCTCTCCACTGAGGTACACAGTTCCTCTCACCAACTGAATAATGCCCTAGAAGAGACGATCTGCAGTGTGGACAATGAAGGGAGCCTCTTGTAACTAGTTTAGACAGAAGCATCTATTTTGCAATGAAATGCAGACAGTTGTCCTGAACTGAGGACATGCTTTCCAAGGGTGCATTGGGATGTGCTCATATTGTTTACTTCGGGTGCATGGAACTGAACTGGATCATACTACTAATGGCAGCCCATATTACTGAAACTGCAAAACCCAAGAACAATAAAGGCTTTTGAAAGAGGCCTCAGAAAAGATGGATGAGATGTGAATCCCATCAAAATCACCTAGAGAGTTTCCATTTTATCCCACCCTGAAGAGCCGCAGAACTTTAGAGGTTAGAAGGGACCTCCAGAGATCATCAAGTGCAACCTCTCTACCAAGGCAGAATTCCCTAAGGTAGTTCACACAGGAATGCATCCAGGCAGGTTTTGAAAGTCTCCAGAGAAGAGACTCTCCACAACCACTCTGGGCAGCCTGTTCTAGTGTTCTATCACCCTCACTGTAAAGAAGTTTCTCCTCATGTTGAAGTGAAACTTTCTATGTTCTAATTTGTAGCCGTTGCTCCTTGTCTTATTGCTGCTGATCACTGAAAAGAGATTGGCCTCAACCACATGGCACCCACCCCTCAGACATTCGTATACATGGATAAGATCTCCTCTCAGTCTTCTCTTCTCCAAGACCAAACAGCTCCAGGTTTCTCAGTTTCTATTTGTGAGAGAGATGCTCAAGTTCCCCAGCCATCCTCATGTCTCTCTGCTGGACTTTTTCCAGAAGGTCTCTGTCTCTCTGGAACTGGGGAGCCCAAGACTGGAAACAGTATTACAGGTGTGGTCTAACCAGGGCAGACTCTCAAAGAGGGAACACCTTCCTTGACCTGCTGGCTACATTTTTCCTGGTATACCCCAGGATGCCACTGTCTCTCTTGGCCACCAAGGCACGTTGCTGGCCCATGCAGAACTTGCTGTCCACTAGGACTCCAAGGCCTTTCTCCACAGAGCTGCTTTCCAGCAGGGCAGCCAACCTGTACTGGTGCCTGTTGTTATTCCTCCCCAGATAGAGGACCCTGCACTTGTCCTCATTGAATTTCAAAAGGTTTGCCTTCACTCAGCTCTCCAGCCTGTCCAGATCTCAGTGGATAGCAGCACAGTCTGACAGGATGTCAGTCACCCCTCTCCCAGTTTTGTATTGTTAGTGAACTCAATGCCCTCATCTAGGTCATTGATATCGAACAAATACAGGACAATACCTGGGAAAAGTTACAAGGTCGGAGCTAGGAAAGACCAACCAGGTCCAGTTAGCACAGCATCACAGAGATGTACAGAAGAACTGCACTTTGAAGGGTAACTGCCAAGCAGCCACATCCCCAAGAAAGAGTCTTCTTTCTTAGCAACCACAAAGCTGTACAATTAACCGTGAAATTACAACAGTTCCTCTGTAAAGGGATCCTCATAATACATCTGGTGAAGGGACCAGGAAAACAAAAGCAAAGCTTCAGACAGATTCAGTGTGCATTTCAGACTCGGGTTTCTGAACTTAAACAAAACTCATATAAGCTAAGCAGCACAAACCTGGATTTATGGCATCAAGTTTTAAAGCAGTGACTAACAGAAATAAAACCTCTGGTATTTTTCTTCTTGTTTCTGACATGATACTCCAAATAGGATCCTGTAGGTTCTGAAAATAGCAGGGCAGGGTGGGTGGGGATTCACTTTCCTTAACCTTGTGCCTGCAATTTTACTAATCTAGTCCAGATTGTGTTAGGATTCTGCTGTTGCATGGGAGCATTGTTTATTGCTGTGCCAGAGTAAACATAGGTTTTGGCATTTGTAGTAGACCAGTTCCTGCTGCATATTGCTTGCAGATTAGGCAAGGTTTAACACCACTCATAAGACGTGCTGAAGAGCTTCACAGGATTTCCTGTGAAGGCACAAGGGGCTATGGGTGCAGGACTGTACCCTAGAATAGCAGCTGTAAAACTGTTACAGCAAACTAAGAACTACAAAATGCTGTTTATGTCATGGGTGTGCATGAAATGCATCCAGATGGAAGGAACCAGACACAGAAAGAGGAAGTTTGTCTTTTGTCTGTGGACTCCAGAGAGGATATATGCGCCTTTTTTTCAATATATCCACGAGGAGTTAAGACTCACAATAAATGAAGAAAAATACATCTTCTGCCAATAATCCTCTGCCAATAAGGGTGTCACGACTGCTTGAATTCTAAATAATTTCAATATCTTCTTCTTGAAGCTTCTTGATTTTCTGGAGCAGATGCCTAAAATATTCTATAGGCTATTTTTGCTGTACACAGCAAAGAAATAGCTGTCATCCCGCAGGAATTTCTGCACCTAAGAATGTGGCATGTAGAAACAGCAGATAAAAGGACTGCAATCTTCAGAGTTTCATTGAAAGTAAATCTCACCTCTCTGGTGGGAAGAGATGCTTTTACTGTTGTTCTCATCTCACTGAAGATTTTACGAGTGCTCACAGCACCAAAACCATATCAAACACTTTGGGGAGAACTCTTACATTTTTCTAAACACTCCTCTTAGTACAACTACTGAAAATTACATGAAACAGCACTTACTCCTAGGGCTAACGAACATACCAGCTTGCCTGTAAACTGAAATACTGGTGCTGTGTTGCAATGTTCTTTAACAGCAGCAGTAAATTTCCTTTTATTATCTCCTGGTAGATAGCAGTACTGGAACTATGCCAGTTTTCCTTCAGAAAACTTTCTATTTCAGTTCAATAACTTTCTGAAATAAGATAATATTCTCCCTATTTTTCCTCATTATATTCTCATTGACATATTTTTCACTCTTAACATGGAAAGAAACATCTAAACCAGAACAGATATATCTTTCATGAAGTTATCACCACCTCCACCCCAACAATGCCTCATTCAAGACCCAGTTAACACAAGGAAAATGCCCTGAAGAACAGGAGCTCTGTGTATAATCTTAAAGACAGTTTTTGGTAGCATGCACAAATCAGATTGTGCTAGGAAGTTAACCAACCATTGTCTAAATTCTAAGCATTCTTGTCTGTATAGGCAATTGCTACACAAAATAAAAAAGCTAATCTAAAGGGAATTATAAGACTCAGAATAAAGTATTCTAGGCAGCAAGTAAAACGAAAACAAAGAGTGACTTGGCAGGGAAGGAAAAACTGAAGAGGAAATGATTAAGAGGGGGAAGGGAAAGCAGAGAAGTAGAAAGAATAACAAACACAAACAAAAGGCAGTAAACAGAGATGACAGGAGAGAATTAGAGCAGGTAAATACTTTCATGAGTATGGTGAAAGAAGCTTGAACAATTGTTTGTATGGCCCAAGAGCTATCTGCCCATCCTCAAACACTGTACAAATAAAGAAGCAGGACTGACACCTGCCTCCCCAAACCTCTACAAAACATAAACTCAGCCGGTACTCCTCCAGAAGAGGGACCCCCAAGACTGAATGCACTGCAACTTTCAGCCCCTTTCCACCTACAGAAAGACATTCACATTGAGCTTGCCTTCTGTACTTTGACAATACACAGCTTTTCTGTCAAAAAAACAAACAAAAAAATGAAAGCCTTTCCAAGCTACAAGTTCATACTGAAATAAAATATAAGGTGTCTAAGGCTCAACTAGGAAACAAAAGAGAGATATCATTGTTTTAAAGTAGTGTCCAGTCACATTATTTTTTTCTACCTCTGATGAAGTTTCATTCTGATAAATCACAAAGCTTGCCAAAAAAACAAAAGTAGTATTTCATTCTCTATAGAAAGAAGACAGTAAATCTCAAGAACAGAAGCCTTTGAGAGATAATCTAAGCCACTAGGATACGTTTCTAGGTCATTTCACTGGAATTTAATTATTCATCCTTTCTGCTACACTCAACTGGAGCTAATTTTTTACAGTTCATATATTGTTTGCCTGTAAAATTAGTCCAGATGATGGTTTTCATCTCTGGTGGATAGCATGCCTCCGCTGGAAACCTGTTTCTCACACAGTTACCAGCAAAAAACTAGACAACTCCACTTGGAAGAATCACTATCCTGAGGGATGTGCCAGACCTTCCTGTGTTGGAACCATCACTGTTCACACTGCACAAACACATGCCTGTGCCACACATCTTCCAGCATGCCAACTTCAATTATCTCTGTATGAGCACAGAGGAAAGTCTGCCCATACCTGCAGGCACAAAACCTGCAGGTAAAATGAAAGTTGTACAGTGCAAGCAGTCACCATGGAACGACATCCAATTCTAGATGGTGCAATTCTGCAACCACGTTACAGTGTGCATCCCTAGGGCTGCATAAGCAATTAAAAGGCTGTTACTTCAGCAGACCCTGGCTGAAGTCTGCAGAGCTAGGTCAAGGTTTTTGCTTCTCTTGGCATTGTGTCACCAAGAGGAAAAACAATACGGACAAGTCCTTTTGTGATCAACAGTTTGGTACGTCCAAAAAACAGACACTGAAATTTAAGAACCGCAACACCAATCTAGGTCGAGAAGCATTTTCATCGCACATTAATATAGCTTATATATGGACAGAGAGCTTAGTATCTTTTTCTGTTGTGAGACACAAAAATAATCACAATTCATTTTTAAAAAGCCAAGTAGAGGAAAACAGCACTGGCACTAATAAACAGTATTTAATAGAAATATAAGGAAGAAAAACATACAAAGCATGTGACAGATAATACACTTGGTATCATCTTCGTAAGCGTCAGTAAAATTCAAAACCATGTTCCTTTGCTAGAGCTGTTGGCTCTGCAGTCCACAGAAGTACAAGTACCAAGAGATAAAGAGAGATTAATATACACACCATATGTGAGAAAGAGTAAAGGACTAAGAATCAGGCTTAACTGGGTTTACATTTGCATTATTCTCTGAGAAAAAGAAACAAAAAACCAAGAAGACAACCAACAAGGCCAGCAACTAACTTAAGGATAAAGTCTGGTTATGGTCATTGAAATGACTATTCTTCCCCAGACACCACAGTCCAGCTCAGTCATGACTTACTTACTGGACAAGCTACAATATGCAGCTTTCCTACACAGTTCAATACTGAACAAATTTGAATGGTCTCTTCAAGCCTTTTACGAATCCTTCCATAATTCACTGTGTACAATGCCAGCACATTATAAACACAGACACTAGAAGACAAAATCCAGAGAAGGTGTCAGGAGGCCTGCACATGATGAACAAATAGCCCCAAGGAAACTGAAATATTAAAAGCACAGATATGGTGGAAACAGAGTCAGGTCAACCAGCAGGAATATGGGACCACTGTCCAAGTGTGCACAGATGCACACCAGGAGCAAAAAGTAAACAAGGGAAAATGCAGACCCACTGCTGAATGCTGCAAAGCACCAGGCAACTAGGGGCATGGAAAAGGCCACGATATTTAATGTTTTATTTGCCTTCATCTTCACTAGTAATATTTGCCAAATCCCTGAGACCACTGGGAAAGCCTGGAACAAAGAAGACTCACCCTTTGTAGAGGATGACCAGGTTAGGAAATATTTAAACAAACTGGTAGGCAGAAGTCGCTGAACCATTATGGGATGCACTCATGAATGCTGAGTGCAAAGTTGGGCAAGGTTGCTGTAAGGCCATTCAATACTACGTGAAAGGTCATGGTGATCAGATGTTCCTTGTGATTGGAAGAAAGCAAATATTGTTTGTGTCTTCAAAAAGGGCAAGGGGAAGAGGAGCAAGGAACTAAAGGCCAGTCAATTCTTTCAAATGTAATAAACAAGTAATTCCAGAAACCATTTCCAAATATAATAAGGACAAGGAGGTGATTGACAGTAGCCAACATGGATTTACAAAGGAGAAAATCATGCCTGATTGTGATGGTTTGGGTGTTCCCCGCCCCCCTACACTTTAGAAATTACCCAGACTAGTCTCAGCTGGCTCTGGGAATATAAATGAAGCTATTTATTTACAGGTAGCACAATATACAAGCAGATATTTACAGTATATACAGAAATATACAATGTAAAAGATAATGCAGAAACACAACTCCCCTCCCAGAAACCTGAGTCCCCAGGAGGGGGTCTCAACCACCCCTGCACCTTCCCCCTGCCCCTCTCAACCTTAACCCAGTCCTAAAGAAGAGCAGAGGTTCAGCCAAGAGGTTAAGAAGCAAAGGTGAGTGGAAGGCGAGGTTAGGGAGATGCAGCTCAGTCAGAAGCCCAAGGCAGAGTGCGACAAAATGGCGAGAGAGTTATCTAATGTTTTCGTTCCTTCTTCAGCAAGACTCTGAGGGGAGCAGACATCACCACTGTTTTCCTTTCACAGCCTATGATCTAATTCTTCTCACCAAAACATTCTACCCTGCTTCAAACTAGCACAGTGATCAACCTGTCAAACAGCCTCCTGTGAGATTGATTGTCTTGGTGGATGAAAGGAGGGCAGACATTGTTTACTCTGATTCTAGCAAGGCTTTTGAAAACCTCTCTTGCAACGCCATCACAGAGAGAGGAAGTATGAATTAGATTAATGGACAGTGAGGTAGACTGAACAAACTAGATCAAACCTGACTGAGATGGCTGAACTGCCTGGATCATAGGGTTGTGATCAGTGTTAGAAAGCCTAGTTAGAGGTCCATCACTAGCAGTGCTACCTCTAGAATCAGTATTGAGGCCAGTTCTATTTAACATCTTCATTATTGACCTGGATGATGGGATAGAGTACACCCTCAGCAAAGCAGCAGATGGTTGTGCAGCCATTCTGCAAGACCTCCACAGTTTGGATAAACAGGCTAACAGAAACTCAAAGTTCAACAGAATCCTGCACCTGAGGAGTAATCCCATGCACTAATATGGGCTGGGCAGGTGACCAGCCTGGCAGAACATGACCGGGAGGTCTCAGTGAACAAGTTCAATGTGAGCAATGTGTGATGATTGCTTAGCTGTGCACAAGACTTGGAGGGAATATAAAAGACAGAACCAGATACTTTAAAGTATTGCCCAGTAAAAGGACAAGGAGCAATGGGCAAAACCCAAAACATGAGAATTTACATTTAAATACATGAAAAATACCAGGGAGTCTTGGAAATACTTAAAACCCAGCTGCACAAGCTCCTGAGCAGTTTGTTTAGTTTATCCCTACTTTGTGCATGAAGGTTGGACTACACAGTCTCCAGAGGTCCATTTCAATCTCATCAAGTCTGTTAAAATACATTAAATTTTTTTTCTATCTTTCAGTGGACTCCTTTCTGACATCTTTCACAACTGTTTAAATCAGGTGCATATTAATTTAGATTTATAAGTGTAATTATCTGTCCTCCCCTCAGCCACCTGCCACTCAGATTTGTCACTAAAATTTCACAGTACTTCCTCTTTATCAAAGCTGTCCCAGGCTTGCAGACCTCAGAGACTTTGACTTTACACACATGTTAAGCAAAGGATACATACTTTTTAATTTCACAGAAAACATTAAGACATCTGGATCAGGTACTTGGATATAGAAATGATCCAAATGATTTACCTAAATTTAGCAATCAGCTTTAATACTTTACAGAAATGTCCTTTTAACACGAATGGATCAAACTAGCATTTGCCAGAAACCAGCACGGGCATTAGGATTCAACAGGGTTTATCATCCCTCTCAGGACCAGAAATTCACCCCAAAATACCACACCAATATGTTGATAACTGTGTATGGCAAATACATGTCCGTATTGATAGATATTACAGTAGATACAGGCCATAATAGTATCAATATACATACTCAGATACACACCCATCCTCCCATCCCATATATGTATATATACAACTGTATATGTCAATTCTCCCCAGAAGAGCACAGAAAGATACTACACTTACAGTGAGTTTGGTGCAGAGTGCCACAGCAACAGTGTGTCAGACCAGTACTGGTAAGCCACAGAAACATTTTCAAATGAAGAAAACGGAAGCTGATGATATAGCTGAGGTCTCAAGTAAAGGTGACTTGAACAGTCAAGTCAGCAGTGGTTTCATCCAGTCTCTGCACTCTCCAACTAGCCACAGCAAGAGGTATACGGCCCAAAAGCACCACAATAAACCCCCTGGGAAGAAGGTGACTAAAAGTCACAGCAGGGAAATGTTAGTGTCCTCAAATAAAAAAACTGGGTAATACTGGATCGATGTACTACATGGATTTTGAATTATGATATTCTATTTTTGCTTGAAAAAAGCCACAGACAAAACCACCATGCAAAAAAAACCTTAGATGACATTTAATTCCACAAAACAAATGCAGTGCAAAATTTCATTACTTTCAGTATACAAGGCAAGATAAATTTTATCCTGCCAGCAAATCTTAAATATTTGTAGCCCTCCAGAATAGTTTACTAGGAAAAAAAGATTGTGAAATTAAAATAATAGAAGTGGCAAACCTTCAATCCTTTCAACATCTGATATACCAGGAACTGGATTCGGTCTTCAGTTAGTTTCTCATGCTTCATTATCTTACTCAAGTCTGTTCCCATAAATGGCATGACAAGGTAGCTTAAAAACAAACCAAATCAACCAAAGAAAATGAATGGAAAAAGAATAAACTTAAATTTGTCAAATAAATTGAAACATAATTATATATCATAATTTAGTGACAATACTAAATTATAGATCATTCCATTTACCAAAACTTTCCATCATCGTTCCCCTCCCTGCCCTCCAAGTTTTTAATCTATTTTGATTGTCATGAAAAGGTACTGCCCAACGCTGACACTCATTATGGAAAACTGCTAGGTATCAAAAGAGTGCAGATTCCGAACGAGTTAGAAAGTGCATGACCAAGAGTCATGTGGTATTCCAGAGATCCACACAGAAAAGTAAGACATTTACACAATGCAAGACATATATATATATATGTATCTCATCATCATGACCATTGTGATGAATTACCAACAACCAAACTGCCTAGATTCTGACCTAGACAAGGTCAGACACAGCAGAAACAGAGAAGATCAAATTAGGAGACACAGTAAGTCCCATTGATTTTCACCTGGGATCATAAACTGGAATCTTTGATACTTAGTACTGGTAAAGGATAGCCACCAGCAACAGAAAGCTTCAGAATGTCAAACTGGCATATCAAGGCTGATCTTCACTTAAGATCAAAACTGTTCTATTGAAAATAAAGTTACAAGTGCAATGGGGCACTGGCTTAGTCCCTAGGAATTACAGGTAATATTTTTAACATTTCATAGGCACTAAACATTTTTTCCCCATGACTTTGGGGGATCAGGACTCAGGTTCCCAGTCCCAGCATTTACAAATTTGCTATCTTTTTGATACAAAAGATGACCAATTTTATTCTGCAGCTATATAAAGACAGAGCAAATATGGAGAGTAACATGTCTTACCTCTCCCCCATTACGACACAAAAAATGTTTCCTATCAACAGACAAGTGACTTAGAAAACATTTTAATTTCTTTCTTGATGTTCCTGACTGTTGAAAGCATACTGATTTATCTTCCAACTCAGACTTATTAAATTCATTTTCCCAAAGGTCATGAATATTTGGAATGAGATAAGAAAAACAAAAAAAACTTTTAGTGACTGTTCTAGAAAAAACAGACAGAGGTGAGACAAGAGAAAGAGAGAAATATCTACACATGTTTTACTCCTAATAGTGACCTTCATTAGGATTTTGATTGCCTGCCACCATCTCTACAAATCCCAAGGCTCTGGGTAGATAGTGATTTATGTGAACAGACAAAATTCAAAACAACCCATAACCATTAAGCATTGTAAAGAGTAGGATGAGAAGGACAAATAAGGCTGTATTTTTATATATGTATTTGCTAAGTTTACAAATCAATGACTTCAAATCATTTACAATCAGAGAGGTCTACATGGGCGGAGAAAAAATGTTTGAAAATCCAAACTTTAGTAATCATTTATGAATAACACACTGGAACAGGACAACACTACAGGCTCACTTCTAACACTTTGTCTTCTACTTAAAACTTCAGAAATTTATTACTAAAAAAATGTATTTGCAGTCTGGTTGGATTCCTCAGGCTGAGGAGCTCACACACCTCATTAATAATCCACTTCAATGGGAGCCTAAAGCCTAATGCAGTTGAATTCTTTGCAAGTTCCATTCAAACCCCAAAATTCTTACAAAATAAGGGGTAGCAACCCATTCTGGTGCACTGCAGGACAAGAGCACAGACAACACAAGGAACAGAGGTGAAGGTGGTGATAAGCAGCTGGTAGAATGGGACTTAAATTAGCAGAGAATTATGCATTTCTTATTTTGTATGCCGTTTTGATTAGTAGAACCTTCTAAAACCGAAGGAAGTTCAATAAAAGCATGAGCAAGGAAAGGACTGTTCCTTCATAAAGTAGATTAGACTTTGTCTTCAATCTTCATTAATACATTGACTGGTAGAGTAGAAAAGCAGGAGAGCAAAGTGCCAGGTTGAGCAGGAGCATGCTCCCCTCTAGACAGCAGGACAACGAGTCAGCTAAGAAACCCTAGGTCTCAGACAAGGCCAACCTTAGATAATAGTTCTGGTGAAAGCACTCATCTCACTTCTTCTGCTGTTTCTAGCCACAAATCTGCCTGAATTTGCTCTTTACAAAATAGGCCACAGACACCATTTCACAGAAATTACACAGAAAAAAACCCAACCAAACCCACAAAACAACACCACCCTACAAAACAAACAAAAAAGAGTAATATTGCTTTTTAAATAGAGCTACATTAGATAAAATCCAGAAAAGTTCTGCCAAAGCAACGTGAAATCTACCTTAAACCCCAAAAGACTTCTGACTACTGTTTATCTAGTGACTCTAGTTCAGAAGTATTAACATAGAATCCACAAGCAAAACAACAGACATACTAAATATCTTGTGTATCTTTGTTTTTCTAATAGGTCAGGTGATGTACATGCCTGGTATAACAAGCAATGTATGTACTCTGTATTGCTCAGGCAACTTGACCTGGGAAACCAGTCAGGGAGTACAACAGACCACAACCCAAAAAACCACAAAAAAATTCAAAAGCATCAAGTTTTGAACTAATCATTACATTAGTATGGATCACATCAGAGATGTGCCATGTAGCAGGCATCATTTTCAGACTACTTGTTTGAGCTAAGAATTATCCTGTCATTTGGGCAACCTGGGCCTCAGGGTAAGAAATCAGTGCTCAATGTGGGTTAAGGAATCTGCCAAACTGCCATTTACCAAGGGCTGAAAGAGGTACACTCTTTACAAGATGGGTAATTTGTTCTAATGTCAATCTGAAAACCTCAGTCTATGAATTTTGAAGCTGCACATGAAAAGTTATATTAAGATGAAATTCAAGAAACAATATAAAACCCATGAAGCAACAATTTTATAACTGTCTCTCTCCTGCAAAAACAATGATGCCCTGCTTCCAAACACAAACAATTCAGAACTTACAAGTCATTAAACTTCTCCAACGTTACATCTGGTGTGAACACATCCAATATTCCAATGACCTAAAAAGAAAAATGGGGAAAGAAAAAACAAGTATTAATACTGATGTTACACAATAATCCTAAACTGCCTAAGCAGCGAAAAAAATATAATCAAAACCATTACTATAGTGAGACATTCGATACAGGCATAAAGAAACCTAGAAGTAATGCCTAGCAACACTAGTATTTGTTACATGTACATCTGATAATCCTGTGGGCTGTTTGACCCTGTGATTTACCAAAAAAACAAAACAAAACAAAAGAAAACAAAAAACAGTATTAACTTGTACAAATAGTTGAGAAGCTAACAGTCTTAAGACAAGAGAGCACCTTTTAACTGAAGTGTTGAAAATAAACCAGACAAAGCAGTAATAAATGCTGCTTATCTGCCTGGGACTGGTGCCTGACAATGAAGAAAACTTAAAAAGTCTTCTAATTTAAGTAACAGGATAATTTAGGTACATAGACTACAATATCTAAATGGGAACGTACAAAACTTTTTATAGAATAAATGATCAAGAGGTTAAGATTATTTATTATGTCTTATACCTCAAGTTCTCTTTTCCAAGTATTTTTTGTCAAACAAAAGTATTCTATCACTCAGAGCAGTAGCAAACTAGTAAAACAGATTTCCTACCACAGTTTTTCCCACTAGTATAGTTTCCAACAGAACCTGAGCAACTGCCTAGATACATTATGGTACCTGGTAATGCTTCTCTCAAGCCCGTTCAATCCCAGAAAATTAAACATATAGAACTTGATGCTCCAAAAGATGTAGCAGGAGTTGTCTAAACCCAAATCTCATCTTGAGTGCTGCTTCATCCAGGCAGTGCCTGAATAGCACAGGCTTTTATAGTTATGTCTTTTGTACTACTAATTCATGACCACTTCTGTCTACTCAGAAGAAGCCTCTGAAGCCCTGAGCTGCCTGGGGTGTTCCTCAGGTGCAGGCTGTTGTGTTGATGGGGGTGTGCAGAGTTTTACTGGAAAACAAGCTAAAAGACTAATAATCTTTATAACCTTGTGCAGATCTATCTCCATGGCCATGCAATTTAAGAATATCAGATTACACATCAAACAAACTATAAAATTAGGATTTTAAAGAGACAAACCAGAGAAAACAGCATACTATGGTGCCGTGTCTGCTGTTATCATTAAAAACTAAAAGACAGACTGAAAAATCCATTTTGATAACAATCAACATGGATTTTGAACATTGCTACTATGTCTTAATCAACAGAAGAAGAGAAAGTATAAAAGAATTACACAAAAGTAATAAGAAGTGAAGGCAGAAATGCAAGAGAGAAAAGGAAAGAAAGCAAAAGGAACTTCCTTTACTTAAAACTTTAAATAAAAACCTCCAACTGTGATGAAATTCTTACTGCACACATTTCTATCTTTTTCACATTCAGGGAGACCTACTACAAGTAAGGCTGAGACAAGACAGAAAAACTAATAAAGATGAAGATACACATATCTTCTAAAAAAAAACCCACCTAATATTTTCCCAATGACTGTTATGTGAAACTCATTAAATAATAATAACTAACATAAAACAATTCAAACCACAGAAGAGGATGTGGTTATTACATGAAGTAATACCTTCAGTGCTAACGTTAAATGCAATAATGTTTGGGGTTTTGATCTGTGGGGGGTTTTTTTGACAGTTTTACATAAGGTTTTCCTTTTCTATGTGGAAGCAGAGAGAGAAAGGGATAAGAGAGGAATTAGTAAGATGTACGTGATAACAATGGAGCATAATGGAGCTCTAGAGGCATTTCCTAAGGCAGCGTATGTATACACACACAAAGCATACACACTGGGAAAAGTTGTGTGTGCTCTCCAAATACTTCTGTATTAAAAGCAAGGAAAATAATGTTTTAACAGTAATCTTATCCAATATGAACTTCTTTCGCTATTAAGCCCCATTTTTGCATAAATCCCTCTTGTTCTCCTTAAGGTAGTATTTCCATAAGCAAGAAATGGATTGTTTATGCCCTGTAGTGCAATCTCTCCAGCTGATGTCAGGGTGATAAAAGTCTCCCATGAGGACCAGGGCTTCTGAATAAGCAGCAACTCCTATCTGTCTAAAAAGGGCTTCACCCACTTGGGTCTTCCTGGTTAGGGGATCTGTAGCAGACTTCCACTGTAATGTCCCCTACCCTTCCTTTCATCCTGACCCATAGGTACTTGGTGTTCTCTTCATCCCACACCAGGTGGAGGTCCATGCACTCTATCTGGTCATTGATGCAGAGGTCAGCATCCTCTCTTTGTCTCCCCTGCGTGTCCTTCCCAAAGAGCTCACACCTTTCTAGTCCAACATGCCAATCATAGGCTTCATTCTACTATGCCTCTGTGATGCCCATCAGATCATAACACTGTAGGCATGCTAGCACCTCCAGCTCCTCCTGTTTATTGCCAATACCGCACGCATTCAGATACAAGCACATGAGCTGAGCCCCTGATGAAGTACTTTGGAGCCCCAGATGAAGTACAGGTGCTCTTCAACTAGGCTAATGGTCTCACCCACTGTGGTGTCATGCCATACCTAAGGTAATCTTTAGTCACTATAGTTTTGTCCCCTTTCCCCTTCATATCTAGTTTAAAAGCCTTTCAATGAGGGCATTAATATTTCCATGAAAAACATACCAGCCTCAAAACACACCAACATTTTGTTGTTTCTCCAGTCAGAGTTCCTGCTAGTTATTAGTGCTGCTCATTGCTTACACTTAAGTACATACACATTACTTCTGGGGTAATGTGGCAAACTCATGGAGACAAGCTGCATTGCTCCAAAAACCTCTGTGGTGAAGAACACTGAGACCAATGCTTAGCTCCCACTGAAGAGAATTCTAAATAACAAACCAGAAAACTCTTTTGGCATGTCAAAGTTTCACAATACTTCTTCTCTTGGTTGACAAAGCAAGGTCTCTAAAAATCCTGAAATCCACTTTAGTGTCCAAAAAGAGAAAGACATACTAATAGTTAATCAATTTTAAAATGAAAGCAAGAGACCCATTTCCTTTTCCTCAGTGATCTGTATTTAATAGCTGTGCTTTGGGATGATTTTCCTGTGCTGGAACAGAGTCATGAATATTTCCATTTAGGTCACAGCTTTCTGCAGATATGTTAAGCACAAGGAGGTACAGGATAAAACAAATCCCGGGCAAGATAAAACTCCAGCTACTTCTTCAGGAAAAGAACTGGACAAAGTGTAGGAAACTCCCTCCTCCATAGCATCATGGAAAATCTCGCATCTGTTGAAGACTCTCGATTAAATATGGCATTGTAAAAAAAAAAAAATCTTTTAAATCTCATTGTACTTAAAAGACAGTGTTTCAGTAGGAAAAGTAAGCTACTGTAAACCAATTACAAGAATGATTTATTTTTCATATGTAGCCTATAGGAAATGTAATGCAGGTATCTGTGAAAAGGAAATACTCTGCAGTTCTGGTTTTGGTGTTAATTCAGCACATTAACCGATACTATTAGAGATGGAAGCATGGCCAAGGAACAAACCCAGTGCACTCTGCAATGGCAATGAAAAACATCTGTGGAAGCCAACAGCAGCACAGGGTCACATTTTCTTTCCTATTAACTATGTCAAAAGGCAATTTCTCAAATTAACTAGCCCACAAAGGATGCACCTTCTTTCCTAGATCCATGTGACTGTAAACTAACCAGGATGTCTAGACTCTTCAGTGAAGTATCTTCCTTGTATGTCTCTCATCTTCCTGCAAAGCAAAACCATGGTAACAGCAAAACCACCTGTCTGTAGATATAACTTTTTTTTTTCTCACAGTGTTTTTTTCCATTCCCCCCCCCCAGTACATTTACTTAGCTGAATGTGTCTCTTCCCTATGGAGGTAGTAGCAGATAAATGGCAGTGTCTCCAGCCCTTCTTAGTTGCACAACCCAATTCTCTCCCCCAAGACAATTATACTGACCACTCTGACCAATTTTAACTACTGTCAACAAATAAATAGCAGTTTCGCATTGGTAAGGTGATTTCTGCCCTTCCTGTCTCAGCAGCTCTGGAGCACAACAGCAAATTGCCTCTCAACTCTATCCTCCTTTGTACTTTCACATCTTAGATTACTTTTATTCAAGGATTATTCCACTGCATTTCTATAAATGAAAGGTTCTGATGTAAGCAGCACATGAATGAAAGGCTCAGATCTTGTATAAATTAATTAACAATGTAGGTTATGTGTTCTATACAATAAGCGCTGCTTTCTTTTGCAGATGCTATGTCTGAAAACACAATGAAGTTGAGTGGCTTTGGCACTTGGGCTACAAGTGTAAATACAATTTTTAAGAGAGATCTTTTAAAGATATGTTGGGGTGCACTGAACTACATATTATGATGCATTTTCTGCAAAATTAGCTTCACGTTCCTGCACTATTTCACATCACAGGACACCTGCATCCTCTTACAACACTCAAGTCTCTGTATTTAAAAAAAATTATCTCTTTATGCACAAGGCCTGCACCATGGTCAGCTTTCCACCTGCTGCCTGACACCAGGGATGCCTGCTGACGGAATGATAGCTTTTCCTTTTCTCCTGCCAGGCAGCACATCAGCAAGCACCAGCTGTACTTATGAGCACCACCAAAGTCCTCTTTCAAAGGGCGCATTACATAATACTGGACAAATCCAAATCCTACAGAGAAATACATCTTCATCGCTGGACTGGATGGCAATGCAAAGAGAAGGCTTGGGTTTCAGTGCTGTCTTCCTTATTTTCATTTACTAGACACAGCTAATAAATCTCCTTTATGAGTACCCAACACTATGGTGTGAAAAAATGGCTAAAGCCCAGCCTACGTAAAATGCCTTCTGGTACATTTGAGAAAATAAGCCTAAGTGACAACCAATACCACTACATTCATTTATTGGCTTTTCACAGTATCACAGTATTATCAGGGTTGGAAGAGACCTCACAGATCATCAAGTCCAACCCTTTACCACAGAGCTCAAGGCTAGACCATGGCACCAAGTGCCACGTCCAATCTTGCCTTGAACTGCCCCAGGGACGGTGACTCCACCACCTCCCCGGGCAGCCCATTCCAGTGTCCAATGACTCTCTCAGTTAAGAACTTTCTCCTCACCTCCAGCCTAAATTTCCCCTGGTGCAGCCTGAGGCTGTGTCCTCTCGTTCTGGCGCTGCCACCTGAGAGAAGACAGCAACCTCCTCCTGGCCACAACCACCCCTCAGGTAGTTGTAGACAGCAATAAGGTCACCCCTGAGCCTCCTCTTCTCCAGGCTAAACAATCCCAGCTCCCTCAGCCTCTCCTCGTAGGGCTTGTTCTCGAGGCCTCTCACCAGCCTCGTCGCCCTTCTCTGGACACGCTCAAGCATGAGTACCAAGCCAAGTTATTCTGGTGTCCTATGAGCTCTCTAGCTGTGGTAAGCTTTCAGTTCACAGAAAAGCATGAGGAGTGTTTCTCCCCTACAACCTTTGGGCCACACTTTGATAGAACTCTCACTATAAACTCTCCAGTTCTGTGTGCTTGCTTTCATAAAGACCCCTAAGACTTGCCACCTTAAGCCAGGATTCAATCTGCACTTTTCTGGTACTTGTGCACCCAAAGGATGTGAATTTTCAGTTGGTGCAGTCCTGCAGGACACCAAACACAGTGAGCATGTTTTCATCTGTAACGGCACCACCTACCTACAGCTCTGTTCCTGGTGGGATTTTGTACACTGCAAAGGCTATTGCTCTTATCCAGCTAGACAAACTACAAAAGGTGACAGTTTTAAGATTTTCTCAGCCAGGAAAAGAGCCCCACTATTTCCTCTGGAGCAAACTTGTTCCTTATTTGACACTGTGTAGGTATAAAGCCCAACATCTTTTCAAAATAAGGAATGAACAGAATTAAGTATTAGCCAACCTAAAAGTGAAGGCCTGCATTGTTTTTAAGAAATACAACTGCACAATTTGGTGTCTGCTTGATATCAGAGTTCCTTCCAAAAAAGGGGGGAGGGGAAGCTACATGGTTCTTGTAATGCAAAACACTCACTCACTAGTCCTCAGATGTGAGAATACACCAGAGAATAAT
Source organism: Pogoniulus pusillus (assembly GCF_015220805.1). Classification (NCBI taxonomy): domain Eukaryota; kingdom Metazoa; phylum Chordata; class Aves; order Piciformes; family Lybiidae; genus Pogoniulus; species Pogoniulus pusillus. Next base: position 25,573,651 of record NC_087267.1, on the reverse strand, counting down.
TTCCACTCAGAGCACTGAATGAGAGCATAACATAGAGTACCTTTAAACAAACACTGCAGTTGCCTCTTACATACAGTGCTTCCAGGAAAAGAAAACATCTGTAGAATATTAACCAACTCAAGAAACATTTAACAGGCATTTGCCAAAATTTTAATGCCAGAAACAGGTTCCAAATTTAAGTTGGTAGAACTGCATTAGACTTCCCATGAGCACTTATATATATGTGTACATACACACAAAGGTACATGATACACTAATGTGCCACAGTTTGATAGAACTCTCACTTTTTTCTGATGCAAAGTATCAGCACAAGCAAGTGCTTTTCTCTCCCTCTCTTCAGTGCCATCTCCTCTTGCTTCCTGATGGCTAATTGGAAATTTCTGTTAGCAAACTACAAGGTGAGAAAGGCACAAAGACGGGACCAGCATGAGCCAGTGTGCAGCTGCTTCAACAAAAGTGGGTATCATGGTATCGTGTCCAGTACAAATGGACAATAAAGTCAAAATTACCTGTCAAATGAACCCAGAGATTCTGCACCACCGTGTATTTATCTGAGTTTAGCTTTGCATACAAAGACATCCAAGTAACTTCAGAACACACTAATGCAGAGCCACACAAGTGTTTGAGAGCCAAAACCAGGGCCAAAGTTAACACATTGTCCATATTTTCTTAAGTCAGAGCCACAATAAACAATTTTAAGAGTCTACATGTTAACTGAGCTCAAAACGGAAAAAAGAGGGAAAAAAAGCAGCACTACTTAAAAAAATTGTTCAACACTGTTCTTCCATACAAGATGCAGCAGATGCCAAAGAAATGATCAAGAGCTGCTAAGGCTGCAATGGGATGAATACTTCAAGCTAGCATGAATAAATAAGCAAAATGAAATAATAACACCTCCACTTCTTCATTCTGCTTTAGCTGGTTTTATTCCTCACTTTCACACCATTCCCTCTTTTGTGCCATAATATTTGCTTATGCAGCTAGTGTGATCCAGCAGCTTTATCCTGCTGGAAACTAACCTTTCCTTTTGGCAATATCTGAGGAACCGGTCTGGGTCAGACTGCTTCTTAGGCAGTAGAGGCAACTTATGATGTTTGTGAAACATCCCGGGACCTCTCAAATTAAAAGGTCTACAAAACCCCAAACCCAGAACACAACAAATAACAACACACAAAATACCCCAGCCCAAAAAAACTCCAGTTCCATTAGAGAGCTACTTATATTCCAACAGCTAGGTCTTGGTCTCGTCAACACACAACCTCTGCTTCATGGCCCTCACAGTGTTAATTTCTCCTTCGAATTTGTTTGCAGAGGTTTGATGAAAAATTCCATGCTAGCAAGTTTGCACAGTTTATATAAAAATATTCCTCAGTACATTTAAGTAATGCCTTGATTAAGAGCCATTAGGGAGAACAAAGGTCTAGCACATATAATAAAAGATGGCCAAGCCAGCAACCATAGCTCTTGCTTCCTGACAACGCCTAAGTGGACAAGCTAACCTGTGAGTTAGCCTCCTTACACAGTAAAATCTAATTCCAGTATAATTCAGTAGGATGGTTCTTGTATTTGTCTTTACAGGACTCCTGTAACCCTTCCACATTAAGATGATGAGCATATTTCTCAATATGTCTTTAATGCAGGTCCTCTTGTATATTAAGCAGAAGGTTTCCTGAAGCATGAACATGCTGATGAATTATCACTGTGACATGGGTTTAATTGTATCTTCTGCTACCTTAGTGCAGGATCAGAGATGCAATTTTTAACACAAGGTGTTACCATTACAATTTCTTCTATCATTCTGAATACATCATAAGGTTAAATGATGTGTGTACTATCTGTTTACTACAACATGATGTTGTAATTGCTACCCATTTACTACAGCACTTCCCTAAGAGCTATGAAGGGCAGAGATAACCACAGTGAAACAAACAAAACATCACACTTTTCATGTAACCTAACATCAAACGCATCATGAATACGGAAGTAATTTTGAAAGAGAAAACAAGAATGAACTAGATGTAATTTTAACTATCAAATAAACAGAACTTTGAAATTGTTCACATCCTGAAACAGGAAAACAAGCAAGATGACGATTCATACTGGCAGATTAGTGCAACATTGCAACAATACTCCAAGCTTAACCCATAATGGCAATTACTGTGATAAGCTATCAAACACAACATCCTCTACATACTTAGATTATCAACAGCCAGCACAGAGGTAACAGCAGTACAGTTTTATTGTGGTCGCTAAGACGTTAACTTCAGGTTTATTAATTTTTAATAGCAGCTGTATTTATAGTACAGACAGAAATACAGGCAACTGCTATTTTATAGAAGTTAGTTAACAGAATCAGGGAAGGCACTTCAAACACTGTTCTGCTCTACTGATTTGCGTTTTAAGGAGATACACACCCATCCAAGTAGTACCTATTCAAAACCCCACAGTCAGATCCACAGAAGCCAAGCAGTAATGACAAAGAAGAGGCAGCTATCCTACAACTACTGTACTGTATCTTAAAGATGTGCACAGTACATTGTGGACTGCTGACGTGACTAGGAAAGGGTCCTACTGTCTGCCTGTAAATCTGTCCTTTTGTGGAAACACACAAAAAGAGGCTCTTTGATAGAATGATGGTAGGTCAAAGCAGGGGGCTGAAAATCACGATGATGAGTGATACTGTTGGTCTGGTTTCATTTTGGATGAGTATTCCGAGATCAGCACAGGGACGAAAACCCTTAAAACATGTTATTGTTATTCCAAATTCACTGTGGGTGAAATGACTGGCAGAAAGGTGTGAGGCAGGGATGGTGGATGGAGATTCACTTGATGGGCTCATGGCAGATGGGTGGAATAGTCATCCTCTGCCTACACAGTGCCTACAAATCCCTGCAGGATCATTTACTCAGTCTTTGCTCTCTAACAAATAGATGCCTTAATACATGGCAGAACTTCTCCTTAAGATGTAGACCAGGTTTTTCTTTCTGTAGCCCAAACTGTTTCCTGAGACTGTAAATTATTCCCTTCATATATGCCAATTCATAACTCTTACAGACTGTGCTCACGTTCCCCAGTAAGCATTTCTTTAGACTACTTAATTATCAAATAAGTCCATAGAGGGGTTCCAGAGCATTATCCTGAAGAGCCTACACCACATAAAAACCTCCAGGAGTGGAAAATGCTACTCAAGAGATTATTCTGGGAAATGAAAGAAAAATAATCCCAAAATTCTGGACACAGTTAGGAGTTTGCTCTGCTCCCAAACGTTCAGTAAAGAAAATGCTGAGAGTACTAAAGCCCATGCAAATGTTAACTCTTTAACATATACAGCAGGGGTTATGAAGCAGTTACTTAAAAGGAATCCCCAAATAAAATGATCAAATATACTAAAACGTTAACAAGCACATAGCTAGCACACAGCTTCTTATGCCTACAAAAAAAGTCTGTTTTTTTTCCTGGACAGTCAGGATATCCCAGGGATTATTCCTCAAAACAAACCTAAAGTTGGCACTCACAGTGTTAATACTAGAATGTTTAATGGCAGTGATTGGCTATTGTTATTACAAGTTTCCCTCATCCTCACTTTCATTCCCTTAGCTTTCCTTGAAGGCCATCTCAATGGTGCCACGCAGGGAGCTCTAATCTTCCACATCGCTGATGTTTCTAACTATAATCTTCACTCTCTCTCCCTGCTTTCTCATTGAAAACCACTACTGCAATCCGCCAAGCCTACCCTTGGACAAGTCTCACCTGGAGTCCATGCTTTGATTCCACAAAAACTGTTTCCACACAAATCTCTCCTTTATTTTTTTCTTAAGCCACTAAGCACTATTAGGGCTAAGAACACTTTTTTTTGCAGCTGTTCTTTCACATTACGAAGGAATCTTTGCAGAGCTCTGTATCCTATTCTCTGTCTCCCAGTACAATTAGTCATCCATGACTTTACTTGTTTCACATTAGTATAAACCCAAATATGCATGTGTGCCATAGCCATTTTCATGAAGGAAAGTGATGCTGGCATTTGAAATTCACAGGCACAGGCCCGGGCCCATGCTCTATGCCCTCCTGAACTTCACAGACACATAGCAATGAGAACCATAATTTCTGGTCCTTAATCTTTCTCACTAGCTCTGAGCACAAACTCCACTGTGGTTCTAACCTTCCCCACCCAACTTTTCCAACACAGAAACAAAGTGTTTCCCACAAGACATTCTAGTTTGCAGAAACCAGTATTTGTAGATAAAGGACAGACGAAAGACAGACACACAGGTCTCAGACTCCTGAACTCCATGCAGCCACACATCTGCCTTGTTCAACTCCATACAATGTTCTCTCATTTTTTAGGGCATGCAAGCTGTGCCCTTGGGGGCAGAAAGTCTCCTAATGACCCAACTCACATTTTCATGCTTCATATGCTTCAGGAGGCGTAGCTCTCTGTAGGCTCGTTTGGCAAAGAGTTCAGACTGAAATGGGCGGTACAATTTTTTAATGGCCACTTTGGTACCACTTCTTCCATCGATGGCTGAGCTTTTTAAGAGAAAAGGAAGAGTTTGGCAAGGGAGGCCTGAAGGGAGCTACAGAGCCCATCAAGCACGGCTGCATCCTGCCCCGCGCCGCCCAGATTTCAACCTATGGCCTGCTAAGTGTCAAGGGAGGAGGCCACCTTGCCAAAAGCACCTCGTCTGCAGTGTCCCACATCTAGTTCCATTCGTTTAATAGGCCGCCAGACTGGGATGAAAAGTAGCCAATTTTCAAAAGCTTTTAAAAAGAGGAACATCTGGCTGGGAGGGGAACTAAAAAACAAAAAGAGAGAGAGCAGACTTCCCCCAGAATTCCCTCAAAGCCAAAACACCACCACCGACACAACCCAAAACAGGTGTTGCGTCCCAAAGGCCAACACCCCGGGTTCAGGGACGCTGCCGTTCCGGGGAGCGGCACCCCGTGAGGTGGGCTCGGCCGCCTCAGGCAGCGCTCCTCGGGCAGGGCTGCGGCGGCGTCCCGGGATCTGCTTGCTCGGGGACGAAACATGCGTGGTATGGGTGTGAACGCTATCCGCCCGCTTCCGGCACCCGGCCAGGTGAGCAGCGGGGTTACCCGCCTCAGCTCCTATTCCCGCAGGGCCTGGCAGTACCAGGCGGGGCCAGGCCGGGTCAGGCACAACAACCGGAAAAAGTTGGCAGGGAACAAGGCAGGAAAGGGCCGGGCGGAGCAGTGTCCCCAGGAGCCCGGACAGAGGCCACCGCAGCGCCCCGCCGCCCCCTCCCGGGACAGCCCGCCTCGCACCGCTCACCAGACGGCTCCGTAGGCACCGGACCCCACTGGCTGCAGATCCCGATACCGGTCCCGTACTTCCCAAAGGGTCTTGGTGATCTCCTCCTGGTAGAAGCCGTTCTTGGGGGAGGACATGACGCTAGAGTCCCCCACCAGCAACCACCGACAAAGAACCCGGCTAGGGGTGAGCGGGAGCAGCCACCACCGCCAAGCCGCTCTACGGCAAGGGGCTGGGCTTGGGAGAGCGGCGCCTCCCGCCCCGTTCACCCCCTCCTCGTCCGCCCCACGCCTCCTCTGGCGGAGTCGGGGCTGGGGCCGTGCGTGGCCGCTTCTCTGTGCTCGGGCACCTGGGGCTGAGCTCCATGGCGGTGGCGAGCCGCAAGGAAGCCACCCATGCCGCCTGCGCCCGGCTGTGCCGCGGGGCAGTGAGCCGCCCAGCTTTGCCCGGCTGCGGAGGAGCGTGGGCGGGCGGGGGAACAGGTGCCGAGCCTTTCACTGCCCACACACGCACTTGCCTTAGAGCCCCAAGCAAGCCATTCCCAGCCCTCCTATCCTGCGTGTAGGCGCTGTTCTGTCGCACGGCACTCAGAGCTTGCCTTGTGCAGAAGAGGGTGCCTGTTCAGGAAGGCGTGCAGCTGGGGGCTTCCCAGCTCATCTAGGGTTTAGACCCCACGTTTCAACGCTATTTAATGTGTTTCAACAGAAACGAGCACACACTTCATTCAGTGGCTCAGGGCAAGCGGCCGGTGCGTGGTTGGTGTGACCTGAAACAGTTGAAGCAGCACCTTCAAACAATTCCTGTGCTAGAGCAGGGGGAACAGCCACTTTACCACTTTCTCAGTATCTCTACAGTAATTAGTCCCGGACCAGCTAGCTTGTGTAAGGAAAAGACCTGCTTTAAAAAAAAAAAAACCAACCCCTCCCCCCCCCAAAAAAAAAAAACCCAAACACCCCAAGGCAAACCCCCCCAAAAAAAAAACCCAACTAACCAAACAAACCCCCCAATCACTTTATATGTTCTTTGTGTGAAGAGAGTTAAAGTTCTTGTCCTTGTTCTGGTAATCCTTTGTTTTGTCTGACTCCACCCCTGAGCAATGTTGCTGAGGTTAGATAATTCAGGCTTGCTGTCAATTTGTGACTTAGCTTGCAAGGAAAGGGCAGTCTGGCCAAATTTCATTGCTCCTAATGCCTTGACCTTTTTGTGCCCGACTACCGAATGTGGAAGAGCAGCCTTGTGCTTGCGGTATTTATGTTTCAAGTAGAGGAGGAAAGCATCCTCCTACCCAGCAGTGAGCGTTCCAGCACTGCTCTGTGCTGACCTGTTGGAATCCTTAGTTTAGTGAGAACTAAAAACAACCTTGTGACATTTGACAGGCAAAGTGGAGCTCATGTCAAGTGTTAGATTAATGATACATGTTTGCTTTCACGATCTACTGTCCCAGCAGACTATTTTATTTTTGTTTAATGCCATGTTTGCCATTCCAGTCATCCCTATGATATGGGCAAGTTGAAAGACTGAGCAGCTTCTACTCAATACTGAGCCAGTGTTTTAGATAAATTACTTGTATTGGCAAATATCTGTGGTTTTAATACAGTAAGAATTAGTTCTGCTTTTGATCCCTCATCCACTTTATCAAGTCATGGCAAAATGATGCTTTCTTCCTGCTTAACTTTTATCAAGGCAAAAAGCAGATACTTTTGATACAGTAGATGAAAGTACTAATCCAGCATCAAGACATTAGTCATGTGCAAAGCTGACAATATTACAGAGCATCTTCCATAAGATGTTTTAAATTGGCCAATACTGATTTTCCTATGTTTTTCCTCCATAAAAGTATTTGGGTGTGCTTTGCTATAGATGGATGAAGTAGCATAGGTCAAATACAAGACTGCCTTTCCCCATCAGTTCACACATATAGCAGATAAAGTGGTAAACTCTTTTGAAAAGACTAGGAAATCAACACTGTTGTAACACAGGACACTGCTTAATAAAACCATTAGAAGTGTGTATGAAGGGAGTAAGATGAGAAACTTGGATCTATCCACATCCAATCAAACTTGAAGCAGCATCAGAAAATACATGCTAATATTTATTAGCATCCTTCTGGGCACAGCTGGACGCATGGTGATGTGCTTCCCCAAAGGCAATAGGTGGCAATGATATTAAAAGGATACTATGTCCATATCTTATCTCAGGCAATATGCGCTCAACAGGACAAATTAAAAGAAAAATGCTGTCAGATGTTTCTGGTTTTGGCATATGTTTATTGTAGCACTTATAGAACAAAAAGGGACCTTCAGATGCCATGAATGAAAGACAATAAATGCATTAATAATGACAAGACCCCACTCTTCTAGTGATCATCTTGTAAAGGAGAGCTTGACACAGTTGTTAGCAGGAAGAAACATTCATTTCGATACCTTTGTGGTTTCTTAAGAAATAGCTTTCAAAGTGTTGGAAGTTTGCCATCAGATGCAAAGCATATGAGGTACAGAGATTGCATACAGAAGTGTTTCTAATCCCTCTAGGGACTGAGCTCGATTTACACTCCAGTCTTGATGTGAGGCTTTGGTGCTGGAGCAGGAGTTCTGCAAGAGAGCGGTAAGAAAGCTCACCATGTTTTTCTGGGAAATTCTGCATGTATGGAGTCTGGCAAGTTTGATGGCAATGTTGCTCACAACAAACTGCTGATTAGCAACGGTAAAAAGGCATAGCTTAATTTCTCAGGAGCTGAACTGGACTGGCTGCTGAGCCCTGGAGAAAGGAGGTGCATCTCTGTGAGCAGGGAAAGGGACTGGCGCTGGCAATGTGGACTTACCTGGGAGAAAAGCAAGAGGATATACAAAGTTCCTGGAAAATTCAAGCATCTTCCCACCTTTTTGTGTGTTTATAACATGCCTTTCACGTGGTAATTTTGATGCATATAATGGAGAGGCAATTAATTAACGTGAAATATGTTTAAGAAAATATGTAGTTTACTAATTTTGATATTCAGGAGTCTCGCCTCCCCCCCTCCCCCCCAAAAAAAAATTAATAATAATTGGTTCTTTGCATAGTCATGGAAACATTATATAAAGGAATAACCAGAAGATCTAGAAATAACTAAGCCGAAAATATAAACATTAATTGAACTGGAAGAGAAGGTTCCTGTGGTCAATACACCCCTTGAGGTCAATATAATTCTTGCCCACTAGATGGACTCAGGAAGCTACTTTCTGTTTATGGCAGAAGGCTATGGTGAATTACAAGAGGCTTTAAGTATTTACTCACAAAAGTGTCTCCTGTCTCGCAGGGTTAGCTGCACCTTCAGATAGTACTCAAATGCTTTCAGGGAATTCTGTTACTGTCTTGTCAGCTGCTGAGACTTCTGATTCTTCCCAGACTTCACAGGCTGCTGGGAGAGGAAGGCAGTCAATCTCTGACCTTATCCTGATTTCTCTGGGCAATCTGTGTATCTCCAGGACTTCTTGTCTTGGCAGAAGACTTTCAGGTGTAGGCAGGATGTCTTGCAATGTGCAGTCTTAGAACAGATGTCACACTGGCTATGCAGGTCAATAGTATAGAAGCATTTAAAGCCTGTTCCTGGTAAACTCGAGGCAGGCAGTTTCCAGGCAGTTCAGCAGAGCTAACTTACAGCTTAGCAAAGAGAAGGCAGGAAGGCACTGAGGCATAGCATTGCCAGAAGCAGAGAGCAATAGTAGCAGGCAACAGCAGGCATGAATACAATGGCAGCGCATATTGTGTTACCTGCTCATCTCTTTTTATCAATAGAGCCTGAGGCTAATGGGCCTTTGGACACAGAATAGCCAATTGGAATGGCGGTTAGCCAAGCTTGATCATATTAGGTGAAGCTATAGGCTTACTTTACCCAAATTTGGGAAAAACATAGGCCTTGCATGAGGCAGGCACAAGCTAAATGTGTGTACCTTGTTTACCACAAGATGTAAACAAGTCTAGGCAAGCCAGAGTCTTTAGACTCAGTGGCTATGGAATCTTTGTCCTCTTTGCTGCTGTTGCTTCTCCTCATAGCAGAAGGAAGAAGAGCAGATAAACATATCTGGACAAGCCAGGACATGTACAAGCCTATTTTGGCCTGCTTAGGTCTACCACGACAATGCAGTGATTCACATATTAATGATTTGGTTCTGTAAAACATACATTAAATGTCAATAAACATAAAATCTTGATGAATTATCAAGAGCTGATTCCTAGAATATTTTTTAAACCAGCTTTATATATCCCCACCCTCAAAAAGCTCTTTTCTGGTTAGCGATGTGCCATGGAGGAAGTCCATTTCATTTATTACAAGAAGTAAAGCTAAAGAAAAAAAAAAAGTTCTTTTTCATCTGAAAATATTCCCTTGCTATTGTGTCCCCACCCTTCCCCAGTGGAGCTGCTGCCAGCATTTTGCAGCTTTTCTAGTTTTGTCTTTCTGACCTCTGAGCAGAGTGCTTTAGTTTCGGTTTCAGGGACACCCAAGGAGCCTTGCCATGCTGCAAGGGCACTCAACCGTCAGCAGAAAAAAAATACATACCACCTGAGTGCTTAAAAGAATAAAGCGTTCTACTTCATTTTTTCAAGTGGTTGAGTGAGAACTTACTAAGTAACTATTTACTGCCCCATTATCCCTGCTTGCTGCAGAAGGGTGGAGAAAGCAAGGCTGGGTGAGGAGAGTAGCAAGCAGCTCTCCTAGCTCTTCGCGAAGCCTGCCTCAAGGTCCTCTTCACACTCATTCCTACAATAAACTGTAGGAGTTTAATTTTGATTATCACAGATTGTCACAGTCTGCGATACTATTTTGGGCAGAGGCAAAATACTTGTGTTGAAGAGTTTCCCCACTTCAGTGCAAAAATTATATGAAAAGAGTGTTAATGGATATCACTGATTGATAGCTTTACCCACTTGTCACTACATAGTTGTGCACATCACCTATTTAAATCACCAAAATTTTGTACTCTTACCTCATCTTCCCCATCCTCCTATGGTGGTGGACACACTGCCCCACACATACCTTGGGTTGCATTGTGATGTTGGGACCAGCCATTGTGGTTTTGCTTCATAACAAAATGCAGTGGCTGGGACAACTTGGTGCTTTCTAACCTTGATCAATGAGGCCGCGAGTTGAAGTAGTCTGGCATCTTTCTGTCTTGGGTACACGTACAACAAATTGGAAGGATTAGGCACGCCCTAACCACACCTGCAGCTCCTGATTGCCTGGGAAAAGTACCGAAAATCCTTCTGCCCTGATCACAGCCAACTTTGAACAGTGCCTGACAAGAAAAATGACCACACTGAAGAAAGATACTGATCAAAATCAACCACCTTGTGACCCTATAAACACTGATCCTAAATGAGCCCCCACCGTGGAGCATCTTGGCGTTGCAGCTGGCTGTGTCTTGGCATCTACTCCCTGAGCTGGGACACCTCTCAGAGCAGACTATCCGCTAGTAAAGCTGATGAAGAGAGAGACTGTCTAGGTGCAAATGCTGTTGGAAGGGAACACCATCCACTTGTAAGCTGATAAAATGAGACGTAATTCACTACAGCTGAATTTTGTAAAGCCCCAAAATTTATTATAATCTGCAGGAAAAAAAAGCATCATAGGTTAACCTCTTATTTGTATATATCTCTCTGTGTGATTTGCTTATTTTGTTGAATTATCTAAATCTCTGTACTGATTATAACCAACTCTTGACTCATTCACCGTTGCTTTATAATCGTACAGCTTGATCATATGATTTTTCATAATGGTGTTAATGAATTTTAAGATGCTGCTACCTCAGAGTTATATAGGATCCACAATGCTATGTTAAAGCACTATTGCTGAAATTCCTGTACCCAAAGTCTTAGACATAAACCGTTGAGCAAGTCTAGAACTAAGTTTGAATCTAGTTGCACCTAGATTCCTCTATAAGAGAAAGTTTAGAGAGCAAGGGGGTCATTTCTGAACCTCATTTTAGCCCAACCTCAAATGGATTTACCTTTCTATATTTCTCCCTGGTAGGGGAAACTAATAGATCAAACCTTGACATCAAACCTCAATAAGTTGCACTTTTACAAATTCATATGAAAATAATTTTCTCTGGTATCTTTGATGATGGTTAAGTGACTCAAAACAGTCATCTGTGGCAACATCTTAACACTGCATTCATTTGTTGATTTTCCAATTAATCCTAATGAGACAGGACAGGAGTACAGTGTGTTATTTTTGCACAGAGAGTAGTGTAAATAAGGTTTCTTATTGACTTGAGCCTTCAGGCTCTATTATAAAATGAAAATGAAATGAGAATATATTCTCTTAGTGCTAGTCTCCAGGGTATTATTCTGTAAGGAGCAAAGTAGAGGCTGTCAGTTATGACAGATTTAATGTATATTTGTCTCAGGGCTGCCACTGTGATCCAGTATTTCTATTGCATTCAGTATTATTTGTGATCAAAGTGAAACCTAAAAGGACCAGATAAAACCTCTGTGCTGTGGTACGTATCTTAATTTATGGCAATAATTGAAGCTGAGGGACTATATGAGTTCAAAATGAAGCTTTTATATGCATGCAAGATTGAAGCCTAATTGAACACTTTCACTCATTATGTAGATAATTCCTGTCTAATGGATTAAGTGTCAGATTGGTTGGAAAGATCAGTGTTTGCATAGGAAAATCACAATATATTCTCCTCCTTATAGTGAAAATGTAGACCCATTTAGGCATATGAGTTCAATATTTTATCTTACAGCAGAGCAGAGGTCAGCGGCAGCTCCACTAATGTAGTTTTCTGCATCTCTCAGTACTAGTCCCTTAGAAACCATTCTGCTTCTTTGCCAAGACTCATAAATTAATGACACTTGCTACTCTCACTTGTGGGAGCATGCTGTTTTCCTGAGGACTGGGTTTAGACCATTGCAATACACCCATAAACACTAGCAGTGCAATTCACACGTAAGAGGAACAAGCAGTTTCTTTTAAAGGAAACAGAAGTGTTGCTACTAATTCCTTCCTAAGGAGGCTGGTTTTGCTGGAGCTGAATTCCTTCCTGCTGCTACCAAAGGACATAACTGGCCCAGTTTACTACGCAGTTCTCTTTTACCAAGAGCTAAATAGTTACCATGGTTCATCTGTCAGGATTTTTTGGGCCAAGTCAGCAAATTACTGACTTTACAGATGTGCCAGAAGATACTTAAGTAATTTGTGCCTGCAGTTGAATATGGTACATTTTGAACAGATTAATCTTTGACCGGGTCCTGAGAGTTGGTAAGGTAGAGATCTGTTTTCTTCTTGTGATCCAGGAGCACATGTGACAAGAAGAAAGGAAGTGGCTTTTGTATTAATTGTACCCCACCTCTGTTCTTTTGATTCCAGCATTTTTTTCTTGAAAGGGTTGTTCCTGTCCTGTCTCTGGGGTGAGCTTGCTGTGGCAGATTCTGCAGCGTACTGACCCTACTTCCCTTTTGCTTTCATCTTTTGCACCATGTCAAAAACATACCAGGAGCACTAATGGCAATTCTGCAGTAAAGCTGTTTAATCAATGACTTTTGGCCTAGTGGTGCACAATGTATCACTACAACATACATCAATGTTGATTACCTAATTTCCTATTGTTTTCCCCTCTGTAAATTCCAAAAGTAACCCTGCTGTTTCACAAGTAGGCAGCCACTTTTTATGTTCTGGGAGGAGGGGATTCTGTGCCATTCCTCTAAGTCTTCCTTGGGTTTGCTTTCCACTGGTACACTGTAGATATTTCTTTTGCCTTTATTAATGCTTTGGCTGTGGCATATCAGTTTCCTGCTACCGGCCTTCAGTGGAGAGATGAGGTAGAGAGCTTAAAAAATATTCAGATTTTAGAAGAGGTGTAGTGTGTGCTTGTGCATGCCAAAAGGTTGAGATGTATGCAAAAGACTTCTTTTGAAAGGCTTTTTGCTTCCAGTGATGATAAAATTACTAGCTTTGGGGTTCCACTTAGCACCAATTAGAGAGTGAGACAATAAATACTAGAATTTATTTCGTTTCAGTAGGAAGAGGAACAACAAGCTAAAATCAGGTAAATTTAGATTAGAAGTAAATTTGTAACAATGACAGTAATTTATCAGAGAAAGCCCTTGGAGAGTTGTGTTCCCCTGCTCAGTGGCAGGCTGCCTCCTCCCCTAGCATCACCCAGCTGTGCTCCTCCAAGCATCCCTTCTGTGTTTTGCAGGTGGTCAGCACCCTAATTTAAAGCAGGCTAAAACCTACGATGGCCTCCTGAAACATACATGCATTGCACAGAGGACCTACAAAATATGCTCTCTATGCACTGTATCGACTGTAATAACTAGAGTAAGAGTGGTGTCAGGAGATTAAAACCCCGTGGTTGAAGCATGGCTCCACTACAGGTTTTGCAAATAAAATCTGGGTCATGTAAACAATGCCTTCATTAAAGAAATTTTTGGCAAATAAATTTTAATAAAATAAAATCCTTACTTTCATGTTTACTTACACAATAAATTCTACTTTCAAGCAATCTGCCTGACAGGTTCACCAAGCCAAACAAAGCCCTCACTTGTGTTTACCTTTGTTTTCATGTTTGTGTTGGTTAACAAATGTTTTTCTCCATCTGTGTTCACATGATAAGCATTGTTAGTGCTAAGCCATCCACCTTTCTGTCCCAGTGAGGTACAGACTTTCCAATTATCCAGGCCTGCTGCTATAAACTGATAGATTTATGACTGCAATCCCACATTGGATTACCACAAGGGAGTCAGTTACCTGCTCTAGAAAAATAACTTAATTAGTGGCTTTTGAGGTCATTTTGCAGATCTAGGGAAAAGATGTCTCTCTCCCTACTGTTTTTCTTGACATTAAAGAGATGATTTATAGGTTTTGATGGTATTTCATTAAAAATAACTGAGCTCTTGTTACCCATTACTGTCAGCTCTGATTAGTTTAAAATGCAGCTATGACCGTATTCTTCCTACATAATTTATCTCCTAGAAAAAAATTACATCTTGGAATGTAAAAAATATTCAGAGGAAGATTCAGAATTGCCAGAAGAACAAATTTTGGAAGTGATATTAAACTTTCTTTCTATCTCAAGCAGCAAAGCACTGGCAAGAGCAGACTATCTGGTCTTTGCCCACCACAGAGTTTTACAGATCCTTTGAAACATTTGGTGATGGCCATCTTCACAGCCAGGAAACCAGATTAAACAAATGATGGGACAAATCCCACACTAAATTAATTACTGCTAGATGCAGGAGGTTCTTGTGAAATCTCTTTACTTAGTCCTTGCCCTTTCAGCCGGAACAGAGCTGCAGAACAGGTTACCAAGCTCATTATATTTCAGAGGAAATAAAGCACTGAGCTACTTTTTTTGTTAACTGGTAAACAAACATGAAAACAAATTTGACTATGTGATTATTTTTATTTTGCAGTCAGATAAATAATTTAAGAATTTGCAGACTTCCACATACGTTAGTCAGGCTGAAGTTCAGTTGTTGTATGGCCACTACAGGCCTCACCTAGCTTCATAGGAACTCATAGTAATGAGGACCAGACAACACTTCAGAGGACTTCCAAGAAATCCATGCAGGTGTTTACTTTCAGATTAATATTCCTTGCAGAAAGCTGAACACAAATGGCTGTTTTCCATTGGATGCAAGTATCTGATAACTGGTCAACATTATCAACAGCACAGTTCACCACAAATTAGGATCACATTTTCTAGACGGGATGTTTATTTCAGTTTCTCAGAGAAGACAGGTGATAAATGTATCAAGCATTTCTGAAAAAAAAAATCAAAGTTCTTGGACTTATTTTTTTTTCCTAAAATCTGTTTATTAAGAAAAAGCTTTTCTTTTTACATACAAAAAATAGAAGGAACAAATGTACTGGAACTCATTACCTCATGTCATGGCTGTACAACTGAGTATGACAAAAGTTGCAGAAAACCTAAATATTATAAAAAGTCACCTCCAAAAAGAGTCTCTGACAGAGCTAGAATGAGACACAAACATGACCAACATTAAATAATCATGACTCACAAGTAGGTAGAAAGACAGAGCAATATATCACAAGAGGCCTCATGCCAGAGGATGTTCCCATTTCAGTATTAGGCAGGGCAATCAGACAAATTTAATTCTTTAAGAAATTACAGCATCTGGTGTGTCCTGCAATTTATTACCTACTTTCCTTTTCAGAGCTGGAAAGGCTTTAACATTTTGCTTAGAAAAGAAACTCTGATGAGATGGATATTTTGTTTTTTACAAACAAATTCTTAAATTTTGTTGCTTTGTCAATGTAATAATTGCCATTGGAAGGCACATTTTCCTAAGGGTTACATGAAAGAAAATAAGGCAATGAAGAATACTGAATTCAAAGCTGTGAACTGAGCTGAGTACTCTTGCACTTCCATCTCTGGCAGCCTTTGCTAAAGCTTGCAGAAACTAGAGACCTGTCACAGTGCCTTCAGGGCGCCTTCCTGCAACCTGGGGCAAATTCACCACGCTCCACCAATGTCATGGTTAGGAGTACCATCGGGGAACAAAATCCTCTCACAAATGGGTATTGTGCAGATTACAAGAGCACACATGGGGAAAATAATGAGAACAGACACTTAAATGGCAACAGAAGACAAAGATTTATTTTTAGAGACTTCAACTGCTGTTGACTGCTCGAGAGACATCCAGTAAATTTGTAAGATCACCACAGATATGACTACATATGCATATTCTGTCTATCTCACTACCAAGCCCTCTCTTTGTAAAGGCACTAACTATAAATAATATGAAAACAAACAGATAAAATGCCAAGAAAAAAACCCAACACAAACAAGAAACAGCTGATTCTTTGTATGGACTTCTGTGTTCATGTTAGTGTACATTCGTGCTTTAAGTGTACAATCTAAAAATTAGAAGTCACCTTTATTTTGGCAATACAACTGATAAAATGAAACATGCAGAACACAGCTTGATAGAAATCAGTGCATAATTTTGTCAGAATGAAGCAGTTCTTTATCATTCTTTGAGAGTTGGGAATACATTCATATTACAAGGCAAAATAAACTTCATCCAAAACAGACAACATCTGTCTTCGGTGTAATGCATCTGCTTTTCTCCTCTTCTCCAACATCTTTGGATAGTAAAATCTATGTCTGACCACAGGTTAATTGTATGGTTATATTTTGACAGTCTTCACAGTGCAGCAGGGCAAGACAGAGCTGCCTGTATTCACTGCTCTATCTCCAGGCTATCCATTTTTAAGTCAGGGGGTTTAAAGCTAATCACTTCTTCGTACGTAATTTCTGTAGGGAGAGTGTAAGGGAGAGAGAAAATTAGATGATATTCTCTTAAAAAAATAAGAAAAAAGAAATTCCAGACGAAGTGGTTCCATGGAAGTATGTGACCTGCAGTTTGTATTTCCAGCCTTCTTAGAGTCCAGATTGAAACCCAGACTGAATTCCTTTGGAATCCTTCTGCTAACTTCAGATTACAAATTAGATTCACAAATACTGTTACTGTACAGTGTATCTGTCCCTTTTGGTTAATTGCTAAAACACACGGGCCCTGATATGGAAACATTAATTACACTGTGAGATGAACTGCCAAAATGATGTAATGAAAGACAGAATGTAATGGAAAATGGCCTCTCTAAAAGCATTCAAACAGGTTTTAATATGTACGCTTTTAACTGCAGGGAATGTTCTTTATCATTTCTCAGTCAATTGCCTTCAAGATAAATCAGTTGCAATTCTGTGCTAATGTCTTGGCATCCAGGCTTTGGAAGTTCTTTATCTTTTATTGTAACCAGCTTAAGGTCCTCTGGAGGGAAAAAAAATAAAATCAATCTCTTAGATGTAACAGTTCTGTTTTCATCGAGGGCTTAGCCAGAAACGTTTGTTGCTATTTCGCCCTGCGTTAGGAACAGCCATTTAACTTTCCAGGCTGAAAGTCACATCCCGTTTTGTGCCTTGGGCAGTAGTGGAATATGTTGTCAGCAGCTACCTCATACCTATTTTCTCAAGTTAGATATAGTATTTTAAGGACCAAATCCTGTTCAGACATATGTGGCTAGTAGTGCATTACCTCAGGTTCTGTTTTCCAAACAGTGATTTTTTAACCATATAAAATTTGTGGCTATCAGCTTGTTTATTAAACAGATCTGAGACAGCTGCAACACCTGCAAGTGGGCCTAGCGCTCCTCTAAAAAGTCTGTAAAAATCTTTGGGATGAATCTTGTTCACACCCTGGCAGTGTTATGCTGTAGGACTATGTGTGTACTGTGACCGGTATGCCAGTTCAGTGACAGTTTGTTCTGTAAGAAATTTTGTGTGCAGAATTTCTGAGGTGGAAGGAGTCATTAGTCACTCATTCAGTAACTCAGTTGTGGCTTTTAAGTAGTATCTGTCCACAGGCAGACAGGTAAGGTCTAGAGTGGTCCTGACTGAATTCAGAGGAAGCCAGGATCAAATGAGACACCTGAGTTTGTATTAGAAATTCTTCCTGCTGGCTGTACGTAGTGCGTTTATGAAACACCTTACCTGGTCCTTGTGACACCTGCTCAGCAGAGAGTAGAGAAATTAAGCTGTGTGCAACTGGAACAACAGTCAGGGAGAGGTAAGTACGTAGCACTCAACTAAACACCATGCTCTGGGCCACTAGAATTTTGAAGTATTTTCTAACTGATTAAACATGTCATAAGGAAACCTACAAGTTTGGGTTGCAAGCCTCAGCAGCATGCAGTGGAGGCTAAGGAAACTCTTAAATGCATACTGTGCAGTACAGAATGTCCAAAACCTCATTTTACCTTGGTGCTCGGTTGCTCTTGGGATCAAGCATCACTGATTTTTAATTTCAGCAGAAAGAGAGAGGAACTATTCAATTGAAGCCTTGAGAAAATGGGATCAATAGTTCATCAACAATACCAGTATTTTATGCAAATGGTGACTTATTATGCCATTTTGCAAGATGTGCAAAATTTCTATTTGAAAGGTATTAAGTATTTGAAAGGAAAAAGTTTATTTCCCCAAGATAAAAATACATCTAGGAGGGAGAGCTGCATATCCTGTGCCAGTTTTGATATTTTTGTCTCAGGTTATTTTTCTCCCCACTGGATAAAGAGGGCACTTGACCTGTAGTTCCAGCAAGGATAGTAATGTGAAAAAAATAATAGTATTGTTTTTCCTGGAGAATTCACTTCCATACCCTCATTCCAGCTCAGCAAATGTTAAGCTATGATTGTCCCTGAAATAATTTCAACAGTTTCATCATAAATAGAAAGTGAGCTTCATGACTCTGAAATTGTTAAACCTTTCTGGTAAAGACTCACGCAGCTGAAGAAGTAACAGAAAACAAACCATCAACTGCTAGGTACAGCAGTGAATCGAGTGTGCCTCTCAGTAAACAGGATGTATGGACGGTGCTGTAAGCTGCCAGGTTTTGCAGAGGAAAGCATGTGAAGGAGTAAGCAATACCAGTCAGTCATCCTTTGTACAGATGCATCAGGTTTCTAGATCTCTAAGAGGTTACTTTATTGTAGAGAGACCTATGACCTCACTCCTCTCTTTCTTTGAGATACTTTTTTCTGTAGTAAGTCTGCTTGTATTCCCTGCAGTGACTAGGATAAAAGATGTCACAAGTGGAAGGACATGAGTAAGACATAAGAGGTCAGTATTTTTTGTTGTAGACCTGCCCGCTATGCCAACGAACTTTTGTAAATCTATATAAATAGAAACAGAAGAACATTTGTTTTATAGAATACATATTTCCTCTTAAGCCACAGAAAGGACAAGAACAATTAGTTTTCTAAAACATTACTCTCAGTTTAAAATGTCTAGTAAGGAATTGTTAGCATAATATGTCCTCATTAGACAATGATGAAATTGGTCTGTATTTTTTCAGTGTATTTGCAAACTTAATGTTTAGCTACATTACTTCTGTGACACTGTAGTGTAATGTAATCATAATGCAAGCATGGAATTAACTAATAATAATAATAATAATTCTTTAAAGTTATTGCACAATTTCTCAAGGATGAATTTTGGGGTGTCACTTCCAAGTAAAATGATTAACTCATCTTCAAAGAGGATCAACAGCATGGTCTGTCTATTAATTTCAACTACTTGGCCATCTAGTGAATGATATATGATTAACAAAATACATGTCTACATGGAAAATATTAATCTCCCATTCTCCACAAAGCTAGACCAGAATCTCAGATAGTGTCATTTGCCCTGGGTCAGTTACTTTGGATGAGGATCTGACCTAAAAAAAAGCAAAGCAATACAGAAAGCAATACATAATATCTGGTTATTTGGTAGCTGGCATCAGCTTTTATTTAGGGGTAAACCTGCCATAGGGAACTTAGTGAGGAGATGAAAGTCTGGGAAGGGAGTGTCATCTGGAGAGGAAACACAACCCTTTGCACTTCTCATCTCCCACAAATGCATACATGGATTTATCTTGCCTCTCTGAGCCGTAGGAGTTCAAACTGCTCTGGTTAGAAACAGAAGAAAACTGTTATTTAAGTAAGGTTTTGCTCTGCTTCATATATTAACCACTGTGTGCAGTTCTGTTACCTTTCCATTCATCTATGGTTCGCTCCTTATTCTCTATTGACTCATCATACAGCTCGGCCTCAGGTTCATCATCTGGATCGTGATATTGTACAAAGTATGGATGTGCAAGTGCTTCCGAGGCAGTAATTCTTTTATCGCTGTCTAATATAAGCATCTTCTCAAGAAGATCTACCGCTAAGGGAAAAAGAGAAACAGTTCAAAGACAGAAATGACCAGGCACAAACAAAAGAGAAGGCAGCTGTCTACACACGGTTTATTCTCATTCACCTTAAACACAGCTAACATTACTGACAAACCCACAAAATTTAGACAATGTAAGTTTTGAGAATGTTACAACCATGAGTATGATTTTCAGAGCTGAAGGAAGCTTCTGGTTTGCTTGTGGCGTGCACAAAGATTCATTATAGTTTATTTGGTATCTGATTCACCTCTTCAGACATCCAAAGTTGTCATTATGAAAAGATCCCCGTGCTTAAAAGTTAAATATCCTGTATTGCACATCATGCACTTAATTTGGTTCCTAATCAGTACAATCTTCAGTAATTTAAAATTGTGAATGTGAGATCACACTTTTAATTAGCTGCACCAATGAAATAGTCAGATGAAAACCACAAAGCACAAAGGACCAAGCACAAACAAAATGCTTGAAGTTGACAGCTGCAGAAAATCAGAAGAGAGATCTGCAAGACCAGTTTTTGGTTTATATGAGAAGTTTATCCTAACTGTTTAAAATGTTATATAAAAACATTTTTATGCTTTCTTATATGCATTTTCATTAACTTGCCTTTATGATACTAATATGTAGCATGCTCTCATGTACTTCATGCAAATAATTTCATTTTTTATAAAGAAAGCATTCACTTCTACTTGTATTTGTAAAAGTGAAGTTGTATTTTAATACAGAGAAAGAACTCAAAAGATCTTAACTCATAATACTTCCCTATATACGTTTCAATGTGTACTCAGTGGAACTGACCAGGTGCTCTAAGAAGATGACTGCAGTGATTCAAACGTCTCCTTTGTCATGTCACATGAAATGGTTCACAGAACAATCTCTTTTACACAGGCAGAACCAATTGGTCAGGTGTAAAAACAATTGTGCAAGATCATATCAAAAGCTTTTCTAGACTGGTATCCTGTGTCCAACAGTGGCTAATACACTCCTAGGAAACAACACTCAAAAGGGTCATTCAAGTCACTATGCTTCCTGGTATATCCTTCTGCTTGCCAGCAGTTTACAGCTCATAGCCTTCCTGAGCCAAACATGATGTCTGTCGTCTAGACCTTGCAGCATTTATTTATTCCTGCTATATGTAGCTGGCTCTTTGTTTTTCATGCACAGACCATTTTCCTTTAGGAGGAAGACACTTGAAAGCAAAGCAGTCTCAGGATGAAAGGTTAAGCAATGCTATCCTCAGTGATCTGATCACTATCATGCGGGCTCATACAGCCTGTGTTAGTGAAAGACTTAATCTATGCCTGTCTGACTTTCTTACCTAATGGATTGGCACCGCGAAATACAGCTTTCAAATCCTGTTGAGGCATATGTGGAAGAGATTCAATGTATTTTCTCGCCTAGGAATAAATCAATACACATACCACATGCATACAGGTTAAATTTCACCCAAGAGTAACCATATCAATAGCCATATTAACTCTAAATAAACAGACTTTTTTTTTCTTTGCTTCTTACACATGGAAAACCTTGTTTACGTAAAACAATAATGTGCTACTCTGTTTTAGACAGTTACTCCTATATATTGCACAATAAGCAAAGGAGTTTTACACAGATGTATTTTACTCTAAGGGTTAAGCATCAGCAAATACATTTTCACCTACATTTACTGGTTTAGTATATCCCCAGTGAACACGTGCATGTAACGTTCAACCTAAATTGCAACCTAAATCATCTTTAAGTTACTCTCAGCTAAGTGGTATAGTCCAATCTGTGTCCTTCCATCCTCACTCTCCTCTCTCAAATAGTAGCTTTACTAACTGAAGAACAAGTCCTGATACTCCCAGGGTGCAGATCTCCAAATGTTTAACATAATTTATAGTTTTCCTTGTCATTGTGGCTGTGAAAGGCTCATCCAAACTCAGCTAGGAGAAGCCTACCCACATACTAGACCCACAAATTGCATGATATTTGAAATGTCCTGGCATTTAGGTGAAGTCCCTGGCAACTGGAAGATGGAAGACATTACACCCCTTTTAAAAGGTTTTAAAAAGGTAGAAAGGAGGACTTTAGGAACTACTGACTTGCCAGCCTCAACTCTGTGCCTGAGAAAATCATGGAATAGGTCCTCCTAGAAGCTATGCTAAGGCACATGGAGGACAGAGAGGTGATTCGAAACACCCAACATGGCTTTACTAAGGATAAATCCTGCTGGACCAGCCCAGTGACCTTCTACAATGCAGTGGATAAGGCAGGGGCAATGGATGTCATCTATCTGGACTTCACAAAAGCTTTGACATGGTATCCCACAACGTCCTTCTCTCTAAGTTGGAAATATAGGGATTTGATGGGTGCGCTGTTTGGTGGATAAGGAATTGGACAGATGATTGCTTCCAGAGGGATAGGAGCTTGATGTCCAGATGGAGACAGGTGACAAGTGGCATCCTGCAGGGGTCTGTACTGGGACCAGTGCTGTTTAATATCTTCATCAATGACATAGTGTGATTGAGTGCATCCTTGGCAAGTTTGCAAATGACACTAAGATGAATAGTGTGGTCTATATGCCAGTGGGACAGGATGTCATCCAGAGAGATCTGGACAAGATGGAGAAGTGGGCCCAGGTGAACCTTATGTGATTCAACAAATGCAAGGTACTGCACTTGGGTCAAGATGATCATCATTATCAATATAAGCTGGAAGATAATGTGATAGAGAGCAGACCTGTGGAAAAGGACTTGGGGGTACTGGTGGATAAAAAGCTGGATGTGAGCTGGCAATGTGTATTTGCATCCCAGAAGGCAAACTGCACCCTGAGGTGCACCAAAAGAAGTGTGGCCAGCAGATCAAGAGAGGTGATCTTGTCTCTCTACTCTGCTCTGGTGAGACCCCCACATAGAGTATAGAATCATAGAATCATAGAATCAGCCAGGTTGGAAGAGACCTCCAAGATCATCCAGTCCAACCTATCACCCAGCCCTAACCAATCAACTAGACCATGGCACTAAGTGCCTCATCCAGTCTTTTCTTGAAGACCCCCAGGGACGGTGCCTCCACCACCTCCCTGGGCAGCCCATTCCAATGGGAAATCACTCTCTCTGGGAAGAACTTCTTCCTAATATCCAGCCTATACCTACCCTGGCACAACTTGAGACTGTGTCCCCTTGTTCTATTGCTGGTTGCCTGGGAGAAGAGGCCACCCCCCACCTGGCTACAATGCCCCTTCAGGTAGTTGTAGACAGTAATAAGATCACCCCTGAGCCTCCTCTTCTCCAGGCTAAACAGGCCCAGCTCCCTTAACCTCTCCTCATAGGATTTGTGCTCCAGGCCCCTCACCAGCTTTGTTGCCCTTCTCTGGACATGTTCCAGCACCTCAACATCTTTCTTGAATTGAGGGGCCCAGAACTGGACACAGTACTCAAGGTGTGGCCTTACCAGTGCTGAGTACAGGGGAAGAATAACCTCCCTTGTCCTACTGGCCACACTGTTCCTGATGCAGGCCAGGATGCCATTGGCTCTCTTGGCCACCTGGGCACACTGCTGGCTCATCTTCAGCTTACTATCTATCAGGACTCCCAGGTCCCTTTCCTCCTGGCTGCTCTCCAGCCACTCAGTCCCCAGCCTATAGCGCTGCTTGGGGTTGTTGTGGCCAAAGTGCAGAACCCTGCACTTGGCCTTGTTAAATCTCATCCCATTGGATGAGTAGTGTGTCAAGGTCTGGGCCTCTCAACACAAGAAGGACATGGACCTGATGGAGAGGGTCCAGAGGAGAGCCACAAAAATTATCAGAAGGCTGGAGCTTCTCTCCTGCAAAGACAGACTGAGAGAGCTGGGGTTGTTGAGCCTGGAGAAGGCTCTGGGAAACCCTTATAGCAGCCTTCCAGTACCTGAAGGAGACCTACAAACAAGCTTAGGAGGGACTGTTTACAAAGTATGCAGCAGTAGAACAAGGTGCAGTGGTTTTAAACTAAGAAAGGGTAGATGTAGATTGGACATATGGAAGAAATTGTTTATTGCGAGAGTCATGGAACACTGGAACAGCTGTCCAGGGAGGTGGTGGAAGCCCTGTGCCTGGATACATTCATAGTCAGGCTTGATGGGGCTCTGAGCAATGTGATCTAATTGGGGTTGGATTAGATGACCTCTAGAGGTCCCTTCTAACCCTCTGCATTCTATGATTCTATGAAATGTCAGTGCTGAGCCTGACATTACATGAGCTATGGATTTCTGGGGTGAGGTGGATAGGTTAGTAAGAGAAGAGCTGGTCCTAAGGTCTGGGATCAGACAAAACAGGGAAATGTGACACGGAACAGTTAAAGAAGAGGCAAATGGCTATCTCCAAATCTGTGAAAAAGCCCAAAGTGGTCTTTGAACAAACCTTCATAGTTTTAAAACATGTTTGTGTTACCCTGCATCCTGAGCAATCAATCCAGTCAGGAGACTATCTGCAGGAGGCTGACTAAGCATCGTTGGCCTACTGAAGAGGGCAAGGAAATAAAGTTATTCCCACCAAGCAGCTCCATGGCTTCAAGTGCAATATCAGATTGAAAACTGGGGATCTATCTTCTGGGCTACCATATAGAGACTACAAAATACTTTGACATATCATCTGTACAATCCTAAAACCACACTTTGTTAAACGGATCCTGTTCCCTATGCTGCTCTCTCTGCCATCATCTCAATTTCTGCAGTTATGATGAACTGAAATAAAAATATCCTAAATCATCACATAGCACATGTTCTCTTCTAACTGTTCTAATTTAATGAGGCAGATCTCTTAGTTTTTTGGCTTCGTGTAAGATGGAAGCATATTCTATGAAAACTCTAGGCTAGACACATATTTCAAGATTTAATAAAAGCAGCAAGCCTTCACATGTTATGTCTCCAACCTATGAAAACTATATTAGCATTTTCCCTTTCTACTAGGGGGGCTGACAGCAAAGTGTTCTATAAGGATGATATTTTTCTTAGCAAGTGTAGCTGGTTACACAGAGAATGATGTTTAAACACCAGTCAAACACAGGCTTTGCTTCATCTATTTTATGTCTCTAAAGTTCATAAAGGCATCAAACACTTGCTAGAAGGTCAAGGTCAAGGTGTGCAGCTCCTATCAGTTAAGTCTTCTAGGGCATTAGCTTAGACATATGTATGAACAGCAGAGAAAAAGCACTATTACACATTCTTGCATGGAAGCTATGAACTAGGGTAGAAACATGGGAAATTTAGCTTGTGACAAACGTCTCTGCATGGATATCAATTAACATCACTAATCCAAACTTGACTGGACAAGATAAGGTCAAAATTATCTCTAACCTTGCCCAGAAGACCTATCAAAGTATACTTACCTGCTTATAAATTCTCCTCAGAAACCCAAACAATAGATTCCAGACATTTAATTTATTCTGAAAATAATTAAATGCAATCACCATTTAACCCCACATTAATATGAAAGACTGACAAAACAGCTCAGTAACTTGTGCTAAAACATCCTATGAGGTTGAACTTTTAGTTTCCAGTTCTTTAATCCCCTACTTGTAACTCACAATAAGCTTGGCATTTCAGAAATCTGTTAGAGGAATGATAAAAATAGTCTGGCACTGAAAGCTGCATTAAGAAATACCTAAACAATAAGGCCAAATTACAAGGTAAGGAAGAACTAGAATGAAGGGATAAAATAAGCACTCCTTTATAACAGGCAAGTGCCCCCAAGCAAGGTATGTATGTTCTTTGATACTGTTCCTCTAGGTAGCAGTGGCCCAGAGGTGACCTAGCAGCATTCCCATTCATTAACTTGTTTTTTGTCTACTTCCTGTGCTCTAAAGGGACAATTAATCCCAGTAAAACAGTATCAGGCATCCAGTAGCTAACCAATGTATGCTCTGAGACACAGGAAATTAAAGACAAAAACAGATACTATCTCCAGTAAATATTTAAGTTGCTTAATCTCACAATCCAAAAGCTCAAAAAGTGACTAAATTGCACATTTGTATACACAGCTCCGAACATGTTACCGCAAAAAACATAGGAACTTAGTGACTTACAGAGGCTACAAAAGAACCTGCACTTAGGACAGTACAGTCTGAGATTTGCTGGTTGATTTGGTCCCTGGCACAAGGATGGATTGTCCTCCTGCTCTGGCCTTTCACAAGTGCTGGGTACACAAAAGTCCTAAGGCTATGTGGTGGCCTGCTCTGATGAGGTTTTGTTATGCTTTGACCTTCCAGCAAAATCATGTTGCTCTGGCTCTCCTACTGCTCCTGCTTGCTTAACCCACTAGCGCTCAGAGAAAACCCTTCAATAGACACACAAGCTGAAAAGCAGCCTTTAGTATTAGACTGAGGTCTGTTCAGAAAAGGTGTAAGAAAACAGCTTCAGCTAAGAAGGTATGGGGGTGCTGTTGCTTATCTAAATTTTTACACTGTGCCCATCACCTGCCTTTATCCATACCACATTTCATTCCTCAGTTAGATACCCACGGTGTCCCTCAGGGATCAGTGCTGGGCCCCATCCTCTTTAACATCTTCATAGATGATCTGGATGAGGGCATGGAGTCAGACATCAGCAGCGGGACTTTGACCGCCTGGACAGATGGGCAGAGTCCAATGGGATGGCATTCAATAGCTCCAAGTGCTGGGTGCTGCACTTTGGCCACAACAACCCCATGCAGAGATACAGGCTGGGGTTGGAGTGGCTGGAGAGCAGCCAGACAGAGAGGGATCTGGGGGTGCTGACTGATACCTGCCTGAACATGAGCCAGCAGTGTGCCCAGGTGGCCAAGAGAGCCAGTGGCATCCTGGCCTGCATCAGGAATGGTGTGGTCAGCAGGAGCAGGGAGGTCATTCTGCCCCTGTACTCTGCACTGGTTAGACCACACCTTGAGTACTGTGTTCAGTTCTGGGCCCCCCAGTTTAGGAGGGACATTGAGATGCTTGAGCATGTCCAAAGAAGGGCGACAAGGCTGGTGAGAGGCCTCGAGCACAAGCCCTACGAGGAGAGGCTGAGGGAGCTGGGATTGTTTAGCCTGGAGAAGAGGAGGCTCAGGGGTGACCTTGTTGCTGTCTACAACTACCTGAGAGGTGGTTGTGGCCAGGAGGAGGTTGCTCTCTTCTCTCAGGTGGCCAACGCCAGAACGAGAGGACACAGCCTCAGGCTGCACCAGGGGAGATTTAGGCTGGAGGTGAGGAGAAAGTTCTTCACTGAGAGAGTCATTGGGCACTGGAATGGGCTGCCCGGGGAGGTGGTGGAGTCGCTGTCCCTGGGGCTGTTCAAGGCAGGATTGGACGTGGCACTTGGTGCCATGGTCTAGCCTTGAGCTCTGTGGTAAAGGGTTGGACTTGATGATCTATGAGGTCTCTTCCAACCTTGGTGATACTGTGATACTGTGGTTATCGCTTAAAGTGAATCCTTTAAATGTAGCTTTGGCAGGGAAATTAAGTGGTTTTTTTTTTTTCCTTTACTAAACTTCTATATTGAGGGAGTCATACTGAGTTAAATATCATATTATTAACTACAGACATTATCATGAAAGTGCACATCACACAAGCATCCAGAGAGATGAAAAAATGCAGATTTCAGATTGGGCATCCAAATAAGAGCATTCATGCAGAACACTGATTTGATTCTGATGTATCTGTTTAGATCACTTATAGCAATGGAAAACACAAAAATGACAGAGACATGATATTTAATAAAAATATAATGCTCTGAAGTGAGCATCAGTTTGAATATATTACAAGCATGGCGGTAAAATAAAAGATCATTGGGACCAATTACAAAAGTAATTTAAAAAACAGAGTACATCAGAACAAGCATCAAAATGAATCTAGCTACAAGTCAGAGCATTTGGATACCTCTAAAAAAGGGATTTTTAAAAAAAACTTTTAAAAAATGTTTAAAGCAGAGCTAAGTTTAAAGTGCTCAGTTCCAGTGGGAGCAAATGTTTTACACAGCCAGTGACATGTGACAAAGAGAAAAAAATACAGAAATTCAATTAGCCAAATGAGGCTGTGAACTTACATGTTCTGATGATATCTTCTTCAGAAGTTCAGAACTGGGTGTTCCCACAATTTCCATTATTCTCTTTAGCTGGTCAATATCTGTATTATTTCAGGGAAATAAACAGCACAGTCCTTCTGGGTTTAAACAATTAATGAGTTTTCATGCAGACAGTGAAGATGTTCAAAATTATTCAACAAGACAATTACCTTATAGTCTATGGAAGGAAACCAAATCATACCTGTTTCGGTCTAGGCCTGGAGAATCAAATTCTCTGATGTACTATATGAACCTCTCAGATATGCCTGTGTGTGAGAAAAGTGCATGCAAAATATTGCTTTCCCATCCTAGTTCCCAATTTAACATATTCTTAAACTTTAATTTAATAACACAGTTATGTGTCAGTGGTCTGAGGGAGTTCTGAAGAACAGTTTGGTATGATGCACCACACAGGGAGATATTACTAATCTGAGGGCTGGCAGAAAAATTCTCATTTAAAAACTGCTTTACATCAGTCTTGAAATGAAAAACATTGAAAGTGTTAATATTTAATTGCCATATATGATCTGTAACATATGTTATGTTTTCCATAGAGACACAAGCTTAATTCACAGCTTTAAATCGAGATGAACATACAAATGTAGACAATATTTTCTAACAGAAAAATAAATCAATTATTTATTGAAAACTAGATGGAACATCTCTCTTATGAGGAGAGACTGAGGGATCTGGGGCTCTTTAGCTTGGAGAAGAAGAGACTGAGAGGTGACCTCATCAATGTTCATAAATATGTGAAGGGTGAGTGCAGGAGGATGGAGCCAGGTTCTTCTCAGTGATTCCCGATGACAGGACTAGGGGCAGTGAGTGGAAGCTGAGGCAAAGGAAGTTTCATGTAAACATGAGGAGGAATTTTTTCACTGTGAGGGTGACAGAACACTGGAACAGGCTGTCCAGGGGGGTTGTGGAATCTCACTCTCTGGAGATATTCAAAACCCACCTGGACGCATTCCTGTGTGATCTGGTATAGGTACTCCTGGTCTGGCAGGGGAATTGGACTGGATGATCTCTCAAGGTCCCTTCCAGCCCCTGACATCCTGTGATTCTGTGATACTGTGAAATCAAAGTGTGAAGTACAATCATCATCCAGATGATGGATTCCTGGACAATGCCTGTAGTTACCACAGAGCTTAACAATGATGAGCACAAAAGAAAGGTCAGCAAGGAGACTTAGTGTCTCAAATCTCTTGACAGTTTTTTTCAGGCAGTTCCATTTTAGCAGAAGCATTTGCCTTTTGACAGGTTTCAGAGCAGTAAGAAATGTCAATATTCAGCACCCAAGAATGTGTCATTGTTAAAGAAATTAAAATTAAAAGTGTTCCACTTCTGATATAGTAGTTTCCTCATTCTTCATAATATTTTTTCCAGTTTTATTATTTTACTGCTTTTCTCTGCAATGGCTCTTTTTCTCCTCCTGCCAGTGCAGGAAACACCAGTGGAAAACCTTGATGCTCCACCAAGGACTACAGCACAGCACTGAAGAAAAGACAGAGTTTTGTTGTTTCTGTTCCTATTTGTTGTTTCTAGACCTTCTGGCCTTTTTTTATAACAGGACACAATATGATAATATGCCTATTAATTCCTCTATTTAAAAGTTAATTTGTTGGTGGTTTAGGAGTTTTCAGGATAAAAGCAGTTCGGCTTTTTAAAATTATATTAGACAGTAAAAAAATTTCGCCTTAGTGTCAGTTTTAACAGATCTTTCTTCACTAAGATACACAAAAGCAAGAAATCTGCTCTGTTGTATCTAGTTTATGATTTAAATACAGATAACTAACAAGCAATATATGTTACTTATGAACAGATATTCTGTTACTGTTTCTTCTTCCTACTGGTGGGCCTCATATTGAGCTGTTAGATACACTAAACTGAAAGATTAGGAAAAATTGTTTACTGTTTATAGAAGTGTGTTACCTCAAAAACATTTCTATAGAAACAGTCAAGTCTTTAGAGGAAAAAAAAAGAAAGTTAGAGTAATTTTATAGCTGCATTTTATGGTTTATGTTAAGGATACAATCATTTCCTGGAAATAGGGCTTTCCCTTTCAATAGCTCTGCCATGATGCATCCAACTGACCAGATGTCAACTGCCAAAAAAGGGAAAGAGAAATGCCTGTGATGAATTGAAGAGATCCTTAAACAGAGCTGCTTCTTGGTTTAAAACCATCACTACATCCAGTTGTAGCAAAATCCAAGTCTTCATAGTTTACCTGTTTGATTGTAGTGCATCCAGTTCAACATAATTTCTGGAGCTCTGTACCATCTTGTTGCAACATATCCGGTCATTTCATCATCAGTTTGTCGAGCTAAACCAAAGTCTAAAATCTACAGACAACAAAACAAAAAAACCCAGACAAACAAACAACAACAACAAAAAAACCACAAACAAAATGTCTTTGCATTTCTTGTAGGTACTGATTTTCCTCATTACTCATTTTTGAGTTTATCCAGAGTCACTCACTATTGGTGAAGTAAAACAGCAGCATGGCAGATGAGCTCATCCGCACTCCCCACTGTAAATCTGCATAAAGAGGCTTCCCCTGTGATGAGCCTGGCCCTTTTTCGTCTAAGGCAAACTTTACATTTTGCCTCAAGTTCAATTTTCCACTTACATTAATTTGCTAAAAGTAAGAGCTGTTGCTACAAAAGATGAAACACTATCAGCTGGGAATGTTTGTGCAAGATGCCAATAGCAAGTGCCACTGGCCATAAAAATTTTAAAGAACACAAGAGCTGATCACAACTCTGCAGGACTTCTGTTGTTTCCCTCTTACATCTATCTAAGCATTTACACCAATCACGAATCATTCCAGTGGCACTAGGAAAGAAACACACCTCCTGCATAACAAAGTCGATTTAAATCACATGCCATCTGGTTTTGGTAGCACTCCCTCACTGAAACAACAAAGGAACTCTGTTTAGGTACACATATTACGCAAGGGTTTGATAAGCAAAATGTTCTTCTCCATATCCTCTCCCTCACTATACTGGCAGGAAATTATTTCAATTATATTTTTCTCCTGCTTATTTCTTTGTTTTCTACTTTTTGATTGGTCCAAATCCCACAAATTATAGAGCTGAAATGTATCCCTAGCTGAGAAGGAGACTGTTGTGAAAGGGTACCATTTGAGCCTCAATGCTGTCCGTAAAGTCAGTCATCCAGAAATGTGAATTAGGTTCAACAGCAGCCTCCAGTGACATGATCCAGGATTATTTATTAAGCTGATGGCTAATCCTTTTCAATGGAAGTATGAAAAATTTAAAAAGTATAATTCAAAATTCCTCAGTTATAATCCAATTTAAAGATATCAAATGCCTACAGAAAATTATTAAGACATAAATAACACATTAACATCTTCTCATATACTTTAAAAGCATTATTCCTTTATTAAATAAGCAAAAATAAAAGCATGAGGCAAACAAGGCATGAATAATAGCATGAAACTCAAACACTAATGCTTTTACTTTTATAAGGGGTTTCACCAATATTTTTCTTAAACAGCTATCATATATGTACACAAAAAATATATTCCTTTCTTTTCTTTCTATTCCCTTTTTTGTTTGTTTCTGGAAATATCCACTAGATGTTCTACTAGAAAACAATTTGGTATCAAAGGAAGTAAAACTAAATATATAAACAAAGCAGAGTAGTGTAACAAATGGTAGACGGGGAGGTGCACGGATACCACAGTAATGGAAACAAATAAAGAAGGGGAAAAGATTCAAAGTCTCCTTTACTTACACTAAAAAAATACAGCACATATTTTAGAGTGCATGATCAGACCCAGATGACTCATAAAATTTCACAGATGCTGAATACATGCATGAAAACATTAAAGGGATAATCATGAAACTTGCTGAACATCTGCTAGTGTCACTAAACCAAACAAGAAACTGCAATTTCTCACCACAGATCTGGATTGGTGCAAGAACCTAACTGCACTGCTCTTATTCACTGTTGTGATTTTTCTTTTCTGCTGATCTTGTAGTATTTGAAATGTTTTCTTAAGTCCCTCACAATTGGAATAAAGTTATTACATCATACGCTTCTGGCTGTCATGGAGAAATGCTAACTCATTCTTAGGCTTCAAGGCTTAGAAAGCTAGAAGATAGCTTTTCCGTCACTGGAGTATGATGCTTGTTATGTAGTGTCATATAATTGATATAAATGTGTATATTAAAACAGCATTTGAGAACTGTGGAGTGCAGGGGTCTTTATGATTAGTTTTTTCGGCTGAGGTTGTAATTGGCAATGTAACTGGCATATTTTCCCATATAATTAGGTTGTAAATTCTATAGATAAAAAATAGAAGCATTGCAAGGCTTCATCTAAACTGAGTAGATACAGATTACTTATCACAGGTTAAACTTTCCAAATATATTCAGTCAAGCACTCATTCATGAGCCAACTTATTAGCCTACATACCATCTGAGAGGAAGTAAAGATGAACATCTTGCAAAGACAAATTTGTGTTCACACTAAATTAGCATTAGAGAAGAAACACACATTCATGGAAATAGGTTTTCTATGCCAGGGGAGCAAAAATAGCAAACAGCTGAACTTAATGGAGTCAGAAATAAAAACAGTAGCTAATGTTTTCTCACAAAACTGCCATCTTGAGAGCTTTTACAACATCCATCTTTACAACAGTATGATACCTACCCTCAATTCACAGTCCTCATTTACGGCTAGGTTACTGGGCTTCAAGTCCTGTAGCAGAACACAGAGTTAGTCAAGTATGATTTATACCTTTTAAAGTATATTACAATGATGCACAGAGGGACATGCTCCATTCATTTCTATTATCACAATGAGTGAACTCACCCTGTGGATGATTCCAGCTGAGTGAATGTACTGTTAAAGGGAAAAGAGAAAGTAAGATTTGAAGTTAGAGGTGAAGGAAAGTATGTCACTTGTCTTATCTTCTCACTTCTGAGACCGATTGTTTATATACAGAAGAGACTTAAATCACACTGCATTTTCCGATCAAACAGAGGTATGACAAACTTCAAACTCACCTTGTTTTGACTTATCCAGAGCTCAACATTTCAAGAAGAGCAAACACGAACCCTAGACTCTGCTGTGAAAAACAGCACTTGCGGTGATCCTTCTGTTGAAAGTTTCTTATCAATTTGCCATTTGTCCCAGTTGTATCTGGATATCCACGTTTAGCAGTTTAGTGAAGTCAGTGGCTTAGGGAGCAGAATGGTTGACTCCTATAAACACCTACCCATACCATAAATGCTGAATATGGGTAAGAAATATTTGCATCCTGGGACGGGTTATTGACCAAAATACCTACCTATATCATATCACTACTTCGGGTCCAGTTGCAAAGCAAAGACCTAAGGCAGTATTTTAGTGGCTATTTAGTGCCTCTGCTACTTCACATAAAACATTAAAACTCCAAGAGTGAGAGAAGCTTACTCTGTAATTGCCTACTGCTCACTCATTAGGATTAATAGTCAATTATCTTACTGACCAGGATCATACAGACTTTGAAACTCGTCTATTCTCTAGAGGTGGATTCACATTCTTTTTTTAGGAATAGAGATTACATGCAAGACGTGCTTATCAATCCAAATCTAGTGAAAATTCAAGAGCATTCGTCTTGTTTCAGACCTATGAATTGTTTATCAGAAGGGCAGGGCCACCCCTGAATGCTCCTCGTAAGAGCTGCAAGCAGCTGAATGAAAAGGAAACCAAAACGCCACTTGTGACAGAAGGAGCTGTGTCCCTGCTTTGCTGAGACAATGACAAAAGCTCCTCTTAGCGCCAGCAAGCAGTCCTCTATGAGCCAGCTCAGGAGCCTACCAAACTATGCAGCTCCACACTAATGCTTCGTCTGCTCAAATGTCTTCTGCAGGGTATGAAGCCTGTGCTCAATACTCCTAAGCACACTCAGAAGTGAGCCCAAGGCTCACCTAAATATGCAAATATATGTTGTAATGACTCCAGTGTAGATGTAAGCAAAAAGTTAAATATGATCAAATGTTCAACTAATGCAACATTAGAATTTCAATTCCAGATTTCCCCTCCCCTTGCTGTGCACCTGAGGGCATTTCTGTAATTACTAATCCCTTTAGAGCACAGTTCTTACTAATATTTTGATCTGACACAGCATAGCTTTATAATGAAAATCACAAGCTGGACAATTAACTCCAGAATCCATCTTCCTCATTAATTTGTTAACTTAAGCAAATGAGACAAAGCAAGTAAGGGCTTAGTCCTGCCATTTTTAATCACTAAAACCTTCACTTAAATTGACAGAACCCACATATGTGTGTAAGAATTATTCTTTCAGACACAGGTGACTTGCTGTTGCATCAAAAGAAGCATGTCCAGCAGATTAAGAGACATGATTCTGCCACTCAACTCTGTTCTGATGAGACCCCACTGGGAGCACTGTGTCCAGCTCTGGGGCCCTCAACACAAGAAGGATATGGACCTGATGGAGAGGGTCCAGAGAAGGGCCACAAAAATTATCAGAAGGCTGGAGCTTCTCTCCTGCAAAGACAGGCTGAGAGAGCTGGGGTTGTTGAGCAAGAAGAGAAGGCTCTGGGAAAACCTTATAGCAGCCTTCCTGCTGAAGGGGACCTACCAGCAAGCTGGGGAGGGACCTTTTACAAAGGCATGTAGCTGTAGGACTAGGGGCAGTGGTTTTAAACTAGGAAAGGGTAGATACAAATTGGACATAGGGAAGAAATTGTTTACTGCAAGAGTCATGGAACACTGGAATAGTTGTCTGGGGGGGATGGAAGCCCTGTGCCTGGATACTTTCACAGTCAGGCTTGATGGGGCTCTGAGCAATGTGATCTAGCTGGGAATGTCCCTGCTTACCGCAGGGGGCTTGGACTAGATGACCTCTAGACGTCCTTTCTAACCCACTGCATTCTATGATTTGATGCAACGAGTGTATTTCAGAGCCAATATTTACCACATTTTGCTTTGAAACACAGTTATTGTCCATACCTAAAACATCAATTACTGTTCACCTGGTTACTAAAGCAGCTGATTTATCTCTTTTCTTTTTGCTTATACCTAGAAAAATCAACGGTGGTCCAAGAAAACACCACCTTGAAAGGGAATGCATTTTCTATATCTTCTCTTTGTAGACACATGTTTAATGGCAGCAAAATTATATGTTTTAATTCTTTCAGAAGAAAATGCTACAGCTTCATTGACAATCACCTTTGTTATCCAACTGTACACACTTTAACCGATATGATTAAAGGAAACAATGACTTTACAAAGTAAACACTAGGTGACTGATTGCAACATCATACACTGCTAGGACAAGCAACTACTTCCAGACATTTCCCAAAGAACCCAACTAACTTCATTATCTCATCACCCATGTGACTCTGCAATAATCAGAGCTGTAGAGTTTCAAACTGTCTCTTGCCTTTCAAAGCACAAATGAGAGTCACTTGCCATACCATTCGTTTATCAGCTTCACATTTTTCAGAAGTTTTTCTGCAACCTTCTTGTGACAGGTGAAGTGCCTAAACCACACATACACTGTGTGCCACAGAACACATTCACTTGAGACATTATATAGCAAGTGATTCTCCAATAGTAACTTAAATAGACACTAATCTAAAGTTTATGTTCAAGGGGAGTATTAAAATGTGTTGTGCATGTAAGCACTGACAGGCTTTGGGATTTATTTCTGGTTAGAAAAAAACCGAACTGTTGATTTCTAGAGTGTGTGCAAGGCAGCAATCAAGACATTAAAAAGTGCTTAAGTACTGTCACTGCAGCAGAACAGTTGCTGCTACAACATTTCAGTTGCTGACTCTAACCTCCTACATTCAGCCAGTACCTTAAGCCCTCGAAGTAACTGATAGACAAGAAACTGTATATGATCATCTGTTAACTTCTGGCACTTCACGATGTTATTCAGGTCAGCACCCATCAAATTTGTCACAAGATACCTGTGAAAATGAAACAGAGAGAAGGAGACAAAAAAACATCACATTTAAGATTTTCAGAATGTAACTCCTAACAGCAGCACATGTAAGGAATAACTACAGGTTCCTTTTCCACTTTTGTGTAATGCAGTTTATAGGTTATGCTCTTTAAATCAGTTATGAGCTTTAATAATAGAATCACAGCTGTGAGATTTAATATCATGAAAAAGAAAAATCCTCATGGTACAGTGGAAGTTTTTATCTCTTTTTTCTCCATGACGCACTACACCAGTTTGGTGAGGGGGAGAACCCATCATATTTTGACAGGAACAGGAAGCCTCACCCAACATCAAAGTGGGAGCCTGAGGCACTAAATCTACAGTGCCTGCAAGGCCCTGGAATATCTGAGGATGAAAATCAACATTGGATTGGTTGAAAAAAGAGTGTTTTGTGTGACTTCCTTCCCCATGCCTGCTGGAGTTTTATTTTGTCACAAATTTTGCAGAAACAATGACTATGCTCTAAAAAACAGTGCTGGGACAGAAGTATGCATCCATCATACACAGCTCTCATTTGTGTAATTTTGCCCCAGGGTCAAAGAGGTTTGGCCACTAATTTTTATGGAGGAAAAATTATATTAATTACCATTTTTTTCTGGTAAATAGTTTATGTCAGTGCTTATACATGACATAAACTAAGAGGAATTCAGCATAAATCTTATGTTTGAGTAACGCCAAAATACACATCATCCTAGGTTAGTCAGGAATCTAGCCTAAATTTATCTTGTCTCAGTTAACAGAATTCCTTCCTGCATTCCTAAACTATTCCATCTAGCTGTGAAAAAATAATCTACAGCTAACACATACTTGAACTGAAAAATTTTGGTTAGTGACAGTTATGTAATATCAAATAATTTACCACATACAATAATCTTGATTAATGATCATTAAAAACCCCAAATCAAACAGAAACAAACAAAAAAAAAACAACACAAAAATGAGGCTCACTATCTTGCCTTCTCTTTTGTGGAATGGCTGCAAAAAGATTTATTTGACTTCACACAAAGCCAACTGTGGCTGCAAGTCTATTAGAAAATGAAGTGCTTCCCTTTGCACATCAGAGTGGTACGTACTCACTTAGTTATTAACTAGTCAGAATGATTTAAAAACTTTACTTACACTTCATTAAAATTTTCTATTGATGTTGCAGGTGTAAAGACATCTAGCAATCCTATAACCTGAAAGATGAGGGAATGGACATTTTATTTTCAGGTATCTGTAAAGTAATGAGCATGCAATTAGTACTGGCAGTGCTTAATATTTTGAGGATGAGACTTCTAACAACATGACACATGGTCTTCCTGAAAACTCAATACAACTGGCACAATAGTTGGTCTGTACAGGTACAGCCTCAGCAGTCTCCACAAACAGCAGAAAATGGAAATAACAGCAAAAGCAGTTACAACTAGAGTTTAGGCAACTGGAAATAAAGGCAGGAAAATTAAAGGTGCATTCCAAACAAGGTGGCATGTGGCTTACACACCTCTTGATACTTAAGACTGTGCACAGTTTAATAGGTTTTCTTGACCTGGTGTTTAACTTTTTTAGTATCATTTCTGCAGAATACTTTTCAACCTGCTATATTTTATTCAGGCTTCAATTCATCAAGTTACTTTTAAGCAGGTGAATACTACCACTGAAATCAACTGTTTGCCCTATAAATTTAGAATAGTACTCCATTATTTGGGGTACACTGCTGTTAATTCCAGTGAAAGTATCTGCTCTTAATTTTTCAGCAGAATCCAAATGCAACAAAAGTAGGTCTGAGGTTTGTTTTTTTTTTCCCTGAATTGATGTTTCAAGAGCATCCAACTGTAGTGAGGCAGAACATTCCCATCACTCTAGTTAGAGAAAAGCAGAACTGGTTGCTTTGGATCTCATTAGCTGCATCTTTAAGATGACATTAGATACTTTTAAAATAAAAAGACAGCCTTTACTCAAAGTCTCAGAAGCTCAGTGACTTCACTACACAGAAGATGGCTAGGTCTACCTTGCCGGACTTGCATCACTTTTTGGTAATGATTGTATCTGACTGAAATTATGTCTATATCGTCAACTTTTGTCCTGAAAATCTGAAGGGAAAGAACTCAGTCTTCACTTACGTTCTCATGCTTCATGTGCTTAAGCAACCTAAGCTCTCGGTAGGTCCTTCTCGCATGAATAAGTGACTGAAAAGGTCTTGAAAGCTTTTTTACTGCCACCTTCTGTCTCGTTTTGGTATCATAAGCTGAACTGGAAAAGAAAAAGTCCATGTTGAAGGCACGTCCTACTTCAAAGCTCACAGCTAGTTCATTAGAGAAATCTGTGGGGTTTTGTGTGCTCCTGCTCCTTTCTTTGCTTTCTTTCACCTTCTACTCAGGAACTGCAACCAGTGAAGGTAGTCAGCGTTAACTGAAAGTATCCAAAGACAGTTCCCTTGTTTTCACGGGATCACAGGATGTTAGGGGTTGGAAGAGACCCAAAGAGATCATCGAGTCCAACCCCATCTAGCAAATTATTGATGCTTATGATAATGCTCAGGACTCATCCACAGGTAACCTTTCCTCATATAGCAGAAAAAGCAACCAGAGAATTAGTACCACTGTCACAGCTTCAGCCTCCAGCTCCAAGGCAAGGCCCATAGGGAACACGAGGATTCAGACAATGAGTCTCACTAAATAAGCTGAAGTCTGTACTAATTAGAGATAGGCTGCCACTAGATAACCATTATCTTTCTAGGTGATAATGCCACAAAATGGGCATCAAATGAGGATGACATAGACAAGGCCACACAATTTTCTTGGGAAATGCTGGTAACAAGTGAACACAGGTACCTATCTTACACTCCACACAGCATGTGCTTAAATTCATACAGAGGAAGATGCTCCACTGAAGAGGTCACTAAATAAAACACCAAAAGCACAGGAGGGAAACTCACTGGTTTTTTGTGCATTAGAAATACATGACAAGCATAAGCCATCAATAAATGCTGTCTGCGACGCAGCACAGGAATAAAACTGATCTCTCTATTACTCCATGACCTTACAAAAAAGATTCGGTTTACTATCTCGTGTGCTAGTTTGAAGCTGGCTGGAATATTTTGGTGAGAAGAATTAGATTATAGGCTGTGAAAAGGAAACAATGGTAATGTTTACTTCACTCATAGGCTTGCTGAGATGTATGAAAACAGGAACACATAGATAACACAGTTGCTCTCTGGCTCTGGCTGCCTGCCCTATCCTGCTGTCTGTGTAACTAATCCTTCTGCTTCCTAACGCCCCTGGCCAATTCTCCAAACTCACCTTGAACATAAGGCAAAGTCTGGGATAAGGTAGAGGGGTGGAAAGGACGTGAAAGGGTGGTTGGGAGCCCCTCCTGGGGACTCTGGCTTCTGGGAGGTGTGTTGTGTTTATTACATTTTAACTTGTGTATTTCTGTATATAGCTGTATATATCATAACTATTTGCTTGTATATTGTGCTAAGCTGTAAATATAAAGCTTCATTCCAATTTCCAGCTTGGCTCAGTCTAGTCTGGGTGATTTCATAAGAGTGGGGGGGTGGGTAACACCCAAACCCTCACATCTTGTGAAGAACAAAAAAAAAATAATCTTTATACTGTTACTCTTATTCATTAAGTTAAAATTCCATTGAATAAAGAATACCTTGAAATGTTCTGTCTGAAGCATGGATAACACTATCTAAGCCTGCTAGAGAGCATTAGCAAGTGAAGAATCTTCACACATGTTTATCCTGCAGAAGTTTGGGGTTTTTCTTTAGTTTTAAACAGTGAAATTAGATTCATAAAATGGTTTGGGTTGGAAGAGACCTTTAAGGTCATCTGATTCCAACCACCCTGCAATGGGTGGGGATACCTGCCACTAGACCAGGTTGTTCAAGGCCTCATCCAACCTGGTCCTGAACACTTCTAGGAAGAGGGCATCCACAACCTCCCTGGGCAACATGTTCCAGTGTCTCACCACTCTCACTGTGAAGAATTTCTTCCCAATCTTCAGTCTAAATCTACCCATGCACAGGAGGCTGACAGCTATTTTAGACCAACACTGTGCAGACTTAAGGGGCATTTGGGAAGATGGTTGCTTTTTTAGAATGCCACAGAATCATTCAAGTTAGAAAAGACCTCTAAGATCATCAAGCCCAATCACCAACCCAACACCATCATGCCCACTAAGTGCAATGTCTGCATGTTTCTTGAACACCTCCAGGGACTGTGACTTCATCACTTCTCTGGGCAGCCTGTTCCAGTGCCTGATCACTCATGCAGCAAAGACATTTTTTGTCATACCCAACCCAAATCTCTCCTGGTATAATAATAACAAAAGGGCTTAAAAACAGAGGAGGTAGATTTAATCAACAGATTTCTTGCAGAATAAGTGAGTCACCCAGGAGACACATGAAACTGATAAGAAGATTACTAAGTTAGATTCTTGCAGGCATCACAGAAGTGGACCTTCAGGGAACTTTTAGAAGTGTACATGGTTACACTTTGCTGAGTACGTTGGAAAAGACACTCCCTGGGCATAAGAAAGCAAGTACAGGAAGAAGGAGAAGACTGGTGTCACTCTGAGGAGTGAATGGGAGGGATACCACTTGTTCCAGCAATACAGCAGGGATACAGGTATTCAGGATATGAGGACGCTGTGTTGCTCAAATACACAAAGCAGCTCAAGGAACAACTGCTGTGAGAAGAACCAACAACAGAGATATGAGTCCACGTGACTGGCCACAGGGATGACATAAAGGTTGCAGAAGTACTTCTGAAGAAATAAAAAGGAAGTCAGTGCTTAGCTGTTAATGTAACAGAGATTAGATATAATTGCCCTGAGTGTTATCCTGGCCAGCAAAGCCACTGGAGAACATTGTCAAGTCCCACAAACACATATTCTCTATATCCTTTCCAACTTTTTTTCTAGTGAAAAAGGAAATGTTTATCAGATTGTGATGGTTTGGGTGTTCCCCGCCCCCCCCCCACTTTAGAAATCACCCAGACTAGTCTCAGACGGCTCTGGGAATATAAATGAAGCTATTTATTTACAGCTAGCACAATATACAAGCAGATATTTACAGTATATACAGTTAGATACAGAAATAGACAAGGTAAAAGGTAATACAGAAACACAACTCCCCTCCCAGAAACCTGAGTCCCCAGAAGGGGCTCTCAACCACCCCTGCACCTTCCCCCTGCCCCTCTCAACCTTACCCCAGTCCTAAAGAAGAATAGAGGTGCAGCCAAGAGGTTAAGAAGCAAAGATGAGTGGAAGGTGAGGTTAGGGAGATGCAGCTCAGTCAGAAGCCAGAAGCAGAGTGTGACAAAATGGCGAGAGTGTTATCTAATGTTTTTCCTTTCTTCTTCAGCAAGACTCTGAGGGGAGTAGACATCACCATTGTTTTCCTTTCACAGCCTATGATCTAATTCTTCTCACCAAAACATTCTACCCTGCTTCAAACTAGCACACAGATAAATGATACTGCCCCAAACAGCAGTCTGTGCTTAATATCTCAGCTCTTCTGGTAATTCACAAACCTTCCCACCCACGTGCCAGTTTGTGAAATACTATGCACATTATACAAAGCTAGGAAGAATTAGATTTTAAATCCTGATATCATGATAAATATCCCTCTCCTCCCAATTCTAAGGTCAAATGTGGGTTTCAGTGGTTTAAAAACCACTGATCTTTAAGATGCATTGCTTTTTACCCTCCATTTGTCTCAAGGCTGCAAAGCTTTCAGATGGCACAAAACACTGGTTTTTTAGCTTCGTTAATTCTTATGACAGCAGCTTTTTAGACACAGGATGGAAGCTCATAAGGAAAGAGAGGAAGGAAAAAAAGAAAGAAAACAAATGGCAACTTGAGTCCTGAGCTCACTAATGGGAAATCATGAATTGAAGCTACATAGGCATGTTTAAATGAGTACCTCTGCAGTTAAGAAACTGTACCAAATGATAATCAAGAGCTAATGCCTTCAGGCTCTTTCCTTGCCTCGTTTATCATCATAATTCAAGTTACTAACAGATTTCATGTTTCTCAGAACCAAGGAAGACTTGCACCTGTGATCATTGCTACTGCCTTTGTGAACACATTTTTCAAGCAGTAAGCCATTGCCTGCATTCCTCCCTATGTACACTTCCTCCTCTTACTTAAGATTTGGTTTACCCCTCTTATCATTGCATTATCCCAGCTGCAATCCGAGTTTTGCCCTGAACCCCTCATCATTCCCTGAGTAAATTGTTCAGTAGCAGGATGAGTTGCTTCCCTTTGTGTCTGATTTCTCCAAGAATGTTTGGCCTTCGGACTAGTCCCTGCATAGAATGTCTCTGGGCTCAGTAAAACATGGGCCCTCTTGCTTGGCACCTGCAAACCCTTCCTTGAAGGTTTGCCATCAGCCCAACTAAAATCATTCAAGCCATCTTCTTAAAAAAAATTAAAATCAAAGTAACCAAACTCCAACCCATGCTGTTAATCAGTTTGATTTAATGAAAAAGACTAAGGTTAGAGCCCCTCACCTT
The DNA here is from genome assembly GCF_015220805.1 of Pogoniulus pusillus. Classification (NCBI taxonomy): domain Eukaryota; kingdom Metazoa; phylum Chordata; class Aves; order Piciformes; family Lybiidae; genus Pogoniulus; species Pogoniulus pusillus. The sequence continues at coordinate 25,531,134 of NC_087267.1, read as the reverse complement.
CCCTTTCCCTGCATGACAACCAACTCACACTCTCTGCAACTCTCTGTCAAGACAGGAGAGGGCTTCTTTAGCAGAGGTGTTTACATTGCTTCACAAATAACTGCTAGAAACTTTTGGTGCTTTTTTCTTTTGTAAGTCTTTTCTACAGACTTCAGCTTTGGTTGACCACTTGTCACTTGTTTATACCTGGTTTATTTTCATTTGCACTTAGGATAGAAATAATCTTTCCAATGGTTTAACTACTGTTTCCTGAGTCGCTCTGAAACTATATATTCTGATGCATCTTAACCTCTCCTTATGATGTTACCTCATGTAACTGTACAGTAAAATGGAGATGAACTTTGATACTTGCAAATGGATGTAATTTTCCAGCCATGTTTGTTCGTTACTACTAGCATTTCATTTGTTGTAGGCAGTGAAACTAAGTGACTTTTTAATTGCATGTTGCCAGTATTCCTGTCATCATCTTTGAGCATTGTGCTCATATGCCTCAACAGAATAAACAAACACTGCTTTAGGCAGACATTCTACCATAATTTTAAATAGAAACACATTTATTACTATATTTTAAATTTACAAGAAACAACATTGCAACTGTGCTAGTTTGAAGCTAGCTAGAATGTTTTGGTAAGAAGAACTAGATTACAGGCTGTGAAAAGGAAAACAGAATGCTCGCACATAGGCTTGCTGAGACACAAGAATCCAAACATAGGTAACTCACTTCTTGGTGCATTGCCTGAGCTGCATTTCTTCTCTCTGGCCTCTCTGCCGCTTCTCTGATTAATCCACTTTGCTTCCTAACCCCCTGGCCAAACCTCCATTCTTCCTTGGGACTGGGGTAAGGTTTAAAGGGGTGGGGAGAAGGTGAAAGGGTGGTTGAAGCCCCTCCTGGGGACTCAGGTTTCTGGGAGGGGAGTTGTGTTTCTGTATTATCTTTTACCTTGTGTATTTCTGTATATAACTGTATGTACTGTAAATATCTGCTTGTATACTGTGCTAGCTGTAAATAATAAGCTTCATTCAATTTCCAGAGCCAGCTGAGTCTAGTCTGGATGATTTCCAATGTGTGGGGGTGTGGGTAACACCCAAACCATTACATCTTTTATTTTGGCTCCCAACTGCCCTTTCACCTTCTCCCCACCCCTCTCAACCTTACCCTAGTCCCAAGGAAGAATGGAGGTTCGGCCAGGGGGTTAGGAAGCAAAGTGTATTAATCAGAGAAGTGGCAGGGAGGCTAGAGAGAAATGAAGCTCAGGCAATGCCCCAAGAAGAAGTGAGTTTCCTATGTTTGGATTCTTGTATCTCTCAGCAAGCCTATGAGTGAGATAGAGGTCATTCTGTTTTCCTTTTCACAGCCTGTAATCTAGTTCCTCTTACCGAAACATTCTAGCTAGCTTCAAACTAGCACAGCAACAATCTTCACAATAACTTTTCCAGATAGGATCATTTTTGACCCAGAAACCTTTGCAGTTATGACATTTTTTATTGTCTGTCTTTTCCAAGATCAAGAATACAAAGCTATTATTCTGCTTATAGGGATGGCATCATTTTCACAGACTAGAGATGTTTACTTAGTGTGATTTTCAATCAGTGCTTAAATTAGCCCTATCTTTTCAAGTGTTGTCAGTTCCTATATTAAATAATTCTATTGAAGTTCCACTAGATGAAGCACAAATCTCTATTTATATGCACATTTACCTAGTTCTTAAGGTTTCAGAGAAAAGTTTGAATGTAGGAAACTCATGAAGTCAAAAGTCTCAGGAGGCAGCAAGGACAGGATTTTAGCAGCTTCATGCTAACTTTAGGACTGTTGATGGGGCATGGAATTTCAGTAGCTGATGTTTATAAACATGGCTCAACATGTGGTCATTTCCCTAGTACCCACAGACAGGTTATCCACTGTGATTGCACAACAATAACACTGGACAGACAAGCCATTCATGTGTGCAGGCTGCTCAGATCCTTTAGGGCTTTGGGGGGATTAAAGGCACCCTATTCTGCTATGACTACTTAGCCTTCAGGATCAAATTCACTTCAACACCGGAGTGCTACTTGCAGGAGCCTGGTCTGACAAATCATGCATGAAAACAACATGCATCCTATTTAGAAAACTTCGATATCCAGTGCAGGAAGAACTTGTCCAGTTGATCCCAGGAATACAGCCAGTTCCTGAACTTCCTAATGCATTCGGCTCAGAGAGGGCTTATGAGCTAGACATACTACTACCCACAGTGCCTGGAAAAAGTTCAGCTTGAGTGCACTGTTCGTTCTAGTAAGCTCTCTTCATTCCTGGACCCAATTCAGGTCTCTAGCTGATGCAGAGCGAAGGCATGATCCAAGCTGCTTGTATGTGTTGTCAGTCTTGTGTCTGCAGCAAACGGCAAGTTTTTGCTGCAGGTTGCCCATGTCAGTCACTACTTCAATCCCAGTCATACCAGATAACCTTGAAGTTTTACTTGTCTACAAACGGCGATTTTATGCTTGTGGAAGCATTATATATGTACAAATAATTAGATATACTCATTCTGGGTGATTCATTTGGGGTTAAATGGGAAAAAACAAAACAAAACAAAACACGAAACCAAACCCACACCAATTGGAGAAGATTAACTTTTCCACTTCACATAATTCAATTCAGTGTCCTATCTTGCAAAACTGTTACTATCTCTGTATCAGAAGTTAGAAAACTGGTTGGACACACTGTATCAAAATTGGAGCAAATGCCGTACATGAGCAGATCCTTAAAAGGACGCTGCAACTGGGTTTTCCCTATATTGTTCTAGGCCTCTGTTTTTCTTTCTTTTCATTGCAGCATAACACAAGTTTCTTTCACTGGGTCACATTCCTCTTTAATATGTGAAGATACTCCATTCCATGTAAGTGTTAAGAGGAAAAAAAAAAATCCAAGAAACAAAACCCCAAAACCACCTAACCAACCAACCCTCAAAAAACCCCCAAAATGCCCAAAGCCACAAAAATCCAAACTAACCATAAAAACCATGAATCACCAAAGAAAAAATGCTCAGTGTCACATGGGCATGAAGCTACTGATTTGAGTAAGAAAGCAAAAAAGAGATCAGACAAAATTTCTGCCATGTCTTTAGCACAGCCACAACTTCAAACTTAGATCCACAGATATCCTTTATATCCTAACCATCCTTTTGTGTACCCACTGACTCAACCCATTACAAGAGACATGAACCTCTCCTTGTGGACAGGTCCTTAATTTGTAAGATCCTGAATTACTGAGAAACAAGTAACAGCAGCCGAAGGGCATATGTGAGCAAGGATTAAGAAGCAAAGCATTGAAGAAGTCTTAACATGGAGAGAACCTAATGATTGAGGTAGGAAGCCCTTATTGCACCTTGCACTGGTAAGTAAGATAGAAAAGGTGTACATGAGAGTCCTGCCCCAGGACACATTTTAGTGCCTAAAAATTAGCTCCTCAAAGCCACAGTAAACAACAACCCTTTTTTACATTTCTCCTAAGTGTCACATGCAAAAGAAACTCTTCACACAAACAACATCAGTCTTGGGTTTTGCTTGCAAGATTTGGCTTGGGAGATTTGTCTTTTAAGCCTCCTCCAGGATTTTTCTCTTCCTTTCTAAAAACCAGCTGTTTTTGTTTGTTTGTTTGTTTTTTTAAATATATATTCTTTTAATAAGTAGAGCTACATTTTAGAGAGATATAGTATTGGGGAAAGCCAAAACAGCATCTTTTTTCAAAACAGCCAGAACAACACCACCAGAAAAACAGACCATAATAGCTATTGGCAATGCAGCAAGAGAACAACAGAAAAAGATCACTCATGGTAAACCCAAGAAACAGTTCATGTTTCTTCTTTATAAATGTTTTATTAATTTATGCAACTTCAAGTGATTCCCACCCTTTAAGAGCAGAAGTACAGAGTGTTAGTTTACTAAACCACACAAATCACAACATCTATGAAGGAAACCATAAAGGAGAACAAGCTGGTAGCAAGATGAAAAGCAGGAGGGTAAGTAATGGGCAGCTCTGAAACATGTTAATCTCATCATTACTGAAAAAAAAAATCCCTTGCTTGATGATGACAGGTTATTGGATGCTAAAATTACATTTCATCTCTTGGATATTATTCCAACATGCCATGCTGAACACTAGAATCAGTTGTTTTGCCTTTAGTTCAATCACTGCCAATTATCTCAGATTAATTTACCACTAGACCCAAATACAAAAGCACAAAATCTCTTACATAAGCAACATTACTGTTCCATAGCCAGCATAATAATATATACACACTTTTGATCAGACACTGAAAAACACGTCAAGATAATTGCTATCGATATATTTACATGTATACATCAGTACCTTTCAATATAACAATATAATTACCAAAAATGCTGTATCAGCCTCTAAATCCATAAGCAATTATTTTCTGATCTGTCTTATGTCTCCACAAAGACTTCAAGTAACTTTCCAGAGGTACAGTCACTCTTCCAGATGAAGTTATAGACAGTAGAGATTATATCAGTGGGAACGATGCATTTAAAACCACACATGTGAGAAAAACAGAGAAAGTGGAACTCGTAAGCTGTTAGCTTCCTCAGCATTTGTAACCAACTCATGGATACTAAACCAATAATGCATCTTAGATAGCCTAGAAGCCCAATGTCAGTACATAAACAAGGAGATCTGTCAGCTGTGACTAAGCCAGTACACTGCTAATGACAAATGTACTCTGTTTAACATTTCATTAAAAAAGACTGCCAGGTAGTTAAACTTTGGGCTTTGAAGCTACAGCTACAAATGTTCTTGGCTAACCTGCACATAAAATTTGAAGTGGTGCTTTCAAATGCATCCCATAAACCGAATCTGACACATCTAACTTTGATTCTTGTCCTTTTCCCCATTCCTTCCCCAACGTCTCCTTCACATTTCAAGTTTTGTCTCTCTACAAGCATCTAAATATTAAATGGTATCAATTTCTTCCATCTCATGCTCCTCTCTCTCAAAAATTCCTCTGGAAAGAAAACCTGCACAATATAAGCTGGTCTTCTGGTCTTCCCCACTACTTGAGCTTGCCATTACTTCACCCCTCCTACAAATCCCTCTCTACCACTCTCTCATGCATAGAGATGTTTCTCCTCTGCTCCTAAACTACTCCACAGCCCTAATGACAGTATCCTACATACGGATATCTGTCACAGCACTTCTCATCCTGCTCCAGAAAAAAAAACCTTCCTGATTCAGTCTCCTTCATTAAAAACATTCTTAGACAGCCTCATTTAAAATGGAAACTTTGACTCCACTAATTGCCATCCCACTTCCCTTTCCTTTCCAAAGTCAGTAACTACACTTGTCCAGTGTCTGGAAAGAAAGGCAAAGGAATAATGAAACTGGGCAAAGGAATAATGAGCAACCTGCACTCCTTTCCAGTACTCCAATAAAACCACACTTAAAACTCTTTAGCAAAATTTCCCTGGTCAGTTCTCAGAAATATTCTTCCATCTTCCTTCATGTACCTCCCACAAAATTTCTTGCATCCTTGGCTTTGTAGCTGCAAACTCCATTGTGTCTTCCTTCCTAACAGCCCTTTCACCATGTTCCTCTTACGATCTTTCTCACTCTGCAACATTTTTTGTTGCTTCATTTATTGTTACGCATTCATTTTAGCAATGTTCCTGCGAAGATCCTTATCCTAACCTATAATGTTGATCTTGCAACTCCTTTTATGTAGTTCTCCTCCCTACTGCAAGCTCATTTTCAAGGCCTTGTATCTATGTATCTTTACGACATACACTCACTCTTAAGAAATGTCCTACTGATAAAGTCTTTGAATTGGAAACAAAAGATCTAATCTGAAAGAGGAACAATATAAACAATCCACTGAAATCAACTAGCTCTACAGGTCTTTGGGATTCTGCCTTCAGCCTGTGGAGACCTAGTCTTCAGTTTCCACCTGGATTTACTAAATATACAGCAGGTGTGTTACTACTAAGCTTCAAAAGTTTAACATTTACTATGTAAGTTAGCACCTAATGTTACAGTGACACATGGTACTTCCACTAACCTGATCCTGAAGTTGAAATAATATACTTAATATCATTACAGCTAAGTAAAAGGTCCCTTTAAAAAAGACATACAGAAGTCATTACGTACAATACTGGATGTTGGGAATTCATCGGTGGAGCGCTATGGGAAAATGCCTCTTTGTTCACCAATATGGCTAGATGGTCAAATCCACTTTATTTCTGTGATGCAGTGACTTATATACACTTCTAGCATGAGGCATGCTCCACCAAGATTGGTTACAGTCAGAGGGTCCAGAGTTACATGTAAGGCATGCATAGGTTAGCTTATCACAACATTCTAAGGGTCAGCCTCCATCACCACCCACTCCAGCCCCTTTGGTTATCTAGTCTCTGCCCACTGCAGCTGTGTATGGGGTGCTCAGCTGTTTACAGCTCGATTTCCTGAGCTAGCTGAGATCCAAGGACGTTCTCAGTGCAGGTTGCTCATGTTTATAAATTTATGTCCTCGACTGGTGAGAAATTCTTCCACAATTGGATGAAGGACTTTTTGTCTGTCAAAGACAAATTAGCTCAGCCTTTAAAGAAACCTCACAGGATACTGAGTTGTCTAAGCATGCCCTTAGAGATCCTCAACGTGAAAAGGATAGTATCAGCAATGTTGTATTCCAGTCTTGCTAATTACTGCCCTCAAAACACTTGAAACAGTCTAACCAGAAGCACAGGATGGGGTGGATAGGTGAAAGAAGGGGTTAAACTTTAGGAGTAAAGCCTCCCACTCCAATTTTCCCACTTGTAATTCCTAAAATCAAAAGACAAGTCTTAACAGCACTCAATCTTCCCCCATTTTAACCCCAAATTATCTGGGAGAAAAACTTCATGGATCTTAAGCACGCATTTAGAGTTTGCAGTATAGAGAAAGCTGCTTGAGGTGCTGTACTGTATAAATAAGGTGGGATTTGCTTTCCCACTTTTCTTGAGCAGAGGCCTGTGCCACTACACTCTGACTTGGCAGGCTGCTTTTTGAAAAATGTCTTATGTCACCTGGGTTGGTGTTAAGCACTGCATACTTCTAAAATTCAAAGAGAAGGACTCCATGATGCACTGTTGACGCAAACTGCCTCTGAGGAAATAGTGCAGGAGTTTCTGATTGGCAAGAAACTCTAGAGTCACTTTGGTTCATCTTGCAAGATCTAATTTTTTTTTCCAAAGAAGGAAGAACACAAAGCTTGCAATATGCTAATGGAAAGTAACCTGTTGGAGAGATCAGAGACAGCACAATGCAGATGGCTGTATATAACTCCCAGGCAAAAATAGGACTAAGTAGGTTGTAAGACAGTTTATAAAAGCTGGCATGAAAAGAGGATGGGAAAAAACCTCCAAACAAACAAAAAGCCAAGCAAACAAAATCCAAACAAGCAAAACCCTAATTGGTAAACAAAAAAAATACATCCACATTACATAATTTGTGGTATAATAGAATGTCCTTAAAAAAATAAGTGAAGAAATGCTTTTTCAAGCAGGTGGTGACATCAGCTCCAAAAGGAAAAGTGGACAGGTACCAAGCCACTAAGGACCTACCAGGTTAATATAGCAGGGAGGCAGAGATGCTGCAGGCCAGAGGTCCAGTTTATAAGCAGTATCACTGAGCAGCTGAAAGAATCAAACATAGCTAGAATTCTTATTTAAAAGGCAAAATCACAAGAGATAGAGTTTAAAATGAAGTTTGATCTTAAATATTAATTGTCTCATTTCTCTGGAACTGAAACAAATTGGCTGTAGATTAAGAGGTGAGGCATTGGAACAGCCTGCCCAAGGAGGTGGTGGAGTCACCAACCCTGGAGGTGTTCAAGAACTGTGTAGTCATGGCACTTGACTACATGTAGTGCATGGTTTAATAGTCATGGTGGTGTTAAGTTGATGATTGGACTCGATGAGGTCCAAACAAAAAAATTCCATGATTCCAAGATTTCCTTGAGAAAATTGTTTGCTTCCCATGTAATGGTTATCAGCCTAAGTGCCGCACTTAAAATCAGACATGTTTCTTAAAACTCACAGTTAGCGGGGATAGTGCCTAGTCTGTGAGGGATAAATCCATCTTAGAAAGTGGACACTTAAAATCCATTTTCAGTGAAAACTTTCATTTTACCTGAGTTTTTGCTTGAGGAAAAGTTAAATTGTCTAATATAAAACAAACCTAACAAATAAAAAAAGCCCCACTCATCTTGATAAGCAAAGCTATAGAACAAAAAGAAAATAACTCAAAAAGAAACAGTTGTACATGTAGATTATGATATCTGCTGGCACACAAACAATCCTTGAAATACGAAAAATTAACCCAAATGTACTGATGAAGGCTCCATTGATCACGTTAAATGTAATTAAACTTCTACACACACCACACTTCCACAGGGCTTTAAATATCCTAAATTAATAAAAAAAATCAGATCTGGCAGTAGCAAATGACAGACCATCCAATAGCTTAAAAGACTCCAAGTAAAAGGAAGCTCTCCACAGAATTCTGCTGAATGTACTGCAGGGGTGAAGTAATGGAGGGAGAAACCTCACAGCTCTCTCTGCAGTTCAGGTAGATGCTGATGTGCAACTCTGCTTGGTAGTGTAGCCAAGTTCTGAGGATTTCCAAGGACTGCACTTTATGTTTCATCAAAAAATGTAAGAAAAGCAGTAAAGCTCTTTGTGCTAAGGAAGCCTTGCTTTTTATATATGTATATATATATTACACAACCAAATAAAACCCAAGGAAAATGTACTGGAAAGCCTTGCACTTCACAAAAACACCTCTCAATAACTGAATCTGTTTTAAGACACTTTTTAATCTATCTCCACAGCACAGTTGATGAATCTGCTCATAAAAACTAAGCGAAATCCAAATTCTATTGGACTTACAAACTGTCAATAAATTGTGCTAAAACATAGCCTCCTGACACAAAGCCTTCTATTGATTTTGAGCTGCAAGCAAAAAAAGGGGAAGCAGAAGTTAAACACAAACACATACAATACGTTGTTGTTATCAGTTATCACTTCAGTTGCACCCATCTATTGGATGTGATTGATCATTTACTGTCATAAAGGGTAGGACCAGAGTTTTACTGAGGTAGAAAAAGATTTGTTACAACAACTTTGTTCCTGTTTTAAAGCCAGTGCTTGGAGGTCAGGACCTTGGCTTCTTTCAGCAAAGCACTTAAGAATTTGTTTAATTTTGGTGGTTTCTGCAAGACTTATGTTTTTAGATGTTTTACTGAATAGGAGTACAATTATTCACAAAAGCATTATTACTCCAGGGAACGATTATGTTTCATGGGTCTCTTGGGTAAAGCACATACACACAGGGCAGGGAGGGATGAAAAAATCCATTTCAATAGGCACTAAAAATAGATGTCTCTTCTGAGAGAGATGTGAACCTTCTCCTTACATCCAAGATTCTGTCTGGGTTTTTAGTTCATTGCTGTTAATAAGGCTTTTGAGTAATACTTTATTGCTGCATTCTATTAAGTATATATTTTAGAGAAAACTTTTCCCATAGCATCTTCAACTCTGTTTCATATCCTTGTTCTTAGGCTTCTCCACTGATAAAATACTAGGATTTCCTTGGCTTTGCAGACAGAAAAGAAGCAAGTACAATGAATTAACAATGCTAATAGTTTAAACAAACGAATCACCAGCTGTGCTGCAAGTGAACCACCACATGTTTTAATTTCCTTCACAATTTCTCAAACGCCTTGACATGTCATTACAAAATTCAGCTAAACAGGTCTTCCCTTAAAACTATGCCAGCATAAATGGGGAAAATAACCAGAAATGCAGGTTCAATCAGAACATAATAATAGTTCCTCTCCTGTTGTATATCCAGCTCCTAGTTTGTAAAATAAGAAGATAAACAAAAATCTTTATGAGGATGAGGTCCTTGTGAAACTATGCACATCGGTCACAGGACTCTATGCTTAACTACAATGGCAGATGCCAACAGTCAAACAAGATTTGCCTCAATTTCCCTGGTGCAAATATGAGCCTGAAAGAATAAAAAGAGAAGAATTCATAAGTACTTCACATAGAGTTCTTAGAGTTTCTCCGATTGTTTGGATAGAATTGAGGCATTTCACAGAGAAGGAAGCAACAAACACAAAACTCCATAAATGTTCTCTTGTATCTGACTGTGAAGAGAAACAAGCGAGGGACTATTGCACAAGTTTACTCCAAGGCAAAAAGTTCCGTTCTACAGGAAACTTTTTTTTTTGGGGTGTGTGTGTGTGTGTGTGTATGCAGTACATTTAAAGGCCCATTAAGGATTGTTTTTACATAATTCCACTTAGGCAGTTTACAAAATAAACACCGTTCTTTTCCAGAAACCCCTTAAACACTACTCTTATTTCCAAAAATTGATTCGAAGCTTTTATAAGCATAGTTAAATGTGTATTGAATAGGAAAATAATCGCCCAAACTGCACTGGGAGTTCTCTCAAGTGCAAACCTGATATAGTAGTTACCGGGGGGAAAAAAGAAGGAAACATTTTATGACAAGATGTGATAAACTCTTGCGCAAACCCCAAGACGCTGAAGCCCTTGGGCAGCAATCTGCCCTAAACTGATTTCCCCTGAAACGGCCGGGAGAGACCCTCCGCTGCCGGCCTGCCTTGCCTGGCCCCTGCCCTGCCCTGCCGACACGGCCCCCATCTCATGGCTGATTCTGTAGCTTCCGAGGGCAGAATTCACCCTCGCCGTTCGTGTCCTGGGCTCTTAGGGCAGTCCTGCTATTCTCTCCACCGGGAAGGTGCAGTACCCATAACCACAGCCCGGGCCCGCAGCCGATGGGGCCACGGGCCGCTTGTGAGCCCTCCCAGGCAGGCTGCAGGGAGATAGCTGACAGCGGTCTCCTGCGCCCCGCCGCTGCCTGCCGATTCTCCCTCCCGGCTCGGACGCGCCATGACTGTGCAAAATTCTCAGCTTCGGGGCAATTTTGGCTCCAGCAAACGCACAGCCCCGCAGCGGCCGGTGGCTTTAACCGGCGCTGGGGAGCGACGGCACCGGTCGCGCTGCGGCGGGGTGGGCAGGCGGTAGCATCTTTACAACTCCCCCTTTATTGGAGGGGCAGCAGAGCGGCCAGCGCGGCTGCCTGGGGAGCGCAGCGGCGGAGAAACCAGCGGGGTCCGCCCCTCGGCGGCGGGCCCGGTTGCCCAGGTTACGACGAAGCATGCCCCGGCCCCGCGGCGCCGCCGGCTGAGAGGGGGGAGAACTCCAGCACGATGCCACACACACCGGCTGCCCAGCGGACACGCCCCCGCCTCGATATGACCGGGTCCAGCCCCACCGCCGCTGAGCGGGCAGCCGCTCCGCTCCTCACCGCGCACACGATCCCCGGCTGCACGGGCCCCCGCCTCCCCGACACCGTCTGCTCGCTCGGGGCGGCTCCGGGGCTGCCCCCTCCCGCTGCCGGCCGGCAGCACCTGCCGGTTCCCGGCCCCTCGCCCGCCGCTCCACACCTACCAGACCGAGCCGTAGGCGCCGGAGCCGACAGGGGTGAGGTTCTGGTAGCGCTGGGGCACCTCCCACACTGTCTTATTCAGCTCCTGCCGGTAGAAAACGCCGCGCTCAGACATTTTCACAGAGCTGCCGCCGGCAGCGGCAGCAGCAGCAAACGCCCCTCAGCCGGGGCGGAGAGCGAGGCGGGCACGGCCGGCGCCAGCGGGGAGGAGGGACCGGGAGGGGAAGGGGAGGGGAAGGCGGGAGGCTGAGAGGGTGGGAGTGTCTGGGGCTAGGGGGAGCCCGGTCAGGATACCCAGTGAACAGACCGAGGAGCCCCGGGGCAGGCCCCGGTGTCGTCCCGTAGGGCCACCCAGGAGGGTGTGGGGGATGTGACAAAACGCCAATCCCGCCTCAGAGCGGCCAGCACCACGGCGCTGGAATGCGCGGGAAGGGGCCCGCATCCCCCCGCGGGGGCTTGGCCACCTGGCCCTTTAGCTGGCATCCTGCAGGACTTTTAAAGCTGTGATGACACCTTTCTTTGCCACGATCACCTGCAGCTCCTCCTCGGCCCGTCAGACTCTCCCCGCTAGGAGTACAATCGTATTGAGGTTTGAGTAGGGGAATTGCCCGCGGTCCCGCGGGTCCAGCTTCGGCCCTCACTCACTCAGAAGAGCACCGATCAGATCTCGGACTTAGAGAGAGTCTCTGGGTACCGAGAATTTCTCCTTAGAGCTAAATTCCACATGCACCTATCTGAAACTCTCTTTGCTTCATCAAGGAAGCCTCAAACCCCTAGTATAATAGAGGAAAAACCTTGAAAACTTTAAATCTGTAAAACTCATGCATCTGTATTAAAGTGAAAGCTTCTCTGATTTGTTTACTTTTTTTTTTTTTACTTTCTCCAAAATGTGCTTTACACAATGACTTGTGGAATCCTTGCAGCACCAGTACAGTGTTACCAGTGCACTTTCCTATGTATTATTTCCTTCTGTAACTTCTTAAGCTTCCTTGAACACCTCTTAATAATTGTAGTCTGCTTGGGTGTATTTGGTGTATGGAGGTTGTTCTGCATCTGCCTTTGAATCAGTGTGGAATGCAAGTTCCCATACCATGACTGGCTGCTCACTTTGACAAATTGGTACTCAGGTAATGATAGGGCATCATTGTGAGTGTACAGAATGTGTATGCTTGAATAGTTGCGAGCACAATGAGCCAGAAGGCAAGAGTTGTGGATGCTCAAATCACAGGATGGTTCAAGGTCCACCTCCAAAAATCCAGTCCATGTTGCCTAACAGGACTTCCATATTATAACTGAGTGAACAGTGCCAGCAACTTTGACATTTGCTCAGTGCATTTCACATTAAAAAAGATACATGAATGATGCTACTACAGCCTTCTATCTGCAGCCATCAGCTCAAGGGGTACTAAGTACTCCTGAAGTTATAGTCTAATTCTCACTTCTATCCTGCTCTAGTACAATAGGCATCTCTGGTCCTTGTCACATTGCTCCTTGATCCCATTTGAATTTCTGTGCAGAGGGCATAGTATATGAAGGAATTGTTCAGTGTGAAAAATCCAACAATACATTAATTCCTCTTATTTTTCTCAGTACCACTACATTGAATTTTAAAATCAGAATGTCAGTGCAGTCACCCTAGAAGAAGAAATATTGCTATCATCTGTCTGCTTTCCCCCAAATTAAATAGGCCCAAATGTTTTATAATGTGCAAACAATCCTAGTGACTGACTTATTCTACTTAGTTTCTTGAGGTGTTTTGTCATCTTGCCCTCATTCACTCACCAAATATTATTTTTTTGCTAACTGCAGCCATGATTTTGTAAGTTGAGTCTATTCATATCTGCCCAAGCTTCTAATAATGCAATTTCCACAAGAGTTAATTCTATGTGGTGTTCCTATTTACAGTCACTCTCAATTTCCTGTCTTTTGTGAGCTTCTGTCGGTTGCTCGCATTATGATCGTGGCTGAGGTTGTCTTTGATTATTTTATTTTATCAAATACTACATATATGATGTGTAATGAGTGAGATATTAAAAAATATAGAGGTTGGAGGACAGCCCATTTGATTTCTCTTAGAGCTGGGTAGGTTATAGGTCTCTAGAAGCCACCAATAAAGCAAGCCCTGGCAGCTTATTCTCTCATGGCAGAAGCAGCTCACTTGTCTTCGCTGGCTCTGCAGAGGGGCATGTGGAAGAGGAAAAGGCAACTCCTTTGTCAGCTGCATTCTTGTCTTTTAGTTCCTGTTTTACAGGCTGGCCAGGTATATGTGTGTACAAAGGAAAGGAGAGTGAGTGCACTCTTGAGAGGTCTGGAGGCATAAGGAAAAGGTAAGGTGACAGCTTCCCCTGTACATCTATTGCTCCTCTAGGAACTGCAATTTTCTATACATAGAATACTGCTACATTAAACTGCCTAAGGCAGTGTTTGCGCTTGGGCTGGCCATAAAACTGACGTGGACACCACACACCCCTTTCCCTCCTTCCCCAATGGCAGATGACAGCATAACTCTATGACAGTTTCTCACCATGTCAAGTGCTGATGCCTGGAGGGTGATAGGTCAGTGGGACTCACTGCATTTCACATATGGCATCACAGTATGAGAGGGAAGCCCATGTGCTGCAGTAAGGTAGACTAAGATGCCAGGTCGCATGTGAGGCAGGATCCGGCTATGTGAGCCTCACAACTGGTGAACAGGGTGTCAGGTGTGGACTGAGAGCCCTGTCTGCAGGATGTCATGCCCTGGAAGGAAGGTGATGTGCCATCCCTCTGACTCTCAGCAGTTCCTGCAAGTACCTAAGGAAAAAACATAGTGTAATAGGGTATTACTTTTATATTGTGGCTGTTGCACTGCATAGTCAAATCCTTACATTATTCTCACTAGAACAAAGGAGCTTATTATTTTAGCCAATTCTGAGTTACTAATTTCCAGCTATTTTTCATTCCTTTTATACTTACTTTTTTTTTGTTTGTTTGATACATTGTGGAAAACGTACACATCTTTGGTAACTTCTGTCTCCTGATTCTCTCTTTAGCTCTGTTTTGATACTCAGTTTAGGAATCACAAATCTAATATGTAACACAGTTCAAAATTGCAACTTTCTTACTAATAATTGTTGCATTGGGGGATTCTCAGTACCTGCGCCTGTTTTGGCGGAGGGGAGAAATTAATTGGGGCAAGATAATTTTATGTAAAAATATCTATTTATTAATCTCAATATTCTGAACTCTTGTCACCCCCAACTACTGTATATTAATATTAAAATTCGATACACGGTTATGAAAACAATCTAGGATAAAATATGTACAGGAATTTGTTAATTAACTAGCAAACATTCAAACTATAAACAGAGAGAGTTTTCCCTGCAGCTTAATGCTGCTTGGGGTCTATATGCTATTTGCCCAGCAGAGCGGGCTAAAACTGATTCTGCTCTATGGCAGAGGCAACAGATATTTACAGACGTATTAAAGCTTCTACTCACAACTCTTATTAATTATTAATCACCCTCCGGGACTGCGTCACAGCCTGTGTCTAATGTCCAGACTTCTGGGGATCTCTGCCCGTGGACTCTGAGGCTGGAATCCTCCCGGCTTGAGGGGAAAGGATAAATCTTCCCAGCTTCTGGGGAAATAGGTTTCTGATCTTTTTCTCCTGGCAAAGAGGCAATCTCTGCCTTTGGTGCTGCTGGCTTCTTCTGGATGCTGTGTCCAGGACTTCTCAGCTAGCAGGATTTCAGGAGCAGGAGAATATCGTGCTCTCTCTGGCACAGTTGTCACGGCTAGCAGGCCATGTGTGCGTGCAGACAATTCGGAATCTGCTTCCTGGTTATCTTAGCGGCAATGGCTCTTACCAGGCAGTGATAGGCAGCAGGCATGCAAAGTGTGTGCAGCTGCTGGGAGTCTGAGCTCCGTAGGTAAAGGCAATGCAGGATCTGGTCCTGATAACACAGTAGCATGCAGATGTGCACAGCTGTCTTAGGAGACTATAGGCTCCTCATATATATATATGTGCAGGCTTAAATGAGCTCTGCAAGAAAGGTATGCAGGCAGGTGAGCTGCGAATGAGTCAGAGCATGAGGTTTGGGCCTCTGAGCATCTGAGTGGCTGAGCTATGCAGGGTCTGTGCCTGAGGGTCTGAGCTGAGCTGCAAGTGAGGATCAGAGCATGTGTCTGAGCTGAGCAGAGCACTTTGTTTACCTTTGCACCCCTGTTTATTGAATGTGGGCTGAGATTAATGGCCTCTTTGGCCACTAGAATGACCAATCAGGTTGGCAGTCAGCCAAACCTTACCATAATAGGCAGAAGCTACTTGCCTGGTCTTTCCCAAATATGGGGATAACATAAGCTTACCCCAGGGTTACACGAGCTGGGTGTGTGGGGGCTTACACAACTTGCATACAACCAGGGGTCCTGGCAGAAAAACATGTCCAGGCATGCATAGGCATAAATAAGCCTCTTTTCAGGCCTACACTCCCTCCACGACAATAATAAATACAGAAACTCAAAACTGAGAAAATGTCACCTTAGTCCTAAAAGCACAGAATTTCCCAGTTGGAAACACAATCATGTTATTGTAAACTCAGCAGTGATTTAAAACAAGCTTTGGAAGACAGAGGACAGACTGTCAGCAGATCATAGTTCAGATGATTCTCAACATAATTGCTGTAAATATAGGGTAGCTCTAACTATTTACCAAGTGTCACTGAGGTTTTAGGATCAACCACTTTGATTCTGTCCCTAGATCTGTTATGGGCTTAATTTTGAGTTTGGAAGAGCCCATTAATATATTTCACCATGCCCACCTGAAAGTAATAACATTAAAATAAACCTGAAGACACCATGAAGGTGCTTCCTATGCCACTCTCTTTTGAAAATGCTGTAAGGAACAATTAATATTTTTATAAAAGAAAACTGTATATGGGAATGCTATATACATTATTGTTAATAAAAAATGTGAGAATTAGCTGTACTGTTGGTTTTATTTCCAGGTTCTTGTGGATTTCTGAAAGTACATATATGAATATGTAATTATAGGAAAGCTGTCACTATTTATAAAGACAGAAAAGACAAAGTACAGGCAGCAGGAAAGGCTTAATGAAGCCTCTTGTAAACAGCAAGTCAATCATTAGCTAGTGTTAATACATGTTTCCATGAGATTGCTTTGTGAGAGACCAGCTAGCTTTGATTACAAGATACTCATTCCATATGCCTCCAAGGTAGTATCATTCTCATTTCTGCTATTAATGCTCTTCACTGCTAAATACCTATTTGGGAAGCCTTACATAGCAGCCACATTAATTTTAGATGACCTGCACCAACCTGAGACTATTACGTCCTGTTACAATTTAATGTCCTATTACAACTTCAATATTTACACTGCAGAAATGTTTTTGATGTGAGAATATGAAGAGTCTTGCTTTGGAGATAACTGATAAAACTTAGCTATTCATTTTGAACTTCATGTTTGATTATGATTGGGTATGAGATTCAGAGGAATATGGACTGAGGACATAAATCTGGCTTATATCACACTAATTACATGTAAAGAAGAAGGTTTTATTCTTTCTGATAAAACAGATTCTAATATGATTTGAGTTGAGAGATGGGGATTTATTTCCTTCTCTCCTCCATTCTTTCTCTCTGGAATGAGGATGGTCTTTAGATACCTCTGTGCCACTTTTCCACATTTATGAACTGAGACTAGGATTTTTTCTCTATTTTAAGGATAAATAAGTAAGGTTGATATTACTTCAGATAGTAATAGCTCTCATGTTAGCTATGCTTGTTGCTTGCTGTCATTGATAACCACAGTTTTCAAATATTAATTTCACACTGATGTGGATGGAAGGTGAAATTAGGATATTAGAAATATTTTCTAATATCCTGTTAAATTAATGTAATTCTGGAGAAAAATCAGTCTCCTTTACGTGAAGTTGTACTGATGTGTATCTTGGTCTCCTGTGTCTACCAGTACAGAGTAGACAGGGTTTTTTCATCTAAGAACAACATATGGATGTTATTCTAAGCTCATGTGATTTTCAATGTGATTGGGACTGCAAACATGCTAGCAACTGGTGTCAGAGGTCTCCAAAGTAAATTTAATAAAATACAATATCCTGGTCAGTCATGTCAACAAGGGCTTCTCAGTGTATGTACATTCAGCACAAGACCACCATCAGAAAAATAAAATCAGATTTA
Source organism: Pogoniulus pusillus (assembly GCF_015220805.1). Classification (NCBI taxonomy): domain Eukaryota; kingdom Metazoa; phylum Chordata; class Aves; order Piciformes; family Lybiidae; genus Pogoniulus; species Pogoniulus pusillus. The sequence continues at coordinate 25,513,431 of NC_087267.1, read as the reverse complement.
ACTATAAAATAATTTCTAATTACATAAACAAAGGTCCAGATACAATAAGGGAAGTCTGAGATGGGCTGTTAATAGACAGAGATATATTTTGCCTTGTATTTCTCTTCCAGTCCATGTAATTATGTTGCCTGGTGTCTCACAACTCTGTGATAGTTCATTCTTATACATAATACAATACCATGCAAACATGGCCTAATATTGACATGTATAATCAAGTAGCTGAGGAGAGCTCATTCAAATCAAACTCAAATTTCATTATGACTGGGAGCAAAAAGACATTGTTCCAAATGCATTAATTTGGGTTTATGTCCTGAATAAACATCACTTGTAAGACACTCCAAAGATAAATGCAAATGTGCATTTAAGAGCTGATATACAATCGGCTGCTTAATTGGCTACTGTGTTATCTCTTTTGGCTCCAAAGAAAACAACATGGATCTTTAAAGTGAGCATGCATTCCTAATTATGAACTCCTAATCACAATCCAAAAATATTCACGTATTGGAGCAATTATACTAATGCATTGTCAGTTTGGCTAAGATCGCCAATACAAAGGGAGAAGTTACTTAAACGGCTCCTAAATAGCCATGGCCACAGATGTGTACAAGCTTGTGCCTATATCTGTAGGGTTGCTCTGCCTGATTTCTGTGAGCTTCAAAGCACTAACAGAGGGCTTTAAAATATGCAGACATTTGCAGTTAAGGGAGAATGGTATGTGAGTTCTGATTCAGCTTTAACATTTTAGGAAAACCTAGAGGAAACAATGCTAGAACTTGTAAAAGCAGAACACAAACCTAGCAAATTATGAGTCTGGCTTAGTATGGGATGCATGTATTCACATGTCTTCGTTAGCCATCTGCTACTCATCTGCAGAATTTTGTACTTCAATCTGGTGCTGTTCATTTCCTATAAAACAGTTGCAGTCAACCTTCTCTGAAAATACTGCATTCTTCACTGCTGTGTTTTTCAGACATTATTTGATATATTGTGAGGATACAGCTCAGGCTGTTTGAGAAAAATGGTACTAATTCAGTTTCTCTATTGCATATGAACCTCTCCAAACTATCTGAAGGGTTTTTCCACCAGCATGATGCCACTGCACAGTGGGCTTATTCCACAAAGGAGAAAAGTGGAATTTCTACTTTAATAAGAATTTCCTCCTCATTGATGTTATAATGTCACCTTGGTTTGATTTAATGTCGTTCCTCAAAGGAAGTATGTCAACAAGACTCCAATTACTGGTTTTAATGTGACTGTAATGTGAAATATTACACTGCAGATGTTGAGCAGTGTGAACAATAAAGGATCTTATGGAGGCATGCCCTCTGCTGAGGCTTCACAGGGCTTGATAAACCTTGGCACACTGTTAATTTACTGGGTACATTTGGACATGTATTTGGCACAACATACTTCACTTGCTAAATATCTGTATTTCTGCTATTCTTATTATGGCAGGATAACAATATGATGTGCTTCAAATCATTCCAAACAGCCATTTGGATAAAAACTGTGATCTGCATGATCCACATTCTGCTCAAGAGCTGCCATTCATAAAGGGGTACATTTTTTCAATTTCATTGTGTAAAACACAGATTGAATCTTTCAGACTATTTAGATCATGCATCTACTGAAATCTAATAATATTTCTATTAATTAACCTACATAGTCTGCATGAAACTGATGTGAAACTCCTAATTTTTTCCTGTACTTACAGGAGTGCTTATGATCTGAGCTGCATAAACTGTAGCCACAGATCAAGCAACCTTCTTATATATGTATTGCTCTCTTAAAACAAATATAATCATAAACTTTTGTATATAGAGTCATGCAGACATATTTATCTTCTAATATTTTAGGCAGAGCCACAGTCTGCCTGTTTTTATTATTGTACCTAACTGTACACAGTTAAATTGATGAATAAAGCAATGCCAGGGAAAAGGCACTTTTACGAAACAATTAGTAGAGGACCCTGAACATAAGGATTTAAGCCCATTAAAGTCTCATTTATAAACTGGAACTTAATAAATGGAATATTAAATTGCTAAGATCTGAGGCCCTGGAAACTAATGGGGTTATGAGCAGTTACTTGGTGCCATGGTCTAGCCTTGAGCTCTGTGGTAAAGGGTTGGACTTGATGATCTGTGAGGTCTCTTCCAACCCTAATGATACTATACTATACTATACTATACTATACTATACTATACTATACTATACTAAGTATATAGCAATACATAAAGGTGCTGGAAGGAGCTTTCAAGAGAAAGGTGCAGCATTGATAATAAATGTAAGATTGGAGACAGCTTCCCATACAGGTCATTAAGTTACAGGTGCTACATTCAGTATCATAAACTTACTATATGCCAGTGTAAAAGTAATTATTTTTTGCTGGCATTGTCAGAAAATTTATACTAGTTTCTAAACTAGAAATGTACACTTGCACTTGTGCCAGTGCTGTCCTGTGGCGCTTCCTTGGCATTTCTATTTCCTCCAGTATTCATTTCTAGACCACAAGCATGTCTGTGGTGACATTCAAATTAAATATGCTCAGCTCTTTAAGTCTCTTTCTGTATGATTCTGATGAGAAGTGAGAGCAAAAGCTGTAACAGCTCCTCTAGTGGAGTTGATTATTTTATGAAAAATACTGTGTGACGGTTCTTTGTGGCCACTGGGGAGCTATGAAGTGGTCCCTTTTTGTACCATAGCCTGTTGTTTATGCTAGAATGAATTAATCTCAAATTTCGTGAGGTTTTACTCAGCCTGTAGCAAATCACAGAGACTGTTCTCTCTCTTTTTTTTTTACTGCTTTCTTACTATTGTCTCCTGCTTTTAATAGTAAAATAACAAATAAGCTGCATTTTCTTACTGACTGAGACTCTCTGACGTGAAAGGCATAGCAGTGAGCTTTCAGAAGTAATCTCATGCCCATTGCCTTCTTTGTGTGAACATTCAAATGACAGGATAGTGACCTATGGCATACCCTTTTACATCCCCAGAGTGCATTTGTGGGCTTCTCTCTAAATGTGAGCAAAATTAAGCTTGGCAGAGTAAGAGACCTACAAGCAAAGGCAAGAGGTATTTCAATACATTTTTTCAAAGCATGCAGTTACCATTTCTGTCATACTAAGGCAAACCATGCAAGATTTCTTCAAAGGCAACACATTTGTTCTGAAGACCAACCTGGTTTACAGAAAAATAGCCTGGTAAACTCATGTTTCTAAACACTACTCCTTACAAGCTTCAATCTGCATTTTATGTAGGATTAGACAGTGTATACCTGAAGGAAATTCTTATCAGCAGCTAGTAAGGCAAATATGTCTTTAATTGCAGCTAATAAAAAGGGGGGTTTTGCCACTCTACTGGTGTTTTTAAAATCATCAGAGAGATGAATGTGAGCCCATGTTTTATCTGCCACAGTAATTTGTTTCATCTTATTCAGATAGTCACATATACATATATATATATTGGGCTGCTTCTGTTTAGCAGTAGTGTGAAACAGTGGGTGAGCTTTTTTAGCAGCCTCTTTTTCAGGTACAATTTTTGGGTTCATCTGTTCCAATTTGTTTCAGTTTCTTCTTGAAAGATAACAGCCAACTGCCACATCCATCAGTTTCAAAAGTTTTCACCTCGGGATAGAGGTCAGTATTTTCTTTAAAACTTTGGATTGCTTTTAGGTATGGCTATTGCAATGAATTCTCTCTTAATCGCTCTACTTCATAACACAGAGATTTAGCAAACACTGTATCATTTTTAGCTAATTCTTCTCTAAAGAACTCTGTAGAAGTCTTCCCCAATAAGGGTTTCAGACACACCAAAATTTTTGTCACTTTTCTTCTTTTACTGCTTTTTGCAGCTTTTTGTATTTTGAAATAAAGCAGCATCAAACCTTATTTGAAAGTGGGTTTTGTTATGTATTGTAAAGTTCAAATTCTTTACTATCTCCTGAACTTAAGGGATGCCCTTGCAGAGTGTTCATTTACTTCTTCTGCCTGATCTATATCTTGTTTTTCTATGTGGTGCTGTTGCACCTACCTAGCAGATTTATCAGGTCTCTCTCCTCTGACTGAGCAATTACTAAGGTATTTTCAAGCCTCAGATCAATGTCTGGAGTTGCTTCCATTAGCGTATCCTACACTAATACATATTTTGAAACATATATCAGCCACCTCTTCAAGGATCCTGTGCTAGACTATTCTTCCCTCCAATTTAGACACAAGGATGTTACCAGGATCTCAGTGGAGTGGTGATATTTTGCCTTTATACAAATAGAGACTGACGAATTTTGAACCCAAGGAGATCCAGGTACCTGTGAATGCTGTTGATCCCTCTGCTGAGATGTGCTGTGCTGCCTGGTTCTCTACCACTTTTGTGGTGTGCCACTCAGAAGAGGCCATGTTACCCCTTGTGCAGTTTCCTGCCCCTTGCTTTGGTGTGACGAATTGCTAAATTCATAATGCTTCACCAAACTCTTAATCCAGCCACAAACTGGGAAAATACAGTACTGTCTATGTGATTCTGCTCTGGCAGCAGAAGAGCATTGCAATCACAACTGGCTTTGTGAACAGGTGATCCTGCAAAGTCATTCAATCTCAGCACTGTTTTGTGTGCTGACTTACAGAAATTGCTAGCTGTAATCTTCTTTATTCTCAGAAAATCAATCAATTATGTCATTAGCTATTAAAAACTCCCACACTCCCCATCTAGATGGAACAGTAGATTTTTTTGCAAGCATCCAGCTTTTTGAAATGCATTTATCTCTTAGACAAGTGGTTTTCTCACACTGCAACAGCTGCAAGGTCTTTTTAGTTTCATTCAACTGGCTTCTTCCTTTACCTAATTTTCTAGTTTAGGATTCCAGTCTCATTTCAAATTGGCAGGACTCTCACTCTGCAAATAACAATGATTTGTGAAGATTGGACACCATCAAGGCATTTGTACTGCAGTTTTGCATCACTTGTGATTGTTGATAACAATATTTGATGATGAGAGGCTGGACTTGACCTGCAAAATTCCTTTGCAGTACTGTGATGCCTCTATTACAAATCACACAAGCAAAAGACACGAAATGGCAAAAAGAAGTAAAAGCTAAATCACAACATACAGATAAGAAACAGCAAAAGGAGCCTCCAGGAAGACAGTCTCCTACCTCAACCCCACTGCCCATTGACTCATGCTTCAAACAAACACTGTACTACAAAACTTAATTACAACAGAGCTCAGATCTTTGCAACTATATAACAACCTGACTAGACCAGAAAGCTTATTTAAAGTCAAAGTAAGATGAGGAGGCTGGATTCTTCTCCAAGAGTACCCTATTTTAATTTTTTTTCACTCTGTAGTCCTGCATATATTGCTATCAGCAGTTCTGCTTCCTTAATATTCCCAGATAGCCCTTTCCTCAATATTCACCCCAGTATGTAATAATTTTATTTCACTGTTTCCTTTCTTTCCCATGCATCTTAGACCAAAATAAGCCCTGAAATGTTTCTCACCATCTCATATGGCAGAAAGAAAAAAAGAAGCTGAGGGCAGCTGCACTGGATTGTGTTGATCATGCATCCTCTCTCATTTGCTTACCTAGGATGAGATCTGTGATGGTTTGGGCTCTTACCCGCCCCCCCCCCACTTTTGGAATTGCCCCAGCTAACTCAGACGGCCTCTGGGAATATAAATGAAGCTATTTATTTACAAGCAGCAAATATATAAGCAGCTATTTACAATATATACAGTTATATACAGAAATATACAAAGGATAAACAATACAGAAGCACAACTCCCCTCCCAGAAACCTGAGTCCCCAGGAGGGGCTCTCAAACCACCCCAACACCTTCCCTTGCCCTCTCAACCTTACCCCAGTTCTCAGGAAGAAGAGAGGTGCAGCCAAGAGGTTAGGGAGCAAGGTTAGTGGGAGCAAGGTTAATGAGATGTGACTAGGTCTGAAGGCAAAGGTAGAATGAAAGACAAAAATGGAGAATGTTTTACTTCTTCTTCCCAGAGTTCTCAGCGTGACTGTGAGAGAAGGAGACACAATTGTTTTCATTTCACTGCCCGTTATATAGTTCTTTTACCAAAACATTCTAGCTTGCTTCAAACTAACACAAGACCTGACCTACAGGATACTGCATGCTCTTCCTTCTCTTATGTCTACTTTTTGCCATTCTTCTGATAGATTTCAGGCTACATAGCTGGAAGAACCTGCCTAACTGGGAATTTCCTCTCTGTAGTGCAAATGTATAAATAGAGGAACATGAGGAACAAAATTACTGAGCTTGGGCTCAGTGACCTTCTGCTTTCCATTCATAAGTTCTCCAGTAAGCATAACTCAACCTTAACTAATAATAGCTACACAGTATTTTTCTAATGAGCAAACAGAAAGAACAGCAACAAAAGCTTAACAAAGTTTTGCATTTGCTTTCTGAGGAACAAACTGATTTATATCTAAGATAGACTTTTATATCACTTTCATTAGATATTTGATTAAGGTGATGACATTCAGCCTGAATACGACAGATGATGTTTTGAGAGGAAATGTCAAAATATCTTTCTCTCTTTATTTAATGAAATAACTATAATCATAAAGAGGAAAGCAGACAAATGTTTCACACATATGGCAAGCTTCAGCAGTCAATCAGCAGTGCTGGTTTGAGGCTAACTGGAATATTTTAATGGAAAAAATAGATTATAGGCTGTGAAAAGGAAACAGTGGTGATGTTTACTTCACTCATAGGCTTGCTGAGATGTATAAAAAGAGGAACACAAATACAGATAAGACAGCATAAGTGTGTCTCTATTGGTGTCTGTGCTTTCTCCCTGGGCCTTTTGCTGTGTAACCCAAGTAATTCTGTTTCTAATCCCCCTTGCCGATCCTCCAAACTCACCTTGCATGTAAGACACACTCTGGAATAAGGTAGAGGGGTGGAAAGAAGGTGGAAGGGTGGTTGGTTGCCCCTCCTGGGGACTCTGATTTCTAGGAGTGGTATTGCGTTTCTGCATTACCTCTAACTTGTATATTTTTGTATATAGCTGTATATATTGTAAATACCTGCTTGTATATTGTGCTAGCTGTAAATATAAAGCTTAATTCCTTAACTTCCAGATGGCTGAGTCTAGTCTGGGTGATTTCATAAGAGGGTGGGGGTGGATAACTTCCAAAGCATCACACCCCAACACAATGAACAAAATCTTTCCAGCTCTAGGCCTTTGCCACAAAGCTAACAGCTCTACCATTCTGCAAATCAATCACATGCCCCATGCCCCTCCCTGCAGGTGCACCTTTTCTGGTCAATCTAACCATGAACACTGTACTGTTGCACCCCTCTGTACAGGAGAAAGCTGTAATCCTGTGTGGTAGGTTAAGACACCCCCACACACACACTCACACAAAAAATTGCAATTTACCAGACCAACTCAGATGGTTTAGAAGTAAGAAAAAAGCTATATTTACAGCAAAGCTAAATTTACAAGCATATATCCACAACATATTTACAAGTATTTACAATTATAAGCAAATTAGAAATAATACATAAGTCCAAGTTCCCTCCTGGACAAAGTAAAGAAGCCCATAAGGGAACCAAAGCCACCCTCTCTCTCTTCCAGACAGACAAGCAATCAGCAAAGCTTACTTGTTATCTGTTAGTGGAAGACATTAGAGCGGAGCAAGGGAGAAGTGAAGAGAAGAAACATCCCAGAGCAAAGAGAGACAAATTGTTTAAATTTCGACTTTTTATCCCTTTTAGCAAACCAAGGAATGATTTAGACTTTATCATTATTACTTTTTTACAATCAATGATTTAATTGTTCTTATTAGAATATTCCAATTAGCCTCAAACCAGCACATCCTGCAATCAGGAGATGCTGTGATCAGAAATTATTATGGTGAATTCTTTGAAGTAATGCAAAGGCACACAGGGGGTAGCTTTCTATGATTTTAAAGCCTTTACACAGCAGCTGCTAAATTCTCCAAGACTAGGGACTGAAGTGAAATGATAGGTTATTGCTTTTTCCTTCTCTCCCTCTCTCTCTTTATTTTCCCCCCCACCAAAGTATAAAACCAGAGAAATCTGTTTTTCTGAAATCGATTTTTATTATAAATAAACCTTGGACAAAAACAGAGCAAGCAAGAGCACTGCTGTAACTTGGTAAAATATGAGACAGATGGCTTCAGGAAGTAAAATACTCCATACTGCTGTAAGTGCTTGGTGATCTGTTAAGATAGCAGCTGTCTTGCTCTCAGCCAGAAGGGGAAGGCAATTCTTACAGATGCAGTTATGACTACTGGTAATCAGACAGGCTTCAGCACTACTTGAATCCTTGCTCTTCTGCTTTTGTTTACTAGAAGCCATGCACTGCCCCTGGCATTTCACACAGCAAGCAGACACATCCATTACCAGCCAGAAAGAGGAACAGTGCTCACTAATGTTGGCATTTTCCCAGGCCTTAAGAAATGTGGGTTCAGTTCTTGTGCTTTCACAGACATCTATCGGATTTTACAAAAATTATTTGTTTGTCTGTTCCAGATACTTCAAAATACTTGCTTTTCCCCTAATGCCTAAAGCCTTTATGTGCTCATCCTGTGAAGAATGTGCTATGAAGAGACAGGTACCAAAATTGCATAGGTATTATGTCTAGCAAGCATTAGAGTCCCTCCTTTCTTAAAGCAATGGGAGAAACAATTTTCTATAGAAGGCTTTAGTGTCTGGAGAACTTGTCTAGAAGTGAGAAGTATGATTTCAATTCTTTCTTCAGGCTTTCTGTCTTGGACCCACTTCTGCGCACCACCTAAAGGTTGCCTCAGTCTCAGGTTCATATGTATGGGGGCGGAGAAAAAGAAGTACAGGTAGTTCAAGGTGGTATGAGGAGAAACTATTCCTCCTACAGAACTTGCAGTATTTCGTACTGACAGAAATTAAAGACAAAAAAAAGATGGAGCTGCTCCTCTGTTGTGTAGCCTACCAGGATTCCAACCATTGCTTTAATCAGGTTATGAAAGTAACTCATCCTGAGGGGCAAATCTGTGCTATGCAGCATGCAATGAGTAAAGGCAGATGAGGCAATATTGCAGAAAAGATGGGGCTGGTTATCAGATGTGGAACTCCATGCTACTGTGACTACTTAGAAGAAGCCCAGATATGCACAGGTAACAGAGTTGTGCTGAGCAGACATATGAATACAAGAATGGGTGATATTTTTCAAGCAAATACACTTGGCAAAAGATGCTGATGAAAGAAACAATTTTCAATTCAGTCAGAACTGAAGCCATTGATTTCCTGTGCGTTGATGATATTTAAATATTGCTGACTGCTGCTGTGTTGATACAAGCAATGCAAATCCACACTCTTTCTGACAATGAAAAATACAGGAAAACAAAGGCTCCAGGGCCAAAGAGTGTGTTGTAGCAGGAAATGTTTTCAGAACAGAAAGTGACTGGGTCAGGCATAAGCTTTGTGATGGCAGCTATTCTGGTAGCTGAATAGTCTGCTGGGGAGACAGGTCAGTTCAGGTCTCTATTTTATGATTTATTAATTGGCTGATTTGACTTGCTGCCTTTGGTCCTTAGATTTTTTTTTTTTTTAATAAGAAGGAGTTGTGGCAAAAGAGGTGACAGGAATCTGTGAACAGAAATGCCTCCCTGTTGGAAGTGCCTGATTTTTCAGTAACCTTGCCATACATCATATAAATGGGCTAGGAGATAGCCCCCAACCCAAGCATAGATCACTGCTATTGCATCAATCCATCTAGCTTTAGTCCGACTTTCAATATAGGAAATTTTCAAGCAAGTAAGCAAAGATCTCATTGGAGGTTGAGGTGCATCAAGGCATGGGATCCAACTTCTATATCCCGTTCAGGGACTTTTCCTTTGGAAGTCTCATCGAAATGAGAACATTCTAAACTTAACAAGAACATGTCTCACACCAAGCCACCCACCAAAAGTCTTTAAACAAAACAGAACAAATGATTCACAATTATATTAACTTCCCTGACACACGCACAGCCAAGACTAATATGCTACAGTATGTTATGTTACCTTTTGGCACTCATATTTGACAAGTTTTTGCAATTGTGTCAAACTATACATCCAAATTAGGAGACTTTAATTTGTTCCAGGGTTGAGCGTTCACTTCTGGTTTTCCTCTTCTTTCACTTCCTTGTTTCTCTGGCAAGAAGCAGCCTTAGTTGTAACACCTTAATGTACATCATATGTCCAGACTGTCTTACCAAATCTGCTAGGGGATGTGTCAAGTAAGGAAGACTTAACTGAAGAGGGTCAAAGGACAGAGCTGTGGCTCATCAAAGAGCCTGAGGGTGACTGGACTGATTCTGCAGTGTGCCACAGCTGCTTGGTGCATGGGAAGAGAGCACTGAAATGACTCAGAGGCTTTTAACTGGATTGTCCAGGTTCAGGTAAGATCACTAGCCTTAGATTCAGTGCCTGTTCTGTGGGAAGCAAGTTCACAGTGAGTGAGAAGAAAAATAATCACAAGTAAGGAGAGAGCCTCGAGCCAGGACTGAGAGTCCTAGTACTGCTTGAGGAGATTGCTGAGCACAGGGAGGCAGTAACAAAGATCTGGCTTGGACAGGGGCAGAACATCACTAGCCTTTTCACACAAGCTTCATCTACAGGAAGATTGATCACTACTGAAGCCGATTGGATGATCATCACCACTCACTCACCCAGAATAGACTCAGCTGGCTCTGGGAATATAAATGAAGCTATTTATTTACAGCTAGCACAATATACAAGCAGATATTTACAGTATATACAGAAATATACAAAAATATACAAGGTAAAAAGTAATACAGGAACACAACTCCCCTCCCAGAAACCTGAATCCCCAGGAGGGACTCAACCACCCCTGCACCTTCCCCCTGCCCCTCTCAACCTTATCCCAGTCCTAAAGAAGAATAGAGGTTCAGCCAAGAGGTTATGAAGCAAAGGTGGGTTAGTCCAAATGGAAGGTGAGGTTAGGGAGATGCAGCTCAGTCAGAAGCCAGAAGCAGAGTGTGACAAAATGGTGAGAGAGTTATCTAATGTTTTCATTTCTTCTTCAGCAAGACTCTGATGGGAGTAGACATCACCACTGTTTTCCTTTCACAGCCTATGATCTAGTTCTTCTCACCAAAACATTCTAGCTTGCTTCAAACTAGCACGTCTTTAAACCATGTCACATGCTATTGCCTGTGCATCTTTATCAAATAGTGAGAAAGGTAGGGAGTGCAAGATCAAAGCAAGCAGGAAACTTCTACTGCAGTGGGACTGGTAAAAAACATCTGGTTATTGCCATGTTTGTCTAATTATGTTGAGGCTGTCAGACGACTGCTACTTGTGTTATTTTGCACACTGCAGCTCACCAGCAGTTACTAGGTGCTGTAGTTTCAAGAAATAACATGCACTAGGACTACAAGGCAGTTAACTGCAAGAGAGAACCAAGCCTGTGCTTTTCATAAGTATCTTTCAAAAGCGATTCCTTCCATATCTTACCCAATATAAGTTTTATTAAAACCAGTATCTTCTGTGGCCCTAATTTATTATTTTGGGGATTTATTACCAAGATGTTCAAGCCTGGTTTTCCTTTGCATCTTTAAAAAAGCACCACATAATTATTTTAATGCTTTTTTTCAGTGTAAACTCCTGATGCACCAAGATCTGTATAGCATTTGAAAGACAGACACTATCAAAGTTTGCAGATGTGTGAACAGAAGAGATCTTGCCTCATTTGTGACAGCAAAAGCAAGGATAAACCAGTTAAACTTCCTATGGAGTTGTTTTTTTTATTGCTGGAAATATATTTGCTGTCCTTGAATAAAAAAATGTGACTCCAAGCAGTGCATAAAAATTAAGAACTTAAAGCAGCCTTGCTTTTTGAAAATCATTCAGTCAGCATGAGCAACCTAAGAAGTTTCTGCAGGCAACATGAGCAGTTATTCAGACATACAGTAAAAGAACCCAGAAGAAAGAGAATCATTTGCAGCATTTACCTCGAGGCATTTTTATTACAACCTGTCAGGCAAAATCCATGCAGAGGCCTCACACCTTCTCAGCTGCACACTCTCATTATCAAAGTTCATCATAACTATGATGCACATAGGCCACAGCTTTGTGATAAGAGTGTATAATATAAGCATTGTGAAAGGGCAATCCCAAAAAGACATCATAACAGACAGATGTCAAGTATCCTTCTGGTAGTTTGTCTTGTTTTCCCTTCTGCCTCCACTCCTCAGCAAAGATTCTTTAGTGGTTGTTATAAGACCCTGGTGCTGGAGTCAGCAAGATTCAGACATACCCAGCACCAAATGCGTACCTGTGTGTGTAAGTTTGACTTTGTTTTGACTGCTGCTAGGGGCAAAAGGGACATACAGCATATACCACATAATTAAAAGCAAACAAACAGATAAATTCTCCATTACTGTGCTTATTTCCCTCCTTAAAAATCAAGCTAGTTTAGATCAATGAAACAAAAGCAGTGATCCCACGGAAACTGCATGAATTTGAAGAGTAGTAGAAATAAGTTTACAGTCCATAGCTAGATATTACCACAGCCTCAAGCAAAGACAGTTAACCATTTATATTAGATTGCATCTGGATATTACATATACCTGTGTAACTTCTCTGCTGTATTGCTGCTTCTGTCCATGTTCTCTCTTCTCCATGGGGCTGAAGCAATAGAACTGCAGCAGCTGTGATGCATTAAGAGTGGAACTAGCCCATGTTAGATTTGTTGAGGAAAGGACTTATCCTATATTTGGTTTGCTGATGTAATTATAAAAAGAGATGTGTTTTCATCTGCATACATTCTCAACTTTCACAGAGCTGGGCATTTGAAATCAATAGTTAATGTTAACTTTTGTCTTCCTGGTTATGGACCTAAAAATACTCTTACTTAAGCAATAAAAATTCATCTATCTTTGTCAGAGGCCAGTGGTCAAAATCTTGTGACATGGAAGCATGTTTTGAATGACCCATAGTGCAGTTTGAGACAGTGCTGATAAACTCTGCAGGTTCAAAATTCATCTACGAAAGACAAAAGTTTCTAGTTGTTTCTGAATTCAGTGAAATTTAGGAGACACCAACAGTCCCTGACGTTCAGAGTCAAGGTTCTGATAATTAGCTGATTGGTATCACCTTGTCTCTGTGACAGGCAGCATCTCTCAACTCCCACTGACCTCTAAATTGAGAAAGAAAATACAGCTTGGCATGTGCTCTTAGAAAAGCTTGCTTCTCCAGCCTTAGAGCTCAGTCATCTTTGAGAATGATACATTTATTTGGGCTCAAATACAGTTTTTAATTGAAGCTGTTAAAGCTCCAGACAGTGCTTTTAAAATTTGGTATATCTCCTATGAATCACATCATATCCTGAGATCTGCATTGGATCAAGTTGCCTTTTTACAGCTCTAGGCTAAAAGCTTAAAAGCAAAGCATTTTAAAAGGGCTGAATGAAAGAAAGGAAACACAAAGAGGTTTGTCTGGCTCACAGCCAGGCCAAGGTTGCTGTCTGGAGAATATTCTGAAACAAAAAATCACGAAAACACAGAGACTTGCTATGCCATCAGTTATTTTTAGCAGAGTGAATTAAAATGAGCTTAGTTAGAAACAAGTAACACTAAAAATGCAGTCTTAAAACCAACTTTGGTTTAGGTCTGTTCCTTTAACTGACTACACCATGATCTGCATTTTACTTATTTTACCTTATAGATGCCTGCTATTCTGTACATAAATTCAAAGTACACCATGTTTTTATACAGTAAAAGCAGTAAGATTGAATGAACAATGTAGTTACAATATAGTATGAAAAAGTTAGAGTTAGAATAATTTGGAGAAAACCCCAGTTCTACACTTTTAAAGGCTTTGCATTTCTATACCTCAGGTGTCAGCTTGCCTGATACTTCCACAAAATTTTGTGGGATAATATCCAAAGATCTACTCATTCAATTTACACCTTGCTAAGTTGTTACACATGATGTATTCCTGCCCTCTGGCCCTAATATAGAAGATATCTTTATTCCTTTTAAGTGCTAGACCTTAATTTTGTATGTGCTTTAGACTTTAAAGGATCTGAAGTTGTGATGGCATTTGTACAGACGCAAATATGCTTACCGTGAAGAACCACAAGCATATGAAGTAATGTTCTAGAAACCAAATTGCTGCAAGACACAGAATCAGACCTACTGCTCACCCATGTATATAGTGGGTTCTACACATGTAATACAGTGGAGTATTTATCACGTATGATCTTATCTGTAATAATCCTAGATTTATGTCTAATTGCTGTATTATGTGTCAAGAATTCAGCTGTCGCCTCCTTAAGAAAACAGCTTGGGAAAGGGAGGAGACAGTGTTCAGAGAGTTCACAAGTTGGAGAAGAAGAGTTAGAGAAAAGGTCTGGAGAACTTTCTCAAAACAATTTCTGTTTGGGGGGGAGAATGAGAGGGGGCCACAATGTTCACCTTTACACCTCCTGCCACAGGTTCTGGAACAACTGCCAAAGTCTCAGCTGTTGACAATAATGTGGCAGGCAGCCAAAGAACAGGTCCAGCTGTTCAAGTCTCTGCTATTTATTCACCTAGTTCACATCCCCAGGCAGCAGCCTCTAACAACCCTAAACCAGATTCAAACCTACAGGCAGATTCAAACTCTCAGACCCTTAGAGATTCAGATCTGCTAAAAGGATCTTCTAATGCCTTTCTTGCTCCCGCAAAAGCTAAATCAAAGATGAAACATTTGACAGAGAGTTGTCCAAGAGGATTTAGGGGAGGAGGCCTCTGGTACACAAGATAAAGAAGAGGAAAAATACGGCCTTAGAGATTTGACCAATATACTCAAGTTGCAATACAGTTATGAAAGGAGCTATGTGAGATTGGCTGCCAAGGAGGAGGATGGCTCTGAGGAGTTTAAGAGTGCTCTTAGGAAAGTTCTGTTTCTAGGTCAAGGACAACCAGGACAACCAGAGGAAGAGGAGAAGGATGACATCCAGGATTCCAATGATTCCCTCAAATATATCAGGGAAGTTAGAAAGGAATATGCAAGGGAATCAGGAGAGCAAGTCTTAAACAGGCTGGTGAGATGCCGTACTATTGGTCCCAATGCCCTGCAGGTAGAGGACAAGTCTGCAAAGCAGCTAGGGCCACTCATGAAGGAGAACGGAGTGGACAAATACTTGGCAAACCCTCACAGTAAGGTTAGCCTGTGGGTACAGCTCCTGTTGGCTGTGGCTATGAGATGTCCTTCCAAAGATGATTTGCCATGGGCAGCTAAGAAGTGGAACACAACTGAGCAGGGAATTAAGCTTCTGAAGGAGTTTGCTGTGAAGGAAGTGCTTTATGGAGATCATGGCACACATGAGCCTGATGACATTCCTCTTGGAACAGGTCTCACAAAGAAGCTTATTAAGCTTGCTCCTTCATGCTATGCTGACGACTTGGCTAGCAGGTTTCTACCAAGGAGTGATAATGGAAGGCTTCTCACTGTTGGTGAATTCACTGACAACTGAGGCAGATAGAGGACAGCTTGTCACATTCTGCCCTACTCTGCCATAAAAACTATGGCTACAGAGATAAAAGATACCATGAAAGAAGTGAAGGAGGAAATTAAAACCTCCATATCCAATCTGGCAAAGGATACCATTCCTTCATCATCTGAAGGAATGAGTGCATGTTTCTGCCATTAAGAACACCTCCTGCAAGGCAATTCCAGACCAGGAGACAAATTGTACTTAGACATCAGCAATCACATAGGCCACCTTGGATAATCCTGTGTGACCAATTTGGTGAGAACACGAACAAGTGGAGTGGTCTACCTACTTGAGTTCTTTTGAAGAAAGTTGGGGAACTGCGGAGTGGCAGAAACAGAAGCAACAATGCTGGAAAAGTAGCTGTCACTTCTTCAGCTCCCCAGAGTAACTACAATTATTCCAATAATTGCAATTTCTCTTACAACAGCACCAATCACTGTGCACACCTCACATGCCATGTTCAGCATTAGGGGTGCCCTGCCTCTAGCCAGGAGGAGGAAAGGGATAGTGGAGAAAACCAAATCTATTGGAATGTATTCATTAGGTGGCCTCATAGAAATTGGTGACTTACATCGCTAAACGTTAGATTTCTGCTATTTTTAGTGAATGACCATGTATGTGTAGCAAACATAATCTTGAATAAAAGAAAGAAGGTCAAATTGAAGAAGGAAAAAACAATATTGAAAGGATAAAGGGATAAAATAAGATCTGTAAATTAATGTAAGAAAGAGTGACTGAAAAAGAAGCCTGTCAGAGGTGAAAAGGACTGAAGAGTATGATGAGAAAATCTGACAGTTCTGATATAAAGCTAGTAATGAGGCAGTTTCTGAGTGTCTTTGTCCTGCTTCAGGAACGTGGGGAGGTCAGAATCCTACTCAGATTAGTTGAGGATCAAAGACTTCTGAAAGCTGTACAAAGTCCATCCTTCTTTATAACATGGTTTGGGACACCGCTCAGCTAGTTCCATGCATATGGGTGGAGTTTAAAGAAGATAAATGGAATGAAAACAGAGGAGGAAGAACATAAACAAGGGAAATAAAGCTACTTTTAGCTTTCCCCTCCCACCCCCCTCAGTACAGTGTCAGAGTGATGAGATGTATTTAATACTGATCCTCTGTGATTCAGAAACTGCCTGTAGCAGCTTCTTTGAATCCATATGCCATTTACAGTTGCTGTGGTTTTCCAGGGGCACAGAACTGCACTGAGCACCACAAACCATGCAGAAGAGAAAATGTACTCTGATGAGCAGAGGCAAGGGTTTTAGCAAGTGCATTTAAACTGGTGCAAATCACAGCAATGTTTTAAATTGTCAGGTAATGGGGAAGGCATTCATTAAGTTGGTGCAGCAGTTGCTAACACATATGGCCATGTTCGGGAGCACTCTCAGAGTGCAACACAACTGCTCCAAGTTGTGACATTTCAGCATGAAGTTCATCATCTGTGTCACCTGCATACACTCTCATACAAAACCTCTTGGGAAAATTGTGTCCTGGAAAGCTGGAGGCAAGAGGAGCTGATCTGCAGGCTGTCAAAGTGCTGTTGCTTATATATTCCTGTCAATCCATTTTGATGATGAAGTTGCCACTCTTCTTCCCAGCCACATTAAAGCACTGCATGTCACCATCTCCCAGACCATCTGTCCTATCAAATTGACTTTTCTCCCTCTGGCTGCTTTGTGTTTCACTGGCATATGCAGATTTTAATCCCTCCATCTCATTAGTTCAGAGGAAAAAAAAAAGGTCTTAAACTGATAACAACAGGAAAATGTAGCAATGCAAAACCAGGAAGATTTAATAATCTCACACTTTTCATTTATTTACTTATTTATGTACTTTTCAGCAGAACTCAAAGCATGCATTCAGCAGCTGGACTGACTCAGGCACAGATCAAGGCCACTGCCACTGACCTCTGTCAGACTGGAATTTGCAGAACACTTTCAAGTGTCTTTAGCAGCTCTTGACCGCAATATTTGGGCCTTTGATTTTAAGCTGAACATATCAAGTATAAGATAAAATAAATATGTATCTTAACCTATCTTGCTGCATCAAGTTTGGAGGCTTATTTCAAGATAAAATTAAAAAGACAGTGGAATCTTCACAAAGAGGTAAAATTGTATTGTATGTAAAAATACACATAAATAGAATTAGAATAGAACAGCATCTACAGAAACCAGACAGAGTAAAACTGACCCCTCCCCTAATAAGCCATGGTATCATAGAATCATAGAATGGTTTGAGCTGGAAGTGACCTTTGAAGATCATCCAGTCCAAACTTTGAATATCTCCAAGTAGTTAGGCTGCATTACCTTGTAGGTGGTTGTAGACTTCACATGGAGGCTGGGAGCTGACCCTGGTCAGATCAGCCCATGGCACCTTCTCTAACTTGTGCTCTGTGCTGTTTTGGTTTTGAGACACTGGAGCCATCTGAAGATCACATGGTCTATTCTTGACTGGCTCACACATATCCATGACAGGCAGTCCATTATGCATGGTGAAAGCCTCCTTCATAATTGTGGTGGTTTGGCTGTTACCCGACCCCCCACACTTTAGAAGGTACCCCAGCTAACTCAGCTGGACTCTGGGAATATAAATGAAGCTATTTATTTACAGCTAGCACAATATACAAGCAGATATTTACAGTATATACAGTTATATACAGAAATATACAGTTAAAAGTAATACAGAAACACAACTCCCTTCCCAGAAACCTGAGTCCCCAGGAGGGGCTCTCAACCACTCCTGCACCTTCCCCCTGCCCCTCTCAACCTTACCCTAGTCTTAAGGAAGAGTAGAGGCTCAGCCAAGAGGTTAAGAAGCAAAGGTGAGTGGTAGGAGATGTTAGGGAGACACAGCTCAGTCAAAGCCCAGAAGCAGAGTGAAGACAAAATGGCGAAAGTGTTATCTAGTGTTTACATTCTTCTTCAGCGAGACTCTGAGGGAAGGAGACATCACCAATGTTTTCCTTTCACAGCCAATTATCTACTTTCTCTCACCAAAACATTCTAGCCTGCTTCAAACTAGCACAATAATGATTTGGTGTTGCTGAGCAAGCTTGACTAAGAGCACTGAACATAACACATGAAAGCGTTTGCCGAAGTTTGATAGATATACAGATTGACTGATTTTTAGAAAAGTCCACCACTGCCTGACATAATTATTTTGCCATTTGGGGACAGCAATGTGCGCATCCTGTGCATCCTGAAAGGTGAATTAATCCAGTCTGTTTACTGAGGAAGAAGAGTTTCTTAACGACTAACGTGATAACCATAATGAAAAATTAACTCAGGACATTTTATTTTCATGGAAAAATGAAATGGGAAATATGATTCAGGTCTCTTACTAACAGACTATACTTCTGGTTGAGGTCTGCTGAGGCAGGCTGTCAGACCACCTGGAGCCCTGCTTGGTCCTGTGACAGCACACTGAGACCTTTAGATGTAGGAGACTTGTTGCCACCTTCCTCTTCTCAGCTCCTTGATGGTGTGTCAACCATGGGAAGATCTGTAATAGCTTCTACACAGCCTACTGGTGTGAGAGTTGGTAGGCAACAGCAGGCAGTTACTGCTGATTCACAAGCTTTTCTAGCAGCATCTGGGCAAGCTGGCAGTTTCAATGTTTCGACAAGCTGTAGTAATGTTTTTTGGCGAGTCTCAGTATGTCTCTTTCCAAACATTAATGTGCAAAGCTCATACCTACCCCAGACAGACCCAGAATGATGGAGAAAACACCTGCTCCCTGAGCAGATTATTCCAGGAGTTAATCATGCTCACTGTGAAAAATGTGGTCCTTACTTCTGTTCTGGTTTTGTCTTAGCTTCCATCAGCTTTGACTATAGCAATCTTCTCCTAAACAGATACTTCAACTGAATCAGCTCTAAGCTTTCTCATCAACAAAGCAGTTTAAGGTTCTTCTGTTATTAGGTTCCCTAGGCTTAAAATTATTCTTCTAAATAGTCTTTCACATTTTTCAGAGTTCCTCAAAGAAAGTAGCAGTTAATGCTGGGCAGTATTCCAGATATGGCCACAGAGTCTTCAACTCAGCCGTGGTGCAGGAGTTCTTTGGGGCACGTTATGCAATTTTTTGTCTTCTAACCACACATTAAATTAAGAGATATTCCACCTGTAGGTTTGTAATTGCATAAACCACAGAATAACAGAAATTGTATCACCACTGCTTCTTCAGACCTCAGTGCTCTACAAGCCTCCTCACATCTCTCTGAATGGCCACGTGCATCTTTTCCATTTTAGTTAAAAAGACTTTCAGGTTCAGTTTATCTCTGAAAAAAAAAAAAGAATTCATAGAAATCGATCCTTCATAATTTATTTCCAAGCCCAGATGCATCTATTAGCTAAAATGTTGATTCTGCTTTGTATTCATTAAAGCAATGTCAGCTTCTTTGGGAACTGTCTTCATTGGTCTCTGTCCATGTCACTGGATTTTAACACACAGCATATTCTGAAAAGCTGATAGATTAATCTTGTTAAGAAACCAGAAAACAGAACAGGTATTTCCAGCCTGAAGGGTTTCAGTCATTGAATCCTTAAGGACATTTTACTCTGTTATTATGGATTGAATTTATGACTGTTTTCATGTCAATTGAATCAGAATTACTTTGTTTGGGGTAATTTTTTTCTGGCTTGTTTACTGGCTTATCTGAATGATCACACAATTGTCACTCTAGGAAGTAATTCTGCTATTCAAAGCATAAGGATAATAAAAATTTTCTCCTTGGAAATAAAGTATTATGGGTAAGTAGCACAAAGGAGAACAAGGCTATATTATCTCATGAAAGCAATCAACAAACTCTAATCCCTTTAAGTGCTCAGTTTTGAAGAGGCACAGCACTGTGCATGGTATAGAATTAGAAATCAAATATACAGAACACAAAAGCATAACTGGTGGACAGTAATTAGACAAAGCACTTTGTTCTCCAGTTGCATGTTTCTGTAAGATATGCTCTTTCCTCCTGTTATTCACATGCTGGATTGCTGTTTGCACAGTTCTTTGTGATTTTGGTTAATACTGCAAGAGACAGAGTAATTATATTTGTTGTAAAGGTGTTGTAATTATGTCAACACTAGTATGTGAACCTTGCTTTATTTTTTTTTTTCCTTTCAGTTGAGAGTTTAGCTGATTACCATGGACATTTGCTTCATGTGAATCATGCCCAAGAAAGCACATCAGGCTGCACTCGGCCACATTAGATTACATACAAGAACATGAAGGAGATCTGGCTGGAGACTTTCAGTACACTGTCAGACAAAGTTTGCTGACCTTTCTCATAGCTGACCAGCAATAAAATATCCAAGCCAGTCTGTTTTAATGGATGACTTGGGAAACAATTGGTTAATACATAATGCAAAGATATGGGACTTCAAAAGTAAGGTCGACAGCTCATGTCTTCAACACATTAGGCTGAATTTTAATGTAGGTAATTTATTTCTTTCATAATATTTAAATAAGTGCATCTTAAGTCTATTGAAATTTAAACTGTGAATGAAATGTCTCTACACAGAGCAACTTTAAGGTCATAATCAGCCTCTAGATAATGTATATTCCACCTGAATAAGATCAAATGAAAAATGCTTTTGCCAGACATGTTATCACCTTTAAAATTATATGGAGAAAATACTCTTGAAACATGGCTTGCTGCGTAAGGTGGGATTGCCAAGACATTAAAACCATGTTCAATTTGTCACTCCTTTGCCACTCTGGGTTTATAGCTCCTAATTGCTCCCCAGACTTACAGCCATTTCAGTAAAATATTCACAATTATTCAGGTTTGCTATTCAAAATCAGGTTCTTAATAGAGCTTGTAGAGAGGCCATGCCTTCTGAAAAGAGGCCACGACAATGAGGTTGTAACATTGAAAAATGTTACCAGAAATATTTATAAGCTCTGGTACTCCCCTGGGTGAGGATGTGGGTCTCAGCAGCACTTGACACACAACAGCCATATTATTTAGGTGAAGGCAAAAGCGAGAAGTATTTCATCATGTTACCAAGAAATGCACTTCCTTGTGAAAGTGATTGCCCATGAAAATAATGGATGAGAGAATTTACCTGTCGCTTGCAGAAATGGGTAATGTGGCCTTGTGGTCGCAGTTCAGTGGCTGTGGTCAGACAGGTTACTGGCAGCACGGATAACATTGAGGTATTACTTTTTGTGTTTCACACAGTGCATAAATGCATAAATGAATGTCCTCAAGATCTTTCTTGAAGACTCCCAGACTGTTTAAGAGCACTAATCTCGGAGCAGTGGCTGGGCCCTGAAGGCCACAGGGCCGTGCAAGAAGACTGATACTATTTCTGAAGAGAGGGCCTGTGGAAAGTCTCACCAGAGAAATGTTACCAGCGCCACTCTCTCCATTGCACAGTGCTGGAGTGCTTCCCTCAGGGGGTCGCTGAGACCGGCAGCCCTTCTGTGCCAGACACTGCCAGGAATGCCGATGGATGTGTAGGTGTACTTTATGCATTTCCTCTGGAAGTGCTGGAGAAACAGGGAACGCCGAAAGGTCAAGGCTGCCTTCTCCAAGAGGCTCCAGCTAATTAGAGGCGTCGTGGGAATCAGGAATTCTGGCCTTTAAACTGCGTTTAAAAGCAGTATTTTACTGTTGCTATCGAATTGTCTGATTTGGGGCCCGGTAGCGATGGTCGGACCTCTCTCCTCGAGGGCGAGCACCGGGAAACCTTGTGTTATCGTTCTCTTCCTGCGTTCTAGAGCTCGCAGCGGAAGCAAGGGCTGACCGCTCCGACGGGCGCGACAGCTGTCAGCCGGCGCCAGCGGCCGCCCCGCAGGCACGGCAGTGTCGCGGGGCAGCCGCAGCCAGGCGCTGTCCCCGCGGCTGCCGGCCGAACGCGCCCGCCGCTAGATGGCGCTCGCCGCCAAGCAGAGCTTGAGGGCGGCGGGTTGGCGGGCCCGGAAGCGGGTCGGGGGTAGCCTCGTGGCAGCGGCTGTAGTCTTGCCCAAGGGGTCTGCGTTTCTTTTTCAAACAAGTACTTAGGATTTTGACAAATGCGGGTGAGTACCTGGAGACCTTCATCTACGGAGAGTCGCAAGGCATTGGGGCGCCCTGGCCCGTGTTCCCTCCCCCTCCTTCAGGCCCTTTGGGAAAGAACCCATCTGCCATTAACGGCGGGCGAGTGCCGGGAAGGGCTTTCTGCAGTCCTCAGTCCCCTTTTGGTCAGGGCTGCCAGAGTCAAGTATCGGCACCAGCGTTTACTGACGAGATGTAGTCAAGTAATGACGCCACTAAAAGACAAAACGCCCTATTGGCGACTTGAGGTCTCTCTCGACCACTAAAGTGTGCGGGCTTTTTTTTTTTTTTTTCCAGTTACAGTACAGAAGGTGGTAAATCACAATAGCATAAAATAACCCGAACATTTTTAACCCCCTTTACACGAATTTTAGTCGTGGAAGTATGGCATTTTACGCTACAGAAATGTTTGGTTCCTTGGGGAGTTCTTTCCCCCCACCTTGAACAGAGCAGCCTTAGCAGCGTCTGGCTGCAGCGTGCTGGGAGAATTTCCTCGGAATGCAAGAAGTTATTGGATGTGTGGTTTATGAGGATGTTCACTGGTAGTATTTATCAACTTAGAGCATTTTTTGCTGTCTAGTCTGGACGGGAATTCAAGCCAGGGACTTTGGGCAGTCTACTCAGTTTATTTTAGTGATTGTAGTATTTTTGCAAGCTCCATACTACTCATTAGAGAAAACAGCCAAAATGAACTTTAGAGCAGTTGGAATAGGAGAGAAAACAGCACCAGCTTGCTTTCGTGACTGAGGTCAAAAAGGAGAAATGGGAGGAGAGGAGCACTGTGACAATGTTCCAGAATACAGTACTTTTAATTTTCTTAGCATTAAGCTAAGGCTTCAGGGAACCGATGCAGCCTTTCTGATAGAAGTGATTTAGTGTCAGAAATCTGAGATAAAACTGAGTTTGTGTGGGAGGAAAATGGAACTTTAATTCAAGAATGATTCTTATAAATTAGGACAACTGAGCAGAACAGGAGCAAGGACCTACTTCTGGTAGTTAGGGTTCTGCTGAAACTCTTTTCTGTAAAAGCAAAGGGAAAAAAAATCAGATCTATTTACAGCAACTGAATTTGGAATCAAAATAATTGCCTTGAGACTGAAGTGCAGCTGCAACACACATTCCAGATGTGGAATGTAACTATTGAGTCTGACCTTATTTTCCAGTTTTAAACCCAGAACTGGTCAGGGCTGGTAAGTGAATAAATTCATACTGTCCTCTGAATGAATCCAATGCAGGATTCATCTGTTCCCCAGATAATCAGTTGTGTTTTGGGGAGAGGTGGGGGAAACAACTTACTGCCAAATGAAAGGTCACGCAGGGAAAGATCATCCCCATTTGGGTCTTGGAGGTAGGACCCAAAGCTTGTATGCTCACACGATCTTAATTTGCATTGCAGTTTGACTCAACCCAGCAACGAGTTACCATCTCACTCCTCTGGATCATGCTGCAGTCTTCAGGCAAGGGAGCCCAGCAGGAATCCCCCCTACTGCTTCTGGGAAGAGTG
This sequence comes from Pogoniulus pusillus, assembly GCF_015220805.1. Classification (NCBI taxonomy): domain Eukaryota; kingdom Metazoa; phylum Chordata; class Aves; order Piciformes; family Lybiidae; genus Pogoniulus; species Pogoniulus pusillus. Next base: position 25,489,389 of record NC_087267.1, on the reverse strand, counting down.
ACCAGGTGTGTGCTGCCTCCTGCTGCATTTCCTTTGCAGAAAATGTGTGCTTCCCACCTGCCTTTTTTTCCCCTCCCATAGTCCAGGTAATTTTTGTATTAGGCTACTGGGAGACATCCTGTGGGCAGCTTAGTGAAAACAAAAAGCAATAAAACAAAAGAACCTGTAGAAACACTAAGCTTTGCCGTTTTCCTCAGGCATCTAATGAGACCTAATGTTTGCAAGAGCATTGAACAAGCTTTCCCATGACTCTCCCAGCTTCCTTTCTAGCAGAAAGTGATGACAAGGGAGAATCTGTTTTTCACAGTCATTTTAAAAAGAAATTGGATATGCTGTGCCACACTTAATGCTTATTTTAAACTGAGACAATTAGTCAATCTGATTAAACTGATACATATAATTTTTATCCATTACTCTTTCCTGAGCATAACTGGACAGAAACAACACAAGCATTAATGTATGTCCACAATTGACCATTATTATTTACCTATCAGAAATGGTTTTCTTTCAAATTCCAGACATCTTGTTTCTTCCAAACTGTGTTTTTACCTCTGTTTTGGGCATCTAATTGAGACATGCTGAATGGGTCAAATTTTCAAAAGTGCAAGCATCTGATTCCTCAGGAACAAAAAAACCAGACTCATTTGAGAAGCCTTTGCTTTGAGAGCCAAATTCAGTGAGTTTTCGGTTGAAGGCAGCCTGGGCTTAATGCAGACATAGCCCAGAACCTCCCACAGTTGATTAGATTTGGGAGAACTACACAAAATCCTCCAAAACTGACTGAAATGTAATTTATTTCCTTCTAACTTGTGCTATCAGATGTCAAACTTTCTTAAGAAAGGATTTATTTTGGCATGAGACTGTACTGTGTCTCCCTTCTGTAAAAATGTCAACACTGCCTCAGCATCACTGAGGGCTCAGATGAGCAAAGGTAGATAGTAGGCAGCCTGAAAGGTATAATGTCCGGAAGGGTAAACAGTCGTTTTGAGCACTAATGAACAGTCCTTCATGAAGAAGAAGAAGAATTCCTACAGGAACTAGACCAGGTCCCCACATTACCTGCCCCAGCGTATGATTTCCCCATTAGCAGAAAATGCCAAACAACTCTGAGATGTCCCCTTAGGTGGTTTTAAACATTAACTTTCTGGTGGACATCCAGACTAGTTCATAAGGTGTGTAATGCTTGGCAGTACACCAAATGTCATCCCAAGATAAAAAAGGATGTTCTGGAAAGGAATGGCAGTGTTTATCCTTGAATAAACAAGATTTTTAATTTGCTCTTTAATGTGTCAGAAACAGCTGTTTTAACTTTCTGTAAGCCTGAACTTTCAAATAAGGATATACCAGGGCCTATATAGGAGACGGCACAGAAAATAGTGGAGTGGTAACAGGTTAGAGCAGTGGTAGCAGGTCTAGTGGAGAAAGTGTGGAGTGTTACGGTTGTTTGAGACATGGTAATTCTCATGCTGTATTCATTTTTCAGCTATATGTACTTGTTTCATGGTAACTTTGGAGACAGAATTTAATTAATGCTCTCCATGTAATGCTTTTGCATGTATGAGTGTTGGTTTTGGGCATGTGATTACCCAGCTGCACTACTGGAAGTTTGGGATAGTTCTGAGTCTCTGTTTTCCTATGCCTGTGTTGTGAGTTGTGTGAATACTTGATTTTCTCAGCCCAAAAAAAGAAAACAAAATTAACATCAGATTAAGAACCTTTACATGACTGTACAGAATTTATTCCTCTAGCTTGTCTGTCACAGTGACTATATGACTTCAGTGGTAAGGCTTAGTGAAAGCACAAGAGAGTATGTGAACAGTGATCTATCCTCCCCTGCTTTTCTGAGACAGAGATGGAATTAAGATGACTATTAAAAAAATGTTATTAATTCTTGCCAGTGGACCAGCCCTCCCTGAATTTCTTTAATGACTTTTTGACTTTATGCTTTTGGCCTGGCACTGCAGCCTGTGACAATATAATTATGCACTATGTAAAGAAATACCTGCTCCCTCCTCCTAATCTGACACCTGATAATTTTAGTGGGTGCCCTGCAGTTTTTGTGTGGTGCTGTGCAGTGGATAATCATTACCTCGTCACCTCTTCGGCACCATGCGTTTTTTGTAGCCTGGCTCATTTGTCTTTTCCCAACCTGAAGACTTCTCATCTGTTGTTTTGGAGTATCCTCACTGCCTTCATCTCTGCTTTTTAACTTCCACCCACCCTGAGGTGAAAGGACCAGACTGCATGCAAAGACGTATTCAGCAAAGACAGTTTTTTTGTCAAAATAAAATGTAAATAGATTATAATCTTATTTCGATTTGTTTCTGGACAGGTCTGATAAAATCAAAGGCTTTGAGTCACAAAGTGGGAGAGGTGGTTGTGGTATTCCTTATATACATACATTTCAGGTGTCAGGATGGCAGGACATGAGGGCATAAGGAATGAAATCTGAGTTTAGATTGTTTCTACCTACCTTTGAGAACTGAACTAGCGCCTGAGTTCAGGACAGGTTTTGTCCAGATCAGTCTGTGTTTATCCACTCAGAGCTCTTTGATAGCTATGACAGTAGAGACTGAACCCCAACCATTTTTCACTTCCCAGGTGTGTGCCTTTAGCACTTGTTTAGGGAAATAACATCTTGCTCACTTGCTTCTCTGCATGCCTTTGCTATGAACAGCAAATTGTGAAATGCTGTTAATGGCTGTCAGTTTATTTCCTTGCATAAGTTTGGACACAAGAGTTCAGAATCCTAATGATGCAGCGCTGTTTTATCAAACCACTGCAGTTGCTGAGGGTACAGCTGTGAATTATTGAGCTGATACTACACCCACCTAAGGAGTGTTGGAAGCAGCTGTTCAGGAGCAGGACCCTTGTGGTGGAACAGTTGTGGCACTGGCTTTGCTTTGACTGCTCAGAAAAATTTCTTTGGAAGTTGAGGACAATTCATTGCTGGAGCTAGGCCCAGCTGCCCACACATTCCTTTGAGCAAAGGTGCCTTTCATTGATCGAAGAAAAGGCAGGCATTTCTTGGACAGCACTTAGGTAGCAGAGTGCCTGGTAGCTTGGAACTTTCTCTTCAGTTTGAAAACTAAAGATTTTTTTTTTGCTAAGCATGGAGTTTCTGGTTCAAGCAGCACACAGCTTCTGTGATATTTCTGACATTAGTGCAGAGCCCACTCCATCCGCTCTGCTGCTGGGACCCTCCCTCCAGGCTTGCAGAAACATAGCCAGTGAGCCCTTACAAAAAAGAAGAAAATACACCTTTTTAACCTGTTGTCAACAAAGTGTCTACTTTGAGTTTAGTAAGTCTTTTAGGTAGGTGTAATTACAGATAGCCTTGCTGACTTCCATTAGGCTTAATTAGACATGGCAACTCTGACTCTAGCCAGTACCTCTTCTGCATGACTCTTACTGCCTGGAAATATTCAGCCACAACACTGAGTGCTACTTTCCGCCCTCTTTCAGTCTTGGAGGTTTTTGCAAAGTGCACGTGCTTGATTGCAGTTCAACTCGCTAACAAAGAGCTGTTTCTGTACTAGCATGCCTGGATGATCCCTGGTCACTCTAGCCAGCCTAGGAGGTGCTAGGTCTTCCAGTTCTACTGGTTCTCCCAATAGTCTTTAATAACAGGACTGTAAACCTAAATCAGTGTTTGCAGCATGGAAAATGTGAGAAAACACCCTTTGCTGGCACTTGTCTTTCCACTTCAGAAAAGGTTGCATTTGTGTTTAAAAGAACAGCCTTGTCTGCACACCCAACCACCAATGCAATGTCACAGGTTGTTTGGGGACACAATATTTGACCTGTTTGTGACTCAGAGTTCATCTGCAGTGCAAGAGAAGCTAGCTGAGGTTTGCACATCATACTGACACATACCCTCTGGTCATAGTGATTCATATCTCATCATCTGCTCTACTGTCTCTAACTTGGCAGATGCATTTAGGCAATGCTGCAGGGTGCACATTGCTCTTTTCTTCTGCTAAGAAAACCCATGCTAAAATAATACGGATCTGGATGTGGTATAGGTGAGCAGTGTGAGCTGGTCTGGAGTCAGTGCTCCATGGAAACATCTGAAAGGCAGTATGCTGAGTTTACAATTGCTTCTTATATTTCTTCCATTATTAATAAAAGCCTGTTGTAATTCAGACATTTAAAATGTATTCCTTCCCACTAAATCAGCTTTAAAAAGTTGCTGAGAAACTGAAATGAGCACTTCAGGGATAAGACTGATAGCTCAGGCATAGCCATGGCAAAATCATGTTTCTAGCTATTGTGTGCTATTATTTCAGCCACCAAAAGTGTTTTCTGTCACTACAGGTACATGTTGAGGTTAATCCTGGTGAATTTTGGAGGCTGGTGTAGATGTGTCATAGGACTACAGCTGGTGTAGGTTCCTGCTGTGAAAAAACGGGAAGAGACGTGTTTTCAGGACAAGTCAGATAGTACATGGGTTAAATCACTCTTTGAAGATACTTGTTTTTTCCCTCTCTTGTTTATATTTTTAGCAAAGGAAACCATGTTCTTGGTATAGTTGCCCTGGTGAGGTGGTTATGGGCCTGCTGTTGCAGTGAGCCCTGAGCTAAAGCAAGTACTGAAGTGTGCACTGAAAGCACCCAGCATGACATTTAAACAGAAAGAAAAGGTAATAAAGCAGTATCCATTTTAAGATGACAGATTGATTTGCCTACCTAACATGCTGGCATTGAGTGCCGTGTAATAGATAAAGTAAGTGCTACAATATTGCCCAATGTGGAATAAAATGATTTTTGTGGTGTTAGCTTAAGTCCCAGTTGATACGGTGACATGGAAACGAGCCATGAAAACCTGGGACTCAGATGAACCCCAGAGGGAGAACAAGGGAGAGGGAGGGTGAGAAAAGGATAAAGGAGTAAAGCAGAAGGGCAGGAACATGGCAAGTGGAGGGGAAAAAAGCTTTCTGTGTTTCAACAGTGATGAGCCTTTGATTCAGGTTGTTCATATGATAAAATCATTCCCACAAGGACCCTGCCTGAGATGTCTTTACTTTTTGCCTGTTTGAGCTCATGATAAACACTTATATGAGATTTTTTTTTCTCCTTCAGAGAAATAGAATGGAGAACAGAATGATTGTTATTGATCCAAAGAGTCAAACTACAGAGGACAGTAAAAAGCATAGTAGAAAAATTTTAAAACCTCCACCGAGAGTATCTTACTCTGTGTTTCATTTTATCTGGGCAGATGAGATAGCTGTTTTCTGCGTTTTTTTGGTAAATGTTGCCATTTACAAAATAAAATACAGCATCTTGGAGAAACTAATGAGATTACAATGCATGGATAAAAGCTTACCAGATGTAGAAAATTTGGTATCCTATTCCCTCCCCTTTTTTTTCCCCTGAATATTTCATGGTCTATGTAATTTTGTTTTACTGAGGCTATTTTGTCATAACTATAATCCATATATATATATATAGTAAGTAGCAGAAAAAAGAATTATCAGTTACTGTCAAGACATTACAGAAGAAAGTAAGCTTTACTTGTTTACCTGACAGTAGTGAGTCCAAGAGTCCACATGGTACATCAGAGAGATGGCAGGAACATGTTACTGTGGAGTTCCAGTTTGTGCACTAAAGCAAATGATACTTAAGGCTGGGGGAAAAAAAATAACTGGTAGTTTTAACTAACAATTAGCTGTGAGGAGGGGAGAAGTGTTCTGGATCACAAGAATGGGGGGGGCAGCTGTGCTCCAGAAAGCCTTTTTCTCTGTCTCTTCACCTTGTGTAGCCTTTCAGGTGATTAATTTCTCAAATGACTAAACATTCTCACGTAAATAGGTCAGTGAAAGCAGGAACACAATATGACTATTTATATTAAAGGAGAATGCAGTAAGTCTAGGAAGCAATCTCATCTGTATCACATGTAGCCTGATAATAACATTACCTTTGGGATAGTTACACATATGGGTACTCCTTTACACCAGTAATTCAACTACTGCCTTGTAGCAATGCAATTACCCTGTTTTCTCTTTGAAGACTAGCTGCAGTTTCAATTCATTTACATTCTAAAGAAATCTAATTTTTTTCATTTTAAAAGAAGGCATCCTTCTCTAGGTCTCAGCAGGCACAGAGATCTCTGCTAGGCCAATGCTGGCCTGAGAATTGTAGATAAATGTGATGCTTCTAAAAAGAGGCAAACAGACAATTTAAGTTCCCTGATCCTCAGAATCAGCAAAACCTGCTGCAGACAGCTATGCAGACACCCACCCACCCAGTCAGTCAGATACAGTTTTGTGGGAGGACAAAACATTCACAGCTGCTAGCCTGGATTTAGCCTTCTCTCAGGGGTGTTTGTTGTAGTGCTGCTTTTGACTGGATGGTGGTGGGGAACAGCACCCAACCACCAGCTGGTAACAAACTGTAAGGGCTGCTGTTGATTGAAGACAAGAACTCTGCCTCCATTAGCAGGTTGCTGAACACCTGACACATGTGCAGTTGGCTTCTTTCCTTGAAGTGCCAAAAGTCCTAGTAATGAGAATGTAAATAACCCAATTCAGCATGGATTTGGGTGCCAAGGAGGCCTGGGCAAGAAATGTGTATTCTGGATGGATTAGGGAAATGCACGGAGCAGGTGCCTGTTCAGTGAAGGCTGTGCATTCTGGAAGCAGGAGGGTCAGTGGAAAAAATGTAAATGGGAAATACGTGGAATGTGAGTGTCAGGAGTGTAAGTGGCTGTATATAAAAGCTGCAAATCTTTTTACCTAACATGAGCCATACAGAAACTGGTGTCTAGTCTAATCAAATTCTTTTTCATCCCATCATGGATCTCTGTCACTTCATCTGGACATGCCCATTGTCCCTTCCAGTTGTCATGGCACAGTAGATAAGGCTGTAAAGAAACCTTAAGATAGATCAAGTTAGGTGATATGAATTAGGGCTATATCCCAGGAGTCAAATTAATGCTGTTATATATAGCTAGAATTCTGATACTCCCAAAACTGCTGTAGCTCTTTCAAGAGATTTCTTGGATGCATATGGAAGGGGTCCATTAATTCCCAGACTGCATCAAAATAATTTACACAGAGGCTACATGGAAAGCTGGAGATCAGAGAAATGCTAAAATGTTGAATTTCTTCTAATGAGACATTTCCAGGTGTAAAAATAAGACATGTCCACTGAGACATGATAACCTCAATAACCCAAGAGCCTAAGCTGTGCTTACTGCAATCTCAGTGTTCTCTTAACAAAGGCTTTTCACGTTTGTAATACATGATTTTCAATGGTGTCTTTAAAACAGGCCCTCTGTGTCCACTTACTGTGGTTATATTAAAGTGGAGACAATTTTACCTAAGCAAGAGTAAAATCTAGGCAAGAATGGCATTCCTGAGTCTGAATTATATTTAGTACTAACTCCTTGCAGACTTCTATTTTCACTCTGTCAATAACAGATGTGCTGTTTGCAGTGTATGGCTGAACAAATCTATTTTCAAATGTCTCCTTGACTCCTTCACAATCTGTTGCTTTCCATTGATAATACAATAAGCTGCTCAGCTGGGAGAAGAAGTATGGAAAATGGGAACAAACTTGACTTTACTCATCTTTGGGGGAAAAAGAAAGAAGGCTTGGGTTCTTTTTATTAATTCATGAATAAGTCAAATTAGGAAATCTAGTTTTGTAATTTCTGGCTCCAGAAATGGTGATAGGAATGGTAACAAATACTAGATTTTACTAGTGGAGAATTATCTTTTGATTACTTAGAGCTACTTATTTATATACACTATTTGTTTAAATTCTACCCATGCCAGAAGTGTCTTTTTCGTCAAGCACATGGAATCTTTCTCAAGATCTCAAGGCATTGCAACATTTAAAACCACATACCACAAATACATGTATTAATTTTCACCTAGCATAATTATAACAAATAAAATTTTTACTCTGAATATAAACAGATTTTAAAATCAGTAATTAAATGAGTCATTGAGATTGACAAGAACAGTAAGCAGTGCTTAGAAAGATGGGAAATAATTCTTGCCAAAGAAGATTAAAATCTAAGAGACAAGATTAGTTCCAAGGAATACCTGTGTCTTATCTGAATAGGGTTTTATGATTGTCTTTTCAATGCTAAATTCTGTCACAGTGAGAATCTTCTGAAGGAGCTTTTAGAGAGTGATGGAAACTTCTGAAGCACTGCACTCACAAACAAATTTTGAAAGCCTTCCAGATGGCTGCTTCAGTAATTTGGTTAAGACAAAAAAAAAAAAAGACAAAAAAAAAAAAAAAAAAAAAAAAAAAAAAAAAAATTAGGAAACAGGCTGAACTTATCACACCTATCCCAAAATAAAACATGAGGTTTTCATTTTATTACATGTCTGAATTTTAAACTTCACAATTAATGCTTCACCATTAGTACTGATTTCTGGGACTGGAACATAGAGAGAGGTACAGTATTTCCGCAAGAGCCCAAAATAAACAAGTGTACATCAGTTTTGCTCCATTGCTTTCAGCTAAGAATGTTGGTTAATGCCAGACAAGGGTGTAGTTAACTTCATTAACCCTACAAATGCAAATACATGTTTGTTCACCTGGGCTAATTCCTGAGGATAAAGTGGGTGTGTCTTTGAAAACAAACTGAAGTGTGCCCAGGGTTGATTTCTGACACAGATCAACTGGTATGAAACAGACTATGTCTATACCAATAAACTCTTATCTGCCCAAACTGGGTGAGCTCACAGAGTTTGCCTCTGGTGTGTTAATGCCTGAATTATGGCCAAGAATTATGTGGAGGTGTGTTTCCTGGCCCCAGCCAGCAATATCCCAGTTCTGGTCTGAGGATTTAGTTAGCGAGTATTGATCAACTTGTATTCCCCCAGAGACTGTACACTCTGCACATTCTGCTGCACCTCTCGGGAAAGAACAAGGAAAAGGATGTGACGTGACCTTGCCCTGGTTCTGTACAAACATGCCTGAGTTGCTTCTCAGGTTCCTTGCTGACATTTGAAACCATAATGGTCAAAATGTGTGTGGTGGGTTGGCCCTGGCTAGCAGCCAAACTCCCATCCAGCTGCTTGGCCCCCACTCAGCAGTACAGGCCACAAGGAAAATAGGAAGAAGAGGAGCGAATAAGTTCATGGATGAAGAAAAAGACATTCCCTCAGCTATTTCTCATACTTTTTGTTCCCTCCTCCTCCTCTGCCTGGCATCTCCTCCCCTTTCTTAAATGCCTTATTCCAAAGGGACCATCTGGTTGTCTGAAGGACTCAGCTGTATCCTGCATTGGGTCTGTTTATGTTGGCTGAAACTATCTGTGTCTGGCACAGGGCAGGCTCTACCCTCTTCTAACGGAGGCTTCCCTACAGCATCTCCCTCTGCTAAAAGGTTGCCATGGACACCCAACAGAGTGTCCTGGAAGAGGAATGGCAGAAAAGCCTGGGCTGAGGCACACTGTCTAACCTCTGAACATGCCTGGTGATGTTGTGCTTAAAAGTCCAGAAGATGAAACTAAGGAAACAAAGGGATTATTAGTAGGATTATATTTGCCTTTTCTATTGGAAGTTACTTTTCCTGTCTGCCATGTTAACAATATGCAAATGGTGATTCTCAGGAGTGTACAATTTAATCACAGAATCGTGGAATCATAGAATCAGTCAGGGTTGGAAGGGACCACAAGGATCATCTAATTCCAACCCCCTTGCCATGGATAGGGACACCCTACCCTAGATCAGGCTGGCCAGAGCCCCATCCAGCCTGGCCTTAAACACCTCCAGGGATGAGGCCTCAACCACCTCCCTGGGCAACCCATTCCAGGCTCTCACCACTCTCATGCTCAACAACTTCCTCCTCACATCCAGTTGGAACCTACCCATCTCCAGCTTTGCTCCATTCCCCCTAGTCCTGTCACTCCCTGACATCCTAAAAAGTCCCTCCCCAGCTTTCTTGTAGGCTGCCTTCAGATACTGAAAGGCCACAGTAAGGTCACCTCGGAGCCTCCTATTCTGCAGACTGAACATCCCCAACTCTTTCAGTCTGTCCTCATAGCAGAGGTGCTGCAGCCCTCTGATCATCCCAGTGGCCCTTCTCTGGACACACTCCAGCACGTCCACATCCTTCTTGTAATGGGGGCTCGAGAACTGGATGCAGTACTCCAGGTGGGGTCTTACCAGAGTGGAGTAGAGGGAGTAATCAAACATAAAAGCGTTATGGCCAACAGAAGACAGTTTTCCTATGCTGTATTTCAAACTCTGTCTTTAGACCATAAAGGCAACAGGCTTCTTTCAGCATGTCAACTCAAAGAAAACAGCAGACTGTTTTTGCCATGTATAAAGTGACTGTAAAGAAAAGACCCATGAAGCACATAGGCAGTTCATGTGTTGTTTCTTTTTAAACTTCCGTATGACAAATTGTTAAGTAGGAGGAAATAGTGCCTGATACAAGATTTTGAGCAGATTTAACTTAACCATTGATCTCACAACTTCTAACAATTATATACAAATACCAATGGAACAGGAGAGGTCCTTAGATCATTTAACGTGGCTTCTTGTATGTCACAAACAATTACACTCTATGTAGTACTCTATGTTGAAGTGATAATAGTTTATGAACATATCTCTGCTTTTGCACTAGAAGCCAAGTTTGAGAGAGCATATAGGCTTAATGTGGAAATCCCAGGTGATGAAGAGTAAACTATTTAATTTGGTAATTTGTTTCAAACCTAGTTATATGTTTGATCTACCTCCTTGTTTGCCTCCCTTCCCTGTGTTACTTCCTTCAGCTCTCCTTTTCTCCCTCTTCTTCCTCCTCTCTTTCTCTTCCTTACTTCCTTTGACTGTTGGTTCTTAATTATGTTCTCACTGCTGGAATTAAAAATTATGTTACTACTTAGCGTTTTCTTTCTGCTGAAAGTACTTAACCTAATCATTCTTCACTTTTCACTTGGGTAAGCTAAAAGAGACTGAGCTTGTTATCTGTGTCACTCCAGCTCTCAGAAAATTTAGTTGCTTTATTGTGATGGTTTGGGGGTTACCCCGCCCCCCCACACTTTTGAATTTGCCCCAGCTAACTCAGACGGACCCTGGGAATATAGATGAAGCAATTTATTTACAGCTAGCAGAATTTACAAGCAGCTATTTACAATATATACAGTTATATACAATTATATACAGAAATATACAAAGGATAAACAATATAAAAGCACAACTCCCCTCCCAGAAACCTGAGTCCCCAGGAGGGGCTTTCAAACCACCCCAACACCTCCCCCCAGCCCCTCTCAACCTTACCCCAGTTCTCAGGAAGAAGAGAGGTGCAGCCAAGAGGTTAGGGAGCAGGGTTAGTAGGAGCAGGGTTAATGAGATGTGACCAGGTCTAAGGCAAAAGCAAGAGTGAAGGACAAAATGGAGAAAAAGTCTTTCTTCTTCCCAGAGCTCTCAGCGAGACTGTGAGAGAAGTTGACATCAATTGTTTTCATTTCACTGCCCGTTATCTAGTTCTGTTACCAAAACATTCCAGCTTGCTTCAAACTAGCACATTTATCTTCTCCAGTTTGCCAACAATGTTTTTAAAACCAGGCCCCAAACCCCACACACTATTTCAGTCTTCCCTCAGCAATACCTATAGCACTTAATTAGTTTACTAATAATTTTCAGCCTTCCTTAGCTAATGCATTAACCCTTTCTTTGTTGCTACAGTTGTGGTCTACCATACCTTAAGACTTTCCTTGCATCCTTTGCTCTGTTTGGTAGATCTAGTTTTCCCCTCCTCCTCCTTGGAAGGAGGAATATCCCTTGGCTGCCCCAGTTTCTTTGAATGGACTTGAATTTACTCTGCAAAGGGTTTTCTCTGCTCTGTTCTCCATTTGACAGAGAGTTGTCCAAGAGGATTTAGGGGAGGGGGCCTCTGGTACACAAGAGAAAGAAGAGGAAAAATACGGCCTTAGAGATTTGACCAATATACTCAAGTTGCAATACAGTTATGAAAGGAGCTATGTGAGATTGGCTGCCAAGGAGGAGGATGGCTCTGAAGAGTTTAAGAGTGCTCTTAGTAAAGTTCTGTTTCTAGGCCAAGGACAACCAGGACAACCAGAGGAAGAGGAGAAGGATGACATCTGGAATTCCAATGATTCCCTCAAATATATCAGGGAAGTTAGAAAGGAATATGCAAGGGAATCAGGAGAGCCAATCCAAAGCAGGCTTGTGAGATTGCGTACTATTGGTGCCAATGCCCTGCAGGTAGGGGACAAGTCTGCAAAGCATCTAGGGCCACTCACAAAGGCAAGTGAAGTGGACAAATACTTGGCAAGCCCTCTTGGTAAGGTTAGCTTGTGGGCACACCTCCTGTTGGCTGTGGCTCTGATACCATTCCTTCATCATCTGAATGAGTGCATGTTTCTGCCATCAGGAACACCTCCTGCAAGGCAATTCCAGCCAAGGAGACAAACTGTACTTAGACTTCAGCAATCACGTAGGTCACTTTAGATAATCCTGCGTGATGCGTGACCAGTTTGGTGAGAACATGAACAAGTGGAGAGGTCAGCCTACTTCAGTTCTTTTGAAGAAAGTCCAGGGAACTGCAGAGCAGCAGAAACAGAAGCAACAATGCCGGAAAAGTAGCTGTTACTTCTTCAGCTCTCCAGAGTAACTGCAGTTATTCTAATTGCAGTTTCTTTCACAACAGCACCAATCATTGTGCACACCTCACATGCCATGTTCAGCATTAGGGGTGCCCTGCCTCCAGCCAGGAGGAGGAGAGGGATAGTGGTGAGAACCGAATCTATTGGAATGTATTCATTAGGTGGCCTGGCAGTTCAAGAGTTCGGAAATACAGGGCTTTAGTTGACACAGGTGCTGAGTGTACTTTGTTGCCATCAAATTGCAAAGGGACAGAATCTATCACTGTTTCTGGAATCACTGGTGGATCTCAAGAGTTAACTAAGTTGCAGGCTGAGATCAGTTTAACTGATAAAGAGTGGAAGACACATACTAGTGTAACTGGTCCTGATGCGCCTTGCGTTGTGGGAATTGACTTCTTGAGACAAGGTTGTTTCAAAGATCCCAAAGGTCACAAATGGGCTTTTGGAATACCATCTGTAGAAATCGAGGATGGTAAATTGAAATTGCCTATTGCACTTGAACTTTCAGATGCTGTTAGGAGCTTTCTGTTCTAGGTATTACCTGATGTCCACAGAAAAGTGTCTACAAGAGAATCTACAGTACATGAGCACAAACCCATTGTCAGCTGGGAGACCATGTTCTCATCTTATCAGTGAAGACACGAACTGTTTGCTGTTTTCTGAGCTTTTGAATCACCTACATCTGAGATAGCCACAACAAAGTGTGATCTGAACTTGTAATAGTCATTATTGTAAATATTGTTTTAGGTTAGACAGATAGTTCTCAGCAGAACACGGAGTCATGTAGAGGGATGAATTGTGCTGGTTAGAGGCTAATTTGAATATTTTACTGAGAGAAATTAAATCCTTATCTGTGAGAAGAAAAAAAAAAACAACAGTACCCTATATCACCCATTCTTCTGCTGAGCAACACAGCTAGTCAAAGTATTGATAAGACACTTCTCACACACTTCTCAGCTCTCAATTCTGTTCATTCTTTCTGGTGGTCTGGTCTCTGGGGTTGCCTCTGCCTTACCTCTAATCTGACATAACTCTTTTTCCTCCAACCTTCTTGAACTTCTTTTGACATCTCACCTCAGATCTCTCCAGATTTATCACGTGAGATATAGGGGGCTTGATCTGGTTATTTCTGAAGGGAGGGAAAGAGGGAGTGGGGAGGTGGTTTGGGTCAGTAGCCTCCTGGGGACTCTGATGTTTCTGGGAGGGGTATTGTGTTTCTGTATTAGTTTTAACTTGTGTATAACTGTAAACATTGTGCATATATAAGCTTGTAAATTGTGCTTAGCTGTAAATGTAGCTTCATTCCTTAACTTCTAGCCACCTGAGTCTAGTCTGGGTGATTTCATTATGGGGAGGCAGGTAACTTCCAAACCATCACATCCTTTGATCACTTGTGATAACAGTCAAAGTCCTGGTTAGTGACATTTTCCCACAATCACTGACTCGACTCTGTTGGCAGTGATATTTTCCACAGAGTTCACTTTCTACTGTACTGCATTTATGTTCTATAGTGACAATATTTAGATTAGTGTAACATAGTATTAATTCAACAGATCTATAAAAGTCAAAGATAACTGGAGCTATGACACACTGAATCAAAGTTTTAATATAATTTCAGGAGTAACTCAGGTTTATTTGACAAGAGCTATTTCCCTGAATCCATGTTGACAAGGGTTTATTGCATTCCTATACTTCTAATCTTTCTAAAGTCAAACCAATGAAAAATTATATTTGCTGATATCAGAAGGAAGGTAAAAGAAAGAAGTTCACAGAAGGTAGGTGGATCCTTACAGTGCAGGAATAAGGGCAAGATGGCATTGATGGTTTAGTGTAGTGAAACACAGCAATACTAATCCAGCAGTCTCTATTCTAGTTCATTTTGGTACCCGCAAGGGAAGACTAAAGTCTCCAAATCACTGAAAGGAAGTGGAAACACAGTGGTAAGAGATTTCTGTCCCAAGTCTCCCAAATAAAATAAAATTAAAAAGTGGAGTAAAGCCGTACCCTAAAGTTGCTTATACAAATAAAGAAAGGGTTAAAGAGAAAAAGATGAGATGAGCAAAACCCAAGATGCTCATTGCTATCCCCCAAAGGCCATGTTTGCTAAATAAGGCAAATTGAAATTGGGAATTAATGAACAAAATTTTATGTGCTGCATGCTGGGTCTAATAATGAAAACATGGGTGGCTGGGCCTATCCACATTCATGAGGTTATAAATATCAGTGACAGGAGAGCAGATGGATTACAAGGAGCAAGCTTCACTGTGGTGACTGCCACATTACCATCTTGAGGATTGTGGGACTCACAGTGACAACCCTGCACCTTTAGAAGCTTGGTGTGTCAACTGCTCAGACAGCCAGAACCTGATTAGATCACATCCATTGTGTCTTTCATGAATATCACTTTTTTTCTACCCCCCCAACTTCCTTGTCTATTTTCTTCTCTTTTCTTATCTGGTTGTTTATGCCTTCTCTTTAATGGAAGCCTGGATCAGCTGACTAAGCCAGACTCCTTTACAATATTATTCTAAGGCTACAGCTGAAAAGGCAATGAAAGGAAAAGTTTATACAACCTGATGGTTGTATACATCCTTGACTGATAAGGCAGTGTGTGTGTCTGTCATTCTTCAGAAGAGTTACACCAGAAGCAGAAGCTGCATTTGTTATGTCTTGCTTTTACCTGACTTTCTCTTATTTGTGCACAGGAAAGCCAGATTGGACTCTTGCAGAGAAAACCCCAAAACTTCTCTCAGTTCATCTGTAAGCTTTGCTGTGTTTTCTCTTTCCCCTTCTCTTTCCCTTCTCCACTCTCCCCCATCTCCTGACAATGGCTCTTATGTGTGGTACCATCTGAAGTGTTGCCAAATGGAGAGTCAATCCGTTGTATAATTTTTCTGAAGTTGAAAAGAAGGGTAAAGAACAATTCTTAAATGAAAGCCTCTGTTGATTAAGTGTTGTGGTGTTTTGTTTTTTTCTCTTTCATCCTTAGTTTAAAAGTTACAGTGGTGCTATCATGCCACAGGAAAAAGCCATCATGAAGTCTCTGCATTTCAAACATCTGTTTATCTCTATAGAGAGACAAGTTCATTTAGCATCTTTGTATACTGGACCAGTTAAGATTCAGGTAATGAACATGGCTTGTTTTTGTTGAGATCTCTACGGCTTACTATCTTATAAGCTGGAGGATTTTTTCATAAATCACAGAGTCATAGAATGGTCCATGTTGGAAAGAACCTTCAAAGATCGTCTAGTTTTACCACTATTGCCCTGGGAAGAGACAGAGAGTCATAGATTTTTTTTTTTTTTTTGTTTGTTTTTTTTTTTTGTTGGAGAAGACCAACCACTGACCATGGCTGTTAAACCAAGTCCTGAAGTCCTGAAGTGCTGTGTTTCTTGAACATCTCCAGGGAAAATGACTCACCTTTCACTAGATCAGGTTGTGCAAAGCCGTATCTAACTGACATTGAAAACTTCCAGTAATGGGGCAACCAAAACCACTCTGGGCAGCCTATGCCAGTGTGTCACCACACTACTAAAAAAAAAGTTTTGTTCAGAAGTTGAGTGAGTTATTTTCTTCACAGCAGATCTGTGTCATACAGGACTTCTTGGCCTTCAAAATACCACAGTTAGGCTTTCATCTAAGTATTATAGAATGCAGCTGCCTCAGGTCCACATTGTCTTTTATGTCTTGTCACTAAGCTGGAGAGTTTGGGAGGAGAAAAGAAGTGTGTCCAAAATAAAAAAGCATGGAAATGTAGGAAAGTTCTACTTTCTCCACTACAGACTGGTCTCACCCCTCTCTAAAGACAGCAGATGCCACCACTGCAAGAGCAACCCACTGAGTTCAACAGGGATCATCTCATAGTTTCTTCATGGATATCGTTAGAGTTCACCGAGCCATTACATGAACACACAGAAAAATCTGATTCTCCATCCAGCCCTCTTGTACTGTCAGACAATTTTTTAAAAATCTTTGACTGTTCTCTAATGTAAAACATTCATACTGCAATTGCCTGCCAGCTTCTTAGATACCACAGTCTGGAGACAAACAACAAAGGTGCTTCTGGGCATATCCACTTTCTGAGATTGGTGACCCTCTATTTTAGTCTATTGCCACAGCAAATGCAGCACTGAAAGTGCCATAACTAGCTCAGAGTAGTAACAAAAGAGAGTAAGTAGTGCTGAGCAGAACAGGGTAAGTCAGGCATAGTGCCATGTTGTATGCAAGTTCAAACTAGTGCCCTCTGATGATTCACCTTTATAGAGACATCTGGCTGTACTCAGATGAGTAACCTGTCTTCAGATCCTAGACCACTGTGCTAGTTTGAAGCAGGCTAGAATGTTTTGGTGAGAAAAAGTAGATAATTTAGCTGTGAAAAGGAAAACAATTGTGATGTCAACTTCCCTCACAGTCTCGCTGAGATGTATGGGAATATGGCCTAGTTTGAAGCAAGCTAGAATGTTTTGGTAAAGAACTAGATAACGGGCAGTGAAATGAAAACAATTGATGTCAACTTCTCTCACAGTCACGCTGAGAACTCTGGGAAGAAGAAAGACTTATTCTCCATTTTGTTTCTCACTCTTGCTTTTGCCTTAGACCTGGTCACATCTCATTAACCCTGCTCCTACTAACCTTGCTCCCTAACCTCTTGGCTGCACCTCTCTTCTTCCTGAGAACTGGGGTAAGGTTGAGAGGGCCGGGGGGAGGTGTTGGGGTGGTTTGAGAGCCCCTCCTGGGGACTCAGGTTTCTGGGAGGGGAGTTGTGCTTCTGTATTGTTTATCCTTTGTATATTTCTGTATATAATTGTATATAACTGTATATATTGTAAATAGCTGCTTGTAAATTCTGCTAGCTGTAAATAAATTGCTTCATCTATATTCCCAGGGTCCGTCTGAGTTAGCTGGGGCAAATTCAAAAGTGTGGGGGGGCGGGGTAACCCCAAAACCATCACATTTTTTAATTGGCGCCCAACGTGGGGCTAGATATTTTGGAGTGATTGGAAAATTAGCTCTGGGAATTAAGATGAAGCTAATCAAGCAGCTATTGTATTTGGTTGGTGCATTGCTCTGGTCTGGTTTTGTTTTCTTGGCATTTAGTTGGTTAAAAGGTCAAATTGTTGCTTATTTCATTGATCTGGCTTATAATAAGGCTAAAGCTAAGGTTTCAGATATGTTCTGGAGCTGGGGTGATTTTATTCTTGGTTATGCTGGTTTTAATATCTCTGAGAATATTACCAAGGACATTACAGGAGCTCTGGTCAATAATGTGACAATCAATGGAAATTCTGCTTTAAATATGGCTCTAATGAGAGTTATTCAGCCTAAGACAGGAATTCCAACTGTTTGTATAGGGACATGCTCGTGTAAAACTGTTTTTCTTCTCACAGTTTTTAATATTTGCCTCATGATTTTAATATTCATATTAATTTTGGCATTATTGGTGAAAAATTCAAAACCAGTTTCTGTAAGAGCTAGGAAAAATTCTGTGTCTCAGAAGCAGTCTCTTTCACAGCAAAACAAGGGAACACAGTTATCAGCTTCCCCCTTGCCAGCCTCTGCCCCTCCTTCTCCAAGTGCTGGGAACACAGCCAATGTTCCCGCCAATAGCGTAAACAATGATAAGGATAACCAAAACAAGCCACAGAGTTTAGCAGGAGCCTCAGGAGCACAGGCAAGTACCCAAAATCAGAATGTTCCTAGCAACAATCAAAACTCGTCAGGGTTGGCAGGCATCCCAGGAGGACAGGCAAATAATAACACTGCTAGTGCTAGTAACGCTAGCCCAGTCAGTCCAAATCCTAATGACACCAGCTCAGCCAATTCAAACCCCCAGCCAGCAGACCAGAACCAAAATCCTCCTGTTAAAAGCAAGGCAGATTTGAACTCACAAGCTCCAGGTCAGACCCCTAAGGATACAAATGCTCCAAGTCAGACCTCCAATAATTCAAATGCTCCAGGTCAGACCCCTAAGGATTCAAACCCTTCAGGTCTGACTCCTAAAGATTCAAATCCTCCAGCAGACACATCCAAGTCTGTTGCTGCTCAGGCCCTTCTGGCACCTGCTAAGGCAAAAGCTAAGACAAAGAGTGGTTCGCAGGAGGATGTAAGACAGGGGACCTCTGGTGATCAGCAGCAAGAGGAGGAAGAGGAGGCAGTTAGTCTGCGAGACCTTGTAGATGTGCTGAGACAACAATACTCAAGTGAGAGGAGCGCTGTGAGGTTAGCTGCCAGGAGAGAGGATGGTTCCAATGAGTTTAGGAATGCTATGAGGAAGATTGTGTTAGGCCCGGCACCACCAGAACAACAGGAAGAAGAGGAGGAAGATGACATCCAAGGCTCCAAGGATCCACTCAGAGAGGTCAGGGAAGTTAGGAAGGAATACACAAGGGAATCAGGTGAGCCAATCCTAAGCTGGCTAGTGAGATGCCGTGGCATTGGTGCTAATGCTCTGCAGGTAGGAGACAAGTCTGCCAAGCAGCTGGGACCACTCACTAAGGAGAGTGGAGTGGACAAACACCTAGCAAGTCCTCTTGGTAGGGTTAGCTTGTGGACACGCCTTTTGTTGGCTGTGGCTATGAGATATCCTTCCCGAGATGATTTGCCATGGGCTGCCAAGAAGTGGAACACCGTTGAGCAGGGAATTAAGCTTCTGAAGGAGTTTGCTGTGAAGGAAGTGCTTTATGGAGATCATGACACTCATGAGCCTGATGATATTCCTTTGGGAACAGGCCTCATGAAGAAGCTGATTAAGCTTGCTCCTTCATCCTATGCTAACATCTTGGCCAGTAAGTTTCTAGCAAGGAGTGATAATGGAAGATCTTTTACTGTTGGTGAATTCACTGACCAGCTCAGGCAGATAGAGGATAGCTTGTCACATTCTGGTATAATCTGTGCCATAAAGACTATGACTACAGAGATGAAGGATAGTATTGAGAATGGCATTAGAAATGGCATGAAAGAACTGAAGGAGGATCTCAAAAACATTACCAATCTGGTAAAGGATACCATTCCTGCATCATCTGAATGGGTGCATGTTTCTGCAGTCAGGAACAGACGCCCACCTCCTACAAGGCAATTCCAGCCCAGGAGGAGACAAATTCCACCTAGACAGCAGCAATCATGTGCGTCACTGTGGGATACTTCTGCGTGACACATACGGTGAGAACATGAACAAATGGGATGGTAAACCTACTTCAGCTCTTTCAAAGAGAGTCAGGGATCTGCAGAGTGGCAGAAACAGAGGCAATAATGCCCGAAAAGTAGCTGTCACTTCTTCAGCTCCCGAGAGCAACTGCAATTGTTCCAACAGTTGCAGTTCCTCTCACAACAACACCAATCATTGTGTACACCCTACATGCCATGTTCAGCATTAGGGGTGCCCTGCCTCCAGCCAGGAGGAGGAAAGGGATAGTGGAGAGAACCGAATCTATTGGAATGTATTCATTAGGTGGCCTGGCAGTTCAAGAGTTCGGAAATACAGGGCTTTAGTTGACACAGGTGCTCAGTGTACTTTATTGCCATCTAATTGCAAAGGGACAGAATCTATCACTGTTTCTGGAATCACTGGTGGATCTCAAGAGTTAACTAAGATACAAGCTGAGATCAGTTTAACTGGTAAAGAGTGGAAGACACATACTATTGTAACTGGTCCTGATGCGCCTTGCATTTTGGGAATTGACTTTTTGAGACAAGGTTGTTTCAAAGATCCTAAGGGTCACAAATGGGCTTTTGGAATAGCATCTGTAGAGATTGAGGATGATAAATGGAAATTGTCTATTAGACCTGAACTTTCTGATGAATCTGCAGTTGTGGGACATCATGACATAGAGGACCTGGAAGTGCCAATTGCAACTCAAACTGTTCATCATAGGCAGTACAGAACTAACCGTGACTCTTTGTTGCCCATTCATCAGCTGATTCGTCAACTGGAGAGTCAGGCTGTCATCGAGAAAGCTCATTCACCTTTCAACAGTCCCATCTGGCCTGTGCGCAAACCTACGGGCGACTGGAGACTGACAGTTGACTTTCGTGCCCTCAACGAGGTGACACCACCCATGAGTGCAGCTGTGCCGGACATGCTGGAACTCCAGTACGAGCTGGAATCGAAGGAGGCTAAATGGTATGCAACCATAGACATTGCTAATGCTTTCTTCTCTATTCCCATAGCAAAGGAGTGCAGGCCTCAGTTTGCATTCACCTGGAGAGGAATCCAGTACCAGTTCAACCGTTTGCCTCAGGGATGGAAACACAGCTCAACCATCTGTCACTCAGTCATCCACAATGCACTGGAGAAAGGTAAAGCTCCAGAGCACATCCAGTACATCGACGACATCATTGTGTGGGGCCAAACTGCTGAGGAAGTCTTCGAGAAAGGTAACAAAATCATTGATATTCTGTTGCAAGCAGGTTTTGCCATTAAGAGAGACAAGGTCAAAGGACCTGCCAAAGAAATTCAGTTTCTGGGAGTGCGGTGGCAGGATGGTCGCCGTTACATTCCTCAGGATGTGATTAACAAAGTCTCTACTATGGCAGTTCCCACCAGTAAGAAGGACACACTTTCTTTCCTTGGTGTGGTGGGATTTTGGAGACTACACATTCCTGGTTTCAGTCAGATTGTCAAACCTCTGCATGATGTGACTCGTAAGAGAAACAATTTCGAGTGGGGACCTGAACAACAAGCAGCCTTTGATCAAATCAAACGAGAAATAGTCCATGCAGTGGGCTTGGGACCTGTGAGATCTGGTCCAGACATTAAAAACATTCTGTATACGGCTGCCAGTGACAATGGTCCAACTTGGAGTCTTTGGCAGAGAGCTCCAAATGAGACACGTGGTCGTCCACTTGGTTTCTGGGGACGTTGTTACAGAGGTTCAGAGACAAATTACACTGCAACTGAGAAAGAGATTCTAGCAGCCTATGAGGGAGTGAAAGCAGCTTCTGAAGTGATTGGAACTGAGTCACAATTGCTTTTAGCTCCTAGACTGCCAGTTCTCAACTGGATGTTCAAAGGCAAAGGTTCATCACCACATCATGCTACAGATGCAACCTGGTCTAAATGGATGGCTTTGATAACCCAATGAGCACGAATGGGTAATCTTGATCGACCTGGTCTGGTGAAGGTGATCAAGAACTGGCCGGAAGGCACAGACTGTTCCAAACCTCCGGAGGAGAAAATAACTCGTGCTGAGGAAGCTCCTCCCTATGGTGATCTCTCTGATCAGGAAAAGAACTATGCTTTGTTCACAGATGGTTCCTGTCGTCTTGTTGGGAACAAGCAAAGATGGAAGTCAGCAGTTTGGAGTCCAACCAGGAGAGTTACCGAAACGAAAGATGGCGAAGGAGAATCCAGTCAGTTTGCTGAGGTAAAAGCTGTTCAACTTGCTCTTGATGTGGCTGAACGTGAGAATTGGCCTATCCTTTACCTCTACACCGACTCGTGGATGGTAGCCAATGCTCTATGGGGTTGGCTGAAGGACTGGAAGAAGAATGGTTGGCAGAGGAAAGGAAAGCCTATTTGGTGTGCTGATCTATGGCAGGACATTGATGCACGGCTGGAAAAAATTCCAGTGAAGGTGCGGCACGTAGATGCACACATGCCTAAGAGCAGAGCTACTGAGGAACATCAACATAACCAGAAGGCAGACCAAGCTGCTAAGATTGCTCAAGTTGATACCAACTCTGAACTTGCCATTGACCTTGATTGGAAACACCGAGGTGAGCTGTTCTTAGCTCGGTGGGCCCATGACTCATCTGGACATCAAGGCAGAGATGGAACATACCGATGGGCTCGTGATAGGTCAATTGACTTGTCCATGGACGCTATCACCCAAGTCATCTATGACTGTGACATTTGTGCTGCTATTAAGCAGGCTAAGCGAATCAAGCCCTTATGGTATGGTGAGAGATGGTCAAAGTACAAGTATGGAGAAGCCTGGCAGATTGACTACATCACTTTACCTCGATCTCGTTCTAGCAAGCAGTATGTGCTAACGATGGTAGAAGCCAGCACTGGATGGTTGGAAACCTATCCAGTTCCACATGCTACTGCACGTAACACCATTGTTGGTTTGGAGAGACAGATCTTGTGGAGACATGGAACTCCAGAGAGAATTGAGTCAGACAATGGTACTCATTTCAAGAACAATCTTGTGAAAAACTGGGCCAAAGAGCATGGTATTGAATGGATCTATCACATACCCTACTATGCACCAGCTTCAGGGAAGATTGAACGCTACAATGGTTTGCTGAAAACCACCCTAAAAGCCATGGGGGGTGGAACTCTGAAAAACTGGGACAAACATTTAGCAGAAGCTACCTGGTTGGTAAATAGTAGAGGTTCAGTAAACAGAGCAGGACCTGCACAATCAGATTTGGTCCAAACAGTAGACGGTGATAAAGTTCCTGTTGTACGTGAGAAGAATCTGTTAGGGAAAACTGTTTGGGTATTTTCTCCTTCGGGCGAAGGGAAACCGGTCTGAGGGGTGGTTTCTGCTGAAGGTCCTGGTCATACATACTGGGTAATGCAGGAGAATGGTGAAATCCAGTGTATCCCACAGAGAAATTTAACCTTAGCTGAGAAAGTTTAAATTTAAGCTGTTAGGAGTTTTCTGTTTTAGGTAACATCGGCGCCCAACACTGAGAGAATCTATAATAGAATCTACAGTACGTGAGCATGAACCCAATGTCACCTGGGAGTCCCTGTTCTGAGCTTTTGAATCACCTACATCTGATTGAAGTGTGAACTGAACTTGTATATATTGTTTTAGTGTAAATATTGGTTTAGATTAGATTGGATAATTCTCAGCGATACTCTGAGCGAAGTAGACAAGGGGTGGATTGTGCTAGTTTGAAGCAAGCTGGAATGTTTTGGTAAAGAACTAGATAACGGGCAGTGAAATGAAAAACAATTGATGTCAACTTCTCTCACAGTTACGCTGAGAACTCTGGGAAGAAGAAAGACTTATTCTCCATTTTGTTTCTCACTCTTGCTTTTGCCTTAGACCTGGTCACATCTCATTAACCCTGCTCCTACTAACCTTGCTCCCTAACCTCTTGGCTGCACCTCTCTTCTTCCTGAGAACTGGGGTAAGGTTGAGAGGGCCGGGGGGAGGTGTTGGGGTGGTTTGAGAGCCCCTCCTGGGGACTCAGGTTTCTGGGAGGGGAGTTGTGCTTCTGTATTGTTTATCCTTTGTATATTTCTGTATATAATTGTATATAACTGTATATATTGTAAATAGCTGCTTGTAAATTCTGCTAGCTGTAAATAAATTGCTTCATCTATATTCCCAGGGTCCGTCTGAGTTAGCTGGGGCAAATTCAAAAGTGTGGGGGGGCGGGGTAACCCCCAAACCATCACAGAATAAGAAGGGAAAACATTAGATAACACTTTCGCCATTTTGTCTTCACTTTTCTGGCTGGGCTTGGATGGAGCTGCATCTCCCTAACCTCACTGCCACTAACCTTGCTTCTTAACCTCTTGGCTGAACCTCTTTTCTTCCATAAGACTGGGGTAAGGTTGAGAGGGGCAGGGGGAAGGTGCAGGGGTGGTTGAGAGCCCCTCCTGGGGACTCAGGTTTCTGGGAAGGGAGTTGTGCTTCTGTATTACTTTTAACTTGTATATTTCTGTATATATCTGTATATATTGTAAATAACTGCTTGTATATTGTGCTAGCTGTAAATAAATAGCTTCATTTATATTCCCAGAGTCCGACTGAGTTAGCTGGGGTATCTTTCTAAAGTGTGGGGGGGGCCGGGTAGCACCCAAACCACCACAACCACACAGATGCTCTCCTAGGAGTCCTTTTTAACAATTTAAAGTAGGAGAAAATCAAAGAAATATTTTACTAGGCTTCAGAAAAACAAGAAGTTGTCACAAATATTTGTAGTATAACTTAATGCAGTATCATTTGGTTGGAGAAGACCCAACACCTCCCACATCTTCAATTCAAATTTCTAGTAGAGAAATATAGAAACAAAAAATGTCTCTTAGTGGAACTTATCACCAGCTGTATCTAAAAACCTCCTGAGCTTCAAAAGCCTTGAAGGAACCTGAATCCCATAGCTGCACAGTTTCCCATGGGTATCTCCCAAGCAGGCTGTTATTCATGTGGTTCCCTGGCAGTGTGTTTCTGGACTCTTCTGATCTGTATCTTCTGGCTTACCGTGAGGCCGAAGCTTGCCTATTGCTGGAGAGCAACTTTGTGGGTTAGGAGCTTCTCACAAATGCCTCCTGCTGGCTTTTTAGAGTCTTTTTCATTGACTATGGTATACAGACCATGTAACAAATGTGAAGTATTTCACTTTATGTATTCTTCATTATTTCATTACATTCTTCATTTTATTTGTTATGCTCCTCTTTTTTTGCCTTCCCCCCCCCGTCATTGTGGTGGAAGGCTGATAGTCCTAAAACATGTGCTGGCTTGCCCCACCCTTCTGCTGCTGGGGGAAACAAGGGCAGGAGGAAAACAAAGACTTGGGCCATTATGTCCCCTCTCAAAGTGATAAACAGATACCTAAATAAGGGTCAGCAAGCCCTGGGTTCACCTAATATGGTCAGTTTTGCAAATGCCGTTCTGAGTGGTGAATCTCTGTGGACAAAAGAGCCATTACGCTCGGGCAAATGATATAAACTGAGCTAAGCTGCAAGCAGTTGTGCTGCCTCTGCCTCACTGTGTTCTGCTCTGCCCTGCCTCACTGCTCTTGGCTTGGATGTGTTCTCCTCTGCCTCATGCTTTAGACCAGCTTAGCCCTGATGTTTTGGGCTTGAACTACCTGGAAACTTAAGTGCCTGAAGTTTACCAGGAGAAGGCATTAAGTGCCTCATAATGTGCTGAGAAGTGCCATTGACATTGTGCTCTCTGCACATCTGCAAGAGATCCTGGCTGCACCTCTGCAAACCTCTGTGCTGAGAGGAACCAGGATCAGGTCGGAGATCATCTGCCTCTTTCCCAGCACCCTGGTAGAGCCTGGGAAGATCTAGAAGCCTCTCAATGGCTGTCAAGATGCTAAGCAGTTCCAGCAGTGCCAGATAGCCAGGGACTATCTGGAAAGTTCTATTCCACCACAGCAGACAGACTTTCCCTAGGGCTGCAGGCTGCCCTAGGGAAGTGGGGTAAAGCTGTTTTCTGGCTAAACCTTTCCAATTTTCTGATTCTCTTAAATTAATGAATTGCCTATAAGCATCCTTATGAAGATTTTCCTGTCTGTATTAGAACCCAAATTTAACTAGTTTGCATATAGCTTGTGGGTGGGGCTTTTTGGAAATAGAATAACTACATATATTATAATTCCTGCCTCATTAATTGCCCCAACCCATTCAGTCATCCAATAACAGCTGTGTGTGAATGACTGCCATTCAAGCTATGCTTTCTGCTCTTTCAAGGACATCAGAAACCTACTAGGGCCAAACAACCCTGCAATATAGGGAATATAGGGAGTCTAACTTCAAGTTAGGGTTCTTGGTAAAGCTGTCCTTAAGTTTAATTGGTGCCCTAGAGGAATGTGAAGGCCAGAGTCAGCTTTGGAGTTGACCTCCCCTCTCTTGTGATTTCAAAGGCTCATTAAGTATTAGGTATAGGGCATGCCAGAAGTGATTTTGCAGTGAATAAAAATGTTCGTCCATTTAACTAATCAGACTGTAGTCTCGTTACAGCTGTATTACATGAAACATTATTTGCAGAGAAGAGTTCTTAATCATCCACTTCAGTACAATTTATAGGGAAACCAGCTTTAGTGAGTGAGTTAATTTCAAAGAATAACATGTTTGGTCTTGTATTATTCTTTCACAGCTGAAAAGAAAATCAGAGTGTTTTGAAAATTATTCTGAAAGAGCAGAAAATTACAAACAACATTGAGTGAATGATTTATAACTGCCCTTTTGCAGAAGAGAGGAAAACAAAGTATTCACAAAACAGATCCTGCCTCCAGACACACCCCTCCACCCCAACCCCCACATAGGAATCAAACACCAAAAAACTAGAGGGAGTAAGAATTCACAGAGACTTTCAAACCTTCCAGATGCAAGACGTTACCCTTTTAACCAAGAGACAGTGTTGACATGCTAATGAGAGATGGCAAATATCTCTTTAACTGTCTTTGTGATTTTCCAAGATGCTGTAAACAATATACCTAACAATAGCAGAAATCGTCTTTGATGCTGTCACTGGCTGGGAGGAGGGGATTTTGGGTGACTGGTGTTAGTAACAGATATTTTTACATTAATATTTATTGATTAATAGACTCAAAAAGAAATATTTTTATTTTTATAATACTGCAGGCTTGGGAGTGCCATCCAAATGGATGTGTTCTAGCCATAGGCTCATCCTGGGGCCTTATGAAATTGATCTTTGCCTGTGCCTGTTGTCCTCCTGCCATGCCATGTTTCTGACGATTTCCCATTAGGTAATGGTGGGGTTTGCCTGAAACCAGGCTGGACAAGCCTGTCTCCCTCAGCGTCCACTCTTGGGGCATGTGATCCAGCACCCAACCATTGCCATGGCCCTGACAATGGACATGTTTGCAGTGATAGCTAACAGAATCACAGAATGGTTTGGGTTGGAAGGGACCTTAAAGATCATCTAGTTCAAACATCCCTGCCAAGAACAGGGGCACCTTCCACCAGGCTAAGTTGCTCAGAGCCACATCCAACCTGGCCTTGAACACTTCTGGGGATGAGCCATCAATAGTCTCTCTGAGCAACCTGTTCCAGTGCCCAACCACCCTCACAGCAAAAAACAGATATCTTTCATGTGCTGACTGGGCCAGACAGACGAGGCATTGTACCTGAGTTGAGGTCCAACAACTTCTAAGAAGAGAAGGATAATCCAGTCAATTTCTTAAGCTCTTTTTTGATCTGTGTTATCTCATGATCCTATGAAACTGGTGAGGGCTAGGAGGTCCAAGATGCATAAAGTAATAAGGATGCAGGAAGTAAATAGACTTTGTGGGAGGGTAGGTGGGCTGGGGATGAAAAGAAGGGAAGTGTTATAGGAGAGAAGCTGTTGAGGCAACAAGGGAGAAATCACAGTTTAATCTGTGTTTAAAAAATGACTCGCCTTTTTCTGAGGCTGCTTTATATTCAGGTGGCTAAACTACTGCTTTTAACCAGTGTTTTATTGAAAGATTTCCCCCCAGGCACTTTTGGGGCCTTGCAGGTATGTTTGTGTCCCATCAAAGAGCACAAATAAAATGTTTTGAGATAATTCTTGTCAAATTGGTGGAGGCAAACTTCAGTCTGACACAAAAGGTGGTTCAGGAAGGCAATCTGTCCTGGGTGACCCCAAACTTGGTGTGGTTCATCTTTATACTGGGTGTGTGCAAAACTGATCAGATGAAGACAAGCTCTGCTGATATGCTATGGATGCTGCCACTGGAGGGGATGGGTATTTTGGCTGCCTGGTGGTATATCATTGTTAGTTGTAAACAGATGTTTAGAAATACTAAGTGCTTACATTCTCAACAGTGTCATCAGGAGACAGGAAGACTGTCATGAGAAAATGTCTGAAAGCTAGTGTGAAAAAACTATGATCATCCAAATCAAAAAAGTTATACTTCCTTACCCTCTAGTTAGAAGTGGACAGTGTTTATGCTGCTCACAAATTTTCCACAGATTTTACCACCTTTCCTGCAATACTGCTAAATCTATATGTGCCTCTGGAAGCTCCTCTAGATGCTAAATTTTAACTAAGCTCATCATGATACAGTAGTCCCTTTTCTTCTTTATGTCTTGACTAAGTGTGTACATCTGCAGTAAAATTCAGAGGGAAAAAAGTTTTCATCTTGGTTTTCCAGTGACCATATCTGATCAGGGACTATTAATCTCAGAATGTTAGGGGTTGGAAGTGACCTTGAAAGATCATCCAGTCCAATCCACCTGCCAGAGCAGGATCACCTACACCAGATCATACAAGAGTGTGTCCAGGAGGGTTTTGAATACCTGCAGAGAGAGAGACTGTATTGATCATCACAATCTAATTCAAAACAGAGAGCAAAACTCAGAGATGTTATCATAACTTACTGTTATGGGGAAAACTTCGTAGTTGGCTGCTTGGTTTAAAAATCTCTGAGAGCTTTCCACAGGAAAGTTTTATTAAAGACATGCTGTGCTAAATATAGTTATACAACACTTCCTTTTCATATATATGGTTGCATATATATTTATGCATCTTTAAAATCAAATTTCCTTGCCTGTGGTAAATGACATTTGGGATTATTTAATTGGGAAGCATTCTTTAAAGTATCACATAATCCTTCATACCTGTTGTATTGCCTTTGTTTGTTTCTTCATCTTATTTTTCATTCAGCTCAACAAAATGCTTTCCATTCCCAAAAAATTCCCAAAGCCAAAACTAGAAGGACCAGTTAGCTTCACTGGGATAGCTCATTCCTGTCATCTGGTCTGTGTGGAAACATTTATGTGATCATAACAAGTTTTGCACCAGAGAAATATAAATATTTCCAAGCCCATCTTGAGAATACCAGTTTGGTATTCTGAAACACCAGTTTGGTACTGTGAGCTGGGGCAAGGTTGCTCTTGCTGCCTGACTAACTGTGTCTTGGTGCAGTCATTTGGCCTGTGGGACAGGGACCATGCAGAAGAAAGGCCACAGGTTCTCTCACTGCTATGTCCTGGAGCATGGAAGTGTTCAGGCCTGGCTGTGGCGTGTGGTGGTGAGTTCTGTCTGGGCAGTGCAAGCTGGCCTGGCAGACACCAGCCCAGTACATCTGAACCCTGTAGATGGGACTGGGAGAGTGGGATAGTGCAGCACTTTACCCCCTCTTCCGAGATGACACTGTGTGTCTTGCAGACTTTTGCTTACAGCTGAGGCACGGGCAGGAGCCATTCTTGTGAGGAGCCACTTATGCAACGCTGAGCAGGTAGAGTAAGCCATAGGACAGGCATTGGAGGTGTGACTTCCTTGTTTCAGGAAAGGGTGCCAAGTCTGATTAATCATCAGCTTAATGAAGAGAACAGGGCAGCCAGGGCCCTGGGTACTGCAGTGGGCCTGCAGATGCAGCCGGGGAAGGGAAGAGCTCCTCTTATCCTCATCTGTCACTGAGCTCTGTTCCATAAGTGTCCATGCCCATCTGGCAGTCCCCTGGATGTATACACCACCTGCACATGCATGTCCTGTGAGGGCGTTTTTGGTGACTGCAGATGGTACCAAAGTTAGAAGCTTGTTACAGGGTTAGTAGTTATATTGTGCCCACCGGTATAGGATGGATCAGACTGTGCTGAGAAACACTAAACCACAGCCTCATGTCCCCTTGGTTTGCAGACTGTGAGCTGAACAAACTACTTTTCAACAAGCAGTTGCATATATTTAAGTGCAGGCAGGAGTGTTTCTGTGAGTGCTGTATTTTGAACGCAGCTTACCCCTGCCAGACAGATTTTTCTTGTCCCAACCTTATGTCAGAATTCTCTCTACAAAGCCATGGAAATTATCAGCTTAGAGATGATAGCAATTTAGCTGGATCAATTCTAATTTTTCTGTATGTAGCACACTGCCGGCAGGTTAGAGTTGGGGCCCGGGGATCTCGAGTCTTGAGTTTTGTTTCAAGCTGTGCTGTGAACTTGTTCTCTAACCTCAGGAGAGTGGATTTTGGTTGTTTGCTTTTTTTCTATTGCATCAGCAGAAACAGGATGCCACCTCACAGGGCTTAATTAATGTTTCTAAAACATTTCAAGATTTTTGGGTGAAACCAGGAGTGGTTCCATGTAGTAGTCAGTTATGTCTAATGGCCAGGCCTAGGGCAATGGTATCAAACTGATGTATTGTCTTCTTCATTTCCTTCTCTCCTTACTTTAGCCACCTGCGTCAACATCCAGTTTCCTGTCTTGTGCTGATTGTGTTAAAGCACTAATTGTATTGATTTTAGAGTAAATATAATTGATTTTAGAGTAAATCTCCTGGAGACTGCAGGAGCAATCCAGAGTCAATTTAAATTACTGGGGACCTCCTGTATGCTTTGATGAATCCAAGGTGAGCAGGGGCAACATTTGCAGCTTAGTAATAGCCAGAATAATGCTCCAACTTCGGTAATGCATAAGACTATGCTGAAAAGGTAAGGGAATGCGTACGAACCTGATCCAATCCATTCATTAGCTTCTTTACTGCTTAGCAGTTTGAACCCATTTATTTTCTCATTACAGGCATAGGTGATAGGCTGACAGGTAGATACAAGCCAGATAATTCTCAAATACCATGATGACCAAATTCACACAACAGAATCTGGATTCTTCCTTGGTTTAAACAATAAATGGAGATGAAAAAGATTGTGTTCCTAGTTATGTGAAATGTCTTTAGTGAACTTAAAATAAATTAGCCCGGTTTACTACCAAGTCAGGGTTTTGGCCTGATGCATAGTGTCTAAAACAGCAATGTATTGCATTCTTGGATCTTAGATACAAGTAAAACACCCTGTAGTTCTAATGAGAACATAGTTCAACCCATTAAAAGAAACATAAATCAAACAAAAAGAGTCAGGAAGGAGTGACTGAGAATTCAGAATGTCTGAGTTTGTTATTAAGATCTGCATAGATACTTTTTCTGTCCATATAGATAGTGTGTAACAGAGCCCAACTCTACACTGCTAGAATAACAGATTTGTTTACATTGACCTCTGTGGACAACATTCTAAACAGAGAAGAAAAGTCACTGTGAAGTCTGGGGAAAAATAACTATGAAATTCAGCTCCTGTGTAGCATGATATGGCTGTGAATGTGACTTACCTCTGTGGTGCCGCCATTCATCAGGGAAGATAAAAATGTTTCATAGCTCTAGAAAATAAAAGAAAAAGGAGGCAGGAATGTATTTCCCTAACATTTTAATATGTGTCTGTTCGACATTTCTGCAGGAGTACCACAATGGTCAGAACTATGAAAGTGCAGATAGCTCACAGATGATCCATTTATGCACTCGTGTATTCTAATACAGCTGCCAATATCCATGCCAATGCTTCTTAGACCTCTGCTAATTGCAGAGAGTAGGTGTGAACTGGAATTTGTTTATAAGTTGCTTTTTTGATAAGCTTCTCTTTATACCTCTAGAGTCAATTTTGGTCGTCAGAGTTTCTTTAGTTCTCATAGCTTTGTCATGATTTTCTACGCTCTGAAGTAGGATTTCAGTAAGCTGTGTTTCATTTAGGTTCCTCTGTTAGCCCTGTAAGCCTTCTCTGAGAGGAGCTGAGAGAACCATGAGAGGTGCCTGAACATGGCAGTAACCCAGTGCCATTTCTGTGGCCACAGCACTGGATACGGATGGCTGGACCACACTTGAGAAAGGTCTGCTTATTGTGCCACATGCGTGGCCAGCCATACGGATGCGGTTTTGCTCTTTCAGTGCTGGAGCAGCTTCAGTGTAGCAATCCTACACATGCTGTGTCCTGGTGCACTCAGATCCTTGGCAGTGGAAAGATGATGGGAATCTTGGAGGCATGTTCCCATTTTGCCATCTGACTGTCCCACTTGAGAGTTAGCCTGTGTTTTGGCTTCCTGCATATCAGCAAGGCAGAAAATGGTGTGTTCACAGTGGTCCCAGCTGGGTAGAGTGATCCCAGACATCTGCCATCACTCGGAGCAGCTCCTTTTGGTTTTGTAATGGAGGAGCAGTTAATGGATGGTGAGATGGTATTTTTTCAAAATTAATATTGTCACTCCCCCCTGACCATTCATTCTAATAATAATCATGGAAAGTAGTACATAAAGGAATAGCTATATCTAGAACAAGTAACTAGCAATAATAGACATTAAACTTAACCAAATTGGAAGAGAAGGTTCTTGTGGTCACTACACTGCTTGTCCACTGGATGGACTCGGGAAGCTCTGCTTATGGCAGAAGGCAGTTGGTGAATCACAAGAGGCTTTAAGTGTTCACACACAAATATTAATCTTCCAATTCCTCAGGACTAACTACAGCTTCAAACAGTACCCAAGCACTTGCTTGGATTCTGTTGGTGTCAGCTGCTAAGACTTCTGATTCTTCACAGGTTGCTGGGGAAAAGAGGCAGACAATCTCTGACCTCATCCTGATTCCTCTGGAAAATCTGTGTCCCTCCAGGACAGGTGTAGGCAGGTGTAGGCAGGATGGCTTGCAATGTGCGGTCTTGGCACAGATGTCACATTGGCTATGCAGGCCTATTGTGTAGAGGCATTTATGCCTATTCCTGGTAAACTTGAAGCAGGCAGTTTCCAGGCAGATAAGCCCAAAGTATCAGGGCTTGTTGATTTGTGGCAGAGTTAATTTATAGCTCAGCACAGCATGGCAGAACGCAATAAGGCAGTAAAGCTGCCAAAAACAGAGAGCACAATAAGGCAGAAACTATGGCAGTAGCAAGCAAGAAAGCACATTGTCTCTACCTGCTCATCTCTTTTATCAGTACACCCTGAGACTAATGGGCCTTTGGACACAGAGTGGCCAATCAGAATGGCAGTTAGCTGAGCTTAACCATATTAGGTGAAGCCATAGGCTTACTTTATCTAAATTTGGGAAAAACATAGGCCTTGCATGAGGCAGGCACAAGCCAAGAGTATGTACCTTGTTTACCACAGGGTGGAAATGGGAGTAAAGCAAGTCTGGGCATGCCAGAGTCCTTAGACTCAGTGGCTCCAGGTTCTTTGTCATCTTTTCTGTCATTGCTTCTCCCCACAACAGAAGGAGGGAGAGTAGAAAAACATGTCTGGGCAGGCCAGGACATGTTCAGGCCTATTTTGGCCTATTCAGGTACTCTGTGACAGGTCTTGAGGCAGCCATAATCTTCCTGAAAGCTTAGCAAGGCTCAGTGGTCTGATCTCTCTCTGGCTCTGTGGCTGAGGCCTTTCAATGAACGCATCTGTACTTGGGTTTGTTACTTGGAGAGAGGCTAAACCTAGCATCCTTTCCTAACAGATAGTTTACAGAAAATTTTTGGCTGTGGACATAACAACTGGTCATCAGTAGTGAGGCAGATTTTCTGATAAGACTGAAATCACCCACTAGAGAGCAGCTGGAGGTAAAGGAGGGCTAACCAAGGCACAGATTTGAACTACTAGTCTCAGTCACTTCCCCAGATAAGCACATCAGCCGTTAGCACAAACAATCCACAAACCTTAGCTGGCCCAAATTGCAGGGCAGTGGCTGATGGACCAGTTCAAGGGGACTGCATGTAGGGCAGATTAGCAAGCCCACCTGGCAATTCTGCATCTTACCCCAAGAAGCACATGGCTGCAGACCCACAATTTGCTTAAAAGTTTAAAATGAGTAATTCAGCCTTCCCCTGGTTTATGAGCTCTAACTACCGCAGAATGTGTGTCCTGCCACATTACTTCAACCTTGAAATGAAGTACAAATAGATGTGATTTGGATTCTAAATATTTAAAGTCAGAATCTAATCTTAGATACATTGTGTGTGCTGTCATCTCAAAAACCCGATAAAGAGAGACAGTGATGGACAGCAGATTGAAATGAAATTCAAGCTCTCTATTAAAAAAAACTTGCCTTGATAAATCACATGAATGATTAACCACAAAGAAACTTAAGCGTGAGTTACAGCAGTGCTGAGGTGGTCTTTGTTGTCATTGTCTTGGTTAACTTCAGAAAAGAAGAGTTGAAATGCACTTCAAAGAGAAAGGATGTCACCTCCTCCTTCCCCTCTTTTCTCTCAGAGATGCAGCTAAATTATTAACATTTTCCAGTTAAATGGCAAACAAAATGTTTATAATCTTCCTTTCACTGGAAAGAAAGATAAAGTCACAGCTACAACCTAAACCATAAAGCTATAATAGCACTTGGGCAGTTACAGGCTCTTACTATCTGTAGCCAGGTCAAAGCAATCAACATCTGAATCTCCACACACAGCGAACAAAAACATAACTTGACACAGCTCTCTATCAAATATTATTGTGAGAGGAGTAAGTGCACCAGGGTATGACCCTATTAAATACTGAACCTGTAGCTTCAAAATAGCACAGAACCCAGATGGATGATGTCATGTTGAGCAGTCGTGTGCCAGAATACAAACAGAAGATTTCAAATGCTTCAGATGCACAAGGAAAGAAGAATAAACCCATACTAAAATAAAGGGCAGAATATATCTTGGTGGCTGAGCAGAATGAAGGATGCTAGACCTGCTGCTGCATAAATTGATGGTGGTCTTTCTGGACCTTAGCTAGACTTTAAGGCCTCACTATGGGGCTTGTGGATAGCACAATTGTACAGCAGCCTCGCAAGACAAACTTCAGTTCACTGAACGCAGCAATGAGCCTAAACACCCACATCAAGCAACACACAGCTAACATCTGTGTGGCTTTCTAGTTTGGACCGAGTGTAGCATAGCCATCTGTCCAGGACAGAGTGCTGCAAACTTTAGGTGGAGCTTAGGTCAATTTAGAAAGGCTGTTTGCACGTCAGATAGAATAGTATTGCATGTAACTAGTGGGTGTTTATTAATAAATCAAACACCACTTAGTTGAGACAGATGGAAATGTTTTATATTTCAGTAAGAATGTCTGATAGAGTATAAAAAAATCACTTCTAGCATTTTCCAGTGGGCTGAACCTGGGAGGGCCTGAGTAGCCATGGGGTGCTTCAGGGATGAAAAGTCCATGACTAATGCAGACAATGATTGTTTCCTTCCTTGGGCTTTCAGAGGAATGTGGTGTTATGGTCCAACAAGTGTCACTAAAACACAAGGTGAAAACCCACATGAAGTGGGTCATATGAAGGAAGATGAGGGAACCAGCCAGATCCATACTAAAATTCCAAATAGCATCCCGGAGGCAGTTTTGCAGTTGTGTTCATTGCTGTGGACCCAGATGCAGCTGCAAGAAACACAGATTTTGGTTTGGTTTGGTTTATATCTCATGGATTGGCATCCAGGCTCTGCAACTAGCAAGAGTTACTGAATAGGAGCATAGCCACAGGAGAGGAAAGATTAAGGGTATCAAAGGAATACATTTTTCATTTCACTGCTTTCTTATTACAGTAGATTAAAAGAAAAAAGAAGAGAGTTTTGTTCAACATTCAATTTTGAGGAAAATTAAATAAGCCAAAAACATTGTTCAGAATTAGAACACTGAATAAAAGATTTCAAAACCACAGTATGTGGTTCCTGGTGGGATTTTTATTTCCTTTTAAGACAGGCCATATACATGTGTCTAAGAGCTATTGTCCTCTGTCTCACTGAAGAAATAGTTTCTTTCTGAAGTGCTCAATCTGTTAAGACACATAGGTGCTTTAAAAGCTTTTAAAAAAGAAGGCAAGCACGCAAACTCTCTTCTGGTTCAAATGGCAATTATATGAAAAGCAGCAAAGAAGCAGGAATACATGGGTAAATGAAATAGCTTTTGATTGCCTGGCTACGAATGACAGTAGGATTTGTCCTTTTTGGGAATGAGATGCAGCAGCAAGCAGTATGCAGCGGCAAGACAAAAGTCAGCCCTGAATGACTGGCACAACGTCAGGGATCTTACAGAGCATGGATGGCTGTTACGAGCCTGCACAGACCAAACCACTCTCTTATTTAATGCCTTGTGCCACTGAGCCATTAGGGGACATAATGATGAGTCTGGAAAGTCTCTTTGCCTTCTTTCAATACCAAAACTTCCACCATCACTTTTAGTCCCCATCGAGACAAAAGCTAACAAAAGAGAAAGGCTTAAAGACCAACTCTAGTTGACAATTCCACCTTCCAAATTCATCATGCGTTGATTTAAGGAGGATTTCTCAAAATGAAAAAAAGAGAAACACAGATTAGGTAAGCACAGTGATTGAGAAAAATAGAACTGCAGATCATTTTATCTCATGTGCTGGTATCATTATCTCCAGGGAATCCCATGCTCCATGCAGATATGGCAAAGCAGGCCTCTAAAAAGAGAAACTTGCATAATGGACAACCTAGAAAGCTTCAGGTGCTGAGCTTGACTGTGTTGAGTTTGGAATAAGGGATGAAAGAAAGTTACAAAGACCACGGTACTGAGATTTCCAGTGCGACAACTCTAGTGACTCAAAATGCCAAACAACAAGGCTCGAAAACCTGGAACAGTAAAGGCCTGGCCAGAAAATCTCCTCAGGGCTGTTAAATCTGGGACAACTGAAATTCAAGCTCAGAGACATTTCAAATCTTTATGCAGTTGTCTAAAATTCCTCCCATGTTCCAACAGGGAATTTGTGAATTTATGAATTCTGGTTTGAGTTTCTGAATTCCCTGTTGGGGTTTTTTTTCTGTATAGTGATAGTTCTGGTCTTCAAAAGGTTGCTAAAAGGCCACATGTGCAGGGTGTGAGCAGTAAGCTGAGAACTGTGTCCAACACAGCAGCCTGCAGGAGAGGTTCAATTACAGCTACACCAGACTGACCAGAGAAATAAACTTAAGCAAGAACTATGCTGCCCATACGCAAGCTCCTGAGGTCCCCTCCATCTACAGCTGCTTGCTTATAACATACAGAGAGTGACAAAAAGATCTAATAAGGTGTCAGAGGGTATTAAGGAATAGAGAGTAAGTTTCTCAGCAAAGACAAAAACCTCAAGTTCCTATTCAGCTCAGTTACTCTGTTATTAGGCAAGCAGAGGCAGGGGCTTTGTCTCATCCTGAAATCTCTGCTTGCTTGTTTGCTGGTGAGAAGACAAGCAAACTCTTTGGAGAGGCTGAAATCAGCAATGGGATTGAGACCTGCTGGTGGTGGTTGACAGCTTGCCCCCACCTCTGAACTATTCCTGGGAGACATCCAAGTATGGGACGTTTGTTCACAGCTGCTGCTGTGCAGTAGAGTGGGTTCCTATTATGCAGAGGGAAGGTTCTTGTGCTCAGAGAAGTGTCCCTTAGAGGAGCTGCAGAGGGGATGAAAAGGAGGGAGTCCCCAGTGGGCTTTTTTCTTTTATCTTGCAGATGAACCAGATGGCTGGAGCAGCAGAAACCAAAGGAGGAGCATGAAGCCTTTAAGAATCAGATAGCTAAAACATAAGGAAAAGTGAAGCCAAAAACTAGGCCTGGACAAAACAGAGCACCACAGTGGAAAAACAAGCACTGAAGGGGCTTAGCCAAAAGGGGAAAAAAATAAACCATCTCAATTCTTCAATTCAAATTCCAATCCTGTGCTTTCAGGAGAGAAGACTAAGAAACAGAAGAACTGGCATTACATTTCCTTTGTAGCTGCAGCTGCTCCTGGTTATCTGCCTCCATATTGCCTGGCAGACAGC
Source organism: Pogoniulus pusillus (assembly GCF_015220805.1). Classification (NCBI taxonomy): domain Eukaryota; kingdom Metazoa; phylum Chordata; class Aves; order Piciformes; family Lybiidae; genus Pogoniulus; species Pogoniulus pusillus. The sequence goes on along the minus strand of NC_087267.1, from coordinate 25,451,622 downwards.
ACTGCTGTGCCAAAACCCTGCAGATTTCCCAAGATGTAAAAACAATGGCACCAAAGATTGACCAGTGGATCCATCACAAACTTGCACATGCTGGCAGGTACACAGGACTGTCTGACAGGCATCGCCACAGCCACGGTAGCTATGATGAGCTGCAGCTGCTCTGCATCAAGTCACTGGTGGTGGGGGACAGGTAATGTTCCCTCTGGAAGCCCTACTAGGTCAAGCAAGGCTTTCTGACCTGTCTGGAGAGATGTTGCTGAGCCTGCATTTTAATTGGTTTTCAGGTGCCAAGATGGATTTTCATGAGGCAAGGAGACCTTGCTACAAGATGTTACATTACATCCTCTCTTCTCAAGAGTACTCTCATTTTTCAGAGCAAGTGCCCATAAAGGGCATGACGTTAGGCATACCATCTGCAGGATGTGCTCTGCTCCTCCATTACCAACCACAGACTGATGGATGCTGCTGCTCTATCACCCTTGGGGGAAGCATTACAGACCCCTTCCAACACCCACTCCCCAGTTTCAGTAAAGATCCCATGACACTCGGTGGAAAAAAACAACATTGTATTTGATTTACAATTAACAGGATTTACAAATGGTGACAAAGAAACAGATTAGCCATGAAATTAGGATGCCTTTGTTGTTGAAAGAGTAGCTGGCAAAGCACCTTTATGTAGAAGTCATGTACCTCAGTCCTAAACAGTGTAAAATAACTTACAGCCTGGGCAGGTTAAGGGATGATTACACACAAATGCACGGAAGTCGAGTACAAAACAAATCAAAAAACCCCTCCCAGTCTACTAGGCAGGAAACCAGTCTTGGTGAGGCTTTTGACTTTCAGAAAGTGAAGGAAGGGCCTGCTGGCAAATATTAGGACGTTTTTCAAAAAGGGGGAAAAAAAATCAACAAACAGTAAAAGTCACTGTGTGACAGCCTAGCAGGCAGGGAGAGCGGGCAGCAGACACCGCGTTAGCTTGCTGAGAATCAGCAGAGTCTGGGCGCTTGGTGGGACAATGAACGAAGGCGTACAGATGGCAGAGCTTCATTAAAATGCTACTTGACTGCCAAAAACTTGCAAGACAAAGCGGAATAAAGTTCTCTGATGTGCAATACAGCAATTTAAGGAGACGTACCTAACTTTTTGATTTGCATGGAGCTTACCTATATTGTAAACACACACTTTCTCTGACGAGTTATTTTAGTTCTCTTTGCTATGGGTTATGGTGTGTATTCAATCAAATGCAGCATTCCAAGGCTCAAAACTGACTGAGTGGTTTTCAATAGATGGGCATATGATTTTTCCAATATACTAGTATTTTACATCACAAATACAATAAAAACAAGTGATGGTACTTCTAGGACAGTTCCAAGATTCAAATAAAAAATCATCAGAACCATTCTAAAATAAGATATTATACATAATCAGGTCATGTTAAACAGCACACTCTCGGCAAGCAGCTAATTACAAGCATTCTGCTGGTCATGTTTTTCACACAAAAGTCATTCAATAACACATAAATATTTCTTTTTCTGATCTGCTTCTTTTTACAAAACCATTCATCAGATTCACAGAATTAGTACAAGTAAGGCACATTAGCATAATCATAAAACTCACAATAATAACAAAGAATTGTAAAGTTTTAAGGACCAATTCCTTCTTTGCAGTGATTTCTGAACCAAGTGAGATATTATCAGTAGAACCCTCCTACACTGACATGACTTTTATTTCTGTTGCAGCCAACTGTGGTGGGTGCAATACTGTGCATCACCATGGACATAAATAATTAAATTAAGAACCGTGTGTGGTAGCAAATCCCTTTTTCATATCTTGCAGAGAAATCAGACACATTTACGACATTTGCTATGAGCAAAGACTAAGTTTGAGAGCTATACAGAAGTGAATTTCCAGTTACTAAAATAAAAGGGGATATTGCATGTGTCTCTGAGTATATTATTGTTTTCCTAGTACAAATATTGCTTAGGATAGAAAGGATGCTATAGTACTGAACTTACTGGAATAATGAATCCTGAATTCTGATGCCTCTGATTCTACTAAATTAAATGAAATATGTGTTTTCCTTCTTCCACCCCCCACCCTGCACCCAACAAAAGGACTCTCTTTCCCACAGAAGATTCATTTACACACAACACAGCTTTTCATTAGAAGCATAATTTACAGTAAAAATTCTTTACATTACACCTCTGCTATCAAAAAACATGAAGTCTTTCATTTAAAGTTGTAATTACACATTAAAAAATAGAACACTATTTCCTTAACAGGAAGAATGAATTTGAACATCTTCGGATCAGATTTCTTTATTGCGGCTTTTGAGTCAAAGGTCAGTCACTTTATTCTCTAACGCAGCTGCTATTTGCTGTAAACGGAAGGCAAGCTGCATTTTTTGTGCAGCTGGATCCTCTTCAAGTGCATTTATAATCTGGAAGAAATAAACAAAGAATGTTTAGAATCATTTAGCTTAAAATATATGACATAGTTCCCAGACCGAGTGTTTGATGCTACTTTGGTTGTAAAGTGTCTTTAGCATTCATTTTGTACTGAAGATAAGTCCATCTACTAGGCCCCATGTTCTACTTTCACACAAAAGCAATAAAAATGAATGTCTCTGTTGCTTTATCTAAGTTGCTGTAATGTTTCCCATTATGCTGGGATCCAAGGATATTAATAGGTAGTACTTTATCTCATGAAAGAATACATTCCAAGATGGAGCAGGCAAGGGGAAAAAAAACATTTTTATAGCTATTTAAGAATCAGTGCTTTTACTTACAGTACACCCCACAAGGCCTAAGTGTCATTTACCAGCAGTAATTAAGCCCCATCCCCATGAGTTTTGGTTATGAGGAGCTCTTGGGTGGTCCATGCACAGGCATAAGGCAGAGCAGTACAACGTCTCTTGCGTCTATAGGCAGTAAGATAAAGAAAACGGTCTGGCCACAGTGTCAGCAGCTGCTGGGAGCTCCCCTTTGGCTCTCACCAAGAAATGCCAAGGCTCTAGCCCAGCACTACATAGCTCAGGAAGCAAAGAGCTTGCCAGGCGAGCAGCATCCTGCAAGCAGCCTCTGCTGGACTGAATATATATAGGAAAGTATGACTCTAAGACACAAGGGATTTGAAAATGAGAGCTAGAAAAGGTCAGCTGTTATGAGAAGGCTTTTCTTCAAATAGAGTTTTTTAGGGCTTCTCAAGATCAAATTTCAAAGGTTTCAAAAGGTTTTAATTTCCACCATCCTTCAGGGATACTTTCCCACTAACTATTAGGTTTCTCCGTTAGAAGAATGTGTTACATAGCAAAACCATTCCTGTTCTGGAACTGGTTTTATTAATACAAGTCAGACACTGTAATCGAGCAGAAACCTTTAGCTCTGTTTAAATACTATATAAACTTGTAAGTATGAGAGCTGAAGATACAGAGTTTGCCTGTCACTGCCTGTGGTTCTTAATACTTCTTGCACATCATCAACAGTGGAGATCAATGCAGTCAGTATCAGTCTAGCCAATAATTTCACTTTGAAGGGCTGCTGTAGCATCTGAGTTTCAAACACTGAGCAAATTTGTTTAAAATAATTATTTTAATGGATATGTTTTTAAAGCATGAAAACATTTTTACAAGACAGTTAATAAACTCTTATTACAGCTTTAAGATTTGACCTAATTTAATTTTTTATTGTTCCTTTAATTTAAACAATTACGTCTAGCTGTAACTCCTCAAATCTAGGCTAAATAATTCATGATTATCTCTGCTGGTGAATATATCCTTCATATAAATGTGGACAATTAGAATGTATCCACTTCGTCATTGTCAAGCCCTGCAGAGATGCAGAAGGTACAGCGCATGCTGGGAGTCACCGTGTCAGTAATAAAGACAAGGGCAGCTGCAAAATGTTCCAATTTATGCAAATTAAAACATTTTCATGGAAAATAAAAAAGCTCAATTAATTTTACTGAATGGATCTTGACAGATTATCTCCATAACTCTGAATTAGCAGCCTTTTCATCAGATGCACCTTGTTGTTATACAGTGATGTATGTGAAAGGAAGAGCCGCAGCTACGTACTGCGGTTTGCTGGTCTGCCACCGATCAAGTCCCACACACTGGTGACTCTCCTGTGCCAGTCACCGAACATGAAACCAAGAGTGGGAGCAAGGATAGGGTGTGCAAGGATGAAGGCTTTATGGGTTATCTGTCATCCCAGGTCCTTGAGTGTTTCTGTAGGAGGTCAAGCCACTGGGACATTCAAGAAGGTGTTGAAAACCAGTTTGGTTAGTGCTGGGGATGAGGAACAGGGAAACCAACACAATTGGGTTGGCCTGCATTCCTCTGGCTGCTTTCCCTACTGACCTTTGTTGCAGTGATTTGAGTTTCCCAGCTGCAACAGGCTGGCTGCTTCTGTATAAAGCAGCTGCAGCGAAGCTGAGGATGAGACTCACTGCCTTTAGTGCTAAATGTAAGTGAAAACACGAACTGTGCTGAGGTGCAAGACAAACTGAAGAGAGTTCACATGTGCTGTAGTCTTTTTTTTTGATTCAGCATCTGTTCTTACTTGCCTTGATTTAATTCTGAGAGTCTTCTGGAGGCATTCATTTCCATGGAAACCTTTGAATAAATGTTTCCTTCTCTCTTTGTTTTCAGATTAAGTTTGGAGAGCCATAGCTACAGCCCAGCTACACTGGGATATTCTTTGTCCCCCTTTCCACAGGGTGTGAAAAACCTAAGAAGTGTTTTTAACTGAGTCTGTGAGCCTCCTTTTGAATCAGGCTATATTCAACAGTTATTCTACTTTGGTTTACCTTAGGCAGGCACTTCATATGGCATGGGAAAACAGGGACAGTAGCACATATGGAAGTTTTAAGTGCATCTTAGCCAATAAAAGAAGGCACAGCCCCAATTCCTAAAAGCTACACAGGTTTAGGGGATAGTTCCTGATGAACACACCCTCTTGAAACCTGATACAGCTCTGACAACTACTTTTTGCTTTGTGACATTCTTATGAATGACTGTGACAACAGAACTGAAGAGAAACTATTTTAAAATCTCTTTCTCTTTCAGATCTTGTTAAATTACCACAACCAAAACCAGACAGCCCAGAACAAATTTGATCATTTATAAGAACACACCCTTGACTAATTGCCAAAGAAGGTGTGGAACTGCAAAGTTAGAGCTTTCTGTTCAGCATTGCTTTTAACCTGATTGTTCAGGGAATTCCAAGTGTTTCTTTCAACTGCTGTTAGCCTTCATAACTTTTTACCATTGCTGTTAAAAAATGAAAACAAAAGCTGTAACTTACCTCATCATAGTACTTGTTAGTATACTGGTAGAGTTGGTGTAGAGCCACAAGTGTATTTAAGGAATCGGTATGTGCCTGTTAAACACCACAAGTAGACAGTAAATGTGTCAGAATATGATCAAGTAGCTGAAAGCTCTGCACACACACAACTGTTGGATGCAAGATTCCCAAATGGAAGTTCTGCACCCTGTAACTTTTGTTAAATGACGGGGCAGAAAAAAGGGATGAGAAAACTTGTGTTTGGGGCTGGTGTTTTTCCAGCCCGCCCACAAATCTTAACACTGGAGGTGGAAAATAATTTGAACTCTGAATGTCAAACCGCAGACTACAGCTCAAACATCTGTTAACAACATGGATATGTAAAACTAGGGCACCTACTCGGTACAATCTATGTATTGTTGAGATAGTAAGCATTGGTTCTGTCTCTGTCACAGCTGTTTAAAATCCATTCTCCGGCTCTTTTTAACTCTCTGAAATTATTCAAGCTTTGCTACAGCAAAGGTGTAACTCATCAAGATGATGAGCATGTGCACATTCAGAAAAAAGCCATCTGAATCACGAAGATGGAAAGGAGGGGGAGGGAGAGAGATAGAATTTTAAATGAAGCAGGAAATACCCCTTCTATTACCTCTTACTCCCTGCCTCCCTGACATTTAACTTACCTAGTGAATGTGTGTTACTTGTCTAAAGAGAGTGTTAATTCAAATATATAGGATTCAACTCTCTAGCTATGCCGTTAGTCCTTTAAGTTAAAAAATCAAGAATTGCAACATATTGCCACTAGCATAAACGATTACCCAAGATACACAGCAGCAGAGAAACATCCATCTCTCCTTGCTCTATGAAAGTCACCAAGATCCGATCAAAATTTGCAATGTTCAATCATTCCTTCCACATTCATTTAAAAAATAATTTATAATGTAAATCATCAGCATATTCTGCTGGTGTGAGAACATTCTACTGAATTTACTTTTAATTGCCAAACATTTTAATTTCATGTCTATCTATCCAAATTTTTGTAATAAATAAAGTGAACTGAAAAATGAAATGTCACTACAGATCAGATTGTAGTGAATGACTGAAAATAAAAATACTCTCATGAGGATGTTGATCTGCAAAACATTAGGTCCCAAGGGCACTGAAATAAACAAACCCTAAGAAATTCCCCAAACATCCTTCTTGCCCTAGAACTTCTCAACTAAATTAAGCAAATGAGCAAGGCAGCCGGTAAGTACGCTGTCTATGCTCAGGCTAAACAACATCTTTTAAGAGTGATGAGGGCCTCTTCATTCTGCAAGTTAAATCTAGTACTATAAAGGCTGCTATAGCTAAGCTGAGCTGCAAAGTGGACAACTCTTTTCAAGACCAAAGCAGGTTTTGTTGTGTCTTTTCTCCAAGAGTCTCCAATCAGAATCATCAGCAACCACCCCCCTTGGCTATTCTCCATTAGAGGCAACCCCAAATAACCTGTAATGCAAAGAGAAAAATAGTGCCACTGAGCAAACACATGGTGAACTTCTCACATGCAACAGTCTAAAATAGGCTATAGTTAATGTTTGTGCCTCCGCTTTCATTTCTGGAGTCTAATGGTGGCACTCTGAATTCAGTCATTACTTGTTATCAGTATGACCAGTGCTAAAAAGCTCTGTGTGCTGTGGAGAGAAAACACAATGCAGGAGGGCTGCAGCTTCTCCACAATTGACATCTGAACACTTTGCACCTACATCACTCAGATTAGTGATGATAACCTTTCTTAACATTTCAAAGGGTTAAAAGGCACAACAGTAAGCAAGAGTATTTAAGAGATTTAGGAAAAATCTACCTGGTGTTCGCACCTACCAAAAAAAACCCAAAAAAGTGTTGAGTTAGAAAGAGAAAACAAAGAAAAACTATGCTATATTTGGCTCCCATTTCAGGTCAAGAAAATGGATTTTATTCTTACCCTAGAAATCTCTGCTAGATGGGTATTCATGTCTTGGTCACTAACTGGCACCATCTGACGAATACCTTTGTAGTAACTGCAACAGATGAAAACAGGCTTTCAATTAGATGAAACACACTGTGATTTTCTGGTAATTCTGTCTTTGAATTTCGCAATTATGTTAAACATATTCCCTAATAATGCTCTGCCACAGCAGAGCAGTGATTTCTTTAGCAATGCTTCCTTCTGACAGTCATTAGTACTTTCACAACAGTGTCAAATCATTCATGATTGTACAGGCAATACCAGAGGAAAAAAATCTATTTGTAATGGGAGTTGATGGTTTTAGGTCTTTAAACTTTTGAAGTAATCAGATAGCAAGAGTTTTACCAATCAGCAAATTAATCAAGTCAGAGAGAGAGAATAGAAAAAAAATGCGGTTTTGGAAATGTTTTCAGGATTTGATTCCCACTAAGTGACAAAAGGGCAGTGTTGGTTCGACAGGTTGCATGGGTAACAAGAATCACTGCAGAAATCAGCATCATATTCTCTCCTGAATTAATCTATCCATCTGCACAGACATGGATATGCATTGGATCATAACAGTGCTCTGTTTCAACTCACCCAATGCCACCACCAAGGTAAAGCTGTAACATTCAGGAGTAAAATTTTGAACATTTGGCATCTGACTTTGACCACCTTAGCCTTTGTTTTCCCCTTGCACAGGCTCAAAGCACTAACAGCTTCAAATAATCATGAAAAGAGACCATACTTACTCTTCCACCATTTTCTTGTAGTTAGAGATTTCTTTTGCGTAAAGTAACTTATTACTTGGAGAATCCTGGAGAAATTATAATAGAGAAAAAGTTGGTTGATTAGTGAACATCTCTAGGAAGCAAAAGAAAGCTAGGAACTTAACATCAAGCTTTTATATGGACATGCACTTAAGCTTTACAGATTAATATTTGAACAATTAATAACACTGGTAGGATTACTTGTCCTAAAAGGATGAAGTTCACTCATGCCGTTACTGTGGAGTTTTACAAATATATCAATGCAAGATGGCACAAATTTTTTGGTGCACATGACATAAAATTTGCTTTTTATAAAAGCAGTTGTTACTTTCTCCTTTTTATAATTATCCATTGGCAGACTAAAGTGTAGCACTGATGTGTTGACCAACCTGTTAAGCAATGAAATGCTAACTTCCTTATAAAACTAAAAAGAAACTATCAAGGCTGTATCTCCTCAGAGAACAGGTATTGCCTAGGAGGATGCCCTGTTGTCTTGTCAGGCATGAGTGTAGTCAGGATGCGGAATGCAAATCACTTACTCTACTTAATTTGTGCTCTGTTCTTGTGCAAGCATCCATGAAAGTCTGTGCAATGACTGACAAGGAAGCATCCACTACTTCATGAACGTGAACATCAAAGATGAAGTGGGGATTTTTCAGTATGTTTACCCAGAATCTAAGAGGCAGGCTGCAAAATAAGAGAAAAGATAAAGAGTCCTTTTTACACAATAAATGTGCTACAACAAATAAATCACATGAAATTAAGCATGAGTTTTGCATTTTGATCTCCTCACAATAGTAAAGCTTACTTTTATATTTTAATATAATTTGACACAAGCTATCTGTTGTCTGGTTTCCATGTCTGTAAACCAAAACTTTACAACTCTCACAGAAAAACTCTTATGAGAAGAATCTCAAGTGCTCCATAATAGAAAAAGAAGATACCTCTGTGGTTAGAGAAACTACCTGAGTAGTATTTTAATAGATGTTATGCTTTGACAAGTAAATTTAGTCCTGTTTGTCTCTTGCTTTCCTATTCTCTGAGGACAGACAAAAAGTAAATTGGGAAACCTGACAATTCCAGCTCCACAGGTAAGTGTTTTCATTTTTGCAGCCTCTAGGCTTACAGGGAATCCGCTCAAGGACATAAACATAATCTCTGTTAAAGTGGTTCTGATAATTATAAATGAACTTTACTTTGGTTTGAGGTAAGAGTGCCAGTACATCACTGGGAATTAGACTCTCATTTATCTGCAAGTGTTACTCTGTTCATATTGTACCTGTTTGTTTTCCAGATGTGAATGGTATCTTCATCTTTGATGTCATGTTTTTCTGCTTGCTCATCAAGAAAGTCAAAGAAGTACTTCACAGCTGGCGGTACCACATGGTTCGAGTTGAGCACACTATGAAAGAAGTTATCTACAAACTGCTGAAGTGTTCCCTAAAAGCAAATTGAAAAAAATCTATCGCATTTGTGATATAGGCTGAACTCCCTGCCACCCTAGAACCTTTTGTATCTACTGACACCACCAGTCCATAATCCACCTGCAGTCACTGATGGCCTTTATCTTGAGTACTAAGGATACCAGATGTGTTAGTGCATTGACCTTGCAAACTGCCACACTGTAAAGACCTTCCAGAGAACAGTTTTATGTTCTAGCCTGAAAGGTTGCAACTTCCCTAACTATTGTACAGTTTGCACAGGAAGGTGTGCTTTCTGCTTGACAGAAGCAGACACTGGTTGCTTGGCATAAATACATTTACACTTCAGGGTTGTTGTGTGCATCATGTAACTGTTAGCCATTTTTTAATGGTTTTGTGGCTTCCCATCTCCATTTTCACTGACTCCAGAGCACTGTGCAGTTTTTAGAAAGAGACTGAGAGTTAGCATCTGACTCTTTGTTCAAGGGCAGGCACTTGGGTCTCATCAAATACTGAGTCTGGCCCAGCTTCATTAGCTGCCCTGTGCCCATGGAGTGAAGTGTCCCAGGATGGCTGTGTGCTTGGCTGGATTGATGCATCTGCCTGGACCATTAGAGACTTCAATCTGAGAGACTGTCCCTTTGTTTTAGAAGTGACCCTGTTAAGGCCACATGCAGTTTGTCCCTGCTTTTCTGGTTGGCTCTGCAGACAGATATGAAGGGCTGCATCCTCTCTGTCACTCCAGCTGCCAGTCTCTGAGCAGGACTGAGCAGGAAACAAGTCCTAAGCCACTCTGTGTCAGCAAGGAAACATCAGCAATCCTTGGGTTGTGAGGTTTCTGTGGTCCAGAAGCATAACAGTTCACAAACTCTGTATGACTTAATACCAGACTGGTAATAACTTATAAACTGGCTATTGGTAATAGGAAAACAGTGTCTGAGAAGCAGCAATTAACAGAGGAGAGGGATGTAACCAACTTGCTGCCCCTTTGTCTTGAGTCTGTGTCATCCACATACAGACTTTCCTTTACAGCCACTTTCACACTTGGAAAGACAGCCTTAGCTGGAGTCAAACCACCCTCATTTTCACGAGAAGACTGGCTTTAGGGATACTAAACACATTATTCTAAATTCATTCTGCAAGGAGGAGTGCTTCATAAATTTATTTTGCTTGTGATCCATTCTGCAGTATAATCACTACAACTATTCTAAAAGGACTTATTAATGGAAAACGTTTTTATTTTTCTAGGTTGTACTGCAGCATTTGTCAAATACAAGGCTCTGTAGTGGATTCTATACAGGTGTCACAGTAAGTATCCATCTTTGTCTTGCAAGAAAACCCCTTATTTAGCAAACACAGAATAATGGCTCTCAGCTTTGGTTGGGATTTATGCTTTATCTCTTTCCCAGTAATGTTCCTCAGGGCGTATTAATCACTTGAAGCCTCAAGCACCAGCTTATACAATGACACACTTTCAAAATTACAGCCAAATGAATGACTAATAGTTGCATGATCTTCTTCAGTTGTACCTCAAAATCTATAAAAGTAAGGTGTAGCCATGGCATGTCTGAGCCCTACCTTCACAGAAAGAAGTCTGGTCAAGTAGATTTCAGTAATAGCTTTGGTCCTCTCTTTTTCTTTCACACTGCCCCGCTTTGATTTACCTTCATCTATTTCATCTACTGGCCGTACTAGGTGCCAGATCTTATTTTCATCTTCCAGAAGTGCATGCCCTGGAAGAAGTAATAAAAAGAGTAATTAAAAAATGCCTCACACCCAAAACAGCAACATGAAAGTAGGTAAGTACATGTCAGATCTCTGTTCCCTATCTTTAACATACCCGTTGCCTTACCAAGAGTATCTAGATTACTCTGTTCCCATCCTACATACATAACTTAAGTACTACAGGTTCAATATACATAAGCTGAAAAAGCTTGCTTTTGTCAAGAGCAAAGGCAGAGTTAAAAATCATACAATAAAGAAACTCCTGTTTGGTCATAAAAGCTCAGTATGTGTATTTTTTGAGGTCTTCACACTCAAGTACTCTACATCTTTGTAAATTTTTGGAGACATCACGAAATTACAGAAATTCAGCTAGGTCTGACCCAAGAGCTACCACAGAAAGAGCAATCATAGCTTACTCCAGGTACAATGAAAGATATTGTTGTAGCAATTGCTGAGTTCAAAGTATGGTACCTCAGTTCAAACCTGCTTCTATCAGCATTTGATCAGCCCCACTTGACTTTGTAGCTGAAAGGTGGAAAAATTCATCCCTTTGCTGAGAGGTCATGAACTCCATCAGACAGAGATAAACACTGTAGGAAATTCATGATCCACTGTGTAACAGGTTTTTGAGAACTGTGTTTGTGAGCATTCATAGCTTAAACCAGAGAAGGGGGTTCTGTCATCAAGTCTGTTACTATGCAGCAGAAAGGACTAAGCACCGTTATGATAATGACAGCTCATCTCTTTACAGTACCTTACTGTGTTGTCTGTGGCTTGGTCATGCATCTGGTCCCTAAACTTAGTTTTAGTGATCACACAGTGGGATAAAGGGTCTTGCATTTCAGCATCAACATGAGTGTTCAGACAGTCCCTATGCTTGACAATTGTTTGGTATGAACAGCTAACTTGTGATAATATCCCTTGAAAGAAGATTCTGTGTCACAAATCACCTGGGTATGCTTGTTCTCCCTTTAATTCCTGATTTTTTTGTATCTGCTTGGCATAGTCCCTAAGTCAATGGCACTTTTCCCATGGAAGATACTGAACTGGTGCATTTAAAATCATTGCTGTCTTAAAAATGTGCAAATTATTTTCCCCATAAAAACAGTGACTCTGCCCTACTGCACAAATTATTCTGCATTACAGCTAAGTTTTATGTTTTAATATATGTATCTAATGTAACTGAATCCCAGTTACAGCAGAAAATGTCAGTTTTTAATTGCATTAATTCTGTCCTTTCACAGTTCTGGCCATAGTAATTTATTTAAGTAAGTTCCTTGACAGCTACATCAAATATACCAGCTTGCATGTACGTTCAATATTTTACAGCACAGGGCAAAATAACATTTATGTGTAACTTCACCAAGCCAATGCTTCTAAATGAATCTGCTTTATATATCCTCATGAAAACCATCAGCTATGCAGTCTTTTGGGCCCTTTACTTCTTTCTGAAAGGAAGGGAAAAAATAAATCCCACATTAAATCATGTTGTCCTTTGAGAGTCCATAATGTGACTTGGAAGTTCATGTGAATGAAGCAAGCAAGCAAGAAAAGCTGTTGCTGTTTCCCAACTAACACAATTCATAGCAATCAGCCACCAGTAAGTAGGAACTGTTGCTGGACCTGAAGTCTGGAATTTCTTTTGCAATGTCCATTATTTACTTTTGTAAATGAACAGATTAAATCATGCAGTCAGAGCAGAAACTATTTACCACTCTTATGTCAGCTACTTGGTAAACTTCTGCTTCCTCCTTTGATTCAAAGGAATTTATCTTCTCTTTGCCCTCCTGATGGTACATGGCCCAGTTTAACTTTGAAGAGAAACAACCAGAAGCAGTTTTCACTGAGATTACTGCCCCTTCTGTGCAGCTTAATTTGGCCTGTGCTTATTTAGCATCAACAGAATTGTCTACTAGGAAAATAGTAGGTATTTCATAGGAAAGTAATCTTTGAGAGACTGCAGCTCAAGTAGATGAACTTCTGCAGCACGATCTCACCTCATTGCTAAAAATAGTAGGACAAAAGGGAAGAGAAATTCAGAACCTGGGACAACAAAACATGTCAGTAGCATAGTTGCTAAGAGAAAATACAATTTCTGGGAGATAGTATTTTCCCTAACAGAAAGGTAGGAGGTGAAGGAAATTAGAGGGAAATACTTCCCTTTATATTGTGATAGCCACATTATGCCAAGCCATAAGCAAGGAGAAGGCTGTGCCCACTGGGTCAGATGCTTCCCCTTAACTCTCTGGTTTGGCCTTTGGGCATTCTTTGTCCAATATAAAATAATGCTGGGTGGTGTTAATGACAAATACTGACTGTGTTGACTAATTATAGTGATATGAAGCATGATGTAAGTGTGACACAAGCAAGTGAGATGGTAACAAGCAGTGCAGCCCCCTTCCCCTTGTGTGGTCTGTAGCAAATTAGTTTCCTTCCAATCTCTTTCTGCTGTGTGAGGGGAAGGAAGAGCTGCCCTAGACAGCTCTGCTAATCAGTATTGCTGATATGCAACCCTCTCTTTGCTTTTATTCAGAATTTTGAAAGGGGAAAAAAAACAACAACCAAGCAACCCAACAAACACAAACAAAACCAACAGAGAAAAAACCCAGAATAACACAGCATGTTGTTCTGGCTTACACTTCAGTACAGAAAGACTAGCATGAAATCATTGAAACCATTTTCCATCTTGATACAAATTAGTAATTACATTTATTATCTCCAGGAGCAAGAGATGCTGCATTTAATTTGTCACAGTCTTCAGCTTCCTGTTAGAAGCAGTGAATCAAAAGCAGCATGGAAGTAATGCCACATTTTAGAGCAACACTTCTGAACAAGGTTTTACATTTTCCTTCCATGCAAAGCCTAGTGCTTTGGCAGACAGTCAATGCTTCAGCTGACACTTCTCAGTGCAAAAGGTGCAAGTTAATGAGAGACCAAATAAAAGAAAAACGATTTTGTCACAAGCCTCATTCATAAAGGCAGGATAGGATTTCCATTTATTCCAACCCTGTAAATCCCTGTGTCATATAAATGTGCATGTGTGGGAGGAGAAGCCTCTGATCCTCTCCCTTCCCTTTTGTACACATAGCATCCCACAAATCACTGTCACTGCAGGCTCTTGCTTTGCACTAGCTTTGAAACATTTTACAGTTTCCAGAGAACAAGCCAGATAGATTTCAGGACCCTTCAGTGCTAAAGAAAACAGTCTAGCCCGGCATGAAATGCTGTTTCCCAAAATTTTTATACTACCACAGTGCAAGACAAGGTGTGGGGTAGAAAAGTGTGGAAGTTGTCTTCACTCCATACTTTTGGATATGAATTCTCTCTGCAGATTTTTCTCTTGTATACGAGAGCCCTTGTGTGACAGAGCTGCACCCAGGACTCTGCCTTTCCTTTACTATTTAGCACGCCGTATGTGTAACTAAGGAGTCAGTCCTGGAGTGCAGACCATATATGTTCAAGAAGCTTCATCATACTGAATCACAGATGAAGATAAAATCATGGAGAAAGAGGAAAGTTAAAATAAAAATAAAATAAACAAAATATAAAAGAAAAAACACAGTCTGGCTCTTTCCTGCCTGTCACAAGAATAGCAAGATAGGGAGGATGAAGACTGGGAGTCCAGAATGGGAGATTGAACACTGCTCTGTGATAAGAAAGCAAAGCAACCAAGGGACACCACCATGTCGCATCCATGGGTCCACTCCACATCTTTACAGTGGAAGCAGTTACCACCTCAGCAGTTACCTCAGCAATCAGCACAACCAGACTGAAGAATCATCTCCTCAGTTGGCTGCACTTCACTGCCCTCTGAATTGAACTGGATGGCTTTTTAACTTAACTTGCTGGGTTGGCACCTGCTGTGACAGAGTAGTCACCACTTAGTTAGCTATGGCAGGCACCTGCAATAAAGGGGTGAGAGAATAGCAGCAGAGGGATAACTACAACCATTAGCTGCCCCTTCAAGGATGCTATCCCTGGAGACATTCAAGGTCAAGCTTGATGGGGCTCTGAACAACCTGAACTAGATGAGGATGTTGTGCCGGGGTAGGTATAGGCTGGATGTTAGGAGGAAGTTCTTCACAGAGAGAGTGATTGGCATTGGAATGGGCTGCCCAGGGAGGTGGTGGAGGCACCGTCCCTGGAGGTGTTCAAGAAAAGACTGGGTGAGGCACTTAGTGCCATGGTCTAGTTGACTGGATGGGGCTGGGTGATAGGTTGGAGTGGATGATCTTGGAGGTCTCTTCCAACCTGGTTGATTCTATGATTCTATGTCTCTACTTACTTCAGGGAGTAGAGTAGTAGACTAGACCTCTACAAGTCTCCTCCAATCCAGTCATGCTATAATTCTGTGTTGGAAGGGGTCTCAATAGAAAGCATTCAGAAGGATGGAGTAAAAAAGTTAAGTGGCAGGTAATTCCACCTGTCCTGATTTCCTGACTGACACTCAGCATGAATGGAATTGAAGTCTGCAGGGTTCTGTTAAAGTGGTATATGTCAGAACTATCACCTGTGACCCATCTTCTTCTTACTGTAAGGGAAGATCAGGTAGGTTCAGGACCACCTGAGGAGACTGAACATACATAAATTGGTGAGACCCTTTTAAAAGAGTAGCAAGAAGGACCTCAGGAGCTACTGACTTGCTAGCCTCATATCTGTGCCTGGGAAGATCATGGAACAGATCCTCTTAGCTATGCTAAGGCACATGGGCAACAGGGAGGTGATTCAAGGCAGCCAACATGGCTTTACTAAGGGCAAGTCCTGCCTGACCAACCTAGTGGCTTTCTACAATGGTGTAACTACATTAGTGGACAGGGAAAGACCTCTACAAAGCCTTTAACGCAGTCTCCCACAACATCCTTCTCTCTAAACTGGAGATAAGTGGGCTTGATGGGTGGACTGTTCAATGGATAAGAAACTGGTTGGATGATCATGTAGTGGTCAACAGCTCAATGTCCAGATGGAGATGGACGACAAGTGGTGTCCCTCAGGGGTCCACATTTGGACCATTGCTGTTCAGTATCTTAATCAATGATATAGACAGCAAGATTGAGTGCACCCTCAACAAGTTTGCAGATGATACAAAGCTGAGTGTTGCAGTTGACAAGATTGAAGTATGGG
This sequence comes from Pogoniulus pusillus, assembly GCF_015220805.1. Classification (NCBI taxonomy): domain Eukaryota; kingdom Metazoa; phylum Chordata; class Aves; order Piciformes; family Lybiidae; genus Pogoniulus; species Pogoniulus pusillus. The sequence goes on along the minus strand of NC_087267.1, from coordinate 25,435,334 downwards.
ATGCCATCCAGAGGGACCTAGACAGGCTAGTGTAGTGGGCTTAGGAGAACCTCATGAGGTTCAATAAGCAAAGTGCAAGGTCCTGCACCTAGGTTGGGGTAATCCTTCATATCTATACAGGCTGGAGGATGACGAAACTGAGAGCAGCCCTGTAGAAAGGACTTGAGAGTACCAGTGGATAAGAAGCTGGACATGAACAAACAATTATGGACTTGTAGTCCCAGAAGGCAAATTGCATCCTGGGCTGCATCAAGAGAAATGTGGTCAGCAGATTTGAGGAAGGTGGTTCTGCCTTTCTTCTCTGTTCTGTACTGTGTCCAGCTCTGGGGCCCCCAAACACAAGAAGGACATGGGCCTGCTGAAGCAGGTCCAGAGGAGGGCCAAAAAGATGATCAGAGAAGCTGGAAATACTGGAAAAGGTTGCCCAGAGAGGTGGTGGAGGCCCCATCCCTGGAGACATTCAAGGTCAAACTTCATGTGGCCCTCAGCAACCTGATCTAGTTGGAGACGTGCCTGCTTGCTGCAGGGAGGTTGGACAAGATGACCTTTAAGGGTCCCTTCCAACCTGATACATTCTATGATTCTTGAAAAAGGTACATTTCTGCACATTATTTCCAATCTCTTTGACTGTTCAGCCCTTGAAACCTATTGTATCAAAGATCAGTAAATGTCTTTAAAAGAATGAAACTACTAGGTGAAGCAATGACTTTTGCAGTCAGTGCTAGACAGAAAAGCATATCAAAGGAGTTCACAGAAGGAAGAACGATCTCCAAATTATCACTCCTAACTCTATCTTCTACTTCACATAAAATAACTGAATATATGAATTAGAAACAAACAAACAAAACAAGGCAGAGAAACTGAACATCTGAATGCAAAGGAAACACATGTGACAAAGAGTGTAAATGTACAAGTAAATATCTCCAGGAAAATCTGAGTGCATGGTAGGATGTAATGGATATTGTGTCTCAAGAGCTTTTGAGATAAAAGAAATCAGTCTAGACAGAATACTAGCAGGTAGAAGCTTTAAAGGACAAATTACAAACTAACAGGTTGGCTTTTGTGTTGAGAAGTACAGCACACTGTAGCAGGAAACATTATAAGGAAATTCCTGGCACTAACTCACAGTGGGCTGCAAACCTCAAAAAGAATGAAGTAATTGTGGAAAATGCTGCATCTAAAGAGACAACATTTATGGAAAGAATGAAGCCAGCCATCAAACCCTGGAAAGATCAAGCTGGCAAAACAACATTCAAAAGGAGGGAGACACAATCTATGAATGTACAGAGATGATTTTTCAACATACATTTGCAACATAATTGTAAGAAAGGCAGTAAGAACGCCACAGCAGATCCAGCATGTCACAGAAAGGGGAGCTGGTCTCTGCTGTGGCTCACCTAGCATACTGCTTTCAATTCTCAGACTAATTAGAACTGGAAGAATTTTGGAGAAGAGAGTGAGTAAAGGAGAAAAATAGATAAAGCATTGGGAAGATGAAACATACCATCTGACTATAGATGTAGTGGGATTAAGAGACAAAACATGCAAGAAAATGGTTGCTTTCTATTAAAATGGGGTATGACCTCACAGCCATTATGGTTACATCCCCATTATTTAAGGCTTCTGTAAGGAGGAAAAAGAAAACCATTGAAAGTGTACAGTGGATAACACATGACAAGTAAGTCCTATGCAGTCTGATGGGGAATATCTGTCTCCACAGACATGCTCAATAAGTAAGATCAAGACAGCAACATCACCGCCTCTATGTGAGTTTTGACTTCATTTTGGAAGGTAGGGAAGCCACAAGAAACTTACTTTCTCCTGGGACATCTTGTTGATTATCCTCTGGCTGCTGGGAAATGCCCATTTTTGATAAGATGAGCGTGGCACCATCTCGTACCTTTGAAAATACAAACACAGGGAAGTTATTTCAAATAAGTATGCACTACTGAGCCTCCTTCTGAAAACCTAAACTGCAGTTTCTGTATCTTTTGCAGAGAATCCAGACTTACGACTAATGCTGCCTTTCAAAGGCTCCTTGGGTAACTTGCTCTGCATTTCAGAACAGAATCTCTCCCTTTTGTTTAATAAGAAACCCCAAGTACAGCTCCTTGGAGATTACTGAAAATACTGAAGTATCTCCAAGGCTGAAGCAGTTTCTCAGTCTGGGTGCCCTTTGCACAAAAATGAGGTTTATTACTGAGAATCTGTCTGTTTTCTGAGGGAAAACAAACTTAGGTGTTTTATAATCAGGATATCTGTTGTTAGTAAGCAATAAATAGCGCACAGAGGGAAAATAAGTGCTTGGTAGAATGTACAATGCCAAACCTAAACCAGACAGTACAAAACATCAACATCTGCTTTCCTGAAAGATCTGTGGAACAAACCAGACCAGTCCCAAACCTATTTAGCCACAGGACAAGGACAAAGACAATTCTCATGGCTAGGGAGCAGCAGAGAAAAGAGATGAATAAGAGACCTAGCGAAAGGACCTTTTGAATGTTCAAAGGGAATCTGTCTTTGGACACTGCAACGATGAGGAAACCTAAGTGCTGTCATCTAGGTGATGTGTAAGTAAGATATTTACGCAGCATGTCTAGACCTAGCCTGTCATGCTCCCAAGCTTTTACTGCCTAGACCCAGAGATAGGGTTTTTCATTGTTATTTTTTACCTAACACAGGATTTTCTCTAAAAATAAGTAACAATTTTATTTATTACTAGAGAGCGTTAACAGATGTGAACAATTGCTCTGAAACACTCCCTTACGTTATAATGCATTAGTGTGTTGATACGTTTCCATCTGCCATCTCTTTGGGACGTTAAATCCAAGTCTGAGAGGATCTGTGCAGTAGAACCTGGACGCCACTCTAAGGGGTAATTAAAATAAGAAAAAAAAAAACAGTTTTTAACCATGTGCGAAAATAACCACTCCATGATTGTTTCAGTTCAGAGACCTACTGATGCATTGTGGAACATCAGAAGTAATTTGGCACACACCACAACGTGTGGTTTTTATCGCTTAATAGTTTGGTCTCTACTACAGACATTTGCATGAACTGTTCCTAACCATTCACATGACTTCTGATTGTTTTGTACAGAAAGTTAAATCTGTTTTTACAGAATACTACATATACATATAACAATAACTGCTATCAGTCCAAAACAGAGTAACTCCTATCAGTCCAAAATAGAGCAGGATTTTGTATGGAAGAGAAAACGTAGTTCCAGGAAATACACTAGGATTTCCTGAAGAGCAGGAATTTACTTTCAATTTAAGGTAGTAATTAAGATATTGCAAAGCTATTAATTGGAGCTTTTATTATGAGATGATTTTGCCTTTTAAGTTGTGTCTTTATTTTTTCTTACGAAGAGAACAACAGTTTGAAAGCCTTCAAGGAAGATGATTTCCAGAGGCTGGGTAGTTCATCATCTCTTAAAAGTGCAGCTCCTGTAAGTTATAGTCCTTTTGGATAATCATCACAAAGGCAAGTAAAAAATCAGTACCAGTTTCTGAAATAGCATCATTACTTCTCCATCAGTTAATTGTCCCTGCTGTCATTATCACATTAATTAGTACCTGCGATGCTGACTTTGTCAGACATGAATACATTTGTGCAAACAGTCATTAACAGGCTCTTTGCACACTAATGACAGTACACCAAAACTTGAAGAGTCAGGAAAAAGAACTGTAAGAATGCACTAATTTTCAGTGCCTTTTAAGATTCCTTCAAAATGCTGTACTTTTACATCCTGCTGAACACAAACTCAAGTTTGCTTTATTTGTAAAATTTATGAACAATATAAATAAATAAATAGCTTTGATAGACATTTTTGGGGAAATCATAGAATCACAGATGTTTTCACATGCCCAAGTAGCTACCTACCAAGAACTACACTCTCAGCTTTTGGCCACTGAGAGCAAGGCAGATTTCGATAGACTTGGTCTATTATCTTTTCCTTGACTTGTGATATAGTATCGCAGTTCAGCACTTTCACAGGTATGGAATCGGTTCCTCCATCTTGTACATACACATTCACTGTCTATGAAAAAAAGAGAATGTGCATGGTTATTAAGACAAATTAGCTCTGAATTACCTCTAAATCTGTTTTTCTGTGGAATTTAAATGCAAGCAGTACCTAAAATTCACTGCATAATGATTATATTTGCATTAGTAGTACGGATTATGTGCAGGACCTTTCTCTGTTATGCAGCCAACCAGCTATCATAAATTCCAGCTAGTTCCTACCACTATGACAAAACATAAAATATGCAGAAGAGTCTAACATGCTACTGTTATTGAGCCTTGGGAAGTTATTAAAGGGCGACTCACAAGAACCAAGCAGCTGGACCACTGACTAGTTACATGCTTCTCAAATAACTTGTAAGGTAATACAACATAAGTATTGCTCAAGTAGGGCCCAAGCTTAATAAGCTCCCAATAATCATCTGAGCTGCATTTTGCTGAAGTCCTGTAATATTGAGTGCTTTCGCCTTCATGGTTGTGCTTTCACTTCTTAAGTTGAGCAGAACAGGTCTGTACATAGAGTAATTCTGACATGATTCATCTGATGAGCAGAGACTTGTTTAGCTCCCAAAACTTTGCCTCCTGTGAACTACTGTTCATTAATAAACACACACATGCTCACACACACACATATGTGTATATATAAAAGTCATTTATATAATCTTTGGTGTCTGAAGATTTCATTTACTTCTTACTGTTGTCACAATAATGCTAATACCTCCAGGAATTATACCTAAGTAGTTTATGTTAGGTCTAAAATACTACAGTTTTCTGAGAGTACTGATACGGGTTTTGTTAAAGAGAATTTCAAGAAAGCCTGTAATTTGCTAGATCTAGAGTGATTTTTTAAAAGGAGCTTCACTATGTAAGTTCAGTTTTAATGCAGATAAAATTAAATGGGAAAACAATGGCCAAGAAACCTCCTAAAAGGAAAAACACCACCCAAACCATGAAAAGCCTCTTTCTTTCATGAGCTCAATCAGTGCAGTAGCTCAGAGCCAGTCAGGTAGCTCTAGAGGCCAGGCACATTTCTCAAATACATAAGGTTTTGCCAGCATAATGCCTGAATTTATCATCTCAAGCCTCAGAAATAAACTTGCATGGTTGGTATTTTTAAACAGTGAAGAAAAGCTACACCATACGGCAGTCAAATTAAATATGATTGTGCTGTCCCTTGACAGAACTCTCAAGCTAATCATGAGATTTCACCTTCCTTTTCCTATTAGCTTTATGGTAATTAGACATGATTTTGCTGCTGGTTCAGTATGCAGCATGTCAGTGCAACCAGTGATGCAAAACAGATTCGTCTTTTAAATAAGAACAATTGGAGAGCAGACAACAGCTCTATACTGTATTTTCCCACCACTTCTCATGTTTGGGTAGAAGTGAACTAATTATCTCATGCTTTAACCTACCTTGGTGTACAGATGTTCCCTAACTGTTCAGCTACCGTAACAATGTCATCATCATGCCAAAGATCCAAATAATTTATAGCAATAGTAACCCCTTACATAATGTTTCATCACAAACACCCTATATATATATCTATCTCCTCTTCCATGCATACACAAACCCAAAATCTTTGATGGGAAATCTGTAAATCTGTACCAAATACTGCTACTGTACAATATTATAATGTTTAATATCTAGCTAGTATGCTTGTTGTGCCTACATCTGATTGCACACACAAGTTTTCTGCTTTCACACTGATTCATTTAGCTTAATTGCAGGCATTTGCTTCTTTGTGAAAGGAAACAGACTGAATAAAGAATTATTGCCATTAAATCTTACACGATGTACAGAGCAATTTTGCTCTCCATACACAAGAGAAAATATAACCAGTATTGCCAGTCATTGTGGTTTCTATGGGTGGCAATTTCATCATAGATACGAAGATGACAACTCTAATCTCCAAAATATCAATTGAACTTAAAATATTTCTTCTTGAACAGCACACCCTTTTCCTCCAGGCAGTCTAAGTCACGGTTTAGTGATTCTGTGAGTGACAGTTCTACGGCAATCTCCCTCCCATCAGCATCCTTTCAGAATACACAAAATAGTGATTTTTATTTTTATTTTACCAGGACTTAATAAAGCTTTTTATTAAGTTTTTGCCTCCACACTGCAGATATGTCATCACATCTTTCTCAGTTGGAGACAAGCACAAATGGCTCCTAACATGTCAATAAAAGGGAAATCAGAGAAGGAAAAAATATACCCCATGCTAATCTTTGAAGGCTGATATGTGCATCTTTGATATTTGTTACACTGTATCACGGAGAAAAACATCAAGACTGTCAGAAAGAGTGAAACTGGAATTTATTATCCCTAAACAGCTGAAGAGTGGACTGCTTCATTTTTTCAAAAAGCTGTAGTTTGTTAAGAAGTGGTGGAAATCTGTGGCAATGGTGATCCAATTGATGGGGTAGTGGAGCTCAGATGGGGAATTCCTCAAGTGTCTAACACTGGTCTCCAGTACTGCCTGTAGAGGCAGCTTGCCCTTATCATTGTTGAAGACCATTTCCTTAGGTAGAAACAAATCCCTTTCAATGCCAGTTGGGCTGCCTGTGTTCAGGAGAGTTTGGTTCACACAAGAACAGGAGTGAAAAATAGGTTTATAAAGTGTTTTGGATACTGCAGAGCCATCTCACATGAGCTCATTCTGTTATACTAATAAAATGATCTCCAGAATGATGTTTGATATGCTGATGAGCAGCAATCACAAGGGAAAAAGAGAACATAAAGTTCAAGCATAACATTAATGCAAGAATTCTGCAAAAATAAATTGCCAGTTAATTTAGATGGGAAAAGGGAAGGAGCCAAGCACCCCTACCACTGTTCAAACAGACTATGCAAATTATGGAAGTGATTTACTGAAACGGATTCCACGGTGTCAGGGCTTGGATTTAGAAGATACTTTCTAATTCTGTTTTCCTGCTTGGACATTTGCTTTGGTCAAACTCTTGACAGTCCTGCCCATGAGTGGAATTCCTATATGGATCACAGTAGTCCAGAACAGTAGTTACAGACTTAACACTACAGAATTTAAAAGGAAAAAAAAACCCAAACACAATATATTAAATATGCTTTGCTTACCAGTTGTGTGTACTCTACATCATCTCCCAGCAAGCCTGTGTCATTCAATGTATACTTGGCTTTCTTCAGTACAGCATCCACTGGGCCTTTTTCTACCTGGTGTTTGATAGCCTTGAACAATTTATAAAGAGGCTCCCCAGCATTGTCCTGTTTAAGGGAAAGGGAATGAAGTAAACCCAAAGATATACTCTATGCAGCGTGTTTAAGCATTTTTGATGAAAAAGCCCCACAGGCAACAGACTTCAGCTCTTACCTTGAGGTACTGATATAAACAAATAGACATCCAGTTAGACAACATTCTTTCAACAACTGTTTCAGATCTGAAAAAAAAACCACAACCCTGAGCATGGTATGACAATACTATATGACAAAGTTTGAAAGAAAAACACTGCTTTCTTGAAATGTAATATTTTTACATGCTTAACTGCATGCACTATCCTAATGCAATGATTTCCCTACAGAGCCTTGAGAGCATGTACTTGCTTTAGGATAAGTGCTTTGTATTGCTCATGGTTCCTGAGTACCTTCAGCTCATTACTGAAAAGCACACATTCTTTATGCATAATCTTAAATTGGGTCTGTGCTGTAAAAGCAAAAAAATTAACCTAGTTGTGCAGTTACTGGGAAATAATCTACAGACCACAAAGCTATAACATACACAGAGCTAGGTCTTTTGTAATTTATTTGGGATAACAGCAGGGTTAAAAACACTAGAGCAAGCCCTGAGTGCACAACGCCAGCTGATTATGTATGCTCATTACGAAGACAATATATGGCAAAAATGCCAGATCATTTGGAATACAGTTAGATTAAAAAGTAACTGAAATGTTCAGTATTATATTTAGAAGTAAGGTAGATCTTTCAGTAATCGTAATACCAACTCTACATGGCAGTACTTGAATAGGAAATCTGTTGCCATCAGTCCTGCCCGTGCCTTTCACGGCTATTCCTGGTAAGCCTGTCCTCCCAGCAAGGTTGGGCCAGGCTATTTCTGACTTTCACGGATAGTTGGCATTTTAATACAGCCACATTGCAAAAGAAAATATGACAATCATTCAAACCTTCTTAGCATCAGCTTTGGATTTTTGGCCACAACATACTGCTCCATCAGTTCTAAGAACAGCGTCCTCATGATGTCAGTATAGTATTCTAGTTTTCCATGTAAAGCAACTGTCAGCAAAGATGCGAAATACACTTTAGCCCGAGCAGAGAACTCCCTTTGGTTTTCCAGCGTGTGAATAAACTGAAAAAAACCCACAGAAAACACAGATACAATCAAGTCAGATGACAGGTTTCTGAATAACCTCAACACATCTGCACTAAGAATATGAGAAATACTACTTTAATATTAATCTCTTAAGCACAGAATTGAAATGGTTTCAGACATTAAAAAAACTACTTATTAAAAAAATGTTTCCAATAATCTGATTTTTGATATACACACAGAGTACACTGGACTAAAGAAAGGAATGCTTATATACTTTAACTAAAGCCTCCTGCAAGAAGGATACTTTAATTAAATGAAAAAAGGTGTTCTGTGACAAATTTTTAGAAGAGAAAATCAAATCCTCTCTTCCTAAAATTCCCAGTCCTTTCACATCAAATTACAAAGACACTAATCTAAGTACACAGGGGAATTTGCTCTCAGCTGCCATAAATTGTAATGCTGCCATTAACTAGTGTAGCACTGGAGCCTCGTTTAAAATAAGGAGGAAAAGTTAGAAGCCTAAATCTATATTTAGGTGCCTGACAATCAGCCTCCGTTTTTGAGAGGGAGCAATTAGATGTCTCTTTAGAGCGCCTGTGAGCACTCATCAATCTTGATGAATAGCCCGCTTGAGAAGCCTCTGCCTCTCTGGGACAGACATCCAGGCAATGGCTGCCCACAAGTGACTCCTGTGATGAACCAGGATTCAATCTAATCATGTTTCTTAAAAGGCTAAACCAAACAAACTTGTTTTAACATGTTTTAAACTAGACTGGGTTATACCTGTTTTCCTAAAGCCACTGCAATGTTGACTAATTCCATACTATGTGACCTGGCACAGAAATATGATCTTGCCTGTCCACCTCACCAGGAAGCTCTGGCTGCAGTGCCGCATATCTGCAGCAATTCCTCTGGAACCAGAACTGTATGAAAACCATTTATTTCAAATAATTTTGATTCAGCTGGGCTTGCAAAGCTACTGTTCTGGACAAACAGGTATGTTCAGCTACGAGACAAGGTGAATCTACATCAGGACTCACATTAATGAGAAATGATTTGCTGTTGAGGAGGTTGGAGAACTGGTTCAAAGCCGTCTCCACTGTCTGGCGCCTGGCCTCGGGAATATCCAGTTTCCCCGTAATCATCACATCTTTCTCTCCGTCTTTGGAGGGCAAGAAGAAGACTCTGTCTGTGTAGGTTTTGTAGTCCAGTACTGGAATTCCAGCTTCATTGATGTCATTCGTCTGATCCTCCATTTCTATCATTAGATCTGGAATATGCAATACATTTTAAAGGCTGTAGCTTTTCTAGGCAACACAATCTCTTTGCGTGCCTTCAAAATAGAGAAAGAGCAACTCAGCACCAGAAATTGTCCTTCTTCTCACATCTTTTCTAGCTATTTTCACCAGTTATCCTGTTAACTAGGATGACAGCTAATCCTATGGAGACATGAGGAAACCTGCCTTTAGCACAGATTGTTTCCTTGTCATGCCTATCTGAAAAAGGGCCTTTGTGGAGGTCTGGGTGAGTTGATATATAGGAATGTAGGACTGTAACGGAGTCAAAGGAAGACACTACAATGTTTTTTCCCTACTTTGGTTGCTTGTTTGTCATGGTTTGTTTGTTTTTTTTTCTTCCCAATACACATTCTATTCCCTCTAAGTATAGGCTGCAAAAAAAGTCCTTTTACAAAACACATAGCAATCCAAGAAAGAAAAATTTAAATTGTAAAGCACTCCTATTTAGTTGGAAGCAAGGAGATGCAGGTAGCAAGAAGGGTAAATGTTTCACTGAAATGGATGGAAACATTTCTATGGGACTCATAAACTCTGAAGGTCTTAAAAGGGGCAACAATTAGGAAATGATCCTTTGGAGTAGCTATTCTAGCTAAAGGCTTTACAATTACCTAACTGTCAGATTGACTAGAACACGATGTTAACTAATACAATGACCTATCGTCTCAGAAATTTTATTATGCTTATTCATTCATTTACCTCTGTTTTACAGCACTCAGCAAAGCTGAAGGAGAATGCATCCTGTGCTTTTCAGCTTTGTGGTGGTATTTGTACTTACTCCCTGATACTCCTTTCCTTGGCTAACTTTGGTCCCATGTATTTCAGGTTGTCTGCACTGTGTGGTATTCACAGTATGGATCCAGAACATGTTTTGAATTCAGTGTTTCAAACATCCAGCCAAAGTGGATGCAGTTTAGGCAATGGGTTACTGCCTGGATGTACATCCTAATTCCCCAGTGCTTGTGCTTGGTGGAGCACAGAGGAAATCTTCAACCCAGCACGCAGTCTGTAGCTCCCCACCAGAGAAAAGCACCTTCTCCTTTCAGAAACAAGAAGATTCCATGGGAGAGGTGGAGAGAAGAAAGGCTGCTGGACTTGAGATATGCTCTTACAGTTCAAAACGTAGTTTGAAATGAAGCCCATTCAAGAACAGTTCTTGATTCAAATATTTGCTTTTAGCTTATGTCCAGAGCCTGGAAGAAGTTGGTTTTCCAGAGGAAGCAAGTTGGTACAAGTAAAGAACACATTGTACCAGAAATGCCAGAAAAACAAGATTGGGAAAAGACTTCCAGCATGGCCAAAACCTTTGAGATACCCTAAGCTCCTTAAATTTAATTTCAAATTCTAATATGAAATTGCTGTTTAATGTAATCCTGCTTTTTAACCACAGTCAATATGAAATAAATTATTTCCCTTTAGAAATAAAACAGGGTGGGGGGTTAGTAGAGATTATTTCAACATGACCCAAGAGCAAGGATAATTCAGATAATGAGGTCACATTTCATGGTAATCCTTTAGGCCAATATTTGCAATGTTTGCACTCAGATGTCTAATTTAAGTGTTGCAGTAAGTAGTTCAACACAAAGAAATGCTGAGCCTTCACACCTCCTGCTGCCTTCCCTGGGAAGCTTCAGGTTTTCCTACAATAAACAGGACAAAATGCTATTTCTTTCCTGTGAGGTTGCTATACTACCCCTTTGTATGCTGACTGTTGCAGATAAATTTTGCAGCACTGAAACCAGTTTTTAATGTGCATACTTGACACACACAGCCACTGTGCTAAATACTAAGTGCACAGTTAGTCACTATCAAATACCCTTAGCACTGTATCAGTGGCCACTCACATTAATGGCTGTAAGTAGCCCCAATCTCAACTGGTTTCTGTTTCTCAGTTGTTATCTCTGTACTTGCTTTAGACTAAAACTACCCATTCCTTTAATAACCTCAGTGTCCTTTTTTTATTTGTGGTTTTCATATATAGTAACAAAATACCTGCTGTATGTCAGTATCAGTAATCTAGAATGCTAGAATCTACTAACACAGTATCACAGTATCACAGTATCACCAAGGTTGGAAGAGACCTCATAGATCATCAAGTCCAACCGTTTACCACAGAGCTCAAGGCTAGACCATGGCACCAAGTGCCACGTCCAATCTTGCCTTGAACAGCCCCAGGAACGGTGACTCCACCACCTCCCCGGGCAGCCCATTCCAGTGTCCAATGACTCTCTCAGTCAGAACAATTTGTTCTGATGACAGTTTTAGCAAGCTAGCATCACTGCTCCAGCCCATTGCCTCTAATTGCTGAGGAGCATCCACAATATGCCTGTCATACCTGTGAATTCCTTCTTGCAGCGGTCTCTGACACTCTCCTCCAGGCCTTCAAGTTGTGATTTAATTTTTTCATACTCTCGTTCTGCTTGTTGGCTCTTGCGTCTATGGAATAGAGGTAAGATTTTTTAAAAGTTACAAACTGCAAAAGTAAATTATTTGCAACAGCTCCAAGTGGGAAGCCAAAGGTCAAAAGGTAATTTTCCTGGGTTTGATTTCTTTTTAAACACTGGCAGCAGAAAGCAAATGGAAGAGAACAGCAACAGTAAACCAAGTCTTCACTCTGTATAAATCAGCCTGGCACCATCAGGGCCAGCAATTTAAAATCCAAGAATCAGTAGCTAAAAATGCTGTTGATCACATACTAAGTACAGAAACTCAGTTTTGAAGTACTAAAAAAACATGCTTGCAACACATCCTGCACTGTCTCTAAGCCACCCAGAACTAAACTGAGGGAGTTGCTGGAGGTCCACAGGAACTCTGGTGCTGTACAGCACATAATTCAGCATTGCTTTGGTTGTATTGATGTGCACCACAGGAGTGAAATCCATTGCTTTCTGAGGGACATTAAGAGGCTCTTCATTACTAACCTTAAAATTGGGTGAAGTACTTCTGAAGTGAAATACAGACATTTTTCTGACCCTTTGTGAAGCATGAATTTCATCATTAATAACGAAATTTGTGTGGGTAACATCTTAGCTGGCAAGGCCAAAATGCTTCCTTAGTCAAAGCCATCCAGCACAGACTTAGAGTGCTGACTGAAGTAGCATAAAAGCTGCTGGATACATATGCACAATAAGTTACCCCCTTCACAAGAGGAACTCTACTGCCATTTCAAGAATGTACGTGTGCAACTCTGTTTCAATTGTGCGCCTGGCAAGCTGGGGACCAATTGTGGTGCTTATGTATAAAGGATGAACTGGACTGACTGACACCATGGAATTTCTGGCTGTAATCACCTTTCTTAATTTTGTAGCTCTTAAAAAAAAAAAAAAAAGATAATTTCTGTAGAATGAGCTGAAAACAATCTGGAAATTCTTTGAAAGCTTTAGGACAACAAAAACACCTAATTGAAGGCACTTACCTGTAACAGATTATAGAAATGATGATGATTGCAAGCATAGGAATAAGTACCAGTGGCAAAATAAGATTCAGCGGGATGTCACTCACACGTGTATCATATTCCACTCTTCCAAGGATCCATTCCCGGAGTCCAAATTTCACCTAATTAGACAAGCACAGACGTTTGTCTCACAAAGTGCAAATGGACAATAGTTCACTTCTCAGTTGTACTCTAAATTCTCAGTAATTCTCACTAAGCGAATTCCTAGCTCAAGCTGCCAAACACATGAAATATTTTTGAATATTTTATGCAGAATTTAGCTCACTAACAATTTATTCCATTACATAATTTTATTTAGCTAAGCAGAGGAAGAAATCTCCCCTGCCTGTCTAGCTACTTTACATTCCTAAGTAATGAAGGTAGAAGGCATCTAGCAGCTTGGGACTACACTTTATAAGTGATGTCTTCTAGACAGTGAGCAGAAACTGGAGGAAGAAAGCACTACAAGGAGTTTCCTTCACAGTGGTGGAATAACTTTGGAGAACAAATTACTTCAGTTAAGAAGCAGTGTATGAGTGTCACTTACACATGACAATAAATTTGATCAAAAAGGTGACCTACAATGAATTCGGGAAGGTTATTGATTGTGTCCCTCTTCTGCCGTTTCTTTGGTTGAGGCTGTACTTCTGGTGGCTCACAGTATAAGTCCGTTTCAGTTAGTGTTTTGATGTTGCAAGGCTCATCACCCACAAAAGCCTGGGCCTCATCTATCGTCATGGCTTTGTTCAGGTTACTGCCCTAGACAGAAAATACAAGGCTGTCATCATTGCAAGGTCTTGGGAGATAAGAAGTCCAGAGTTGCAACTTTTCATTTGGGTCACTTCTGGCAGGAGATGTGATTTACACTGCAATGTGCAGAAGAGCAGAGTGGTTGGGAATTATGCAGTTTTTCTCCTTCCTGGCGTAGGAAGTGAGAGAGGTGATCCCTCCAGTCTTTGGGATCTCTGTGGTAGAGGCCAGGGTCAGCAATTCAAAAGATTGAGCATATCTCTGAGAAGGAGAAAGTGGAGGAAAGGGGAGCTGACAATGTTTGTCATCTAGCAGAGGTATGAGCCTCCAACAAGCAATTTGGGTCTGGTACCAAGCAGCTGTTAAGGGTTTGAGAAAGGAAGGAAAAATTCCATACATACTCCAAGGATAAAATGAGCAACTACCTTTGCATTAATAAGTTTGTTGACTTGTTTTTTGATTCCATCTGTGAAGTTTTCAAAGGTTGGATCAGCAACATAGGCAAAGGAGTGGCTCTCATTTTTTACAACCAAATTATAATGGTCCATTAGAATAATAGTGGTGATGTTATAGTTTTCTGGGTCTTCCAGTATTGGTGGGGAAGAGAAAACGACTGTTGTTTCATTGAGTCTTATTACCAGCTTTCCATCAAACTGCAAGAAACAAGATACATGCACATTTTAGAGTTTGACTCTAACATAAATAGTTGATAACTTTAGACTGCTGTACTAAAGCATGAGGTATTTTCCCAAACGAAAATGAAAACTTGTTGATTAGAATCAATTGATTCACTATGTTCCAGCAGCTGCCTGCAGAAAAAGCTTATGCTACAGATCAGTTCCCACTGCATCCCTGCTCTGTGGCCCTGGACCATACGGGGCTAATATAAACTGCTCTAAGATTAAGAGGTAATATGGCTGCTTTAACATAGATCATCTTTTGTACCATTAAGTATCTCATCAGGTATACTCCTTTCTACTGACACTGTAAAATTTGCTGCTAAAATTCAATAAAATTACTAAGTGAAATTTTGAAATAAAATTTATCAACTGCCAATCAGCTTCTCAAGGTAACAACTCCATTGGCCTGTCTTCCATCTCCAGTTACAGAAATGTTTTTATCCATGAAACTCCTTCAGTCATTCAGCAACATCAACCACAGCCAACAAAACTAATGAGAACCCTCAACATTTCTATCGCCACCTCAGCTGAACATTTTGAGAAATGCCATTTGACAGCTTCTCCCCTGTGTTTCCTACACTGATATAAAAATGAAATTAAATTTAAAAACTAGAAAAGTTTCTAGTCTTAGCCAAGAATGTACACTGTACATAATGCCAGCTTAGGCTAATGTGCTGAGAAGATGCTGAGCAGGATAAGAGAACCCCTGAGAAAGGTAAGAAATGTTGATAAATATAACATAGCTCCAAGCCAGGAGCTCTCCCATCCCTCCCTGTCCTGGTGCCATCTCAGCAGAAGAGAGGCAACACTCAGAATACCCAGAACACAGAAGCAGCAACCAGAATAGGAAACCTCTCACATTACAATCTGAATTTCAAGCACCGCAATATTTTGCTCCAGACAGCACTTTCATTTTGAAGCTGCCATGGGCAGGATGGTTCTGAATAACAGCAGCAAATATTCAACTTAAGCCATGACCCTAAGAAACATAGGTAGTTTTCCTCTTAAAATGCTTTAAAGACAGGATTCTGGTGGCTTTGGCATACTCTGAAAGTTGAACCACATATATAATACAAAACATGTACATTGCCAACGCTATGTGACTCACAAGCCAGTCTTAAAATGAAGAGCCAGCCTTAAAAAAGTCTTGTAACATTGCTACTGGAAGACCACTTTTAAATCCTAAGTTACTGCATTAAATTGTGATCTTCATTAGAAGAGTGGGAAATTGAGATGCTCATCTTAATATGAGATGCAAAAAGAGTTGTGTTTGCTTTTTTTTTTTCTTTCACAAATTTTTGTGAACATGCTATAGGTGGAATATTCATGAAGACTTGGGGCACTGAGGTGTGAGAACATAAGGCATTGATTGTTCAAAGCGAGACCTCAGCATTGTCTGGATTTGGGTCCTGTTGCAGGAAAATCTCTAAAGCTTGCAGGGGGACAAAGAGAAAGATGGAAAGATGAAGAAAAGAAAACCACTTGCAAATCCTGAAGTACATTTACTTTACCACTCAAAGTTTAATTCTTCTATTTTTATGCAGATTGAATGAAAAAAAAATTCAATCAGAAGATTGCAAGGTACAAGTTAATATGAGACAAGATGGCAGGAGTAGGCTCTTTTTCCGCTGAAACCCTGAAGAGATCCAGAAATCTGTTCAAACTTCATTCCACTCAAATCCCAGTCCAAACTGAAGTTTGCCAATGTAGGCAAACTTCCCTGCATTTTTTCATGCATCCAGTATGACAAAAAGAAAAAGAAATGTGCAAAAAGAAAAGAAATTACCTTTTTAAGATTCTTTTTCCCTGCTTCTGGATGTTCTGCATACACCACAACGGCGAAAGACTGGATGAGCTGAAAGCCAGTTCCAGTGACTGTAATATTTCTCCCTCCACTGAAAGGCATAATTAAAAAAGTTGTCAAGTCATTGGCAAACTACCATAACTATAGATTTTTTTGTTATTTTGCACTGCTACTACTTCCACTGTAATGCCCATTACAATTACACATCCTACACAAGGAGTTTCTGTTGAACCTAGCAATGACCACAGCATTTAAAAGCGGCAATGTCAACTTCAAACTCATTTGAAACCAGCAGAATAAAACAAGTACAAATTGCTTTGTCAGTATATCTGGCTTCTCACTGATGCTTATCTTTGTGTGCTTTACTTTTCCAACAGTTTTGTTACTATCACTCCACCTGCCACACACACAGAGACAAAGATGTGAGTGTATTTTCCCCAGGTCTGTAGGGACCTGTCTTCTCTATTCTTTTTTATTTGCAACACATTGTTTAAAAAATAATTCATTGGCATAAGGAGAAGAATGCCTGCAATTTGCCAGCGGGAACTGAAGTCATCAAAATAACGAGGATAGAGAGGCATAGCAATTCTCTAGGCAATCAATTAAAGTAAGTTTCAATTTATGTAGAGAAAATACAGAAGTATTTTTAAATTCCCTGGGGTAAATCATTATTGATCTACCAAAAAAAGCCCTCCAGGCCCCAGAGCCACTCAAGCCAAAAATAAAAAGTAAATATTGAAACCAAACCCTATTTTAAATGAGTGACTGCTCAGTATTCAAGAAGGAAGGTATCAATTTCTCCTGGAGAAGTCACTGACAATTTTATTTTTAGAGTCCTAAGGTCCCAATGTTACACTTTTTTTTTTTTTTTTTACTGAAAGAAAGTAGAAACATCATGACCCATCTTTGCTAACTCTAACCACTAAGCAGAAAGACTAAAACATTCAGGAACAGAAGAGATCCAGGTGAATCCAGGTTGCAGGTTGGTCCCTGTATCAGCCACCAAATGACTCTCAAAACGAGAACTAGGCTACAAGGACTTTACACAGCCAATTTGCCATTTTGATATACGAGTGGCATACATTTCTTTGGTTTCACCATTAGTACTCAGTGAGCTTTTTTCCAGAACAGCTACTAAATGCAGTGTAACTGAGTACCATCACAGAAGAGAGGGCATCTTTTAAAAGCTTTATTGAACCCTGATCAAGATTTCCTAAAGAGGCACTCTTTTTTTCTTCATGGAACAAATTAATGACAAGCCATAACCTTCTTCTGTTTCCACCTTACTTACTAAAAGCTGAAAGGAAGAACTGGCAGAAACCATAATTACAAATCTTTTATATAGATTATTGTTATAGGATAAGGAGTAGTAATACAAAAATCATGTTGTCTGACATCATGCTGAAGTGCTTCAAATCTCTTCCTTTGAGACACCTTCATTTAAAAGAAGGTCATTACCTTTTCTGGTTTCAGTATTTATCTTTGAAGTGAGGATTAAAGTTTGGAAGTAAACACAATACTTTCAAGCATCAGCTGCAGCTAAGAAAGATGTCAAACTCAACATATATAAATGTATGTATGGGTGAGTGCAGGAGCTTTTATTTCAAACAGTTCTACATGTAATAGGCTTACTATAAATTACACATATGAATTTGACTGTAAATGAGGTTACGACAAACACTTCATTACCTGCTGAAGCTATTTACTGGCAGGAACTTGGTGACAGTAGGATTCTCTTTATATGAAAACTGCATCGGTACACTTACTGCTGTGCCTCCATAGTTCATTGTGACTTCAACACGGTCAACCTTGCTATTAGGTCCTGTAATGCAAACAATCTCATCTCCAAATTCAGTGCTAGATTGGAGAATAAAAAAAAGAGAAAACATCTTCAGTTACTAACAGCATGACGATCGGCATTTCTTATTATAGCACCTCAGAAGCAACAAAAAAAGGCACAGTTTTTGCTAGCCATTTCTTCAAATCACTTAGTATCTTTGAAAAAGATACAGTGTATGAAAAGGAATAGTGTGCAAACATAAACAATGTGATGTCAGCACACTTTGTGTGATTCCTTTTTTGGCAGAAGGGAAGCAGCTAAGAAAAGGTAAAGGACGTGAGATAAACAAACCCAGGGGCACTAGAATATTAAGATTTTATATGGAACCACTAAGGAGATGCTGAGTGAAAGTATGGATGGATTTGGAGTAGCCAGTCAAGCAGACAAAGCCAAAACTGTAACACTCTTTAGATATCTGAGTTCTCCCACTTTGGTGTCCTACAGCTGCTTCTCCCAGCTGGAGCCTCTGAGAGAGTTTCTGTCTGGAATTTACGTGCAGAGCTCCATTGCATAGGCTGAGTCATGGTGAGATAGACAATGGATTTGTGCAATTTCTAAAGAGCAGGAAAGGTCACTGCTTTGTCAGGATATTGCTCTGTGTTGTTAGTTACTCAGGGTACGTACACATTGCAAGGCTGGTTACCGACTGAAACTTGTACATCCTTCTTGGAACCAGTGGCCAGGTTTCTACCCATGATGGTAAGTGTGGTTCCACCAGCTTGTGGACCACTTTCAGGTCTTATTCCAGTAGGATGAGGTTCCTGCAAAGAGGAAATGGTCAAACTAATTAATGAAGTTAAAATAAAATTCACACCAGTATTAACTGGTATAATAGCTAAGAGAACTTAAATATTACTACGTGAAAAATAATAAAGCTACAACAGGTAGTTTTTCTAAGAGAAGACAAAATCTTTGATTTTTCATGCTGAGGGAGGATGTGAGTATAATTATGTTTTTTCCATACTGTATTTTACAAGCTTTTACACAGATTTAAATTCCATATTTACAAAACACTGAGTCACAGCTATTAAGTTATTGAGAGTTTTCTGTTGGATTTCCTACTTTCATTCTTATTTTAAGATTTCTTTCTTATTTATGTCTGAGTTTGCCTTCATCATTCCTCACCCTTTCCTATATTCCGCATCAGCTACAGGAGAGACAGAGCATGGTTTTTAAAGCTGATGCTGAATAGAAAGAATATTAAAATTCCCTTAATTCCTCTTAACTGCAGTTAAATTGTTGTCCTTTATTTGAGGCATGAGCTTGCAGAAAAATAAAACCCAAACCCACTAAACTTTTCTTCATGCACCTAGAACCTCTGAGAAGATTTCTCAAAACTGCATGAAACAAGTAGACCTGCTTCAAATTGTTCTGAAATTCATTGGAAATTAAAATTTGACAGCTAAGTTCCATTCTTTTGTTCTTAATTCAGTCTTTGTTTCTGTGATTATATTCTGGGAGCTATGACAAATACTGTAAATTAACACTGAGGGCTTTTCATGAACAGTGTGTTTTTAATTACTTCATAGCTAAGTAGTCCCTGATTCCAGTTGAGAAAAGCATCCTTATTCAGGACGTCAGAGGCTGTTGAATCGAGGATGACTGAAGCTGAGCAAGCCATGTGAGAAGGGTTACCAGCCAGTTCCAGGCAGGGCTGTCCACTGACTCCATGGCCTGGCCAAGCCTGCAGACGTGACACAGCCCTCGTGCAGGCAGGAAGCAAAGTGATCCCAGGCAGCTGCCACATGCATAGTGCACACAGATAGGATGCCAGGTCCAAGCATGTTGCAGGGGTATTGCTATGAGGGACCCTGTGCTTGCTAAAGCACACCAGATTAACACCTTAGGGAGGCTGGGAATAGGAAATGCCTTTCCTGACATATAGCCACATTCAGTACAGTCACATTCAAACATAGGCTTTTCTTGTATGAGTCAAGTCATCAGTAAGTTTGTTCTCAGTCTCATTTGTAAATGACATCTCCTCTCCTCTTTCTCTTGCATAACCTTGCTAAAATGGTTGTCTGATAATAAAGTCAAGGCTTGGGGCTACTTCATCTTAAGTATATGCAAATAAAGGAAAAGTAAAGAAGTTTTAAAACCTCCCTTGCTGATGAGAGTTGACCTGTTAGCCATGCTGCACTCATCTCACAGTATAAGATGGAAAAGTTCTGCTCAGAAGTAGAGAGCAACAAGTCCACACCATGCTGCTCATGCAGCAGCAAACCCCCCTCCTCTGTAATATTTTGCTCAGGCACAGACTGCCATCTCTGTCACAGCTGACAGCTACAAAACAGAGGGCTCAATGAATGGCAGAGAGGAGGGAGACTGATGTACCACAGTTTGGTTCAAAACTTGGTGAGCCATCTTTGGGATATTAACAAGCAGAAGGGATCCATAAAAAAGCATCCATCTGGCCTTGGGGTTACTTTACAAATTTGCCTTATCGATAGAGATAGAGAAATGCAAAGAACTTGTTCTTGCTGTGGTTGTTTTATACTTTCATGTCTAACTTCCCTCTGAAGGAATGCATTGTGGTTCAGCACACTTCACAAATCCACAATGACAACTGTAATTTGCTCTCGAGTCATTGAGTTTTAGGAATATGCTTTAACACTAATTGGGTGCCAATTGCTTTTCTTTCCTGAGAGAAATCTGTTTGTAAACCCTTCACTCCTCAAGATGTAGTTGCTGCAGCATACGACTGCTCTCACGTGCTAACCTTTGATTTTGTTTTAATTTAATACATCGCTTGGGTGACAAGATTTTATGTAAGGAAATGACTCAAAGTAATTTTAAGGCACTTTTAAGCAGGAAGGAGCTTGACTCAATATAACAGAGTTGGCTAAAACTTGCTCACTTAGGTCTATATAAGCCTCTCTGTTACTTGTTACTGTTACAACCCATACTGTCATTTGGATTTAATTGCTTGCTGATTTAAGCTAAATTGAAATAAGCCATGTGAAAGTTAAAAAAAAAATGAGAGGGCCAGTTTTGAAAATTGCACTTGAAGTTTAACACAAGTTTAGACAGATGTTTCAAAGAAAGGCTCATTTGTGGTTACTTGTCACACAGTCTTGTGGCTGAAAAAATTAAAACTCAAACTGTGTATGTGGTTACACAGTAAATAAATTGCTTATATAAATATGAGGAAAATATTGTTAAGCATAACCTTAGCAGAAAGACCATACTTTTTATTGACTTCAAATTAAATTTTAATTGCTATAGATTGTTAAGCATATCAGACCACTCTATCATCCACAATAAGAATCCACAGCAGTGATTAGCTGCATAACAAGCCTGTGATTTCTTTCAGAAGAAAGTATACCCCAAGAACCACTAAAGAATCAGTATGGGCAAACTTGTCATTCCTGAGGCTCAGAAAAACTGTTTTAAACTCATAGGCTTCTCCCTAAATACTACTTCCACTAAAAGCATGGCCTCTAAGGACAGACTAAGGAAGGAAAGGAATAAGAAATCACTTAAAGCCAAGCCTATAAGCAGAAATATAGGAAGGACAGGATCAAACCCATGTTTCTGAAGCATCAAACACCAGTGTAAGGGCAGTTGAGGAGGTGAAGATGGCTGGAAGGGTTTTCCCTTGCCCCTTCTGGCAGGCACCTGCATCCATTCTCCCTTGTTTCTTGTTTCATGTCCCTCTGGTAAGGGGGACTGCAGAGCATGGTGCTGTAGGTCCAACTCTCTTTTACATTCCCTTTCAGCCTTAAGCCTTTCCACTTTGCCCCTCAGTTCAGCCACTAGGTTAAGCAGACTATTAATCTGCTCACACCTAATGCAGCCATTGCTGCTGCCATCAGCGACTTCAAGTGCCAGGCTCCAACACTACTCACAGCCAGCTGCCTGAACACCTGCATTCCTATGGGTGGGCTCTGTTTGGGTGCCCACAGTTTTACAAGTACTGCAAAGCTTTGACCTGGTTTGCACCATGTCTCCCTTTCTTCGAGGTCCGATGCAGTGCTCTCTGCAACCATAGCATAAAAAAGCAAAGCTTGCTAAGAACTTCTTCTAGACAGATGTATTCCTTTTCTCCTGCAAAGCTACGGAATTATTGCCCTGGGAAAGCTCTTCTAAGTTATCTGCTCAGTAACTCTGGCAGGGCATCAGCTGCCTCTGTTGCTAACAACCAGCAAATATCAAGTGAGACACAATTTTGAATCAGAACCATCCAGCACCATTTTCTGGTGGTGCAGCATCATATTAGTGGTGGTGTATATTTACTTCTGTGTGAATAAGATTATATAGGCAATTAACTCTAAATAACACAGATGCAATGCAGAAGTGAAACAAGTTTCTATTCCATTTTTCTCCAGAAATTGTTTCTTTCTTAGCAAGACTCCCAATTCTGCTGGACATTAATAACCTGGACGGGGTTAGGTGTGGGAGAAATGTCACCCACACCTAATCCCATCCATGGCACAGCCACACTTCTGCAGCATGGAGTCCACAGATCTTGGTTTCTCTTCAGGTTGAATGAAAAACTGGGGCTGAAAACTGCTCTGGGAGCTAGCACAGGTAGCATCCAAGGAGGGAGTAGAATAGTTATGGTTTAACCCTTATGTACTCTTTAATTGCTGGTCTTGCAGCAGTTCCTCAAAGGACTATTTTATAACAACTTAATTCAAAGTATTAATATTTAACATATTTAAAGTGATTTTGCAAATACCAAGAGGTCTCCAGAGACCAAATAACGTGGATGCCTCATAAAGGCGATCTAATAAGGAGAAGCTTAACTGTGTTCTGTGTGCAAAGGAATTCTTCAACATGAATGCTAAGACAAAGTATTGTATAGTAGTAATTTGTTACTGTGAACTTAGCAGGAAAATGATTTGATTAATTTTAACTTGCTACTTTTTGTTTCATCATTTCCTCTCTTCCCTTTCTCTTATGGACCTGCTAGAAAATACAAGTAATTAAAATAAATTATCAAGTGTTTAAACTACTTTAATAACCAAGTTTTAATAACCAAGCAAGTTTTAGTGCTCTTCTAAAATATTCATGGATGGCTCAAAGAGCAAAGCTACATCAGCCTACCTGGCAGTCATCTTAGGACTACCAACAAAGAAAACAAAATTGGTTCACTGAAGTGCCAAACCAGAAGGCATTTTTCAAAGATGCAATTAGGTAGATAGGATCAGCAGGAGAACAATATTTTGCTGAATGCCAAGACAATTTCAGAAAGTACCATCAGCAGTAATACAGTCCTTCAACAAAAACTGTGTTACCTAAAAGGAAGGTAGCCCCTTCCCACAACCAACATGAAACTCAGACCCTTTGAAAGCTGCCAGATCTAGTCTCACCTCACACATTCCTATCTTACACAGCCTAGCAAAGTTGCATGTCACTCACAAATCTACACTGCTCACCACAACCTCGCATAAGATTCTTTCTTCTTGCAGAGGAAAATGAGTAGCAAAGGCTAAATCCTTCAGCGCAAACCTTATTAGAGGGATAATAAAACGCTGCTTTCAAGATGCAACCACCTTTAATTTGGAGTCAGCCTCAAGCAATACCGAATGTTCAAGTGTTCAGCTGTTACTGATAAACCTTGGACCTCAACTGTTACGAGATCAGTGATGTTACCTCTTGAAAATCCCCTTAAGAATTTTTCTCTCCTTGTTTCTGCCCCTTTCTCATTTGAGTCTCTGAATCAGAAGCACATCTTCCATCATAATAAATGCCCTGCCTTCATTTTCAGCCCTCTACACCTCAGGATCTTTGTTCACTTAGTCAAAAAGTGCTTGAGGGAAGTAAAACTTTTCTAAGACTGCAGAGCAGTGCACCACTATAATTTTACCTCACATCACAGTGCTCGGTGCAATTATGATGCTAAACAGAACACTTGATTTTGTGTCCTATATGGAATTTGTAGCAGTCTTGTAATAATTCTGGAAAATGTCAGCAATATTTAACTTCTCATGGACACAGTAAAATTCAAACAACTCTGCAAAAACTAATTTACTCCCTGTTTTATAATTCCTCAAAGTGCAGAAAATCATGTTTGGTTTCTGTTTCATGTTTTTTCCTTATTTTGCCTGAAATGGAGTAACGTTCTTCCAGGTTTCAGTGCTCTATACTTTCCCTTTTGCCACTGCAAACACTGTTCATGTCTTCCAGGTAGTTTAATATTTGAGCATAAATATTTTCTGTAATATCAGGTTGCCTTATTATGTGTTCATCTTTTCAAAAAATACTCTTTCGGAAAAAATACTGTTCCAATGTCAGTTGTTTAGTGGCCTGTTGCTTGCCAAGTCTGGGAGGCCATCACCCAGCAGAGGGACTTCCCACTGCCAGGACTCCCTGTCACCTTACACTTTCAGGATCATGCCCTGTCTTTGTAGGAATTGGCTTTGCAGTTTTGGTAAAACACATAGACATCCATAGCTCTACTATTTAGTATGGACTAGACTAGACTAGAATGGACTAGACTAGCTGGAAGAAACCTACAACGATCACAGAATCATAGAATCAACCAAGTTGGAAGAGACCTCCAAGATCATCCAGTCCAACCTATCACCCAGCCCTAGCCAATCAACTAGACCATGGCACTAAGTGCCTCATCCAGTCTTTTTTTTTAAACACCTCCAGAAATGGCAACTCCACCACCTCCCTGGGCAGCCCATTCCAATAGCAAATCACTCTCTCTGTGAAGATGTGAAGAACTTCCTCCTAACATCCAGCCTATACTTCCCCCAGCACAACTTCAGACTGTGTCCCCTTGTTCTGTTGATGGTTGCCTGGCAGAAGAGCCCAACCCCCACCTGGCTACAGCCTCCCTTCAGGTAGTTGTAGACAGCAATTAGGTCACCTCTGAGCCTCCTCTTCTCCAGGCTAAACAACCCCAGCTCCCTCAGCCTCTCCTCATAGGGTTTGTGTTCCAGGCCCCTCACCAGCTTTGTTGCCCTTCTCTGGACACGTTCCAGCACCTCAACGTCTCTCTTGAATTGAGGAGCCCAGAACTGGACACAGGACTCTGGTGTGGCCTGAGCAGTGCTGAGTACAGGGGAAGAATAACCTCCCTTGTCCCTACTGGCCACACTGTTCCTGATGCAGGCCAGGATGCCATTGGCTCTCTTGGCCACCTGGGCACACTGCTGGCTCATCTTCAGCCTGCTATCTACCAGTACCTCCAGGTCCTTTCTTCCTGGCTGCTCTCCAGCTACTCCATCTTGTCAACAAGTGTAGTTTGCTCCCTACTGGATGGTTTATCCTGAAAAAAAAAATTGATCCCAACACGATTTCTTGTTTGAAGAGCTAAGCAGATTGTAGCTTGGCAATCATGTGAAACATGAGCATTTTACATATCTTACATACAAATGTTCCTGACATACTACTTAGGTGTAATAATGTTGAGCTAGAGGTCTCAAAGTGCATCTGCAACCCAATTTTCCCATGTTGTAACAGACTATTGGGTTAGTACTCTTGAACTGATAAGCACTTTTCCCAGCACTTGAGATAACCATTAGGCATTTTTGCTGGAATACGAAATAACAACTCTATGAATAGGTTACTTCTTGTGTTTTACGCCTGTAGTTGGTGCCAATCCCATTGATGTGAGTTTATCTGAAAGCAGTGGTTGTCTGCACCAGTTTGAAGTAGCGTGACAGTGACAATTTCTATGTCCTTTTACATTGCTCATGGTACATAATGTTCAAATAGCACTAACTGGTTTGGTAGAAAATGCACTTATTCTCTTTGCAGTAGCAATGACTTTCCTTACACAGCATTTGCACTCCTGTGTGCCACTGCCTTATCTTTGCATCAGAGACTAACCTGAGCTTCAGAAACTGTATTTTCTTGGTTTCGCCTCACAGTAATGTCATAGTCTTGCAACAGTCTGTCCTCTGAAGTGCTCTGTGTGCTTTGTCAGCACAGAGTTACCGGAAAAAATAATAATGAAAAATGCTGGCAAACCAGCTTGCACTGGCTCAAGTGTGTGTATGACTTCACACTCAGGCCATTTTCCAACGTCCTTTTTTCTCCATCACATTCAGAAGTACTTCTTTTGCTTGCTCTCTTTGTATTCTTTGCCTCCTGCTTACAAATTTGTTTACAGAAATGCTGATATGTTTTTCACTGTAGTTTCATGCTTTCTGCGTGTTAGAGGGCAAATTAGCTCTGTGTCTGCTCCTCTTATAATCACATTTGGATGCAAACTTATTTATTAGCAATGTGTGACTGCTGCTCTTACACAGCTTCTGCAGACCCTCTGAGCATTCATATTTCAGCTCTTACATTTTTCATATTGTTTATTAATCTAAACCAAACTTTTAAATATTTAATATGACTTGCAGTTAGTCTTTCTGCACAGTTAGGAAGGTAATCTCTAATTTCTTCAGGTTTCTAATTACAATTTTAGTAAAAGATACCTTTTACAGGCTAAAGATTATTTCAGAGAGCTCCCAGCACTTTAGATCTCTGTGGCCCGCTGTTGTCAAACGAAAGCACAGCTTTTGCCTGGCTAAGAGTGGGGTTATTTCTGTTCTCTCTTCTCTCTCTCTTTTTTTTTTTTAATCCAGTCCAGCTTGTTTGGAATTTTCTGATCAAAGGCATGCAGGTGCAGAAAAGAGCCATACCTCCAGCCTGCTTTTCACTGATCAGATATCTGATGTGCCAGGCTGATTCGTATGTTTTAACTCAGATTGTTTGCTCTGCAGCTTTCCTGACTCATAGTGCACATATCCAGCTAACTCACTTCTGCTTCCCTGCACAGTAATCAAGAATGAGAGGACTTCACTCCTATGGATCATCACCTAAGTTCTGCCTGTCTTCCTTTTCCATTTCTTTGCTTTTCCACTTGTCTGTTATGAAGCACATCCTCAACCTTTTATATTCCTGGGCATGATGCTGTAAACAGGGATGCTAGCTACTATAATATTCATCTGTGACAGGCAGTTTCTAGACTAAGAACCATACCACTGAGATAAATGTGGTTACTTCTACCCTTCACTAATGCAGAAAATCAAAGAAACAAACAGCCACCAAAAAGGCTACTGGTGGATCACAAGAGGGGCCAGAAAAATCAGGAACAGTTGGGAAGTAACAGTGGAGCAGAGTCCATGCTGGAGAAAATGTAACCATGCCAGACCACAAGTACAGAGACAACTAGGGAGAGAAAGGAGGTTGGTGGCGGAGTATATCCTTGTGATGCTGTGAAAGATGCCAGCTGCAGCACAAGGGGAAGCCAGCAACAGATGGATATGTTCAAATGGACATGACGGGCAGTAAATAGCAAAGTCACCTAAGCTCTCTTTTGCCAGCTCCTGTAGGTAGTGACCTCTGGTTGGTGGTTTGCCTTTGATGCAAATGCACATCTTCACAAGTAGGAATGGGCTCTTGTGCTTCCACACTAGCAGAGCACAGGGATGCTGTATCTAGGACCTGCTAACAGTGTACACACATGTGGATAACATTTTCACAAATGTACACAACATATTATTGCTCTGCAGTTATCTCATCTATCCTTTCCTTCACATCTAACCTTTCTCTTTGCTCATCCTAGTCTCAGTTTTTGCTCTTGAAGCAGGTAAATAAAAAAACTAATTTTGTTAGCAAAATTACCTGCCCTGCACCGAAAGTCAAATTATTCTGCTAACCCTTGCATATAGCGTACACAAAAATTAATCCTGAACATGAGCCAGCAGTGTGCCCAGGTGGCCAAGAGAGCCAGTGGCATCCTGGCCTGCATCAGGAATGGTGTGGTCAGCAGGAGCAGGGAGGTCATTCTGCCCCTGTACTCTGCACTGGTTAGACCTCACCTTGAGTACTGTGTTCAGTTCTGGGCCCCCCAGTTTAGGAGGGACACTGAGATGCTTGAGGGCTTCATTGTCCAAACCTTACACTGTGTAAGCTGATCAAACACTTCCAGCCACCCCAGGTGCTCAGGCACACAGGGTGTGCTGTTTGCTGTGGAGGGGATACTTAGGCAAAGGGCTAACCTTTTAAACAATCCGTTGGATGGCAGGCAGCATGTTTTTCCTGTGAAGTAGACACTATATGATTTTCTACAAAGATCACAGAGCTCTGCTGACAGGTTTGATGGAGAAATGTCAGCATGCATGACTGGAAAGTCTGCATTATCACACAGCCAGTGTTCAGTTGCAGCTTCAAGCAGAACCATGAGCACTGCATAGTGGGACACATATTTAAGTGCATAGCTCAGATGATAAGAGAATTAAATCTAATAATATCCATGAGGAAGGGACAACACTAAAACTCACACACCCAGGAATTCTTCTGGTCCCTGTGCAGACTGACATGCAAAGAAAGCATAGTCCAGGGACTTGAAGCAATTCCAAACTTCTATGGATGTGTAGTTTATCAGCATCAACCATAAAGGTAACAAGCATGTAATATTGCCCTGCAAAACCCATCCAACCCTCCCTTCCCCTAAAAGAAAAGCAGTGTAAAATGCATGTGTTGAGGTATGCATGAAAAAATGCATGGGTTTTGGGGGGAGGAAATTTAAGGAGTGAGCTAAATCTCAACACAAAAGCATTGCACTGATGAGAGCTCCCAGAGCAATTATTTGAAAATTCAAGAAGGAAAGCAGGGAATGGACAGAAGTAAGAGGAAACTGCCAAGTTAGGAGTAGATTAAAATGGAAGAGTGCACTTTTTAAAAATAGATCTGTGTTGTTTAGGCTAACATTCAAGCTTCCACTATGGTGAATAGTCATGCTCATATTTGTTTTCAGATGAGGTGCTAATTTATTCTCCCTTCTTTCTCTTTTTGATTATTTGCTTCCTCTTTGGGTAAACAGACTTCCTGATGTACTAAAAGTCATTATTTCTAGGCCAGACTCTAAACTACCCTCAGCCTCTCAGAAATGGATTTTGCTTTTGCAAAGTCCTACCTCTAATTTCACCATTTTACATTTAATGAGCTTTCTGTAACCTGCACATCCAAACTCAAATAATTGCTCCTGCAAACAGACACTTGAGATCCCAGAACCTAGATTTTAGACATGTTATTGCTCTGCCTGCTTAGAGACTAGCCAAGCTGACAGTGCTCCAGATGTACTGCATAGCTGGATATTAAAATTTAGCATCACTTCATTTCTATTTCATGAAACAGGACAATGGTTATTGCCTGATCCTGCTTACAGTGAAACAATAGAAATGTCAGTAGAGGAAAATTAGATTACCAGAATTTAATTTCACTGGAATGGATGGAATCAGATTGGAAAGGGAAATTGTGATGGGCAGCTCCACTGAAATTGTTATGCAGCAAACAGTGGTGTTTACTGCACAGCCCAGACACTTGTGGACTCTTAAAACCATAGCTTCACTTTTAACTGGATTTTTGATCCATTTAATGATGGTCTCACACATTCCTTAGCTCAGAAATGTGCTGTGCTGGGAGATGGGGCAGAAGCACAAGTCTGAGCCCAAATTTGTGCTTGCTACTGATCCTCATCAGTCTACCTTCTAAACATATATTAATTTTTAGACTGGGCATCAAGAAGAGCCAAATGTAGTAGCATTTGTAGTATTATAGAAAAGTTTGGGTCAGAAGGGACCTTCAAAGACCATCTAGTCCAACCCCCCTACCATGGGCAAGGATATCTTTCACTAGATAGGTTGCTCAAAGTGTCCTGTCCAACCTGAGTTTGAAGACTTTCAATAATGGGGTGGCCACAGCTTCTGTTTCAGAGCCTCACCCATCTCACCAGAAAATAATTTCTTCTTTGTATCCAATCTATTTGATAACTGTCTGTGTGCTTTTGGTGGTAGACTCCAGTCACATGTACAAAGCTGAAACTGTGAGGAGCATGGTGACACTTGCAGTGTACATAGACACACTGGGCTTAGCAACTGCATTGTCTCTTTGTGTACTTCTGCCCTGTGCCGCCACACATTGCATTCAGAGTGTTCACTGCTAAAGCTGAAGCTACTGTGCTTCAGGTGATCAGAGTACAGAGTGAAACAGTGATAATTACCAACAGGAGGGTAGCCAGACAAAGTGCCAAAGAGAGGGGGAAATACATAATAGAAAATTTATTTTAGGAAGGCTGCTGGAAGGAAGAGTATTTTCTTTCCTTTGTATATACTGAATAGAAGAGATTTTAAACAAGGCACAAAATTCGCCTGTCTGCTGAAAGAAGGCACCAAAGAACTGTCTGAAAACAGCAGTGAAACAAGATTGTAGCTGTTAAGACAACATCAGCTGACGAGATTGTCTGCTCTGATTGTCTGTTCTTATGCCAAAAGTACTCGTGTCAACTTGTAGATGTGCATGTGAATATGACACCTCTCTTCTGATATTAATCCTACTGCAGTCCCCAGCGGGCTTCACTTTCTTGTAGAACAAAGCGAAATTAAACTAAAAACCAATTTCACCAATTTCAAGGCATGTACTGTATTACTTGTCATTGCTCTGCATTTTGTAGAAAGAGTCCCCATGCAAAAGACTTCTGTAGTAGATGAAAATGCTCTTTATCAGCAGGCATCTGATAAGTGTAGGTATCTGGTGTTTTAATAACCTCAGTGTAGGCAGATATAGGCACAGAGGGAGCCTTGGACTTGCAGGAAAACATCCACCTAGATGACATCTGTGCGCAGTGGCTTCTCCCAGCGCCTGACTGATGAGCGATCAGGAACCCTTCCCATAAGTAGCCAGAAGCGGTGGCTGCTTATGTCACTTCCCAGATGTGTTGTGCAGAGGATCTCACCAGCACACGTTCACAGAGAGGCTTTGAAGCCTGGGAGGGTGCTTCAAATTACATTTCAACACACTCTGCAACATATTCATGTGGTTTTCATGCAAACCATGGGAGCATCCTTACACACAGGAGAAGCATAGGAGAACTGTTGTAAAATGTACTCAACACAATGGGTCCATGTCAAAATCTTATCTCATCTGTGTTCTAGAGACCACGAACGCATAAACATGGGAGATTACATTGTTGTTCTCTGGTTAAGATGTATGAGATCAATGAAGACAGAGTTAGTTATAATCTACATTTCCAAAAAGGCACAGAGGACATAAACAATAAGTTTCGGTTGTTTTTGTTTGGGTTTTTTTTTTCTTTTCTTTTTTCCCCAGAGATCACCAGGGAGAGGAGGTATTTGCTTGGAAATCATGGAAAAATACCTTCTAGCCTGGTTTGCAAAACCAGAAATAGCCTCTTCTCAGTCAAATGTCATACTTGACACACAAGTTTAAATATGGGAGATAAAAGCTTAACCCACTCTTTAAGTTTGATAGCTTTACAGTTTATAGGTGTAATTTTAAGCATCACAAAGGACAAAGATTATTGAAACCTCCCAACTATCACAGGCTCTTAAAAAATTAAAGACCTTATAGATACAGATAAAGCTATTTGCTTGTAGAACCACGGGCTAGATGAAGGGCTGCATTTAAGGTAAGGCAATTAAGACACAAACAAAATTCTCCTTCATAATGACAATGAAAACAAAACACATGAGTAATATGAACACACATCATGCTGTCTGTGGCTCTGCATGAGATACTTCTGAATTAAATCAATTATTAAAACATTAATGTACCTTCATTACTTATTCTTCAGCTACTCTGCATCCCTTCTTGTAATTAAGGATACTGGCTAGACTAAACACTGTGATTAAAATAGTGCACCAACTGCATCTAAAGAATACCTTTTTTTGCAATGCTGTTGATTTTTTTTTAATGAATTAGTGATATTATGTTACTACTGAGCAAGTTTATTACAGTTTCTTTTCCACTACATCTTTTTGCCTGAATTGCAAACAACCTCACCCCATTTTGAGACTGTGGATCTGTTGATCAGAATAGATCTTTGGTACACTTTTTCTATTAAAAAAATGCCTAACTTAAGTGTTTTCTAAGACACTTGAATAACAGTGTCATTGGTGAAACAAAAATCTGAAAGGCAAATATGTGCAACTCTATGCTTGACAGGTAAGCTCCTAACTTAATTCATGCACAATGCATAAAATAGATCTCTGAAACACAATATACTTACCTGGTATGTAAACAGAACTTGACTTGGTGATTTACCTAACTTTCCATTGATGTTAACTTCAATTTGACCTTGTTTTGGTTCATCCATTGGCCCAACTTCACATACAATCCTAGCAAAAGAATGCAAATTTATCTGCTTTAAGTAACAGCTGCAATATCAGTGCAGTGATTGTGAGCTACCACACACACTCTAACAGTAAAAGCACTAACTTTGCCTTATCCTAAACAGGATACATGAATGCTGCCTCACATTCCCAGATAAACTACCCAATACTTCAATTTTCTATCTAAAGGTAGGTAAAACTGAAACCCCATCACAGCAGCTGCTCTAGCAGTCCGTTAGTAGAGATGTTTTCTACAGAAAACTCGAATTCAGTGCAGAAGTTAGAGATGAACCACTCTAACCCCACTGGACCTTGCAAGGTTGAAAAAAACAAAGGACCCCATCCCCATGATTTAAGAATCAGATTGCCAGCTATCTTATAGCTTGGGTATGTTTTAGCTGCTGATATTTTTGCTGTTCATGCTGGTACCTTCCAGCTTTAAACTACTGTATTTTCGCACCTACGATCAAAATCCCTTTTAGAATTACTGTTCTCTAAAAATAAACCCTCAGATAATCCACATAAAATCAGAGGTCAGCAGCTATCACTGCTGAGTGATAGCTAGGGTGTTTAATTTTTTTATTTCCAACAGGTGATCCACAGAATACAAGCACGAAAATGCAATAAGGATTTGACACACTTGAAAACTGGGACAAATGCTTAATGGAGATCTGATAAGACAGTTAGATAAGGAGGTATATAATGTTCACAGCCTGCACAGGCAGGCAGTTTCATATAGGACACATCTTGAGTATCACTGCTCATTTCCTTCACTCTTTCCCTCTGGGATTATTGCTATTCTTTCCTCAAGCAGTGCATGTCAGTTTAGAAAATCCCACAATCTCAGCTGGGGACAAAACAACACAACAGCCCTAAATTACTAAGTATAATGCACTTAAACTGGGACTCAGAATAAAAGGATTTTGAAGTCCCACTACAGATCATTCCAGACTTTTCTGTCTGGCTACTGGCAAATGGACAAAATTCTCTAAATTCTTGCATGCCCTGACATGTGTATGGCTGCCTGCGTCTGTTCCTCATCATCTCTACTGTATTCTTGGAAGTTGTATCTTCTTGTCAGGCAGAAACAGGAAACGGTGCCTTTGGAGGAATTTCTACCATATGTCAGGCTAGGCAAAGCAGTCGGGGGCCAGGGCTGGGGTGTGTGCGTGGAGGAAATGTTGTAGGGTGGTTAGCAGGCATTTTAATCGAGAAAAGTTCCCTCACCAGTGTTGGCATTGCCTCCCTTCCCCCACACTGCAAATGGAAAACTACAAAGAATGAGAGCATGACTTCTCAAAGGCCAACGACTAAATCACTGCAGAGTCAGAAAGCAGACTTAAGTGTCTTAAATCTCACTGTTCTCCTGCCCATGGGAGCAACTGTCTCCTAAAATTGACTAGCTTTTACTGCAGAAGGACAGGGAAGATGGACTAGACATTTACTTTTTCTTTTCTTAAATTAAATTAAATTAAATAAGAGAAAGTAATAACAAAACAAAAGAGTGGAGGAAGACAAAACCAGAAAATTACACATATCTATTTGAGGATTTTGAGTTACTTATTTTTCAAGGCTACCCTCGTGGAGAATATCTCTCAAAACATCCTAATTTGTTAATAAATGACATTATGCAAGTTGCATTTGTTCTCACCCATTACCACACTGGCAAGGCTTAGGAAACCAGTAATGTTGCTATGATACAAGGAACCAGTCATCTCAATTCTGGCTTGTTTCCATGTATTTGAAAATATCAAAAAGCTTTAGAAAAAGCCAAGAGGCTGGGGGGGGAAATTCTTGTAAGGCTCTGATACAATTCAGTGCAGCTTTTGTGAATAGTGAAAACAGGGAATGGGAAAAGATGACTGTAAAAGAGTTGGGAATTTTGTGGATGGCAATGGATATGTAAATGCATGAATGGCAGCAATGGATTTGGGAAGCCGTAAGGATACACAGCTATACATGTGCACTCAAGTCTTAGGGGCCTGGGAAGTTTCTGATCCACAAACTTACTAAAGCTACAGAGTTTTCAAAAACTGAGGAAATCACTTACATATCTTCAGAATCTCTATTACAGAAATAGCTAAAAGTCATTGTATTACACTTTAACTAAAAGGAAAGAAAAGCAAAGTTTCAATAACAGCTTTAAATATCAAAAGTGAAGAAAAGAAAGAGCACACTGCTTAAAATGCATCACTACACTTAGTATTACTACTGACACTTCATGTTTTGCTTTTAACCAGCTAGTATCACAAGGATACTTCCCTGTAGAAATTAGATGTAATCTGCAGCAAACATGTATATCTCTAGAAGAATTTTGGCACTTGGTTTTAATTTTTGGCAGTGTGACAACCAGTTCACAAAACATGTATCAACCTGCTTAGGCAGTTCAGCATCTGTGGACTTGTTCGATTTGTGACGAGCTAAAACTCTGGGCTCCCTCCCTGCCCTCGGGGAAGAAACTTTGTGGTTGGACTACAACAAAAAGGTTTACGCTGCCTCTTGCTTTGCCTGCTTTCTGATAAACCTTGTATGCTTGGCTGCACTGTGGTTTAGATTCAGCAAAGATTTTAATGACCAGATGCACACTTACAATGCCCTTATTTTAAAGACCAAAAAACGATCTTCAGATATTTGCAGTAATTGTTTATGAAAGCTTTTCAAACAAATAAGGAAACAAACGAATCAATCAGAGGTAGGATGGTAACATGCTATTGTAAACTTCAGGCTGTATTAGAATCTACCAAGATTTAAAATAAAGACTCAAATGTATTACTATGAAACACTACAGGTTCATCACACTAGTTCTTTCTTCTATTAATAACCTTTTATAATCACAGAAAGATTGACTCCTCAAAACACACAGAAACTCCTTTTAGCTTCCAAAACCTTATAAAAAATATCCAACAATTACCTTGTGGAAACAGAGTAGAATTCCTCTTTGAAAAGACATTTCTTGTCTGCCACTGTTATATTTTTCACATCTTCTGCTTTTATTCCCAAATTAGATCCCATTATGGTCAAAAGAATTCCTCCACTTACTGGTCCAGTTTTTGGCTCAATCTGTGTTTGCATCAGGAAAAGTAAAAAAAAAAAATTACCTCCTGCAGCGACTGTGTTCCTCTTCTATACTACTTAAAGCTACCTTGACTCATCCACACTTGAAATGCAAAAGATGTTCCTTGTAGGACCAACACAAACACATGCTATGTCATTTTTTAATGTTAATTAATTATCTGTTAGCTCAGAATTAGTTGCAGATTTTGTCTCCTGTGGCATACTGCTATGTACAAAACTCTTGGCTGGTGTTTACTCTGTTTTAAGTTTACTTCCTCTACTAAAGCACTGTTATTTTGAAAAAAAAAAACAAATGGATTGGGCTGCTTTCACAATCATTCCACAGAGCTTTTCCAGCATTTTTTGGCCATGATTTTCTGCCTTCAGATTCACATCAGAGCAGTGTACCTTCCTAACAGAAACCTGCTCGGAGTGTCTTCAAAAGTTCATCCAGTCCCCTGATCTTCCTTACTGCATCGAATGTTACAATGCTGGACTGCATAGGCTGATGATAATTAAGTAATTTGCAATTAAAATGAAAGCTGAGATAATCCAGCAGTTACAGTGGAGTTCTCAGGTTGAAGTAAGGCCCAAAGAGGCACTTGAATTCTGAAAATTTCTTGGGAGACTAACCTGCTTTCCTATGTAATATCTGGAGCACCTCCAACAAGACCTTTTCAGGTCTTCAGCTTTGGAGGTGCAAGTTTGCCAACAAAAAAGAGAGTGCACAGTCCCAAATGTAGCAATTTGAAGTCAAACAAATACAGCTTTTGACATTTTGAACTTTAATGTCTGCTCCACCAAAATCATTGTTTCTTAGATCTAAGCAAGTCTGAGCACAGAGACATGGCTGCTGCAGCCTAATGCCTAGCCCAGCTGCACAAACGCTTGGCTGTTTTCCCACTGGTTCAACATCCTAGCACTTCTGCCTGCTGGCCAGCCCTTTGCACTCAACCCCTTCAACTGGCTGGAAAATCACTCAGTTGTTTGTGTACAGCTTTCAAATATTTTGTTCAAATCTGCAGCTAACAAAAGCTTTGAAAAGACTAATACTTTAGTATTTAATCCACAATCAGTACCCTAGGTGAAAACACTTCTATTTTTCTTAATTTTCCTTTCCCCATCAAGTCATCTTTATCTGGACACAGCTGTCATGCAAGTCTTCTCCACACTTTCTGTTGAGATTTCATGGTACAGCCTTCCTGGTCAGACTTCAGCTGTTTACCTGCCATTTCTTCTTAGATACACCATTATGGACAACCTCACCAGTGTGTCGCTGATCTACCTGTAACCACACTGCACCTCTAACTGCAGCCTCAGGAGAGTCGGCATCTCTTCCTGCTTAAGCCACAGGTTTTAGAATTAAAGAGATCCTGTTGAGTGAAATATCCCTCTTACAACTCTTAAATTCCATCATACAGTTACCATGCATTGTGATAGCTTAGGATATGTTCTTATGTAATGGTGCATTTGAGTCTCAAACCACTCATGTCACTGTTGCAGAAATTTAGAGTTGCACAGCACACTCCTGTCTCAACAGTTATGCCCAGGAAAATAGCATCTGGCTTATTGCTAAAAAAGACAAGGATTTGTCATAGAATCACACAATGATTAGGGTTGGAGGGATCTCAAAGGTCAAATAATTCCAACCCCCCGTA
The DNA here is from genome assembly GCF_015220805.1 of Pogoniulus pusillus. Taxonomy (NCBI): domain Eukaryota; kingdom Metazoa; phylum Chordata; class Aves; order Piciformes; family Lybiidae; genus Pogoniulus; species Pogoniulus pusillus. Next base: position 25,398,407 of record NC_087267.1, on the reverse strand, counting down.
TCATGAGCAGGGACACTTCCTCCTAGACCAGGTTGATCAAGGTCTTATCCAGCCTGGCTTTGAACATAACCCAGATAGAATATTGCTGTCAGCACAGAAACCTCAGGGAAGGTACTCCTCACCAGTTTTGTCACCCCTTGCTTTGGCTAAAGTCTATTTTGAAGTCTGTTAATGAGCCTGCTAAGTGCTTGTAGTTTCAGGGACAGTGAACATCTGTTACGGATTTACCTCAGGTAAAAAGAACTTCAGGAGAGAAAAAAATCCATGATAATTCACAAGAATCAAGTGCCACATTTAAGCATAAACTGCTAGCCTGGCTTCTGGCACAGTGAGGACAAGGCTTGAAAAACAAGGATTCTCAAAGACTCCATTCAGTCTCTTGAGTCTTTACAAATCTCTCACACACATCACTATTGGCATTATTTCCTTGCAGTTATTTCAGAGGCTTACTTAACACTCTAGGGAAAAAAACCTGCCTTTTAGTATGATTGTGCTTGCATGCTTTCTCCTGAAAAATATCACGCTGGTAGGGAGAGAAAAAAGCAATCTTACCCCAGTGATTTCTGGATGAGGACATGTGTCAGTGGGAGGAGCATGACAGAGCTTCTCATAAACGCACTTGCTGGGCTTGCCGTCTTCTTCGCACCAAACACATTTATAGTCCTCATGGGCTGCGAGGCATAAGCTGCAGTCATTCCGTCCATAAGAGCAGTTGTACAGAGTCACTGAAATATGAACAGTAAATACACTTAGACATTTTCCTCTGTTTTAAGCATATTCAATGTGTTACAGAAAAGAAAACTAATCTTACGCACAAAGCTAAGCTGAGTTGTGTGACAAATAGACATGCTTTGTACTTAATCCCTGAAAAAGGAGGAAAGAAAACTGCATTTTCCCATGTATGGAAAAACCTGAGGTCTGTCCATGTGCAGAGTATAAGCAAACTATCAAGCAGAACCCAAACGCATTTTGTCAAAGTTTTGGTATTGACAGAACTTTGAAGTACAAAGACCTTTCTCTAACTCAATGAACCTGCCTATACAACTGTTCAAAGACTAGTTCAAACAAACAGGTCCTTCTGGCATACCAGGAGTTGGATGCGGAAGGGTATAAACTCTGCATGGATTTCGGCAGGGATAGACATCAGCTGGCATTGGACCTCTGCCAGTTGTGTACTTAAAAGAAGAGAGCTGCCTTTGTAGACTGTTTCCAGGATATTTGTGCCTTTCCAAAATCATCACTAAAACCTGAATTGAAAGTTAACACTTAATGAAGTGCTACACTTTGTTCAAGTTAATACCTTTTCATTTGTCCATCCCTCTCCATTTTCTTGCTTTTATTTCCTCTTTTGTCTTAAGTTGCTGTCCTGATGTATCCCTTATTCCTTCTGTAGTGGGGTTTAAGCCTGGTTTGTCTGAGCCAAGAGATCTGGTCTGATAGTCACATCTCTCTTACTGATGCACTATGCATCAATTGTCCCAGACACTGAGCTTGTTTCGGTCCTCATCAGTCTCTAGCATGATGTACACTCATTGAACAAAATTATTTTTCCCAAATAGATGCAAAACCCTGGGACATAGTTGTGTGGTTCAGCACCATATGGAAGGCCTGGACTTGCAAGAAAACATCTAGAGATGCACTTACAAGCTACCCTAGAAGAAAGCAGATTGAAAAGATGCCACATGTTTCTCTAGGGAAAGCATGCCAGTTGCACAGATTACCTAGTGTGTGAGTGCCGTGTGCTTCCCTAGGAAGGTAGTCGATACTGTACAGATGGAAACTTCTTGCTCCCTCCTATTCTGCTCTTTCTCTTAATCACTGCTTCTCTCTATTCGACCTTTCCCCTCTCCCCCAGGCCACACAGCCTTTCACCCTCTGCCACCAAGGCTCTGGGACTTGTTAAGTCTTTTTGTAAATCAACTTAACTCATCAGAACAGCAGAAAACTATCCAGGTTTGCTCTTGTGCTCTTTTAAGAGTTAAATGTTCTCATGGAGGGGAGTGGAGAGTACAAGACAGACACTCAACATCTCCCCTTTACAGTAGTGATGAGCTAGTTTATATGCTCATTAAGTCTCAAGAAACAATACCTTTAGTGACATTGTGTTTTTTTTTCAAAGGAGTTTCATCCTTAAGCATGCAGGAAGTAAAGTGAACAGAGATGATCAGATGTGAGCAAGAGAGACCCGGCTAAATTCCTTTGAGATTGCATACAGTAAAGATCATCAAAGATATCTGTTTAAAAAATATTAATATTCTCAGAGGAACAGGACTCTAGGAAGGACAGTGGCAAAATCACCCTCTAGTCACTACCATTTCAATGCACTTGATATCTTCCTAGATAACAGCAGCAGCAGCTTTTAAAATCTAATTCCAAGAGGCTACCATGTCAGATTTCTACTGGAATGAAAAAGTAAAATGAGAATGCTGTTTTTCCATTATTTTTCAGCAGTGCTCTTATTCCCCTCCTAGGCATGAACAACATTACACATGCCCAAAACTTGGACTTCTTCTCTCTGCCACTTGATGAGAGCATATAACCTCACAAAGACAGTTTTACTCTAAATGTGACATATTTATCAACCTTGGCATTCAGTTTCATGGCTACTCTTTCACAGAATAACACAATTTTATTCCTCCCCTTACACTGAGGATTTAATGTAATGATGAAGCCTTATTTTAACCCTTCTTATATCTGATTAGCATATCTGCTTGATTTCAAGTAGCTTTACCAGGATTTAATGTAATGATGAAGCCTTATTTTAACCCTTCTTATATCTGATTAGCATATCTGCTTGATTTCAAGTAGCTTTACCAGAAAAACTCCATTGAGACACCGTTAGAGGCATATGCAAAGTCGAAGGACCTTGGCATTTGTAACAGTGAAGCAATGGGAAAGAGCATCCGTTCAATTCAATCCCTGTCTTGAATTCTCAAGGAATCAATGACCACAAAGCAGGAGTAGCGTACTGAGCACATCAGTATGGAAGTCACTGCACAACAAACATAACTCAAGCAATATTTTCAACAGCTTGTGTGCTAACTATTCACTCTGTGTTGGATGTGAGCAAAGTGCTTGGAAAAGCACTGGAGTGACAGCCCTGGTATGCTGCTCTTTGCTTGTATGGACAGAAGAGGTGGTGAAGGTAGCAGCAAGAAAAAGTTTCCTTATGTCTGTGCTGTGAATTGGTTTTGCAGGAATGAGATTGCTTGTTTAATTTAACACTCTGAAAGGCTGCTACTGCACAAGGATTTGAACAAGTAATATTGTTAAACAAGACTTTGCTGTGCATTTCCAACCTACACTGCTACATGGCCATCTAGCATGATGGGAACACGGTTATCAAATTATTTTGTTATCCTTCATTGTCTGGATAAGGATTTTCATCCCACCCATCAGCAATATCAGCACTGGAACATCCTGACGTTCTTCACATCCAGTTGCATAAATGCAATGGAGAAAGCTACAGCCTTAAAGCATTAAACACTCCCCCTGTGCATTGATCAGCTCATTAAATGTACCAGCAGCAAGCCACTCATTAGATTCAGAGTCTTATCCATCACCTTGAGATACCAGCTGTGAAATCATTGATAAAAAGGACAAAGGATAAGAAGGATATATTGAATTTCATACTGTTCAGAACCCCTGATGGCTTGAGATGTACAAACGCTGTTGTAACTTAGTATTCACTAAGTGTTATACAAAGAAAGGGTTCTTTCACTGGCAGGTTCAAAGGTGCTTCTCAGCAGCAACTATATACCCAAAGCCAATTCTTTTCAAGATGTATAAAAAACGTTATGCTCCGGATTTCATATGGGATAGAAATTTAAAAGCAGGTGAGCATCTGGATTAAAAAAAAGACCCCCTTTATAATAAGAAGAGACATTTGTTAATAGTTTTTCAATTACTCTCTTGCAAAGGCTTTATATTTCAATTTAAATGATAAGATTTCTTCAATAATTTAGGTACTTTTTTTTCCCAGTGTTTTTCTCAGACCTGGAAAAAAGATATTGGGAATATTTGGTTAAAGTTCTGCAGTTTTAAACACCATAGCCTTTGTAATGGAAATCAAGGCAGCGTGAGATTGCAATATGAATTCCCTGTAACATTCATGCCAGGTCCTCTTTTAAGTGCTTTCAACACTGTGCACAGAGCCATAGGGAAAGTCTTCTGAAAACATACTTCTATGTTGCCAGTATGAAAGGGAGTAAATTTAACTATTGCACAGATTAAAAAATGGTCTGATGATTTAATCTGCAAGGGAAATTACTTGGGGACATATTAAATTTTCCTGATGTTGACAGCACAAAAATAACCAGTGTGTTGCCTTGCTTTTTTTGCAATATTGTGCCTTAAACTTCAATCCATAGGAGCATAGAGGGGGCCTCAACTCCCACATATGCTCCACTGAATTTGATGGAGCTTCCTCAGCTCGCTCAGAACTAGGCTCACAGACATAATTGCTTCATCATTGTAAGTTGAAATAAAAAAAAAAACAAAACAAACAGGAAGAAATTTGTATCAGAGACCAAGCATGTGTTATTAAACAGTTTTAAAAAAATAACAAAGAAATAAATAATAAGCTGAAAGCACACTGAATATTTGTCTACTGCTGATCACCAGCAGGTGTAAAGGCTGCATAATTTTTCTGACCTGTGGTTGCAGGTGAAGTCCATGTGAATCACCTGTGCTATCAGTGGTGAAAAATTCCTTGGAGAAGGGAAATGGCCATTGAAAAAAGGAAAATCAAGCAATTTAAGTATGTTTGAACTGTAAAGCTTTGCTATTACGACTGCCCTTTGGAGCAAAAGCAAACTTAAAATCATAGAATAATTTGGGTTGGAAGGTACTTTCAAAGGTCATCTAGTCCAACCTCCCTGCAGCGAGCTGGGACATACTCAAATGCATCAAGTTGCTCAGAGCCCTGCCCAACCTGACCTTGAATGCTTCCAGGGATGGAGCATCTACCACCTCTCTGGGTGAGATTTCACTAACCTCATCATCTAACCTCCAGGTTAGTATTAATAACTTTTAACCTGCTAGATTTGTTTCACACAGACCAGTAAAACCTACAAAGGTAACATTCTTATTCCAAATTATGAAGGAATAGGTTCCTGTTTAATGCAATTAATCTCCCTTTAAATCCATATTTCCTACTTACCCATCAGTTTGCTGTCAATCTTGACCTTATCTGTTCTTATGGATAAGCTGAGTTGTAGGGTTTCGTTTGCACTATAGGAGAACTGGAAATGATGACACAACAGAGATATTTATACCTTCATCTGGCAAAGTTAATTTAATATGTTTTCTAAGATTCTCAATAATCTGAGCTCTGAAGGGTTTAGAAATGATCCCAAACCTTATGTCCTTTTTTTAACCTTGGCCAAGTACATTTATAGAAAACCATTTTAATGAACCTAATCCTTCACGATCAGAGTTTTCAAGTACCAAGGGGCAGCAATATCTGAGCACACACTTTTCATTAATTTAATTTACATTTGGTTATAAGTATCCAAGTAGCAAAGGTACTGCTCAGATTCAGTAAGTATAGTTGCTGATCCTGCTGAGTTCTCCCTTCCCACACCATCTGGCCCCATTACTTCTGCGGACACAGCAGACTTGTATCACGTGGAGGGAAATCTCTCGCATCTTTTTCAGTGCAACCCCCTCATTATAGCCAAAGTACAAGGTTCACGTGTTCCAAGACATGAGCTTCCGCTCATGTTAAAAGACAGCTGCAATAATAACTGGTGGGAAGGAAAAAGAGCAAAGAAAACCACAATGGCTTTACAGACCAGTTGCTGTGTGCTAGGCTCAAATGCTGCAAAAATGCTAATTAGCTCTCAAAACCACTCTGTTAGTAAGCTTATAAGACATAAAGGTTAAAGTCAGCATAACATTTGTGAGTATAACTTTGAGTTTGATAAATAGACTACTAAAAAAATATTATTTCCTTTCTTGGTAAAATAAACCTGAGTGAAAGAAGCAGAGCCAGTAACTAATCAAACAAAGAGATACTGTTACTACTCCCAGTTTTACAGATGTGAAACAGAAATGATAATGAAGCGTGGAGGGGGAGAGCTCTGAAATTCTCACCTTTTATCCTCTACGTTTTCACCAGATTGCACAAAAAGTGAACAATAAAAGTGTAACAGTCCTGAATTCCTCTAGGACAGTTCAAGAAATCCATGGGTTGCATGGGTAGAGAAATCAAGTAGAAAAATTGAGGGCTTTCAGGGGAGATCCCAGAAGTTTTGAGTCAAAGCTGCTGCCTTTGATGGCTATCACCATAAGAGAATCTATCACAGATAATGTTCTTTTCTGAGGGAGACCAATATTACCAGCCTGTTTCTGGACACATGTGGACATTGGAACAGGACTGTAAGAACTGAATATATTCGGTAGGTGAATCATATTTTTGCATTTACCTCTTTAGTCATGAATGAAAATTTCTTTTCATCTGATTCATCAACAGGAGCTTCAAATTCAAACTGACTGTTTCCAACGACAAATTTTTTATCCTATGAAAGAGAAAAGTTCAGCTTAGAATCATATAGCATCACCAAACACAATAAAGTATCACCAGGAATTATTCTGCTCAGCACCAGAAGTAATAAGATCAAACAGAGATGGTAAATCAGTTCAAGTCATCTTCTAAAACAAAACTAGTGAAACACCGAGTCAGCACAATCTGCTTCTTTGCTGTGCTCCTCCAAAGGTTGTTAAAAGCGGAAGCACCAAGCAGCACAAATAAAGCAAGAACATATCTAGCACTCTGTTACAGGGCGCAATAAGCCAAGAGACGTGAGTAGTGGATGGCTTCACACATCAGATGTGTTATTAACAGAGCTGTGTGAGTTCTGCCCTTCAAGGTTTTCTCTGTAGGGTCCCTGGGCAGAGCATGAATTCAAAAACTGCCTGGGAAACTGGAACGAACACTTCTCAGATCTTGCTAGCTTTGTTCCTCTTGCCTTACCATGACTTTGGCTGTGTTTTCACAGGAGAATCTTTAACAGCAGCACCAACTTAGAGGTATTCCTGCTTCCTAGACACCTTCTTCCCTCTCTTGTCTCTCTCTAAATCTATTAATTCCTGCTTTTAAGCTGCAGCACATACCAACCTCTGCTGCATCAGAAAAACTCTCAGAGCTTGGCTATTCTGTGACTGAACTGAGGAACTGTGCTGACTGAAAAATGAAACACCACGACACTGTTTCAGTGCTGGGTCACTGTCCTGCTTTGTCCCACAGGACAGCTGTGCAAACAGCTTTGCCAGAAGAATCAGAAAAAGAAATAAGCAGCAAGGATATTTTCAGACAATATTGCTAGTAAAGACTTATGAAATCAACACCCAGTGGGGAACAAGTTGGAAGTGACCTTGAAAGATTATCTAGTCCAATCTCCATGCCACAGGAAAGGACATTCTGTACTAGATCAAGTTGTTCAAAGCCCCATCCAGTCTGAACTTGAACACTTCCAGTGGTGGGGTACACACAGTCCCCCTGGGCAACCTGTTCCAGTGTCACACTTTCTTCATCATAACAGCCCAGGATAACTACCTGCCTCAACTTGCTGGCCATGTTTCTTTGTATGCGGCCCAGGATACCACTGGCTTTCTGAGCTGCAAGTACACATTGCTGGCTCACATCTAATTTTTCATCCACTAGTGCCTCCAAGTTCCTCTCCACAGGGCTATTCTCAATCCATTCATCCCCCAGTCTGTACTGATACCAGGGACTCCCCTTACACATGTGCAGGACTCTGCCAGTGGTCTTGTTGAACTTCACGGTAAGTTCACTTTGAAGTCTTCTGTGTGAAGATGTAAAGAACTCATCTCTGCTTTTGTTTGGAACTGCTTCAATCTTCGAGTACATAGCATCTGCTGTCACCTAAGTCTTTGAGAACACAACATCTGCTGCCATCTAAGTCTCCTGTATGAATATCTTACTTTTTTTTTTCTCCATGGGTCACTAAGTTTATGTAATTAGTGCAGTGGAAACCTTTCCTCTTGCACCTTCACTGTGACAGACTGGGCACCAGACACAAGAGCCCACCAAAGTTTGGTGCTGAGAAGGAGCACATGCTTTAACCTGCTTAAGGACCTGACTTCAGTCTCTGGTTGGTTTGTATCATAGAAGGGAACAAAACTTTAACTTCTGCCATCTCAAAAGCTACATATAGGAAATAAGCTACTGCCTGAGCTCTGAAAATCCTTTCTGAATGTCCATTCTGCTTTACAGAAAATATCTACTGCTTTAAGTTTTGAAGTACCTTGCAGATCTCTTTTGTGAGGAATAGCTGCCTCACTTTTCCTACTCCACTTACTGCAACATAGCATTCATTTTTCAAAACCGTTCAGATTCTGCTGCTGTGTAAGACTTCCCCACACATTTAACAGAAGGCACTGGGAAAGCAGGGGAGCTACAGTGCATGTGACAGCTGCTATTTGGAGTGAACTGAACCCAAGAGTTGTTATACCAGGGTCTTGGGCATGAGGCCACAGAGCTCACAGTCAGCAGTCTGGGTGCAAGAAGAGACCTGTAGCAAACACTAGGAAGCACACCACGTGTCAGACAGACGCAGCAAAGACAAATCCAAATGGGAAACTACTTTTAGTGAAAATCTTTGCTGGTCTAATAAGATGCTAACAACAACCCCAAGCAGCCCTACAGGCTGGGGACAGAGTGGCTGGAAAGCAGCCAGGAAGAAAGGGACCTGGAGGTACTGGTAGATAGTAGGCTGAAGATGAGCCAGCAGTGTGCCCAGGTGGCTAAGAGAGCCAATGGCATCCTGGCCTGCATCAGGAACAGTGTGGCCAGTAGGACAAGGGAGGTTATTCTTCCCCTGTACTCAGCACTGCTCAGGCCATATCTTGAGTCCTGTGTCCAGTTCTGGGCTCCTCAATTCAAGAGAGACGTTGAGGTGCTGGAACATGTCCAGAGAAGGGCAACAAAGCTGGTGAAAGGCCTGGAACACAAACCCTATGAGGAGAGGTTGAGGGAGCTGGAGTTGTTTAGCCTGGAGAAGAGGAGGCTCAGGGGTGACCTCTTTGCTGTCTACAACTACCTGAAGGGACATCGTAGCCAGGTGGGGGTTGGCCTCTTCTGCCAGGCAACCAGCAATAGAACAAGGTAGTTCAAAGCGACAACAGAATATTCATTCAGAATGTAGGCAAGGAAAATAGGAGGAAAATGAATATACACCAATGTTCTGATCACTAAAGACTTTTAATGTGCTCATAGCCGTGTGACTGCTAGCTCCAAACACATTGTAATAATGCTCAGGTGTGCTGGTTTTATGCTGATTGGAATATTTTAATGAGAGAAATTAGATCATTGGTTGTGAAAAGAAAAATCATGATCAAGTCTATATCATTCACTGGTTTGCTGAAAGGGATAAAAGGCCAAAATGTAAACAATTTGTCCCACACTGTTCTCGGATACAGATTCCTTTTGCTTCTTCTTTGTTCTGCTCTAATATCTCTTCACTAACAAATAACAAAGTAAGCTTTACTGGTTGTTTTTGTTTGTCTGTCTGAGAAAGCAGAGGGAGAAAAAGAGGGTAGCTTTGAACTCATTCTGGGCAGTTTTATTTGTCCAGGAGGGAGTTTGGATTCCTCTATTATTTCTTATTTGAATATAATTGTAAATACTTGTATATATATTGTGTAACCAAAACGATTCTATGGCAAAGGGAAACAAAAACAACTGAAGAAACAAAAGCCTTCTTTGCCTTGATAGATGGCTGGTAGTTAAAGCAATCTCCAGTGTATCTATCATCAATTCACATTTACACAAAGACAACACAAACAATAGAAACCAAGAACCATACTGGAACTGTTCTTAAGATCATTTTTATCAAATTTGAAAAAAATACACTGTCAAGATTATAAAACAATTAAAAGTTTGGGATTAAACTCTGGCTTCTTAGAAGCTTTGTCATTTACTTTGTTGAAGCAAGCTCTGAGGAAGAGCAGCCTTTGCTGCAGCTGAGAAAGTAACTGATCTGGTTTGATGGCCAGACACACACAAAGTACAAAAGATTGTTTTAACTAAACTAAGGACCATTTAATTTCTGAGTGCATTTTTTTTTGTTCAAAAAGAGAAATTAGTTAAGCACACTAAGAAGTGATGCAATTCTAGAACCAAAAAAAGTGCAAATATTTAAATAGCATTAAAGAAGCATTAATATTTTCTAAATGTCCTCTCATTTAATTAGATGAAAAATAAATATCAGAAGGTTCGTTAGGCCCAGCCTACACTATTTTAAGAAAGTACCCAGAGGTAGTAGTTGAAATATTTTTTTCAGTTCTTATTCTGCATGGGTGATGACTCTACCACAGTAACCAATATTATATCTATCTAGAATGTGTAGCTCTTCTCCTTCTTTAAAAACATTTATGAGCAAAACCTGCAGAAAAAACAAACCAGGGCTTTACTTCTGGGGTGTGCTTGTAGTGTAAGTGGAACTCAACTGACAGGCAGCTTTGAATTAATCTGCTTACCTGGTAATAAGTTAGATGTCTTCCCTCAAAATACACCGTTGTTCGGTACTCCATAGGTATTATTGGAGGGTTAGGGTTTAGAAACTGTGGGCATTCTTCTTCCTGGGGAAAGGAACATTTTATATGTTATTCCAAATAAAAAGTCTTATCACAACAAGCTCCAATGGCCTTTGGACAATGGAATGATTGTTCTAAAGAACTTCAAGCTTAAAATACAGTGACAGATTTGATTACACCCTTTCAAATTAGACATGCTAAAAATGACTGCAGCATATGTCAAAGCTGTGGGTGATTATCTTTCCCAGCCTTGAAATCTTGTTCTTCCCATTGAAGCAAAATAGTAAAAGAAATAAAAATAACCTTCCAGGATTTATTCTGTCTCACTGCCCCTCCTCAATCACTTAAATTCCCACCCCTGCACTGCCTCTTAAAAAAAAACAAAGCAAAAAAAACCAACAAACCTTACACGTCTGGAGTTAACTCTAGAATAAATTTTAAATCCCTAACTGAACCAACTGATACAAGAGAAGAAGCAAAGAAAATACTGAAGTGTTCTAATAAAACCCTGATAATCCTATTTTTAAGCATTACCATATTTTGTTTGATCACATCCTGTACTGAAGAGGACTCTTCACAGATATGTCTCCTCCAGTCCCACTGGCAATTCCATCTATTGCTTGCACAGGAATAGCATCTACAAATAGAACATGATAGTCATGACAAACTGTCAGGCTTTTTCACCCATTGACTAAAAAAGAAAGTGAAATTTCTTCTTTATTCATGGAGGGTAGATCAATCTGTTAGAGCGTCCTTACTATATTAAGCAAAAAAACTCATAAGAAGAACATTTTAAGAACCCAAAAAATTTTCTCCCTTAAATATCTGAGCAAGAATCAGAAAAACAGAGAATCTCATAAAGACTTTGAGATCAGTTCTGAGAGGACTGGAAATAATCTTTAGCAACCTTCTTCCATAAGGACGGACAAAGTGAGGTTTGGGTTGTTTTTGCCTACTCTGGAGTAGAAACATCTTGAGCAGGGCTGATGATGAGTACAGTCAGCTTTGACTTTTTTTTGAACCCACCACAATCCTAAGCACCAGTCTATTACTTGAGGGAAAAAGTGGGTATGTAGATGTCCATAGAGCTCACCTGCAGATACATCATCAGCTACAGAAACAGAAACTCACTGAATTGGCTTTTAATTATACACACTGAGGATAATCCTATTCCACATGTTTTACACTAATGGCTCACCTCGTGCCCTTCAACCATTTTTAAACTCCATTAAAATGGAAGAATAAGAATTTGCAAAGTGGCAAAGGCTTCGTTATGAAAAGACTGAGTAACTCAGCTGCCAGTTACCTGAAACACCGTGCTACAGGACCTAAATACCTTGGTTAATACACTGAAATACTTACGGCTGATTTTCAAAAAGATTCATTGCTTCTTCACAGTCATAAAAAGGGTAAGTATGTGATGCAAAAAATATCTTGTTCTTTCCAAAGGTTAACTGAAGTGGAACTGAAACATGATCTATCACAAAAGAAAAAAACAATATCTAAGTGACTGTTCTTGAGCTGAATGTTAACAATGATAATACATTTCTTATTTTACAATCATAAGCAAACAGTTGACAATATTGTTGACACTCTGGATCTCATAAGCTATTGTATTTAGATCTGTAAGCTCTATTTTGTCTTTTTTATGCTTTGCAAAAACTTTCACACATGGCTGTCAGAAGAAAAGGAGAGATGGGATAAAGGAAAGAAGCAAAATCAGAGAATAGCTTTGCTTTATGGAAGTCTTTCTCAGTGCTATCTTCATGCTAGAATTTTAAAGAGTCTAGAACAAGGAAAACTGAACAGAGAGATAATTGAACACAGATGAAAACTGGCATCAGAACAGTCATTTTAAATTAAACATTTTCTTAAATATTAATATGTCTGCATGTAACATTACCTCTTTCATCTGTGGATTAAAACTGTCATCGTCATGTGAATTAAAGCAAGTGATATTTGTGGTTAATGCCCAACGGTGCCTGAAACAGTAAGTTACCACAGGCACTTGTGATCTCCAGTTTGCCATACATGATTTCTCCATAAATGTACTTCTTGTCTGGATTATTACTAAACTAAAATAGAGAATTTATCTTCAGAAACTGGTGCTTTCCTCAGAGAAGATGCTTGAAATACCTTTTACAGAAATCATTAAGGTCTTGTGACAAGTTATTTCACAAGCTATTGAGCAATTTGCTTTCCTTGAACAGGTTCCTGGAAGACCATCAGCTGTTTGCTGGAAGTCACCTTTGCCTGCACTAGGTCCTCCTGAGTATTTCAGACTGGTAGGAATGTCAGGGGATTTCCTAAAAAATGGAACTGTGAAAAAAACATCCCTCCTCCCTAGAAATGCCCTGTTTTATTTGAAACCAACCACAGCTAAAGTAATCCAGACTTTTCTAAACTCATTAGGGTTTCTTAATGTAAGTAGATGGCTCAGGAAATTTTGTCACATGCTGCCGGGAACCCACTGCCTGTGTCATAACTGTCTGCCTTCTGCTTAAGTGTATGCCAAGCATCTGAGTATCTTTATATTACTTCTGAACATCCTTTCAGATGAATCCCCGTGCAAGCAAATTGGGGAGATCCATTATTTTTAGGTGACTTGGTTACTCTAATGTCATTACTGACAGGCTTCTAATCTTACATTTTATGCTGGAAGACATCAAGTTGTCATATTTTTCAACCCTGTTTCTTTATGTCCTGCTTTACAAAATACTTGGGGGAATGTGAATTGGCACTAAGTAACAGAGTGCTGCTGGAACACCTACATAACCTGACACCGTGACACACCCAGCTGGTTTAAAACTTGAGTGAAATTTTAACATTGTTATTCTTCCTGCAACTAAAACAGTATTTTGACTTTTTTTCAGCCCTAAGAGAACTAGAACTTATCTTAAATAGCACCTCAAAACACTGCTCTGACAGTTCGTGGCTGTTGTGATACATATAAAAGGTTATCCTCAGGAATACCTCTGTAAACTGCAAGAGCACCTGGTTTTTGTTGTGGTTTTCTTTTTTCCCTCTTTTTTTAAAATACTTGATACATTATAAGCAGTGCTGTATAACCAGTTTTATCCCCTGTGTTTATGCATCAAGATCTATGAACTTCATGCTTGAATAAAGCCCTATTTAGGAAATAATACAAGAACTATGGTTGGTAACAGACCTTCAGCATATAATCAGTGGTTCAGAACAATGATACAGCCTTTAATTATATGATCGTATATCTTTCCACTGGACTTACAATTGCAGAAGCTGGAGGGCACATAGTAAAAGAGGCAGAAGGGTTTATCAGAGAAAGGACAGCCTTGTGAAATGGACCAGAAAACAAGCCACTTGAACTACAGCTGACTAGAGCAAACTAAGACATCAGAGATGAGAAACATCCTATCTGAAGTGCATATGCAGATGCTCTGGCCCCACAATTCAGAGCCATTAGAGAAGCCAGATTCTTGCTTGTCCAGGACACAGAAGAGCAATTCTCTGCCTCTGTGTCTACACCTCGGCCAAGCTCCTATATCAGGTTTCTGGTAGAAACCAGGTTCTGGGAAACACCACAGCTTGCAAATACAGCAATGGAAAAATTTGAACAATTGAATTTATTTTTTAAAATCTTTGACCAGGTATAGTTCAGCAGTAGACTATTGAGGGAAGGGACTGAAAGAGGAATAAAAGCTTGTATACAGATCATATATGAGCATCACATTGGAAGCAAAAGTCTGCACTCTTTCTGCTTATTATACACAGAGAATAGCAATATTTCTTTACCTTGGCCTTTTGGCGTTGGAGGAATTATATCAGGTGGATCACAGATAATTACCCCTTCTTTTATTTGAGCATAATGGGTCGTTTCACCAAAAGTACAGAAAACCTGGTCACTCTCAGTCAAAGCTGGCAATGGACTTACAGTCAGCTCTACCTGTAAACAAAATGTAAAAGGTAAACTATTTGAAAAAAGAAACCAACAAACAAACAAGACTCAGTAAGAATTAAGGCCAGAACACTTCAACTGCTCTTTTTTTTGTGTAATATTTTGGCTAGTACCACAGAAGAAAGCTCTCTTTTTCAGTGTACATCTCTTTTTATCTGGTAATCTTTTCTCCTTCTACCAATTTTTCCAGTCTGGGTCTGTGTTGAATTAGATTGGTATAAAACCCCCTTGTCCAGTCAATGCATTAGACCAGAACAAAAATGTCTGTACAGACACATCCAAAGCCTTTTATTATTGTCCTCAGCATCTAGTTTAGCAACAGTAAACAGAGTGTTTAACACTTAAATCCTGACAAATTTAATTAAAATTCCATTAACCTTAGGTGTTACTAATGAATAATGAAACCAAGGCTGGATGGGCTGGAAAAGCTGGAATTTGAAAGGGCTGAACAGAAATTGGCTCCTTCAAGATTCAGTTGTGTATGCCAGAAACCCACTGAGATCTATCATTACTGCTGAAAAAGGATTTCTACGTGATGGTGAGATCATGAATTCCCTGAGGAAATTCTTGACACAGAATGTATTAAAAGTGAATTAAAATTAAAAACTTAACATGGAAAGAGGAAAAAGTTAAATGAAATTTTGGATGCTGTCCTGGATTTAATGCTTCAATTGTGTTAATTACACAGCTTAACTTTTCCCAACTTGTATTGCCAGTAGAAATGATAATCATGCCTTTCTTGCTGAAACCAGTTCACTGTGTTATGAGCAGCAATGTTTTTTGCTAAGAAAAAGAATTAGCAGGAGATAAGTGGCATTAGTGATGTTATGGGCATCATGAAATGCCCATCTGAAGCTGGGTTTGTCTTGAGGTTTAGGTATTTTAGCCTCAGTTGCTGATATGAGACACCAGAGATCTGTCAATGCAAGCTGACAAGAGCTAAACTAAGAGATGGTGTGGATCTTAGGTGGACTAGTTTCACTCTACCAACATTTTTATTCAACACGGAAATAGTCCTAACACAATGCTCTTTACATCATTTAGGAATAGAAGTGACTTGAATGAAAGTATCTTTTTTTCTGATTAAGAAAGACTAAAAGTAATTTTACTGATTTTATTTGCTGAGCACCCCCAGCAAGGCTTCAGTGTGCGCTAACAAACACTTGTCTGGAGTTAGTGAGCAAGCTATGATACCCTGGTTATACTCTTGACACTCAGTTTCATTGCAACAGAGTTATTTTGCATGTTGAATTTAGCTTTTCCACAGATCCAGACAAACTTTGCTATGTAGGCAAATCCAGTGCTGATTTAAAAGCAACAGCTTATGGCTTCGCTGCTTAGCTAACTTTATGCTCAAGTAAGCTGAAAGGGTAGCATGAAATCTCCCCTATCAATTACTTTTTATGTGTTATACAACATTGTGCAACACTTTCATGATATTCAGATAAGCATAAGTGCTTTATCATCTATACTACTGCATCATTCTGGTTTACAGAGAAGGTCAAAAAGAACATTTCTTAGAAGAAAACATGAACAGCAACCTGCTAAAACAGTGGACAAGGAAGAGCATTGTGAGAAATGCCAGAGCCTGAGATATCCAAAATACTATCCTATTTCTAGTGTCCATGGTGCTTCAAAAAATGCAAGTATTCATCTTCCTGGTAGTCACATCAGTATGCTTTAAGAACATGTAGGGAAACCATTTTCTTGTCATACCTTAGTAGGGGCTCTGCGACTCATATTTAAAGGGTGTGCAACAACAATAGACATGCATGTACCACTTGGACTCCACAGCCAGTGATTCTCCTTATCAGCTGTTTCACAGTCTGCCTTCTTTGTGCACCTGATGGAACAGGAACAAAACCCAAAGCAAAGCAATATTATTGCTGGACTGCTTTCTCTGAACTACATCATGATTTTGGAATTAGAAAAACTAGTTACCTGAAATTACAACACAAGAAGAATGGGAATTTGATTTAATATTGACTATTTAGGTTGCTTTTAGAGAAAGTTTGATAGAGGAAGTGGTAGAGTAAGTATTGCTGGTTAGAGATGTCAAAAGCAAATAGGGAAACTCGCCTGTACTGTTTTGGACACAACTTTGGATCAGACAATCCATACAGTTTAGAAGCAGTAATATCCAGTATAGGAGGCATCAAGGCAATGGAACCACTGCCTCATCACCTGAAAAGAGTCTGATTAACTTTATAATACATAGCAAAGTTCTGAATAAGTGGGCACTGCATATTTCTAATGTAGGTCAGATGGCAGATGCCTGTAAGTTGCCAGCAATAAGACACCCTGCTTATGAGAGTAAAACAGAACAGAGAAGTATTGCTGGAGGCATGCAAGCTTGTGCAGAGCTCCTGTGAAACCAGAAAACTAGAAATGTTACTTTTGAGGCAAATGTCTTCATTAACTCCTGTCACTGTTTGAGACCTATTTCTGTCAGGGCACTGTTAAAATTGTGGAAAGTTGTGCAGCTTCACCATAAATACTGGGAGGTTTTCCCAGCTCGAAGAAGGACAGAAAGAAGAGCTGCTGCAACACAGACCTTGCATATGTGGCTAGAAAAGCTTGTTGAAGTGCTTGTGTGAGGACAGTCTCATGTGTATTCTTTCCATTCTGTGCAAAGTTTTGGAGAAAATGATGCAGCATCTGCAGCTGCTCTAGAAGACTATTGGCAAATTTGTCAAGGGCTTTAACACAGTGCAGCTGCTGCACAGTTCTGTCAACCCTACTTTTAAATATGTAACATATCCCTAAATATGATATTAAGTGCTGTGCACGATCATGAGACACAACTTGTTGCAGACGAGAAAAATGTTAGAAATTAAACACTTCTTTTCCATTGGAAATAAGTACTAGCAAATGCAAAAATTCATGTCTGCCAGTTCCCAGAGACCATTAATATTTTGATATATTGAGGTCAGTGGTCATACCAAAAACCTGAGGGGAAATCTAGGGAAAATTGCCTTTTGTATGATATATGGCACAGCCTTCAACTCCTCACAGTCCAGGAGGAGTTTTAGGTGTATATTCCAAATCCTCAGGTTTCATCTACATGAACTGAAACTCAGGCAGAAGACTTACAGTATATTACATAAACCTGCACATCCTGCTTAAGTTCTCTGCATTGCTGCATATTATGCTACTTATCAGGTTGACAGATAATGTGATAGTTCATATTTTCAGACAGAAAGCTAGAAGCCTGAAATCCATCTGCATACTATAATTAAATAGCCCCTTTGTTCCAACAACAAGAACTTAGAACCATGAATCCCCAACTGCTCATGCCAAGGGGTTAATTAACTTAGTAGTCAAAAAGAGAGCTGCAGGAGCACTCTGCTCTTCCTTCTCCCTCTTCCCTGCCACTCCAGTCAAAGCAGAGTGCAAAGAAGAGACATTCAGCGGATGCTAAGTGCTGTCCTAGTTTACAGGTGTTTGAATATTAATTCACTTAATCTCTGCAGATAGGCAAATGCCATTTTCTGCTCTCCTTCAGTTAGGTGAGGGGTCAAGTGTAGCTACATATCTTGATAGATGACATTTATATAAATCCAGCATTTGAGCTATATACTTCATTTCAGACATGAACAGTTTTTTAATTTTATTGTTCTTGTTTACACTTTCCTGCTCTACTTAATATATATCTATATCTATATATATAGAAATAATATTTTCTGAATAGGGAGCACAGTTTTAATTTCTGGAAGAAAGTTTGACTGCACAGTTCAGAGAACATGTAGACAGAAGATGTACGCTGATTTGCAGTACCAGTCAAAAGCTATGTATTTTCCTAAACTAATCAAATGTGTAGAAGACTTATTTGTGCATACAGAATACTGATACCAATGTCTGCATGATAAAACGATATCACTCTCAGGAGCATAAGGCTGGGTAAAATGAACTGGATTCACTATGCTGAGCATTAACCCACAGAACATATCAGTATTTGAGCTATTCCACTGCCTGCGCCGAGGAAAACACCAGCAGCACTCACCTGCCCTCTCTCACACACCAGCCACAGTATGGATCCCTTGCTTGAGTACACTTCTCACAGTCTGAATATTTGTGGCAGTCTTGCACAGGTAGCTGATACACCTGGAATAAGGCAGGCAAAGTAAGGCAAACTGTAATGGATCTGAAGAAAGCACAAGTAGATGAAAATATCTGTGGACAGGCTGCGCAGTGTTGTTGCTTGAGGCAGAAGACGACAACTATATTTTTATGATCAAAATTCAGCTTGATTTTAAGAGAATAAATACAAACCCAGAGTCTGGTTATTCCTCCCTTAACAAAGTCCAGATTCATATATTCTGCTTTTTTTCACTCTAATGTTCTCTAATGCTTTTTCCAATTAATGTAGGCCATTGTTATAATCAAGAATCATGAGCAAGTCTTAAAAAATTAAGCTTTTCAATGCCTCCAGTTGTGCTACTTCCAGAAATAGCATTACAGCAGGCACTGTAGGTCATAAACTGCATCAACAACACTCTGAATTCAAGAAACAGCTACTCCAGGACAAAGGCTAACCTAGTACCAGCTAGATAATTTTTTAAACAGAACATCCCCTACATGGAGATGAAATTGTTTGAAAATGCAACTGTCAGTGGCACTTTTAGCCAGAAGATATTTCAGGAAGTCCATGAGCATGAGAGAGCCAGAGCTTTGGGTTACTGCAGGTCTCCACATATAACCCTCCACCACCAAATACAGTCACAAAAGAAAGCAAATAATTATGATAGGAAGCAGCAGGAAAAAGAGCATCATCAGCTCTTGTGTCTCAATAAATATAAGGTGCCTGGTGCTGAAAATAAACAATTTTGTCTTTCTTTGTTGCACAGAGAAAGGAGCCACCACATCCATCCCTTTTACTTATGCTGCTGAAATGATACAAGAGGAGAATGGGACATATGTCTTCCTGTTGATGACTACGTTTTACTTTTAAAGAGCACAAAATGTACAGCAACAGTAAACTCTGAGATGCAGGCTTGGTTTTATTCCTGCCTTATCTTCTAATTTAAAACAACTGACAACTACAAAGCTGCTTTGAAAGTCTGAGCTCAGCCTTTTCTTTCATATTCAGAGCTCTGTCTGACTCAGTTAAGAAAAATGTCAATTTTGGGTAGTTTTCTTGCATTTACTCATAGAGAAGTTTACATTTTCAGCTTTTTTCTTCTTCCACAGACACCTAACTGAAGCTAAGTTACTGCCACACTGTTTCACTAACCAGTACCCATGAGTAGTTTCATATCCATCAAATGGTGCTTTTTTTTAATGACAAAGCATTTATTTCATAATTCTGGCAGGCAGAAACAAGCCCTAGAGACTGTCATCCCTGCAAGTTTTATGCACAAGCAATTTTTAAAAAGCAAACAAGTAGCTCTACTTGTAGCCAGCTTCAAAATACAGACAAATTAATTTTTGAGATTTTCTAACTGGCACTGTTAATCAGAGAGTGGCAGAAGTTAAAACAAGCAAACAAGCTAGTGATCATGGTAAGTGAATGCCAAAGGCATCTGGTTCCCTCCCAGTATGGTAGGTACCATAAAAATTTCGGATTCTACCAATGATGGAGGAAGTTCTTCCCAGAGAGACTGATTTGCCATTGGAATGGGCTGCCTAGGGAGGTGGTGGAGGCACCGTCCCTGGAGGTGTTCAGGAAAAGCCTGGATGAGGCACTTAGTGCCATGGTCTAGTTGACTGGCTAGGGCTGGGTGCTAGGTTGGACTGGATGATCTTGGAGGTCTCTTCCAACCTGGTTGTTTCTATGATTCTATGCTCACTTGTAACGAATCTGTGTGGACACAGCAGGAGCAGTGTGGTACTCTCCAAAACTCTAAGAGGCTGCAAAGCACCTCTGGGAGCAGAGCAGGCAAGAGGTGGTTGTCTTTTGAAAGCATCCTTGTTATTCTCCTGTATTTCTCTTAGTCTGGTTCCTTCTTAAATGCCGCTTCAACTTATCACCCCCTACATCAACATTTAAACTTCGCTCAAGTACTTAGAGAGCCCTAGAAATTAATTTCCAAATGCTTAGGCAGGCTGCATCTGCCAGGTAGCTTAGCAGTAAGTGCATCCATCAACACAGCTATCCTGCCCTTTACTGTTTACCTTATTTAAAATAATTCTAAACAATTCCAACACCTCGGGCAGAGTTCTGATATCACTAATTCCACAATTCCCAGCTGTGCTTAATCCAGAAGTGTGTGTTTCAGCATTTCTTCTACTTCTTTTGCTTACATTGCTTCATTTCTCCCAGCTCTGAAGACCTCCATTCTCCTCCTGTCTATCTGCTTTTAAAAGTGGGTGGGAATGCTCACTGTAATTAACTCCTGGAGATGACAGTAATGTAATGCCATTACAGAGCTCCCAACTTTAGTTATTCATATTTAAGCTGAACAGGTTTCATAAAAGAAAAGTATTATTCACATTATTCAGAAATTGCAGTGTCTGTGTGAGCTACTTTTTATAGATTAAACTGAAATCCTTTCTGTGGCAGAAATCTGCTGCTTTTAAAATTTAATCATTTAGTAAAGATGGAGTTATTTTTTGCAAATTTTGTCTGGAAAATTTATCTGTGGCCTTTCTAAATTCTATGAGCTCAAGCAGACTGTCATTGGAAAGCTTGTCTTCCTTCAAAGTTGTTGTCACCCCTCACACTGCTCAGCAGCTCAGGTCATAGCCTGATGGAATCATAGAATCAACAAGGCTGGAAGAGACCTCCAAGGTCATCCAGTCCAACCTATCACCCAGCCCTATCCAGTCATCTAGACCATAGCACTAAATGCCTCAGAGCTTTTAAGCAATATGCCAGCTTGTCAAATGGTATGCCAGGCCTTCCAGACTCTTGTGGACAATGTTGAAGTTTGGTGTTCTGTTTCAAATGGAATTTCTGGGGAACGGAGCAAAGCCGGAGGTGGGGAGATTCAGGCTGGATGTGAGGAGGAAGTTCTTCACCATGAGAGTGGTGAGACTCTGGAATGGGTTGCCCAGGGAGGTGGTTGAGGCCCTATCCCTGGAGGTGTTTAAGGCCAGCCTGATCTAGGGTAGAGTGCCCCTTCCCACGGCAGGCGGGTTGGAACTAGATGATCCCTGTGGTCCCTTCCAACTCTGACTGATTTTATGAAATCTGAACAGAAGCCAAATAAGAATTACCAACTACCTTTAAGAACAAAAATGAAGTAACCTTTCTCACACACTGTCAGGTGCTTTATCAGTCACTTAACTGGCACCTTTTCCAATGTGGCTTCTAGCCTGAAAGCCTTCATCCAGAATATAACACTTCTGCGAGAACTTATATTGATCCTTTTATAAAACAAAGAACATTCTTCTCGCAATGTTTCCCCCAAATACTCCCATGCCTTTGTTACTGCTGCTGGAGAGTTTCCTATGTCCCGTTCCATGTCACTGTCAGATGTAGATGGTCACAGTCTGTCACCCACTCTGTCCTTAAAAGCTGCTGAACCTCAGGTTTGAGGCTGGCAGCTTCAGCCTCCACAGAGACAATCACGATAAGAGGGTCACAGCTGAAGGTGAAAGAGAAAACTGGCATCCCTCTCATCTCCTGCTAGGCTTTTTTAATTCCTTTCTTTACAAACTTCTATTGTGCCTTACCTGCCAGCACAAAGAAAGGAAACCTAGAAGCTGCCTGCACCTTTCACAGCAAAGTCCCACTATTCCTACTGCTATCAGGTGGTTCTAGTTGAAGCTTGAACTAAAGTGTTTCCCAAACTTATAATTGTCTCCATTGCTTCTTAGTTTTTGACATCAAGACTCACAAAAAAAATTTGTGGCTTTACAAATGTGAGCCAGCACCTTAAGTCTTGAAGCACTCTTGAAAACAACTGAAAGCAGGTATCCACCAGTATCCCACGAGCGCTGTACTGAAAGCTAGAATTGCCTGAGCCCATGATGCGTTGGTGCCAAACACACAAGCTCCATCCTTCTGACAGATCCCACTAAAAAGCCTCAGACGTGAATTCACTTCCCATTACCAACTGCTAAGTATCAAACATGTAACAGTCCTCCAAGTCACAACGTTCAAGTCCATCAGCTTAGATTTGAGAAAGGTCTTCATACATGCAGACAGGGGAGAGCTCCCCCAAATGGGCTGACTTCCAGGAACAACAGACAAACATACAAATCTCAGGCAGAGTTCAGAGCAGGCCATGTTACCTTGTCCGTGGTCATCACATACAGATTTTCTTGGGTTTGGTCAAGGACCAAGTCATTCTTTATGGGTTTGTTCAGTTCAATAGTAAGAGAGCTGTACTCATATGCAGTGGATGACAGGAACACCTGTTTCATGGAAGGAAGAAAGGTATGTGGTTAGTGTTGCTTTTTTCCCCAATTATCATTATACCTGGCTAGTACTTTAAAAGACGATAAAAAATGTTTCTGTATATATGTTAATGAATCACAGAGTCACAGAATGTTAGGCTGGAAGGGACCTTGAAAGATCATCTAGTCCAGCCTCCCTGTCAGAGCAGGATCACTTATACCAGATCACACAGGAACACGTCCATACAGGTCTGGAATATCTCCAGAGATAGAGACTCCACAACCACCCTGGGCAGCCTATTCCAGTGTTCTGTCACCCTCACAGTGAAACAATTTTTTTTCAGGTTTCCATGGAGCTTCTTATGCTTCAGCTTCCACCCACTGCCCCTTGTCCTGTCACTGGGCATCACTAAGAAGAGCCTGGCTCCATCCTCTTGGCACCCATCCTTTATGTATTTTTAAACATTAATGAGGTCACCCTTCAGTCTCCTCCCACCTGAAGAGCCCCAGCTCCCTCAATCTCTCCTCGTGAGGAAAATGTTCTGTTCCTTTAACCATCTTTATGGTTCTGTGCTGGACTCTCTCAAGCAGTTCCCTGTCCTTGAACTGAGTGGCACAGAAGTGAACTCAATATTCCAGATGCAGCCTCACCAGGGCAGAGCAGAGGGGGAGGAGAACCTCTCTTGACCTACTCACCACAACCCTTCTAATGCACCCCAGAATGGCATTGAGACCTTCTTGGCTACAAGAGCAGATGGCTGGCTCAAGGGCTAACAAGCATCTCCATTGTTTAATGGATGTATGGAGAAACGTATTGACCAAGTATATAAGGAAAAAGGCTAAGCTACCAAAAGCCTTATTAACCTCAACCTTCAATAGTAAGACAAGCTGCTCTCTGAGTGACCAGCCCCCTGAGCTGGGCGACACGGATGGTGAGTGGAATGAAGAAATGTATAGCAACCTGCTACACCACTTATACACATATACATCCATGGAACTGGATGGGATCTACCCAAGTGTACTGAAGCATCTGGCAGAAATACTCACCAAGCCACTTCACATCATTTATGAGCAGTCCTAGCTAAGTGGGAAGGTTCCAGCTGACTGGAGATAGGCAAATGTGATGCCCACCTACTAGAAAGGGTGCAAAGAGGATCCAGGGAACTATAAGCTTGTCAGTCTGACATTAGAGCTGGGGAAGGTTATGGAGCAGCTCCCTTATGTGCTATTATGTGGCACCTACAGGACAAGTAGATGATCAGGCCTGGTCAGCATGCTTTTTTCAAAGGCAGGTTCTGCTTGACTAACCTGATCACTGTCTATGACAAGGTAACCTGCTTAGTAGATGAAAGAAAGGCTGTGGATGTTGTTTACCTGCACTTTAGTAGAGCTTGACACTGTTGCCTACAGTAATCTAGAAAAACTGGCTGCTCATGGCTTGGACAGGTGTACTGTTAGCTGGGTAAAAAAGCAGCTAGGTGGTGAATGCAGTTAAATCCAGATGGTGGCTGGTCACAAGTAGCGTTCTTTGGGGCTTGGTATTTGGGCCTGTTCCCTTTAATATATTTATGAATGATTTGAATGAGGGGATTGGCTGCACCCTCAGGAAGTTTGCAGGCATCAAGCTGAGCAGGAGTTTTGATCTGCTTGAGGGTATAAAAGCTTTGGGATTGTTTAATCTGGAAAAAAAAGAAGCTCAAGGGAGACCTTATCCCTCTCTACAAAAGGAGGCTGTAGTGAGGTCTGTATTGGTTTCTTCTCCTAAGTTATAAAACAAGAGAGAATGGGCTCAGCTGTGCCAGAAGAGATTTAGATTGGTTATTAGGAAAAAAAAATTCTTCTCTAAAATCATTACCAAGTATTAGACCAGGCTGCCCAGGGAAGTGAACTCCATCCTTGGAGGTATTTCAAAGACATGCAGATGTGGTGCTTAGGGACATGGTTTGGTGGTGAACTTGGCAATGTTAGGTTTGACTCTGATTCTGTGATTAATGAAAATCTTGTTTACTCAAGGTTACAAATTCAGATTAGGAAAAACTTCTCAGTTTGAAGTAAATGGCATTAAAAGCAGCAAGCAAAGCATAAACATAGTGAAAAGAAATTGCTCACTGCCACAGTAAGCTAATATTTCTATCTTTTTTGTTAAAGACTGATTTATTTTAGTGCTGTGAAATTAATATTCTCAATTCAGAGCCCTTGCACTTGACTGTGTTCAAATTTGTTGTCTTCACTCACGGTAACCATCGGTTTCAGCTTCAAATTTTAGACCGTGTAACGGCACATTGCCATTGCTGCCTTTCAAGCAAAAGAAGGTGTTTGGCATTGCAGTCTTGACATTTTAACAGCACAAACACAGGAAACCTTGGGTCCCACATCATACAGTCAGAATTCAGCAGAGCTCCAGCTTGGTCTTTGTACTGCCACCTCTATTCACTGAATAGCTGGAATAATTACAAAATGAAAAGTTGCTCTTAAACTAGTATGGGCTTGAATATAGATAAGTCTAGAGCAGCTGGTAGATTTCCGAAGGCTGTTTATATAGGGCTCTCAGTAGGTATCTATTCCTTTGGGAAAAGTGTCATTCAGGTGATGCTAATTCAATCTTTGTATTGAATGGCTGAGGTACATCAGAAATAGTGTGGGTTTTCTCTGAAATTAAAAATGCCAGGTTCCAAGAGAATTTGCTCCTGGTATGTGATCTTATAAATCCCATTTACTTTTGGAGTAGAAGTATGCTAGCAGTACAGTGTGAGACCTTTTTTAAACCCCTTTTTAAACACCTTGCAGTTTGTTACCTTAAGAATTTTACCATCTGACGTTCCCAGAAAGGCCACAGTATGCCCGTTCTCCACAGCCACAGTGACAGCCGTGAGATTCATCCCTTCTTTCTGCAGCACTGGCTTCTCTATAACACCATTCTTACTTCCCAAAAGGTACGGTAAGTGTTCGGAGCCACAGGGGAAATTTTTGCTTGCATTCTAATAGGAATAGCAATACAGAGCAATGTTAAACATTCAGATCACTAATTCTGAGCTAAGAATGAAGTGCAACTCTATTACCAGACAGTATAATACCTCTCAAACATAGAAGAGTAGAAAGAGAGAAATGGATTGTCTGGCCATTTTCCCCCAGCCAACAGGCAGCGATCACAAAACAGCTTACTAATTGCAAACTGCTTCAATGCTTTCACTTTCCAGGAGACATGGAGAGAGAAATTCTTTTGTTTCTATTTCATTAAACTGCACAGTTTAAAAAGTAACCAGTCTGTTTAACTGAAATGAATGTCATGCACATTGAGTTGACCAATTTTCTGTTGAAGACTGGGTTTTGTTCCTTAATTTGCTGCTATCCATAGGAAAGCAACCAACTGGCAACCATCTCATGAACTTCAAAACATTCCCTCTTCAATATGCTTTACTACCATGCTGCAGGGAGGTCCACCAAAAGGAAGTTCATCCACATCTAGCCTTTTCTGCTATATTTGGTAATGAGACTGTCTTTCTGATCTAAAATCCACAGCCCCCATTTGCCAGAAGCCACATTCGTTCCACTTGTCACATTTGGGATTCCTACCTTTGAGGCATACCCCATATGCAGGATACTCCATAAACTAACACTGGTGTACTCTGTATTCTGTTGGCTTCTTAGGAGTGCTGTTGACCTACTGTGTAGGAGAGGGCTGCGGTTTCATGAGATGCAGGATTACAGGTCAACACCAATATAAGGTACTCTCATGTTCCACCTCTTCAGCTATTCACTCCTACCCTTGCTCTGTAGTGCACCACTTCTCAGTCTGTGCTCAAACAGCTACATATGCAAGTGTGCCCCTTGCTCAGGTTGGGGAATTAAGGCATACTCCTAAAGCTGGGTGAGTTATTTTTAAGATGACCCAATTCCTCAACCCAATTTAGGGTTGGCTGCAGTAACAAATGTCATGCACAAGAAGGGCCTGTGGATGTGAGCAAAACAATTATAAAATCAACAGAGATGTTTAAAACTGGCTTTCAGAGATATAGACATAAATTGAAGAGTATCTGGAAGGGTGTAACAGTGCCCTCCAAAAACATTATAGACAAGGCAGTGACAAGTCACAGAAAGAAGCTGATTGTGATGATACAAAACCATTTTGAGCCAGAGCAAAATACAACAAACACCTGAATGTAAGAAACATGAATTTCCAGTCACCTGAAAATTCAAATCCATGTGACTCCAGACATCACCTACAAAATTCTTAATACCATCCAAAAATACTGTAAATATGTTGACTGAGACCAGAATTATCTATAGTTGTCATCTGGAAGCTGATCATGTGCTTAACAAATCACTGCATTTGACTCAGTAGTTTCCATACCAGAAAGAACCCTTTAAAAGAAAATTAATTTCTGAAACCAATATTAATCTTTCAGAAGATATAAAATGTTTTTTTAAATACTCAAAATGATTACTATTTTGCACTTCTTCCTCAACCACCCCACTAACCACACTCCATGTCTATAGCAAATCCAACAATTGGGTTTTCAGTCATCTGATCCCACTATACTTTTGCTCAAAGGCTCCCCAAAACAAGCAGTTGTGTATTTCCCACTACTTTTAATACAGTTTCCAAAACTGATACTGATATTACCAGTCCATGTGATGCACAGGGGTTTTCTGCTGCAAAAAGTTTGTAAAACGAGCTGGTATTCTTTTTAGTGTAGCAGTCGTTTCGGTTTTTTTCCATCTTTTCATTGATGTGCCGCAAGGAAAACACACACATGGCAGATTTTAGAGAGCCGTTTTCTTTGTTAACTTTGCTGAAGAGTGCAAGAAGAACTTTGTCATCTGAGAGGGCATCCATAGTTTGTCCCTGCTGAGCCATGCTCTCAGCCAGCTCTTCTCCTGGGGTAGTGACGTAAGCAGAGTGACAGTGGTCATAAGCACCATCATCATCTTGGCAACCCAAGTCCATCTCAAAGTAGGAATAATAGTGAGCATCATCTTTGCAGAGCCGTGCAATCAGTGTGCGGTTATTGACAGGCTGCTTTTCTTGCTGGTTAAAAATAAAATAAACGTAATTTTTATCCTCAAAGACTGCCACAAATTGTTGTGTGCTTGATGAGTGATAAGCTGACTTAACAGCTGCCGAGTCTGTATACATTTCAAAAATGTCTTTCCCATCCCTTTCGTAGAGCTGACGAGTACTGATTATTATCCCATTGTCATTTGGTCCATTCCCTTTCCCAACAAACAGCACTCGATCATTATTCAAGGATGTGATCAATCCCACAGTTGATACATTCTCATCGTTGCTTGCTACAAAGGACTTTTCTCCACTACTGTCTACGTAATGCTTCACATTGCTAATGTCTTCAAGATCTCGGATGGCACAAATTCCTTTAAAAAGGCTTCCACACACCACAATTGTTTTATCTGCCTTGTTCAGCAACAATAATTTGTTGTAATTGTCAGTCAGTACTGCCTCTTTACATTGATTTTCATCAATGGGAGGTGTGCACTTTTTGTTGTCGTTTTTTGGACCTGTTTCCACAGACCTTATTATCTTCAGATTTGGTGCAAGCTGAAACAAAAAATTTACCACTCCCAAATAGATTATCCCAGTGTCATTGTCCACTGTTAGATGATTAAGCTCTGTGTCACTCTTAAAATAATTCAGTTCCTCATTTCTGGAAGAGGTGACACAAAAGCAGCAAAAAAAGCACAGTGTCCACATCCATAAAGCCATTTCTATGTAATACCTGAAAAAGGAAAGAAAAGAAGAACTTAAAACATACTGAAAAATACAATTTACACAAAATTCAGTAACGTGAATGTTTTTTTTTTCTTTCATAATTTCAGACAAAAATACACTTACCCTTATGCATGTATAGACATCAAGAACACCATGGAAAGCCTCAAATCCTGCTAACTGACCAGCAATTTAATATGTTGGGCAAGGATTAAATAAGTTTACATATCTAAATTATTAAAATGTAATCAATTAGATAATAACTCCTGTGGTAAACCATGATTTGCCATTGGAATGGGCTGCCCAGGGAGGTGGTGGAGTCACTGTCCCTGGAGGTGTTCAAGAAAAGACTGGGTGAGGCACTTAGTGCCATGGTCTAGTTGACTGGATGGGGCTGGGTGCTAGGTTGGACTGGATGATCTTGGAGGTCTCTTCCAACCTGGTTGATTCTATGATTCTATGAATTTGAAACAATACATAGTGTCAAGAAATGTGTTTCTCCAAACAGCTTCATACTGTGTGACTTACTTATTGTTGAGATTTTAAAAATAAGATGGAATACCCCATTTTATTAACAGAGTATCCCTGCCTTAACAGAGGAGAAGAATTCACACAACAGTGCTTGAGACATTTGGTGTCACAAAACTTCCCTCAGAAAGGAAAAAAAAAATCCATTGACTACAAATAAATCTGGATCTGGCTGTTGATGCTCTTCAATAAAGCATTACGCCAATCCTTCATCCTTGTAAAGCTGGAAGATGGTAGAGTCCTTAACATGCCACACTGCACTATAGCCCCACTTTAATTTACTAGACAACTATCTTATTAAATAAATCTATCTTAAGAACATCGCATTGAGTCTCATGGGATTAAGATTCTGTTACTGCTTTGGTTTGATATTTTTTTTCAGAATTTTTACTTCCCAAGCCAATCACCTGTCTCTTTGGAATTAGACAAAGACCTTCTGAAACTTGTAAAAAGGGGTCTTATATCAGCCTGAGGAGTTAAACAAGGAGGCAAGATCCTGCTGGTTACTGGCACTGTGAATAAAAAAG
Organism: Pogoniulus pusillus; assembly: GCF_015220805.1. Classification (NCBI taxonomy): domain Eukaryota; kingdom Metazoa; phylum Chordata; class Aves; order Piciformes; family Lybiidae; genus Pogoniulus; species Pogoniulus pusillus. The sequence goes on along the minus strand of NC_087267.1, from coordinate 25,368,850 downwards.
GGCAAAAAAACCACCACTACCATCATCCACAACAAAACCAACCAAACAAACCAGAAAACAGAAACATTTACCAAAGTAATAGAACAGGTGCAAGTGTTGTAGAAAAAAAAAAAAAGGCATAGAATCTTAAACCAAGGAACTGAAAAAATAAGAAGAAAATTAATAAAAATAGTAATAAAGGATCCACGCTCCTGAACTTTTGGTTAGCAAAAGACTCTTGTGCAATGTGAAAGAGAATTATCTGAATCATCACTTTTACTGGATAACTCAAGTTAAATGTCAATGACTGGGCTGTAAAAGTTTGAGCAGGGAGGGAAGAACTCCTGTGAGCACGAGCCACCTGCCACTTCCCCAGACCACTCTGGCACCACCAGCAAGGCGAAGTAAATTCCCACTCTCCAGTACTGACTGCATTTTGCTTCTCTGTGGAGGAAAAGTGTGTGCAATAGTGACAACAGCTTTTCTAAAAGTGGAGTGATTCTAGCTTCTGAAACCCCAAAAGCCTACTAAATGCAACTCAGGATAGTAATGAAGATAAAACACTACTACAGTATTGTTTTGCTAAAGCTTTTATCATATACCAAACTGACTAGCTAATTATAACTGAGGTCAATGAGACACTGCATTAATGACAGCCCAAGTCTGAATTTCTAATGATAGGCTGACCTCATATGACAGTGACCAAGAAAATGGTAAGAATTATAACCCAATTCTTCAGGCACACAGACTTCAGCACGTGACTTGCAATGTAATGCAGGTTTGGACCTCTTTACAACAACCTTAGACCTGCTTTAAGGAACCCAGAAGAATTCTGATATTATATGTCAGGAACTCCTTTTTAATTCATGCTCCCAAGGACCTCAATTTTCTGAACAAGCTTTGATCCCAGTTTACATCTCTGTGGCTAAGTGGCATGTCATAATGCATGCCATCTAGTTTAAAATATTTTCACTTACAGTTATCTAAAATGAAATAAAAACCCCCTGAACTTGACATACCATTGCAGTGATTTTTTATAACAGTTTTATCATTCTACTACCTGTTGCACAAGGATCAAACACCAAAGAATGCAGATTCATTAGTTCCTGCTTTTCTCACGATGTAATTACTGTTAGAGTATTATAATTTCTTCTGTCAGTGAAAAAAAAAAGATATTTAAAAACCTGTATGCCTAAAATGAATGGGAAGTAATTTATTGTACCTATATGTCCTTTTATTTCAGTGGATTTAAAAATCACTTAGGGGACAGAGGCTGCACTTGCCATACACCTTCCTTCATCTCATGGGCAGAACAAAGTCCTTCTAGTTCATGCCAGACCAAGGATTTAAGGAAAACACATTTTGCACTTCTAAACCAGGCTCTCACAGGAATAATTAATCTTTCTGTACAAAAATGGGTAATGCTTCTTCCCCACTGTTTTCTGTATTGTTTAATTACCAATTTGTTATTTAAATTACTCAGAACTATATGCATTCGCCATTATTTCTGCCTTTTTTGTTGGTGGAGTTTTTGGGGTTATTTTTGGTATTTATTCTCTGCCACCTCAGTCTCATGACAAACACTGACAGACTATCTTAGACCTCCATGCAAGGCAACAGTTCCCCATTCTCCATACCTGCTAGTTTCACTTCCCACTTCCTCTTCAAATCCAACAGTAAACAATAGTTAAATATGTGAAAGACCACAGAATCACAGAATGCTAGAGGTTGGAAGGGAACTCCAGAGATCACTGAGATCCAGAATTAAATTCCCATGAACTTCCCAAATACCAGCTTAATAGAAGAAAAAAGCAAACAAAATAAAATGCCGTGCACTACAACTACAGCTCATTCTCACCTAACCTTAACTTAGTAGGGAAATAGTAGCTGCAGGAATCCTGCTATGACCAGCTGATGTGGTAGGAAGAGCAGGGCTTCTATTAACACAGATGTCCTACTGATTCAGGTGCTATGGAAAAGTACCAAGAAACGGTTTCCTGCTGTGAAAAACTGTTTTGAATGAACAAATTGTGAAAATATGGGAGAAAATTAGTAAGAAGCCCAGGCTGGATCATGCAGTCCAAAATGTTCAGCATAGCAAATGCATTTCCAATGGTTTAATCACATACAAGGGCCTGTGTGGCTTACTCAAACTCATATTCTGGTCCTGAGAGCTGGCATTCACCCCCTGAACTCAATTTGCACTCAGTTTTAAGCCCTTGGCAGGCCCAGGATTAAAAAAGTGCAACAGAGTAGTTAACCATATAATTTTTTAGTCTCTTGAAGTCTTTATCCTGCCTCTTGCTCCCTACCCCTCCATATCATAAGAATAATTTTTATCACTTTCCTATCACAATTACAATAAATTCTTTTTTTCGTATTCCTCCTAGTCTCATCATTACCTTCCCTCTCCCTCCCCCGTTTCAAAACATACTCCTTTTCTGATTCCTACACCTTACAGACAACTGAAGGTGACTTCGATGAGTACCAAAGTGCTAAATCAAATGAAAGTGTGGGTAACACACAGCCTCACCCCTGTCTCTCAGAGATGCGACAGGTCACAAGAGAAGTGAGACAGCAGCAATGAGGCACTTGCAAAGAAAACCATCCCAAAAAAGCATCTTTTGCTGCTTACCAGAAATATGAAAGTCTAGAAGTTATATATAGGAAACACAAAGCATCCAGGAGAACACTTCTTACAGGAGAACTGCCATAAAGTGACACCATGTCAGAATGACACAGATACCAGAGATCTGCCCCACTGCTAGATCAATTTTAATTTAAGTATTCCTAACTTCATGTCTTTCTACTCAACGAGGGCCAGTAACCTTAAGGAGTGGTCAATTCTTCAAACAGCATGCAGAACAAAAAGAGCAATGATAATCTACAAGCACAAAGCAAGTTTCAAATTGACTTCACACCATTATAAATACTCCTAAGAACTAGCAACAGCAACATGCTGACATGAACGTGGTAAGGGTTTTCCTCTGACTCCATAATCCTCTGGTGTACCTTTATATAGGAACCTTCAAGTTTCCAGCCAACCCCAGTAACTTCTCTTTAGCCTTCACTATAGCTTTATGTTACTTAATTTCCTACATTCGTTTTAGCTGAAGTGAAAGAATAACAAATTTCATCTGAAATTGGAATAACTGAGAGAACTAAAGCAAGTGTTATTCCCAAAACTAAAGAACAAGAAACTCTTCAGTAAAGGCACAATTTCACCAGGTTTAGCTTCTGGAGATTTTTTTGCAGAGTTATTCATCACCAATTACATATATATATATATTTATTTACACACACACACACACACACTTAAACTCTGATACTGCACGTCATCCAAAGTTTAGTTACTTGAAATGCTGGGTCTAGAGACAAACACCTCTGCCAAGAGAACCTGTAACAGTAAGTGATGCAGAGAACTATGGCTGTACCTGCAAACTTTCCTCTAATCAATGATACCCCAAAACACCCTGAAATTGACAAAAAAAAAAAAGGTATAAAGATCCGAAATTTGCAACACCCAAAGAATGCATTGTCATATATATCTGGGGGAAAAGGAATGAAAACGTATTTATCGTCTCCCTTATTTTGAGTAACTTTGATTTTCAGCTTCTTAAAGGTTTTCCAGATGTCCAAAAGAATTCAGCTCTACTTTGTAAGCTCTAAAGAATTCAGAACTGAAACTGGAGAATATTCTCATGTGTGAGGTAGGGGATGAACAGATTTTCACTTTAGCTGTCGAAGTTTCTACTTCTGTAAGAACTTCAGGTAAATATGAGCACTCTCTTCTCCAGCTACAACTTTTATTACTATTTCCTAAAAGCAATGAACAATGGAGATAGTTGGTTCACAGAAAGAACTACCTGGCAAAACATTCTTCAGGATTCAAACCTGTTTCTTAAGAGCCCAGCAACATGACAGAAAGGCTTTGGAGAATAAAGAACAACCTCTTTTTTAGACTATGGCATAGGTCCAAAATTGGTTTAGTAGAAGCACCAAGTATGGTGTCCATCCCTTTAGCTGTGACAGTTTGCTGTTAGTAGGTGTGACCTATGGGTCACTGAGCTGCAGGAGGTTATTTTGTAGAGAATGAAAAACCAATATCCATTTCATTAGAAGTTGTGATAGCCTGTAAGGCTCAAACGTGAAAAAAGCTATTTTCCTTCTCTTTCACTGCTTCTCAGAGCACAATTTGATGAGATGCAGGGCATTTTCATATGGGACAAATCATCCTATCTGGGCAAACTGCTGGATAAGTGGGAAAATATGGACAAATACTTATAATACTGATTCTACTTCTAATGTGGAAGACAAATTTTTTTCTTGCTTTCACAAAGAAAATCCTTATTTTTCTTAATTTGAGTAATATTTAAAGATAAAAGGTTTCATATTTTAATATGGGTAATAGTTATGTTAATGTGGATCTTCTTTTAAAAGAGCTTGTTAGGAATTATGGATTTGCCAAGAAAATAATAAATGTTACTCCTCAGTCTCTGTGCATTCTGCAGGTGTTTTTCTGCAATCCCTGGGTAAACCTACTGGCATATACATGGAATCACAAACTTACTTTACAGAAAAGCAAGGCTCCTATGTCACTGTATCACGTGTCAAGAATAAGCTGTGCTTAGTTGACCCTAGCTGGATGCCAGGTACCCACCAAAGCCACTTTATCACTTTGCTTTCCTCAGCTGGACAGGGGGAGGGAAAGAAAGGCTCATGGATTGAGATAAGGTCAGGAAGAGATCACTCACCAATTACTGTCACAGTCAAAACAGACTTGACTTGAGGAAATCAGTCAATCAAATCAGAGTATAAGAAACAACCTCACATCTTAGAATACCTTCCTCTCACTGCTCCTTTCTTCCCAGTTTCTCCATCTCTTTCCCTCAAGTGGTGCAGGGGATTGGGAATGGGGATTGTGGTCAGTTGTCTCTGTTGCTCCTTCCTCCCTACATTCTTCCCTTGTTTCAGCATGGGGTCTCTCCCACAGAAGACAGTCAACCACGAGCTTCTCCAATGCGAGTCCTTCCCAGGAGCTGCAGTTCTTCATAAGCTTCACCATGAGCCCTTTGCAGGATCACAAATCCTGTCAGCAAACCTACTCCACTGTGGACTCCTCTCTTTGTGGGCCCACAGGTCCTGTCAGAAGCCTGCCCTACTGCAGGCACTCCGTGGGGTCACAGTCTCCTTTGGACATCCACTTACTCTGGCTTGGGCTCCTCAAGTATTCTCAGGACCCTTTCTGGCCGCTGTTGGGCAGTAGTATTTTCCCCTTCTTAAGTATGTTATGACAAAGGTGCTACCACAGTTACTGATTAGCTCAGCCTAGCCCAACAGCTTGTCTGTCTTGGAGCTGGCTGGCATTGGCTTCAGCTGTGTTGTGGAGGGCCTGTAGGCCAGAAAAGAGGCTTACTTATGCCTTGACCTGCCTGGACATGTTTCTCTGCCAGGACCCCTGGTTGTAAACAGGTTGTGTAAGCCCCAACACACCCAGCTCCTGTCTCCCTGGAGTAAGCTCATGAGATCCCCATATTTGGGAAAGTCCAGGCAAGTGCTTCTGCCTATTATGGTAAGGTTTGGCTGACTGCCAACCTGATTGGTCATTCTAGTGGCCAAGGGGCCCATTAATCTTGGCCCACATTCAATAAATAGGGGTGCACAGGTAAACAACGTGCTCAGACTCGCTTGCACAGCTCTGACCCTCACTTGCAGCTCAGATGCTACCTTGATAGCTCAGCCGCTCAGACCCCCACACTTGGACTCCATTGCACAGCTCCGATGCTCAGACCCTCATGCTCTGACCTATTCGCAGCTCATCTGCCTGGGTACCTTTCTGGCAGTGCTCATGTAAGCCTGCTTATATATATTTATGTGGAGCCTGTAGTCTCCTAAGCCAGCTGTGCACATCTGCATGCTACTGTGTTATCAGGACCAGATCCTGCATTGCCTGCATTTACCTACGGAGCTCAGACTCCGAGCAGCCGCGCACATCCTGCATGCCTGCTGCCTATCACTGCCTGGTAAGCAGATTACAGCGTGCCAGTGCCACTGAGACAACCAGGAAGCAGACCCTGGATTGTCTGCACACACACACACGGCCTGCTAGCTGTGAGAGCAGTGCCAGAGACAGCACGATATTCGCCTACTGTGCCTGAGATCCTGCCAGCTGAGAATTCCTGGACACAGCATTCAGAGGAAGCCAGCAGCACCAGAGGCAGAGATCACATCTTTACCAAGGAGAACAAGGTCAGAAACCTATTTCCCCAGAAGCTGGGAAGATTTCTCCTTTCCCCTCAAGCCGGGAGGATTCCAGCCTCACAGTCCATGGGCAGAGACCCTGGAGAATTGGACACTGGGATAGGCTGTGACATAGTCCCGGAGAGTGATTAATAATTAATAAGAGTTGTGAGTAAAAGCTTTAATACTTCTGTAAATATCTGTTACCTCTGCTGTAGAGCAGAATAAGTTTCAGCCTGCTCTGCTGGGCAAATAGCATAGAGACCCCGAACGGCATTAAGCTGCGGGGAAAACTCCTCTCTCTGTTTATAGTTTGAATGTTTGCTAGTTAATTAACCAGTTCCTGTACATATTTTATCCTGGATTGTTTTTGATAACCGTGTATTGAATTTTAATATTAATATACTGTGCTTGGGGGTGGCAAGAGTTCAGAATATTGAGATTAATAAATAGATATTTTTATATAAAATTATCTCACCCCAATTAATTTCTCCCCTCCGCCAAAATAGGCATATGGGCTGAGAATCCCCCTCCGCGACAAGCTGGCATGGTGGAACGTTCTAGCAGCTTCTCACAGAAGCCACCCCTTTAGCCCCACTGTTACCAACACCTTGCTACACAAACTCACCAGACCAATACCATGCTTTCATCTGGCAAGAATGAGCCCACAATGAAGTAACTCTATCTTTCATGCCTGCAGCATCTGCAGAGGCCAGTGATGGCTGAGATGGGAGTGTGCACTGGATGATTCCCCTGAGAGAGGGGCATGAGTAGGAAGAGCCTTATTCCAGAAGCTCTCATCTTTCGGAAGACTTCAGCTGTCAGCAGCAGAAAGCTCAGATAACACACCCTGAGAGAGCCGATTAAATCAAGTGGGCATAGAGGCTTCTCACAGCTTGGCTGTCTGGAAGCTCAAGGGCATAAAGGGACACGTTTGAAAGGCAGAAGCAGTGTTGCATGAGCAAGCCCACCCAAAGAGAATTTTAAGGACTTTTCTTGACCTTTATTTACAAGGTCATCCCCACCAAGCTTCCTATAAAGGCAGAAGACGAATTTTGAGTATCTGGTACCACCAGTCAACTACCAAAGATCATCAAATATTCTTCATGTTTCACAGTCTCTGAGTGGGTTAAACAGGGGATCTCATCCAGCTCTACTATGTTTGGTAACTACAGTAAAACAGTATTGCCACATACAAATGGGTCAGCAACCCAAACAGAAATGTTTTCCTGTCCTAATATAGCAGAGGTTTCACCAGCATTGAAATTGAATTGGTAACTGAGGGGCACAACCGCTTTTTACAATAGGTCCTCTAGCCATCAGCACCCCAGCATCTCCATGCTAAGGACTCTGACAAAACTTGTGCAAAGTAGGCAAGGTGGAGTCCAAAGTTTAAGTGAGGCAAGCTGCCAGCAAAATCAGAGTTCACATTAATAATTGTGTCATTAGCTTCAAGCTAAATTAATAACACTATTAGTAGTCTGAATCAAGGCCTTTCATCTGTGCACATTTGAACTCCAAAGTACTTAATATTCTGATCCAGGCCCAAATTGAAAGAGGAAGCAATGTAAGTCTCAATTTTTCAACTGGGAGTCACTCAAAAGAGCATTAAAAGCAGGTAATGAGACTGAGAAAATGCAGACTTCCAGAGTTTGTGATTGCACTCAAGAATTTCCAATAATGTGCTGTCTCTGCAACATCAGCAGGTAAACAAAAAAAGAAGAGTAGTGCTCTGCAGATTTTTATGCACTCTTAGAAGCAGAGCCATGCTACACCAAGTTGAACTCTAATGAATTATCTGGTTATTACAGCCAGATCTGGCACCAATTTGACCTTGAAAATCTTTTATATCATGGATTCTGCCATAGTCCAAGGGTGTTCTTTTTGCTATTCTTAGGAATCAAAACAAAAATTCTCTCAAGTATCTGCAAGAGTTCACAGTGTGAAGTAGGTTAGAAAAAAAAAGTCAATAAAAATAGCTGCTGTGGAAAGACCTCATTCCACAGCATTAGCTACCAGCAATTCAGTATAAAACAGAGTATAAACCAGCTTGAGACACAGGTACCTTATGCCAGGAAGGTCCCTTCAAATCCTAGTTTTTTTAATTGTAATGTCTGCTATGAAGACAAGCATTCATATTATCACCTCAAATAAGAGGCTCGTATATACACAATCCAGCTCCACTGATGCAGGCAGCAGCATATATGTAGGGTGAAGAAATTATGCAGAAGCAGACCTGCATTCCTGCCTTCCTGGACCACACCTCCCTTTCAGTCTGGACGTCGACATTCATCCCTGCATAATTTTGGCATTCTCTCAGTAGAACTGAAGCACCCATTTTAATGAGGCTTTGCTTTCTCAGTGATACAAAGATGTAGTTGATCTGCAAGAAAAGCAGCCAAGTGACACGTTTAATAGGAAGTAGCTGATTCATCAGGATTCTGAACCCACAAAATCTGACCTGCTTTGTGGTTGTATTAAAACCACGAGCTCTCCTAATTAACAAAAACTTAAGACTTCCACGACCCCCTCCACACCTTATTGAGTACTGAGGCCAGGGATGGCCTATGGCTGCATCAGTCTGCAGTTGGCACAGGACCATACAGATCTCTCCAAACACTTTCAGCCACTTAGACTTTTATGCTACCTGCAAGTGGACAACCCTGATTTGTCCTCAAGTGTAAAACACTCACCACAGTATCTGAGCTGCCTAGTCTTTCAGAGAGGATGGCTCCTTGCAGCAATTGCTGTGCAAGGCGTCCACAGAAACTCTGCAGAAAGCACGGACACCCCTTGACTAGCCACAGCTCCATGCAGCCCTGGATTATTTTACCTCTTCTGTAACTGAAGAAAACGTTTCTGTTCTTGGGGGCCCAGCAAAAAATTGAAACTGACATGGGAAGAAGAACTCAGAGAGCTAGGATAGCTTTAATTTGCTGGCTTTCCCTGCACTAATAAGGGTATTACAGCACAGGGAAAAAAATGCATTTATACTGATAGTAAAAGAACTCTGTGTCACCAGCTCTGCACTACAACAACGAATTGCTTGTTTTCAGTGCTAAGGTCATCTTCAAGGACTGGTTTCAGACTTCCCCTGGAAGAAACAAGTAAGGAGGAGGATTTTTTCCCAGTGTGTGTCAGGGAATCTGAGCATGACCACGTGGAAACAAACAAAAACTATTCTGGCTCCTTCCTTGCCAGACATAGTTCTTTGTCATAATTAACCATTAAACACACACACACACACAAAGTAACCAAACCAGAGAACATTTCCAGCATGTGTAAAGCTTTACTTTCTCTACAAATTACACAAATAGGACTCAAAGGGTCACAGGCAGGAGGTCCATATCACCCTCCTCCTCAAACAGAAGCTCCAAACCATACTTCAGATGTCCGATGCAGCCGCAGCCTTCTGCAGCAACACCAGCCCACTTTGTCAGCAGCTCAAACCTGCATGTACCCTTTGCAGGCAACAGCCGGGGATGTCCTTGCTGTGACAGCTATACAGAATAGCACAAAGACTTTCAAAGGTAGGTAGCATTTTGGCACAAGGCAGAGCCGTAACATTTAGGTTGTTGGGTTTTTTTTCCCCTGTTACATTATAATGTTATAGAACTTAATAGAAGAAACAATGGTAAGGCTGTATGAAATTTATCGCATAAATCAGTGGGATAAATCAATTTGCACCCAAAAGTCAATGAAACAAATATGGCAAGTAGTCTTGTTGGACGACTGACTAAGATCCTTCACAAGGAAGAGCCTTGAGGACATTAGACTTGGGAAGGTGAAGTCTTCTGAGCAAAGGAGATGGCTGTGAAATGCAGAACTGGTCCCCTTTTCTCTTGCTAATTACAATGTGAGTGCCCCACCCCTCGGACAGATCTAATGTATTGTCAAGAGGAAAGGGGGTATCAAAGGTTTCCGATTTCAAAACCAGGGCTGGAGAGTTGAAGGCAGTATCGCACCTGGGTAAACACTGGGTAGTCCTGAAAGGTAACATAAGCACTGAGATAGGAGAGTGGTGGATTTCTGTCTTCGTGTGTGAAGTCAGGAGTGGCAAAGTATCTTCCTAGATTTGATATTATTTTGTATGTATAAAATGCAGCACATGTACTATAAGGTGTGTTAGCTTCTTGACATCACCCTGCTCAGGATCATAATAAAGTAGGTCAAGAATCCATTTTTGGGACAACAGTCTCTAAAGCCTCACGCAACAAAATCCTTTCCTAATTCTGCCTTTCACTTGGTGGTGTTTGCTGTGTGATTCCCTGTCTCATCATCATGCTGTCTTCTCATTCTTTTGTTTCTCCTGATTCTGTTTCCCCATTTGGGTTTAATGGATTCCTGTCATCTTCATTTTAATATAGTTATCTGGCTGAGCAAGTGTTTTATCCAGAATTTCTGAGAGGTGGGACAGAAGCTCTAGGAAAATGAGAAGCTGTCAACCACACTAAGGAGTACTAAAATATATATTGTACTTAGGCAGCAGATAATGCGAGCCAGAAGAAAAGGGAGGGAGGCAGACAAGGATGGGAAAAATTATTGAAATGGAAAGTTCATTGAATGCTGGAAGCCAAGAAACACATAGCTGAGGAATGGAAAATTTTCCTGGCTTCTTCTGCTGGAGATAAATGGCAGAGGTTTTTCTGGTTCATCTTTCTTGCAGTTCTCTAAACTTCCTATGTCCATGGTGGTATTGCTCATTTTGATTTCTCTGAGATTAAAGTGTGAGTTTTCTTCTCTCTACCCTTCAAATTAATGTTCATGACAGGTTTTGTTTAAGCCTTTTTATTTTTTCTCTCTCACACATCCTTTCATATCTTACAGCTCTACCTCCCCACCACCTTCTTTTCTTCTTAGGCGCAGCCTTCAAGTTTTCCTCTCCTATGGCTGCTACTACTACACCTTGAATACTCTCGTGGAAAGTCTCTGATGACAAAACAGTAGATGGAAAAAAAAAGCAGCGGGGCGGGGGTGGGGTAGTGGCGGTACAAAGGGAAGTTAATGAACCTCAGGTGATTTTCAGACCTCAACGGGGAGTCAGACGTACTCATTGCCTCACAGACTTCCTATCTCTTTTCAAACCTTATCTCTAAATACTTTTTTTGTTTCTTGACTGCTTTTTCCTCACCTATTCATTTCCTGGTTGTGGCTTTTGGCTGGCTCAGGTGAGAAAAGACAAAACAAAATCGCAGCAGTTGGATTTGTGTTCCCCCCCCCCCCCCCCCCGTTTCTTTCCTTCTCTTTTTAAAATAAAGACATGAGAGTTATCTAAACGCAGAGAGAGTCTCTGCCTCTAACATATCAGTGCTAACTTGCACTGATCCAATCTGCCTGGACAGACATTGTGGGCACTTCTTCTATTTCCATTAATTGTAATTCACTTCAAATTTATATAGCCAGTTAACCAGTAATTTGCACAGACCTGACAGCAACATCTACCTGCGTCCATCTATTTAAGGGCCTGTCAGCAAAAGCATTATAAAATCTCCTTTTTATGGATGCATAACACTGCCATAAAATGTGTTTTCCTAGCTTCCCAACTGTCCAACATTATTTAATCTCAAGGAGCACTTTACTTCAGAAAAGAAGCATGATACAATGTGTGAGGAAAATATATCACCAGCCATTTCATGCCAGTGTCTGACTATCCCTCCAAAACAGAGGTCCTTCCTTTAGAATTGCAAGTCCTTTGCCATGCTACAATCTGCAGGACAGCTTCAACTCACGCAGAGCAGACAAAAATACAATCAGCCAGTTTGCATAGGTGGGCTTGGATCCACTACAACTGAAGAGAGGTTGTAGCCAGGTGGGGGCCAGTCTCTCTTCTCAGGCAACCAGCAATAGAACAAGGGGACACAGTCTCAAGTGGCGCCAGGGGAGGTATAGGCTTAATATCAGGAGGAAGTTCTTCCCAGAGAGAGTGATTTGCCATTGGAATTGGCTGCCCAGGGAGGCGGTGGCATCACTGTCCCTGGAGGTGTTCAAGAAAAGACTGGATGAGGCGCTTGGTGCCATGGTCTAGTTGACTGGACAGGGGTAGGTGACAGGTGGGACTGGATGATCTTGGAGGTCTCTTCCAACCTGGTTGATTCTATGAACCTGCCAACCAGGCCAGGACCTGTTTATGGCCTCTACTGAGAGCTCTAACAGGATTTAGGTGATGCATAAACTTGCAGAGAATAATAGAATGGTTTGGGTTAGAAGTGACCTTTGAGGATCATCTCATGCAAGCTCCTGTCATGAGCAAGGGCACCTTTCCCTAGATCAGATTGCTCAGAGCCCCATCCAACCTAGCCTTGAACATTGGGACTGCCCCAGCTGCTCTGGACAACCTGTTCCAGTGTTTCTCCACTCTCAGCAAAAAGAATTTATGTCCAATCTAAACATACTCTCTTTGCACTTGTGCTGTCTCTACAAGCCCTGACAAAAAGCCTCTCTCTATCTTTCTTATAAGCCCTCTTTCAGTACTCAACAGCTTTCCCCCTCCCCAGCGCAATCATTACCTGGAAATGCTGCTGCCCAGTATGTGCACATACACACACAGCCTTTTCCTCTCTGCCCTGAAAACAAAAGTAAGCCTAAGTCCCAGAATTTGTCCCTATAATTACTGGTCACAGATTTGCAATTTTCTCCTCTGTCTCATCAAAGGCCTTCAAGACCCACAAGCCATGCTTCTGAAGATCACAAGATGAAATTTGAGATGGATGGGAGTAAACAACCATGGGCAAGCAGATCAGCTCTTCCATTACTACCAGTAACATCCCATCATTTGGAGAATTTATTTTAATCTGCCTGCTAACTTGGCAAGCAAGTTATTCTCAAGTAGTATTTCAGCCAAAAAGAACCGAAAGACTCAGAAATGTACCTTTAGAAAAAAAAAACACCAAAACCAAAAACCAAAACAAGGTGAGGGGAAGCAGTATTTGCCCTGTAAGTAGAGCATCTGGTTTTGGCTTCCTAACACTCAGAGTTGGTTCCTCCTAAACCTTCTCAGTTGATGAGCTGGGCTATCCATGCTCCAACAAAGGAGCAGCATCTGTCATGCTTTTGACAGCACAGTGTGTCTTGAACCTACTGCTTCAGTAAATGCTGCCAAGGCATCCCTATGAAAACACACAGAGCAAAAGAAGCAAACCCATAAGTACTTCTATACAAAGTCTTACCACTTTCTTATCAGAGGAGCTGCAGGACAAGTTGGTCACATTTGCCTCACGCAGAGTCCCACCTATGGTGACTCTATTTTGTTTTAATGTTCGAGTAAACTCAAAAGTAGGTCCAAAGAAATAGCCAATGCTATCAAATGCAAAAAGAGGTCTCCATCAAAACTACTGTTTTCCCACAGACCTGACGTGAAATACCAGATATGACTCCAGTGACAAGAGCAAGGACGCCTGCTCCCTGTGTTGCAGAGCATGGCTAAATTCTGTTTGTAACAAGATTGAGTTTCTTCTGTGCCATTGCAGTAAGATAGAGGCCAATGCAAGGCTGCTTGGCAGTTAGTAGGAACATTTTTCTTCTCAATGGTAGGTGCATTTGGACACGTGAGTTAGTAAAGCCAATAAGGACCAGTTGCATTATACGAGGCAGATAGCAGTGTAAATCCTCCTCCTTGCATGACCAGTTTTATCCTGCAAGCTTAATTATACAGACAGCCTCCAAAGGCTTCTGCTGGGCAGCTGTCATCACATATCTTCTGAGTTTTTAAGCTAAATGTTTCTTTTACAGCACCCACTGATGTGGTTAAAAGGTCTAATACAACTATATTTTACTTTTGCCTTGTGTGTGGGATTCTGGTATATATATTTCAGATTTGAATTTAGAGTGGTTGCTTGATGTACTGAGAAATTTTGTGTGGTAGAAAAACTCTACATTCAAACACAGTCTGCACACTGTCCACAGGAGAATATATATATATGTAGGAATGTCTCCAAACATGATCATTCTGCATGAACACTTTAACTGTTTGAAAGCAAATAAGCTGAAGATTTGTACAAGCACCTTAAGATACAAAGTTTGTAGCACAGGAAAGATGCCTTGAAGCATGATGTCACTGAAAACAGAACATGCATTCCCCTGCAAACAACTGAAGGACACTCAAGAGTGAGAATGTTTAATATATATGTTCCAAAGCATTTATTTGGATAACCTTATCTCCAAGTAACCAGAATGCACAGCTCAGTTGTTTCAGGAGCACTTCTGATTCTACATATGGTGCATACAAAAAGAATAAACTATTTATTGCAGCAGCTGAAGACTACAAGTTGTTGTTCAGGTTCCTTATTTCATGAGAGAAGTCCTTCTATAGGCTCACACAAAAAGGAGCAGTTTTATGGGCCAGTTTACCCTGCAACACACTCTCAGTAATTCTTGCAAAATATGCTTCACGCTAATCCTTCTCCCTGAAAGGACACTTGCTGACAACTTTGCACATTCCTATCACATTTTATTAGCTTTAAGCTGATCTAATGTCTCTAATTTTTTTCAGGTTTACTAGGTTCTGCGTAGAAATTTGTATAGTTTATCTGGTTTTATATAAAAGTACATTTTCATTCCTCAAGCAGACATCTGTCATCATCTACATCTTGTAAAGTACTAAGTATTTTTTAGCCCTTCATTATTTAGGGACAATGATCTTTGAATCAGGTAATAACAGCATTCAGTTAGTGCAAATACATGATGCTTGCTAAGTCACATCACAGCAGAGAGCTATCTACCTGTTCATGCTGCATGCCCTGGACGCTGTGCACAAGCAATCTGCAGCCAGTGCTAACACAAGATGAAAAATTCCTGTCCCTTGGCCTGGTCTTTTCAGTGTGCATTTCTAAAGACATTTAGATCATAGAACCATAGAATGCATTGGGTCGGAAGAGATCTTTAAAGGTCATCTAGTCCAACCCCTCTGCAGTAAGCAAGGGATGTACCCACTAGATGAGGTCAGATGCTCATCTTTTGTGCATTTATAACTGCCATCAGAAACATCTCCATGCCTGTTATAAAGCCTATGTATGACATTGACGATTCTTAACCATGCTGGGTATTGGAAGGATTTGAAGCATTAGAACCTCCCCCAGGGAAGAGTGGCTTTCTAAAACGAAGCTGGAAAACAATCTCAGAGACTAGAAACTCCATTTCAACACCTGAAGTCACAACAGACTGAGTCCTCAGCAAGAGACTAATTCCTGACATGCTTCAGAGGAAGCTTCACTCCAAGACACAGATGAACTCTATACAGTTCTTTGCAAATACCAGCTCCCATCAAACTATGGACTATCTCTGACTATGAGACAAATATGGGCTATCTTTGACAGAAAAGAGCAGAAGTTGCACTTCCATATCTGAGTACAAAATTTATCTTACTCACTTTCTATAGGATTTAAATGATGACACAGAGCAAAGCCAGCAGGAAGCTCAAACTTACTATTCTCCAGTTATATGAGAGAAGAGCAGGCATTGATTGTAACTGACAGAGATACTAAAAAACAATAAGTTACTAAAGTATTGAACTGTGGGGATATATGAGATAATGAAGATCATTCTTTGAATATTTCTGAAACCTGGGTTTGCTTACTCTGAGAATGCAAGTAACAGAAACTCACCAAGGCCTTATCTCTGAACTAGTTCTGCATCAGCATCCAAAGAAAGCTAGGATTCCACTGCAGGCTGAGCACGCTGCAACTTAATATAGTTAACATGATGGTAAGTGAACTACTAACATCGATTCAAGGAAAGATGGCATAGAAAAGCATTGATGCTAAAAGACAGAGGCTCAGGCAAGGAGGTTGCTCCAACATGAAGCTGAACCAGTTGAAGTCTCAGCACTTCAGATTCCAGGCTGCAACACTGGAGTGCAGTGCTTTATTTCTTTGAGACATATAAGTGAAAAACATTATATAAAATGAGAAGTTACAAGAAGATTCAAAAAAACAAAACAAGCATCAAGACAGTTCCAACATATTGCTAAAATTAGCTGCAGTATAAAACTTTCCTTAAGTTTTGGGTAAACATCTTCAGGCAGAAAATTCATAGGCATTTGAGAAAGAAGCATGTCTCAAATTAGTGTATGTAAAGGACAGCCACTGCCTTTTTGGCTGGTCCTTGCTCACCGTGTCTAAGGGAAGGCCTGCAGTCCACCTCTGAGTCTCCAACTCTGTTACCTCACGAGGAGGAAGATGGAGCTGAGATGCTGTTGCTCACTCAGGTATCCGCTGCTACCATGTTTGCTTCACAGTAAAATGGTGGGCAGAAATCTTACGCAGGTAAAATGAGGGGTTTTAACAATGGCCTCTTAGTTTCAGGTCTAACCATAGAAGGCCATTAAAAATAGGAGGCAAGAGGATGGTTTTCATGCATTTAGGAAGAATAGAGTTATGTAGTAGGGAAGTGATCGTGCAAGTCTGTCCACGTTGCCCAGTATACGCGTAGCTACCCTACTTTATCTGCTAACTTGATGTTTGAAAGCACCTTCTGTCACCAAAATGCCAAGAAATTCTCATGCAGTCTCACCTACTGATCTCAGCAAAAGCACTAAACTACCCTGAGAGGAAAAAAAGACAATACATTTTTATTCCACTCATTCCTAGATTTGTACTGCTTTCGTACAGTGCAGTCTCTAGCAGGCTGTAAAAGTACACAGTTAGATGAGTGCGCTTGCTTAGTTTTCAACCTTACCTACACTTCGTCTCATTTGTTTTTTAAATAAGGTTTTGAAATAAGGCACTTAAATTCTTTTAAGTGAATACTTAACATTTAGATTTGTTTAGACAGTGTATAAATATTTATTTAGACAGAGTTAGGCTTATGTCAAACAAGAGTGTTCAGCTAAATTGATATAACAACTCAGTAAAATTAAACCATCTTGGGAATTCAGACAAGCTTTTGCAAAGTATAAGTATTAATAGTGCACAAAGATTTGCAGAAAAGAATGAAAAGTGAGTTGCAATTTATTTTTTTTGCTTGCTCTTGAGTAACTGCCCAACATCTTGGACCTCTCTGCCCCCAGCACAACCACCCAAAAGACACAGCTATAGAGAAACTGCCTGTAAAGTGAAACGGGGTTACAAAATATCTTTGTTGGGTGTATTTGTTATTCCACTGAAATAATTGATCTCTCATGCTAAAGATACTAACACTGTTGAGATTCAAATACTCCAGACGTTAATGAAGTCTTTTCTGTTCTCTGGCAAAGGATTTAAAATTGTCTGTACTCTCACTGCACAGTGCCTTCAGCAAGAGAGGCAGTAGTTTAACATTAAAGCAGTGAGGACGTTATCATTCAAAGAGGAAAGCAAGGTCACCTTGCTCACTTTCACCAGTATGTAAAGCGAGCTCACTACCATAGAAAGAGCTGGAGGCAGAACCCTACCTCCATGCAAAAAAGATGGTGGTGGGAAAATCAACAGGAGAACTAAAGTACTGATTTTGAAGGCCACTGCTTGATCTGAACACATCTAGAAAAATGTACCAGCTTCAACAGGTGATTAAACATATATCTCCCCCCTCAAAAATAGCTTGGATCAGCAGGACCATTGTTTGCTTATTCAAAAAAGTTCCTTAACTTTTAATATCTTTCTCATATCTTTCAAGTCTCAGAAGTTTAAAAACTGCTGACAAAGCAGTCCGCTATACTTGGTGACACAGACATCTGATTTCACTGCATGAGGCACCTGAAACACCAGCATCTCAAACTGATGGCCGCATTCGTGGTCCTTCCTGTACAGCAAGTACAGTTAGAGCGGGAGGAAGCGCATTCAGTGTCTTATTGGTGACACAAATATAACCTGTTCTTAAGGTTCTAGCTTTTAAGAGGCAGTCTGACAAGAAAAACAATTATCTACTTTGAAGAGATAACCACCTTTGTCTAGAAGAGTCAATAGTCTTTAGTCCCTCCAGCACTGTATCAGTAAGGCCATACCTGTGGTAGATGTATATGGGAAAACTTAATTTCTAGTAGAAGCCAGGCCTCTCTTTCATATGCTCTGGAGTACTAAAACAATACTCACATACAATTTCCACAGTGGTCTAGGTAGCCTGATAGGGAACAGTACTTTTATTAATAACACTTTGTTTAAACTTATTGGAACTGCTGTTTGATTTATGAAGTTCTTTGCAAGCTTCAGAGTGATTTGCACAAAATCATTATGATCTGCACATAGGAACTGTTTTGCCCAGCCCTGAAAGTGTCAGGTGATACAGCACCTATTGTCTATCATCATCAACTATACCCAACAACATCTTTTGACATATACCCACATCCAATTAAATAAACAGAGTAATTTAGATAGGCAGAAGGCAGTTATTAGGGATGGATGGTGGCCAGCTCACTGAAGCAAGAGCACCATTCCTTGAAAAAAGCTTTCTGTTGTTTAGTGGAGCTTAATGACTGGAAGCTTTCAAGAGCTTTGCACTGTACTGCATCCAGCAATGAAACATCGAAGTGTATGGGGCTCCCTTCATACCACAGCAGGTGACAGTTGTGACATATTGGGCAGGACTGCTACCTTGACAATAAATGGCTTTCTAACCCACTCCTTTTTTTAGCTGCATCCAGCAATGAAACATCATAGTGTATGGGGCTCCCTTCATACCACAGCAGGTAACAGTTGTGAATTACTGGGCAGGACTGATTCCCTGAAAATAAATGGCTTTCTAACCCACTCCTTTTTTAGCCCTAATTGCCTTTATCTTAATTAGATCCTATTTATATGAACCAGAATAGAAAAATAAGGTATCAGGATTATGCTGCTTCTTTCATACCATCTTTCTTCCCTTCAACCTGAGGAACTGCCAAATCTCATTTCTTATGGAAGGATTTTAATTGTTTTCACTGTCCCTCACTTATTTGCCAGGGTTTTGGGTTGTTTTAAAGCAAGACAGAATGGGAAGAAAGAGGACAGTGAACAACAGTGAGAGAATTTAGAAACAAGTAACTTCCTAATGGCTTCAGGACAATTACTAGAAAAAATACATTCTCCTATGGTAAAGCACTGATGTCAGAGAGAAGAAGAAGGTCTTAGCTCTTCTGTGTGGGGATGGATATCCAAAGACATTTACTTTTTATTTAAACTTTTTTTTCCCCCGGTATGAACGTATCTATCAACACAGTCATTTCCCACTGAGATGGGTTCTCAAGTGAGCCTGTGCTATTTCCCTCCTGCCCCGCTCATCCTTCATGAAAACATCCTGACCTCTTCTAAAGGGAACTGGATGCAGCAAGAATGGCTGAAATATCTGTGAAAACATTAACCTTTCTGAATGTCCTATCAAATCCCAGCCACTGACTGGCTGGCCCTACTTTGTTCCTGGCATGTTTGAGTACTGGTTTAGCCTACTCTAGTAAGTCACTCTTTGAGCACCTTTTCAGTCTACCTAACTGCACTGAAACTTTTAGATTCAACCTTTTGAGTTAAAAACATCTTCTCACTTTATGTGCTAGTTTGAGGATAGCTGGAATATTTTGGTGAGAAGAATTACATTATAGGCTGTGAGAAGGAAACAATGATGATGTCTACTTCACTCATAGGCTTGCTGAGATGTATAAAAACAAGAACACAAAACATAGATAATGCAGCAGGTCTCTCTTGCAGCTGGTGCCTGTACTTTTCTCCCTAACATGCTTTCTGTGTAACTAATCCTTCTGCTTTCTAATCCCCCTGTCCGATCCTCCAAAATCACCTTGAACGTAAGGCAAAGTCTGGGATAGCGGGGGGGGGGGGGGGAAAGGTGGAAAGGTGGTTGGGAGTCCCTCCTGGGGAGTCAGGTTTCTGGGAAGGGTGTTGTGTTTCTGCATTACCTTTACCTTGTATATTTCTGTATAGTAAATATCTGCTTGTATATTGTGCTAAGCTGTAAATATAAAGCTTCATTCCTTAATTGCTACCCTGCTGAGTCTAGTCTGAATGATTGTCTTAAGAGTGGAGGGACAGATAACTTCCAAACCATCACATCTTTATTTAGATAGGATACCAACTTTATAGACTCATAGAATGGTTTGAGTTGGAAGACACATTCCAGGATCATCTAACCCAACTCCCTTGCCATGGCCAGGGACATCTTCCATTAGATCAGGTTGCTCAAAGCCCTGTCCAACCTTATCTAGGACACCGCCAGGGATGAAACATCCACAACTTCCCAGGGCAATCTGTTCATGTGTTTCAGCACTCTCACAGAGAAAAAAATATATGCATGCCAAATTTAAATCTACCCTCTTTCACCTGAAAACTGTTGCCCCCTGTCCTGCTACTACAGGCCTTGGCAAAAAGGTTTTTTGTCTTTTCTATATCCCCCCTCAGTATATTGAAAAGCTGCAGTAATGTCTCTCAAGAACCTTCTTTTCCTCATGCTGAACAACCCCTACTCTCAGCTTCACTCCATAGGAGAGTTGTTTCTGGTCCTTTGGCCATTTTTGCAGACCTCTGCACTTGTACTTAACAGGCCCATATCGTTCTCTACTGGAGACCCTAGCTCGACACAGGACTACAGAAGAGGTGCATTTTGATGGTGCTTCCTCATTTCCAGCAGCCTCCCTAACCCACAGTGCAGATATTCTGCTTGTTCCTCCCTCCCCTGGCTGTTCAAAACAACACTCACTGATTCCTGTACTTCCAGTCTTCCAGCTGCTGGAAGGGTTCAGCTCTTTCTGCTCCCTCTGAGCGCCTTCCTCCTTGTATACTGAGCAGAAACACGCAAGATTTTGAATTTCAGTAGCTCATGCTAGGGGAAAGAACAACAAAAAAAATCAAAGCAAATATGGAAGGTGCTGCAAGCACAGCATGCCTGCACATGCTTTCTGTTCAAACAAGTAGCCCTTCCCTTCCATTGTTATACCTTGATGGGAACGGTATTTAAGCAATGTAGGTATTAGTAATATCTGAGATTCCATCCAATTAAACACCGATACAAGAAGAAAATTATCCTTTTAAAAGATTACTTATATCACACTGGCTTCTGTTGTCCACATACAATCTTGAAAATTGACTAGCTGAGTGGAGCTCAACATTTGGTACTACTTCAGTGCAGAAACAGAGTAAAATTAAGAAACAATTATTGATAAGTGTGTAACTGTGCCACCATAAAACCCCCATAGGCAAGACCAATGTATGTAGAAAGAAATGAAAAAAAAATCCTAACCAGCTTTCACATTTTTTATTCTTTTTTCTTGTTTGCACAGTTGGAAATTTGTTCCTCACTGCTTAATGTTTCCTGTACTGATTAGAAGTGCTACCTACTGTATTATTCTCTTCACGGCTTGAATTGCTACATGAAAGCATCATTAGAAACAGCAGGGCTGAGGTAGGGAAACAGGGCTGAATAGAAGAATTATTTCACTATACAACCAGCAAAATACATTTTCCCCAATAACATTTCATATACAAAGAAGCTACTTTTCCACATCAAAGTCAAGACACGTTCAAGATCCTCCAAGATACTAATATTTTTAGGAACAAACTGATTAGCAACAAACAATACTGGGTATTAACCCTGGTAAGCAGCAGGACCTGGTTTTTGGGGGAAGCTTTTCTGCAAGAGCCTTCAGAAACTGACATACCTCAAGTACTGCACACCTCAGAAATCAGAAGCTTTCAAGTTAAATCTCCCATTTTCTTATCCAGGAGAAACTTTTCTATAAAGCATCAGTAGTTGCACAATTATTCTAACAATTATGTTTTAGAGGTAAAAGAAGTAGGCTGACTCTCTACCAAGTTTTTTTCTTCGTAGTAGAGCTAAGCACTAAACTGTGCCATTAACTTGCTAAAAAAAGTAAACAATCTAATTTTAGTGAGAATGGCAAAGGAAGATAAATACACTGGATTCAATTAATGCTGATGCCAGAAGTTGTAGGAGGAAGTCAGCACTTCTTAAAACATTGTTCATGCTGAGATTCCATGAGCTCCAAATCAATTTATCCTGTTTACATTATGCATTCTGACAGAGCAGCAACCCACATAACCTCCACATTTTTCTCTTAACAGTTACAGTTCAAAAATAGGGCTCAGGTACAACTTTTTTTTTTAAACTTATGGCAACCTTTGGGTTACCTAGAACTACATCACCACTAGTAAGTACTCTTCTTCATGTTGACTTCAAAACAATTTAATCTTTCTGAAATTTTGGGAAGCAGATGCTTGAAAAATATACAAATACTCTTTTCCACCTTCGTTTTAAAAATATGGACTTTAAACAGACAAACAGGAAATTAAAATAACTCATGAACTTTGTTTCTCTTCAGCCAGTTTCTTAGAGTGCTGTACTCTTTGGCCAGAATACACAGGATTGTTTCCACACCTCTCAATTTGCCAGAGTTCTGCTCTCTGTAAATGGATTAAAATATGTGGCACTACGTGAACTTTTACTGCTTTTTTCAAAGAGGCATGCCTGAGTTTAATTGATTTGCATGAGAAGGACCCTGGCCAATTCACTTCATCTTAGAAGTTACACATTTAAATAAATCATTCTTAATTTCCTAACAAAAAATTAAAGTAACATTCCTAAGATTTATTTGTTATATTATTGTGTCATTCTTCCAGCTTCTAACCACCAGTTCACTTCCCTCCCAACTTTCCAAAACTCTCAATCCTACAGAAGCTGAACTACCTTTACCTTGTCACCTACTCAGTGACTGCAAATTTTCTCACACTCAAGCCTGAGAACTTCAGACTAAACATTATTATACTGATCTCCAGTAGAGACTCAGAGATTTCAACCACTTAAACATAGCAATGGGGATCTCTGTAGTTAGGTGCCACAGCCACCTAAATTTAAGAAGAAATGCACACTGGAGGGAGTGGAGGATGGGAGCATGCAAACAGTGCTGTGGGTTTGTTCAGTGGCTCTGTAAAGGGAATGCTTTGGGGTTTTTTTGGGGGGGGGGGGAGTGGGGAGAGGGAGTTTGTCTGTCGAGTGCATCCACACCCATTTCTGATGTTTTGCTACCAGACACCTTTGCCTAAAACAAGCTCCTTGATCCCATGCTGTTCAATAAACGCTTCTGCATTTATAGCAATAGATTGAGGAAAACCTGACTTCTAGGGCACCGAGTTGCGTGGGTGATCTGGGCTCCTGACTGAGGACCAGCTTGTGTGTTTTACCCAGCGATGACCATGAAGTGTGTAATCCATTTTCAGAGTGGAAATTTGAGCTCCTGCCAGTTTAACATGGGTGCTGACCTCTACACATCTACAAATGGGACTGGGAAAATCCCTAGTAAGGTTTCAGATAGATTTTTGTCCTAAGCATTTCTAGACAATAGGTTTGTGCACTCCTCCTCTGCATCCTGCTGTTCTATGGAATTTGCTCTCATGGGCTTAGCACTCCTCATGTAGAAAGTAAACACAGTAGCACCTTATTCAAGGTTGCTGATCACTCTTTCATTAGTCACAGCTCTGAGCATTACAAGCCCACATCCTTGTGAGGATCCAACCTTGTGGCCGGTGGGCTAGGATCACACTTATTTAAAAAAAAACAAAGGAAAGAAAAAGAAAACCTACATCCTTCTACCCTGCCGTGCACTTATTTCAAGAATACAAAACAAACCCCCAATGTCACACTTTCCTTGTCAGAAGACAACCCAGAGTCCTTACTTCATGTCTCAGAAGGCAACATACACTTTTACCCAGTTTCTGTTATTTCCTGCTGCTGGAGAGAAGTCATTTTCTCCCAACCACTGCCACAAAACACTTATCTATAAAATAACTCTTTGAATGTTTTCTTTTTCTCCTGAAAAAGGATTGGGGAACAGCAGGGATATGAGCACTCACCTCTTTCATACTCTGTTTCATAATCTTTATGACATGTTTTATCATCACCCATCTTTAAGCTTTTACCAGGATGACAACTTTCCCTTTGTAATGTCTGCCACAGCAGTCTCGAGTAAAAATTGGGAGAGCAAAGATGTAAGAGGCTAGTAGTAGAATTATGTGAAACAACCTAAGAGAGTTTGCAGTCTGCTAAGGGAAATATCAATGGCAAGTATGAAAATGATGCATGCTAGTGCTGTACATAAGCAAACAATTTCCAGAGTTCCTCAATTTACACAGGAAATGTTTTTAATAGGCATGGTATCCACAGCTCTCAGACATCAACTCCATTCCTCTCACAGCTTCTGAGTAAGTCTGCAAGTCCACAGATCATGAGAGCTCTCACACGGATAACAGCAGCAAAGCCTGGCGCCTGCAGTGTGCATTTTTCAGAGTGTTGCCATGGTGATCTGCAGCACGCTCATCCCCTGAGAGTTCAGCTCAAAATTCAGAAGGAACCAAAGCAGGACAAAGAAATGACACCCAAGCAAAAGCAACAGGGAAATCACATGTAATAACCATACATACATATTTTCATAGGGAAGCTTTTGGAAAATAGTTACTTTTAGAAATGAGTTATCTGTAGGAAAGAACAGCAGTCTTCATAGTTCCAACTCTGAACCAGGATGATCTATGGAATAAAATCAAGAATATCTAACCCTGTCTCAGATCATGGATCACTGTCTGGCATGGGGTAAGTCCTTAGCCTCTGTGCTGCGAAAATTATAATTTCACAGAATCACAGAACCTTAGAGGTTGGAAGGGACCTCCAGAGATCATCAGGTCCAATCGCCCTGCCCAGCAGGGTCACCTAGGGTAGTTCACATGGGAATGCATCCAGGCAGGTCTTGAAAGCCTCCAAAGAAGAGACTCCACAACCCCCCATGGCAGCCTGTTCCACTCTCACTGTAAAGAAGTGTCACCTCATGTTGAGATGAAACCTTCTATCATCAAGTTTCTATCCATCGTTCCTTGTCTTATTCCTGTGCACCACCAAAGAGAATTTGGCCCCATCTACTTGCTACCCATCCCTCAGATATTTATAGACATTGATCAGATCCCATCTCGGTCTTCTCAAGACTAAGCAGCTCCAGGTCACTCAGTCTCTCTTGATGAAGGAGATGCTCAAGTCCCTAATCATTCTATGGCTCTCTGTTGGACTCTCTCTAGTAGATCTCTGTCACTCTTGTACTGGGGAGCCCAAAACTATACACGATACTCCAGGTGTGGTCTCACCAGGGCAGAGTAGAGGGGGAGAAGAACCTCCCTCAACTTGCTCAACACACTTTTCAGGATGCACCCCAGGATACCATTGGCCCTCTTGGCCACAAAGGCATATTGCTGGGCCATGGTGAACTTGCTGTCCACCAGAACGCCAGGGTCTTTAAATTTGTGCATTAAGGAGAGAGGATGAGGTATAACAAATCAGATAAAAGGGCAAAGATGCTTTTACTAATGTAACATGTAGAGCGAGAACAGGTCACTAGATAACCAAAACTTGGTATTTACTTTTTGGAACATGACATTCCTTTATTCTGTTAAGATGGTTAATGAAACAATTCTTAAGTATCTGAGCAATTGAAATTTTCACCAAATACTTTACATCATCTGTTGGTCCTTATGGCAGTTATACTTTCTAACTGTATTCTCAACAAAAGGGAATTATATTTGTGTGAACATGAAAGCAACACTCTGTCAAGTGATGTGCAATCTCGATATATAGTTGAGACATTTGTTGTGTGGTGCTTTTACTCCTGCCCTATGAAAACACTCTGCTATAGTGGCCATACATGCAGAAATCAATCAGCAAGAAGAGACACCAAAATTTGAAATCTGGGCTGCATTACAGTCCAGAAATAATACTAAATGAGAATCAATCAATCTTTTGCCATTAGGCAGCATGCTCCGGTCCGAGTTTATCATCAGATAGCACTAGGGCCTTTTGTGCCTAGAAGAGCTCTAAGATCAGTTAATCCTACATAGTTTGATGCTCAGTTACTTGTGTCTGGTAGTTTCTTTTCCCAAAATACATGGTACTCCTTTTGTTCCTACCTGGGCTTCTTATTACTATTAACAACAGACTTTGTTAGTCCTCTCCATGTCATCATCTATTAAATGTCCATGTAAATACTTAACCTTGCCATGAAAATCTGCCTCTTTCTGAATAAACATGGAGCTTTTCAGTCTGATCTGCTTTAATTTCCTTTCTGGGTTGGTACAGCACTAACTACTTCAGAGTCTTGATCCAACACCACTCACAAAATTCAATATGCAGTCTGTTGCTAATGGTTGTGGGCCTTTGGACTACTGCCTGATGCTCATCACTGCGGAGAGTCAGTCACCAAAAGGATTTTCACAGAGGTCTGCTTTCTTCTGGGTATTCACCTTCTCACAGTCCAGTTTACAATGGATACTGAAAGGGTTGCGGGGAGCTAATTGCCCAAGCACCCACTTGCATGATGCGGAAGAGTGCCCTCAGTACATCTGCCTCTCCTCACTTGGATCCTTTGGTTATACTTTCAACGTGCTGCATGGATAGCAGAGATTCTTTTGTACCTACCCACCCTGTCACACCCCAGGTTTCCAGAGTAGTGCAAGACCAACAACTACTGGAGAGATACCTGACTACAGTCTTTGGTATTTATCATTTTATCTTAGGATCCTCCTCTCCCTCAAGTGGTGCTGACACTCACCTTAAACAGCTGCCCTGCATTTTAAGTTTTCTTGAACCTATTTACAGGGACTGGTTTACTTTCAGCATATGCTGTTATTTCTGTTCTATTGCTGGGAAAGAGCTTGAACTTTAACAAGATCCCTATAAAATCACTGATTGCAGTAAGCATAATACTATGGTTCTTATGTGCTCATACCTTGATCCCTTCAGGAAAGAAGTTTTATTTGCCACAAATAAAGATGAAGGCTGACAGACAGCCTTCAAGTCAAAGTACAAGCTAGAAAACATCTGATTACTCCTAGAAGCAGCATTTAACAGCTTAACTTAGTCTTTATTTAGATATTATTTTGCATATTTCACCCATAATGAAAGCAAACATTGTGAAGAAAATTATCTGGTAATCTAATTCATCAAGATCACTTGCTCAGTGACAGAAAAGAATTTTAATAGAATTTAACTTATGAGACCAATTTGTACTAATTTCCATCACTTAGATGCTTATGCCTTTTCCAAGACCAGTGAATGGAAAATTGAGACCCTAGTGCAATTTCAACCACTTCCAGAAAACATAGTTGTATGCTGTAATGTACATTGGCTTAGGGAATTGACTTAAAAGGCTCTACTTTCCCTACTTTAACAGCAGGCACTCTACCTCCCACTACTTGTATGACAATATTATACCAGGATATCACAAATCTTCAAAACATGGCAATGAGTTAAGTACATGGGAGCTGTCAGATAGTTACCTTGCCCAAGAATGTTAGATGTATTAGATTAGTGCCAAAGACAATAAATGTACTTCAACTTCAGTACAGAAGTTGGCAGAACAAGATATAAAGCATCACTGCAGCAATGCTTGCCTCAAAATCATGTCTCACGAAACATCAAATGTGCCCTCTCTCCCCTTCCCTTTCCTCTCCATAGTTATTCAGCAGTTCGGGTCACAGTCAAGGCTCCTGTCTGTTGCTTAGCACATGAGGAAGATCACAGCATGCCTAATACCTCACTTGGGGCACCTTTTTCCTCTCCTGTCCCACAAGGTCAGAGCTGCAGTTTTATCTAGTGAATCTAACAGCAAGCAGCTTGCCCCTCTCTTCACAGGTTGTCCTGCCATTCATTTCAAAGAACGATCTCAGATAAATGTTACACTTCGCCTAACATCTAGGCAGAACAGTTGATGTCTAGTTCATTACTAGAGAATCTATGCTACCCCTAACTGCAGTAGTCCCTTGCTCTGAAAGGGAAGTTTCTGCATTGGGCTAGCACTGGTATGCAAAAGGTGATGAGAAGACATTCACGGAGCTGATCCAGCATTTTTCAACTCCAGGGCAGATGACTTTTCAGCTCTTGCTTAGGCCTGAAGTTTGCTTGCGCCCATACTTCTGCCACCTATGGCAGGAGTAGAAACAAGGGGAGATGAGAGAACCAACCTACCTTGTTTGCCTACACTGAACTGGTACCAAATAAAGTGATTACATTAACATATCCTGACATGACTGAACTTTCAGTGGTTTTCCAACAACTGGAGAAAGAAACATCACCTCTCATCTTGTCAAAGACAATAGAGAAACTTACTGGAAGGGGATATTATCACTGCTCATACTTTTGTGAGGATAAACACCTGCTTTTTTAAAAGACAACTATTTTCAAGATACTACATTTGCTTGCAATGTTAGCATATTCAGTTTTGCTGAAGTCATGCAAAACAGATGTATTTGGAACATTATCCTTTCTTTAATTTGGTTGTTGGTTTCTTTTTTTTTGTTTGATTTTTTTTTATTTTGTTTCTATTCCCTGTCTACATCATTTACTTACTCTTTTTCTCCTGGTCCTATATAAACTTCAAAGACATATTTTCAAAGTACAATTTCTCTCAGCATAGCTTGCCCCCCAGCTGTAAAAGCTTTGCTCACATATACCTCCCTTAGGAGAAAAAACTTCTTTGCATAGAATTCCTTTAGGCAACATCTGTAATCATGCAAAGAGGTAGAATATTCCCATGTGCCAGATCTCAAGAAGGAAGCACATGCATCCTGCAAAACAAACCCAGGGTGGCACCACAAATATTTATATGCCAGATAAACTCCATATTCTGCAGCTTGGACTGCTACAAATGAACACTATCCAATACATTTCTCAAGTCAATCAACTGAAAAAATGACATACGGCTGGATGGCCTTATTTCAGTTCACTCATGAACATCCCAGCAATGTAATGAATCAGCTCATCCTTGAATTACTAACCACAAACACCATTCCTTCCTGGCACTATCCTGGCCTTTGAACACGATCTCCTCGACTTTGTGACCAAGCAAACGTCTCTCTACAGTCATTCCACTTCTCTAACTTCTGATGAAGCACCGTCAATCAATGCTACTGTGGAGCAGAGAACCAATCAGTCCAGTTTCTCGTAGACAGAACAATATATTCCATGCTTTCTAAAGGTACTGGCTGTAAGGAGTGCTAAAGGATATCAGGAACCTGCGCCACCACTCCTGACATCAGCTGTACTCTGTGTTTCTGCTTCTTACAACGGAAACCATATTATGACCCATTTTTTCCCCTCCATGAAGAGCCAAATGGCTAGTATGTGGAAACTTTGGTATGTGGAACTAACACAGAGGATGCCACAGTCCAACCATGACCCAGCTCTGTGTTCTTAGTGAGGATCTTCCAGCATTCCCTGTGGAATCCTTAGGATTTCTCTGACGTGCTAAAAGGATCATAGCAGAAAACACCTTGAGAAAATGGAGGTAAGAAGAGGGTATCATGGTATAAATCTCCATAACATTGCCTCTAAAATGTACCATGATTTGTGAAGTCATTATTTCCACAAGAGCGGAAAACTATTCCTTTTCTTTAGAAATAAAGTTCAACAGAACTCTGTGCCTATTGATAAAACTCCCAACAGTCAGAGCTCTCAAAGCAACACACACCTTGAACATCCTTGCTACAGCCAGGTCCAACATTCTTCCTCCAAGTTAAAACAGAAAACCAAAATAAAAAGCAAGCTCTAAAAAACTATTCTTTTTGAAAACACAGGTCTGGCTTTGATGAAAAACATAATAGGTCCCTTCAGCTGTCTGGAAATTTCCAGGCACATTTTTAAGAAAGTAGTAGCTATGTATAAGCACAAGAGTCGTAATATTTCACAAACTCAGATATTCCCAGGAACTGTAATTTAGTAAGATTCATTTAACTAGCCACAAATTAAATGGATGCAATCTTAAGGAAACCCAGCAAAGACAAATAAGACTATTTTTTCTATTCCTGGAAGACTTCTGTTTACAAAGTCACTGGCTTAGTGACAGTGAGAAATTTCCTACTGAAAACTAAGGTATTTTTATGTCTTGACATTACTTCATGACACTGTGCTTGATCAAACTGAGTGCTGCAGTAAGAGGACACCAGAATATTGTCTAGCTGTCCAAAGGAACAGTTATTTTTAAGTATAATGTCTTTTGCACAACACTGAATCAATAAGGTTGAGGCTTGCCTTGAATTTAGCTGTAAAAAAATATTAAGTAAGCAAGTATTTAATTCTAACTTTTATCCTTGATAAATCATTTAATTACATATAACATTCATCATTAAACTCAATATTATTACAGAGATTATGTTTCTCAGTTAATATATTTAAATGCATTAAATCAGAGAGAAACAGAACAAGAACCCAACCCTGGCCTGTAAACAGCATTAAAAAATAACACCCTGAGAGCATAGGGCATTTTTTCATGCTTGCTAGCACAAAAGTAACAGCAAAGGTTAAGAATAGTGGAGGTGGCCTATTCTATACAAATTAACATGTTAATGCAGCCTGGCAAAGCAACATAACAGTTCACCTAAGATAACTGCTTAACCATCATCCCTATCATAAAGAAAGAGGATGCAGGGTGTGAATGGAGCAGAAGTCTTTAAATTGCTAGCTATGAAGGGACTTGTAACAGCCCTACAGAAAAGGCATTCCAGCACCAAATCCGGCAGTATCAATAGCATGATGGCTTCAGATGGGCTTCTGCAGAAGCCATGGAGTGAAAGTCCTGTGCAGGGAGCTGGGAGCTTCCAGCCTGTGGAGCAGAAAAGAGCCGCGAGACAGCTAAGGAAAGGGAGGTGGCACTGCCATGCTTCTTCCAAGATGATCTCCCCCAGGGCCCTGCTCCCTGGGTGTTATAGGCTCAAATTTGTTTCAAAAATTAATTACACCTAAAATGAACAGGGTCTCCTTAGGGAGCTCTCGGTGGATGTCTTTCCCTGCACTTCCTTAAAACTGAGATAGCCCCAGCACTGATAAAAAGCCTTATTTTACTGCCTCAAACTTTTCTGCCAGGCTTTGCTAGGCATGGGTAAACTGCTTTTTGCTTTCTCTTGATCTCCCCAGGATGTAGCAGCCCTTGCCAAAAATAACTACGTTTTAATTTTCCTTCACAATTCTCTTGCACTGTTTTACTGCTGTAGCATCACATATCCTTTTAATTCCTGCCTACAAGTTTTAACATTTCAAACACATGATTATTTATAAACAAAAAGCCACCAGGGCTTTAGTGATGTAAAGAGATTTAGTGGGGACTGAAAATGGGGAGGAGGAAGAGGGGAGGGTGAGTCATCATTTTCTGGTTTTAATCCTTCACTGCTCCTCTGCTTTGGGCTTTGTTATTAGCAGTAGCACTTATTCAGTTTGAGCAGGGCCAAGACAGCAAACAAGTTATCTGAATTTGAAAGCCAAACAATTCCAACTCCTAATTCAGTCATGCACGCCTGCTCCAGGCTGCTCAGTCCCTTGTGATCCCTTTTTTTGTAGTCTAGGCTTTTCCCTCTAAGTGCCAACCCATCCACAGCTTTTGGCGGGGGTTTTCTCCATCCCCACCTGCTCCTGCAAGAGGGAGAACAGACTGGGATGGAATGACGCCAGTCTTAAGTTTTGTGCTGTATTCAGAGCTGGGCAATGCCTCATCAAATGAGCAAATAGGTTACAAAACCTGTTTGCACAGACAAAGCAAGGTACTTGAACACTGCCACTGCTCCAACTAAAACACCACTTGGAAACAAGTCGCACTGCGCACTGAAGGGGAGACAGCACTTGCTCAAAATCCCCACTCCTTTTGGTCAGTGCTCAACATGTCAGTGAAAAATCTGTCCTCCAGCCCAATTATACCACTCTGCTGATGCTGTAACAAAAGAAGAGAGAGCCATGACAGAAATAATGAAGTAACCTTTTACAGAAGCAACTGGAGGTAGATAAATTAACTGCCATAATACACCATTTTTCTTCCCACTTCAAGCACCCTCTCCTTCTATACACATCTTCCTGTGGAAAAAAAACAAACCTCTGAACATTCACCCTCCCATGCTCATCTATACACCTCACACCTTTTACAGCTCCACTGAGAAACAAATATTTGCATTTAGCTACGAGAGCTGGGCAGCAGGGGAGCCCGAGTCCAGCCTAGGAACTGACAGCATGCAAGGTCCAGCTCTAGATTTTTTAGAGGTACTTGAGTTTGGAGAAAAACTTACTTGTGGACACCTCAGGTTCAGCTGCCATACTCACTTTTCTGTACAGTTTCAAAAGTGTGAACACACTTGAGCTCCAAGTATAATTTAGGACAACTAAGAATGTGCAGAACCTTGGAGAATTAGAGTAGTTATTTCAGTAAATTAACGAGGCAGCAAATGTGAAAATGCTGATGTTAGTATTTCAGTTTCCTGGTCTATAAATGGGTGTAATTCTTACTTACCTGACAGGTGTGTCATGAGAATTTGCCAATATTGACACTTTGATCTTTAAAACGCTTTGCCAAGTATTAATTAAGGAAGGTTCACTTTGCATTTAAAATAGCTAGTATTTTGGAGCTGAATTTGTCTCCATCCCTCTCCTAAAATGGTAAAGAATCTACTGTTTATTTTTCTACTTATTCCCTAGGAGATTATTCAGAAAAAATATGAGAAAGACTGGCATGCAGATTTAGGTTTAAAGAAGGACAAGTAGATACCGCCAAATAAAATGCAATTCTGTTGCAAGAATCTTCTCTCCTGTGGGTCTTGTAGCCAGACCTTAGGCCAAATGTTACTGAAAGCAGGGTGATAGGACCCCCCAATCTTTTTATAACTAGCCTACTAGCACTTTTCACAAGACAGGTTTCAAAATGAAGTATGCAAAGTTCAGAACATGTTGCACATCTCAAGTACTGCATCTACTGGTAAAGCGTGGCCTCATTTCTCCATAAAGGGAAAGGTGCCAACATATGGGCAAAACCGTTGCAGTTCTGTCTGTAGCTAGTGATACAGAATGCGTACAAAGCTTTTCTTAGATGGGTCACCCACGTTGGTTGCTCCCAGGGAAAAGCAGAGAGACAAGGCTTGCCTGTGGAGCTCTCTCCCAATCATTTCACACTTGATAAGGGTAAACCTTCACCATGGGCACTCTTTTCAACATGATCTAGTAGCAAAGGCATGACATTTGGCCTTTACATGGCCCAGTGAATATAAACTTAGATTTAAGGGAAATGAAAGATTGTACTTGATAGCACGTGGGAAAACAACAGCATAAGTCTCCAGACAAGCTCCTCTGCACGCCCCAGAGAACTCATTACACAGGGCTTTCCCGGTAGCTAGCGCTCGTGGTTACAGTTCGACCCAGTGCTGCATGCTACTCGTGCTGGTAGTGCAGAGACATCAACTCTCCTGGAGACACAGTATTTTCCCTACTGTCATCCAGGTAGCACAGGTCAGATAGAGCTGAAGAGAAAGAAGTATTGGAAGATATGCCAGAAAGTACATGCATGAAGAGAGATGCAAGCCCTGTGCAGTTCCCCTAAAAACATTCATTAGGGTCTCAGGGTGACAACAGCAGAAATAGCTCTGAGGAACATTTTGAAAGGTCATTCTTGTCCCCTGCCCAAGACATGCAAAAGATACTAACAATGTTACCCAAAGTTTTGGTGACTTAAGTCCTGCATATCTAAAGATGAGTAGTCTTAGAGGCAATTCTTGGGACTAAAATCTGATTGATACTAAATACTAAAAAAAATATTTCCTTGTTCAAATCCTTCATAAGTCTCTATAATGGGAGACTTTTCCCTCGTGCCCTTGTCTCATTTCATGCACAGCATAGACATTACTTAACAAACTAGCACTTTTTCAATATTTATTTTTCTTCTCATTATCCAGTGTGGCTTTATGCCTTATTTACTGTGTTATCCAAATGCTGCTGAGAATTATTTACAGCATTCACAATAGAGGAGCTTAGTACTTAAAAACAACTGATTTTAAAATACCCAGCTGGATCCTGAAACTAAGGTGACATTTTTGGAATGGGCACTGTTTTTGAGCAGCTACTTCATAATGTTAAAAGTCTAAAAAGCACCACATGGACTTCAGAGAAAGAACCTGCCTACCAGCAGTGAGAGGTTAATGACAGCACATGACATGATGTAGTCTTTGCCCTTCACCCTGTTTGAACCAAGCAACTTATGGTGCCAATGCAGACATTTTACACAAGAAATACTGTTGAGAATAGTGAAGAAAACACTCAATGCTACGTTAAGAACTTATCCCAGAGATCTCAGATTACAATATGTGTACCAAAACCCTAATGTTGGTATCTAGTTAGGGCTGGGTGTTCTTCCCACCCACCCTGTGCTCTGTCCTTCCTGTGTTCTGTTGTGCCTGGTACACAACTCCCCTTTCTTCTCCTTGCCTCAAGTTTATTTTGATTTATCATCAGTATAATACAATGCAATTCTTATCAGCACCTCCAGTACAGTTTACATTTTCCCCAGTCTTTCATTGTTTTTTTTTAAAGGAGAAAAAGCCCTCTTGCTCTCTCCATTTCCTCTCTCACATTCACCAGGTGAAGACAGACAGCAAATCACCATTCCTCCAGCATCCCAACTTTCAGCAATATGAAAAGTCAGCCTAGAAGTTTATTAGAAGAGAATGAGGAAGTTTTGGCAACTTTATTACACTTTCTAGGTTCATGGGTAACCAAAGCAAAAATCCTACCAGCTATCTTACCACACTATCATGATGTATTCAAATCCAAGTTTCAGATTTCTTTTTCAATGTTGATTACACCAAAGTTTTTTTAATAAACACCACTGGGTTTTCTAAATGCAGAAAATAGAAATATCATAATATTTGAGATCATATTTGTATTTACATCAAGGATAAAGTGCCAGTATCCACCTCTCCACAAGGATGTGTATTCCTGTCAGCTTCATGACCACCTAATAATCATGCTGGCAGTAGTCTACTACTCAACTTCCTGAAATACAGCTCCACTTTATGTATGCAAAAATAAGTAAAAGACATGCTTCTATCAAATGACATTCTAACTGGGCAGGTATCTGTTACAAATCAACCCGTACTCAAATGGCACTTTCCTGCTAAACAGGCACCTCAGAAACTGCAAACAACCAAGTCCCCAATATTCTGCTTATTTCACAAAAAATGGAAAATTAAAATAACAGCACCGCTCCCCAAGCTTCTGAGGAGAAACAGCTTAAGATCAAGCTAATCAGGATACTGTGAAAGCAACTCAAGAAAAAGCTTTTACATATACAAACTTGTCACATATACACATGGTATTGTTCAAGAAGTACCACTGGCCTGAACAAGGTCACCTCAGATGTACTTTTAGGACCACGAAGCAACTAAAGTGACTGGTGCCAGTAAATGCCTTCAAGTTTTGTTTTGCTCAGTAAACACTGACAGGTTTTAGGGATTTGACTTTCTATCTTATAAGCCTAAATAGGTTTCGATCTGGGCCAGATACCAGTAGAGAGTCAATGCACAGCCTACTCTGTAAATCTTTGTCTTAGGTATACTGTTGTCAAATCTGAGCATCTTAATTTCAAGCAATCCCTTATCAGTAGCCAACTCCATATAAACCACACAGTATTTCACAATGTTCCTGTAATATCTCCGTGCTTAAGTATTATTGGTCAGTTAGCAGTTTTAGAAGACTGGTTTATAAAAGCCCAAATGCTAAACAAAAACTGTTGCAGCTTACTACATATTTAAGGTGGGATAACCTTCCTATTAGACATCTAAGCAATGAATTCTGTACTTTATCCAACATTTTGAAAGGCTTAGTTGGCCCCTTCTAAACTCATCAGGCAGGCTCTGGGAAATGGAAGGGGAGATTGTGGGAAAAATGAAATATGAAAAAATCCTGGAACGAATCTCTGGCAGCTAAAAGTCCATGGCTATCACTGCCCTGCACACCAAAGCCACTCATAGCTGCCTGGGGTGTACTTGCAAAGATGCAGCTTTGCTTCACATACAAATGTGTATGTACACAAGTAGGGGGCTCACATTATTATGAAAATAATAATTGTTAAGAAAAGCAATTACTTTAAGACAATTAATGGGTTATTCAGCAGCAGAGTAGTAGGTTCAAAAGGATCTAGAAAATGAACCAAAGCTCTTATTCTTAGAGAACTACTGACTCCTGGTTTGAAAAAGTGACCTCAAGTGAGCAATGATGCACTTAGCCTGCAACTTGCAGCCACAGTATTTCACTCTCAATTGAATTGCCAATCCATAGTGCAATCATCTTCTACTATAAACTCACATCTTTGGAGCAAGTATACAAAAAAATACTGTATACTGGCTGCGTTATTCCCAGTTAGACTATACTCCCCTGGAAATGGAAAATATGTCCACATAACACAATTTAAAGATCCCCATGGGTATTTATACAAGGTTAGTGGTTTCAGGTTTTTCCCAAAGGACACTTAGCTACAACTTCATGTTGACGTTTTTCCTGTGAACATTTCATAATCATGTAAATAACTAACAGGACACGCCCCCATTAAAAACATTCAGATATATATAGCCTACAGACCCATACCAAAACCACACAGCATACTTTATATATCACATACATGTGCACAATGCTCAGATACAACATTTCTGATATGTCAAAGTGGGGCTTTTGGTAAATTTGGCTGCCGGTTTAGCATGATATATAACATTACCACCATCAGCGGCATGCAAACATAAGCAATTGACACATGCTATTAAATACTTACATTCACTTTTCCACTATGTCTTCTTCACTACAATCAAGTTATTTTCCAGGACAGTGTTCAATCTTCTTACTAAATAAAAGAAGTCAGCAATTAAAAACATGTTCATAAGCATTAAGCTATGCTCAATCAACTTAAATTTATGAACTTTAAAATAACGATTTAAGATAATCTATAGCGTCCCTAAAGTTGTAAATTGTTTATATATAGTCCATTTTATTACATTTTAAAAACAACTTGAGCACACCATAACTTTCAATCCTGAGGCAAACGGGACAATGTTTTGTATTTCAATAGCTACTTGGGTAATAAATCAGACGGACAGCTGCTCACAGATGTACAACTAATTACTGAAGAACTGAGAGCTCAACTGATATATTACCAGAAAGAATGCCTGGCATTACAGATGGAGTATTGTATGACTTGGCACTCCTCTACTTAGAGCTTGAACATGCTCTTATCAATGGCAGTACTCAGCACCTCCCACGATCCAACATTTAAGGATGGAAGAAAACCAGTGTCTGTCTCTCTAAGGAAGTTTAAAATACTATCTGATATTCTTCACCTTCACTCTATATGCCAAAAACATGATAAAAAAAAAGAGAGTTCATGCAGATTGTTCAACACTGATAACTGTTCTTGAAAAAATGCCCTAGTCTATAGATGCAACAAGCGTTGAATGCCCCAACCTGTTTCTTAGCATTATTTCTCAGTTACTTTTTAGCAATGCATGTGATGCCCATTGAAACAGTTTGATCTTTTGATCATTGCGTAGCAGTTCCCTGGGGAGACAGACTCAAACACCTGGCAAAATCCACCATCTTTTCTCCAAAGACATCTCATCTCAGTTGAACCTGACTTTGAGACTTATGTATCTCTGCCCCCCCAGAGAGGTGCAACAGAAATATCAGCAGGGCTTCTATTTTCCCTCTGTGTTCCTTGAGGCTGTCCAGCACTAAACCAAGTTTATTTTGTTAATTTTCAATGGGATTTAACTTCTTGTTTGCATTTTCCATATCTAGTTGCTGTGGTAACACATTCTTTAAGACTTCGTACATTCACCTCATCCCAGGGAAAAAATATTTTGAGAGAATCTGTCTCCTTTACTGGGTGAAGGATGAACATAGGTAACTCAGCAAAACCATGAAACAAGGGACATGAAAGAAGAGATGAGTAGGACATTTAGACCATAGCTGTGTGATATGGCCTAACCAGAGAGTGTAGACTTGAACTGGGACTGAGGGAAATCCCAGTAGAAGGGGAGTATAAATGAAACAGACAACAAGGGAGACAGATGGGCAAAAACCTTAAGACTTTTAACTAAGGAAAATGGCAACTTTCTTTCTATGTCTTACTGATGAAGGAAAGAACACACCTGGTGCAACTTAAGCATATAAAGGAAAACAGAAATGAAGAGAAGTACAAAGGGATGTGAAAGATCACAATACTGTCAACAACAGCCATGAATAAAGAAGGTGGAAGTAGTCAGCAAGGAAACAAGACTTCATTCCACTGTGGCGTTCCCTTTATATATCTATGTTGTCTGTTGTTTAGAGCATTTTTGCAAGCATTGCTAAACAGTGATTTAGTGGGCATGTCTTGCACAGGTGGTTCACATCTCAACTTTGTAGATGCAACATCTAAAGTGTGTGGAAATTACTGGTTTGTGAGCCTGGAAAAGGAATCCAATGCTGCCAGCTCTGACTGTAGTGTCCATCTAGTTATACCCTCAGTAATAAAGGTATGTCCTCTGCTAATATGATCAGAAATTTATTTATTGAGAAAATAGTTGAAACCATAAGCAAGGAACTGGCAGAGAGTAACTAGACTTCTTATAATATGTCAGTTTTCACATGGGTACACCAGGCATACTAGTCTGTAGTTGGTAATCAGCTGTGTCAGAGAATGATGCTACCAAACTGTACTCAATTTTCTCTGTTACAACATAGGAAGCCTTTTTCATAAGAGGCTTGGGATGCAAGCCAGAAATCTCACTCACTGTCTCCCTTTTGATTCAGACTGAGTCAGATTTTCCAGGTTTCTCCACTCAAATGGCACACTGCTTTGGCTAGGTTTAGATGGACACAAGTGGTACCATCTGCTGCAATGGTTCCTGGTTTTGTTTGGTTTTGTTTCTCCCTTCTACCTCCTGCTTGTAGCACAACAGCTCTTTTTCAGTATCTTATGTTGGAACACCGTAAGGAGCTAGTCTTTCACGACATGACTTTGCCCAGCTGACCATTAAAAATGGCTTGAACTACAGTAACTGAGGTACACATTTCTATCACAGCTTCTCTGGCAGGTGGAGGCTTTTGCAAACTGACTTAAGTCAAAAGTGCCTAGATGACATACAAGAGCTGTTCTTCAAGCTGACAAAAACTACAGCACAAACAAAGCAAGAGGGTAGGAGGTGTTTACACAAGCTAATTTCAGACTAACAAGGTTGTTTCTCTTCTCTCCACTGGCTTGACTGCCATGTATCACCTTCTAGAGGGGGAATCAATCTTCCCTGAGCTGTTTTTCCAAAGGAGAGACCTCTTCCCCTCATAATCCACAGAGGACAGCAGGGAAATTACTGCCATTAGACTTCACTTAGCTCTTATCCTGCTCAACTCCATTTTGAATGCACTTAACTGCTCTCACCTTTCATATGACAATTTCTGCCTTTCAAATCAAAATACTACTTTAAGATGAAAGGACAAAGACACCACAGATGTGTCACACAATTAAGACCATCAGGACAGGGCAACAACCCAGCAGGGATAAGACAACTGTAAACAACCTCCCCATCCTGTAAACACCCTCTCCCTCGACACCAGCTGCATCTCGGTAGAGTGGATGTCTCAGATACCATAATTTAAAAAAGAATACAAACTCAGGTGGATCAGTTGTGTCCAAAAGCAAAATTTTGGATAAGACACTGTCCTGAT
Organism: Pogoniulus pusillus; assembly: GCF_015220805.1. Lineage (NCBI taxonomy): Eukaryota > Metazoa > Chordata > Aves > Piciformes > Lybiidae > Pogoniulus > Pogoniulus pusillus. Next base: position 25,329,202 of record NC_087267.1, on the reverse strand, counting down.
ATGTGGCTGCTGAGATGATCTTGGCTTCCAGAACCTGCAAGAAACAAAGCATGGCAGCGCCTAAAGCCAGCTTTGTTCTAAGTACATGAAAGAATGTACTGAATGTCTTTTTTGTTTGCTTGCTTGCTTGCTTCAAGAGCTAAAAAATGGATCCTAAACCACATTTCTTTGATGGAAGTTTGTGTTTGCTAGAAAGGGCAGGCACGAGGTCAGGGACACAAAGTTGCACTATCCGGTTCCCAGACGCAGACCTTATTTTCCTGAGCTTTCAGCTACACATAACATATGGCGCAGATACAGACTTCTGTACACCCCTGGAATGTTTCTCTGGCTGTTGAGCTAACAAGCACAGTGCACTGGATAGGTCGGAGCAGGTAGGTTAACAACACATACTGCCTTTCCAAGCTTAATTTTAAAAATGGATCCTCACATGTCAGTGCTGCTAAGTTAAGTTACAACACTGAGACCATGTCCTGCAAACAGGATATATAATTTACTATTAAAACTTTAAAGTCATATCAAATCTCAGCTTAAAACTCTAAAACCTGTAATGTATTTACAACTCTATCTCACACTAGTACACCCTGATATCTGGCCAATGCTGCATTTTCCTTCACCTTCAGCTCACATTTAAGTACTAAGCCTTTGTAGAAAAAAAATTTCCGAGAGATCTCAACTATGAAGCAGGCACTTTGCTTTCTTTACATCTGTCAGGAGACTAGAGTGGACTTCTTGCAAAGTTGACAAGGCAGATCTTTCATTTCTAATTCACACAGCTTCCTGGGTAATAAAGACTGCCTGCAAGCAGGAACCCAGTCTCTGATTATTGAGTAAACACTTACTACTTATATTCCAGCTGAAGATTAATCATCAAGCAGTTTACAAAACATGCTACCTTGGAGACCAAAGGTGAAATCCTATGACCACTGCACTGTGAGTGCAAGGCCAAAACTGCTGTCCTGAATGTGTGTCTATTAACATGTTGACATAAGGAAAGGCTACAGAAGCAACCAACATCCTCCTACGCAAAGCCAGAAAACATTCACACTCTCACTTTGATGAGCCTCAGCATTTAAGTAGCCTCAGTCAGTTAAAAATACGTTTATATATGTCTTCCTTTGAAGAGCACATCACACTCAAGGTCCCAGACAGACAAGTCTTTATTGTTCAAGGGGCAGACTGTAATAGAAGTTCAGACATTCTTTGTGCTTACGGTTGCGCTCCCAGCTGGCTTTAGACAGCACCTTTTCAGCATGTTAGGACACTGATTTTTTTTTTCCTCTGAAGCTTCTTGTCTTGCTCTGATAGTACGTGAGGCTAAGGCCAGCCACTATGACACACTGCCTCCACACAAGGGACCTGTGTTTGTACAACCCGGTGGTCTCTCAGCAGTGAAAAACGCTCCCCACATCATGAGCATCATCTAGTGCAGGTGACAGGAGAGCAACCACCACTAGACAGCAGAATAAAGTTCATTCCTATTTTTCCAGGAATTCAACATTATATTGGCACAGCTACATTTTAAAATTATCCAAAGCTGACAAGTTCATTTTCCCCTTCACTTTCTTATTACTTCAAAGTCGTAAGATGGTATTGCCATTTCTCTCTGTTCTCAATTCAAGAGGATTATCTAATCCTCATTTATTTTCTCTATTGGTTTCTGAGGGCCTGGGAACAGAAGAGGCATAGAGAGGCATGTTGAAAAATGGACAAGACTGTCATCTAGGTTTGTGCTGACCTTAAAACAACAGTATAAGCACAGATCAGTTAGACTAGCTTGCCTTCACCAGCAACTTCCACACTACTGGAGAAGCTCAATCATTTCAAAATACCAATTCACTGACAAGAATTATTAGGAATCTTGTGTCACTTTGGTGATGTCCTAAAACTGGGTTCTTTACCCTGTGTGCAAAACCAATCAACGCACAGAATCAAGATGCTTGTTTTTCCCAGTTTTGCACAGTAAAGGGTGCCAGGTAGAATAAAACAAGTATCTCATCTCTCTGGTGTCAATTGGGTTTTGCACACCAAGTAAAGAAAACGTTTTGAGGACAACACTCAGCCTTACAGGCAGTTTTGCACTTGAAATACTGTACAGCTGCTAATTTGGTTTAAAATAACCCCAGCAACAGTAACCATCTACCGCCTCACAAAAAATTCAGCTGTAAATGCCTAACTGAAGAACACAAAAAAATGACCAAAGTTTTCCCATGGCCATTACTGCTCAATCAAGGTAAATTGTGCAACACCCAAAGTCACTGTTTCAGAGCCTCCTATCTCAGAAGAAAATCAGTATCTGCTGTTACATTCCTCCTTTCATCTTCATGTAGTTGAAGGCATTTCACAGTCAGTTTTATTTCTGAGAGCACTGATTATTGATCGATCTGCTCTGGCCTGCATTTGAAATAGGATACTACACGAAATTGGATTCTGAGAGCCTCAAACATGTCCAGGCTTGCACTGAAATTTAAACAAAAGTAAAAAGAAGGCTTTTTTAAACACAGAGTGCTAGTAAAACTAATTTTCAAGTGTCCTCCATGTCTCTTGACTGGAAGTAATACATTACCTCTATGAAGTCTTTTATATCAAACTCTTGCTAGTGGTGTGCAACTCACCTTAGAAATAAGCATTTTATTAGTCAACCAAAGTGATCCAAACCACCAAGGCAATTAAGGCTCCTTTAAAACTGGCTTCACTACCTTTCCCCATACATTGCCAAGCTACCGCCCAGTCCTGCAGTCTCTTCATCACACAGTCAGTGGAATTTGAAGGTTTACTCCCTGGATTACAAAACACAGCCTGCCTTACAGGAAAATGAACAGGCATGACAGTAGGAGTGTGAAAAAGGAGAGGAAAAACCACTTAATGTAGGAAGGTAAAAAGGCAAAAAAGGTTGTTAACTAGAAAATGCACCATGGATGAGAGAAAAATGACATAAGAGTATAACAGCAAAGATTGGTGTGGAAAACAAGAGGAAAAGCATAAAAGGATGGAGAGCTTATCCCGAACGCTATAGGGGTTTAAAGGCATTTGCAAGACACTGAACAAAGAAGAAAGTACTTGAGAAATAGTTACACAGAGCAAATCACACTAGAAAGCTAGGAGCTTTGTTTTTAATTTTTACTTAAAAACTAAAAAATATCCACAGATCACTTTCAAGTCCTTTTTCATCTCCACTGGGATTCTAATTCCTCTGGAGCAGACTATGAGATGAGGTGAGGATTTCTGGCATAGTGAGCCACGCAAGCCTTGCCAGAGCCCAGACAGAAACACCAGCAAAGTTTCTGGTGTCTCCTTTGTGCCAATTTTACCCAGTATAGTCCACTGCATTGCAATTTTTCTTTATTTTATTTGTTTCTAAAGCTGAAAAAATGAATCACTGCAAAGCCTGGCTTGAAGTCTGAGGAAAATCTCATTTTTTCCACGGAAAAATGTGTAAAAATCAGAACCTTCTCATTAACACAACAGTGGCCTATCCGTGCCTCTCGCTGGCCACATCAGAAAACGACACAGAAACTGAAATTTAAATAACGGGGGTGTCTCATTTGTTCATCAAAATCAGGGAACAAGGCGACTCTGCTTAATTATCAGCAATATAAGAACACCGTCTCCCTTCAAATCAGGCAGAAGGGCTCTTCTCGTCTTCAGTGCCTCTCAGTGAATCAGTGTGATCCCTCCCCACTCCCCTCCCCCCGTTGCTTGCTCCATGAGCTGTCTTCCTAATCTGGAATCCTTCAGAGCTGGGAAACCGACCCCCCGCCTTGATTCCCATCATCTGCACCACTTCACGTTAGCAAGCCAAGCCAATTGGCCACTTGCACACCCGAGGACCCGTAGGCTCCGACACTGTGCCGCTTTTAAACACACCACAAAACCAAACCCAGGAAAGTGCCACGGTCCACCAGAGCTTTGCCTGCAAGGTTGAAACTTGCTCCCTGCTCTGTGAGCTTAATCTGCCTGCTGCTGCTCAGCACAGATACTTCCCCAAGGTGCAGCTGAGCCTCTGGTGGGTAAACTCCTCATGTGCAAAAATTTCAAAGGTATTCCTAAGCTGGGAGAAGGGTGCATGCTCATTGCTGCTACTTCAGTATGAAAGATACATATGTTGGTTGTTCTGTGTTAAAAAAGAAACCATTCCAAACTGCCACAGGAGCTGGGCTCAGGCTGCTGCTGCCCTGCCTTGCAGAGCAAGTCACAGCAGGTTTACAAGTGAGCAGAAAGCAGCAGCTAACCACAGAGGAGCTTAGCCTAAGTAAGCACCCACGAGTGATACAAGACAGAAATAAACCTGATGGCCACGCTAACTGGGGGGCCACTAGGCCCCCCAGCCTTTAGATCCCACTCCCATTCACCCGGTATGCACCACGGGGACTCACTAGTGATGACAAGAGGATCCCTCTGCCCAGCAGGGCAAACTTGAAGCTTCTGCTTTTCCTAGGGCTGATTATAAAGCGGAGTGGGCAGGGAGGGCAAAGTGGTCACACCTGGGGTGGGAGGAGACTCCAAAAGAGCCCAGGTGCTGTGGGTTTGGGAGGAAAAAGGGTGAAAATGGGGTAGGTGGGTGGAAAAGCGACAGTGTGATCCGGTAAAGGAGATCCTACTCTGGGGAGGGGTTGGACTTGATCTTTCAAGGTCTCTTCCAGCCCCTAACATTCTGCGGTTCTGTAATTGCAGGTTCTGCAAACGCTAATTTTACCCCCACTCGGCAGGACCTTAACCTGCCTGGTGCTGCTGAGCAGAGGACACCTGTGATCACAGCCCCTGGCACCGACCGTGGGCAGCCAGCCGATCCAAAGGGCCGATCAACTCCCATCCTTCCTTGGCTAACACTCTTCTCTCTCCTCCCCCCCGCCCCCCTATTTTTTTTAATGAAACGTCTTTCATGTTTACATGGGACATGAGCTACGGGAAGAAGTGCTTGTTGTTCCGTTTAAATACTTTTATTTTTCCACTAGCAGAAGAAACCACATCTGGATCCACACGAAGGGAAAGGCAATATTTATAAAGGAAGTTCCCACACTTCCTCTTCAAACAAATCATTCCTGGCTGGTTTTGCAATTACAGCCCTACCGTAAAGAGGAGGGGGGAGGGGTGGTAAAAAAGCATTGAGTATATTATTTCCTTTTAAAGTCACTTGCCTCTGAAAACGCAGCTTCCAGAGAGGAAAGAGTTAAGCACTTGGGACAAACTGTCAAGTTTTCAGTAACTAATTTACTCTTCCGGTAGGCCTGGAGGAAATCCACAACCACCACAAATATTTCTTGCTCGTTTCAATACTACTCTTTGTGAAATGGATTTTAATGGCCAAGCAAAGCGATCCAAACCACCAAAGTAATTAAAGCTGCTGAAACTGGCTCCGTGAAAGGCTGAGAAGCACCTCATGCCCTGTCTGAGGGCAGACCCCACGGTGCAGGCTAGGCACTGCAGCAGTGACACCAGGAAACCTTGTCCTCATCTTCATCTTTGTTCTCATCCTTGCCACAGCACAGTGACAGTGACTGGCACAACCCAGTGCAGGATCTCTGTGGCAAGGATGCTGCTCCAGTCTGGAGAAGCATTTGCTCTTGCCCTGTTTCCATCCTACACCATGCTCTCTGGATTATAAAACTCTGCCACTGCAAGCCCACTTGTTTGTAATACTGCAGCAATAAAAATATTTCATCCACGGCAAAACTGTAACAGACAAGCAGTAATTCTCTCTGCACACAGCAGTTAAAAGTCTGTAACACTAGCATAGGAAACAACCAAGACACTTTTCTGGCAATTCATGGCAAATCAGCTTCCTATTTGAACTGACACACCTTGATTTCTTCTGTAGTGAGTTAAACCCCTAGTCTGCCTGAAAGGTCAGTAGTTTCCTGATACTGAAACCTTTGATAGATCCATACCTAACAAAGAATAAACTTTCCTCAAAACTCCTATCCAAAGCATGGGAGGATGGAAAGTAAAATCAGCATACCTGCTGAAAATACTTCTTAAGATAAAAAGTAGGACTGCTTTTGCAATTACTAACTTCTCCCTCCTCCTGTGCACTTCTCAGCCGTGCTGAGGTGTGAAAATCTTAGGGAACTCCCTGTCCCTACTCTGCATTTTTTTTTTTTAATGTTTAAATTTAGATTAGAACACAATTGGATTTGGACTTGGTTAACCTTTCATCCAAAGAAAATCCCACACCTTTGAGTTACTAATTTCATTTGATAACAGCTGCAGAAAACTAACTCCATATTTTTGAAGTTAAGTCTTTGTCAAATTCTGTTTTCAAGTGCCAGATGCCCAGAATAAAACTAAGGAACTTCCCAAACAAATTATATTTAAATTATTAATTAAAACCACTTGGAATATTATAATTAAAATCAATTAGTTTATGTAAAGAGATCTACAAACCAAAAACATTGCTACAGAGAAAGAAATTCATTAGCTGATGAATAATTAATACAGCTCTTCATTTGTTTAACCTCATATGCCAAGCAGGACAAAGGAAAAGTCATTAATACGAGTGGATTGCAGAGCTAACACAGATTGTTACACATTTATAATCACTAAACTGTTTAAGCAGAAAGTTTGCAAGGCAAAAAAAAAACAGTCTGCAATATGAGGTTCAGAACAAACTACACCCCACAACTTTGTCCATCTGGATGAAACAGAAAAGCAAAGCACAGCAGAACTGCCTCTTAGGCTTGTTTCCTGTAAGTAGCAAGATCTGTCATGAGCTATTAAGAAGCGAGGTGTGCCTTTGAAACCCCTTTTTCAGACCTACGAGTAAGATTCATGAAAGTAGCTGGCCTCACTGCCCTCCTGTCTCTAGAAGCAAAACACCATGGTTTGCCCAATTACCTCTGTGTGCTCACCATGAAGGCTTGTGCTTATATATTCCTACATGCCCTTTGTCCTCTCAGCCACAGAAAGAAACATTTTTCTATTCCGACATTCTACAGACTCCTTGGCAAAGCACATTTATTCTTTAAAAAACAGTGGGTTTTGGTAAACAATGTGCAGACCTCCTGGGGATTACCAGAACTACACACTTCTTGTTAAACAGTGCTCCAGTGACATAAGATGATGTCAACAGAAGAACAGTGCAAATCATTCATTAAGAACAAATAAAGACTTAGCATGTGTAATTTATACCATTCCTTAACTCACTTATTTGGCTTGGAGTGAGAGGAATCAGAGGGGTAAAACAAAAGCAAGCAGTTAGTGTCATGTCACTGGTATGATGCTGCTCTGCTTTCATCCTACTTAACTATTTCTCTCTGGCTATACCTTTACACCTTTTCAAAGAAAAGGTTAGATTTATATATACATGTTTGATTTTACTTACAAAAGGACTCAGAGCACTTCCCAAAGAAATGTCAGAGATCTAAAAAGTATCCGTGGTAGGAGAACATTCATTGTCTTTTAAATGCTGAATTACAGCACAGAAGGTAAAAAATTAAGTAGGTGTTTTATCAAAGAGCTTCCTGCATGCTCTGAGGCAACAATGGGGATATTTTCACACTGTGAAAACAACATAACAATGTGACTGCAACACATTTCTGCTCCAAATGGGAGGCTCATCTGCCTCCCTCAGTAAACAACACACCTTTTCCTTCCCTCATTATGTTACTCTTGCTGCCCCTTTTTTGGGTGCTTTCCCCCATAGCCTTCTCTATGTCTTGTCTGCTGAAAACAGAGTGCAGATAGTAACATTAGACTTGAATTTTTTACCTCCTAATACTTGTGCACTCAAACGACTAGACAAAACATGCTGTCCTACTTCTAGACATTGTGCAGTGATCTCAGAACTGAAACCCTTTCTTGTCGTGAACAACAAATTACATGACTTTCTCCACGAAAAATGATGCAACTTTCTACAAACAAAACAGCCTTGCCTTCCCTGGGACTGTCCTGTACATGCATAAAGCACTGCTGTAAAACTCATGTTTAGTTCAGAGGGTACAAAGAGTCCCAGAAGAATACCTTTTGCCTAATTTTTTAATAGATAATAATCCCTGCCTCTTGACTAATACCAGTTGTCACCCAGCATGAGCAGCCAGATCCATTCTGCCCTGATGTATCCATCCTGTTGAGTATGGCAGCAAGGCATGGTGGCCATTTCTTGAGACCAGTCACTCACCAGCAACCAAGAACAGGCTTATTATTTACACCATTTAAATCCAAGAAGTCACATTCCTACAGGTCTCGCCTCCCAGGTTGTTAGCTTTATTTGTTTTGTTGAGAATGTGAAACACATACATGTCATGCTACACATGCCATTTGCAGGGCTGGGATAAAGTCCTCATCTCTTTGCAAACAAGGGGCAAAATCCTGAGAAGAATACATCCTTACTCTCTGGGTCTTTGCACTTGTTTCTCTCCTTACATAGAAAGAACATTGTCTTAGAGAAATTCACTTTGCAGGACAAGAAGTGCTTCTTAGGGTACTGAAATGGAAGGATTTTCCATCCTGGGAATAATTTGCCTTCCATAGAGCACCTTTCCCTTGCTGGGTCAAAACAGACTTTTGCACTGTTCCTGATTCTATGCCTTTCATCAACATGTACTGCCACCAACTCGTTAGCACATACTTTTCATATCTTTCAAACAGATGGAAGTTTTGGGATGAATTACACTTGGTTTTGCAGTCAGCCCAATCCCAAACAGAGTGTTATCGACACAGATGAAAGAGCCCACAGATCTGCATCATATGCCCGTAAAGGTTTGTACTGCCTTTGCACTGAGAAAGCACTTAATGGACACCATCGTGGCTGAAATATTCCCCAAAGAAGGCAGACTTCTTAAAAAGCAGCACCACCTTACTCTACCTTAAGAGAAAAGTGATCTTTTGACTTAGAAATGCCCTCTATTCTTCTTTGCCCTCAGTGACTGCAGACCAGCATGTAAGAAGTGTGAACTGAAGGTGATGCCAGAAAGGCAATGCTGTGGTCTTACTGGCATGAAGCCTGTAACCTCTGTAATTGGTGTTGAAAAAGCACCTATGATGTTTGGTCAGTCATACCTCTGGTCATAAAACTGGCCAGTTTCGATTGCTGCGTGTAGGCAGTAACCAAATCACTAGAAATGAGGCGTTTTGCCGCTAATTATGGAGTGTTATAATGCAGTGAGATCCTGAGTGAATATGATAGGTTCCCCCCCAGGGTAAGGAAGCTGCAGTTTCTCTCAGTGGTTCCTCTCTACAGAAGCAACATGCTAAGGCACTGTCCGCCACGCAGCCCCGCACGCAGGGGACAGCACCCCATGGCAAAGCCCTCGCTAATTGGCACGCCTATCTGCTGATCTCACCTCTGAACTCACCGAACAAAAGAAAGCATTAATCCACATCTCCGAGAATTCAATAGCCATTTAAACAGGAGGTCAGGTACCTAATGAGCTGTCAAGTTCTGGCTGTCTGTCTGCCTGTCTTCTGCGTCGCGGAGTTCCCGGGCCTTGACTGACGGTCCTCGGCATCTGGATACTTTGTCTTCCTGCCAAAGGAAGGCCTGAGACAGGCGACTGCTTTGCAAATTTAAGCTGGGATGACATATTTTGGTTTCATTGAAGGAGAGAGCTAAAAAAAAACCCCCAACCAAAACAAGCAGCCATGAAAAGGTTCAGAGCAAGGCCTGAGAAGATAAGTATATTTTCAGATGTTGGCATTATGCTTTCTGATCCAAACCGTACTAAAATCGCAGTAATTTTAGCTTGCCTCATAGAAAAGATAATTCTGTGTAAATGCTGTATGGTACAGGTAAAGGGAGCAGGCACAGTTGTACACATTTCCCCGATCTTTTTCAGGGCCACAGGTTAAGAAGTGAGTTTGAAAACTACAGCCTGGAATGCAGAAACATTGCTACACCTCCCAGGAATTTCCAGGAGGTACAAAAAGAGAGGAAAAAGACCGTTCCAGATTGACTGAGACACGGCCTGCTGAACATACTTGCTTTTGAACAGTCTCGTAAATTCAAAACATTTTTGTCCAAACAGATCACAGGGCACGTAAGCTTCCCAAGGGATATATTGGTTACAGATGTTTTCATGTAATAAAATATTCCACTCAACTGCAGTATTCCTAACTGATAATGCTAAAACTAAATTACCCTTGTCTAATGGTTATGTCCCCAATGTACTCCTTACCACGGTAAACACTGGCTCATTTGTTACCATTTAGCCAACATAATGTTTAATTTTTTATAAGAGCATGCCACAAAAGACAATGTATTTCAGATCTGCAAGAGCTGCAATCTAAGTTTGAACTTTTCAAAAATACATACTTAAAATTCTTTTTTTTTTGCATATCTTAAGAATAAATTATACCTCTAAGTTTCAGCATTATCATATCAATTTGCATTTAAAAGTTCTCATTTTTTAAACATGAGTAATGTTAATAATTTTCCAAGATTTCACTCTTGAACTTGAAATTATTAAAAAAATTAATCACTCCTTGAATAGTCTGAATAGTACAGGGCTAATAATGAAACATTCGGTTTGATTTCCTCCTGGCAGAATTGTTAGGAAAGGAAAGGTCATTGTGAAGGTATCTCTAAAATGATCGAGTAGTTTGGGTTTTTTCTTTTTGTTGTTGCCTCTTTTTTTCCCCTAAGGAAAAGGGGGGGAAGGAGATGCTTATCTGTTTTCAAAATATGCTTACAATATAGTAATAACAAGGATAGATATACAAAAAGAAAAACAAGCAAACAACCAAATTGAGAAAAGAAACTTAACTAGTCTTTGCAGCAAGGAGTCTCCCTCAAACCAGGGAAGCTTGTGCTGTTGTACTATACTACATCTCTACCAAAACTAACACCTCAGCATTTTTATTTAAAAGATCAGAGGATTAGGCTCAAGACCTCTGAACGTCTTTGTTCTTCAGATTGGACTGTAAGATCCTGCCACTTGGACTTCAAATACCACCATTAAGAACAACCGTACGAAGTAAAGTGGCTTGTAACATCATATCACTGTTTCTATGTTGCCACTTCAAGAATAAAGTCAGCTTGTTCTAATTATGTTTTAGAAAGACTAGAAACGTAGCAAGGGCAGAGAGTTCTCTGAGGAGGGAGAAGATGCTTTAGTACAGCTGGCATTGTAACAAATAGAATCTGCCCATTTTTAAGAGAATGTGGAATCCAGTAAAACTTGGAAGTAGTATGTTCAGACTGAATAAAAGTTTTTTAAAAAAGGCATTCTGTCCAAACTCTATAATCCCATGATCCATGTATTCCCTCTTCTAATGCTAATGTTCACAGCACAATATTGTATCCTTTCTGAGATACCTCTTGTCACTAACCTTGGTATGCAATTTTTGCAGCTATCAAGCTCAAATATATGCTTGTGCTTGGTAAATAAGAAAACATCCCTTTGCATTGATGCAGCAGTCAGAAGCATGCCTTGAAGACTCATTATGGAGGTAAAAAAATGGGAGAATTTTTCTCTAGCCTCCCATCCCAACTGAAAGGATAATTTAATCTCCAGGAAATCACTCAAGGAAAAGGTCATTTGGATTGATGGACATGCTTTCTAAACACAATGGCTATACAATCATTGGAAGAGCTGAACTTCTCTTAGTTTCCAGCAATGTGCCAGGAAAGCTTTACCCAGCAGATGTTTTTACCATAATCCTGCCAGTTTGCCTATTGCTCTCCTTCTCATTGTCTTATTTTATTAGCTGTATATTTATTTTGGGGCTGAAGTGGTAATTGAGATTGCCAGCATGTACAGGAGGCAATAATAGTTCTCTGATGGCTCTGGCATTCAGGGAGGAGATACTGCAGCACATGAAATGCTAAGTAATAAGCCCTGCTCTCATGGCTGAAGATAACACCCAGAACAGGAACAGAGCATTGCATTATGACAAGTCACTCCCTTTCTGACCAACTACAATCCAGGTTTTCTAAGCAGACACTCTCACATAGAAAACAGAAGCACAATCTGCTGATATTTGAACTTTTTTAACTGTTGTAGCAGTTTTTAGGGTGGTATGACAAAGCAGCAGTAAGGGCAGAGGTTGCTGTGCATCAGGACTTTAAAATGTACAAGTTCTGGAAACTCAAATGCTTCTTTCCCCTTCCCTTGAACAGCCTCTAGTATAGTAACCACCAGCAATGTGCAGATGCAGCTCACTTGAGACCCAGCATACTGGGAAAAGGAATAGCTTTCTGAAATCAAAATCACATGGACTCAGCAGCAGACCTGATCTGCCGGGACTGCCTCTGGAGCTGCGTTCCTTTAGTCAGCAGGATACTGCCCATCAAGCAACAACTACGACAGAGCTTTCCATGACTTCCCCCTTTCCCTCATTATTTTTGCTGGCTGACACAAACCCCCTCAGCTAGCTGATATTACTCTCTGGGCAGCAAATCCCTATTTATTTTAGTGCATGCATAACGTGGGCAGCAACAAAAAGCACCGATACAACAACCTTGAAGCTCACCTATGGGAAGGGGTATAAGCAAAGCAAAATTCTGCAACTCCTGACACACATGAGGATATACAGTTTACAGGCAGGAAAAAAAATGACATTTTTTTTTGCATGTTTGGCAAAATCTTTGTCTCACCCTGGTTGCTTAAGGATAGAACCCAGAAAGCATAGCTAAGACACCCAACAGTGTCATTTGTCTGATGTTCCTCTGCCTCCTGTATCTATGCAGTTGCTATCATATACAAAACTGCACAGTAGCCTCCTTAGATGTTTTACTTTTCAAATAAATGCATAATTAACTCACTCTTTATTTTAAACCATCATATGCAGCAAAATGCTCCAATTAAAAATGGAATGTCTACTAATTTAAGCCCAAAGGTTCTGTTAAGGCAAGTTTCATGAATCCTAAAAATAGAAATGCATTCATAATTTCCCCCTCATTTTAATTAGACTTTTTTTTCCCCTTGAATTTAAATATCCCTCTGCAGTATCTTCAACTGCATTGCAGTAGTAAGAACCCCATGCACAACACAAGAACCATAGGATGAAAGAAGATTTGCCTTTCTACTCAGAAAGGAGTATGAAGTGGAGGCATGCATCCTACAAAACAGAAGTGGAGGCATGCATCCCACAAAACAGAAGTGTTGCAATTAAATAGGAGAGACTTCAGAAAAATGGGACTTCCAGAACCAAATGAAATTTCTGGATCATTTGTGTACAGACAGACCTCAGTCCTTCTCTAATCTATAGTCTTAAGTAACATTGAAGAAAATAGCATTGTGGCAGTCGAGGTGAAGGTGATATAACTAATGGTATAGCAGTCAGACTAAGGGCAAGTCAGTTCACAGTGAACTGAAAAATATGCTCTATGGGGTTCTTTGAATGACATTACTTATAGCAGTGACAGAATGCAAGGCCATGCTTCTTCAAACACAGGTTAAACTTGTAAGGCAGTGAACTAATCTGGAAAGCAGTGACTTGAAGAATGACTTCAGGGCCACTGTAAGCCACAACTAAAACTCTGGCAGGCACGTGGCAGCTAAGACACTTAATGAGATCTTTCAATACATGAGCCGGGGAAAAACAAGAGAAAAATAGCATTGTAGCATTTCAGAGGAGCATTATGAGGAACAAATGAAGTTGAGATTATCCTGGGCAATGGGGCATTAAGCAAAACAATGCTAAGTGGTAGTTATGGATTGATGCTGGAGATGAGTTTCTTCCTGTTACTGCGGGAGAAGATGCAGGAACCAGCTTTTTCTAGCCCTGGCCACACTCTCTCTTCATTCACTCTTCCAAAGTTGTGGTAGCATGCCCAGATCTTTAGGATGAACTCATTCTACTCTCAGTTCTGGAATGGCAAAAAAATCAGTTTTTCTTACATTGCTGAGATGCCTGTGACTGCTTCTGTCACTTCACACAGCATTAAATGATTACAAGCATACATAGCCATGTCTGGCATCCATATTGCAGAAAAGATATTGACAAACTGGAAAGAATTCAGGATGAAGCTGCAAGAAGGATTCAGAACCTGAGAAAGATGACCTACAGCAATTGCCAGAAGTGATCTGGCTAGCTATTTTCACAAAAAGAAAGTTCAGAATGGCTTGATCCAAAAGCCTGAAAGCACTGGCTTGCTTTCCAAGGGCATTTTCAAGCAACTTTTGGTCATTCTATCATGTGGGATTAGATGAAGGGCAAGGGCTTACCAGCCTTTGACCCTGGCCAACCCAGTCATGCTAAGCAGGACTGTATGGCAGGTATCTTGGTATTTAAATACCTGTTGGTCACTAAACAGGTAAATAGTTTCACCAGGACTGCGACACGGAAGAACTGGGCAAACCACGACAGCCTGGATATATGCAGATAAAAGCTAGTTAATTTCCCTGCCTTTGAAATCCTCTGCAAACTTACTGCATGCTTTAGTTTAGTAAAATCATTAACATCTCAGGAGTGATATTACATGACAACAGCATTTTTTTCAGTCATCCATGAGCTTTAGGAATAATGACTTTAAGTGGACAGGAGACAGACTCAGAAAAGGGCACATCCTCTCCCCTGATTCAGCTCTTCTGCTGAATTGTTTGCAAATCCATACTCCTTTCTTCTCTCTATAGCCGTAAGAGGCATTTACTGTTTATATGATCTCAAGATGGAAAAATATTAATCAGAAACAGCAGCAACAGTTTCTTTTTCTTCTCAAATCTGTGTGGCATTAAGTATAATTACACAAATAAGTGGAATGACAGAAACAGACAATTGCTGGCTTTGTATGGGTATTGGAAAAGATTATACTGTTTTTATCATGTCTCTTAAATAATGGGTATCTTCCAAGCCTACTGTCAAGGAGACTGCTTGCTGTTTTAATGCTGATAGGAAAATAATCTTGTAAAAGTACTGAGAAGGGGTCTTTCACATACTTTCTGCCAGGAAAGATTACTTAAATAAACCGTTTAACCTGCTATTGACCTAAAACCTAGTTACATAAATGTTTAAAAAATTACTTATCCATCTTGAGTAGATAAAAGTAATCTAGTCAAGTCAAGGATAACATAGGAAGTCCCTTGATGACAGCTGCATTCTCTGCAGTCTCTATTAGCACATCTTTTTTTGCTGGCGAAGCAGATATGAATGAACTTCGAAAACACAGAGCCTCCTCTGTTTTAAAGGACTGGAAAGAGACAGATACACATAAAGGAAGAGTGAAAACCTGAGAAGAGGTCTTGTAAGGGGAACTGCAAATATATTTTCCTCCTCGTTTTTTTCCTTCATAAACACTTTTATACCTTCTTTTCAAAGCCAACATAAAAAAAATTATAGAAGCCATTTTCAAGTTGAATACAGACAATATGTCTATCAATACCTGAGCTAACGTCATCTCCAAGACATAGTGCATGAAGCACTTCCTCCAGATCACTGAAAGAATGCTCAAAACCAGCTGAGACTAATTACACCCAATTCAGCATGCACGTGCCACAGTTACAATGCATTAAAGGCATCCCACTGCAGTGTGGGCAAAGGGGACAGTATATTTATCAAGCCTAATAAAGGCTATCCCAGGAAAGCAGTCAGTAGTTTAATCTACTAAAAGTCCTCAATCTTTAACATTCTGGGTTTGTTGGCAGTGTGAACGAACACTTCACTCGGTGGTGTGTAATGACAAGAGCCTCCCAGGCATTTCAACTCTCCTCCCCTGCAATCAGGGCAGTGGTGCCATTTGCAAGTTTGGAAGTCTTCAGCATTTCATCTAACAGCATAAATGTTATGCTTTTTCATGAATCCAATCAGTCATCTGCTCAGCTGCTTGCTCTGCCACCTGCTTATATTGGGCACGCAAGAGGAGATGTTCATGTTTCAGTGACCAGAGCTGGCATGAATGTAAAGCTTTAGCTGCTACAGTATTATACAAACCTTTGGCTTTTCTTTTGCCAAACAAATCACACTTCCAGCTTCTTTTCCTCACTTTAAGAAGACAGAACCTTTTCTACAGATCCAAACAACAGCCATGTGGTCCAGAGCAGCATGCTGAAAGCAGTTAGGATGCAATTACCATTATCCATGCAACTACAAAGGTTGCAGCCACCCCAGGAGGTGTTTCCTGGTCGCATACCTACACAAATGCTGCAGTGCCGATAACTGAGGCTCAATACCACTTTTTTTTTTCCCACACATGCAAATTATATTTTACTTCCTTTGGGAGGGTTGTATTTAAAAAAAACCCACCTCATTAATAAATCCATAATCTCACCAGCCACCTATATTTTTGCCTCCAAAAGCATTAAAATAAAAACCAAACCAGATCTTGAGACTTCTGCCAATAAAAAGCATGCTCAGGATCAAAGGAATAAAAATGCTAATTAAAGTGCACTCTGTAGCACCTCTATTCCAAGCCAAGTACTCTGATTCAGTTTAACCATCCTGGTAATTATTACAGCATTTAGCACAGCTGGGGCCAAGGAAAAGCCACCTTTTACCAGAGCATGGTTACTGGCCACAGAAGGAGATCAAGTGTATTTATACTTTAAGAGAAATTTGCCTATGGCCCACAGAATAGCCACTTCTAATTTTGAATAATCAAAGCCATGTTCAGTTTATTTTTTTTTTTAAAGGACATTTTAAAAAATGTTTTTGTTTTTGTTTTTTTGTCATTAAAAAATGCTGGAGTCGGAAACTTATCAACCAGAAATAAAGTTACTGGTTCTTAAGGGGACATATGACAAGATAACACATCTTTGCAATTTAAAGGGGAGCCCACTCTTCTGCCCTTCCTCACTCAATATGGCATGGCTATGAAGTATGCCAGTGATGAGAGAGGAAAGCCACTCCACTCTAAGTGGAATGAAGTAGCACACAATTACTGGCACAACCACCTGCCACATTTCAGCAGCACATTTCGATAGAGAATGGGGGTGACCGCACTGGTGAAAAATGATGTCTGAGTCTAAGTGGAAGTTAATTCTCCCTACTAATTCCATGGAGATGAGAAAAATATAATAAATCAATAAATCCTTGCAGCTCAGAAAATTGTCTCTTCTATGGATGCTTACAATCCTTGTTGCACATAGCATAATTGGAAGGAAGAGACTTTCAAATGGCTACATAATTATAACCATATCTTACATTCATCGGTTCCCTTCTTCAAGAGCTCATCAGGGTTTGCTGGCAGTACCTTCCAGTGCACCTGCTTGAAGAATAAGCACTACTTACCATGAAAGAGCTAAAAGGTAAGAAAATTACCTTTACTTCAGTATTATTCCTTAAAATGGCTGTTTTGTACTTACACAGCAACCCTGGGACTTTGGAGTAGCAGCAGATGAGCAGACTGTTTTACAACATGAACTCAATAATTAACTCTCAATTAAATGTGTCATCTAACTACAATGATGCAACTAATACTCCTGCGTGTATATATACTTTCCAAATTCCAGGCATGTTTAAAGTATTCACGTTTCACTGCACAGATTCAGCAAATCACCGACACCTCTGTTATGCAGCTCCTTCCTATTCACCTCTCATCTATGTATGTACACACACACACACACACATATATATAAATAAAGCATAATTTTGTGTAAATTGACAATCTTAACCTAACTTCCTTGGTACTTTGATAGGCCAGCAAGGGTTTAAGTGGCTTTAATCCACTGTCTGGGTAAAGAGGATTACCAATGCTCTGGTTTGGAAGGGAGAGAGGAGAAGTTCTTTGGAGTGAAAATATATTGTCTGAGCTGTTAGAGAAGGTAAAAGCTTGGAAACAGCACCCCTTGACAGGGTGAAGGCTGTGGATAACCTGTTACTGATATCATTATCAAGAAAATAGGTATTGTGATGCCACATAGCACTAAACTCCTTGAACAAACGTCAAGTGTTATTTCAAAGGTCTATGGATGGGGCTTAGATGGGTTTTCAGTCTGTCATATATATAGTATAAATATAGAAATACAGTGAAAATTAGGGCATTTGAATATTCTTCTTTTTTACTGCTGTCCTTGGACATGCCACTACATAATCAAGTATAACCCCATCTGCTTCCTGCCTTCCTTGGAATCACACATCCTTCTACATATTACTGCTTCACCCCAGCACCTTGGCTCCACATCCCTTCACATGGGTGGGGGAGATGAAAAAAACAGGGGAGGAAAAAGCAGTATCTCAGCATCTCCAAGCCCCTCCCTCTCTCAGATGCTAATTGCAATGGCCAAACCCTATGGAAAGAATTGCAATATTATAGGGTGCAAGCAGACTACAGCTGGCTGGTGAAGAGCAGTGCACAAGACTGGTTATTTGGCTGCTAGGGTACGACTCATTGCTGCACACAGTTAGGGTGCCAACCCTACTTTATGCTGTACATACCTTCCACTGCTTAGGTAAGCCAAAACATTAATTCTTATTTACTATTTACATTTCACGGCAAATGAATTCCCACTCTACGCATGCATACTTCCAGGACAGGTGGAGAAAAGATTATGCAGTAGATACTCATGTACCATGGTGATGTGCTTAATAGGGAAAAAAGCCACAGAACAATAGAGGAAGCAGAAGACCAAATTGCATACTATAAAATTAAGACGGATTGTTTCCTGAGAAGACTTTATATGGGTGTTTGCATTACCCCCACCCAAAATGTTCAGGAATTACAGATCACATCCTGCTGTTATACTTCTCTATAACCCATTCCAAGGCACTGGGAACTTGCTAGCAGAAAACACAAAGCAAACAGAACAGATCGGCCTAGTTTCTTTTTACTGGGTTTTATTGCAACAGTGTTTTTTTGACTGAAAGTGAAACATTGATGTTAAAATCAGCACTGTTATATGCTGTCCAATTATCTCTCTTTATGATAAGAGTAATCAGAAGAGCTGTTAAAGCATGGTCACTAAAATATTTGGATTTGACTGAGTTTTTGAGTACTAGCTACACAAATTTTAACTTTTGAAATAATATCAGCTAATGATATGTGCTTCACTTGGGAGTCAAACACTTAAAGTAAAAGCTGATGTCTGACTAATTGAATGTAATTTCTCATTGAAGTAAATTAAAAGAATTTCCCAGATGTTGCTATAAGGAGAGACTCGAGGAGGTGAAATAAAAGACACTGCTTATACATTCAGACACTTACCATAAAGCTCCTAGGAAGGTGATATGTTAAAAGAGAACCGTGAAAAAGGAAGAAATCAGAGATAGGAAGTTTAAAATCTCACCAACAATCTTCAACAGAGTGTCTTGTGACTCTGTCATTTCACTGGGAGTGGCCCACATTTATGCATAAGAAACACTACATTAACATTAGAGTCAAATCAATCTTGTTCAAAGAGCACTGGGAAGCCAGAGTGGGCTGCTCCTCACTTCAAGGTGAGGTGAAAGAAGATCAAAATCAAGATTTGCAAGCCAATCTTTATTAACGTAGTAGTTACCTCTTGGTACTTAGCTATGGCAGATCTCAAAGTACACCTAGGATTTAGAAATCCCAAAATTTCTCTTTAAAGAAGGTTTTTGAATACATAGAACTGACATGGGCAAACACCAAGAGCTAGTAGCATCCTTGCACAAACACCATTATCTAACTAATTACTGCCACCCCACTTGAATAACATCTTTTACTATACACTGAATTGAGTAAAAAGCCTACAAAGGACAAGAAGGAAAGAAAGTTTACAGTCCCTCCCTTTGTTACTAGATGCCAGAGTAGCATATATGCCCACCTCTCTCCTCTCAGTTGCAGAGAAACGCCCAAGCACAGTACTGCCTACAGACCATCCTCTCACGATGATCACGTATTTCCTGTATTCTCTGCACTTTTTTCTCTCAGCAGTTTCTCCATCCAGCTCTTCATCTAGATTCCCAGGGGTGTTTAGATTATTATTCCTTCTAAATACTGGCAAGACGAAGAAAGAAATCTCTCTCCACATTTTACTCCAGTCCTCAGTATCACTCACATATTTTATAAACACTACAGATTTGCAAAGCCTGTTCACATTGGAAAAACAAAGCTGGCTATGCTCAGCTGTTCCATTAGAGGAGTCATTACATTTCACTTAGAGTTTTCTTTTGTCACGTTCTAGTATATTGTCATCCAGGAAATTAGAAAAATTATCTTATTAAAAGTACTGATTATCTCAAGTGTATCTGTTTATTAGGATTATAGACTTTCTATAATTTACTTGGAAATATACTTCAAAGCCTAACAGATGTCAACTTTCATGCTAGACTAACAAGAGCATCTCTTCCATTTACATCTTGTGATCAAAGCAATACATATCAGAGGGAAAAGAAAGAAAAAGAATTCAAAAGTACAGCAGGGGAGTCCAAATTCCAGAAAACAAAATCCACACTCCAAAATCTACAATGAATAACATGGAAGAAGGAATAAAGAGTTATAAAAACACAAATCACAAAAATCTTTTATAGTAACACAAAAAAAAAATCACTATTTTGGCTAGATTCTTGGTGCTGCAACACTTCAGATTCCTGGGATGTATCAGTTTTACTCTTCTAACACCTGTAAGACTGATACCTTTCTATATTTGATACCTAGAAACAGCACATAGTAAACTTCAGATGTCTACTTCAAAATATTTTGGTAGGCATGTTGACAAAGGGCTCTATGAACACCTTTCCTATGTTTCACACTGTCTTTCTTTGGCTATATCCAGCATTACAACAGTAACAGCTAAACCGCAATGCTGGATCATTACACTGGCCCCTCCCTTTAACTGTAAGGAAAAAGAAATCTTGCCAACTCCTCCCTATTTTTGAAATATGTAAGGCAGACAGAGAAAACTTATAGATGAAGCCTTCACCAACACCTCCAACTCCAACAAATCCTGGCTAGTACTGTAGGCCCCTCCTGTGAGACCAACTCCAGGCCAATACTCATTTGTTTCACATTGCTCAGGCATAAACACCAGTCACTGGCATCTGCAACTGACAGTATCATACAGAAGTGGTGAAGGAGGGAAGCAGCCACCACCTTTCTAAGATCTCAGGAATACGCCTCACACCAAAGGACCCAAACTTCATGCACACTGAAAACAACTTTGGCTCACTTTGTAAGAAAGAAAACTCAGACAAGTAATGGTGGGTACATCCACCATCCACTCTCTCTCCATCATTTTATCTAAACATGTTTTATCAATGAAAGGAAACACTTCATTTCCAATATTTCTTTAATTGGCTTGGTACACAGACACAAGCCACTTCCTCTAACTCAACCTGAAGCTGAAAATGCTTTTTGAACAGGTGGAAAACACCAAAACATGCAGAAGACAACAAGGTCTCTAAAATATTTCACAGTCCTAGGAATTGTCTTGTTATGTAACATGAAATCTTAGAATGGTTTAGGTGGGAAAGGACATAAAAGATCATCCAGTTCCAACTCCCCTGCCATGGCAGAGACACCTCCCACTAGGACAGGTTGTTAAAGGCCTCATCCAACCTGGCCTTCACCACCTCCAGGGAGGGAGCATCCACAACCTCCCTGGGCAACCTCTGTCAGTGTCTCACCACCCTCACTGGAAAGAACCCTTTTCTAACATCTAGTTTCAATCTCCTCTCTCCCAATTTAAATCCATTACCCCTCCTCCTGTCATTACAAGGCTGTGTAAATAGTCCCTCCCTTTCCGTAGGCCCCCTTCAGATACTGGAAGGCCACTATAAGCTCTCCTCAAAGCCTTCTCTTCTCCAGACTGAAGAAACACAAATCTTGTAACCTGTCCTCATAGCAGAGGTGCTCCAGCCCTCTAATCACCTTTGTGGCTCTCCTCTGGACTCGCTCCAACAGTTCAAAGTCCTTCTTGCGTTGGTGGATCCAGAACTGCACACAGTACTCCAGGTGGGGTCTGACAGGAGCAGAGCAAGGGGGGAGAATCACCTCCCCTGCAGTGCTGGCCATGCTGCTCTTGATGCAGTCCAGGACACGGTTGCTGCCTGGGCTGCATGTGCACACTGCTGTCTCACATTGAGCTTTTCATCAATCCAGAGTCCCAGGGCCTTGTCCTCAGGGCTGCTCTCAGCCATTCTCCACCCAGCCTGTATCTATGCTTGGGATTGCGCCAACCCAGGTGCAGGACCTTACACTTGGCCTTGTTGAATGGTCCCTGAGCCCACCTCTCCAGCCTGTCCAGGTCCCTCTGGATGGATCCTTTCCCTCTAGCAAGTTGACTGTGCCACACAGCTTGGTGCCATCTGCAAACTTGCTGCAGGTGCACTCGATTCCTCTGTCCATATCACTGTCAGGATGGATTATAAGGGTGACTCACTCTTAGGGATTGCCAATATGGAACGAATTTAAGCCATAAGCCATATATCAAAATACTAATTTCCGACATTTTAAAGCTCTTAAAAAGAGACAGAGATCTCACACTTACTCATTAAGGATAATATTATTTCAGTCTCCTCCTCCTTATCATAATTTGTAAGGCAGGAAAAGAAAGCCCCAAAGAAGGGTGGCACTGAACAGAACTGAAAACCACAAATACATTTTAACAGTGACTTTTTTTTTGCTTGGCTACAGACACATTCCCTTTCACACTCCTCTCTAAAAGATGCCATAAGCACATCACTGTATTGCATGGCAAGGTGACCTTTCCCTGGTGAAAGGAAACACAAAAATGTCAGTCTCTGGTACCAAGACCTATAAATGCATTTCCTCGCTTTAGCTAAGTTACACAAAGTTCATAAACTTAGAGGAAGGATGTTACTCTCAGATACCAAAAAGACAGGGGGGGGAAAAAAAGGGGGGGAAAAAAAAAAGGGGAAAAAAAAGAGGAAAGCAAGAACAAAAATTTAAGACTCCAGTGAAAACTCTGGTCTGGACAAACAAGGGACGCTTTTCTGCATCCAAAAAGGTTAAGGTCACTAGACTAGAGCTCACAATTTCTTACCAAGGGAACAAAAGAATATACCACAAAGCCAGCAGCACATGTATCACAATTGGCAGCTGGCTTGAAAATGCTCAAGATCAATTGATGATGAAGAATGAATTACCCTTATGTTTGAACAAAAAAAACCCCAACCTGATCTCACCAGGCCAGAAGCACAACCACATTCCAGGCACGATGTGTGACAGCACACAGAAAACCAGTTTCAATTTATTCTGCACATTTGAGCACACACAAAAGCCTATATGGTTCTCATTAAAATAAAAGGTATCTCCAAACTTCTGAAAGAGCACAGAGTGATTTGGGTTTTTACTCTCGTCCAGAAGGAATAACTTAGCCTCTTATTTGTTACGCTTCCTCCTGAATCTAGGATGTAAGTCCCCTATATTATTTTCATATCTATAAACAACCACCAGTAGATTAAAGATCTTCTCTTTTTCTCTTTTTTTTCCTTTCTTCTTTTTTTTTTTTTTAATGGAAATTTCTTTGACAAAGAGTAACAAAGCATTCTCTCTGAAAGAAAGAGGACTGTAGATACATACCATTTTCAGCAAGGACATTCAGATTAAACTGCACACAGTTTACTCAGATTAGTTTAACAATGTTCTCAAAAAGGAGCTATAAACCTTTCATGAAGTGTAGCTTTAGTGGTGGAAGAGGTTTAACAAGCTCATTCATTAATGACCGGTGTCTTTGGGCTGCTCCTTTGGTGGGCCTTCAAAGAGCAGGTGGTTTTCCCTGTTTTACATAGTGTGCCTTGTGTGCCAGGCCAGCCAGTGAGCTGGGTTCACCCATCAGGCCATGCCAAAATGGCAATCATGCATTATGAGATACAAGGGACAGAATACCTGACAAAAAGAATTTTCAGGACTACTTTCTTCTGTTTTCAGAAGCTTATGTATATCTGTGTGAAATAAAATATTGCAAGTAGTAAACACGTGCAAGGCAAATACGGTATGGTATGTTTCATCTGGACCTTATGCAGAACTAGTTCAGGCAAACAGTGAAGAACAAAGAGCTCAAAGGACAAGTGAACAGGAATCGATTTAACATTGATTAAGAAAAGACAAGGAGGAATTAGAAGAGGGCTACAATCAAGAAGGTCTAGTGAGAACATTTCGGTTTGGTGCTTAGACATCACCTATGACAGATTCTCCTAGCTGAAGTATCACCATGCCTCACAGAAGCTGCTGCTTGTGTTTGAGACAGACAACTAAATACATTTTTTAGATATTGTGCAAATGAGTCAGAAGGGGCTGAGAGACAGCAGGAATCTAAGAATATAATGAATTAAACATAACTAAAGTGCACACAACAAGAAATCAAGAAATAGTCCGTTTGCTTCAGCTGTATTTATGGAAAAAACGTGTCTGTATTTGTCATGTTACAGGAAGGGTTCTAGATGGAGCTGTAATTAAAATGGAAGCTGAATACATACAGTTACTTTATGTAGTTATCATTTAGTAAACTATTGTTTTAATTTAATTAAGAGACTGATTTTATTACTTTGCATATAATAGGAATCTTGAAAAAATTCCTATCAAACAAAACAAAAAAATCTGCTTTCTCATTCTACTCCCCTCCAGCAAGTTTAATTCAAATGCTATTACTAGGTTTTTGCTGACATATCATCTAAAAGCAGGACAGAAAGAACTGAAAAAATGTGTTTGGCAGGAAAGATAATTAGCCCTAGTTAAGTCAGATGCTACCAAGAAATGCACTCCTAAATATTAGAAAGAACATTAACTTAGTAACAAATTTCAACAGGATGTAGTTTAGTGTTTACAGCCTGCAACAAAAGATTTAAGACAAAACACAGTCTATCGGTACCAGTTATCACTGGAACTGCTTTAATGGGTACTTCTGGTCTGTTTCTCCAACAGAAGGATAAATACCTTAAATCTTCAACAGTGCTTACCTAATCTATAAGACTCTGAAGAAAAAATAATGTAAATGATTGTGAAAGGGAACACCTAGCTAGAATTTGTCTCACCACTCTAAATATCCTTTTTTCATTAGGAGAGCCAAGAGCAGTGCCAGTGTCCACACCACCCCTCATTAACTCCAGAAAATTATTTTGCAAAGTAAGAATGCCCTTGTGAGTGACAAAGATGCATTAGTTCTCTCCTCAGGAGTTAGATATGGACTGTATATTGCAGTGATATTATAGGAAATCTATACCCTAAGAGACAGTCCACCAGAGCCAAAGCCAAGTCTTACAGAGAAGTTAAAAATAAATTAAAACCACTAACCCCCAAAACAACCAAAACAAAACCAACACCAGCAAGTAGTAAGGAGCATTAACTATCAAATAAACCACCTTGGAAGATGCAGAAGAAATAGTAAGATATCATACTGACCACGGGAGCATTAACTATCAAATAAACCACCCTAGAAGATGCAGAAGAAACAGTAAGATACCAAGCAACACCACAGCTACTCCATTCTGTAGGCCGAGCCCTGGCTGTTGTCTTTACAACCTTCACTGCCATGTGGGTTACAACAAAAGGCAAGTTGCATTCCAAAAGAGAGTATTTTCGTTTCTTTTCTGTTTTTTTTGAGTGAAAGACATAGCACTGCTTTCTATTCCCCTAGCAAATAGCTCTAAGCTGGAATGCAGAATAAATGTCTCAAAGACTTCTCTGTGCTGGAGGGCTTAGCAGAAACCCAGCAGTCTCAATATAAACCATATGTGTCGCAACAAGTTCTGGGTGGAGAAATGCGTTCACTCTGGGTATGAGAGCGCTCAGGAGGGGCTGCCTCTTACAATGCGGATGCGGTAACAATTAAGGAATGCAGGAGTAGACTAAGCAAAAACTTGCCAACAGAAAGAGTGATGCTGACTTTCTTTAAAGCCCCAGCATCATTCATTCTTCAATATTTTAGCAGGGCTCTGATCAGATTCATATTTAGTTTGTGTTAAATACATACAAATTCACGGACTGAATCATGTTGGAAGGGATCTTCAGAGGTCATCTTGTCCAGCTCCCCTGCACTATGCAGGGACATCTCCAACTAGATCAGGCTGGCCTGGGCCACTTCAAGTCTGATCTTGAATGTCTTCAGGAAAGGGGCCTCAACCACATCTCTGGGGAACCTGTTAAAGTATTTTACCAGTCTCTTTGTAAAGGACTTCTTCCTTATGCCCAACCTAAATCTACCCTGCCCTAGTTTAAAGCCATTGGCCCTTGTCCTATCATTATGAGCTCTTCCAAGCAGTCCTCTCCCAGACTTCCTGTAGGTCACCTTAATATATTGAAATGCAGGTATAAGGCTTCCCCCATAGCCTTCTCTTCTCCAGGCTGAAGAGCCCAAATTCTTTCAGCCTGTCCCATAGGAGAGGTGCTCCAGCCTTCAGTGATCATCTCTGTGGCCCTCCTCTGGATCTGCTCCAGGTCTAGCTTATGTTGGGTGTGCCATAGCTGAATACAGCACTTCAGGAGAGGTCTCACCAAAGCAGAGAAGAGTGGCAAAATTACCTCTCTCAATCTGCTGGCCATGCATCTTTTGATGCAGCCCAGGATGCAATTGGCCTTTGAGGCTGCAAGTGCACATTACTAGTTCATATTCTGTTTCTCATTTACCAGTATCTCTAAGTCCTTTTTCGCAGGGCTGCTCTCAATTTCATGATCTCCTAGCCTGTATTGATATTGAGGATTGCCTCAAGCTGGGTGCAGGCTTTGGCACTTTGTGTCATTAAAGTTCATGAGAGTCTCCTCAGTCCAACTCTTCAGGCTGTCCAGGTCCCTCTGTGTGGCATCCTGTCCTTCAGTCTTATCATCTGCATCACTCAGCTTGGTATCATCTGCAAACTTGCTGAGGGTGCACTCAATCTCACCGTCTGTAAAAGTGATGAAGATATTAACAGCACTAGTCTGAATATGGACCCTTGAGGGATGCCACTTGTCACCATCTCCAACTGGACATCAAGCTGTTGACCACTACCCTTTGCATGCAATTGTACAACCAATTCCTTATTCACTGGACAGTGCACCCATTAAATCCGTGTGTCTCCAGCTTAGAGAGAAGGATGTTGTGAGGGACTGTGTCAAAGGCTTTACTAAAGCCCAGAAGGTTGATCTTTCCTTGTCCACTGATGTAGTTACACCATTGTAGAAAGCCACTAAGGTTAGTCAGGCAGGACTTGCCCCTGATGAAGTCATGCTGGCTGTTTTCAACCACTGCCCTGTCCTCTCTGCACTCCAGTATAGATTCTAGGAGGTTCCATGATCTTCCTGGGCACAGAGGTGAGGCTGATAGGTCAGCTTCCAGGTCCCTTCTTCAGTCACTAAGGACTTGATGTGACTGCCATATACTTTCAGAACAGTGCAGTTCACAGACCTTGAAGCTCTTCCACAAGGGCAGGTGAGATAAAGTACATGTTGATTTTGCTAGGAAAATCTGGAGCATCCTCAGATTGACTATGACCTCCAAGCTGTTGTGGGCTCCTCAAAACCATAATATAGAAGCCAAATTTAATCCTGGGTAGATACTTTTATCCAGATACATATAACTCAGAATTATTCTTTTATGATGCAGACATGCAAGGCACTTAAAGAATATGTGCCTGCCTCAAGCAATCCAAGAATCTCATCTAGACATAATTAGAAGTAGGCACAAGTACTTGTGGAAATTAGTCATTGGTTTGCAAATTTAGATTCTGGTCTCTCAGCTACAAGCCTCCCTGTAGCTTAGCTCACTTTTTTTCCCTACCTTTTGTAGTGAAAGAGAATAGGCATGATGCTGCACAGTAGCAAAAGCTTGGGAGTCCCTGCATAGATCAGTCCACAACAATAACTTCTGTTAAGTGATGTAGAAGGAAGAAAATGGGAGAAAATTACTTATAAAATGGAACAGAATCAAAAATAAAGAAAATCAGAATAGCAAGAATACTCAAAACCAAAAAAGCTGGAGATCCAAGGAGTAGATAGATGTTAGGAAAGAGAAAGAATAGAGCAGGAAGAAACAGATTTTTCTCCTCCATCCACCCACCAGTTTTGAATTGCAAAATAATAGTCAAATGAGCTCACTTTCCAGACATGCAATAAGCACATGGACCGACCTGTAGCAGGGAAATCTCTCCTCCTAAAAATTCTTTGCACTCATTTCAGGCCCAAAACATGTAGATCAGGCAATTACCAAAAGATAACCTCTGTCTGAAGGCAAGTATATTCAAAAGCCCACTGTCATACCATGTAAATATCAGTTGTGGAATATCAGTACAAATACCAGTGAAGATGCCAAGTGCAAACCACCATCCTGCTGAGCTGCAGGCTGAACCTGACTTTCTTGTCCCAGATGTGTCTATGGGCTCAGCATTATCCATCATCCTACTTCATTCTGCATAAGGGGGAAGATTGTATAAATGCTAGAGGGATGCTGGATGTTTCTAGGAGAGAGCTGTGTTTTCCCACAAAGTCCTCAGCCAGTCTATGGAGTTTCTGTGTACTGCAGTAATGGCAGCAGCTGTAGTATAAGCTTGAGCAATTCTCTGCTGCTGGCCAGGATCCCTCAGCTGACTCAGTATGCAGCAGGTTGTAAAATGTGTGAGAGTCCATGTGGTTACAGTTGGAGCTTAAAAAAATGGAGGTATAGCTGTACTGGGTAATTGGTAGGCAAGCAGCAAACAGCAAAGAGAGTCTACCTGCCCGGAGGAGAGAATAAAGTGGGTGCAGCATTCCTTACTTATTACTTCTCCAAAAAGTGAGATCAGCCTGGCATGATCCAGGCTGCAGATGCTGGAGACAGGCCAGAGGAGCAGCTATATGGATTGGTGGGCAGAGGAGAAATTACAGATCTGAGAATGGCAGCCAGGAGTTGTGTTGGGGTATTGGCAGTGGTGCTGACACTTTCCAGACTGTAGGTTTGGGGAATTAGTAGATCAGCAACCCACATGTCTCACCAGTGCCAGACACAGACTGGTACATATAGTTTGACCCCAAGTCAAGCTTCAAGCTAACTTCATCCTTTTTCTGTGTCAAGCAAGCTATTTATTTGGAGGCAAACCAGAGACAGACAGAGAATGGTTTGGCACACAGGGATATTTCATGCATTTCTTAAGGGGCATGCATGCTGGGCAGCCCATAGTGCTTACTCAGCAAGGTCTAAATTGTATTCCTTGTAGCTTCAATTTATTTGAAAAACACTACCTCAATGCACACTGAAAGATGAGTGAAAAGAAATGTTCTGGAGCATGTGGGCTAAGTGAGCAGAAGAACCAAGCACTTCTGGAGCAGTTTTGTTGTTACCTGCTGTAATCCCTCCCTGCACAGGTCAGGCACATGGTTGGGATAGCCACATTCCCTCCTCATGCTGGCAGCCAGATGGTGAAAGGAGGGAAGTGACAGTACTGGATGCTCCAAGGAATCAGGAGGAAAAAACCTCTTTTCATGTCACCAATGCAACCCAAAGAGCAAGAAGCAAGGGTGAATGAAAGCGCCAGGGAAGTTATCTCTCTGCTCCCCCTCCCCCCTATATTGCATGTGTTTTGAAGTCATTTATGGATGACTTGGCAGTTCAGACAGATATATCATAGGTGTCCTGTCAGCAGCCCAAGAAGATTGCCTGCTGTTATTCCTGTCTTTGGGCAAATGATGGTGACATCTTCTGGGAGACCCACTTCCGAGGTAATTTCTGAGAAATGTATTCCTGAAGGACCAGCTCAACCAGGCAAGAGATGCTGTTAGCTACTGGCTATTTGGGAGAATAACAAACTTCCCAACTAACTTACAAGTGCACAAATTCAAAAGTTCTTATCAGTGAGGCTTGAAGTAAAACTAAAGCTCAAACAACATGAATAATAAATGAAAATGACTTGTACTGCTACACTCAGCAGGGCTCAGGGCTTTGACTGAAACTCCCTTTCTTCCCAATACCGCATTTCTCTTCCTCCTGCTCCATTTCCTGGTACACATTATAAGGTTTTGCTATGCCAACATAAAATACCTGTCCTGAGACCTTGCGCTGCTGTACAGAGTAGGAGATGGGACAATTTTGGCACTCATCTTTCCAAACTCTGCAAAAGACTACATTAAAGAAATACTGCAGAAAGCCCAAACAAATACTACAATTATGTATCGATTATAGCATCCTGGTACTGGAAATCTGAAACACACACAAGCACATATGGACAGACAGATACATGGACATATCCCAAGACTGTGCATGTTTGTGACTTGAACCCCTTCAAGCCAAGGAGTCAGAAACACCAACAAAAAGAAACATGAACAAATGACACAGATGTCAACAATGTTTATCTGAATATCCTGGAGGGTCACAGTTTTCCAGCTAATTTCAAATAATTTTAGTAACACAGCATGTAATGGAAACATTTTGCATCCAGATTTAAGTCTAAACACAACTTGAACTGTAGAAATTCAGGGCAGTGTATTTCTGATAAAATCAACAACTAAAAACTGTGTGCATTATTTTTTTTGGCTGAGGGGATTTATTTGCTTATGTGACTATCATGTTCTGAACAAGAGCAAAACATGCATGAAAAAAAAATTGAGCAAAACAAAAGTGACATAGGAAGTTGCAGAACAGGTAAAACAGGACCTGAACAGTTTCACTTCATTACAAAGGAATTCAGCCCATGGCTGGAGGGTAAATGTAGGTAGCATAGTTCTTTTATGAAGGAAAAGAACATAATAACCAGACCTGTCTTGCATAAGGAACTAACTTGTTGACTTTCCACTCAGTCATAGGGGTACTCCACATTTTCTCAGTCTGACAAATGAGTTTGTTCAGGGCATTTGGAAATCTGGCTGATTCACATCTTTTCCTCTCAGATTAAATTATTATCAAAGACTTTAAGACAAACTCTAAAGTCTCTTTAATTTTTTTTCCTAATACTGTCCAGTTCTGGGCTCCTTGCTTAAGAGTCACGGAAATACTAGAAAGAGTCCAATGAATGGGGTACAAGGATGATTAAGTGATTGGACCATCTGTATTATGAGGAAAGGCTAAGAGACCTGGAGCTGTTTAGCCTGCAGAAGACTGGCAGGGGATCTTATCAATGTTTATAAATATCTGCAGGGTGTCAAGAAGGGGCCAGTTTCTTTTCAGTTGTGCTCTGTAATAGGACATGGGGCAATAGGTAGGTAAGAATTGGAACACGGAAAGTTCCACCTCAGTATCAGGAAAAACCTCTTTACCAGTGATTAAGCACTGGAACAGGCTACCCAGAGCAGTTGTGGAGTCTCCTTCTCCAGACACTTTCAAAAGTTGGCTGGATGTGTTCCTGTGTGGTCTGCCTCAGGCAATCGTGTTTTGGCAGGGAAGTTGGACTTGATGATCTCCAGAGATCCCTGCCCTCCTATGATTCTCTAATATAGTTTGGGCAGCAGTGGAGCAGAGGGAAAGATGCTGGGAAAAAGAGTTTGCCCTGTAATACTACATAAATCTACAAAGAACTGTGGGGAAAAAAATACATGTAACTGTCATGACAGAAGGACCAGTTCCTTCCCATGGTTCAAAGAGCCTGAACTGTAAAACACATGAAATGCAGTGCTGCCTCTGGTCTGCCATTCACACAGCCTAAGCAACACACAGGAGCAAATCCAGCCTACCTAAATGCACCTTGAGGTAGTTATTTTAGAGCTCTAAGAACAACAGCTGCAGAAAAAACACTGTCTGCTCAGTTCCTGCAGCTTGCGGCTTGCTGCACTGCAGCAGCTGCCCCTTGCCCTGGCATCTGTTGCTCTCATTCCTCAGGGTGTGCTTGCTCACGCGAGTCTAAGTGCTCCATGGCATGACAAATCCCTGCGCGAGCTCACCACCCCAGCCTGCCACGCCGTGCTTGGCACTCCTGACAAGCCCAGATACCCTTTTCAACTTCACAGTATCACACAGTATCACAGTATCAACAAGGTTGGAAGAGACCTCATAGATCATCAAGTCCAACCCTTTACCACAGAGCTCAAGGCTAGACTATGGCACCAAGTGCCACGTCCAACCTTGCCTTGAACAGCCCCAGGGACGGCAACTCCACCACCTCCCCGGGCAGCCCATTCCAGTGTCCAATGACTCTCTCAGTGAAGACCTTTCTCCTCACCTCGAGCCGAAATTTCCCCTGGCGTAGCTTGAGGCTGTGTCCTCTCGTTCTGGTGCTGGCCACGTGAGAGAAGAAAGCAACCTCCTCCTGGCCACAACCACCCCTCAGGTAGTTGTAGACAGCAATAAGGTCTCCACTGAGCCTCCTCTTCTCCAGGCTAAACAATCCCAGCTTCCTCAGCCTCTCCTCGTAGGGCTTGTGCTCAAGGCCTCTCACCAGCCTCGCTGCCCTTCTCTGGACATGCTCAAGCATCCTTTAAGACCTCTAAAACTATGTTAGAGAAACACTGTGTAGCTGGTTGAAGTTACAATTATCTCCCTCTGTCCTGACCAACAACTACAATGCAACATTTCTAAGAGTTGCCTAGAAGACCTTTTACTAACCTAAGCCTATTTCAAACAGGAAACCATAAGCTTTCCTATGAGTTTTCATGCCCAGAATGAATCAAAACAATTGAGTTCCTGACCAAGCAAAAACTGAATGTTTATTGCCCAATTTGAAAAGGGTTGCAGATTTATTTTCTAACATCTGTAGCAAACGTAGCAAACTGATTTATTAAAAAAAAAAAAAAAAAGCCCTGCAACAATCCCTGAGCAACATATATTATTTCCATCTCGCATTTTGCCTAAGTGCTAAACAATATTACTCAAGTTCTTAACAGCTCAAGTGGGAAGATTTTCAAATAACTTTTTTTTTTTTTTTTGTTACTACTTGCCATGGTATTGTTAGGGGGAAAATAGCCCAAAATGAGAACAAGGAACTTCCAAATGAAAGTCAGAAAACCTGCCAGAAAAGACCTACCAAACACAAATATCTTCCAGAACAGAAGCATCTACAAAAACACTGCAGTCAGGTTATACAAGTTTAAATTATGCATCTTTACTCAAACACCAGTACCAGTCACTATTAGGCAAGAAATTTAAAAGCCACTTTTAAAGCACCTTCTCTTTGTTTTTCTCACCCTCATCTCTCCTGCTTTTTAACCAAGTGAACAAACCATGAAATTATCTAGCTCCAAATCAACCCATCCATGCAATTACCTCACATTATTCTGCAAAGTTTTATTGCCTAGTAGGAGTAAAAATTAGAAGTATTACTTAGAAAGTGCAAAAGTTACCAGAAGCCCATTCTACAGACTTAGACAAAATAGCGCTGTTTAAATGTACAGAGGTTCCATCACTTATCAAAGTCGCTGAGTGTGGTTTAAAGGGAATACATCAAATGCACCAATTTATTCTGTGAGCTGAAATTTTAAACTTTAATTAGATATTCAACAATAGGGATCTACTTCCTCTGAAATAAGGTTCGAAGAGGAGGCTCAGTGGTGATCTTATTACTGTCTACAACTACCTGAAGGGGCATTGTAGCCAGGTGGGGGGTGGCCTCTTCTCCCAGGCAACCAGCAATAGAACAAGGGGACACAGTCTCAAGTTGTGCCAGGATAGGTATAGGCTGGATATTAGGAAGAAGTTCTTCACAGAGAGAGTGATTTCCCATTGGAATGGGCTGCCCAGGGAGGTGGTGGAGGCATCGTCCCTGGGGGTGTTCAAGAAAAGACTGGATGAGGCACTTAGTGCCATGGTCTAGTTGATTGGTTAGGGCTGGGTGATAGGTTGGACTGGACGATCTTGGAGGTCTCTTCCAACCTGGTTGATTCTATGATTCTATGATTCTATTATGCAAGATACAAACAAAAACCCATGCAGATTACATTAGACCATTAGCAAATATAATTTAGAAGTGAAGAAAGAAGCAAACCTGACAAACCAACCAACAAAAAGCCAAGAAAACTTGTCAGGGTGAAAGACAGAACCAGGGATCTGAGAAGTATGTGGCATAAAACATCCATCAGCCCTTTCCCTTTTCAAATAAAAATCCACTACTAAATCAGATGTGACCAGGTAGTTGAACGAGAACATAGTGCGCCACCAAGAATGGGAGCAAGAGCAGCTTCCCTCAGCAATCTCAGGAGAGCAAAATGAACCACGCCTAACACTCCAGAGGGACTTTGCAGGCTGTAAGCACAGCTCAACGAGGAAACAAGTAGCAACTCTGCACAGGCAAGGTCACAAGTTAATGTAAGAGGTGGAATGAGGAAATAACAGGGTGCAGACAGAGGTTTTGTGATTTCATGGGTGGCTGAGATTTCCCACCAGATTTGAGCCTCTACTTGCACTCCCCCCAACATATTGCATAGCTGCTCTGCTTAGAGGGCAGCTCCCCATGATTTTTATTCTCCCCGGAGCCTTGGCATGAAATACGTGTAACTGTGTATTGGTAACAACAGAAAGAATTAAAAATAAACCATCAACAAACCTCAAAAGAGCCACACAGCAAGAATACACCCAGTGTCACTTTAAGATACAAGACACGTAAGATCTAACACTTATAAGAGAATCATTTATCAAGAGACATCTTGATTCACTCAACCTTTATAAAAATAAAAACCAGACTTGTGTCCTCAAGCAAAACTAGCCCCCTACGAGATACAGACGTTGTGCTACACAGACTTTTCCTCTTGGACTGTCTGGGAAGTAAGTTTTCAGTAGCTACTCAAGCTCTCCACAAAAACACAGATCAGTCTGCATTCAGGAATCAGTGAATGATTAATGCAACTGGAAATCTAATGACAAACTCACTGACCATTTAAACATTTTCATGGAGCTGATAAGCAGAACACACACTTCCAGCTAAAGAACTTCAATGCATCACCTTTCTGCTAATAAAGTTTTCACACAGCCAATATCTACAAAAGACGAGAGGATTAAGAAGTAAAAATATATAAGATGAATGACTGCAACATTTCATGCATCTTACAGTCATCAAATCGATGCCTTTTTAAAAAGAGGTTGTTCAAATTGTTTTCAATTTCATGGTGTATTGTGCTTCACAATCTATAGGTGAAATGCATCCTACATTATCTGCTACTATACAATTATGACTAGATAGCTGGTGCAGTTTCTTCTATTAGGGATTCCCATCCATCACACTCTTTAAGAAACTGGTGCCAGAACCGGTTATGGGAGGGTAGGGGAGAGGGAATCCTGATAAGGTGTTGGCTACTGGTTTTATACATGAGAGATGACAAAACTTGGAGCTGCAGTTCTTGCTTGCTCACCCAGTAGAGGAGCAAATGCCACAGCTGCATGGCAGGAACATGCCAAGCAGGATGAGAACACAGCTGGTTGTGCACTTTTCCAGTGGCAGATTCAGAAATGGGGAAGAATTCCTGTTAACTGCTAAATAAGGAGATGAACAGATAGAAGAGTGTGAAGACCATCCTTGCACAGGATGTTCCAGCAGAGACATAAGTTTCAAAGCCATCCAAAAGTAGCATCTAAAACTGTAAACAAACAACATATGGTACTGCGTATTGTTACATCGTACTCATGTATCATGTCTGCTGTGGAGAGGCCTAGTGATCGGCGTTTAAAATTTGGGCATTGTGTGTTTTAGGCCCACATGAGTTAACCTGCTTTCCTTCCATGAGGTTCTTCATTCCAGGAATCAGGATGACCTGATACCAGCCCTATCCATGACTGGCCACACTCCTGGACCCACTAAGGTATCATTTAATCAGCAGCATGTTCAGCATAACTAAAGAGAGCAACATTGCCTCTTATGAAAAAAGCAGATCACCACTTTTTTTGCTGGTAAGGCATTTTACAGTGTTCAGTATTAAGCATTAAAGGTACTCAACTTGACTTAGAGTATATCCATTCCAACATTAGCAATTAATAATGTTATGTTGACTGAGAAAATATGGTCACACTCCAGCAAAAGGTGGAGCCAAAAAAAAAAAAATGGGATGAATTAATATGACTGGAAGCTCCTCCCTGGGAACTGCAGGGCACTGAGCAGCTTTGTGTGCACCCAGTGTTCAAAGAAACACTGACAAGCAGGGTGGGTACTGCCATTGTGACACAATATCTCCATGTTCACCCTCATGAACCAAGGTGCATTTATAAGAGATGTGCTTTTCCTGCTAAAGGAAAATAAAATAGAACATCCCTATCTGGAACAATGTGATGCCACTTCTCTGAAAGGAATAAGGACTGTGTGGCTCGTTTATACCAACATGCTATCCAGCAGGATAAAAAAGGACATAAAGATAGAAAATACACAAAAGAAGAATGAAGGAAGACGAAGAACAAGAGTTACTTGAACAGAACAACAATGATGAGCATACAAGTGTCATTTTTTAAAAAATTCAGTACATATGGCAATGAAAAAAAATATATCAAAAGCTACTTTAAGTCAGAAAGTAAAAATTTAACTTGCTTAATGAAATCAATACTTACACTCCCTACCTCCTTCCCAATCAGATCTGGTATGTTTTATCTACTTTAGATGGAAATTGAACAAAATCACATGTTTAGAGTATTGTTTGCTTACTAGTTTATTTCCACTTGTCATTAAATATAAGAGTTAGCTAAGAAATTCAGGGGAAGGAAACAGGATGGGGAGTCACATGGCTTGGCATTCTCCAAAATTTGCTCCAGCCTTCTGGCAGCCTTCCCATCACATCATGTATTTTACTGGAAATGGTCCTTCTAAAGAGCTAGTTGGCATCTACAATCTAGTTATTAGACCTAGAGGGAAGCGAGGCTCATTTCTCTTGCAGGACAAAGATTTCCCATTTTTCCCTGGCATACTGTACACAGACAGTAAAGCAGCAGACAAAATGCTTTTGCTCATTTTCCACTCCTAAACTCTCATGGACGTACTGTTCCACAAATTATGAGCTTAGAGTTAGCAAACAAGCTTTTGGTTGCACCATAAACTGGCATAGGTTGTTCTAATCTGGGTAAAGCAACTCACAACTCTTCAGCATAGTTTAATTCAATGTCCCAAAGTGATATGGTGAGGATTGTAGGCATAAAATTGTTGAAGTGAAATGTTAACTTCTGACTAACTTATAGCCTAGATTGCTAATTTTTTTTCCTCATTTTCCTTAAAATTAAAAATTCTCACTTTGATTGAGAAAGCATACTTTGGAAAAGGCTGCTCATTTAGCCAATAATATTATAACATAGACTGCTACAATATTTTGCTATTACATCCTCATAACAACCACCTCAATATTTCTAGACTGTCACCTAGTCCAATAGCCTTGTCTAATTCCACAGAGGGGAACCTGGGAGGATCAATGAGGTTTTTGCTGCTTACTTTAATGAATGTCCATAAATAATGAAGGTGGCTTATCAGTATATGCTCCAGAGGAACTGTCATCTATCAAGCCAATAATACCTGGTCAAGCAACATTCAGATGTTAAATTAGATTCTCTTCAGAGAGGATTGATCAGCTTTTATATCTCCTCTCCTTTAAGAAACATTCCATTTCCCTGCCCCCTGCCACTAACCAGCAAAAGAGCCAACAGGAAAGCACTCTCCCAACATTCAGCATTCCTGTTAACAGGCTGGTAAAGAGGGAAATGATGATTTTGCATAGGCAAAAACTAGTTGGAAATTCCCTGGTAGCAACTGAGATCTCAGGCAGCTGTGAAAAATACAGAAGATTGATACTGAGAGCTCATGGTTAGCAAGTTTTAAGGAAAAAGCCCCTTGCTCCCCAAAGGCATTAATAAAAGACTAAATAGGAATGAGTGGACCTCTAAGATCATCCAGTCCTACTTAGTATCCAGCCCTATCCAGTCATCTAGACCATGGCACTAAATGCCTCACCCAGTCTTTTCTTGAACACCTCCAGAGATGGTGACTCCACCACCTGATGCTGCATAAAATCATAGAATCATAGAATCAACCAGCTTGGAAGAGACCTCCAAGATCATCCAGTCCAACCTATCACCCAACCCTATCCAGTCAACTAGACCATGGCACTAAGTGCCTCATCCAGTCTTTTCTTGAACACCTCCAGGGACGGTGCCTCCACCACAAAATCCTAATACTTTTGAAAAGCAAAAGGTGTCCTCCCTCAAGGGGTACTCTAATAATATTTCATTTAGTAAATAGCCAAAATGAAGGTGCTGTTCAAGTACATCGTTAGCCATCACAAAATTGGTTTGCTATCTTTAGACAAAACATTATTGTTTTTATGCTCCCTTTCCCAAATCTTTACTTTTCAAAATGCCCAATTAAGAAAACAAACACACATACCCCAACAAAACTCACCAGTGCCTCCCCTAAAACAACATATCCTGCTCTATTTGATGTCTAAGTCTTTCAAGCTAACATCTACTTAGGAGTTGGAAGTTTAATTTCAGAGTAATCTTTATTTAAATCAAAATGCACCTGCACACAGAGCTGCAAATCATAGCAGAGACTGACAAATACTTTGGTGTATTTTTTTTAACAAGGCAAATTCAAACCACTCTTTTAAAATTAGTCTTTAGCAAATCAAATGGCAACACTTATGTTTTAACAATAGGCAGTAAAGTGAACACAGTTTTCTCTTGACTAGTACTAGTCTAAATTAGCAATAATGCTGAACACCAAGTGCACAAGCATTTTATTCCAAAACACTTCCACCACCTGCAGTTTACAGCTCAAGAAGGTTGTACCTTTAGAGTCAACTCATGATGATCAAACCACAGTATGTTAACTCTCACTATTTGCACCTCCAGGAATATAATAATGTTTAAATAACAAAAAAAAAAAAACCAAAACAACCCAGATGTTCCAACTTAATCATAAATCTGCAATCATAAGGCTGGCTTTGACATCCGTCATTTCTCTTTCTCATACTGATAAAGATAATCACAGAATCACCCAGGCTGGAAAAGACCTCTAAGATCACCATGTCCAGCCTATAACCTAACACCACAACATCAGCTGAAACCTGTTCTTATGTTACACATCAGCAACAGGTTATTATCAGTCCCTGGAAGAGAAAATATAGGGCACATGAAAGCACATTTAGGCCACTGACTTGCTATTTTATTCTGTTCTCCTAGCAAAGCAAAAATAACTATTAAAAAGTGCTAACTTCCATGGTATGCATTCAATTTGAGTGGGATATGAATTCAGATTACTGTTCTAAATCACAAAACACTTGGTACAACAATACTATTTCCTAGTTTCCTCAACATCTTCTTGCAAATGCTCAGCTCCAGGAGCAACAGGATCATGTGAATGTCAAGCATTTCACCCTCCTTCTGAAACCCTCCTCTCTCTCTGCTGAAGGCACTTTGTGGTTTTCAGACGAGGTGAAAAATAATCCCCAAGGTCTTGAAAACAAGAACACTAACTCAGTCTCATGAAGGCTTACTGAAGTGGGCTGCCCAGGGAGGTGGTGGAGTCGCCATCCCTGGAGGTGTTCAAGAAAAGCCTGGATGAGGCACTTAGTGCCATGGTCTAGTTGACTGGATAGGGCTGGGTGCTAGGTTGGACTGGATGATCTTGGAGGTCTCTTCCATCCTGGTTGATTCTATGATTCTATGAAGTTCCAGCTCTTCTCCTTCTCACACAGTGTGACAGACCTTTCCTTTATAGGAGCACATACTTGAGGGTGCCCTTTCTATTTTGAGCATTTTTGACTACTCCTTTTGCCCACAAGCATACGGACTCTTACTGAATAAATTTTAGTAATTTCATAGAAGATACAAAACTATGTAAACACTTGCACATATTTATGGACTCATCAAAATGTTCTTAATATATTTTTTTAATATGCAAAAATGCATTTTAAAGCATAGGTTTAATGTCTAACATGGCATGGCAGGGAGGCAGAAGGACCTTCACATTATAGTGTAAGATTTAACCCCAGTATGCAAAAAATCACATGGAAGCCAGTAACTTATCTGGACACTTGCCTCGATTCTGAAGACACCAGAGCACCATCTCACTAATCTGTTATTCTGGAAAAAAACCACTGTAATTGTTAAAAGCAAATGGCAGGGTTTTCTGACATTAGCTTGCTCAGCTAACAAGCTAACACTGCCTTTCAATTAATTCTAATTTGCCCAAGCACTTAGCAGATATATACCTCTTCATATTACCTGAGACACCTTTTGAATTATTCCTGTGTATTTATACTATTTAAGCTCTTGGAAGCCAGTGACCTGAAGCTGGTTTTAACCACTTGCTGTCCTTTCATCTAGTTAAAATGTAACCATTAAAAAAAAAAAACAACCTCTCAACGCCCAACTATGGATGCAGTTCTGAAGTTATAAAGGACTGTGATTAATTACTGTCAACATTAGACTGATTTCTTCATGTAAAAACCAAAATAAGGTTGCATATACATCCATTACAGATGCAGTTACTGAACCGATGCACAAGTAAACATGATGTGAGGACAACAAACCTCCTAAACCAAGGGGGGAGGATAGGTAGGTCAGGATCAGAGAGAGGGGGAAATAGAGAGGAGGGAGTGAGCTATAAGAAAAGGTGTTGAGGAAGAGCCAAGCAGTCCAGGCAAGGGGAAAACTCCATTTAAGCTGCAGGAGGTTCCTAGCATGCCCTAGCACTCATGCAGGCTGCTCCTTCAGTCACAGTGGGGCTTCTCTCCTCATCTCTTTCCCTC
Organism: Pogoniulus pusillus; assembly: GCF_015220805.1. Taxonomy (NCBI): domain Eukaryota; kingdom Metazoa; phylum Chordata; class Aves; order Piciformes; family Lybiidae; genus Pogoniulus; species Pogoniulus pusillus. Next base: position 25,288,887 of record NC_087267.1, on the reverse strand, counting down.
CAGGCTCTGCAACACCAGACAGAAGCTGTGGATAGTCAGGACCACCCCTGCTCCAGCGCTAAGTCCATGGGGTGGATGGCACAGATACTCCACCAGACCTACTTGCCCCTGCCCAAGCAGCACTCCCTGCAGTGCGCCTTTCTGACCAGCCAAGTGCCTTTTCTGTTGTTGTTGCTGTTCCTCTGCAGTTAACCCAAAACATAAAAATTCAATGTTGACGTAGATCTTCCATACAGGGGTTGTCCTGATGCAAGCCTGAGAGTCCTCTCAGCTCCCTTGCTGACTCTACGCTGACATTATGCAATATCTAGGAAGTCTAAAACCAATCCAGCTGTCCTTGAAAGGCTAAGTGATTTATGTGCATTAAGAACCTTGGAAATACATTTCAAGAACAGGCAAGATCCCACAGATGCCTAAAAGTCCTCCTGCCTCTCAGCTGTGCTCCAGTTTTGCAACTATGGAGCAAGTGTTCAGTCGTATTCACCCACATGATGCTTTACTCACACACTCTTCCTAACAAAATTATTCAAAACCAACACTCCAGAAGCATAACCAGCAGGTTATGCCAGTTGTACCTATCATGCACCACCGTGAAGCCACAGCCTAAACAAATCCAGCAGAAAGGAACTTGCTCCATAGCTTCCAAAGTCAGGGCAGGCTGTAATTTTTAAAGAAAGCGTTTTGATAAGCCTAACTTCCCTCTCCATCTAAGACATCCCAAATGCACCACTAAACTACCACCAAATTTAGCTCAGGTCCCTTTGTACATATCTCTTTATCTGTAGCCAGATTATGTAGGAGAAAAATTAGAGAGGCTAAGGCCCAGCTAGAACTTAGGCTGTCACCTCTGTGAAGGATAATAAAAAGCACTTTTATAAATTTATCAATGCTAAAAAGAAGGGCAAGAAGAAACTCCACTCACTCCTTACTGGACCAGGAGGGGAACACTATAACTGATGACAAGGAAAAGGCTGAGGTCCTGAATGCCTTCTTCGCTTCAGTTTTCAACAGTAAGGAGGGAGGAGTTCAGGGCAAGTGGCCTCTTGAACTGAGGGATGGGGTCAGGGAGTGGTGTGTTGCCCTGGAAATTCATGAGGAATTAGTTCAGGACCTGCTGAGCCACCTGGACACCCACAAGTCCATGGGACCAGATGGGATCCATCCCAGGGTGCTGAGAGAGCTGGCAGCTGAGCTGGCCAAACTGCTCTCCATCATTTTCCAGCAGTCCTGGCTCACCGGAGAGGTCCCAGGAGACTGGAAAATGGCCAATGTGGTCCCCATCCACAAGAAGGGTCGGATGGAGGAACCTGGGAACTACAGACCTGTCAGCCTGACCTCAGTGCCAGGGAAACTGATGGAGCAGGTTACCTTGAGGGTGATAAGAGCGCACCTAAGGGATGGCAAAGGGCTCAGGTCCAGCCAACATGGATTTAGGAAGGGCAGATCCTGCCTCTCCAACCTGATCTCCTTCTATGATCAGGTGACCCGCTTGGTGGATGTGGGGAGGCCTGTGGATGTGTTCTATCCGGACTTCAGCAAGGCCTTTGACACTGTCCCCCACAGCAAACTGCTGGCTAAGCTGTCAGCCCATGGCTTGGATGGCAACACTCTGTGCTGGGTTAGGAACTGGCTGGAGGGGTGAGCCCAGAGAGTGGTGGTGAATGGTGCCACATCCAGCTGGCAGCCAGTCACTAGTGGTGTCCCTCAGGGATCAGTGCTGGGCCCCATCCTCTTTAACATCTTCATAGATGATCTGGATGAGGGCATGGAGTCAGTCATCAGCAAGTTTGCAGATGACACTAAGCTGGGGGCAGATGTGACTGAGTTGGAGGGCAGAAGGGCTCTGCAGCGGGACCTTGACCGCCTGGACAGATGGGCAGAGTCCAAGGGGATGATGTTCAATAGCTCCAAGTGCAGGGTGCTGCACTTTGGCCACAACAACCCCATGCAGAGATACAGGCTGGGGTCGGAGTGGCTGGAGAGCAGCCAAACAGAGAGGGATCTGGGGGTGCTGATTGATACCCTCCTGAACATGAGCCAGCAGTGTGCCCATGTGGCCAAGAGAGCCAGTGGCATCCTGGCCTGCATCAGGAATGGTGTGGTCAGCAGGAGCAGGGAGGTCATTCTGCCCCTGTACTCTGCACTGGTTAGACCACACCTTGAGTACTGTGTTCAGTTCTGGGCCCCCCAGTTTAGGAAGGACATTGAGATGCTTGAGCGTGTCCAGAGAAGGGCGACAAGGCTGGTGAGAGGCCTTGAGCACAAGCCCTACAAGGAGAGGCTGAGGGAGCTGGGATTGTTTAGCCTGGAGAAGAGGAGGCTCAGGGGTGACCTTATTGCTGTCTACAACTACCTGAGGGGTGGTTGTGGCCAGGAGGAGGTTGCTCTCTTCTCTCACGTGGCCAGCACCAGAACGAGAGGACACAGCCTCAGGCTGTGCCAGGGGAAATTTAGGCTCAAGGTGAGGAGAAAGTTCTTCACTGAGAGAGTCATTGGCTACTGGAATGGGCTGCCCGGGGAGGTGGTGGAGTCGCTGTCCCTGGAGCTGTTCAAGGCAAGATTGGACGTGGCACTTGGTGCCATGGTCTAGCCTTGAGCTCTGTGGTAAAGGGTTGGACTTGATGATCTATGAGGTCTCTTCCAACCTTGATGATACTGTGATAAAAATGTAAACCACATTTAAAAAAAAAACAGCTGCTCTGTGCCCTAACTTTTCTGGTTGCTCCAGGTGCTCAAAGGGGAGCAGCAGGTTGGAGGAGATAACAAACTGCAACATGCCATTCTGAGCAGGGATGTATTACACAATCTTACCAACTTGTATCTTCTAGGGACGCCTACATAATATACTGTGGTTTAGGTTTTACTACTGGCAAACTAACTTGCCTTATCCTGTAAAAGGTCTCCTCTTTGTACAGTACATTTACTCCATTATGTCAATTAAAAGAATCCAGTTCTGTTAAGAACTTCAGGGTGCCCATAAGCACACTAAACTCATAATGGTGGTGGAATTTTGGGAATACCATTAGTTAAGCTATTGACATGAAACATTAAAAAAAAAGCGTGCCCCCTGCTAGCGGTAAAGGAGTAGCAGAAATATACTATCTTAAAGCAAAGTTTAAAGCATTAAATATATTGGGATTATCTTTTGGGATCCCAAGATTTATTGAGGTTTTAAGAATCTTCTCCTGAGTAATCACCTTCTCAGGCTGGAAAAAATGAGCCCTCTCAAAGCAGAGATTACCTCTCTCACTCACTTGTAACAAAGAAAGACCCACAAAGTGAAATGCTAAGCACTGCAAGAGAAAAAACAAACCTAAGAAGAATAGCATCCACTTATCTTCAGAGGCCTAAAGATTTTCTGGGGTTTCACACGAACTCGAGTAGATTTTTATCTTTCTGCCTTTTGTTTGCTTCCCCGACTTCTATTTTCCCTTTTCTCCGCCTCACCGTATTTCATCCTTTTTTAACCATGCATAAGGTTGGCAACCTCTCTGCTCCTGCCTCTGCTTCTTGCTGGATGAAGCAAACTGAGCAGCTGCCTCTGGGTGAAGATGAAAAGTAGTCCCTGCTTCTCCCACAGATAGCCCCATTTTCTTTTCTTAAGCATGGAAACTCATCCATCAGCTCATGATAATGCGGTTTTACTTCTCAGGGTCCCTAAAGGGAGTGTCTGCAGCAGTGTTTTCCACAGGCCAAGTTACCATTCTTTTTTTGTTATTATTTTTCCCCTCCACGATTTTTCTTACTTTTTGCTGCATAAGGAAATTCACAAACACACCAAAGATACACAAACACTGATGATACAAGTGTTGGTATGCCAGAAGCCATGCAGGAGAACATTACGCTTGGATGCTTACTTCGATACAATCAAATTGGTCTGTCCCTTACAAGGATATATGTTTTAAATTTCAAATTAAAAGACATGGTAAATGATGAATTTCTTGATATGTAGAGAAGATACGAACAAGGTGGTCTGCAGCTCCACAAAGAATTACTTTTCTTGTAATTCTATATATTCTCCCTTGCTCTCTTTTTCCAAACCCAAGCAAACAAAACAATAATGACAGCTGAACTGAATTAGTGAGTGTCCAAAAATATCCAGCCCATCTTTCTTAAACACACACAAGAATGTTTCTAGTGTGCCAAAAAAGAAGCAGCATTTTTAATACTGCTGCCCTCAAAGAAGCTGCCTCTTGGCTGTCTGAATTATAAACTACTGTCTTAGGCAGATAAAACAAAGCATATGTGAGAATACAACTGGGTATAGAATGAACAATGGAATCAGGCAGCAACCATAACCATTCCTGTACTGCCCCACACCACCCTTTTACTAATTTTTATTAAAACCAATGGCCTGTAATGTCAATGTGATTTTGCCAGGGTGAAATCTCAGTGCTTACCTTGGGTTGTTTTTTTTGTTGTTGTTGTTTTAGCTAAAATGTGACCTCTTATTTGCCAGTCTAGGGTAACCTGCAAGATATCTTTACCCTCTGAGACACAGCTAAAATTTTCCATGGGATTAGTGGCAGAGGAAACAGCAATGAAAATTTCTTATTAATAGCAAAAGTGACAAGGAAAAAGGTGAGGGGAAGCTATTTATCTAATATCTTGGAAGTGATACACCATTTACATATTTTCCTTAGAGTCCATTACAGGTTTCACTGAAGCAGAGCTTTTTCTCCATTGTGGTTAGCTTCATGATAAGAAATGCAAGGAAAACAAAAAATCTGGAAGCACCAGTCATGTTGGAATCCAGACATTAACATTAGAGGAAACGATCTTGTGTGGTGTCAGGGTCCAGTGAACACACATTTGAAATACTGGGCCTGGGCCAAGCCACTTCTTTACATCAAAAATGTAGACAAGTCAAAAAAAAAAAAAAATTGCAGGAATCCTAACTATTGCAAACTATTTTGGGAGCAGAGCAGCGCGTGTTTAGGCCACATACTGAGTATTTACAGAGCAAAAATCCTTTCCATCAACTTCAGCAAAGTCAGATATCATGTCTGGGTGGTTTAAACTGGAAGAAGTCCATGCATAAAGAAGGGGGAATGTTTTTGGTTGGCCATGATCATGGGACTTCCCTCTTGCAGGAGGAGATTAAAATAGAACAACTTAACCACAACGTGTTGCATTTGGAGATACCTTCTCATGAATAATGCACACACACACGCAAATGAATTAAGCAATAGACTTTGTTGTTTCTGTACTGCTGTTTCTATTTCTGTTTTTAAAAGCCTGGGTGGTGTTTGGAAACTATGGGCAAAACGTAACTTGGTAGAGTAACAAATAGATTTGTACTTTGAGGTAGGGCAGGGCATTAAAATAAAGCTGAGTGGTATCTTTCCTACCATATAAATGTAGATAGGTTTTGAGAGGAAAGAAAACAACTGAAGTGGTGTGGGTTGAACAAAGGAAACGTTTGAGTATATTTTAATTCTATTTTTTTAATAAATAAAAAAGCCTCCAACCACTGTATCTTCTCTGTTTTGTTTCATTGCCTGTCCAAACATACAGGACAAGGATGTCATACGAAGCCTGTGAGACAGGAAAGGTGACACAACAGTCTGTTCAGAAACCTCCCTTCCAACAAATTAGCCAGGTTTATAGCTTTGAAGGTCTCCTCACACCAATCCTGATGGCAGGACTGTTTGCCAAGCCTGGGGAAAGAAGATCAAAGGACACTGGCACTCTGAGACAAGGCAGGTGTTGAGCAAGTTCAGAAAAACGGCTGTGTGCCTCCAGAGAGAGAAGCTGAATGGCTGGCAGCACCGGTTTAGGAAAAGCTGCATCGTCTGATAAAAAGGCCATGCACAAGTCAGATTGGTCTGAAGTACAGGCATATAGCTCCGTTTTTGCATTGCTCAAGTGCAAAACACAATTTTGCAAGTGAAGGACTTGAAAAGACTTTGCAAGGACTTTTCCACTCACTCCAGTCATCTGTTCAGTGAGACTCTCAAGGGGAAAGCAGTACACACAGGTGCCTACACTAACGGAGCTGCTAAGACCCCTTGGGGCACATCCCAGGGGGTTCCACCCCATAAAGATTTGCCTTCAGGGATGCTACACTGGAGGAAATGTTCCAGCAGAGGTGCCAAAACTTCGCACCTTATCCAGTACCAAGCAGGAGCGTGAGAGAAGGAAGGGATACACACAGTTCAGGGAACAGTTTCTCTGAAGTGAAAGGCAACAGATCAAAGCCTGCTTCTTTTGCTATTCTGTCCCCTGTACCAGAAGAAATCTGCCTGCAATCATGAGTCAGAGCCCTTTAAATAACCTGTTATAGGCCTATCACTTTGGAAAAGTGCATTTCAGTGCTAAGTGAATAAAGATACTAGCTTTAGGTATTAACATATTTTTATATATAAAAAAAACTAGTTGATGCATAATTATTTAAAATGAAACACATGCAACATAACCCTGGAAAGCTTCCATATGAAACAGAATTGAAGAAGAACATTTAATTAAGAAAGAGAATTAATACAATTAAATGATAAACAATAAACCGTTCATAAACCATAAACCATTCAGCCTGGCCAGCTCCGCCTGCCCACACCAGTGTCCTCTAGCAGCTCTGCTGTTCATGGAGTAGACATGGGACATTAGCCCAGTGGCACACAGCATTCCCTAAGGCATGCTGCAGAGTATCCTGTGCTTTCATACAAATGTGTGCCACGCTTTGTGAATATAAATATAGTTGGAGGGAAAAATTAAATACAGCATTGTTTCAAAAAGTCCATTTGGATTAAGTTCCCCAAGCACAGAAGGGAAAAGACTAAAGTTAGAGAAGAATAATCTGTTTGCAACAAATGCATTTGGTAAAGCATTCCCAACAGTACAGTGAAATACTTCCATGGAAAGGGATATAAACAGCCTATTTTCAAAGTACTTCACCAAATTCAGCTTCAGTCTGAATAATCAAACTCTAAAGCAGTCTTTTTTAGCCAAGCTAAAAAGAGAGGGTAGAAGAGAGGACCTCAAAGATCAACTTTGCCACATGAACTGGAGACACAAGCAAAATAGCTCTTGGACCTTTTAAAAATTTCTATTTTAAAATAGAAACACAGAAGAAGAGATACAGATCCTTGCCTAGCTGTGCTATTCATTGCTGAAACCAAAATGCTGGAGCACATCTTTCCCAAAATTCCATAGCAACAGTGTGGAAATAGCTCGCGCATTGGACCAACTAACCTCTCCTTATCAGCCATGAAAAGCAGGCACTTGGAGAATGCAATTAATCTTTTCCAAGGTGGACAGCTCAAGGGCTGCAGCAGATAACACTCCAGGAGTGTTCATTTTTCCTCTATTGATCATAAAGCAAGGCTAAATTTTTTCAGTTTCTGCTGCATTTGCATTTTTTACCAAAATGTGTTTATTCTATTTGTGAATCAAAAAGAAGAAAAACTCAGTGTTCCAAAACTGGAGCATTCCAGTCAAATAATTTAACACACTGGGCCAGCAAGATTTAGGATACTCAATGTGAAAGAACACAACTAGGCAGCAGTGATGATAAAAGAGTTGCTTGACAGCTTATAGCCTGAGAATGGCTTTCCCATCAGGAAGAAAATAAAAGAATAAACATCATTTTTTTTAAATGACAGATATGAAACATGCAGTAATACAAGTACCTGTACCAATGGCAGACCTTACAGACAAATGCAGGGCCACAAACAGGTTTTAAACCATGAAATGCTTTTAAAGCAATTTATAGGCTTGTAGTTCTGTATTTCATACATAGAAAGAATTCAATTAGTTTTGCCCCAAATTGTGTATACTGCAAAGCCTAAAGTAAAACTTCAGCATGCCTGTCACCAGAAAGAAGTAAAATCACAAACAATGAGCAGGGACATCAACAAAAGAAACAGGTAGGGTAAGTTCTTTATAGAAAAAATAATAAGAGAAAAATATCATAGATATTTTGGCAATGGATGGGGATAAACATCCCTGGTACATTAAAACAGCCAATAGGATTTATGTTCTTTAAAGCCTGTAAGTCTGGAGTAACAGATTGAATACTGAGACCGTAGCCGAACTGCTACCGGGACACATGACTGCAACACAGGTTAATGCAACTCCAGGCAGCCTTGGTTAAAGCAAGCTGCAGTTGCAATGTTTATGCTTAACCTAAGAGGTTACTTACTCCCATCCTGTGTTTCAGAAAAAACATTCTTCTCTGGCACTAGTGGGATCTCAACGGGTCCCCCAGCTTTCTGAAGCAGCAGGCAGCACCCAGCTCCTCAGATCAATTTCTGCACTCCTTGTAAATCTTAAATTGTATGTTCTTTTTTGACTAATAGGCTTAAGGTGGTGTTCTCCAACTCTCCTGTCACAATGCTCTCTGTCTCATATCTTACAGCAACATTACTGCCTCATGAGAATGCATGTAACTGGTAAGGAAAAGGGAGTGAGAAAATTTCACACACCACTAGGAGTGACACCAATGCTGCAGCAATGTTCAAAAATGGCAGGAGAATATTTAGAAGGGTTACAGAGGAATTGGTTACAGTAAGACAGCAGAGTTAAGAAAAGCAAACCTCCTTTCTGCATGATACATAATCAATTACTCTGAAGCATCAGAAGACAACACTCCATAACAGAAGGTCAGGAATGCTAAGGGCGTACAAATAGGATGCATAAGAATTTAATAGAGCACTTCAGAGAACATTTCTGCTGGGTAGGACTTGACCCAGTGCAACTTTCTGGAAGCTATACTGGCTTTATTTTTTGGTTTGGAAATGGAATTGATTTGTCTCCTATCTGAAGACAGTGTCACCCCATAAGAAAGACAGGGCTTATGTGGAGACAGAATCAGCTTTGACAAGCAAAATTACACCATTAGGGAAGCAGTGGGACTCCAAGGTTTTTCAGAGGGACATGGACTCTGAAACTCAAAATCTAATCCTTCATCTCCAAACTGTTCCTTCTGCCTCATGATCTTCAGATGATGGCCACTACCAGCATTACAACTTCTATGGACACTGGTCTCTATTTAGGGTGCTGAGGTATTCTTTGCCAAGGTACCACATCATAAGAAAAAAACCACAGGTTAGCATATAAGCAAGACTCCCATTCAATTTCCACACTTTACATTATATCATACAAAAAAATTACTGTCTTTTCAAGATGTTACCATGGAATGCATAGTCCACCTAAAGAAGAGTAAAACACATTGGTAGCTGATGACTGACGCTAAAATTAAACTAAGCTAAATCTGGATGGGAGTTGATATAAATCTTTTTTTCATCAAGACTCAAGGGACTGAAGTAGAAAATAAGGGATTTTTTTTTTTTTCCTTTCATAGTTTGCTTTTCCTTTTTGGTAGTTATGAACAAAGAGCTATCCTTAAACAGAGCATCTTTAAGCAGGTTCTTTCATTCCTGTTTGGGAACTTGAACAATAAGTGGCTGTGATAAAAGCAACTTCGAGTCACAATAAATACATTGTTTCTGCTTAATTAATGTTTTTCCAATACAATTGGTGTGTAAGAGGTCAGAGGAAGAGAAAATGGTATGCTGTAGAGATCATGCTGTCAGGTAGCACATTAAAAACATTAAAGATGTTTTCCTGGACTGTTCCACAACACAGGCTGAGATGGGACTAGCAGAATAGCACGTGCACCAACCGATTCTTTATAATTGGGAAGCTGAACCCTGTAATCTCTTTATCAGTCTGTCAGTGAGCTAATGGTCATTACAATGAACAAATTCTTACTTTATCAAGCAAGTCAAGGCATCACTGGTGCTTTTCATGTGATAATACTGATGCGGCACACCACAATTAAATAAGCACATTTTTTTTTTGCTTTATCTAGGATTAGCTGTAACATTTCAACTTGCAAACACCACTATAGAAGTCTCACCAGAGACTTGTGTAGCACAGCATTCTCCTGACAACCAAATCTCTTTTTCTCATTCCCTCTCCTCTAAATACAGTATAAAAGGCTTAGAGGTGGAAACAATAGAGGAAACTGCTGAGAGAAATCTTTCCTACACATAGTGTAATGCTACCACCCAGAACAGAGCAACCAGAGCTTAACATGTGTTCTTGTTCAAGATTAGTAAATGAATGTTGTTTTCCTTTATCAGCACTAAAAATATTCTAACAAACATCTTCATGTCAACAGTCACATATTTTTAAGACAGAAATCTCCCACTGGGCTTTCATTTGCTATCAGCAAAAAGTTGTTTCACAGTATTTCACCTTCCAGCTTCCCTCTCCCAAACAACAGCCCCACCATTGCTCATTACTTTAACTTTTGGAAATCTTTTACTTTGCCCAAACAAACATGGAAATCGGTTTTCATTCAACTATGCAATGAACTCAAGGGTTAGGCTTACAAAGGGCTTTCTTTGCTGGGCTTTCTTTTCAGGTTAAAGATATCCTTGTGTATTTAAACAGGATAGTAGTGGTGGTTTAGCTTCGTTTTCAGGGATGATTCCAACTCTTCCACTAAATAAAAAATAAATAAAATTCAGCTGCAGCTAAGTACAAAAAAATGTGAAACAGAAACGAGACCATGCAGGGCAGTGTTGATCTTGGACCCTGAAAGGAATTTTATCTAAAGTTCAATGATCTTCAAAGTTGACTCCCTCAGCCTCATGATTTTCTGTTATCTCTGGACAACTCATGTACAGCAAAACGAAAGAAGGAAATGACCGAGTCTCAAGTCAACTACTGCAATGCCTCCCAAATAAATGTTCTGATTTCTTCTTTTACACTGACAAAATCTAGAGAATTGCATAACAGAGAGCACAGGGAAGGAAAAGCTTCCCTCAGAGAAGTACTCCAAGCTCATGTGCACTTTAGTCCTTTCTCAGGACAGGAATCTCATTCACCACATACATCTATTAAATATGGGGGTTGATGAAAGGCAACGAGAATACTAGGGTAAAAAACCAAACAAATAAATGTGGCTGTGAATGCTGCCAGCAGGCCCTATTTGTGCTCATGTCTCCTCCTGAAGGGGTAGCCACTGCAGAATGAATTCACACACCATAGGCTGCCCATCATTAATACAGATGAACATTTGTGTTGCATCTACCCAGGGGCAAAAGCAAACCTGTAACTAGTGAAGAAAGGCTCTTGGCTGCACCACTGCTCTTCACAGCCCTCTTTAAGAATTTAACCAGTATGAATTGAGGTACTGCCACTAAGATACCACATTAGCAACCCATACAGTAATCTCCTATGTATAGATAAAGAAGTTGAAGCCACAATTTTACAGTGTGATTAACGATTTTGGGGTACACAGTTCAAGTTACTCTGAAGAAATGCCGAGTTTGGTTTCTGGAGTATAAAAAAGAAATGGTCTCCTCTAACAACTTCTATACTAAACCAGCCTGGGGTTGAAATACTCAAACCACTTTTTGATTTGGGATGGTTGCCACAAGGCCCTTAAGAGAACTGCCTTGGAAAATAAAGTAAGCTGCAATACATCACATTTAAAAAATGGTGTCTTTGCTTCAGGTTGCTCTTTGGTCCTTACTCATTCAGCTTCTGCAAGTGAGGTAAACATTTATTCAGAGATCCTAAAATAAAATACATAAACAAATGAATGAATTACATTCTATTCAAATCATCTGGACAGGTGAGCAAGTTTCCATCAGGTAAGCAAAGATGCGGATATGGTCTACCTAGACTTCAGCAAAACCTCTGACACAGTCAGAGCTCATGCTTGGATAAGTGCACCCTTCACTTGGTTAAAAACTGGCTGGATGACTGAGCACAGAGTGGTTGTGAATAGTGCCACATCCAACTGGTATCTGGTGACCAGTGGTGTCCCCCAGGGATCAGTACTGGGCCCCATTCTGTTCAGCACCTTTACTGGTAACTTGGATGAGGGGATCAAGTCCACTGTTAGTAATTTTGTGGATGACACCAAGCTGGGGGCAGTGTCAATCTGCTAGAAGGTAGGAAGACACTTCAGAGAGACCTAAACAGGTTGGGTCAATGGGCTGAGGCCAACGGTATGGTTTAACAAGGCCAAGTGCAGGGTCCTGCACTTCAGCCACAATAGCCCCATGCAGCACTACAGACTGGGGGATGAGTGGCTGGAGAGCAGCCTCGCAGAGAGGTACCTGGGGTGCTGGCTGGCAAGCAGCTGAACATAAGCCAGTAGTGTGCCCAAGTGGCATGGAAAGCCAATGGCATCTTGGCTTGCTAGTGTGCCCAGCAGGACTAGGGACTTAATTCTGCCCCTGTACTGGCATTGGTGAGGTCTCACCTCCAGCACTGCGTGCAGTTCTGGGCCCTTCACTTCAAGAAAGATACTGAGGTGCTGGAGCGGGTCCAGAGGAGAGTGACAAGACTGGTGAGGGGGCTGGAGGGTAAGGCTTATGAGGAGAGGCTGAGGGAGCGGGGTTGTTTAGCTTAGAGAAGAGGATACTCAAAGGAAACCTTATCACACTCTTCAACTACTTAAAGGGAAGCTATAGTAAGGTGGGGGGGTCAGGTTTTTCTCCCAAGCAACTTATGAAAAGACAAGAAGGCATGGCCTGAAGCTGCACCAAGGGAGGTTTAAGTTGGATATTAGGAAGCACTTCCTCATGGAAAGGGTAATCAGACACTGGAATGGACTGCCCAGGGAGGTGGTGGAGTCACATCCCTGGAGGTGTTTAAGGAAGGATTTCTTGTGGCACTTAATGACATGGTCTAATCAGTGTGGTAGCATTAGGTCATAGGCCTCAATAATTCTGTGATTCTGTGATGTGAGCCCATGAGCATGCTCTAACAGTCCTGGTGCATGCTAGACCCAAGGTAACCTGCTGAGAGTACGCACACAGTGGTCACCATCCCCATCCCTGCCATAGGTCACTCTGCAGCTTGCAGCCTGGCTCACACCCTTGGTGTCTGCCCCAGCACATCCTTCTATGGAGATGAGATCAGCCACCCCACCTGTGCTCCCTGCTCCACTGCGGGGCTGTCAAGACGTTGGCCTCACTCGAGGGGAGCTCACCTCACAGGAGCAAAATGACATGGGGAGCTTAGGACAGCCAGTTTGTTATTGGTGACTGTGAGGAATGTGGCCTAAAGCCACCTGACAGCACTTACTTTTGGCTAGGCTACTGTGTGCTTCTCACTTACCAGTGATCATTTAAACATCAATCAAATATTGTTCACTCTGTGCCATGACTGTTACACCTTCATCTTCACAGAGGTCTTCTCTCTCTCTCAGCTCTCCATTTTCACTCCCCAGACCTGAGACCACCCTGTGGCCTCTCCTTAACTCCAGAGCAGGTGTTCCCCTCTGAGACGCCAAGCAGCATGGATGGCTAGCAGACATATTATCCAAGCTAGCAGCCATCCTGGTTGAACACATCTGACACAGCTGCTGCCCCATCCAGCAACAGTCTAGTGGTACCCGAGTGCCCACCTGGGTACTTGGCTGACTCCTATCGTCTTTCCATCAGACAACATCTTACATGTCTGCTGAATTCCTTTTTCCATGATAATCTGTTATACTGTCAATTCTAAAAGCAAAATTAAAAAAATGTAGTCCTACTGCACTAGCTGTTTCCAGGTACTGGTCAAGAACCTTCACCATAGACACAACACCTACAGTACAATTGTCCACCAGAGAAAAACTTGAATGGAATTACTGCTGCAGCATTGAAATGCATAACCTACCAAAGCTTTCAGAAAGTTAACAGATTTGTTTATGGACTAGACAAGGCCTAATTAGAACAGGCAGCTCTAAAGCACAGTAATTCCTCTCTCCTCCTGTCCTGTACTGTCCTCCCCTTTTTTTAACAAGAGTATCTTTCTCCTAGTGGCTTTCCTCTTTCTAATAATACCATTGCAAATGACAGATGTGTTATCAGTCATCACTGGGGTTTGACATGTTCTTAATACTTGTCATGACAGCTCTGAAGTCTGCATGCTACCCCATTGTATTCCGAGGCATTTGCAGGAGATAATGGACATGTCAAATAGCAGTCAACAGCTCTACTTTATTGGACTGCTGAATGTTTGCAATATAGAAGTAGATTAAAAAAAATAAAAATCCATCATTATACAGAATTACACAGAGAATAACTGAATATAAACCAGAACAATCAGCTTTTGCACTCTCTATGCTTATGACCATCTTGGTCACACTGTAGAATTTATTGTTATTATTATTATTATATATTTATTGATATGAATGCTTAAAGAAAAAGTATCACCAATATTGGTAATAGTGAAGACCATAATAACCTTCAATGAAAGGTTCAATGGAAACATGGAAGTACATTGCTCTTTCCAGAGTCTCCCCTGGTTCCTTGGCTCTCAACTTTACTCTTACAATGAATATGATGCAAAAGTGAGATGCAAGTCAAGGCTAGAACCCGAATTAACATCAGAGGTGAACACCTGAACTGATATAAAGACAATGAGATTGTAATGTGTGTCATTCACAGTAATGGTCAATACTATAAACCAAAAGGGTGCAGCAGAACACTGAAAAGAGAGTGTCTGCTTGATTAGGACACAGGTAAAAGACAGTCTTATCATCCAGCAATAAGGATAAGGGAGAGGTCTTGTATGAGTCTACTCCTAATGTCTGCTGATTTTTGTGGATCTTTCTTAATGCAAGTAGTTTTGTTTTAGTTTGTTCAAGGCCTCAAGACAACTGTGATAGATACAGCATTCCTCAGAACAAAATCCATACAGAACTCTCTAAACATGTTTTCTTTTAGTTAAATCCTAGTATTACCACAGATGACTGGTTATTTGTGTGCAATATTTTTCAGGCACCAAAAAACCAAAACCCAACCCAAACCCTCCAAACTTACTGTAACATTACTTTAGAGACTTAAAACTGCAGAAGACATTCTTTCAGTTTAGTTGAGCTGCTGCACAGCATTGTATGGCCACAGTTTCTGCCAACAGCATGATCTGCATGACAGCAGTGTGCCTTGCCATCAATAACGCAATAGCTTCTTGTTCTCAATGCATTTATAGTTTTGCGTAAAAGCAGAAAAAGGGGGGGGGGGGAAGACCAACAACAAAAACAAAACCCACACACAGCTTAAAGACAATCCAGCCCTGTGCAGACAAGTAACTTAAGACTCTTTCAGCAAGGCGATAAAGCAAAGGCAGAATTGTGAGCTACAGTCAAAAGGAAGTGTCCCTTTGACATAATGAGCTTCAGAGAAGGTCATGAGCAAAGAAGACGGGCAAAAGACACTTGGCTATCAAACTGTCTGCATATCGTTCACACAAAATTGTTAAGCAGTACTAAGAATCTCACAGAGGAGTTGTTTTAACCTACCAGAAACCTTTGTATGAGCAAAAAGGGCTTTTTCACAGTGCAATTTTATTTAGGAGAGATGCAAGAGTAACTCCTGCACCTGTATGCACTCGGGAACAAAACCAGTGGCATGTGGGGGAAGAAGATACTGGTTCTCAGAGTGCAGCTTGACAACACAGCAAATCCTGCCTCGGGGATCTAAACCACTGCAGCAGCAGCACTGGTCAAGTATAAACTCACCCTGTCAGCTAAAGCACTTTCAGAAATGCTGAAAGATCAAGTTTGTATTAGTAGGCTTCACACCTGTTCTTGAGCAGTCAACATAAAAACATTCCAGAAATGAAGTTGGTATCGTATTTTCTGATCACAATTTTAGGCCAAGACCTATACCAGACCAAGTTTGTACTGCTATCTGAGCCTGGGTTGCACTGAGGCAAAATGATGGCAACACCGCCCCATTAAATAGTCTCCACCCCATTAAGCAGTCTTCTCAGCAAATATTCCTTTCTGGCTTCACTCCAAGGAGCATTACTGCTTCTCCTGCTGTCTACATTCCCAGTTACTCCTTTCATATACCCCCTCAGCTGTAAGCAAATGAACATGCCAATCCCTTGGGACACATGGTTTAGCTTATACTTAAGACTTGCCATTCTAGTTTGTGCTTTGGACATTGATTTCCATTGTCTCGGCTATCACTCAACAAAAGGGCATTTAATTGCTGTCTCATTTAGTGTGGAGGAGAGGAGGAGAACAACTTTTACCAGCCCTCTGATTGATGGCAGCTATTAGCACCTTCTAGCACAATGCAGACTTATTAGAAGCTCGATTTACATGTGAAGTTCGTTTCCACACAAGCGAATCAGGTTTGCAGCTCCTCTTACTTGATCAACTTTAAAGACAAAATCTTCATATGAAATGAATTTGCAGAAATGATCGTGCTGCTCACCCATTTAAACGGAAAGCTTTGAAGATTAATGAAGTTTGAGGAAGGCTTTCAGAAGAAAAGAAAGTTTAGTAGAGACTTTAGAGGTTTCCTTTCTCATATTAAGCACTGCTGTGTTAAGTACTTCAACAGTGGTAAAAAAAAAAACCAAACAAAACCCAAAACCGAACCTACCCCAATGAAACCAACCAATCTGATTTATACTTATTTACACACAGTTAACATTTCAGATTCACTATTCTTCAAAGTTACTTACTGTACACTTCAAAAGGCAATTCCGAAGAAACCCATAAACTATTTCTATGTCTTGTATGAGCATTTTCTACCTTCTTTGTCAAGGAGGAAGAAACAAAACTAATATCTACATTTAATATTCTCCATGTTCTTCAGAGCAATGAGCCAACATACTGTGGTGTCTAAGCCAAAATGCTGACAACAGATTTTTAGTCCTTGGCTTATTTTCTTAAAAATGCATAAGGATGCTAATCTTCCTTTCAAACAGAGCTCAAGAAACAGGCATCTTGAAATATGACCTTTATTCAGTTTGGTTATGTGAAACCTGTAGTAATTTCAGTAAAAGCTTTATGTGGTTTAATGTGACTTATCAAAATGTTTCATTATTGAAAAACTAAGACCAAGCACCTATAGAACATGGCACATCCCAAATATACGTAGAAACAAGCTGAGTCACTGAGTATCATCAGACACACCTTTGTGCATTTTTTGGAAGACGTACAATGGGAGAGACAGATTGAGAAAGGTCGAGTCAATTTACAGCAGTGATGTACAGCCAAACACACAGACACTCAGGCCAACTCACCTGTGGGAGCACTAACCCTGGCTAGGCAGAGACCTCTGAAAGCACGTTATCTATAATGACGATAAAGCACTTTGGCTACTTTCCAAACATAACCTCTGTAATTCACATAAGTGGTTTAAAATTCCACAGCAAAATTATTCTGCTATTATTTGCTTTCAGTCAGTCCACCCTTATGTTCACATTTCCCAGATAATCCACCTTTGTTAATTACTGATACTCATCTTCCCTGAGATGTGTTTCTAAGTAAGCTTAAATAGTGGCTATTTCCATGTTCTTTCTCTGCGTTTCAGGTGAATGTGGAATATACTTCTTTTTGTTATTACTTCAGAACAGCTGCCTTCATTTTTATTCACTCTATAGCTCCCATGCATGTAAAACTGTATTCTGATCTCACCCTTTCCCATTAATTTTCAAGGAAAAGTACAAAATAACACACAGAAATATCCTCCCCACAAAATGCTAAACAAAAATGCTTCCAAATCAGCATACAGCCAGATACTAGCTAAACACCAGAATACACTTTTTTCCTTAATTTGGCTTTTCATAAATTTTGTTTTCTCTCCCGTTGTTTCATTTCTCTTTGGTGTCAGACAGGAGACACATTTCTCTTGATGCAAGGCTAAGTGCTATCTTCCAAAAAGTACAGTCTATAATTATCAGTGGTAGCCAAGATGAAAGTGGCACAGGCAATCCCAGCAAAATCCCTCATCTTCCCCTACAGGCTCATGACAGGCTGGAACCAGCACTCCTGAGAGCCATGCTCCCAGTGGCATCACCAGCAACAAGCCAGCTGCCAAAATGGTTTTAAAGCACAGACTAACAGCCATGTTTGTGTAACTTCTCTGTCAATCTTCACTTCAGGCCCCTTTGGTCACTTCGGGATAAAGAAAATTCTCAGCTGGAAGAAGGTTTCTGAGAAACCTGTCAGGTCAACACATGCTAATCAACATGAACAAATACTGGAAAAGAAGTTGATTGAATCTCTCCGATCATCCTCAGAGACGCAGTCAAACCCACACACCTTTGAGATTCAGGTCAATCACACATCTGCTCAGCATTCCCCCGAGAGACTCAGAATGTAAGTGCAAAATTAGGGCAAGCACTAGCACAGCAGTAGGCTGGAGCATCTTGCTGGCAGAGGCACAACCTGCTCTTCGACCCAGCAAACCATCTATAAATAGGTTTATGAATACAGAACCTCAGCCAAGTTGGTCTTTTATTTATTTATTTCTTTTATTTGCTAATTTTTAATGCCTCTTGCAAGACCGACTCCAAGAAGTTTTATCTCCATTAGTACTAATAAACATTTATTATATGCTCCAGCAGTGTCTGAAAGTCTTGATGAATAGCAACAAATTTGTCTAGAAAGGCAGAATCTAATTTTCCATTTAGAAAACTTCAATGTATTTTTAAAAGGAAAAAACAAGCTTACCTGAAAACAATTCACATGAGAAGTCTGCGTGCACACCAAGGCTTGAGAGAGGAACCTGCTTCTGCTGGGACTTCAGGAGGAGTTTAGTCTTGTTCAGCTGTGCTCCAGTGGGTACTGTGTGAGCCCTTGAATGTTCTTCTCACCTGGAATAACAGAACAGGCTCTCAGTTCCCTTCATACAGGAGAGATGCAACATTTCACATTCAAGATCTAGTGACGGATGTTTTCACTGTCAGACTGCTGGAGATACAGCCTTATGAAAGGGAAAATTTATCAGAGCTACCATTACTGATAAACATTGTTCTCTGCTTTTCTCTGCTGCAGGTGCCCTCTCAACTTAAGATGTCTTGAGGACATGCAAAGCACTAGAAGGTTATTTACAAGGCATTCTAATATCGCCTTGGAGGAAGCACTTATGTAGAAGATAATTGTAGAGTCATAATAAACTGATTCAAGCCCAATCCTTGGCAAAAAGACTTTACGGTAAGAATTTGACTTTGAGCTGGCAATGGTTGGATGACCCAATCAAGCAGTGCTAAGCTCAAATAGGCACATTAACCTATGTTTTAAATTACATTGTACTTTCACCTGCTAACATTCTCCTGTATCCCTTCTGTCCCCCTTTCCCTCAAGTTCACCATTCATTTTCAAGGATGGATTCCCTTTATTAAAGCTCAGTTTTCAACAGCAATGTCACTTTGCTCTTTCCCTTTGCTTCACAAATTCACATCTAGGAGGATATTCTTGAAAACTCTACATCTAAACTTATTTCAACTTTCTGGGGAATAATTGAGTATGGAAAGTAAGGTTCAGCCTGATCAAATTTTTATTTCCATCTAAAAATAAAAGGAAATGCATAGTAAATAACTTTTTTCTGCAGTCTCCTTTTTATTAATTCCTTTTATTTTCCCTTCTGAAAGGCAAAGAACAAAGAAGGCATACTACAATTCAATTTCTTTCCATTTCAGAAACCCCAAGAAACTCACCACTATATACTTAAGTTTTGAGCTGGACTGCTAAATATTTCATATGTTCTGAGCAACTTGACCTCACTGGCCCTCATCTGACTAAGGTCTTGGACCACATAATCTTCAGTGGTCCCTTCCAACCCAAATTATCCTTCATTTTTCAAGAATCACAGGTACAGCTTTATTCTTTATTAGAATATTTGTCTTCAAATTAAAAAACAGCATCACCAGTTCTAAAGCTGAGTCTTAGTCTCAGAGTCTGAAGACACTATTGTTAGATATAGAAGGCTTTTTCTTCAACAACCCCATAGTTTGTTTCAGAGCTCACTGTATTAAATGGGAATACTTGAAATGCAAAGTCAAATGTAAGTATCCTGGGAATAGCTGGACATGATGGGCAGCTGGCAGGGAGGTCTGTTGCAGGAATGCAGTTCTGCATATGAGGCCATAAGAACTGGATTTCTAATACTGTGTGGTAACCAAAGCATGGAAGAGAAATCAGTTCATGAGTTAGGCCTGAATCCACAATCCTCCAGGCTTAATCAGAAGACCATGAAGAGTACAGAATGGCGTTGAACAGAAAACCTGACAATTTTTCAAGTAAGTATAGCGGAATGAGCTCTGTTACATTTACACTCCACTCTCCTCCTTGCAACTCTTTCTTCCTTGTTAGTGACACAGATGGCTTCAGATACATCAAAACCTGTCAGCAACCGTAGTGTGTCCTAAAGCAAGACTTGCCTATTACTTCAACTGCCTAGATGAAGGTCGCTGACACTGCTAACACCTCTGACATTTTATAACCAATTGCCAGCACTTACAGAGGAGAAAATACCACTGGCTCTCAGCACACTTGGAAAGAAAGAAACTATTTCAAATTAATTTTAAGCTTGCTTTCTCTGATAGCCAAAACATGAAACAGGAGGCAATCTAACAAGCCAAATATTAGTGAGATTGGTTTCTAGCAGCCAATGCCATATTCTGTTTGCATATAAACAATTGTAATCTATCCACCTCTTTAAAATAACTGTGATATGAATCATCATAAGGACAGCAGCAGAGAAAATGGCCAAATACTTGTAGCTGAAGAAAAGCAACATTTAGTTCACAAAGTAACTATGACTATCAGACTATTGGTACATTGCTAACATCAAATACCTATTAGAGAAACTTAATATTTTGTTGAAGAGACTCTTGGAAAGGATAGTGACCTTTACCCATTCCTTTGCTGCTTGTAAAGGATGATGAAGCTCTTCCTGTACAGTGCACAATTGTCCTGTACCTGCTTTCATCTTCAGGACAGGAACAGAGACTGCTGCCTTTCAAACTATTCTTGCACTGACTTTTAGTCAGCTGTTACATTCCGGCACTATAAGTGAGGATGGAGGGCTAAGGAAAAAAAAATTCAAACAATACTTTGTATTTCTACCTGATTTATAAACTGTCAATGAGCTGGATGAATTCAGTAGCTAGGAAGCCTTAGATTTCACAGCACTGACCTTATCTGCTGGTTCAAAGCAGTAATTTTGAATTACTACAGGACCTCAGAGAACACAGGGATCTCTAACTTAAAACCTCCTAAAGTCCTATATTTCAGTCAAAATTCTTGCTCCTGAGTCCTTCCCATCTTCCAGCTCCTAATTCAAACCATCAGTCATCTCTTGCTTTTCACAGTAGCTGGTAGCTATATGGCGTAATGTTTTCATGAAATACATTGTCAAAGGCATTCCAATTTCCACTAATAATTGCCATTAGGAGAAAGGGGGGGAAAGGATTTTTTTTTGGTCAGAAAACAACAATTTCCTGATGTTTAGCTTAGGCAATATAATGGTCATAGGCAGTATCTTGGCTTAACAGGCAAAAGTAGTAGGTGGTAAATGAGAGTGCTGCAGAGGGGACAGATTTTTTCCAGCAGGGAGAGTGGGCAGTGTCTGCTAAAGGAGGCACCCTGATGGCAGCAAATTTATGCATCCACTCTTATGTCAGTCTAGGAGGAGGGACTCATTATGCAGGACCAGCTGCAGGGGTGTGCACTGCTGTCGGGAAAAATTAGAAGTCTAACAATGAACTATAAAGAAGGGAGAAATGACAGTGAATGAAAACCCCATGATAAACCCATTTAGGCTCTCTTCTACTTGGGCTGAAAAATGTCTAATCTTTTTGGCATATATTCTGGCCCAAACTCAAACAAGTATGCCTAGATACACACAGGCACATGCCCTTAGAATGTGCAGTGACAATATCAATCAAAAGGACCTGTAACGACAAAGAGTACTGAGTAAGAATCCTTTTTCTGTATGTTTAGCTAAGTTCTGGGGAGGATCAGAGCACACTAAGATGCTTTTGATCAGAAAGAATCTCACCTACTGCCAAATTCTCCCTTTGTGTATGTATCTTCGAAAGAAAGCTTTTCCATTTGAGTATCTTGGGGGAATGGTGTGGGAGAGAACTGAAGAAATGATGGGAAGGTAAAACAGTGAAATGCAACTGAATTAAGGCGTTGTTATTTTACTCTTACTTGACTGAAGGATAACTTTCCAATTCATGTGGCATTCCTTTTCTGGCTGAGCTGGGCAGGTCTGCATAACTTTCTGTCTCATTTAAGGTAGAGGGGTTGTTTCTCTTGTTTACTAATACACTCATAGAAATTAAATATTCCAAACATTTCCTCATTGTGCTAGGTAATAAAAACAGAGCCAGGCACTCGAGTCCTACTGGTATTGGCTAGCAGGGGAATATGGAAAGACTGGGCAAAGGAAGCAGTGGTCTTTAACAAGCACCCCAAAGCTCCTGGTTACCATTCCAGCTCTAAGTTTAGGAGGGAAGTGTTTGGTATTTTTTTCTTGATTGTCCTTCACTGTTAAAGCCTCGGGGCAGGTGAAACTCTTTCTGGCATGCTACCATCCTGCAGGAAGCCGGATGGTACAAAATGCAAGCTGCCTGAAGAACACCTTCTGGGAGGAGAAGGGAGGAACAGAAGGATGTACACTGATAGCTTACTTCAAGTTACTGATAAGGACCCATGGCATTAGCCGTATTTTCACCAGGAACAGAATAAAGTCATTTAGCTCAGCATGCCACCATAGCAAATTAGGCAGTCATATGTCCTTCACTATAAGATCTTCCAGATACACTCCTATTTGGTGTGTTACACAAGCACTTTTACCGGTACAGTGTGGGTCTAAGCTTAAACTATGAAACACCTAAAAATATTTAAGAAACACCCCCAAACTCTAAAACTACACCAGATTAGGGACTTAAGACATTGATTCATTA